>NC_084517.1:19780175-20993925 GCF_024500385.1 Phyllopteryx taeniolatus
AAGAAGGTGCTGATCATGAAGCTGAAGTTAATGGTGGCCACGGTGAAGATCAGAAGAAAGACAAAGACCAGCGTGGGGTCACTGTAGCTCAGGACTGCTCCGTTGGGGCTCACCTACAGCACACGTACGATTCTTGTCATTACAAAACGGAGCCATTAGAATGACTACAAGTGCACCAAGACAGTAGTGAGGTTTCTCGACCTAGTTCTAAGTTCTAAGATTACAGTTTCAGCAACACACCTTGACATCAAAATGCCGTCGAAACTCACCCGGATGCAAAGGAGCAGAGTGACAAAAAAGACGGAGATTGAGAGGAACAGGAAGAACATGAGGAACCAAGCAGTCCAGTGGAGCCAGTTGCTGAGTCCCATCATCCTCATGTACTCCTGACATCCCCAAATGAGTACAGACAAAAACAAACAAAGAAAACACAAAAGGCTTAGCCAGCGGTTTGTACTCATAAATGGAGCATTTAAAAAAAAAAAAAAAGAGACACACACCTTCAGCTTCCTTTCCTTCTCCTGCACCACGGCTCGGACTATGTTGAGAGACGTGTAGGTGAAGCTGAGCACCAGCAGCAGGGGCAGTTGGTTCTGAATGGCCAGGATGAAGACGTCGTATATGAAGGCGGGGTACGGAAAGCGGGACAGGACCACTCTGGTCTGTCCCAGAAGCGAGTCGGCGGCGGTTCTGTTGTAAGAGCGCATGATGGCTTTGTCCACGGCGTGCTGCACCGCAAGGAATCCCTCACGGTAATAACCTTCCGGGAGAAAAGGAGCAGATTAACCAGATGACATATCTCAATAAATTGTGCAACAGAAGCCTGCAGATGACTACTAATGTGATTTCTTTTTCTCAAATTTAGAGTGGAACTGTGTGAGGCTACAGGCTATGCCCTGTTTGCGTTTTCCAGTTAATAAATCACATGTATAGTCACCTGCAGGCTTCTGTTGCACAATTTACTGAGGTATGTCATCTGAATAAATTTTAATATATTGTAATTCATTGAGAGGTACCTATATTTACAATAGAACCTGGAAGAGCCTAAAAAGGGGGACTAACTTATTATTTTCTCCCATTTTCACTTCCTGTATCAGTGACAGCCACGTGTGCCCAATACATTTGTCCATACAGTTGACGCCTGTTATTCAAATAACATCCGCAGCCATAGTTTTTGCACCTTCAGCAGTCTCGACTCTGGATGGAGACAGAGATCCTGCAGCTTGAGGGAAACTATGGCAACCGTCAACAATACAATCTTTTGATTTGTAAACAGTGAGCACAGAGAGAAACATGGAGACCAGGGATGTTGTTGTTTTTTTCCCCTTTACTCATAGTTTGTTCACACCTGGCCCACACGGTGTCACGGTGCGCGGCGGGAGCGCCGAGGCTCGATAACGCGGGGGGTCACGCCAAACGTGCGGGATGGCAATTCCCATGGAAACGTGGCCTCTCGCTCCAAGAGGCTGCAGAGATTAAGTGCAGCGCATCTGATGGGATGTCAAATCAAAATGGACTTTTTAAGGCCACTTTAATTTATGACGTTAAGCCACTATCCTAATTGAAGAACAGGCTTTCATTTTGAAAAATCCAATTTAACAGACTGTTAAAAATCTCCCCAGTGGTTTTTTTGTAATTATAATCTAAATCAAAACAGACATTGTTTTGCTATCACAAGAAAATTACACCTACGTTAATTGGAACTGGAAGGAGAGGGAATTTGTGGCTTTAATCGCTTTCAGTGTTTTGGCATGCCTATATGCAGTGGATATAAAAAGTCTACACACCCCTGTTTAAATGTCAAGTGTTTGGAATGTAAAAAAAAAAAAATAAGACCAACATAAATCCTCTCAAAACATTTTGCACCATTAATGTGACTTAGAACCTAGACCTTGAATTAACCAATCGCATCACAAAATGGGAGACACACCTGCCACCATTTAAAATGCCTCTTAATTAATCCCAAACACATTCATTCCAGCTGTTCTAGTAGGTTTTTCCTGACATTTTTCTTGCATGCATTTTCCCACGTCTTTGAGCAATTTTGTTATGTTTGATTGAAATCCAAGGTTGAACTTTTTGGCCATATTTCCAAAAAGGTTTGTTGGTAAAATCCCTATACCTACAGTGAAACATGGTCGTGGCAGCATCATGTTGTGTGAAAACCGCAGTGAATACTTTCTGGATGCACTGTTGCATGAGCCTTCCCCCATGGACCAGTAAAGAGTTGGTGCTCCTCCGGTACCCGTTTCGTCCGCTACAACTGGGCGCTTTATTTCCCGATCCAGCACTCAGAGCGAAAATACATAGCACCATTAGAAGAAGAGCGCTCACCAGGTGTTCCCCCAACCATGTCATACTGTTCTCTCGGGCCGGGCAGCTGAAAAAGCGGGTAGAGGCTAAGTGTGTGCCAGTCCAAGTCGCTGTTGGGGTCCAGCTCCGACTTCTCTTTGGGCGGGGCGTTGCGAGGGGTGAAGGTGAAGCGTAGGTGGTAGCTGACCTGGATGCATGGGTGTGTGTGGAAGAGAAATGAAAACGTTCACATACTCGTTGAAAGCGGGGAAAAAAATAATACTTACAATTCGGGGAAAATCCTCTACAGTAGTTTTCATGTAGAGTTTGACAATGTGGTTTATCGAACAATGATTTTTCTCAAGCTACATTATGTCACTTGTGCTATGTTGTTATAGCTAAAAGGAGGTGAAGCACAAATGGAACTGTAGTGAGGCATTTCCAGCATTGTTAATTTTTCTGTCAACACATGGAAACCATTATCGCGTTTGAATTTTTTGACACAATTTGGAGGCATCCACTCTCTCTGAAAAATCCCACTTTAAGACTAGAATTGGCACCTTGATGCGGCACCGTTTCTGTTCCAATGTCAAGTAGCGGACATCTGAAGTCAAGTCAAGTTTATTTGCATAGCGCTTATTTGGAAAAAGAGTCTCAAAGGGCTTCAAAGGCCCACAGTTGTTAATGATTGACAACACCCTGGAATCTAAAACCCACAATTTGGTGACTTAGCTGTGAAACTCGTCTTTGTGTATTATGTATGTCTGTTTTTTACTGCCACCTGGTGGCCAAGGCGAGCACTATTTCAGTGGGCATTGGTGCAGACCGTGCTATACCACACTGTTTCATTCTTTACATTCTATTTAACTGTTATGTTTTAGTGTGTTTTTTTTTTTTATATAAAGTACATTGCTATAGACTAGTTTTCTTATTAAAGAACATTTTACAAAAATGGTTTTTCGTGGGGCTGGAACTAAACCTATAATGGCGTGCAGTTCTACACCACAGCAAACTACAATTGCAGTAAGAAACACGTTAAATGAATTTTCCTCCGGCAGAATCTTTGCAACATCCAGCCGTCTCATTACAAGTACAGGTTTACGTAATGTTTCGCCTGGCACCTTGATGATGGCGGGAAATGTAACACAGCTGTGGCCGACTTCAATGCAGGACGAGTGCATTTAGATGCGAGTCTACTTTTGATTTTTTTTGGATGATCCATATCGTGTGGCCATTGTGGCGCTCATACCTGAAGGGGCAAAGGCTCATCATTGCGACAACAGGGCTTCTCAAACACCACAGCGGCCAGGAAAAGTCCAGACAGGGGGTCATTCCTCACATAGTCCTCAAAGTGCTTCTCAGACTCAAAGCCATGCACTAGAAAAGACCACATTATTACGATTTATCACACCAATCTTAGCAAACGCTCACCCACCGTGCAGGTCGTATCACTACTGCAGTCATATTAAGCCATAATCTGCTTTTTTTTTTTTTTTTGTATTTGCTCATATTTCGGTTTGTTCCAGAACTGCATTTCTCAACTGTAACTTACATTGCACTTATAACACACACACACGCATGCAGGTATTCGAGGTGTGGTGGAGTTTTATGTACACACAGGTGTCTGGGTTAAATCTGGGTCAGACCCACAGAGCGAGCGAGCGAGAGAGAGAGCGAGAGAGACACACACACACACACACACACACACACCAAGGAAAAGCAGCTGCATCGCTTCAAGCGTGCCCACTATGACTTCAGCCTGAGACGAATACTAAAAGGCTATTTTGCTATTTGATGGACTGAGGCCGGATTTCCAGAAAATGCACTTTTTGTTAAAAATATCTCATCTATTATTTATATACACTGTATTGATTATTCTTTTTACTGTTACACAAAAGTCAACACAAGCTGTTCAACTTTTTATCAGAGGTAAAATGATTTTAAATTGTTTTT
This sequence comes from Phyllopteryx taeniolatus, assembly GCF_024500385.1. NCBI lineage: Eukaryota > Metazoa > Chordata > Actinopteri > Syngnathiformes > Syngnathidae > Phyllopteryx > Phyllopteryx taeniolatus. The sequence goes on from NC_084517.1 coordinate 19,784,421, forward strand.
TTTTTTGTGAATGGAGCAATTAACATTAACAAATGTATTTAATAAATTGGATTTCGCAAAAGTAAAGTGATGTTTAATTTGTTTTCAAGTAATTAAAATGCTACAATAAGAGTAATAACGATAAATGACAACAAGCACTTTTAAGGGAACCCGAAGACAAAATGGATTAATTATTACATGAGAAGGACATAATCATTTATACTGGGTACACATTACATAAATTACTTTGATTTCAACTATTATTGAGGAATAGTTTGGGGAAACATCTACCATGAGGATCACTTATGACCATGTAAATTAGTGATTGGTGCAAATATTATTAGTCATTTACTAAAAAAAAAATAAATAATCAGACACTGTGTTTGACGCAACACACAGTAACTGTAAAAACCTCTCTTTCTCAGCAACGCAAGTCCTGGCAAGTCCAAAATCTGATTTAAGATTACACAACGTGTTATTTCGCAAAATACCATGGAAAAAAAAAAAAAAAAAAACCATCAAGAAGTTACAAAACCATGAACGTGACATTTCAAATATTAGCAGGCGTTTTAAGACGCAACACAAAACAAGCGAGGTGCCATTTTGCTGTTCTCGTGCGTAGCGAGCGCCACGTTCTGAACCTCGCTCTTAGAATCGTCGGCTCTGGGAATGGCGGGGCCGTCTTAATTATTCATTAGGGCGACGTTGTGGTGTGTACAGGACGAGCTGCAGTCACACGGTTCACACTACGACTTAATTATCGGTCAGCGTGCACGCATATGAGGAAAAGGATGCAGGCCTTCTTTCCTGGTGTGAAATGAGAGCAGGGCGTGGCGCGTTTACTCTCCTGACCCGGTTTCCAGAGGAACCGGTATTCCCAGTTGTGCATAAGAAAGGAGCCAACTGGCTGCAGTATCCGTTTCCCCCCCTCATGACAGTCGAGCTGGCGCAGCCAAATTAGGCGTGTAATCCAATTTCAGCTCATGCTGAACACCAAAAGGAGCTTCATACTATAAAAATGTTACAGTTCATTAAGCATGCATTTCAATTGCAAACCCCATAAAATGTTATGTTCAATACATTTTAATGGAATCATAACACACAGCTCTTTAGTTTCCTAAATTTAAGCGCAGTGTTAATGTTCACATTGTGCATAATGTTACATTGGTTTATAATAAATTAGACATACCTGTTAGGAATAAAACCTTGTTGTTTTTTTTAATGAACGCTTGGGCCTACTACACTACTGTATTTTAATGTTGGTCATGATGATGGTACTTGGCGAAGGAAGGAAGGAAGGGATGGAGGGAGGGGCGAGCACCACCCACCTGAGGCTAAGGCCAGGTTGAGTCGCACGTCCTCCGCCACCTGCCGCACCGCGCTGGAGTTGGCGGGCACGTACGCCAACTGCAAGTGCCTCAGGAAGTTTCTGGGTAAAGCTTCGACCGGAAAGCTCTCGTAGAAGGTGGCGTTGGGGAAGTCCTTGAAAGGCACCTTCTGGCGTAGCAGGATGAGGATGCCGGAGAACAGCAGGGGCAAAATGATCTCCACCAGCGTTACCAGGATTTGACGTTTCTGGGGGCAGAGATAGAGATCATGGCGTTATTGGTCAGGGGTTCCACATAATGAGAGGAAGTATTTTGCCGCATTCGAGGCTTCTGAGGGAGTGGGAAATATCCCGCTTGGGGCTGAGCGTTTCATTCAAAACAAACAAAATCGCCAACTCCTTTTTTTTTTTGGGGTGCAACTGTGCAGTTCAGTCGCATTTAGCTGCGTCGCCCGGTGTGCGGCGGGCCTAATGCAGATTGCCAACCACTGTGCCACGCGAAATCATCCAATTGAACTTAATTGGTCTTAAAATTATAATAGTAAATCTGTAAGGAAATTGAGAAGAGTTCATCATGAGTTCAACGTATATATTGATTGCAAACTTTTCAAAAGCAAATATGCACCTTGGCTCAATATATGTTGAGAAACATTGTATTAGAGGGACACAACCTGAGGAAATACGGCAGTTTTACAGCATTTTTTGTCAAAGTATGGCAGTCAACTATTCTATTACGTCAGTCCAATGTATTCCGATGAAGTGGCGAGTTTCTGAAGAACAATTTTCCCTGCTGGAGGGCTGAAACTTCCCATTTTCCCCAATTATCTGTAACGCAGTAATAAGTTGTAACGTAATAGCTACACAATGAGTGAAAAGAGATGACTTTTCAGCTAACAGGGGGTGCAAGATGACTCCGAGATTTATCACTTCAAAGGTTCAATTATAGAGGTTAAGTCACAAGCGAAGAGAGCGAACCCGACAAAGGCAACCTAATTTCAAACAGGAGCTTTTGATAAGTACAAATGAAAAGATGGTGACCGCAGATCCTTCCGAAATGCTTCCTAACTATTGGCGCCAGCCTGAAAGTACTTGGAAGTACACATAATTGGGTTCTTGTGATGAGCGACTGGAACACACGACTTAGTTAATTCAGTCATGTGATCACATTTCAATCAATGCTATTTTTCCCCTTGGACGGATAGAAAGCTTGCATTCGTCATTCCTATATAAAACATTGGTCTATATTTAACTGTGGAGCACTTTGTGGCTCCATGTTGCATTATTATTATTATTATTATTTTTTTTTTAAACGGCTACTGTCCCCGATTGCACCTTAGTGCTAATTGCCATCCAGAAATACGAGCTCTCCTTTTAACTGGTCTGGCAATACATGATGTTTTAGTCATGCAAATGAGGTAGCAAGGAAGCGGCACTGAGATTCGGAGTTTTTTTTTACGAGGAGCTCGGGACGCAATTTGATGGAGCAGCAAGCATTGCGCCACAAAACAAACAAACAAAAAAAAACAATAAAAAATAAAAACACGGTGCATATCGGAATATGTGCCGTATTGTGCAAACTTTTAACTGATATTGCAAAGGCACCATTCAGAAGAGCACAAAGCCTTACGTGCTCGCAGGCACCGTTTCAGGGTGAATTTCATGCATTATCTTCATGACGTAGTCACTCTTTCCTTTTACTCTTATGACTGTGTTCAGAATGAACCAGTCACATTCCAACTCACGTTACTCATTGTTGTTGTCACGCACTCAACAGCCAGTACTCGCCAGAAATTCCCTCTCCCTGACTAGTTTTCTTCTCATCTTTTCATGAACGTTGGCGGCACGTCCCGTTCTTGGTAACGTCACTGTTGTGACATATTTTCTCCACTTGACGATTGCCTTCATTGTGTTCCACTGTCTATTGTCTCGGAAATTCTTTAGTACCCTTCTCCTGGCTGATACCTTTGAAGAATGAAATCCGTATGATGCCGTGAAAACGGTCTGCAGAGTACGGCAAGTGCTGTATGATGTGACTACGAAAATGCCACAAAAAGCTTACTAGAACATCTGAACTTTATTTGGAGTTAATCAGAGCCTCTTTGAATGGTCTCAAGTGTGCCCGTTTCACATGAGTGTGAATGTGATTAAGTTCATTCTGAACACAGCCACATCTGTCCACGTTCCAATGGCTAACAGCAGCAGCAGAAAGCAAACTGTTAGTCTGTTTACTTCCTCTGTGAACATGAAAACGTGCCATTATTATTTCCCTGTCTGTGTGTGTGTTCACCTTTCTCCAACTTACCTGGTGAAGGTAGTTTTTCCACACCAAGAGTCCAAACTGCCGCCCGATGGCCATTTTCAACAGTTTACTGGACTCCTGTCAGGTTAGTAGCGAGGATGAAAAAAAAAAAAAAGAGAGAGAAAAAAAAAAGTCAAATTTAATTTCACGAAACGTACGTAGCGACATGAAAACGCAAGTTTAAGTCAACGGTGTAAGTTTCCCATCTCGGTTTCTGGTTCATAAAAACAAAAGCGAGAAGTGAAAGAATGCCAATATGCGGGGAAACAGTCTTTTGTGGGTACAAATTATGTGTAGATGACAAAAAAACAACAACAACAACCAGACAAAAGCTTTCATTATCCAGTTTGATTTTGACACAATCCCTACTAACTTCAGTACAATTACCAAATATTGTTTACCAACTGATTGCTTCTTTATTAGCATTCTCAGGAGATAAACAAACGTTTCCTTGTTGCCACTAGCCCCGCCTTCCCCCTCTCTGATTGGCCAGTCCTGGATTTAATGTCGTCTTGATTGGACAACACACCATCTCTAATAATAATAAATTCCCTTGATTTGCTTGCTCACTCAAATATAAAAACTATATTTTGTTGAGGGCTTGATATTTGTTTTGTTCAAGACGCGAAGTCTCCTTGTTGCCGCTTTGGTCTTCCCTGATTGGCGCATAGCGGCTTCAAGGCCGTCTTCATTGGATAACAAACCTGCTCGTCAATCCCGCAGGCTTCCTCCTTGATGAATGTTAAAGATGGAGCTCACTGTGCTCTCTAATAAAGTCACCGAATTACGTACCGTCTCGCGGACACGTCGCCTCTTTTACCGTTCAACACACTCACCTACATTAATTCATTGGACTGTTATAAGAGTAAAGTGTGAAATTACCCCAAAAATCGTTGTTTTGGCGAGTGGACGTCACAGGTTCGCGGTTCCTTTTCCTCCGTTCCCTCGTCGATTTAATTTGATTTGAAGAAAACCATCACAGCGGGGCTGTACTTCTTCTTTCTTCTGAACGGAGCTCCTCTTATCACATTAGCATTCGCATTCCCCCCAAACGCCGGGTTTCGCCCTCCGAGCCTGCCTGCCAGCCTGTCAGCCTGCTAGCGACGCGATGACGGCGCACTAGCTGCTGAGAGGTGGCGAGCTCGTGGACACAGCGTGAAATTACAGCCAAGAGTCAACACAACGCACCACGTGACTCCCCCGTGGCTCGCCGGAGTCACGTGACTTGGGCGCTCCGAATTGGTTGGATGACAACGGCGCGTTCAGGTTTGCATACAAATTTGGCTTTCGTCATTGCCGTAGGAACACGTGTGTATATATATATATATATATATATATATATATATATATATATAACCCTAACCCTATATATATATATATATATATATATATATATATATATATTTTATATATATTTTTTAAAGAGGATACAGTTATTGTATCGGCGCCGATATTCGACATTTTGAAGCATATCGGCATCGGCCTTTGTTTTTTTTTGTTATTAATAGAGGTGAATTTAAAACTGGGTAACCATCAGATAACTATTTATTTATTTAAATTTTCATTTCGCTTTATAAGAGATGCAGTTTACCAATAGAAACTTCCTGCAGTTTTTGTTTGAATTTAAAACAAAGATAAGCGAAAGATTAACATTTCGGTAATATTTAAATTTCAGAAATCTTTATTGCCTGTAGAAAACTTTAGAGAGCTCTTTAATTGTTTAAGTTCCCATTTAAATGCTGCTGAGCCTGGGAGCTCCCTGAACCTTTTGTCAGAATTTCAAAACAAAGCTGTCTATTGTCTCAGAAGAAAAAATACAAACAAACGAACATGTTGCAAATCTGAAAAGGCGATTAAAGGCATTTAAATTAAGTGTTGGCGTATTCAAAATGCTGACACCCTTTTACAGCAAATGAATATCTAAATATCAGTGGTTGATGTGAACTAATCCCATTCAAACGCATGTTAAATGGGAGTCACCACACAAATTACCTGTGATTAACCCCAAATAAAGTTCAGCTGTTTTATCAGGCTTTGAGTGGTACAGGTTTAAAGGGCACAATGGTGGTAAAAGCTCTTAAATTATCTCATTGAAACCAGGTATGTGAACAGGGGTGTGTAGACCTTTTCCATCAACTGTATGGTACACAGACCACGTTTTCCACACTATGTTATACGATGGCAGCCTGTTTCTGTCGCTAATATTTATTTGTGAAACACGTTTATATATTGCAAATTGTTACTTCTCAATTGTACCTTACACAATGTGACCAGTGAATGAGAGTAGGCTAATTACAAGCTAATCTATCATTTTCTACAATAACAACCTATAATGTGGGATTTTACTCCCCAACATTAAGTCTAACAATAGTTTGATAAGAGTAGCGACATCGAGGCCGAAAAACAAATACCACAATCCATGATGGGTTTATTTGAAAAAAACACTTTCAAAAACATCACAGTTGTGTAGTGTATGGTAGAAAAATGCTGCCTGTGTGAAACAACAAATACACATTTTCAAGTAGTCGTGGCATATACATGCAAGGACTTGGTACATTAAAGAAAACACAGGAGAGAACCAGTCCAACTACTGATATTATTCATAATGAAATAATATGAACATTCAGTCAGTCACCATAGGGTCACCATTCATTTCCCTAAAGTGTCTAAACTTCTATTTTTCCCCGAGGCCATGTGAAGTGATGTTGTATCCGAGTATCAAATGATTATGCACTTGCATTCCGTCTGGGATGATATTCAAAACAAAAGTGCCAGACTTCCAAGTTACCCGAGACAACCATGCGCAAAAAAAAAAAAAGTGGAAAAATAAATATTCTTTTGAATGTGTAGACCTCAGCGCTGTGGCTTTTTTAGTGTGCTGCAAAGATTACAGAAGAGCACAGGTCAAGATTCACAGTTTTTAAACATAAAACGGTAACAAGGTAGCTTTGGCACACAGGGTGTTCAGTGGTTTGGCAAATACAAGACGAAATTGTATGGACAGTGCATTAAAAAAAAAAAAAAAAGCCACAACAACATGAGTTAGGATTTCCTCACAGTTTCCAACCATCCAATGAGGTTATTGTAAAAAAAAAAAATAAAAAATAAAAAATTAAAAAAAAATGGTCCTGAGAAAAGCCAGTGGTTCCAAAATAGACAGCCAGGTTTTAAATCATGGGAGGTATTGTTTTTTTCTTCTTCTTCTATGTAAACAAACAATAAAATGTACTGTGTGGTAATCAGCGCCGTCGAGGTTATGTTTAACGTCACTAGTGATGTATATAAAAAAAAAAACATTTAAACCGCTTTACATTGAACCTTTGCATGAGAAATGGGACAAAACAGATGGACACACCAACATCAAATATCAAGAACGTACAAGATTCTCCTCGGTTTGCGATAGTCCTGACATTTCAAGGTTAAAAACAGCAAGCGGCGTAAGAAAGCACACTCAGTTACCGCCATACTTGGTTTTACATTTATGGGCTTGCTTTTTTTCCATACAAATATTTACTGCAATTATGACTTTACTACAACATAGGTTAATAATAGACTACGTTGCATTCCGACTTTCATACGTAGGAACAGAACTCCGTCACAAACCGAGGAACCGCTTGTATCTTTCCCATGTATTCTTAACTCTCCATATCCAAAAACAGTTCTAGACTATTTTCATGGTAAAAGTTTTTTTTTTTTTTCCATATTCAGATATTGTATTTCTTTCCACGTTTAATGCGCAATGAGATTGTTTCTATTGGTTTTCCCTTTCTACCAATATATCCATTATTGCTATTGTGATAATATCGTGAGTTACTCTGCGATTAGCACCATAAATACGATTTTTATTTATTTATTTATTTTTAAAAAAAGTGAAAATGTCCTTTTTTCCTGCCCGAATGCCAATGTCTTTGGTCCAAATTGGGATTGTTTGGCTTTTTGCGCACAAATAAATGCCATTCTCACAAACACGACTCGCAAAAAGTTTGGGATATTCTGCTTTCGGTTGAAATTTCAAGACGAACTTAAAATGCACTATAATCTTTGACAGGTGAACTTAATGTGACCTTCTTGAAACTTTTGACTGCACGTCCAACTGCAGATGCGCTTTCTGACATGTGCGGCCAACTGTTCACCGTTTCAGTACTTTTTGCATAACTTGTTCCCTAAAAAGAAGCTGAATGACAAAATTCACAACGGGTGTTTTGATCCATGAAAATTTCTAAGAATGGCCATGTCTGCTTTTCTGTGACTCTTCCAGTCTCACTGTATCTGTGTTGCAACATGCTGATGACACTCGGTGACACTTCTTCATAGATTAAACGCCTGTTGTGCCTATTTTGTCAAACAGCCCCTTGTTAGAGAACAGTAAATTGTGCAAAAAGTACTAAAACCCTAAACTGAGTGACATGTACATTCAAAAGTTTAGAGAAGATCAAATTAAGTTCACCTGTAAAAGTTCTATAACGCATTTTAGGTTCATCCTGAAACTTGACCCAAAGATGAATATCCGTTACTTTTTGGAAGTGGTGTAACTAGTTTCGTCCTCTCTGTTAGAGAGGACTATGGCGAGGGGAAAAAGTGCTGGATGATAACTGACCATCACAGTCTACAGAATCCGGAAGCCCACGTTGGCGGAATACTGCCCGTCTTCCTCATCTTCTTCTCGCTCCACCTCACCTCTGCTGTGCGCCGCCAAGTTCTTCCGCTTGACTTGCTTGCTGGAGTGGCCGCGGGGCCGTGGCATGGGGACCAAAAGGCGGAAGCCTGGCTGGGAATGAGCAGAAGCGGCGTTGCTGGGGGAAGTGGGAAAAGTCTTGAGCAAGCACGGGACAAGAGAAGAGCAGGAGGAGGAAGAAGAGGACGACGACAACAATGACGACGGGCTGACGCTTTGCACCGACGAGTAGCCTGAACTGTGGTCGTCCGCGGAGAAGAAAAGTCCATCCTGCTCTTTGGGACGCAAGGCCCGATCTCTTTCGTCCTCGCTGAAGCCGTCTTCGTCGCTGGAAAGCGCCCGGCAATTCTCTTGTCTCGCGTTTGTGTCAGCCTCCATTTTGATGGATATCATCGAAACTGTCAAAAAGAAGAAGACACGCGATGAGTCACTGGGTTTTGACAGTGAAAGTGCCGCGTCATCACCTAGAACACTATGGGCCAAATGGATTGCCGAGTCATGCTCAGACGGTCACAGATGCATCACTACTAATCACGAGCCCCTTTGGGCAGGGGGTGTGAAGTTCACACGCCACACTCCCTTCTCCTATTGTGCTGAACGCAATTGTTGCAGTTCGACAACTATTTTATTGGTCACATCCCACGCTGACATAGTCACGCATCGAATTTTCTTGACTACGGGATGCCGCGTCACTGTGTGAAATTGCTATGTCCCCTGTAAATGACATGTACCCCAGGTCCTGCCGCTTTTAAATGACATTTTCTATTTCAAAGCGATGCCACTGAGAGATCCTAGTTCTCTCGCTCAATTGGTAAGCAGAACGAGGTCCTTTTCTTTGTTTGTGAAAAGACAGTCGTGTGCCTAATTTTATTTTGTCCTGATATCGTGTTCATTTGTACTCCGTTTTCATGGCGTTAGATGAGTGCACGCTGTGTCCGACGGTACCAATCTGAAAATAATTGACCTGAGTGACAGTTGCAGCTGCTCTTTTGTTACAGCTACAGCCTAATTCCCAATCCGTTTCCCCACATGACTCACAATCTCCATCTTTCTCCCCCTCGCTCTCCTCTTGGTCGCCCTCGTAGCCGGAGGAGGAAGCGTCCAGACTCCAGTCCAGGATGTCGCCCAGCAGTGTCTGCTCCTGATTGGACAGCTCCGCGGTGGGCGTGGTCACTCGGCTGCCTCGGTCCGCCTGCATGTCGTCATCGCGCCTCCTTGGGAGGAGAGGGAAGGTTCGGGTGAGTCATTGGAGGGTCTCACAGATGGATCAAACAAACACCTTCTGGAATAAACAGTTCACGTCTGGTGTGGCTCAATGGAGGAGATTTGAAAGATGCAAGCTAAATGAGCAAAGTCAGGAGGAGGAGGACTTGTCATGTTGACGCATTCATTTTTCACACGGTGCCTTTTTACGTATACCTTAAAGGGGACATATTTTGGAAAATGTGCTCTCTGTTTTATGTAAATTCCTGGCTGTCAGGAGTACCTGCACACCCAATAGAGTGAAATGAAGTTAATTTGTTGGGGACCGAGCTCTGCCGCAAATAGCGAAAATTCACAGGTAATTGACACCTACTTAAAAAGGTTTAGAATTGGCTATGGATGCCACAAGACTGCAGCAAAGCACTATTTGAAGTTCCTCATATCACTTCAAGTTCCATAACACCGAAGCAATACTTTTATATTAGACAGTGCTTTGGCTTGAACCCCAAAACCGAAGGGAATTTTTCTGCGAATAACAGAAGACGGGTTATAAAAAATAAATCTGCAAAACGGTGAATCAGCGAGTAGCGAATATGCGGGGAAGAGTGTAAAATGTAAATGTGTCTGTAGGCAAGCCATTCCGCACTCTTGACCCACTGTTACGGAACAGTGCTACAATCAGGGGGGATAATTTACATAACAAGCACTCCCACACCAAATTGCTCCGACCATGACTTGGAAACTCAGCTGGGCGAAGATCCAAAGCCACTTGCAAGCAATGGCCAGACACTGAAACACAATCATGCAGAAATATCCACATCCTGCATGGGCTCGACGCCTTTGCTATCATGTCTAAGCCAAAAGGTAAGCAGAGCTGCAATGAATTTGGGGGAAAATGTACCGGAAAAGTATGTGGGTGTACGAGACTCTCAGTAACTTCTACTAAAAACCCAGGCTAAAGTTAGATCCTCCCCCAATATACAAAGATGTTGAAATGTACCACTTCAACATAGCTCCAAAAACATAATTCCTTGATACCAATTACTACTTTCCTATCAACCAAGGCCCCGGCAGGCCATTCAAACCCACAACCTCCGAATTGTTATTATTATTATTATTATTACAGAAATGGACTGCTTTTAAAAGGTGTGTGTTCATAGCATTTAGCTCTAGTGTGATGAGAATTTGCGTGCGTTACCGTTTACTAGTGCCGGAAGGCGAAGCAAGGAAAGCGTAGATGTCCGCTGGTTGGCCAGTGGGACTGGGAGGCTCCAACTGAGGTTCCACTTCAGGAATCTCAAGGATCTGACACAGATCCTTATAATCCATCACCTTGGAAAGCAAAACAGTTTAAACTATGTTATAAATGACAGTATTTTGGGAGGGAGAAGGGACTGACGGGAAAGGTGCATGTACCTTCTCTCTGCTGATGTGCTGGTAGATGTCATCTTCAAAGCGCTGCTTCACGCCAGTAAGAGACACGTGTCTGTAGTCTGTGGGAGAATCTTGACTGAAACTGAGGAGAGGGAAATAGGACAAAACACTCAAATCTCAACACTCGGCAACCATGTAATCAAGATGGCCTCCCACTCCATCTTCACAGCTTTATGGGCAGGTTAATGGCCCTCTGTTCTTCTTGGCCACTAGACATTAAACAACCTTGTAGCTCATCAGTCAGGCTTCACTGAACATGGTGAAAGGCAATTTCTGATCAATGGTCATTATTTCACAATGTTCTGTGTTACTAATGCCCAGCGAAGCAGTTGATCAAAATGGAGGGCAAACACGTCATCAAGATCAGAGGTTGCACATTTAGTGGAAGACGGTGGAACCTCTAAAGTCGAACCCAATCCACTCCGAGACACCAACTCATTTCAAGGCAAATTTCCCCAGGAATCACTTCAAAGGGAATTAGATTTGCCGAGTGCTCACACTGTCACCATCAGAAAATTCTTATTAATCGCACGGGCAATGATTGAAGTAGCATAGAGAGAGGTAAGATTTTGTAAAATAACAACTTATGTAAAATTATTTTTTTATTTTATCATCTAGAACAACCCAATTAACCAATAATTTAAATGAGATAAAAATTAAGTTTAAATTTCTTTTTAATTTTTCCCCCAGGATGTTTGATAATATAAATGCATGCTGGGCCTTATAGAAGGAACAGAGTTGGCCTTATAGGAAACACAGACCCTATTTTGCCTACCTCCCCTTTAGGTGTTCAATGAGTTGGAGGATAACGCACATGACGATGGTTTGAAAGCCACGTTTTGACTTTTGAGGCATTTTTCATTTGACATTCATTTCATTAATTGCGCCAACTCTAACCTACAGTCAACACTTTCACTGCATGGATGCAATTAAATTACCTTTCTGCAAAAAAAAAAAAAATACAAAATACATCAACACAGACGGTTCCCTTGGCAACTGCAGAAATTATAGGTTGGAATGAAACCAGCGAGTGATCAAGTGAATAGCGCAAAGAGGGCAGATAAGGAAAAAGGATTCTAGTGGGGAAGAGCATCAGTGTGGGGAGCGGTGTTGCACAAGAGTGGGTGATTGTGCTCGTTGTGAGCGGCTTACCACTTGACATAAAGCAGCACAGCAAGCTGGGTGAGGTCTTGCTTGGAGAAGCCGGTGTAGTCCACCAACTGACTAGGCCAGACGGGAGCTGCGTACGTCAAATTAGAACAAGTCAATCCTATGATTCAATGGCAAATGCCGCTCTTCACACGGGCGGGTTACCGTAGTGATGCAGCGATCTCGTGAGCAACAGCACGGCGCAGGCCAGCACGGAGGGCGGCGACGTGGCCAGGGCCGAGTAGAGCAGGGACAGCTCGCAGATGTAGCTGAAGAGGTGAGTGGTCCGGCGCTCCAGGGGGAGGAGGGAGAGCAGCACCTCGCCATAGTCCAGCAGAGTGGGGCTCTGAGGTGGAGCGCACAGAATAACAGTGGTTTAAAATGTGACAGTCAGAGACTACTTATCGGCAGATTATACATGTAAACATCAGTTTTACGTAGGACACATGAAACACCTTCTAATACAACATAGTGTATTACACTTTATATAGAATTACCAACCACTTCATTAAGTGCACCTGCAAAATTTGAAATTTTGCAGGTGCAAATTTTTTTGTTTTTTCTTAATCTGGTAAATAACATACATTGATTACATAGTTTTTTTCTGATAAAAGGAAATTACATCTTTTTGGGGTGATTTTCATTGGCCAAATTTTGTGACCATTTTCTTTTTTATTCAGAAAAACAAAAAGGTCAAAAATGCTTTTTGTATTTTGTTGAATGAAAAGAAAATGTTAAAATTGAAAATGCATAACATTTTTATAGAAACCTTTTTTTAGCAGATTTTATTTTTTATTAATATGAAAAATGTTTTCCCTCAATATAGAAAACATTTCACAACATTTAGAGACTTGACTGTTTTTTCAACAAATGTGATTTATTTTTATTTTGAAAAAAATATATATATTTTTTTAAAAAAGTGTTGGTATTTTGAGGTTAAGACTCACCCTGATCTTCCCCTCCAGCACAGAGACAACCTCTCCCATCATTCGGACCAGGTCCTCATACTTGTAGGTGTTGTCTGTTAGCCACACTGCTTCCCTTATGGTAAGAATATCCTTACTCATGTAGCTACAAAGGGGGAAAAAAAGCAATTTTATGTAAAAAATAAAATAAAAAATAAAACACAATAAAAATAAAATCTGTGTTGGCTGGAAGCCCCTTGTCACTCTAATGCAACACTGTAAAAATGAAAAAACATCTGCTGTTTTGTTGCTTCTACATATAATGTACAGCTGCAATTTGAGTCAGGAAAAACCCTGAAAATGGATAACAGGCAAGTCATTAGAATTCTTACCGCGTGCAAACCACCATGCAGGCAATCCCGAGCAGCTGAAGGCGAACCTTGGGGACGGAGCACAGCGCCAAGTAGCGGTCCACGCAGCCCACGGTCACGTGCAGTGTAAGGCTAGAGAAGTCCTTCATGGTGGTCACTTCCACCAGCCAGTCCACCAGAATGTACCTACAGAGGAAGACCAATTTGGGGAGAGAGTGAGGACCGCGAGGCCAGTGATGGGATAGCAAAGAAGGATGCCATCGTGGAGGATTAGCCATTACCTCATGGTGTCCTTGATGCCTCGTCTAAGGATATTGCGATTGCTGTGCCGTGCTGCCTGCTGGGAGTTTCTAAAAAGTTGGGACACCAAGTCGGAGCAGGCCTTAGCCTCCAAACCCAGGGGGTTGCCACTGCTGCATACTTTGGCAAGGGAGAGCTGCACACAGTGAGACAAATTGTTACACTAGTCACACGAAAAACAACACTCTGGATGATTTTTTTTGTTGTCTTGAGTTGTGAGCAAAAATTTGTGTTACAAGCACTTGATGGCGGGAGAAAACTTTACAACAAGCAGCAGCTTGTCAGACAGTGACCAATCCGCTATATGCGGAATGTCACCTGACCAACGCGGGAAAAGGGGATAGCGGACTTCCTGTGTATGCTACGCTAACGGACATCTTGCGTCATCATTATTTGAAGCAGAACTTGCTTAAATGTTGTTTTCTTTATGGCTGGTGTCATTGTTCAAAAGTTATATACATGCATACATACAATAAATGTATTTTTACAAATATGATATCATACATGTAAATATACTGCGATCGGCTGGCGACCAGTTCAGGGTGTACACCGCCTCTAGCCCAAAGATATTTGCGATAGGCTCCAGCACGCCCGCGACCCTTGTGAGGATAAGCGGTACGCATAATGGATGGATGGACATGTAAACATAAACGAAGCCCAAACACCATCTATTGTCATCTTTGGTGGCTTTGTGGTGACCTTGTGTTTACAAAAAAAGACATTGTAGATGTTTAAAAAGTTCCCACGGGTGCTCTGTCACGGCCCCCGTCACCATTCACCCTAGAGAGGAGGAAGTGCTTTTATGAGTTTTGCCGAATGCAGAAGTAGATTGTGCATATACCGAATTAAAAAAAAAAAAAAAAAAGGTCAAGTGCTTGCGTCAAGCTGTTTATTTGTATCTGATGAGTCTTCTTTGTGTACTTATTATGTATGCATCATACTGCCCCACGGTGGCTAAAATGCACACACCACAAGGAGCAGCATATCGTCCATTGATTTTTTCAAGATGCACAAACTATTTATTCTTTACATTTTATTTTATTATCACACCTTGTTATTTATTTATTTAAAAAAGTACTATACAGTAGAGTGCTACTTATTAAAAAAAAAAGTTTGCTGGTGTTTTTTTGAGAGGTGGTAGGCTGGAACGCATTAATTCATTTCATCATCATTTCAAATTGGGAAAGAATATTTGCAATATGAGTGTTTTTGAAATATGAACATGGTCAAGGAACAAATTAAACTCACAAGTCATGGCACCACTGTACTTGTGGATTTTATAGCAGTATTTGTTCTGGAACTGGACTTAGGATGTAAAATGGTCACAACAAGAAGCATAACAGATGGGGGGGGGGCATGATGTTAAAAACTGAAGTGAGTGACATCAAGGGGACACATGTTCCTGTACACACACCTGGGCCTCCCAACATCCTCTTGCAGCGTAGTCCCTGAGGGTTCGAACACATTGGAGGTACCTGCCTGGATCTGACATCTGCAAGTCAAAACAGAAAAATCATACGTGGGGGAGAGGGGGGGGGAAGGATATTCATATGTAGACGATTGCCAAATCATGAGATAAAACACCAATTTTATTCAACTTTTAGCTGAAAATGGCACCAGTTACAAAAGACCCAATATATTATGTCGAGACAATTTGAAAAATAATTAGAAATCTAACAACTTTTCAAACCTTTAAAATGTTTGAATTTTAGTTTTGAGTGTGAAAACAGTGAAATAGTGAAAATGTCAAAACTCACAGCCGCTTTGCGGTTGTGCTCCCATATGAGATAGGAGCTCTGCAAACAGCCTGAATGCGAAGACTCTTCCAACATGGATATGGCTTCAGCATGTTTGTCATCCTCCTAGGGAAAGATGAGAGCATTGAGTCCCACTGACGATATTCATGCTCTTCATCTCGGATCCTGATCCAATTAGTTGTGCTTTGTCATGCGTGTGGAGGATGCTTGATGAATGAATGGGAAGGAAGGCTAAAAGAAGGCTGTGTTGACCACGACGGGTCAGAGTGAACTGGGTGAAACTCACCTCAAACAGCTGTAACACTCTCGCCAAGCAGTGCAACAAGGGGCCCTTCTTCTCCTGGCAAAACAATGACGGAGAAACTTAGCAACACATTTTTTTAAAATACATTCATTTTAGAGACTTCAGTGTCCTCGATGTGAATTTCGGAAAATAGACGCAACACGATTAAACAGATAAGATACAGAAACACAAACCCAAATAAAAGCATAAGAAAAAAATATGCACGGTACATTTTACAAAAAAAAGCATCATACAGGAAGCAGATATACAAATGTCTTCAATTAAAAAAACAAAACAAAAAAAAGTATGACATTTTATGCCCATTAGTATCCCATTTAGTTTTGTCTGTGTTTTCATATTGCATTTTTGCTCAACTTTGTAATGTTCCATATTAAGAGAGTTTAAAAAGAAAAGTTCAGTAAAAATAAAAAATATTTGTACTTTATTAATCCCCAGAGGGGAACAGTAAGAAAAACAAAACAAAACAAAAAAAAAACATTAAAATTTACCTTTTACAAAATGAATACAACTATAAAATAAAAAACAAATTATAGAAAAGATTTGTAAATATAGTACCTCTTTTCTAACACAAAATATTGTATATTGTATTTTATTAAATTAATAATAAACACTCATTAAGTATATATTTAACATTTTTATATTTGTTATTCATCTAGCACAGGAAACTATAAACGGAGAGTTAGATACAAGAGAGGTATTGTTCAATACCGTCTCAATATAATTTAAAGCCAACACAACACGGTTAGAAATGTATAAAAATGAAATGAAAAACCTTAAAATCTTTTCAAATGCAATTTAATACTAATACATTTAAAAATGCCATGGACACCTTGTTTTCTTGAATTACAGCTATTACAGCGGCGTCCTTGATTTCAGACAGAACTCGGTCGTAAACCGAGGACCCCCCCACCCCCCCGTCTACAACGGCAGAATTAGAATCTTTATTGTCACTGATGACCACGACAATTTCCGTACGTTACCTTGTCGTCGTCACACTCGGCCTTGAGGCGGTCAAAGACGACCGCCTTGCAGCAGCTGCCGGTGGGCGACCACGGCGGCCGGATGAACAGCCAGCTGAAGGGGTCGGCGGCGGGGGAGCGCAGGCTCTCTGCGAGGCTGAGGAAATGCGACGCTTTACGCCCGCACACGTCCGCGCGGCCCTCGTCGCTCAGCAGCGCTGTTTTGGAGAAAAACGATGCGCGCGGTGAACTACGATCTCAAGAGATGCTTTTTGGCAACAGTGAAACAGCAAAAGATGAACACCATCCGGACCGTGACACTGGACTCCTTCCAAATGTTTCAAATAAAATCTTTGCCCCAACTGTAGTTTGAAGTAACATTTCCTAATTGTCAGAATTGTATTGCTCATACTGAGCAGCCACCCGCAGAGAGTTCCATTTCCTGCTCTACGGTAATCACGATGCTTCGAGGTTGCTGACGTCATGCAAACCATCATAGTATGATGATGATGATGATGATGATTTGAACTCGAACGAAACATACTTCTCGGGTTGCAACTAACAATTATTTTAATGATTGATTAACCGAAAATTCTTCAATTGAATAATTGATCCCACAATGGGAACATTTGTACTGAAGTCGACCGGTGTCACAGAATGAATTGTGTTGTACTTTAGACGTTCCACCACATGAGAAAACATTTTACTTACGTCCTTCATTGTACAAATAAGCAATCCCTAACTTGACTGCCGCTTCAAAATTCCCCTTTTCAGCAGCTCTGTGAAAAAAAAATAATAATTGTTGCGGTAAGAGAGAAACCCCACAGATAAAAAGAGTCAACTAACTCCTGATCAATGTGTTTTTATCCATCCATTCATTTTCTTCCGCTTACCTTTCAAATAACCATAAATTGTCAGGGGAGGGCCAAGTGTCTCTGAAGCTGGCCCTGGCCCAAACACTGGCGTGGTTGTCAACAATGTCACGCAGCTGAGAATGAACCTGCAACCAAGACAGCTTCATTTAGTCAACACGGCAGCGCAAAAATAAAGATCCTGAAACCGATCACGTGGGGGGCGGGGGACGGCGACGCGTGTGCTTGCGAAAAGTGGCGTGGACGTGTCGGGTGTGTATCAAAGGAGGATGATGATGATGACTCACAGCCCTGACTGATAGCAGGTCCTCAGCAGAGATGCACTGGAGCACACAGAGGAGGACCTCCTCGGGCAGACTCAACAAGGTGATGCTTGGCGTGCGCAGGCGGACCCTCTTTCGAACCGGGATGGAGTAGCATTTTGGGCAATGGCAGTGGACTGCTGACAGAAATGGGAGTGGATTTCAAACATTGTCCTTCGCTTAGCCTTGGCAAACACCACAAAAATACATTTTCATAAATATTGTACATACTTTTCTACTGTGTCTTCCTGGTACTTATTCACTGCATATTTCAGTTATGTCTTTTACTTTTATTTTGTAAAGAACTTCTCATTGTATCTCCATCACACAATACCCCTTGAAAGCACTGAAATAACATCCTAAACTAATTGTGGAGTGGATTAGTAGCTAGCTGGTGAGCTCAACAAGTTAACCCAAGTGGGCGCCCAAATTTCCCTCCTGTGGCTCAAGTGGTGTAAACTTTAAATTTACGCCTCACGCTGTTTAACATTCGCGGTGTACTTTTAGACAACTTAAACGCTTGATAAGTCAAATGGAAACCATGTTTTACATAAATACTGAGGCCGACTGTGAGCTAATATCCACGATTGAGCTCGTTCGTCGAGCTAACTGTGCTAACTATGTCAAACAGTTACAATTTAAAATATGCAGGAATAAACTTTTTTTTTTTTTTTCTTAAAACAGGTATTCGTTAAAACATTTAAAGCCATATGAGGTGATTTAAGTAAGAGTGGAGAGGGGAGGGGGGAAAGTGACTTACCACCAGCTTTCATTGCAAGTGTACTCAATGTACAGTATCTGGAATCTTCACACCGGCTAACTTTACAGCAGTCAAGCAGCGATTTAAACCTCACGACGACGTCGGCTAAGTGTCAAATACAACTAAACACACACAAATTTAACACAATTTGGGGGAATTTGTCGTCAAATTACACCCTCGGTTCGAAGTTGGGGCAACACTCATCAGTAATGTTTGAAATTGTTGGCCGAATTCAAATCCAAGCATGAGTCCTTACTTGTTAGGCACGCCCAGAAGCTCCTCGAAGCACCGCCCGGGCCGACTGTTTAAACACTGCATTTGATTTGATTGGGCGTACGTAGGTACGACACGATTGGCGAGCACTGGTCAAGGTCGCTCCTATTGGCCGGAGTTTATAAACTGGAGAACATTGCGTCGCGACTGGATAGCGTAGATGCGATTCGAAGTACGCGCTCCCTAAGAAGGGCATGCTATTGGTTGAGCTGAAAATGAGGAACGCCCACTGACTTTTTCGGTGTACCGAGGATTGTGGGATACGTAGTTGCGTAAACTAATGCGCGATTTAAAGGTAAGGCATTTAAAGAGACATGCACACACTGGGCAGAATGGAAAAAAAAGTCATATCCTCAATTAAATTAAGGTCCATAAATACAATAAAGAGCAGAGGTGGCGTGTGTAAAAGCACTATGGTAAAAGTAAAAACTAATGATTAAATTCATACTATTCAAATACATACTATAATGTATAAAATAAAAAATATATATTTTTACTGTCTGTTATATAATAGAATACCTGCTTTGATAACTTGGTACAAAACCAAAAATGCTTCCCTCTTTTATAAAACTAACTGTCCATACTGAAAATAAAAAATAAATCGCTGGACACATCTTTGCTGAAAGCAAAATTTGGACAGGACAGACAAGACTGAACTAATATGATGTCCTGCATGAGCAAAAAATAAATTCGAAAATAGCTAATAATAACAACCGAAAAAAAAACACCTTATCTGAATTTGTTTTTCAGATTAGACAGATAATTTTTGAAGGCCAGAATCTAGTGGTTTTTGGGTTGTTTTTAAACATTAAAACTTGGCATAAAGACCACCTGAACTCCACATGAGCGAGCACTATAGACAACAGAGGCAGGGAAAAAAGGAAGACATATCTCGATACTATGCGTCATGTCGATGCTTTTGAAGAACAACGCGGTTATCTTCCTATAGAAACGTGATGATGAATTATTATCTTTGCTCGACATGTAATTCTCGCCACATCGTGTTGTGTGATCCAATTGTCTCAGAACTCAGTGCGTGACCTCAGGTGGAGCGGAGGCTGTGACATTCTTAATGTGGATGCAGTCACTGTTTCCATGGAAACTCCAACCCAGTACACTCAATAAAACACAAAGTGACCAGTAAACGGCTCAGGGGAAATGGAATCAATTGGCGCATTTAAACTCAGTTTAGAATAATTGCAGCTAGAGAATAGAAACAGACAATGTAATTGATGTAGAGAGAAATAACTGCTTTTTTTTTTTTTTTTTGCTTGCTTGAAGTCATTTATTTTTTTCACTTCCTCAAAACGTCTTGTGAGATCAAATGTGAGCAAAAACTAATTTAAAACAAATCAATCAATCAATCAATCAATCAACTAAATACTACCAGGGCCACTTTGAAAAGGAAAAAGAAATGTAAAATTATAATTCAAACTAATAACAATGCAATATTATACCAAAGTCATCATATTGATTTGTAATAAAGTTGTACTATGACTTGAATTAAAAAATAAAAAATGTTCTAGTACATGATCAGATTATTTTAAAGGCCGAACTGAAAAGAAAAAGGATAATTTTTTTATGCTAAAATTTAAAATGATAATATTCTTTTACATTTTATATTAAAATAAAAAAAATATAAAACAGTTGCAATTCTTTGCAAATAAAGTCAAAATGTAGGGAGAAAAGAACTGCAATGTTATTAGAATATTAATCAACCAATGATACTACAAAAATATCTCATAAGATTACAATTGAATACATTTGAATCTATATTGTATCGATATCGCTGTTTTTTAGGAAGCCTCTCATCTTCACATTAAGTTGCACTGTTACGAGAAAAAAAGTGGAAATATGTGAAAAAACCTTTTAAAATGTATTTGAAAAATTTGTAATATTATGACAAAAATGACCATTTTAACATTACGACTTCCTTCCCCCCATAAAATCACCACTAAATCTTGTAATGTAAATGAATCATTCTTAATTTATTAACTTTCTCTGTTAAAATACAAAGTTTTTCCTAGTGAGACCAAAACAAGTCATTTTCAGAACTTGGCCTGTAAAATTCTAATTAAAAAAAGGAATATTTCTTGTCGGGGGAAATTTGGTTGCATTTAAGTGCAGATCCTTAAAGTTCTACTTTGCCAAAGTGCCTTTTGCTTTAATGACAGGATTCAGGCTTTTTGGGTCAAAAAAAGACTGCTGATGCATGCCGCAATTTGACTTCCACACCACAGATTTCCAAGTGCATTTAAGTTTGGATTCTGGCTGATAAAGCCAAATTCCTCTCCAGCTTCCCCTTGAAGGTTTCCTGGGCCAAACCGACTGTTATTTGAAACTTTTGACAAAAAAAAAACACCCCACCGCTGTGCTGTTCTCTCACTTTTAACATCTTTCTAAATTGCGTGAAATCAAACATCGCTGACTGCCAAGTTTTGGGAAAGTCTGGGAGACGGGACAGGCGGATGAGATGCTCCCACATCTTGTTTCCTGTCATCTGTGCTGAGGCCCGCAAAGCAACTGAGGACTTCCACCACATGTGCGCTTTGGCCCTGTTAGCCTCCGCGCCCACTTCGCTCACACATAAACAGCACACACTCGCACACAGCTGCTTCCCAGCACTTGTGTTTAGTGTTCATTTCAAGGAGAACATCAAACTAAAACAAACCTGTAATGTGGTCAAATACTGTATTTAATTTAGTATGTACATTAAAGTTCATTTGTTCTAGGCTAATCATAAAAAAACATTTTTACATTATTAACTGCCATACAAAGTTTGAAAATATACCTGACCACTGTAAAACAAAAACTAAAGTAAAACGACTCACCCTTTGAGGACAACTGACACACGTCGATACTAAACAGAAAAACCTGCTCACTCATTATATGATCAATATTTTAAAATTTGTAACTGTGAAAAAGTGTTAAAAATACCTGACAATGGTATAATAAAACTAACAAAAACTACCTGACACACACCATCATAAAACCTGGTGAGTAAATGTTTTAGGCATCATTATAACATTGCTAACTGTCATACAACTTAAAAAAAAAAACAAAAAAACCTGATGACCATAAAACCAAAATAAAATAAATGCAAAGTTGGACACGCGACAGTATTGCTTTTAGTTACATGCTATTTATGTCAGCATTGTCTTGGTAAAATATCAAAACATACGATTGTACATATATACATTTATCTGTAAAATGATGTTCCGCTAAACACAGTCAGACCCTTTCTTACACCACATTATTTTCCATTTGGATATTGGTCATCATCATAATAAAAGCCAGAGGAAAGAAAGCAAAACACACTTTTAGGCTGTAATTTTTTTAGATGCTCACGGAGTTGAAATCTCACAAGATTTTCCGACGTCAAACATTATGATGAAAGTCATGTTTCGTTTGATGTTCGAGGGAGGAAACTTCGGTCGAAGTCCACATTGCAGCACTTTGGGACGTTCCACTGTGGTTTGTTGTCATTACACAATAGATGAGACTGTACATTTTCCCAAAGCAAAGAAAATGAGGATAAACCACCCAGGGAAACAAACACGTTTTGCTGAACATTTATTTACACCACTGTAAAATGTACATCTACGTAGAAATATACAGTACAAATATAAAGTTGTCGCATGTACAGGACCAAAACACATCTCGACCAACAGCGCAAGCAGAAAACATGGCCGTCCATGGGGGCGAAAGTACAGAATTAGTGTTCCCACACACATAGCACGGAGGTAGATTTTCCCTTATTTTTCATGTTTAAAGGCAGAAGGGAAAACAAAAACAAACAATATCTGGTCACTTTATCATCTGCATAAAGGGCATCATGGTAACACAATGGCACAGACTAGTAAGAAATTGCTAAAAAAAACAACAACACAATCCTGTTTGAGTGTGTTAAGCTTTAACGGCATCTTTGTGTACATTCCCAAGTACTGCACGACCACAACCGCACGATTGAATTCTGCATCCGCGAGGATTTATGTTAACTTAGCTCACGAAAGCAGGATACACACACGATTTTTAAAATGCGAGCCCCTACGCGACAATGTCTGTCGTAGTAACAAGACCGACCTGTGAGAGGCAGCATGGTGCCACAGTGTATTATACAAAGAAGAAGACAAACTCTGGGAGGGCGGGGGTGGTTTAACGTTTATGATTGTCAAAAAAACCCAAAAAAAACCACACCCCACAGCACAATCGAATGGCTTGAGCGTTCCGAGAATCTGGCCTCTGCCGACTTTGATGGCAAGAGAGGCAAAATGCTTAAACTTGGCCCGATTGTCGGTATGTACTGCATGTACCACGCGTTACTGATCCTTTTGACAATTCAACCTTGAATAAAGATACACACGGTGATTCAATGCGGTAATTAGGACCCATTTCAATTGAACCCTACCGACTTGCCTCACTGCATAAAATCCCATATTTTTCCAGCAAAAAATGTCATTTCCCTCCCGATTCCGTCCCGCAACGGAACATTAAAATGCACATTCAGCTAAAAAGAAAAATAGACCGTGATGGATTCATGGCTAACAAACGAGGGCTGACTTTGGCATTGTGTGTGAGATCTGCTACCTCTGGATGCAACGACACATTTGAGCCAGCGACAGGCAGTGCAAATGCCCATTGCCGCCATGGCGATCAATAGTTTTCAAGGGTAAAAGGGGCGCGTCACGCTTCGTTGACATACATTCAACGCATTGCATTTTCCTTTTGTGTGATCCGTGGTATAGATCTTTAATGTATGGAGCCCCAGCAGAAACATTCATTGTAAGATAACCTTTATTAGTCGCACAATGGAGAAATTCACAATTGTGGTCACGATACATATATAATGTTTGCACAAAATACTAAGTTGTGGGGGCCAAATACTAAATTGTGGGCAAAATATACTTTGTGGCCACTAAATAGGTATAACGGGCGCACAAAATACTTCATTCCCATGAACAACTTTGACGTCTGGGTAAGCAAATGGAGCACACCTTCACTATGAAACTGTAATGTGCGTCCTTAAGGCAAGTGTGCTTTCTTATTGTGTTCTCGTCAATGTCATGTTTTTTGGCAGTTATTTAATTTCTGGGGCTCCGTATTAATAAGAATGCTTCAAGACAACAGTAAAACAGGCAACTCCTCCTGTGAAACACCGGCTTCTAGCATCGACTAATTTAGAACAGAGGATAGCTACCTATATGTGCAGTTTTTACTATAGACAACAGTTCTGTTTTTATAGGGGGCCACACAGAAAATAAAAGTTATGTTTCGAGAAAAAAGTCGTAGTGTTGCTAGAAATAAAAAGGGAAGCAAATTCTTGTCATATTATTGTAAATGCAATTGTCATGTCTTATGATGGAATTGTTCTAGTCTTTTGTCAATACACGAAAAAAAATCTTTCTTCGCATATGACGCGTGCTGGACTATTTCTTGCTATGTTACTAATGCTGCACAATTGAATCCAATAGGAGGTAGCGTTCTATCTTGAAGATGGCCTGTTCATCATTATTGAATATATATATAAAAAAAAAAAAAAAAAAAAAAAAAAGCTATACGTTGATTTCCATTCCAGATCTCACCTGTGGTCATGAGTTCGGAACAGTGAGTGAAAGAAGAAAATCCTGGATTCAAACAACCGACACAAGTCCCCTCGTGAGTGCTTTGCTGTCTCACTATTGCCTCTCAAGGGAAAAAAGGCATCGCTATTAGACAGGAGAGGCCAGGGCTGGCTTATTTGGACACGTTTGTTCCTTTTAAATGAAGTCTGATAATTGTCTTCAGCTGGGAAAACCATTAGGGATCAAGTAACGGGAGAGGTCCAACCGCAGATGGGGTGGATGAGGAAAGTGTTTCCTGGGAAAAGATTATGAGGGTCAGCGCAAGGGCAAGTGGAGTTTTGTTTTGGGGGGGGGGGGGGTCATGAGTTCATATGGAAACATACAAATGTGACAGAGCCTTTTTCCATGTGTGCTTGGTCAAGGCACGAAGCGGGAGGGGCTACTAGCGGAGCCGGATCAGTCAGGGTCCTAGTTATGGAGTTATGGCATGTGTCCTTCAATAATCCTGTCCTGACTTGTGCGGAGTTGAGGTACTCGGCACAGAGACCTCGGCAGGAACTCCACTGTGGCAAAAGACCCCTTTGCGGGCTTTGTACATGCAAATATTTGTGTTCCTTCATAAGTAAGTCCTGGAGTCTTTTATTTCGAGCGCTCCTCTCCTAGACTGCGTCGTCCACACAGATACCACGGGGATCCTCGCGGACTCAAGTTCCGCTCTCCCCCCGCCCCCACCCCCAACGCATTGCTGCGGTGTCACAGGACGAGGGAGTGACGGCGTCCGCTGACGTGGGTGCGCCGCTCGTATCGGGTTGCCGTCTTCAGGCCCCGCTCCTGCCCTCTCGGAGAGTCACCTGTCCCGGGAAGTGAGGAATGCCACAACTGACGTGCACCGGTGACGCCAGCAGTGACTCCGGCGGTGCTTCTGCATAGCGAGGGAGGACTGCCAGTGTGTGTAAATATGCACTAGTCTCCTTGGAGGTTGTTTTGACACCGGACACCTGCCGTCCGATGATAAAAGGTCCAACTGTCTGTTGTCGTATTACAGCGGCTCCAACTACCGGAGACAAATTCCTCGTGTGTTTTGTGGACATACTTGGCAAATAAAGATGATTCTGATTCTGAAGATCATGTGAGATGCGGGGGATCCCTCCTCACTCCAAAATGGTCCAGACTAAACGGATCCTGAGTGACTGTATATCTGTCATCCTCTGTGTTGGGAGAAAAGAGGGAATACCACACATGCAGGGGGTGGAGTGCTGGCTTCTTCAGTCAACTCCCCAACATCTGCTTTTTTAAGTTCCGACAACACCTCCCCCCTCCTCGCATACGCTTCACAGCGGGCATTGCTCCGAGGAGAACGAGCCGCCCTCTTTCTTTTTCCTCCTCTTCTTCTTGTGGACGGTCCAGCAGGCGGTGGCCATCAGGAGGAGCAACAGCCCTGTGACCAGGAGCACCACAGACACCACCTTGGTCTGGGGCAGATCGTTGTAGGTGTAGGTGACCCCCGTCCCCGCCACGCCGATTACCAACGAGATGATTCCGAAGGGGAAGATGCAGCGGTACCAAGACTTCTCCATGCCCCCGGTGGCCTGGGACAAACGGTCCAAGGAGGAGAGCACCTCCGGGACTTTGGCGCCACCGGCTTCCAAGGACTGTCCCTCTTGCGGTTGGCACGCAAGGGGCACCGTGGTGCAGCCCATCTTTACTGCAGGGGCAGGTGAATCTTTGCTTCAAACCCCTCTGTAGAGTCCACCAGATAGAGGAAAGTCAAACAGAGCTATGTGGTCTCCGCAGACCGGAACAGGAGAAGCTTTCTGATGAAGTTGGTCCTAAAACAACACTCACGTTGCCCTCCTCCCTTTGTGACTGCCTCTCCGCACAGCGGCTGCTGTGGACCTGAAGCAGCACATTGTGCACTGGGACGGAGCACAGTGGCGAGGCACATATAAAGCAGCGTGGGGACTAGGAGGAGCTCTGGGGAAGTCGGAGTGCTCCCATTGGCGTTCTTCTCCGTGACGTCCGGCGACGCTGAATCGGGGAGGATAGGCGGCTGATGAAGAGCAGCAAGGAGGAGGGTTAACGGATCCCTCTTTTTTCCTGCATTTCCACATCAATACCTCACAGTTGTAGTCTTTCTCTATGTTATCCAGTAGGGGAAAAAGGGCAGAAGACAACTGCAGAGTCAAGGAGGATGTCTTCTTTGTCGTGAATTTCACACATGCGCTGCGACACTCTGCAATAACAAAGGTGTGTCCACCCCCCCACATGAAAATTCATTAGTGCTGCACCAGAGGGTGTCTCCATGTGAACATCTACCCACGCCTTTATTAATGCGCGCGCCTCCACATGGAGATTTGCTAAAACACCAAGCAGACGACGCCTTTACACGCAGAAATGCTACTGAGCGTGCCCGCGTGTGACACGATGAAACGTTTCCCAGCCACTCACGCAAACGCCAGTGATGTCAGGTCTCGTCGAATGAAAAGGCAACGGAATAGTAGCTTTGTAGCCACGAGGCGCAGTTCTCCCTTGCTTTTCATCAAATCAACCTTCCACCACATAGCCTAGCTACTTTTTTTGTGTCTCTTCATAAGATGTCTGTCTGATGCGGAACAACTCATTCCCGCCGTTTGGTATGCGTTCCTTGGAGAAGACACAGAACGGCAATATGCTCGACCAGTCTATTGTTGTGTGGAAATGATAGACGGACGTTTAATTAAGTTGAGCGACACAGTGTAACAAGATTCATTTTTTTTAAATAGCGTTTGTCCTAATTATGGTCAAAGGTGACCGAGAGCCTATTCCAGCTGACTTTGGACGAGAGGCAGCGTACACGCTGGACTGGTCGCCAGTCAATTGCAGATCGGCAAATGTAGACAAACAACCATTTAAACTCGCATTCAGTCGTCGAGGCACAACATGCATGTTTTTAGAATGTAGGAAGAAGCCTGGGAACAAATGAAGGCCAGACCTGAGGTTCGAACACCAAACCTCAGAAGTGTGAGCCATCCATGCTAACCACTAGCGCTGCCTTACGTTCCATCCATTCATCCACTTTCTATAGCGCTTGGACTCATTAGGTTGTGATACACCGTTCCTTAGGTACCTAATATTGTGGCCAGTGAGTGTCTAGTCCTTTACAACTGACAATGCAACCAAAATCAATGAATGGTTCAAAATTGCAGGAAGTAGCATGACTTTGGCTGTCTCGCCGTGATTAGATAAAAGGACTCCAGCTCCTCAAGGCCCACATTAACGACATAATTGGATACCTAATATTCTCAGATGCATGCCAAACATGCTCCATTAGTGTAAGATCCCGGAAGATAAAGTACACTCTTTGCCTTTCTACGAAAGGAGAACGCCTTGCTCAGGGGCAACGCTGACAAGGTAAATAAAGAATACAGTACGCCTAAATGCAGTCGACGTGACGAACACAGGCGGCCAATGCTGTAGCTCTGAAGGAGAACTCGAGAGGGGCAGAAGCGAAACAAAGCAGGGAATGGGAAGAGAGGAATGTTTTTGTGAGCACTGGAGGAGAAAACAACATGTTCAAAAGCAAGCTGAGATTCCTGGGGGAGCCTTTGAGTTCCTGTGGATTTTCTTTTCAGTCTCTGTTAACTTGAAAATGGGGGATTTCCCCCCCCCCCACCTCTTTTTTCTTTAAGAGTGAGTGATAAGCTGCTGATGACATGCATTGGAAAACCCAAGAAAGGGTCAAGAAATTGTTCGGTTTTTTTTCTGTCGTTCCAATGTTTTTGTAGTTAACACAGAGTAGCTATTCAATTGCGAAGTTAAAAAAAAACTTGTCTTTTAATTCTTATGCTCTTTTTGTAAAGCAGGAAAATTTCGATCAGTTACAAGGGATCCTGGGTTTACGACAAGAGTTTTGTTCCTACGGCAGTGACGTAATCCAATTTGTACAAATGCTGAAATGTGCGGTAGTATATCACTAACCTACGCTTATGCACCGGTAAAGTCATGATAAATATTTATACGAGAAACAAACGAAAAACAGTAAGTACAGCAATCATTGAGCGTGTCTTCTTGTGTAGCATGATGACATATTTATTACGCATTGTTTCGCAATCTTAAAATGTCACGTGAAAGGCCTGTTGGAAACCGAAGACCTCTGTACTCCCAAAGTAAATCATGAATGTGGAAAAAATATGGTCCAGGCTCCAACTGTCACTGGAAGAGGCAACATTATTTTAAACATTTCTTACTAAGTTAAAATAGGAAATAATTACAGACACAAATAAAACCATCTAATGGTGTTTTAAAACAATTTTAACAGCTGGACAAGAGATCCATTACGCTGGAGACGTTACAGAGATATGGTGACGAAGAGTATTCTGCCGAAGATGCGAGCCATTCACGCTACTTTTACACGACGACAGATCAGGTTCAAGTCGCTTAAGGGACTGCAGGTTATATGATGGTGCAAATGTTGTTACTGTGTGTTTATACATAATACCGTACAGTTGACTTCAAGTTTTCTGACTGAAAGACATACGTTTTTGGGGGGGGGGTTCCTGAAAAGTAATGGTTTTGGAGATGCGGGGAATCCGCCCGACACCAGTGATATACAGTATGGGTGTGGTTCTTGACTTGCTCAGTGTGTAAATTGCCTTGCGATAACATCTGTTGTCGATTGGCGATAAATAAAATAAAATTGACTTGCTTTGACTACGGGCAAGAGGCGGGTCACACCACGGACTGGTCACCAGTCCACCCAAAAAGTGGCCATAGAACTGTTATGTAAAAAAAAAAAAAAAAAAAAAAGAAATTCGGTTGAAAGCTTAAGTTCTGCCTCTGATGAAATGGGAAACAAAATGTGTCTTCCTCCCTGGAAAATATGGATATTTGCAAAGTAGGAGTGAATAAATTGGCACACGAGCATGAGACAGGTCTAACCCGAGTAGGGTGAAGCCACGGTGGTGGAAGTGGGAGAGCCGCGCTCGCGAAGGCTGCGTTGCGTAGCCGCCACTCCCACGGGACCCGCGTGCTGGAGTTTTCTACGATCCGGTCGAGGATGCTTCATCAACTGCATGGGCGGCCCCGTCGGCACAATGCGGTAGAAACACATCGCTTGGCTGCTATCTGACAATTCTGATCCTGGAGGAGAGGTCTGACTTTTTCTTTTTAAGACTGCGTGACTGCTTTTTGAGGGATTTGATGGATTAAGACTCACTTAACAGACTATTTGAACTTGATCTTTTTCTAGCCCCTCATGTGGAATTTTGGCATTTCCAGATCGGAGCATACGGCCAAGCAGCTCCCCATGTGTTACCATCTCAGGCTTGGTGTGTTCACCAGGCCTCGAACACCCACGTCCTGCTGCGTGAACTCCAAGCCACCTGTCGCCCCATCTGGCAAGGCCGAAACCGGGCACATGTCATCAGCAGGCACGAGCCCTTAAGGCCTCCCCCAAGGCTTCCAACATACTCCCCTCGCATCACATTTGGTGAGAAAATAAAACCCAATTGCTGAGTTTCTTTGCATCACAGATGGTGAATTAC
This sequence comes from Phyllopteryx taeniolatus, assembly GCF_024500385.1. Classification (NCBI taxonomy): domain Eukaryota; kingdom Metazoa; phylum Chordata; class Actinopteri; order Syngnathiformes; family Syngnathidae; genus Phyllopteryx; species Phyllopteryx taeniolatus. The sequence continues at coordinate 19,814,373 of NC_084517.1, forward strand.
TTCAGGATCGGTATTTGTGACATCGCTTACGTCCCTCTAGTACAATACGCGGCCTGTCGCCATGGCATAAATATCAAACTGACAACTTAATCGCTAGTCACTAATTCAAAACATTTTCTCTTGACTGCGCCAACTGTGGAATGTGGAGGAGTGGTTAGCACATCAGCCCCACAGCTGAGTTTCTGGGTTTGAATCCCAGCTCAGGCCCTCCTGTGTACAGTTTGCATGACCACCTCGTGCTTTTTCTTCAGGTTCAACCACATTCCAAATATATTCATGTTGAGCTTGTTGAATTTTCAGATGTGAAAATGTGTGAATGCTTGTTTAGCTATATGAGCCACCAGTCCAGGGTGTACCCCACCTCTCGCTGGGATAGGCTCCAGCTCACCCGCAACCATAATGAGGTCAAGCAATATAGAAAATGTGCCCAGAGAAAACCCACGGGGGGGGAGACCATGCAAACGCCACACAGGCGGGGCCAAGGTTTGAACCCCCATCCTCAGAACTGTGAGGCAGACGTTCTAACCAGTCGCCCACCGTGCCGCCTGCATTGGTTCAGTTCCCACTTAATGCGAATGGTTGTCCCTCTCTGTAGGTGCCCTGTGATTTTTCAGTGTAGCTCAGCGACGAGGATAAGCATTATATAAAATGGATGGCTGTACACTACAAATAAAGACATTCGCTTTTATTGTTTTTATTTTCAGACATACAATTGTTTTCGTTCCATCACGCAATACAATGAAAAGTTCGCAACTAATTTGGAACTTTACGTAAAGTAAAACTTTATAATGACCTTGAAAAAAGGGGCAATCATTTACTCTGGCTCAGACTCCAGGATGATGGCAGGGAAACGTTGACCTCCTTCACCCAGTAGGGAGTACACGTCTCTCAACACACTTCGGTCGGGACACGAGGGGACGATGGAGGCCAGCTGGGGGGACAGAGCGTCCAGCAGAGCCTGCCACAAGGAGAAGGAAACTTCAGCCCATAGAGGACATCTTAGGAACTAGGGACGCACCAATACTACCAATGAAATATATGAAATTCACCGATACTACACACCAGTACCACATCACCAGCCTGAAACACAGTGTACCTTGCAGGAAGGAGCCCTAGCGGTTATGTGGATATAGTTGAAGGTAATCACATGTGATAACTTTTATCCGACGGCAAATTATGGTCTGATTGGACGGCGATGGAGGCCGTCCAGCAAGCACCGACTTTCGAGCCCCGCTGCCCGCTTAAACTCTACGTTCCCGTTTGTCTCTTATCTATGTACTCCTTTTACATAGTGCCCCCTATTGTTCAGACTGAGACACCCCATAACTGAAATGCCTTGTGTTACAGGCTCCATTTGAGTGTATTGTGTGGCAAGACTGAAAAACATGCAGTTGGAAGATAAAATGTCAGTAATGCCAAGTTGGTACTCTAAAAAAGTGTTATATTTGAGCAAAACAATATTTGGTTAAAATAAAATGGCATCACAATTGCAAGACATTTTACTAAGTATCAGTACTCAGTATAGACGAGTACTCAAATGTAAGAACTAGTACTCTGTGTAAAGAAAAAAGTGGTATCAGTGCATCCCAATTGGGAACTATTATTTAGATTCCCCAAATTCCCACATTTTTCATTACTCCACATCACAATATTCCCAAGTAAATGACAATAATTAAAATATTTAGATATCCACATTTCTGGACTGGTTCAATCCCTTCCGACTTGAAACTGTTCAGCTCATTCTAGTTATTATGAATGAAATTCTGAATGAGTGCAGTGCACAAGGCTCACCTGCTGGAGGTAAATCTCCTGCCGCAGCAGAGCAAGTCTCATCCTGATTGCCTCCAGCTGCCGCAGCTCAGCCTCCGAGGTGTAAGTGACAGTCACGGGCAGATGACGTGCGATTGCCTCATCTTCCGCTGGCCCGGCGGCGTAAAGACAACCTCCCTCTGGCCTCCATCGATCCCATGCTTCCCACTCTGAAGGAAAAGACGGCTATTTTTAGAGCGTGAGCAACCGTAGCCCGAAAACGTTTGCTGCCTCCGTTTGAAATAGCCGGGCCCCTGACCAACCACGGCAGCGCCCACCGCTTTTGAAGGGGACATATTATGGAAAATCTTTTTTTTATTGTTTGGATACAAATAGTTGGGTCTCTGCAGTGCCTGACCATCTATCAAGTGTGAAATAACACAACCTTGAAAATATTTTATCTGCCTATTACTTAAAATGTGTCTGTGAGTGAGTCGTTCTCAATTTGGTTCTGGAATGTGAATGGGGAAAATTGACATTATACCGCCTTCCCGAGTTTTTTCAACCGTGACTTGGTAGCTAGGCTGTGCGAGGTTCATCTATTTTCGAGCTACAGCGACTACACAGAAGGACTATCATCTATCCAAATGATTCCTAATTAGGGTCACAGGTGAAATGGATATTCATTGGAAATGCAGTCGGACAGAATGAGGTTTGAGAGGGGATAGACAAAAAGAAACAATAACAGAGCAAAAAAAAAAAAAAAAAACAGAAAACAATAACATCGAAAACAGTACTGTATATGACAACAACAGTAGAAGTTTGTTTTAGTCTACAGTAAAAGTGAACTAGTAAGCCAGTAATAGACCATGAGAGGAAGGGACGCACTAGTAGCTAATAGTACATGGACAGGACAGCCCAGGGGTAGTAAGCGAGGTCGTAATTTCTCTCAAGTTCTTAACATCTCTTGTTGAGGTTGGTCCTTCTTTTGGAATAAAAGTGACTCAATAAAAAGACTCCATAATTCTTCAATATAGGTCTTGTGAGAATTGCTGAGGTCTAGTGACTGTCGGATGACTTGCATATGCCATTTTTTTCATTGCAGTTATAATAGTGCCCTGTGAATTAAAATAATTTTTTTTTATTAAAACTAATTTGGGACTTTTTTTTTAGTTCCACAGTGACTCATGCATGAATATTCTGATTAAAATAAGTGACATGTAGAAAGTGGGTAACGATGACGGTGTATAATTCTTACAATCCCATTTGTGAGGTTGAAGTTGAAAACTGTGTACATGAAACAAAAAAAAAGGCAAAGCCATCAGGAAAAAGAAAACAATCAGGGGAGCGAGAAACAGCTGGTACAATAGTGCTGCAATGAGTCCATGCATGGCAAAGAAAACAGGTGTGAATGGACAATCTCGGAGCAATCAGCACGATTGTGATCAATTTTGTAAGCGGTAACAGGACTTATATTGTGTTACATATTGTAGCTACAGTACATGTGAATCAACACACAAAGAGAACGCCTATTGCGGAATAAATACGTGACCACAGTGTTGGTTCCATTGAACATGGGGGGGGGGGAAACATACTTCTACCTTGTTTTGCTCGCTCTGCAACTCTCTGGAGCTCCACTGCTGTTATTTGCAATCGCTCAGGCGTTAGACAGGAACACCTGTTTTCTTTCATCCCTGTAGTGATAAAAAAAAATAAAAAATAAAATAATTGGAATTGGATCATTATGACAGAGGCAATGTTAGTTGTTAAATGGAAATGTGCTTTTAAGCTTTCATCGCTTGCAGTTGTACAAAAAAAAAAAAAAAAAAGGGCAGAGGAGATGCGCAACAGTGTACATTTCTCAGCAAGCGCTTCCTGCCAGTTCTCAGGCATCTGTCAAGGTCAAAGCAAAAATAAAAATGCCTGGATTGAATTCAAAATGTAGTAAGTTCCTCGCCTTCTCTTGCTCGACTCCTCTGTCAAGGTTAATTAAAAACATCAAATGGCAGGATGACACATTGAAAGCTCTGAGCCTTAGAAATATACAGTGGAGGGTACATAGTAGGGCTGGGTGATATAGTGGATGATACCACTATACTATGGAAAAAGCTATTTAAATTTAAAAAAAACCCACACATCCTGAGCAAGACACTGGAATGAATTGATAAAATCTGTTAATCACTCAGGCTTACTACAAACTAAAACTCCTAAAAATATGATAACGTTTTTCATTTTTCAATTTTTCGGGAAGCTTGCGTTCAGCCAATCATGACACTCCAGCGCAGGAAGCATGGAAACTTGGGTTTGGCTTTTTTCTCGTGACATCACCAGAGCTGTTCCAATGATGGCATAGAGGTGGATGATGATGAAGTGTGATGACCCGCAGAACCAAAAATGGATGTTACTATGACACAAGAAAGAGACTACCTGCGCAGTAGAAGATGATCAAGACAACATATTTCAAATCAGTTGCATGTATCGACACATTTAACCATGCTGACACGAATGCAATTAGTCCAGCAATACCAATTACAGCCACGAGGGGGCTTATCAGGTGTCTTTAAAGGGTGAGTACTTTGAGTATATTTTAGTCTTATTGCACGTTTAACCTCTCTTTACAGTTGTATGACAGTTAAAGATAGTTAAAATATTACTTAAAATCGAAAAGCCGTTAAAAAAAAAGTTTCAGTGTGAGCGGATTTTACCCGGTTCCGCGCCCAGCTCTGGGGTTTGCTGATCCAGAAGGTCCATTGTCTGGCACTGCTGGGCCAGTTCATCAGCCCGGCGATTTAGTCTGCCAACCAGACTTCCGATCTGCTCCGGGCTTCCACGTGGCCAGTCCTTAGGAAACTGTAAATGTCATTGACAAGCCATGGATAAATATAGTAACGTCCGCACGGCTCAAGCACTTAAGTGTATCGATCCATTTCGCTCGGTGCACCTTCAGAAACATTTGTGAGGCAGACGTGCCACTGCTAACTAGTAGTCCAGTGTTTCCCAGCTACCATTCTCCAGAGATATGAAAGACTATACTGTACTTTTTTTTTTTGCTTGGAGCGACTTTTAAAATTAAATAATGTATTGACATTTTTCAACCAAACTCATTTTAGAGTTTTAAACATTCCAATTTCAAATCCATCATTTCGTCAAAACGATTGGACAAGTGTTGTAAATTACATGCAGTTGCAAAATGTACTAACTTTCAAAACATGGGCACTTTTATTAAATAATGACCAGTTGTAATATATGCTCGAGATATTTAAATTGTGTGTTTCAATTTACAGTGGGCATATGAATAGTTTTATGTGCAAGTGTAATTTTATCAGCCATTTGATCATGTTTTTGACTCAGTGATACAGGTACTCTCATTTTTCTTAAGCTTCCTTGGCTCCCTTGAAAGGCAGTACATAAAGTTATTATTATTATTATTATTATTAAACGTAATCGTCATCGACATAATCATTGTGAGGATTTTCAACTAAATTCAAAAGAAACAGTCTTGGACAAAAAAAAATAATGTATTTGCAAATACAAATGCAAACTTGTGGTTTCATCGTTTATTCAAGTTAATCAAAAATGAGTATTATTACCTTTGTTAAGGCAGAATTTTTGATACATCTCCTATATAGCCGTGACACACAGCAGGGGGAAAATGTGCATGAGGATTTTCCCAGCACAGTTTAACAGGCGTGAGTCGAAAAGAGGAAGGATATACCGTTGCTCTCACTCTCTCCATGAAGCGACTCCTCCCGGGCGCAGGTTTCCTTTGAGCGGCCATCGCTTTGTCCCACATTCTGTCGAGGAAGGAAACAGCGAAACACGAAAGTGAAAAACGAGCTACGCAATAGTCGGACAAACGAAGAGATTTTCCCCCACCTGTTTTGCTTGAGCCTGAGAGAGATCCACTGTGCTCTCTGCTCACTCCGTAATCTGACAGGAGACATAAAAATAAACACACATGATAAGAAAATAAACACACATGCGAAGATAACTGGCTGTGCTCATATATACACACACACACGCACTCTCAAACGCAGACTCGCCAACGTCACACACCACCCTAGCTTGAAGGCACACGCATGTACACAGATACAACACGCTTAGTATTTTCTATGCATTTTATGCTTGCAATTTCTGGGTGTGTTCAAATACATTTACACACGTTACAGCTTGTGGGAGGGAGAAAACTGTTAGAAAGTTGTTTTATACGGTCTCAATGCAAGATTTTCAGCTATTGCAGGTGGGTATGGAATGTATCCCGATCAAAGGGCGTTCACTAAAATATAAAGCAATGTTACTATTAGTCTACATACTGTATACCTCCTTGGTTGAGGCAGAGTGTCATCTGCTGTGTCTCCTGCGTGAGGTGAAGCTGCAGCTGCAACTCTGGTCAGGTCCTCACCATGCGGCGAGCTGCTTCTAGCACTTGTGCTCACCGAGGCAGTGTGCTGGACACTTTTTGAAGCCTGACGATGCGTGCTCCTCAGATCGGTCGTGTTCACATATTTACCAACGGTGCTTTTACACTTTCCAGGACCGCAAGTGGCTGAGGATTTCAATGATGTTCCAGGCTTTTTGGGCACTTTTTTGTCACTACCGGCAGACTTGAGTGTCGATCTGCTGGCCGTCTGATTTCCTTTGAAAGCAGACGAGGCTTTTGAAGTAGCCTGTTTGGGTATGGCACCGAGGTCCTTTCGAAGCTGAGTGGGTTTGTTTCCCTCTGGGACTTGACTAGAAAGCCTTGTGCCGGTGCGCACATAAAGGGCTTTTTGTAACGCTTGCTCAAGCAGTTTCATTTCTTCCATTTCCACTGGGTTTGATGTTGCTGTGTCTGAACAGACACACAAACATTAATTTAACGATGTATCCAGAAAGAGTATACATGTAGTATGCTAGGTACACAAATAAAACACCTTATTTTACCCTCGGGGAAATAAATAGCAGATGGTACCATTAGGTGATTGGAATTACAAGGTTCAGATGATGATATAATTCCCCTAACGGGCTTCATAAAGTAAAACCTCCGACTTAACTACCTACCAACCAACCATTTGATTCCTGTGTGAAAAGTTGGATTTGGCGTTTGACCAGAATTGTTGTTTTTCACCTTCTATTCATGTTTTTTTTTAATTAATAAGAAAATTACCGGTCGGAGCATCATTTGTTGTTTCTGGTTCATCAGGAGCTGCCCTGTGGGGAAAAGACAGAATGGATCTCATTATACGTAACCACAGTTGTATAAGCCAAGCAAATTTACTTGCCTTAATACTTTTAAAAGATTCAAACTATGATGACAGTAATTTAATATTGTTTTTCTAGAATTGTAATTTTTATTAATACTGTGAAATATTGTACTTAATACTTTTAAAAGATTCAAACTATGATGACAGTAATTTAATATTGTTTTTCTAGAATTGTAATTTTTATTAATACTGTGAAATATTGTAGTTGATGTTTGACAATATCAATAAAATCAGTCTGACTACAATGTATGATGTATATAGCAATGAAAAGAAATAGTACAGTACCACATGGAAAAGGCACTGCTGGGATTCGAACCCAGGATCTCCTGTTTACTAGACAGGCGCTTTAACCAACTAAGCCACAGCGCCAGGTGCCAACGCTTGCAATAATTATGGAATTTAAACGCTACGTACAATTGTATATTAGTAAATAATGACCTTACCTAAAAGAGCAAAAATGGCGTACTTACAGGCTTTGTAGTAGTTCTCTGTAGAAGTGAATGCGTCCATTCACCCTCACCCGTTCTTCTTTGCACGACTTGATGGCTGTCTCGACGGCGGTAAGCAGCGACATATTTGACTTATTTGACCGCTGTTAACTTAAAAATAACATTAAAAGCAGGACTGGTGGATTGAAAGTGTCAACACGTGTCTTCGGCGGTTTTATTCATTAAAAAAAAAAAAATGTCGAGTGCAATCCAATACGTCCCATATGACGTTTACGGAAGTAAAAGTCACTAAAACGTTAAAAGACCGTACTGTCACTGACGACAATTCTCAAAACGCTTGTGGACAAACCTATATACATGTAACTTACATTTATTCACTAAGAATAACAACACATAAACGAATCAGTGACTTGTTTCCATAGTCGGATGTCAACTCTCGCGAGAAGTGCCATCGCAACGCTTGAGTTCGTGAACAGTTTTAGTTCTTCTTGAACTTCAAAGAAATACTTCCGAAAGCCTCCATCCATCCATCCATTTTCAACACCGCATATCCTGGTTAGGGTCGCGGGGCGCTGGAGCCTATCCCAGCAGACTTCGGGCGAAAGGCGGACTAAACCCCGAACTGGTTGCCAGTCAGTCGCAGGGCACATATAGACACGGACAACCATTCGCACCCACATTCACACCATCACTGAATGGGAACTGAACCCACGCTGCCCACACCAAAGTCAGGCGAGTGTACCACTACACCATCAGTGACTCTTCCGAAAGCAATTTATTGTAAATACAACAGCTGGCTGGCCTCGTTGGAACAGGAATAAGATCCTTAATCATCTTCCCCGCTTCCTGCCAACGTACTAATCTGTCAAAGCAGCCATCTGCTATATTAATGCTGGGCTCTAATATTCCCATATACACATAATATTCCCTTCTTCGTCTGTCACACTTTTCCCATACGCAGATAAGAACAGCGCACAACGAACTAGTTTGCGTAGGGGCAAAAGAATAACGTTTTATATTTACAGCCTACATGTTTGTTTTTTGTTTTTAAATTACAAATATTTACTATAATTATGACTTTACTACTGCGTTATCGTATGGTTAGTGAGATTACGGCATAATACGACTTGCATATAAATTCGGGCCTTGTCCAGTGAAAAATTAAATGTGCGCCCCAGGTCAGACTTCCCTTTTATTAAAAAAGACAAAAAAACAACATTATTTTCGCGGGTATGTGTCAGAAACGTTATGACTTGGGAGTGTAACAGTACATATACGCCAAGTTCCAACACGGAACATATTAGGTGAGGGACAGGAACTGCTGGAGCCAACGACTCTAGTATTATAGTGAGTAATGTATATAGTGTTTTTGTTAAGTGCTAAACTGTCTGAAAACCTTCATTAGGTGGCAGAAGCTACAAATATCTTGTGTATCCATCATTGCTTAACTATTCAGTGAATACTTCTTGTGACCTTTTTTGGTTGGTGGGGTGCCGTGATTTGTTTAATGTAAAATTATCTATCTGTGCCTCGGCCTAATAAATGTTGAAAAACACGACAGTGTTCCACTTAAAACATGGCGAATATGTAATAAGCGTACGTCATTGTTTTTGCTTGGTCATTTAACACCGCTTGTGGTATTTACATTACCTTTCTACTGCATTTCTTTCCGAGTATTTTGACGCTTTTGATTTTACAAAGAGGTTTGGAAACGGGCGCCTCAACACTTCCTGGCATGCGCAGTAGACGTCTAGCTTGACTTTAGTTCACCCGAGCGACGCGTAGTGGCTGGAGTGAAGGTTAGTACGGCGTTATACGCCATTATGGCGTTTAAATCTGAATTCTAAAAGGCAATAAAAAAGCCTCAAAATGTGCTTTTTGGTCATATATTTATCGACCACCTTCTTGCCGAACCTGTCGGAGAGCTTGCTAGGTATTAGCTTGTGTAATGCTAGCAAGCAAAGTTAGCTTTTGTTGTTGTTGTCAAAATGACGTTTGATGGCTATGTTGTCCAAATAGTGGAGCAATATCTCAGTCGTATTTAGACGAGGGCTCTAAGTGTCTCTTAACAAGAGCTGACTAAATTGTAGCTATGAGACCTAGAATCTACGTTAAATGGCACAGGGCCTTTGTCTTGCTGCTTTTTGTTTGCCAGTATTCAATAGACCTTCTGTACTAAACCTGGCCTGGTTGTATCAGATTTCAACCTTGCGCTACTTGGTCATCCCTACAGAGTCGGCTTTGAAAGTAGTTGAATCTTGTGGCAGACGGTCACTTTCTTTCCCTACATCATCATCAACAGCACAGTGGGGCCACGACAGCCCCCCTTTTATCCTGATCTGAATATATCTCCTCTGGCACTTTTGGTAAATTTGGACTTTTAAATGCTTGAAATCAAAGTTGGGTAGAGTAGCCAAAAATTGTACTCCAGTAAGTGTAAAATGTAGTCCTAATAATAGTTAAATAAGAGTCATTACTTTGTGGGAAAAAAAATGTCAAAATACTGCGTAACTGCTGATTAATTTCAGATTATTATTATTTTTTAATTTGTGCATGAATGGCAAATAGATAAAATACAAAATCGGAATGTGCAACTTCAGATACTGCCCTGTAATATCACCAGTGCTGCAACAAATGATTATTTTAGTTGTTGATTAATCTGTTGCTTATTTTCTTATTAAATGATGAATCAGATTAAAACAAATCTCATCCCTTTATTCTAAAAGAGGACATCGTTTGAAATTGACAGTGCCGAAAATGCACAAGCATTTATGATTTAGTGAAAATGTTGATAATTGTTTTCCAAAGGAAAAAATGTTCGCAAATTTATTTACTTATTTTGATGCAACACAAGGATAATCAGTCTACTTTATAATTATGATAAATATAATTATCAGTATTTACTGCTTTAGTATTATAATAATAAATATAATCATTAACATTTACTGTTGAGAGGCTGAAATTCCGAGGATCTGGACAATTTTATGTTAAACAAAGTTTCTACGAAAAAAGTGTATCGTATTTCTCCTTTAATAGAAGGCAACGGCTAGCTCAGTGCAGTGGAGCCTGCTGTTATTTCCTCGTTTTTGTTCGGTCTCAATGTGTGTGCGAGCTCCATACAGTCCAAGTGAAAGTGATGACTCATTACAAACGTCACGTGCTCGTACCATTGAACGCCATATAACGCCGGACACTACGATAGGCACACAATACAGGAGCTGAATCACCAATTCTCCCTTTACAAAGCTATCAATGGTCATGGAGGGAGCATTCCATACAAACATGTTCCCTTTAATTGATATGGACTGAATTATATTGCTTATATTGTAGTGATCAACTAGACCCTTTCCGATGTCACAGTAAGTTCATTTCCACTTCTATGGTTATCATAGTTCTTCACTTCACACTTTAACCTTGATTTTTTTTTTGTGGTGTCTTTCTTCACTTAATGTTGGCCGAGTTTTTACTGTACCACTTCTTGGGCTTTTCCACTCGGATTTGTGTGTCAATGTGTTAACATTTTTGCATGTCTATGAAAATTTCTAGGGGTGGCAACCGTCAGACAAAATGGCCACAACGACAGAGAGCGTGTCCAATGGAGAAGGGCCTGTGAACGAGGAGAAAGGAGACACCCTCAGGTTAAACTTCCCTTGTATTTTCAGCGTCTCTTAAAACAGACAAAAATAGATAGAAAAATAGATTGTATATGAAATTTAAGGGGGGGGAAATCATTAATTTTATTACAGTATTTTTAAATTCCAAAAATAAAATGAAATGAATGAATATGTTGAACCACAGATGATATCACACTATTGTTTTATTCTTTTAAAATTTAACTCATATTACAAGATATCACATTATTATTTGAATACAAAAATAAAAATGAAAAAGTTAAAAACATGAATAAAATGACTTTTTTTTTCAACTTAAAGATCTTTTAAATGTTTAATGTGAAAAAGCACCAACTAAGACAATGTTCAACAAGACATCACATGATTGATTTTGTTAAAAAATTGTTAGGAAATATCAGACTTGAGCAAAAAAATAAGCAAATATCAAGAGGTCACACATTTTTTACATTTAGTGTAGAATGTTATAAGATATCACTTGGTTTTTTTTCTTTTCAAATGAACCTATCACACTAACACCAATTCATCACTACTTTTTTTTGTCATTGATAGAGATTTTTAGAAAGACTTTTTTTTTTATTTTTTTTTTTTTTTAATATAAATGTTGACTGACAGTACAACATTGGATTGTTTTTGACCATGTAGAATAAACTCAGTGTGAAGTGGCCACTTTGGTTTTTCTGTGTGTGGAAAGGCTTTGGACATGCCTGCATCAACATTAAAGTGACCGCAGTACATTATTCCCTTCGCCTCCCCAGGCCCGATGATTTATCTGAGATGTTGGCTGCTGGTACCAAAGATGTTCATGAAAAGGCTGAGAATACACAATTTGTAAAGGACTTCCTCAGGGGGCGAATCCGCAAAGAGCTCTTCAAGGTGAGGAACGCGAGGAGATGAAAGCAACACAGATGGCCTTGATGGAGATAAAAACATATGATTGATATTTCCCCCGACAGCTGGGTGCCGTAGCTCTGTACTTCACCTACACCGCCATGGAGGAGGAAATCGAAATAAACAAGGACCACCCCCATTTCGCCCCGCTTTATTTTCCGTCGGAGCTGCACCGCCACGAGGCGCTGGGCCGTGACCTCGAATACTTCTACGGCCCAGAATGGAAGAGCCAGATCAGCTGCTCCCCGGCCACCCAACGCTACGTGGACCGCATCCACCAAGTGGGCCGGGATGACCCGGCGTTGCTGGTGGCCCACGCCTACACCCGCTACATGGGTGACCTGTCGGGGGGTCAGGTGCTGAAGAAGGTGGCGCAGAGAGCCCTGAAGCTCCCCCCCACTGGAGAGGGCCTGGAGTTCTACCAGTTCGACGCCATCGACAGCGCCAAGGCCTTCAAGCAGCTTTACCGCAGCCGCATGAACGAGCTGGAACTCGACGCGGAGACCAAGAAGAGCCTGGTGGACGAGGCCATTAAGGCCTTCCAGTTCAACATGGAGGTCAAAATGTGCTCTTTAAATAACATATTTGAACATAAACGGTGCATAAACACAGACAATATTACAATACTCACAGGCATCATGCAAAATCTACTCAAGTACAGTAATGACGTATTTGTACCCCGTTACTTCCCACCACTGGACGTCATCTTTTGTGTTTTACGCTGGCAGGTTTTCGAGGAGCTGGAGGAAATCGGGAAAACCTTCCAGGAGGAGGTTTCTGAAGCTGGAATGCCCATTCATGGAGACACGGGAGGTGACATCAGCAAATGCCCCTATTACGCTGCCAAAATGGGTACGCGTTTGTTTTTTTCACCACCACAAAATCTTCATAATTTCACTTTGAACCTGTGCAATTAAACTAAAAAAAATAAATGTTCAGTGGGAAAAGCTAACGTTATTCCAAAAAATAGCTTTATAGTGTGCACACCAGCATTTTATTCATTTGAAAATACTAAGTACCTTTTACTGCCGTGTTCCTCTGGTTTTAGCAACGACGGGTGGGACGGCGTACGCATGCCAGCTGGCCATGGCCGTTCTGCGTCACCCCACCGGGCAGGTCCTCATCGCCACGTGGTTCGCCGCCTTAGCCGGCCTGGCCGCCTGGTATGTGATGTGAGGAGCAAGAGAAGGTGAAAAACACTGATGGACGGGGGACATAGTAAGAAGGCTTCTCAGGCTCGGAGACCAAGTGTAGGAAAAGTTGCCACGTGCAACCACGGCAAATATACCTGGATCTGGAATTCCAATGCGTTAATTTTAAGGACCATATTGACCCCCCCCCGCCCTCCTACCACCTGTCTATCAGCCTTTTTTTTAATTTTTCTACCTCCTTTGCAACATCCATCCATCCTGTCATGAGTCATTTGTCCTCACATCAGGTTTTCTCACACTTTCCCATAAGGTGACAGATGTTTGAAGCACAGATTTATGCTGTAAAGTGATACAAAGATGATTATTAATGATAATTGCTCGCTAAAATATACTATGCATATGTTATGGACGAGCTTTCTTAACAAGTGTTTTTGGCCATACAGGGTCTCAGTTTGACTCAGGAAAGAAAACTTGACGAATATAACAGTTTATTTCTCACATACAAGCTTCACTAGCTGTTATTGTTTGACGTTGCGGTAAACAAAGTCCAAACTGCATTGACGTGCTGCAAAAAACCTTCTGGTCACATTTCATGATTACCACGCTGGCCTTCAATGTTAAATACTGTAGTTCCTCATATAGTAGCCATTTAGTTATGCAACTGCACAAAATCCCCCCCCCCCCCCCACACAAATTCCCTAGAAAATACATTTTAATATTATTAAGTTCATTATAATATTAAGTTTGTGTACTTCTGCTATTTTCCCTTTTAAAAACAAAAAAAAAATTTGGGGGGAAGGCTGAAATAAATTAATGGCATTTCCATTCAGTTCAATAGGGAAAGATGATTTGAGTGTTTTGAGTTACGAGTGCGGTCACAGAACAAATTAACCAATATCACAACGCACCACTGTACTATATATTACAATATAGTATGTATTGTAATACAGTGAACTCCCCTGTATGTTTGCAGTTCAGTATGCGCTAATTTGCCTATTGATGGATTTTTTGTAGGGAACCTATCGTGTGTCTTTGGCTGAAAAACTCACCTATTTACTCTTTTTGTGCTTTAAGCCCTGTCCTAACATGAAAATACTGCTTTGGCGCCATCTGGTGGCATCTAGATGCCAAACAACTACATAGAACAGGCCATCGCCTTGTCGAATAGAAAAAAAAGTGCTTTGCCGTCACTCATGAACCTCAGCCTTCCGGTTGCGCTCCGGTGATCATGTATATATCAGCTTTACAGATACCAAGCCACATGGTGGTATTAATGACAGTAACCCCTAAATGCGCTCTCATAAACTGCAATTGTCAGCGTTACAGATGCCAAATCTACTCTGCAAAAGACCGCAACACATAACTACAGCTACCTATTCTGTTTATTCACGTGGACGTGACTAACGAGGCGTAGAGACAACTATTTGAGGAATTACGGCATTTACACTTTGACAAGCGTATGATAAACAAACACATTTGCGCTAGTGTTAAAACACATTGGAATTATGCAGCAAGACTTTTCGCATTACAAAAAAAACGTTTTTTTTTTTTTTTAGATTGCACAATTTTGACTCCCAACATGAACGACAAATAGTTCAAGCTGCCAAAGGAGCCTGTATTCATAATAATACTGTCATAAGAAATAGCCTATTGTATTAGGATGAAGGATTGTTATTTTATACATAGAGTATACGTAGAGCACATCCACAGTATATGAACGCCTATTTGAGTATTTATAGTTGAGTGGGAACTGCCTCAGGTTAGGTACCAACTTATAAAAGGGTTTCATTAATATTCACGGTTCCTTTAATTCATACTGTACTGTTTTATTGTTGCTACTGTGTGTACATGCAGTGTAATTGCAGAACCCCCCCCCACAGCATTTTATATTATTCCTGTTCTAAAAGGGCACTTTTCAACCCCAGTTTAACGTTCCTCTTCAAACCCATCCACGCTCATTGAAGTGATGTTGGGTTATTTTGGAGACTCGTGTCGTGATGGTTAAAAGAGGGCAAACCAGTGTGACACTGGGAACTGCAGAACAGTACAGAGTCTAATGGAAAACAAGTGGAATGCTTTCACACATTTGCATACACTTGTACTACTCTCTCACCATCTGGACAACTTAAATCAGTACACAGTGGATTGTAGAAGAGAACGCTGCTGTCTGTAATGAAATAAAACCCATGTGACTGACATATGGGACCATTTTTGTTGATGCTTGACTGTGACTTACAATAGCTTAATTTTAGTTCATTTATTTTCTGTAGCCTTTGGCCTCATTAGGTGCGTTGAATAGGTTTTTTTTTTTAATACAAAATATTAGTCTTTTCAAGGTGTTCTTTTTGAGGATAGACTTTTAATTATTTTTACTTCATAATAGTGAATTTAATGTATTAGAGTGGTGTTTATATTAACATTACCTTATTGAGCTGCATGAGGTGTATTGTGGATTGTGTGTGGATATATAGACACAATGTAAGAAAAAAAAAAAAAACGCAAGTAGATTTATTTTATATATATATGGTGCACAAATGTGAAGATGGCATGAATGGCCATCGAAACTTAAGGTTATAAAATAACCGAAACACAAATTAGTGGATCAACATGTAAGTACTCTTGAAAGCATGATGAACAGCAGGTCTTGTAATGACAAACCTTTAATGTATTTGTGTCTTCAAACATCATTTATGTCTGCGCATGTGGAGACTACTACGATTAGCCGTCTTTCATAGTCTTTGGAGCTAAAATGGACGAAGCGTTTTAGTCCGCTGGAACTGGATCTCCTTTGCCTTGTTGGATGCATGCGAGAATGCCGACAACATGGCTATCCTTTGCGCTGCGCAACGGAGCCTCTCAGGTCCACGAAGACCTCTTACCTGGAAGAGGAGTAGAAACATGAATATATTTCAAAATGCTAAGAGGACATTGGAGCCTGACAGCCACAAACCAGAGATTAACTGTACTCGTCCTACCTGGTTTGTGGCTGTCAGGAAGAACTAAACAATCGCTTGAGTGTGGAGAAGAAGCCCCTCTCTTGTTTCAACTCGCCTTCCTTCCTGTCATGCCCTTCCTTCTTAAATTGCTTACCACTGCTGCCCCCACCTGGACACAGAGTCACACTATATCAGACACCACTGGAAAGATGTAAGAGATCTTCAGGTGGGTTCCACAAAATGATCCATTCATTCATCTTCCGTTCCGCTTATCCTCAATAGGGTCGATTTGACTTAATTGCTCCAAAAATCATTATTTATTACAACGTACAGTGGGACCTCAATTTATGAGTGCGTTGAATTGTTTGAGGTATGGGCAGTTGCTCGGCCGATTTTTGCTTTGACTTGCAGGCAAAATTTTTTGATGCGAACGCAACTTTACAAGCAGCAGCAGTTTGGTAGATGGTAAACAATTCTTCAAAAAAAATGAGGCTTCAAGTTTTCCGCAACAAGTTGAGATTTACTGTGAAACTAAACAGAATGTCAAACTAAACACAGAATTACACGTATATTTAAAACAACCACACAATTTTGTCTTGGGAATGCTTGCTTAATGCTTTCATAATGGGGAAACGCCATAGACAGGATAACGAAACTAGCTTCAATGATTGCCATAAACATTTACACACAATAGCAACAGGCTCACAGACAATCTAATCATACCGGCATATATTCTTTATCCTCTGCGAAAAACAATCAAGATTGCTACAGCTTAGTTACGACAGTCTTCTGTTTCATCATGAAATTTATGTGTTGTGTGTATGCATTACACTGCTCTTTGGTGGCTAAGGCACACACACCAGACAGGACCATTTAATTCTTGACATTCTATTTATTACTGTATGTTTTCATAAAGTGGAATGCTGTACAGTATTATTTCTCTTACCAAAACAAATTTGTGTTAGTGTTTTTAGTAGGGCTGGAACAGATTATTGGCATTTACATTCATTTCAAAAGGGAAATAAATGATTTAAATTGCATGAGATTAGTGACATCTACCTGTGGCGGTGGCAGTGACGCCGTTAACCGTTCCTTCCACGTCCGCCTCGTCCTCAGCGTAGCTCATGACGAGACCTCTCTGCCGGTCTGTCAGCTTCCTGCAAAAACAAAAACAAAAATAAGGCGTCTTCCAAAGCAATCAGCACTTCTGATGAAGACGATGCACATTTCCCCCTTTCACGTCTTACTTGGGTACTTTAATTTTGATATGGACGTAGTGGTCACCAAAGCCGTAGCCACTGACGCGGGCGATTCCTTTCCCTGCCAGGTGGATTCTCTGGTCTGTCTGGATGCCAGCTGGGATCTGATCCGAGGACCAAAGCAACATTCTTCTCATCAAAGGCAAATGCATGCCCATTTATGTGGGCATGATGCGTTTTTAAATTTTTTCTGTACTTACAGCTAAATTGAGCGTTTCGTAGAGGCCTTGCGCCCTGGCCGTGCCGCCCAGGATGGCTTGAGCCACGGAGACGTAAAGGTCCGAGTGGATGTCGGCGCCGTCCCGCCTGAACACTGGACTCTTCTGGACCTGAAACCACCAACCAAACAGCACATTAACACAAGTACACTTTGGGATGAATACGACGTTTTTCAAACGGAGGCTTATTCAAATGTCACTCAAACATTCCACTTCTGGCAGTCACTAGACTACCTCAGAATGTGTGAAACTATCCTGAAAGGGAAACTGAGGCAGCTATTTAAGCTGGGGCATTTTTATTTTTTTTTGAGTATGAACAGACCCAGCAATTACGTCCCCTGTGGTCACTCACTCTAAACGTGATGAAGATCTCCTTCTTTCCGACAGGCATTCGCACAGTCTGGCCATCTTCCACTCCTGAAGGACAACACGTTGAACAGGTAGTGGCTGTCAGTGACTTTTAAATGGCACGAGTAACAATTCTGAGGGCGCTTGTAACGCATAGTACGGCGTGACGGACCCGCGGGCACGGGGACCATGACGGTTTTCCTCTGCTTGGTCTGCCCAGTCCCGCGGCAGGTGTGACACGGGTTGGAAACGACCGTTCCCTTGCCGCCACAGCGTCGACACGTGGAGCGCATCACGAACGGGCCGGTGTTCACCGTCTCCTGCAAAGAACAAGAGTTACACGTTACATATGGTAACAAGCTTTTAGGCATGAAAGGAAGCAAAGCGCGCGCTAGATGATGGTATTACCATGCCGCAGCCGTTGCAGTGGTGGCAGTGCTGGACCTTTGTGCCTGGCTCGTGGCCCTTCCCTCCACAGCGCTGGCAGGCTGCTTCTGTGTTAATCGAGATCTCCTTGTTGACTCCTTTCGCTGCCTGAGTGAACGTCAACTCCATAATGTACTGTGCATGGAAAACAGAATGCAAATTTACTCCATTTTTAGTAATTAGGTTAATTCATTAATAATCAATCAATCCGTTTCAGGCTCCCCCAAAGAAAACCCCCTTTTTTATAGTAAGTAGCACTTTATATTGTACTATATAAGAACAAATAACAGAATGTAAAGAATGAAATACTTCGTGGATCATGACTAATTCATTGCAGCTTCTTCTGCATTCAAATGAAAAACAGTAAGCGAGCCTCTTTTAAAACATCCACTCTCGCTTTCATTGTCGCCCACGTCCACTCTCTTTAGCAACCCTGTTTCTTCCTCAACTATAAATCTTTTTATAGTTTAATAAATGTGATAAGTAACAGCAACTTTTTTTTTTTTTGCTGCGATGATCTGGTCCAATCCACTTCTACCGCATGGTGCAGTGTGCGACAGGCTTAAGCTGTAGAAGTATTAGTCGTTCTTCACGGAGGATAAAGAATATAATAAGCTCGTGAGTAGTTATATTCTCTGTCTACGTGTTGATACACCGTTTGTGTTCAAATATGCGGTATCACGCTGCCAGATAGCTGCTATTCGTTAGCCCATCTATGGCATTTTGTATTGTTTGTTAGTATTAAGCTAATTAGTCCATCTATGGTATTTTCCATTGTTTGCTAGCATTAAGCTAAGTGGACATTTTCTAAGGCAAAGCTGTGTGTTTGTTTTAAATACGTAAAATGTAATTCACTTTGTTTCATGTTTAGTTTCTTCACTTGAATTTCAAGGCACCACAGAAGCTACTACACAACAGACCTCCTGCGGCTGATCAAAAATGGCATTAAAGTCTCCAAATCCACGTCCTTCAGAAAATTCCCCAAAGATCTTGCGGAAAAGCTCCTTCGGGTTCACGTTTTGCGTCTGCCCGGACCAGTACTGCTGCCCACCGCCTGCCTGTCCGCCGTCGAAGCCTGCGGAGCCGTACGCGTCGTACTGCTTCCTCTTTCCTTCGTCGCCGAGTACCTGAGAGAAAAATGTTGCGTTGTAGAGGCTTGCGTGTTATAATAAATGGGAATAAAAAAAAAAGTAAAAGGGTAATAACACTAAACCTCATAAGCCTCAGCCAACTGAGCAAATTTCTCCTTGGCTTTTGGGTCGTCTTTATTTGTGTCTGGGTGGTACTTTTTGGCCATCTGGGGGACAACAAACAGCCAAAGTGTGACATGATTGAGTGAACTGTACACACAATGCACTTTTTATTTAATTTAATATAAACTGGGGTTTCTTTATTTGTTATCCAATGATTAAAAAAAAAAATTAAACAACACAATAAGCAGGCAATCAGAAAACGTGTTTGTTAGCACCTCTGGCACAATTTCGGTCAGGAAAACCCCTGGACTAGATGCAGTAAAACAGGACAAAATATGAGCTGTGAATAGGCCCAGCAACAGCAGACCTGATAGTAGGCCTTCTTGATCTCCTTCTGGGTTGCCGTGCGAGGTACCCCAAGGACCTGGTAGAAGTCCTGCTTATTGTTGGCCCAAGTGCTTGTGTGAAAGGCACACTGGGATGCTTTGAAACCTGGGGGGGGGGGAAGAAGTGTAGGACAGTACAGCTGCATTATGTTTGGTAACTAAAATTTAGCGAGAAATTGTGTTTTTGTTTTGCTTTACAATATTAGTTGTGTAATAGGTTAGCTAAAGAGACTTTAAACTAAGTAAAACATTACCTAACTCTTGTGTTACCCACTGGCACAGTTCAAGGACCTGTACGCATGCTTCAAAGAAGACTCATGTGCCACAATTTTAAGGAATTCTGACAGAATTTAAGTCCAAGCTCAAAAGTGAAATAACAACAAACCAAACCAAGCTTAGCTCAATGCTAACACCTGACGTCACTTACCAGGTAGCCCCCTCAATGTCAACCCTCTCCCAGCACGGCCACACGCCGAGCTCCCTTCGGTCCAAAGCGTCCCGGCTCCGAACGTGCTAACGCCCCGTAGCCAGCCACAGGAAACGGAGACAGAAGCGCAAGCCGCACGGTGGTGCCCAGAGGACACGATGACAGTTAGCCAGCGTGAGGAACTGCGAGCGGCTGCGGACGCCATCATTCCCACACTGTGGCCGTACTGCGCATGACAGGAAGTATCACGTCACGCTAATATTGCGTCACATTTGCTTCTAAAGGTTCTGTTTAACTACAATTGTAAAAAATATAAAAGCCTAATAAAAACATCAAGATTTGATTTGGGCTTTATGAAAAAGAAAAAAAAGTTTCTTATTGAGCCGCCCGTCGGTACTCATACGCAAAGGTTGCAAGGTAGCGTTAACTTTCTTCTCTCAGGCTCAAAACAACACATCCGTACCTTAAGATACGAGTGCCTTGGCTTGACTTGATGAGTTTTTTTTGGGAGATACGAGCCGTCCATGGGCCGATTATTTTGTTTAGAGGCAAGCCAAAATTTGAGATACGACTGCAATTTAGAGGTCCTCCGCTAGATAGCGCTAGCAAACTTCACAACACTTGCCATCAATTCACATTGGTTTTCTTGCAGTGGAAGGACAATATCAGTTGGTGGCGCTAATGCACCACTAAGCTGGTACCACACAGAAGAAGAACAAGAAATGCCATTACATTCGGTACAGTTGTGTTTTGTACCTGCATTTTTCATGTTTACAGGTTTATGTCCAGAGCAAATATTATTACTTTGGGTTTTATATAGTACAATACTTGAGTGTTTTCTTGCAAAAAAACACGTAAAAAATCTTTTGGATGGGGCTGAAACAGATTACAGTGGACCCCCTTTTACTCGGAGTTCGGCACCCACGGATTAAAAATAGAAAAATATATTCTTTTTTAATTTTGTAAAAATTTTGTGAATTATTTTTTCGTTTTTCTTTTTTTTTTTTTTTTTTTTTTTTTTTTTTTGAGGGGAAGGAAAACAATCCCGAAAACACTTAGTGGCAGTTTAGTCCCATTCTAGAATTATTTTGGGGTGGTTTAAAAAATAATAAAAAATAAATAAATATATATATATATATATATATATTAAAAAGTGTTAATGCATTTATAATGGGCATCAATTATCCGTGGATTTTCCATGATCGTGCTTGTATCTCAAAACACTCGGAACTCAAATCATCTTTCCCCATTGAAATGAATGGAAAATAAATTACAGTGGACCCCTGCTATTCGCGGGTATAGGGACCGGCATCCGGGCCAGGCCAAACCGCGAATAGGGGTCCACTGTAATTTTTCGAGATACAAGCAGGGCCATGGAACGCCTTAAACTCGTATCTCAAAGCACCACTTTATTACACAGGAATGCTTTATTTTATTTGGGCAAATTAATACAGTAAATTCACCAAAATTACAAATTTCATGAAGGCAATAATCACCACCACCTAAAATCATTTTTATTTTTATTTTTTTTTAACTTTATTAATTTAATACACAAGTTGAACTCTATAAACAGTGTAATTTATATATTTTCACTCATCTGGCATTTGAGCATTACAGTTACACGAATACATTTACACATTAAAAGAAATACTTTTATCACTTAATGAAAAACATTCATAGCAATAACATCAGTTTCAACTTTAACACATTATAACAGTCTTTAGAAAAAAAAAAATCATCAAAAATTTCACATTTATACTGTACAAACATTTGTTGGAACAGTGCACATGGTGAGCACGGCACAGAAAGAAACAAGGTGTTTGCATGTTTTTCCTGTGCTTGATTGAGTGAACACTCTGAATTGTGTGTGCGTGACTGTTTGTGATTGACTGGCGATTAGTCCACGGTGCAACCAGTTTTCCCCTTTCTCGCCCCAAGTCAGCTGGAATAAGCGCCAACTTCACTGTGACCCTCAATAGGGTAAGTGGTACAG
Organism: Phyllopteryx taeniolatus; assembly: GCF_024500385.1. Taxonomy (NCBI): domain Eukaryota; kingdom Metazoa; phylum Chordata; class Actinopteri; order Syngnathiformes; family Syngnathidae; genus Phyllopteryx; species Phyllopteryx taeniolatus. The sequence goes on from NC_084517.1 coordinate 19,836,671, forward strand.
ATCAGATCCCCAACCACCTGCAGGCACCGGTCCGTAGGCCATTCGGTACCGGGCCGCACAAAGCGACTGAACAAAAAAAATATTTTATAGTTCATCCGAGTCTTAAAGAAATTTTCATGTGAAAATCACGTGCCTTTGCAATGTCGATCACGCGATACGGTATGTAAAAACAAAGTAAGTAATGGGAAAAGACCAAACGATGAGCCAGAAGAAGAAAAAGCCCACAACTGTGTTAAAGACAATCGGCAGTCCTATTTAAAATACGGGTTTAGCGCTACAGGCGATTCTCACGCACCAAGGCATCACGTGGTGTGAGGCCAAAAATGCACTGAATGTCTTTACAACATCCTGTTTTATGAAGTGTGAGTTTCTGGAATGACACCAAAACAAAGTTACGGAATAGACTGGACATAAGTAACACACTTCGAGTGTCATTGTCTCCCATTACACCAAAATGGGACCGGCACCCAAAACTACATTAAGCACATTGATAAGTTGTATTTTGAATCATTTGTTTTCATTTGTTTCCATGCCGGTCCGTGAAATGATTGCTTTATGGGAAACCAGTCCACAAAAAAAGTTTGAGGACTGCTGGTATTGATCGAAAAAGGGAATGAACAAACAATCGTTCGCCACCGAGGTTGTCCGCTTATGAGATGACGAACACTTCCAAGAGGGCGGCCACCGAGTGCATGCGGTAAAAGATGGCGAAAGGCAGCCCGACGTTCACGATGGCGGCCCAGATGTTGAAGTCGTAGAATTCCGTCTCGGCCGGGTGGTCGAACTGGGGGCGAGCGCCGAATGCCGGCATGATCCACAACTGGCCAAGAAAGACGAGATAGAAGAAACAAATGTTAGCGATGTGCTTGGTTTGAAAGACTTGAGTGCAAGTGAGCAATGAAGGGAAGTACAAATGCTTTGTTACTTTACTTAAAAAGATTATGATTATGTTTGAGGTTGTTGGCTTCGAAAAATTATTCGTGACAAATTTGTTGTGTCTTTCTTGTTCCAGCCTAAAAAAGTTCCTGCCATTCAAAAATTCTCCACCTCATTTGAATTTTTTTTTTCTTGTTAGTTATCAAAACATGTACGGTGTATGAATGACAATAAAAGATCATTTTTAAAATGTTATTTTTGGACTTAATTTGCCTATTTGTGGATCTTTTGTTATTTACTGAAAATATGTTTCGGTGCTCAGCAATGACAACATTACTTTCATATTACTTTTTATTCTGGCAGCATCTTGGTGTCGAGGAAATATTTTGACGTGAGTTGAGGAGTTTCATTTAGACGTAAGCAGTGCTTTGCCGCCATTTTGTGACATCTGTAGACAATTACAAACCTTTTAGGTTCGGTGTCAATTACTCTTGGGTTTGGGGGGGTTGACTGTACTTTGACTTTTACCATTTTTCTTTTGTTTTCTATTTTAGTCAAGTGTGAGTACTTTTGCCACCTTTGCAAAACGATGCGCGCGGGATACTCACAATGATGTTGGCCAGCAGCAGGAAGACGGAAACCTCCTTCAGGATCCGCCTCTTCCACGTCAATTTGCGCGGGTAGTGCACCACGTGGCCGAACGGGGTCACCACCAACGGCTCCGGCTCGGGTTTCAACCTTATTTCCGATCCTTCCAGACCGTATAGCTCTTTGCTGTAGTGCTCCACCGCGTAGATGTTCGTCACCGAGGTTATCTGCTCGTGTTGCTCTTCGTGGAAAGGCTCCCGGTGGAGACCTTCGACGATGAAGAAGTTCTGCAGCCCGATCTGGATCACCATCAGTATAGCCCAGGTCAGGTTGAGCCTGTTCAGGTGGCCCTTGGCTCCGGACGCCACCATGGCGACTATGGTGAAGTAGCTGATGATGAACTGCCCCATGGAGGTTCCCACCAGCAGGCCCACATCCAAGCTCCGCGTGGGATTCTTCTCGGAGTCGTGTTCCCGGCGATCCAGCTTGTAGATGGTCGCTCCGATCAACGTGGCCACCAGCATGAGGCTTATGATAACGATGTTTATGATGAAGTGGATCAGCAGCGCTTGGTCTCTCTTGCTGTGGTCGTCCCCTTCGTCCTCCTTCATGTCCATCTCGTACACTATGAAGGTGGCCAGGCCTGCGAACACCAGGAGGACTCCCACCAGGGGGCCAATGAGCGCATCTTTGAGGTGGAACTTGTGGGCGTGGCCATGGCTGTGCGGGTCGTGGGCCTCGCCCAGTCGTCCCACGTTCTTCCACATGACGTAGGCCATAGCGGAGGCGAAGAGGCTATACTCGATGTTGAAGGGGTAGAGGTAGAAGTAGGCATCTTTGAAGAGGGTGCAGGACGTGTGGCTGCACTCGCAATCGTCCTCTCCAAAACTCGCTGTCGCAGGAAGAGAGAATGGGGTTATCTTGTTGGCATTTTGTATCACCAATATGTTCATGCGAGATGGGCATAGTAGGGTGTGGCCTGCTCTCTACGAAAAACCTGGCCTATCCGTCCATTTTGAAACTCAAAGGCCACCCCTGCTTGAACGGCTTTTTTCCGTACCTTTACTGATGTACAGCTGACGTCCGAATAGTTTATGAGAGCTGTTGCCGTGGTGGTCGTCGGTTTCGTGCGTGTCGTTGCCGTGATCGCCGCCGTGGTCGTCGCCGTGGTCGCCGCCGTGGCCGCCGCCGTGGTCGCCCGTTTGGTGGAGCGACTCGTCCGTGACCGCAGCCATCCACAAAACCAGATTAATGGACAGGGTCAGCATCAGCCCGCATCTGCATGAACCAACAGCCATCATGAGACATTCTTGTTCAAATTGTGGCGATGTTGACAAATACACCGTCATAGGCACCATTACATTTGCGGTCGACCAGACCAGTGATTCCCAACCACTCTTGCACTCGATGGCAGAAGGTAGAGTTGTGCGATTTTTCTAGTGTAAAATAATAATGATACAACGTAATAAAGGTTGTGAAACGCCGGACTAGATTGGCACTCAGAAGAGCAGCGATTTCACTTTGACTACTTCCTGGATTATGGAGAAGGGGAAGACGAAGAAGGGCGGTGCCATTGTGATTCAGCCAGGGTTGATGTTTCCATTGATGCCATAGTGATGTAAAAGAGTACTTTGCGGTTGCTTCGCTGGTATGTACTGTAACTCAGCTGAAAGATCGGACCGAAATACATCCTCTGAGTCATATTCCCCAAACAAAAATAGTGTTGAAAGTTTATTTCACTTCATGAGCACTGAGCAGTTTTTTAAAATCTAAATGTCCCTTGTCATGTGCGTAATATAATACAGTGACAGACCCCAAAAACAAGTCAGGAGAACCACTTTGAGGCTGTAATTGCAGAAAATCAGATGGATTGGGCTCCAGCTCACCTGTGACCCTAACGAGCACAAGCACTATAGAAAATGGATGTATTACTAAACCTCTGTTCGATTTCTCTTTCAAAATGGCTGTCTTGATATTTGTCTGATTTAGAATCTGAGTCCATCACGCCCACAATTAATCTCATTGAATTCCGTTTTGCGACATTATTTGACTCGACTTCACTTACAGTACGTTTATACCTCATACAGGGACATGTCATTTCAAGTATTAAGTATAACTAAGCTTTCCTCTGATTCTGCCATTTTCCAAAGGAAGTAGAACAACAAAGCTAATGATGGCACAGCACTGTAATAATCTCGTTTTTCAGTCCCTCCCTGAGAAGATATGTATCGGTGGCACTGAAAGCTGAACCTATTAACTTGACACCTGTCGTCAGACCAAATCATTAAACGCATAATTATGAGATTATGAAAATGGTTTTATTTATTCATAATGTTCTCAATGTCAAGTCCCACTTTCCGCAAGCTTGAAAGTTTCCGCTGGTAAGGTGTTCCTCAGGGCTCACAGCCGGGGCTTTCCTATTTTGTTTTCAGATTGTGTTGTCGTTTTTGGAACGACTTCCAAATGATTGACAGCTGCATCTTAAGTCAATTCTCATGCCTGTGAGGTCATCCAGTTCGGAATTTGACCAAAACATTCAGGGGAAAATACACCGGTTGAGTCACACAACCAGTTCCAAACCACTTTTGACATCAACCGAGAGTTCAGCGTACTTCTATCTATCTATCTATCTATCTATCTATCTATCTATCTATCTATCTATCTATCTATCTATCGATCCAGCTATGTTGCATTTATTTTCTCATTCTATGGGCTTTCATGAATTAATGTCTGCCAAACGTTAAGGACGTACAAGACTCGGATGTTGCGGTTTGGCAAAGTAAAGGCTGAGTTGTTGTCTTCTGTTGTTTTCACAATTCACTGCCATTGACGGACTTAGAATCCAAATATCCACGTTAACTGGGAGGGCTGGCAGTGAATATGTTCATAAAAAAAAATATTTTTGGACTTGTACAATAGTTAAATGTGCTGAAATGCTACTTTAAAAATTGCCTGTTCAGTTAATGTAATAAACCCAGGGATAAATTGTTTCCATTTTCATTGTTTCCTGCGGGAAACATTTTTCTTGTTGGGTTATGTTTTTTGTTTTTTTTTTCAAGACAGAAATGAGACCATCACTTACCGTGTAAGGTTCCTTTGGAGCTGTACGCAGTCTTTTGCGTGGACCCACATGAAGTACGTCTGCAAACAGATTTTCCAGTTCAAAATTCTGGAGACATTCCACCAATACCTGTTCTAATAGGTACGTGTCCTTGTACTTGTATATTTACCTGGACAACAATGAAAACAAGTTGGATCACGGGAAAAACAATCTTGATGGCCGAATCGCAGTGGAGGTAGCCGACATAGCTGGCTATCTTGAAAATGTCCATGATGATACTGAGGAGTCCAAACAGCACCATTCCTCCTGCGACGTGAGAAGATGGACAATATTTTGACTTACACAACACACATTAAGACCTTCCCCTGCCCCCCAAACGGACATGTGGAGGTTTGACATACCTCTGAGCCACACGGGTCCGGCGTGTTGGTCCCTGTAAGCCACGGCGTTATCGATCCTGGCCGTGTTGATGATGTAGTAGATCATCCAGATGCAGGTGAGGATGAGGATGATCACAAGGAAAACCTGCAGGTCAGACATGCTGATGTCTACGTGCTCGTAGGCACTGCCGCTCACCAGCGCGATACCCAGCATCAGGATATTAATGAAGATGACCCCGGACAGAATCCATCCCCAGTTTCTGTCCCGTTCCTTGTTAGAATCGACCGGTTCCTTGCTCGGGTGGTCATGCTCGCCCGTGTTCTCCGCCACGCCTTCGTGTGAGGAGTCCTGTCCCTGAGTGTTTGCGTCTTTGCTCATCCTGCAGGGTTCGCAAGGGTTTCCGTCGCTCAGACAGCTGCACTGGTAGCCGGTGTTCAAGCACATATTGCACCCTGCGAGATCGGATCATATTTGAGTTACCGGCTACTTCCGGTGTTGAGACGCGACTGGTTTGACAAGTTCGCCCATTGTTTGCCATTCCCACTACAGAACCCGCCCAGGTTCAAACTTTGTGCGTAAGCGGAATCAATGTAATTGGCACTTTGACATTGCAACACTACTGGTTCAGTGTAGCTCATCCACAAATGTCATGCACTTCCGTCAGGTAGAGGGCAGGTAGATAACTCGCGTGTTATATTTAAGTTAGAAGTACAGATTGGACTTTTTCAACAAAGTGAAAGTAAAAAAATTACATACTTTGAAATTTGTACTTTCATTTATAGACACTTTTATAACGTAATATCAGTACAACAAAAGAAAATCTATGTGCACAAAATAGTTTCCCTCTTTTATTAACTTTCATAGTGCATGGAATAAAAAAAAATCAAAAAGATAAAAAGCTTTTATGCCATGGAAGCAACCAGGCAAGTTACCATACCGTTGCTAACATTGTGAACTGACAAAAAAAAAAAAAAATCCTAAATTAGCTAATGTTAACAATAGGAAAAAAAATCAATTCAATTTTATTTACATAGCGCCAAATCACAACAAAAGTTGTCTGAGGGCACTTTACACATAGAGCAGGATCTAAAACCACATTTGTCACTTAAAAATGCACAGTTATTTTAATTAAGACCAGGGATTGGAAATATATTACATCTCCGAATCTGTTACGTCATTTGGAGGCCTATAAATCCCGAGATCTCAGTCAATCAATCACAATCTCACCCGTGGTTTTTTTTAATGCAGAAGGTGAAAAAAGTAACAAACCTATTTAGACAAAGGAGTAGAAAGTGAAAATATCTTCCCCCCAAATGTATGGACTAAAACTGAAAAGTCCTCAGGAAAACAAACACTCAAATAATGCACAGATTCCTAAAAAAAACCCAAAAAAACAAAAAAGCCTACCTCAGGAGACTAATGGAGGATTTATACTTTGTTACTTCCCTCTTCTCACATGGACACCCACTCATTTCCAACAACAACAAAAAAGTGACGGTGGAGGGTGGACCTTACCTGTAGGCTGACCTGACCGCAAGTGTGGGATGCAGAGGTGTTCACCCCCCTTTTTATAGGCACCCAAAACACAGCTGGAGGAGCCATAAAGGTCAATAAATCAGTTGTGAGCAGAGAACCATATCATGGCCAAACAAGGCCTGTTTTGCTCAAAATATTCCACTAAAGTTCAACACCTGTTTCCAGGGAATACATTTTTCTCACTAATTCCACAGCGCATTGAAACCGGTTCCTTCTCAGAATGCAGACTATATTGTATTTACAGTACATGCAATGCTGATGACTGACTATTGTTACTGCTGATCACAATTATATCTGCTGCATCTGTTTTTCGGGTCGCAGAGCCAAAAGCACAAATGCGCAGTTTACCGTTCACATGCAGTATACATATAACAGATGTACTTGTACCGTTGCCACATGCACTTTTTGGACTCATCCTGCTCACTGTCCTTGGCTGGCGTACTGCAAATATGTACGTTCAGTATTTGATTCTTTTGACTTTATTATTCTTGTGTGCTGCTACTGCCCACACTATTGCGGTAAAATCAGAATTTCCCCCTTTTTCAGGACCGCTAAAGTCTTATTCTTATGATCTTTGACTTGAGCCTCACAATTTCAACGGGATGCGAATTTTTCCAAAAAGGCGTGGGATGAGAATGCATTTGCCTATCTTTCATTTCATGCTTGTAGGGAACACGTTCAGGTTTTTCATGCTATTCAAGACCACTGTAAAGATGTTTTGTGCATGTGTGTGTGTGTGTTTGAGATCAAGAGCGAGTCACATGACCCCCCCCCCAAGCCACCATCTATCTAATCTACTGTCTTATCTATTTCTGTCCATTGTCATGCGGGTTTCAATTGCGCAGCTTGTTAGAGAACTTCATTGCTGTGAGCAACTGAGGGCAGCCATTTTTTTTTATTTCCTCGCTCCCCTGTTATTAGCTGCTGTGCAAGATGTTTGTCAGGGTGAGGCCGACGTAGGTGTTTTTTTAATTCATTATCGCTGCTTGTATGGCATAAAGAACCTTCCTTGTTTCCACCCATGGTTGGCTTCACGGATGCCAGGGTTAAAATAAGAACAATGAAGAAAACGCTAAGACACGTCAAATTCTATTCTGCCATGGGAGTCTGTCGCAATGAGGAAATACATTGTATTTTCGTCGCAGTTCTTTGCCTTCAGTCAAACGAGATCTTTTCTCAAAATAAACATAACATCTGACAGATTAGTTTGGGGGAAGAGAAGTCTTCCTGGCCTAAGATGCCCAAATATTCCGATTATATTATAATCAATTGATCAGATAAAGTTTTTCTCCTAGAGCATGATTTGCACAAACCCAGGGAGGGAAACCTGTGGCCCTTACAGCTATCTACTGTATATAAATCAAGTAACCAAAATATTAAAAACTGTTCTTAGTGGAATGAAATGTAGGTGCAATGCAAATTACAACATCTATAATAAATAACATACTGGAGTGTCAATCGCAAAAGTAAGCACTATTACCTCCACCAAGGAAAGGACATTAGTCATTCACTCCACGGTCACACCCGAGTGGTGGCAAGCTACTTGTGTCGCCACAGCTGCCTTGGGAAGCGTGGCTGCCACTCCGCGCCTACGGCCTCTCCGACCACCACTGAACATCCAACCGCATTCATCCGTGGGCAATGTTATTTGCCTTAAGAACGGAAGGTTGTACACGCCCCTGAAGTTATTCATGACTGAAGAATCTAAATTGTTCTTTTTCTGCAGTTTTCAGGGCCTGTGGGAGCGAAACTGACACAAGAGCTGTGTTTACAATGTGGAAGAGCTCTGAGGCCATGCGGTTATAAAGTTATTCTTATTTTTTGGGGGGGAAGTCTGTTGGCATATCCTTTACGTGACATGGAGGTGGGGACTGCTTGTCTAATTTTCCGAATTTTGTCAGCGAAGAGGATGGCGAATTCATTGCAGGCCCCAGTGCACAAAGGTCCCTGAGCTATTTGGCAAGCAAGTTACGTGCAGTATTAATGTATTTTGGGGATAATGTTGGAAATGAAGGAACGCCTTTGTATTTGTTTTTACCTCCAGTATATGAATGCCACAATTCGCTTCATAGACGCTATGATGAACCTGGAGATTATTATTATTTTTTTAACTACCTTCACCTCCACCTTAGAAATGTTTAGAGATAATTCAATTCCAAAGTGCGACCTTTGTTGCGTGTTGGCTTTGTCACACGTTGGATGAAGCCCTCATTTTCGAGGACACCGCATACTTCTGTCCTGGGCCTTTTCCGTCGGAGCAGTCCTCGGATTGTATCAAGTGCATGCACAGCAAGCGCTGGCGTGTGCAGGAGCAGTTCGGCCACCGGGGAGCACTGTCGGCGGCCTGAGTGACGAGCGAGCGCGTCGTCGCCTCCTTGGAAACCGGCGACGCGCACAACCCCTCGGGACTCGGGAGTCTGGACACCGGGCGACCGACGCTCCGGTGCGGCGGGTCGGTGCACGCTATGAGGGGAACGACGTGGGCGCGGGGGTGGTGGAGGCGGTGGTCCCGGCGGTGTCGATGAAGGCGGACGAATAACGGGTCGCCATGAATGACAGGTACCACAAGGCGGCCCGGGACGGCTACCTGGACCTGCTGAAGGAGGCCACACGCAAGGACCTCAACGCGCCCGACGAGGACGGCATGACGCCGACGCTGTGGGCGGCCTACCACGGGAACCTGGAGGCTCTGCGGCTCATCGTGGCCAGGGGGTGGGTACCAAAACAAACAAACAAACAAACAAACACCATTTGCGCACTCGCACAGCTCACTTCATTAGGTACACCTATACTATAATACCAATCAAATGTTAACTTAATTGAGTTTGTAAATCGTGCAGCTGTTTCTAATATTCTGTCCATAACCAAAATATTACAATATTAGAAATAGCTATGAGGCAAGTCCTTCACCCACAATAAACAGGGGCGCTGTAGAAAGGGTTGAGGGTGGGGGGCATGGGGGGGGGGGGGCACATTATTTTTTTTAGGAGTACTTTTATGAGCAAGTGATCACCCTCTCACGTTCAACTGTTTCGCTCCATAGTGGCCAAAAGAACTCAATAAATTAAGTATAATGTTTTTATCATTTTGGGGAAGATTTTTTTTTTCTTCCAATGCTTGAAACCAAATGTCTTATAAAGGACCTCAATGTTGATGCAAATTCCGAAGGCAGATTTTCATGAGGGTAAAATCTGGATAACTGAGATTTTTCTTATGAGTATGATACTGGACACGGTCGCCGACTGGTTAGCACATCTGCCTCACCTGTCTGGGGACCGGGGTTCGAATCCCGGCCTCACCTGTGTGGCGTTTGGATGTTCTTCCCGTGCCTGCGTGGGTTTTCTCCGGGTACTCCGGTTTCCTCCCACATCCCCCAAAAACATGCATGCTAGGTTGATTGAGGACTCTAAATTGCCCGTAGGTGTGAATGTGAGTGCAAATGGTTGCTTGTTTCTGTGTGCCCTGCGATTGGCTGGCGAAGATAGCCGGGATAGGCTCCAGAACGCCCGCGACCCGAGTGAGGAGAAGCGGCTCAGAAAATGGATGGATGGAGAATGATACTATACGTGACCATCTGAAGCCCCCCTCTTTTTCTTTGAGGCAAATGAGCCCGAATGGTGAGCTCACCCTTTGAGAATGCCATGCTTGTTAAATTCATGCATCCGTTAGAGCCGCAATCACAAAACAGCACTATTTACCGTTTGTGTATTCATCAGTTGGTATGAGCGTGCAAAAACAGTCAAAAGGGTTATTTTGTGGAAGGGGAAAAGAGCGTGAGTCGGAAAAGAGCCCATGCGACTATGGTGCAATATTTGTTCATTGGTATGACTGCAAAAAGCTACGTCAGCAATTCAAATGGAAGTTTGTGTGTGTGTGTTGGGAAAAAGAACCCATTCAATTTTATGTGGAATATTTATATACAGATATTATTTAAAAAATAATAATGTTCAAATGCCAGGTTTTTGTGATATAAAAAAGTTAAAAAAAATGAGACCAAGATAAATCATTTCCATTTTTTCCCTCACCATTAATGTGACGTATGACCTGTACAACTCAATTGACTTAAACAAAAAAAAACACACACAAAAAACTTTTCGACAGATGAAATAAAAATAAACAACTGAAATAATGTGATTGCACAAGTGTGCACACCCTCTCGTAACTGGTTATGTGGCTGCATTCAGAGTTAACCAGTCACATTCAAACTTGTGTTAATTGTGAGTGAGGACACACCTGCCACCATTTCAAGTCCCTCTGATTACTCCAAATAAAGTTCAGCTGTTCTAGTAGGCAAAGTCCGCTATGTGAACAATGTGGGCCCCCCAGGAAAACTTTTAAGGTGCACATACTGTACATGACGTTAACATAGCCAAGAGGAGGACGAGGAAGGTCCCAGACGTGGTGCCACCGAATAATTGGAAGCTTTGCTGCAGGCTGAAAAAGAGCCATTGTAAACAACAATGACGCAGAACTTCTTGTTTGGTGACTCTTTGAAATGTGACCTTTTGTTCAGGGGCAGGGGGGAAAAAAACAAATAAATAAGAGGAGATTGTCTTTATGCATTTTAAAGTGTTTTCGTCTCGAAAAAGATTTCCTCATTCGATAGCAAATAGCAATTGCAAAATTGCACTGAACCAGATGTTTGAATTAAATAATTGCCCATTTACCATGCATGATAATATCATAAAATAAAAAAAGATTAATATCAAATTAAAAAACGATGTAGGCATTTAACATTCCACTTGTATTAAATAATTGTTTAATTAGTTATAATTAATGAAATATACATATTTATGAATGTAATGTTTTACTACAATGAGAACGGATTATGATTTTATTATTAAAATAAAGAAAGTTGATTATGAATATAACTTTTTTTGCAAAGTTATTTTCAACGAGTCTTTACGCTTTTTTCAATTCTTTGAAAAAGCGCTTGTCCGAGCTGTTTATTTCCACTCCCAGTCGAAGTTGACTTTAAAATCAAACATAAAACAAAGATAATTCCACTTTTGTGTTAATCGCACAAAGGTCTGCTAGTTTAATGCTAGCACGCGATGCAAAACAACACAGACGGGCTAACGAAGCTAGCATCAATGCGCGGCGTTGCTATATTGTCACGGCTAACCGCTGATTGTGAGCATTTCAAGACGAAGGAGGACAGTTAATCATTTTTAACGCCCGGCAGGGTGCTTAAATGACGACTCTGAAATGTCACTTCACTGCCACAGTGTTCAAGGTCATGTGCGAGTTATCGCATTTCATTAAATGCTCTGCAGCCATGCGCTCCCTCTTCAATATTTTACTGCGCACTCACCCGAACGTCCGCGTTGGGGGCCCCGTAAACGAGCGTGAATTATGACGCCTTCCTAAATGGTGGCATTGTTATGCGCGCTGTTGGTGTGACACTTTAACAAGAGCAGGCGGCCATCTTTGTGACTTTTACAAGGTGGCTGTTATCACAAAAGATCGCGCTTGATAAAATAAGCGGTGGATATTGTCTGCTTAAAAGATAATGCAACCTAGTGGCGTTCGTGTTGGCTTTTTACAAATAGCCGCATCACAGCCGTAGGTTGCCTTTGCTTTTTTTTTTCTTTACCAGAGGTGGCAAAAGGTCTCACACGGTGTAGTTAAGTAGAAGTACAGATATTTGATATAAAATCCAGAAATGTGCGCACAGGAAGTATGTCCCATAGCTTTCATGCTATCAAAACAACTTGTTTTCATAGCTTTTGCTAACTAATAAAAAAAAAAAAAAATGCGCAATTAGCTACTGGTAGCTGACAAAAAAAAAAATCTTACCTGCATGTGCATTTTAAAATTTGACAGAGAATTTTGAAGGCCGGAACCTAGTGGTTTTCAGACCGGCACAAGACATCGCATTCGATGCCGTGTCGCTGTGTGAAAGTCATTAAAGTAGTAGAAACACTTAGTTTGCGGGCAATATTGGACCTTGGCTCGGTTCTGTGTGAAAATCAAAGGTGGCCTGATGCCGGATCTCCTGTTAGGGCTCTGATGCGCCTATTTTGCAGGATTTCTATGTAAAACAAATCACACTCCTATCCTGCTGTCACTGTCTGATCAGTTTGTTCCTTCCGAATCCCTGCCTGTGCCGTTTATACAGAACTGTGACCAGGAAAAAAGGCAACAAAAAATAAAAAATAATAATGAAAATAAAATCCTGACTTTTACAGGCAGTATAAAAGGGGCTGTGGCGTGAGGCCCCACTGCGACGATGAAGCACACAACAGCCTCATCGTTAACGGCTGACCGGTTTCGCTCACCAGTCAGAAAAAATGGACCCATTATGAAGCCTCCTAATTAAGGACTGTCAAATGGAGAAATAATTCATGCCCTGTGAGGTTTTCACACGCAAAAATGACAGATGACGTATACCTGTACTCCATCTAATGTGATCCAGTACAAGAAATCACCTTTCACAATCGCTGTAAGTCAAATATTACATATTTTATATTATATATATTGCTATTTGTTTTTTTTTTGTACAATTTGAGAAACTTTACATGTGAACATCTGAAATACTGTAGTTATTCTTGGATTTTTGCTGTGATGATTACACATGCCTGAAACCGAATATACATTGTTTATAATCAGATTTGATTTATTTTGTGCATGTGAAAAAAACCACCAAAGTAAGCGAAAACCTTTTAGTGTGATCCCGTACGTTGTGCACTCGACAAAGCATGAGCCGAACAAAACGAAATTCACCATTTCCCACGGAATCAGTGTAAACAAGAGCCCACGGAGGCGTGGCGAGTACAAAGTATTCCTCTAATGATACGAGCCTGACACAAGGCATAAATAACCAATAGCTATTGGATGATAATGATGAGCAGTTCGCAGGAAGATGCCGTGCTCCGCAAACAGCTGTCATAGAAAGCAAACATCCCGTAATATGATAAAGGACACTCGAGGGGTAAACGAACGGACGACCCTCTCTTGTGTTCAGCATTTTTACACGGCGAGAAATAAATTACCATGCATAAAGCCATCATGGTCCTGTTCCCCGCACTATGTAATCTGAACTGGGAACATCGTAAATAACTTCAAATAAAACTTTAACCGATAATCACCTTGCATCTTTTTGACATTCATTTATAGCATGATGAGGAATGAATTCCGCGTTTACTAAGCCCAGAATTTAAAGCAATAGGATGTAACAATGTGACCTTAAAGAAGACATTCTTTTCACAAATTCAACACGTTCCCAGGTTCCTAAATGAAATGATTATTAACGGTGGTAGTAGCTATAAAAAGCACTGTACTAGAGGAAGCAGAGCCCAGGGTGTGGTAAATACGTAAACACCTAAGACAAGGACAGCATTTTTGTGGTACATGGCCAAACACAAGCACCCTTCCTCTCCCACATTCACAAAACATCACCCATTCAGCACCTTACATTTGTACGAGATATACTACTTGTACTAACACCTTATGACTGTAAATGTATTAGTATTACTCGGATGCATGACGGTGTCACATTTAGTGGCAAACAAGTTCTCCTTAGCTTGTGATACAGGATGTGAAAGATCCACGTCGTCATAACAACCATGATTAGACTTGAGGAATGCGGCGTGATGTCATCGGCTATGTACAATTATGCAGTTTGAGCTCGCTGAAGCCTTTCGAAAGCCTCGGCTGTAACACGAGTCAGGTGACGAGGCGGCAGCGGCGACAAGCCGGAGCTCAAATTACAGCCTGATCAGCCGCTGCGTGACTCTCGCGGAGGCGACCGCAAATTTGACTGTGGACTGACAGCCGAGGGCGCCGCCCCGTCTGTGGAGTTGAGGGGTTGAGATTCAGTATAACTTTCAAGTTCTTCCATGTCACAGTGGTGCCTTTATGGACCTTGCTTTGTGCACTGGGGCAGTCTTGCTGGAACAGACAAGGGCCTTCCCCAAACTACAACTACAAAGAATGAACGAATAAAGATTCACGGGGAGTTGGGGGAAGCTCCAGCCCAGACCCGACCCTATTGGGGATAAGCCGTATAGAAAATGCTTGAATGGATGGTGTGGATTTTTCCACCAAGCAGTACGCTATGGTTCAGATTGGTTCGTTCTTGCGTTCTCCACCAATGAACTGCAGTACATCGCTCCTCAAGTGAACCGTACCATCCTTCTGCAACCGGAACACCAACAAAATATTTTTCAAAAGTGAGAGGGTACCGATTGGATATTTTGGTTCCCTTTCATAATAGAAACGCTGGGAAATACATACCACATTGCTCTATGCTGTTGGGTGGTAATTAGATATTCAATCTTGTCGCTAACCAAGTTGTTGTGCTCCACAGAGGGAATCCTGACAAGTGTGACATTTGGGGCAACACACCACTCCACCTAGCCGCTGCCAACGGCCACCACAACTGCCTTTTCTTCCTCGTGTCGTTCGGGGCCAACATATGGTGCCTGGACAACGACTACCACACTCCTCTGGACATGGCCGCCACCAAGAGTCACATGGACTGCGTTCGCTACCTCGACTCCATCGCCTCCAAGCAAATGGGCCTCAACCCCAAGCTTGTGAACAAGCTGAAAGAACGAGCGTTTCGAGATGCCGAGCGGCGCATCAAAGAGTGCGCCAAGATGCAGAAGAAGCACCACCAGCGCATGGAGAAGAAGTTCCAAAAGGAGGCGCCCGAGGCGTCCGTGTCGGACGTCATGAGTTTTTCCAGTTACAGCAGCGGCTCTGTTAGCCACAAGCTGCACAACTTCACCACAGCCACCGTCAGTGTGCCATATTCACAGGTCAAGACTTGTTTACTTACTTTCTGTCCAGCAAAAATAACTATGATTTGCATTGATCATGTATATGGCACACATTTAAATGACAATCGATATATCGGCGGGGAGGGCGGATATGAAAAGATGGACAAATAGACAAACAAATAAAGGGGAGGCAGATCTACGGACAGAACAACATCACACAGATAGAGGACGGACAGACAGACTGAGAAAGGATGGCCAGAAAGACAAACTGATAAATAAACAATGGACAGACAAACAGATAAAGGGTGGAGAGACAAAAAGAACAATTGACTGACAGAAATACTGCATGACCAACAGACAAGACAGACCAGCCCACCAACCAGCTTATGGATGGCTAGACATGTAGAGCTACAGGACAGACAGAGAGACTCAAAGACAGATAGACTGAAAGACTGATCAACAAATAGAGAGATAGGTCTGAGAGACAGGGATGTATGGTCCATTTTGAAGACCAAATTTACCAAAGTTAAAGTTACCAAAGTTTCCTTGGCTTCATAAAGTGTTCTGCAAGTCATTGAGCTACGTCTCTGCTGTGTTGCTGTCAGGCGACTCTTCATGCCACAAACCGAGGAAAGACAAAGATCCAGAAGAAGCTGGAGAAAAAGAAACAAGGAGACGGGAGCTTTAAGATCTACGAGGATGGGAGGAAGAGCGTGCGCTCCCTCTCTGGACTCCAGATGGGCAACGACGTCATGTTCCTAAAACCCGGCACAGACGGCAACCCCAAGGATTACGGCCGCCGCAACGTCCGCGACATGTTCCCCAGAGACCACAACGACGACGCCATTTCACGTGCCACCAGCGAGCCGGACCTCCACGGGACCAATGCGGACCTCTCGGAGGTCAGCACAGACTCGGGTCACGATTCCCTGTTCTACCGGCCCGGTCTGGGCACCATGGTCTTCAGGAGGAACTACGTGAGCGGGGGGATGTTTGACCTGGGCGATCCAGATGGAGCTGACGGCTTGGGCAACACGGTGCGTCTACGCAGCAGGCTGCACCCTCACCGCAGCCTGGATGAGGACAGCATTGGAAGTGCTCGTAGCCTGCAGGAGAGGAACATGGAGGAGCTTCCCTGGGAGGAGGTGGAATTGGGACTGGATGACGACGACGAAGCCCACACCAGCCCGCTGGAGGTCTTCTTGGCCACGCAGAGCATGAGCGAGTTCTTCTCCATCTTCAGGAGAGAAAAGATCGACCTCCAAGCGTTGCTGCTGTGCTCCGACCACGACCTCAAGAGCATCCACATCCCTTTAGGACCGAGGAAAAAGATCTTAGATGCCTGTCAGAGACGCCTTGAGACAATAGAGGACCCAGAGTGCATTGAAGACACTGAACTGTGAGTACCTTTCATTCATCCATTTTCTATAGCACTTCTTCTTCGTGCTGCGGGTAAGCTAGAGCGTATGCCAGCTGACTGAGAGCGAGAGCCGGGGTGCACCCTGGGCTGGTCCCAGTCAATTGCAGGGCACCATGTCCACACAGACATTGCGGCTTTGCGCATTCAGATGATTAGACGCGTGGCGACGTCACCACCAGCAAGTGGGACACTTGCTTCCAACACAACTTCACTATATTCTGGTCGCGACTTCGGAAATGTTTTCTTAAGCGAGTAGCCCTCCCCACATGACTTGTGACATTTCATGTCGTCTTCAGTGCCACAAGGGTTGACAGCTTCTGATATAAGTCCAGTTTTGCCTGCATGTACGCATCTGTCCTGTGTGTATGTGCACACGTAGTACAATACAGTAGAAAAAGGCCAATTACAATAACGCCTTCTAGGAATACGTAGCGGGACGACATAGTGCGAAGATGTAACACAACAATCTGGCGCAACAACGTACCTTGACAACGTACCGTGACAACGTACCGTAACAACGTCCCGTGACAACGTACCGTAACAACGTACCGTAACAACGTACCGTAACAACGTACCGTGACAACGTACGGAACAATGTACCGTGACAACGTACCGTAACAACGTATCGTCACAACGTACCGTCACAACGTACCGTCACAACGTACCGTCACAACGTACCGTAACAGCATACCGTAACAGTGTACCGTGACAACGTACCATAACAACGTACCGTGACAACGTACCGTAACAATGTACCATGACAACGTACCGTAACAATGTACTGTAACAACGTACCGTAACAACGTACCGTGACAAGGTACGGAACAATGTACCTTAACAACGTACCGTAACAGCATACCGTAACAGTGTACCGTGACAACGTACCATAACAACGTACCGTGACAACGTACCGTAACAATGTACCATGACAACGTACCGTAACAACGTACCGTAAGAACGTACCGTGACAACGTACCGTAACATTGTAGCATAATAATGTGGCCTAATGACACAGCATAAAGACGTAGCATAATGGTGTAGCTTAACAGCCTCTTGTAATATTTTAGCGGAACTTAAGCTAGTGATGAAAGTGGTCTCCGTCCTTGTGGCTCAGTACAATATGTCTAATATAGATATATTTTTAATGCTTTTGTTTTTAATAGTAACAGTCGTCGTAAGTTTACACTTTGTTGAGTTTGCAATATTAAACTTTTACTTAAAACGTTACCTGTACAGTTAAAGAAGGTTTTAGGACGTCGCTAGTTTCACCCAACCACAGGTTAATTCGATTTTTCATAATTTCCAATGAGGAAAAAAATTATTCTAAATATAAACAAAGTGACCGTGTGAAAAATCTAACGGATTCCAACCATCTTTTTTTCCATTGTGTTGTGCAGATGATCCAAGCAGAGGTGTGATCATCAATGCAGACAGAGACAACAAAATCATCTACCTCTAACGTGGAACGGATCAATGCAAAAACTCAAAGTCGCATGGTCGAACAAACTTGTTGTGTCATGGGACACGTTTGCCCCTGTGGGGTTGACTGAGACTCTTGTGCCTGTGCAGTCTGTTGTTTTACTATAAACACACTTGACAAGCATTTTTTTTTTCAGCATGCTCCCCCAATGTTGTTAATGTAATCTCATATTTAATTTGGCCTCATGTTTACACATAGCAAACCTGGTCTCTGCCAAGGCAGGACAACTGCATATTTGCAGTTGTGATTGACTTGAGAGTGTGTGAACGCGTCCCTCGATAACTTTATAATACTTGCCTATCATCATTTGTTGTACTTGCACACTCTGTGTAGTGCATGTCGAGTCAATATTTATGTAGATAATGTCAGTCATAGGTTTGTAACAATATATTTAGAGACTTTTATGGTCTCCGTGTACCTCTCTGCACAACAACACATTGTTAATGTGTTAGCATTTGGATTAGATTATGTAATAAATGCACTAAACTTCATGTCTGCGTTCATCTGCAGAGGAAGTACATGGTCATTTTTGTGGGATTTTAAGGAGTTTAAGTTCTGATCTATTTTTCCTTCCCTATTATTTACAGCAATTATGCCCACATTGTAGTTTTTTTGTTTGCAGGAATACGTAAACACTACAGAAGAATTTGATCCAGAGCCAAAGGTGAAAATAATGGGATTTCTTTCAGGCACCATGGTACCGCCCCTCCACCCCAGAATGCAAATGGTATGGTCTTTTTCAGCGATTCCTTATGTTTGATGTCATTCTCCATGAAGCAGGAAGTAGCCTGCGAAAAAACTAACAAACAGAAAGAGATGCTATTGTCTCTGTTTTGTAAGAGCGATTTATTTTCTATTTTTGTTGGTTGGGTCTTGACCTAATCGGCACATAAGAATCCAAAAATATAGTACAGGCCTGTCGTCTTGTGGAGAAATAGGCCCTACACCCTCACCTCCATAAGAAATAAAACAATGAGGCCAATGCATTTATTGATTTTTGCTGTAGAATGAAAACGTCACAGATCAACATTTTACCCATAGGCAGCTCTCTGGTTTTCATTCTGGGTTACACATTTAACTGAAAACTTAATCTTCGCAGGCCAAACCCTAATCTAGACATTCGGCGCCATTTATTGTTTGAATCATTTAATTGTTGTGTATCCGATATAGATGGAAATAAAAGGTGAACTGTGTCACATTCGTGTTGTCATGTCAAATTGCGAATGTTTTCAATTGACAACACAAATACAGGTATTGGCCTTATTGTTCAAGAGGAGCATATGTACCTTGGGGTCCAATAATTCACCTTAGGTGTTGCTGAATGATGTTGAACCTGAAAACAATTTTACAAATGGCAAGCATCACCGTAGCCCACATGGTATCAAAGGGAAGGACTACGTCCTCCAAAAGGCTGCTCCAATTTCAAGAAAAACATCCACACTCACATACTTTCCGTTTGAAGAAAATGAGCTAGAGGAAGTTTATTTTGCACATGTGCACCTCATTTCCTTCCCTTATCTCTTTAGATTGAGTGTACGTCTTTCGTTTAGCGAGACAAAGCGCAGACTCGAACAGAGGAAGAATGTAAAACGAGACAATAATAGCTTGGGCGTGGTTTGCAAGTCTTTCCTTTCACACTCAGGAGGGAGATTTGGAAGTTCCGGAAAAGAAAGTTGACTCAGATGACGGACGACAAACATGGCGACAAGTGGCGGCGGCAGCCAGGAGCAGCCCAACGTCCCTTGCGACTCGTGCATGGACGAGCCGGGCAGAGCCGTCAAATCCTGCCTGACCTGCTTGGTGTCCTTCTGCGAGGATCACCTCAGACCTCACCTGGAGAACGCCAAGTTCCGGAACCACCGACTGGTGGAGCCTTTACCCCACGTGGACGCGCGCACGTGTGACGTTCACCGTCTTCCGCTGGAGCGCTTTTGTCTGACGGACGGCTGCTGCCTGTGCTCCGACTGCTGCGGTCAGGAGCACCAAGGTCACACCACAACGTCTTTGGAGGAGGGGAGGGCTCAGATTGAGGTCTGAACACCATTACATTTACATTTGCAACCACTGAGAACAACAGTGGGCTAACTCCATTATTATCATTTGCTAACTCAATATTTGTCATTTAGCAGGAGAGTGATTTTCCACCCAATGGCTGCCACTAAATGTTTTGTCCAATGGTCGTCTGAGTCAGCATTCACTTATACTGACTTGCAGGTGCAAAGGCACCCAAGCTAAAAAAAAAAAAAAAAGGTACTGATTGCAATAATGGTCTATATGTTAAAATTGTAACTAAACCTTGATTTAGACCAGTTTTCATCTGAAAGATACATTTTTCTTAAATTCATTACTGCGTGTAACCTTTAAAAAAATGACAAAACTGGAGTTAGCCCACTCTAGTAATCAGTGGCTCACAAATTGTCTTTGTAGTGCTCACATTAACAATTGGACTGTACTGTGTTCTAGAGTGAGCTGCAGAAAACGCACCAGGAGATGAATCTGAGCATCGTGGCCACAGACAAAGCAATGGAGAAGCTGCGGAGCAACAACGACAGCATGACGGTAACGTTCATCCCTGAATTCATGATGGTTGTCACACGTGAAGGGGTTACAGGTGGTTTATTTTCTAGTTAGCAGACATGATATACCAGAAGTGGGCAGTGTTGGGAATATTACTTTGCAAATGTAGAAGAAGAAGAAGAAGAAGTTGGTTACAATTACAGTACAAATTACCTTGTTAGTCTTGAGATTTTATGGTACCCTGCACAGATTCAAGACGTCCTGTGCCATATGTAGAAAAATCAGCCCCAGAACATAGCACATCTTCCTTCATGTTTCACAGTAGGGACAGTGTTCTTTTCTTGGTATGCTTCATTTTAGTGTCTGTGAACGTAGCTGATGTGCCTTATCAAAAATGTTCCAGTTTTGTCTCATCTGTCCATAGGACATTCTCCCAGAAGTTACATAAATACTAGTGGGTGGGGCATTTGGTACCTGGGCTGGGCCTTTTGTGGAGACTTAATCTACCTCTTAATACCATCACTATCACATTGCAATTATAGAAACTGTCGATACTACTACTTTTCTAAATAAAATGTGCTCCTTGAGCACAAAACCTCGCCCACCCCTGCTCTGCTGTGAACCCTTTCCATGGGTTTTTCTCCAGTCTGTAGTGCAGGAGGTGTCGGCTCAGGTGGATCAGCACTTCTCCAGGCTGCAGGAAGCGGTGGCGGAGGCCAGGAAGCAGGCGACGGAGCAGCTGGAGGCAGAGCGGAGGCGAGCGCTGCGCCAGGCGGAGGGCGTGGAGGCGCACCTGAAGCAGAGGAAGGCGGAGCTGAGCAAGACTTTGGCGAGGCTAAGCAAAGTGTCGCGGAGTGAGTGCGATGTCGCCTTCCTGCAGGTGAATGTCAGACAAGTTATGTAATTGGGGGGGATTAGGGTTTCTTATGCAATCTGAAAGATTGACAGTGTACACAGATTTGAGCATGAAGGGACATAAAGGCTCATGGAGGAAAAGTCTTCAATAAATATGATATTATGGTCACAGTATCGGTTGTTTTGTTGTAGGAGTACTCGGAGTGGAAGGAGGGAGTGGTGGATGTTTGCTTTCCTAATGTCAGCGTGACCCGTTTGGACCATGTAAACGCTTACGTCCCGGTGGTAGCCAGCGTCACGCAACACTTGTGTGACCTGATTTTGACCTCCTACCACGACAACCTCAGCGCCATTTCTCAAGGTTTGATGCGAAGGGGAAACGGGATATTTTTGAATCCTCCCTGTGCTATAACTCTGTGTTTTGTATTTATTCATCACCCAGGCAGCCTATCCCAGACGCCGCATGTTTTGTTGCCTGATCCAAAGACCGTGGAAGACTTATTAAAATGTAAAAAAAAACAACAACAAAAAAAACACCTCTCTTTTTAAACTACAGTGGGACGACGAGTTACCGCTGTAGTGCGTTTTCGGTTCATCCTGAAATTTCACCCCAAAGCCTAATATGCCTAACTTTTAAAACGTAGCCTATATGTCATTTTGTTTTTCCCTTTAGATGTAAAGAATTTGACGTTTGATTCGGACACCGTCCATAACTTCCTGCGCCTAACAGAGGACAACACGAAGGTCACCAACACCAGCCCCTGGCAACACAGCTACGCGGACCACCCGGATCGCTTCGAGCACTGGCGCCAGGCGATGACGTCACAGAGCGTTTACGAGGGCCGCCGCTACGCCGAGGCGGAGCTGAGCGGCGAGGGGGCGCACGTGGGCGTCACCTACAAAAGCCTCGAGCGCAAGGGCCAAGAAACCGGCGGCTGCATCACCGCCAACGACTTCTCGTGGTGCGTCGGGAGGAACGGCCGAGGACTCTCCGCCTGGCACGCCGGCGTGGAGACGCCGGTGGAGGCGCAGGACGTGACGAGAATTGGCGTATACGTTGACTTCTACGCCGGCCACGTGTCGTTTTACCACGCGAACGGGCCCATGAGGCTCCTGCACAAGTACAATGCCAATTTCATTGAACCTTTGTATCTCGTCGTGTGGCTTTCTAAGAAGGAGAATGTGGTTTGTTTAGTTCATAGAAAATGATGCCTCCTGCCATCACTAAAGGGGACATAGCATCAAAACATCTTTTTGTAAAGGATTGTATGAAATCTTTTGTGATCTGCCTATTTCTGAACATGTCTGTGAGCGATTTTACACTTCCCCCCCCCCCATTGTGATGTTGCAGTAGGGCTCATTGACATAATATCGATCCGCCCACGACTTGATCAGATCCAGAGCTACTTTCAAGTGATGGACGGACTCTCCCGTCATGCTTGGTGATGCGTGCATGCGCGACATGAGTGAAAATAAAAAGAAAACCCAAAAGTCAGTATACGTTGTTACACACTGCGTGAACATAAACGCTTGCAGATTGTTCCCACAAAGTCGAAAGCATGGACTTGTCTTGGTAAGATTGAAATATAACTTAGAATGGATACTGTTATTTTGTCTAATCCTCTTTATTGTGGATAGCTAGCCAACTAGTACATAGAGTATAATCAAATTTTAAAAAATTTCATTTGTGAAGTATAGTGATTTGACAAAATGTCTGCAGATACAAATATAACGCATAATTAATATGGAGTGTATATGAATATTCTTTTAATTATTGTATCCTAGTAGCGAGCCAGTTGATAAACGCACTATTATACAAGTAAATTTAGAATAAAATTCAGTTTGTACAGTACATTGATTGGACAAAATGTTGGAGGATGAAAAATAGTAATTCGTATATTTTTTTTAATTTTGTGTTTCTAAACAGAGCGCTGGCGGCACGGTGGGCGACTGGTTAGAGCGTCAGCCTCACAGTTCTGAGGTGCGGGGTTCAATCCCCGTCCCCGCCTGTGTGGAGTTTGCATGTTCTCCCCGTGCCTGCGTGGGTTTTCTCCGGGCACTCCGGTTTCCTCCCACATCCCAAAAACATGCATTAATTGGAGACTCTAAATTGCCCGTAGGCATGACTGTGAGTGCGAATGGTTGTTAGTTTCTATGTGCCCTGCGATTGGCTGGCAACCAGTTCAGGGTGTACCCTGCCTCCTGCCCGATGACAGCTGGGATAGGCTCCAGCACGCCCGCGACCCTAGTGAGGAGAAGCGGCTCAGAAAATTGAAGGATGGATAAACAGAGCGCTATCAAACGACTTGATGCATATAGACGATATAATAAAAAATTATGAAAAGAAATCGCATATGTACAGTATATAGATTCGACAAAATGTCCAAAGCTGAGAATATATTTATGTTTTTTAATTTGATGTTTCTTCGTAGCTAGCTAGTAGATAAATGTAGGCAATGTAATGAAAAGCAAAATAAAATCGCCATAGTCTTATCACTAACTTACACTAATGAAATAGTAGTCATAATTACAGTAGCCTAAATGTATGTGTAAAAACACTAATCCACAAATATAAAACAATCAAGTGGAAAACAGTACGGCAAACAGCTGTTCGTAACCTCGAAACCTCGTATGTCGGGACCGATGGAAGACCTCTATTTTTTTATTTAGAAAAATGTCCAAAGATAACAATATAATTGATATATATATATATATATTTTAAGTGTCTTAGTAGCTCGATGTAATGTAATACATGTAAATAAAAAAAAACTAAAATCGAATTCCTAAAAGTTTCTAGCCGGAAGTGACGACATGTAATCAGTTGCAACCAACCTCAGCTGGTGGTCGTGTCGACTGTCGAGGGCGGGCGCTCACATTTGGGTTTTTCTTTCTCACCGTGTCGCATTAAAATTCCCTCTGTGATGCCATTTAAAGCTTAACAAGTTACAGAATATATATATTTTTTAAGAAAATATTGTGGCGCCTGTGCAGCAACTGACGTAAGAAATTGTTTTTACTGTTTTCTTTTTTTTTTTTAAATTATATATATTTTTTAAGCCGACTGAATAAGGCTGAAATGAGAACTGTGGCGCAAAGGATGCTAAGGACCTGCAACAAACTGTTTACAAGGTAAAACAACACATAAGTGCAAACTGGAATGAATGGGCATATTGGTCATTTAATTAAGCTCCTCCATGACTGTGTCAATCAAAATTGTGCTTTTTGTAAAAGCAGAGTTTGGATACAGCTCTTGTCTTGGGTCTCATTAAATTGAGCAAGTGTACTAATGTTCTGGTCAGTCTCTATACATTTTACAGCGCAGTGTTTCCCCAACCTTTATTGAGCCATGGCACATATTTTACATTAGAAAATCTCACAGCACAACACTAAAAAATGTCACAAAAGGAATGTAAAGTACACTGAAATAATCTCAATTCACTCACAAATGTTTTTCCCTGTCTGACATCTGGGGGACAAACTGATATACTTCATTTTTGTACCAATTTTGTGATAAAACAAAATACTACTTACATTAAAACTAGTAGAATTGTAATGAAGGGTTACAGTGACCTATTTGAATTTATATTTGGAGTTTGTTTAAAAGCGGATCCAATTCTCTTCCTGGTCCGCTTAAAGTGTGAATGGCTCTCCGTTAATTCAACACGAAGCGAAACCCGGACCATTTTGTGTCCCCAACTTTTAACTTGACGCAAACTGGATTGAGACTGCTTCGGAAACAGTTTTGAGTATTCAGATTGTGTCTATAATGATAGTGACAGATGAAATGACAAAACTAAAATGAAGCTTTGTGTTGTTCGACAGCGACTCGATTCTTTCATTTGAAACTGGATCAAGTTCCTTTTCCAGTCAGGTTTCTTCTTTTGTTGACTTTGTATTGACGGGGCTTATCAGACCCTTTGAGGCAAACCGTATGAGACCACCACCACTAATATCTTATCAGAAAGGGAGTGCATAATAAAAGACCCTAACTTTCTTGTTTCTAGGGTTGCAGAGGGGTGGAACATTTCCAGTAAATTTCCATGGAGGTTAAAATGGAGATTTTTGGAATTCGAAAAAAATTCCATGGAAACGAATTGGGAATTGAGGGTAATTTAATGAAAAGATATATTTAAAACATTTTGTCTTGTCGCAAGTAGATATAGTTCTCCTTGCCCACATTTGAGGGTAGGACAGTACAGTAGCTTTGTTCCCACGAATGCAAAGTTTCCTACTTTGAAAACTCCTGGAATTCGATGTTTCTAACGCGAATATACGGCCGCCGCAGGAAGACCCCAAACGACAGCGCCGAAGCCCACCCGTCCAACATTGAAACGGCCGCCCAGATGGAGAACATCCAGCAGCTGAACGACATGGAGGCGACCCGGGCGTACGTGCGCCACGTGGAGGCGGCGGGCGAGCGCGCCCACCGCGGCGGCGGCTGGCTCCTGTCCAGCATCGTGTGCATCAACGTCCTCATCCTGGGCTGCGCGCTGGTCAGCAGCAGCGCCTTCAACCGCGTGGCCATCACGGCCGTCGACCGCCAGATCTTCCTCATGGTCCTCCTCGCCCTCACAGTGCTCTGGATGCTCTTCTACGCCACAGTCACCTACCGGAAGAACAAAGACCTCGTGACTCAGGACAGCCACGCCGGGCCTGCGTGGCTCCGAGGTGAATAATGGGGAAGAATTCACGACTCCGGAATCACAATGTCTCATTACGTGAGTTAAATGCTCGGTAAAAGTCCACTAAAATCCCGATCTAACGATGGAGGAAGTAGGGAATGAGTGAACGATTCCGGATTCATTCACCCTTATCTAAGGATAATGAAATGTCACAAAAGTTGAATCTGACAATGTCACGCTTAAAAATAAATAAAGTGAAAAAAGTAATAAGGACCAACAACATGACTAATATTAAGATACAGCAATGTAGTAGTAGTCGTGATTATTGGTTTATGGCATACATTGTCTTCATTTAATAGTAAAAATGTATAATGTGCTGGAGAAACTTAAATTCGACTTAAGTATCTGAGGTACCCTGGATATAAAAATCTTACTGAATCTCAAAATTTCTTTTTAGACCACAGTGACAAACATTAAATTGTACGACCCCTGACGGTGTGCATCAAAACTTAGCCTAATCGGCGTTGTTAAGGCAGAACATTTGATACAGCTCTTGTATATAGAGATTTTTTTAAATTAATTCACCGACTTGAATGTGATCTCTTGTCTGCATTTTCAAGGTGGACTTGTACTGTTTGGCCTGCTCAGTCTGCTCATGGACATCTTCAAGATGGCCAACTACATTGGCTACCTTCACTGCGACTCCGCCGTCAAAGTGGCCTTCCCTGCCGTGCAAGCGGTCTTCTTATTTGCCCAGGTTGTCCATTCTCTTTCTCAACATTGTGCTTTTTCCTCAATGGGGGATGAATGCGTTCCTCCACTCTATTGCGGCTCATCGCTCGCTCCCCTGGTCATGAACAAACTTGGCTATATAACAAAAAAGAAACTTTCTGATAAGTTTGAGTAGCACACTCATTACGGCTGAAGATATTGGGGGGGGAAAAAATATGAAACGTAGAAGAGAGGACTTTGCTCCGGTCTGCATGGGCAGAGCAAATGGCATGATGTCATTTCTGCTGAGTCATGAAAGATGGCTAAACACTTCAGAAATGTGAAAAAGCCTTTGTTAGGGCTTGCCCTTATTTGTTGCGTTGTATCAGACTGGTCTGACTGGTTGTTTCTCTCTTAGACGTACTTCCTGTGGGTCCACGCGAAGGACTGCGTGCAGGTCCACACAAATGTCACGCGGTACAAACGACATCCTCGCAAAATGGATCTCTCGCGTCACACCAGAGTCCTCATTTGTCCTTCTCCTCACCAGGTGTGGCCTCATGCTCACATTCTCCACTAACCTGGTAGTGTGGATGGCGGCCGTCACCGAGGAGTCGCTCCACCAAACGGGCGCTCCCCAGCCGAACCTCAGCATCCCGTCCAAGATGTACAGAGGTAGCCGTTATTAGTCTCTTTCCTCACATAGTCTCCTCTACTCTAATAGACTGCAGTAACAGTGATAATAGTGCATTAAATTTCAAGGACACTAAACCATAAAGCAGTGGTTAAAATCACAGAAAAAAAAAATGTAGTGTACATATATTTACCAGTTGTCAGGTTTCACTTCTATAATCTGTTCATAAGACTCAACGTTCACACACACGAATATTAAATGGTTTAACTCGGTTGCTCGCCAAAACAGCAGCGCCTAAATGGTCTCGCAGGTAAATTGAAGTGTGGAGACTTGCGTGGAAACTTTTTCTTTTTAAGGGGCGTGCTACACATGGGCTAGAAAGTCAGTGCTTGCCCGGACTGCCCGCTGCCTCTGTCGTGTTTTGATGTTTATATAAAAAAAGCATATTTAACTCAAATTGACTTTTATTTTTTAAAAACATTTGACAAAAAAAAAAAAAATGCAAACATCTCTTTTGTGAAAAGCAGTGGTTCTCATTTTAAAACCACCACCCAAAAAACCTAACTATCCAAAGTACCACAGTAATCAATGTTAAAAAAAAGAAAAAGGCAATTTTATTTCTCTAAATCTTGTATTCTGTAAACCACTAAAAGTATGCTAACAGTTTGAATATTGACTGTAACATAAGTTAAAAAATAGCACCTAAATAAGTTTAAAAATAAACATTTATGCAAGTGTCTTAAAACTTAAATGCCACCAAACAGTCCTTAACATACAATATTTAAGCCAATATAACATTTAATTCTGCAGTTATTTGTGTAGCACACTTTTGAGAATCACTGGTGTAAGGAAACCAATATTTATGCTCGGAGAAGACAAGATCTTGTGTTTTTGTGTCCATGTCAGACAGTTACGACCAAGTGGTGAAGTGCAGCTGCAGTCACTCTGCGTGCAGCGCCTTCAAGGAGGCCTTCTACTACCTGTACCCCTTCAACATCGAGTACAGCCTCTTCGCCTCGGCCGCGGCCTACGTCATGTGGAAGAACGTGGGCCGCCTTGTGGACGACCGCGGCCACCGCAGGGCCAAGTTCCGTCCCAAGGAGGCGCTCGCGGGCCCCGTGCTCGGCCTCCTCCTCGTGGCGGCGGGCCTGGTGACGTTCATCGTGTACGAGGTGGAGATCACCCTGGAGGACGAGACCGTGCGCCGCAACGCCCTGCTCATCCATTTCGTCATGAACGTCGTGATCGTGAGCCTCATGTGCATCTCCACCGTGGCGGGCTGCGTGGTCTACCGGCTTGACCGCCGCGAGCACGTGTCCGAGAAGAACCCCAGCCGCAGCCTGGATGTTCAGCTTTTGGTGGGGGCCTCCATGGGCCAGTTCATCATCAGCTACTTCTCCATCGTGGCGGCGGCGGCGGGCACGGGGGCTCGGGACCCCCTGGACGCCCTCAACTTGTCCTGGGCCGTCCTCACGGTGCTGCAGCTGTGCCTGCAGAACTACTTCATCATCGAGGGCCTTCACCGCGAGCCCTTCCACGTCATGCGGGAGGACGCCCTGCACACCAACGCGAGCGCCGTCACCAATGGGCGGAAGTCCAGCTGCCTGCTGACGGCGGCCACGCGCCCGAACTGGAAGAGGAGAGTCTTGAAGGAAGTGTGCGCTTTTCTGATGCTCGCCAACATCATCGTAAGTTCATTACAGTGCGACTCTGCACTTTGTGATTCATTCATTGAGTCTGTTTCCCGAGGGGGAGAAGTTCCAGAACGCCTGCGATAGGGACACCTTATAATACACGTACCACGTGCTTTAAACACACTTGAACCCATTAAAACACCTTACACTGGGGCGATAGCTCTTTAATATTTTTAGAATCATGTATTGTACCAGTTAGGCCATCGAAGAAACACTGCCATGATGTACCTTTTAACGCCCTTTTCACGTCCCAGCTGTGGATCATGCCTGCCTTTGGCGCTCGGCCTCAGTTCGACCACACCGTGGAGATCAAGTTCTACAAGTTCAGCATGTGGACGGCCATCGTCAACATCGGACTCCCTTTCGGAATCTTCTACCGCATGCACTCGGTGGCCAGTCTCTTCGAGGTCTACATCATTTCATAGTTCTCGCCCCCCTTTTAAAAATGTATGTTATAAATAAAATTGGAACATGAGAGATGATTTTATTTAATTGTTTTTCTACTGCTGTGTGTATACAAGAGCTTTATGTTGTTGAATGTGGAACTAAGAAACATTTTGCGACAATAGGATCTTGTGTGTTTGGACCATGGAATCTCAAATTTCTATTCCAGGGATATTTATCTTGGTTGTAAGAGGGGAAAAATGACACTGCTAATGGAGTGAATGCCATGCTAAAATAAAACAAAAAACCGAGGGATGAAAAGGGTCAGAAAATTGATAAACCAGCCCATGTTGTACTGTTGATTATGGAACAGAAAAGCTATATGACTTTTTTCCCTTTCTGGTGAAAGAAAAGGGTCTACTCTTTCTTTTGGTCAGTTTGGTGCTTATGTTGTCACAAAATTCGGTGGGTCTTAAAATAGTCCAAATGCTTTGAAACAGCTGACAATATGGGGAACTGTTCTGAAAACAACTAGCAGTGAGCGTTAAGCAGGTTGACCACAGCCTAACTAAAAAAAAATAATAGTGGCCTTGGGAAACAGTGCCATCTTCTGGCGAAGAGTAAAAAAGCCGCTTTGACCAGCAGGTTATCAGATTTTTTTTTTTTTTTAAACACTCAATATTTAGATACTGCATTTAGTATCCACAATACATTTTACATTTTGATATATATATATATAGAGAGAATAATTTAAGGAAAATAGTTTTAAACAACGTTAGAAACACAAAACAATCCAGTCTAGTAGTTTGTACTGTTACATAAAAAAGGTGCAAGTTGACTTTCAAGCATGTCAATAATACATTTACACAGCGAGAGTGTAGTCCCCCAAAGTCACGTGATGTGTGTGACTTTGATATGTGACAATTGGCATGGCTGGGAATTCATGTTTGCAATATTTTTGAGGTGTCAAACAGGCATCCTAGCTCATTACCTGAGCGCTTCCCCGAATTGGAGGCGAATGCCCCTACGACAGTGGGGAAAAAAAATAAAAAAAGGATGCGTCGTCACTATGACGATGATGTCGTCTCTCTGAATCTGACTTGACCTGAATATTTTTTTTTAGGCTAAAACTGAAACCAGCTGCACATTCTTGAGGTCAGTACAACATGTAACGAGTTGCCTACAGACAATATTGATAACTGATAAGAAATGAGCGCTCGGCATGCGTCATGAGGATTCTGATGCGGCTTCAACACTGTCAACTCGACGCGCTGTAGTCGAGCGTGTCTACATCTTCTGAATCTCAAAGAGGCGCACGTCCGTGTCGTACCAGATGGGAGGGTCCACATTGCTGAACGGAGAGAGACCGACAAAATGACAATTAGAATTCGCCAATTTCTGATTGCATCACGATACAGTGAACTCTTGTTTATTGCGACCTGCAATACAGAAACCATATAAATATTTTTAAACACATTTCATATAGGTTCAATAAAAAGTATGCAAAAATGCCTAACTACAAGCTTAATTGTAATATGTTTGTATTTCATGCATTGAAACTATTTTCAATTCTGTGATCCTTGTGCATACCACTAGAGGGAGCACATGTATGACTAGTGGTACTCATACCACACTTTGAGAATCACTGCGTTAGATAAGCCTTTAAAAGGCAGTGCCCGCTGGGGTGGCGCGTGACATCTACGTGAGTGTCTAGGCGTGAGCTGTGGCCGACAGCAGACTGACTCCTTTATCACATGCGTGGGAATCGTGTTTTGAGATTCACAAAACGGAGGCCAGTGCAACTGAGGACAGCGGGGAAAGTGAAGTAAGTGTTGGGAGACGAACGCGCACAGCGAGTTGACGACTGAAAAAATATCAATGATGTCACCAAACAATTGACATTGACTCACCTTTTATCACTTTAGCTTAGACTACAAAAAAATCTGAAGTCTTTCAACTCTGTTAGGTAACAGATTTACAGTTTGGTGATGTGGCGTTTCCACCGTTTCAATACCTACCGCAAGTAGACCACGCCCCACATGTACGTGCGAAACCACATAGCCGTGCCCGCGTTGGCCTGGTACTTCCGGATGAGGATGGGGTGAGGGACGGGCAGCAGGCCAACTAACGTGCCATGCTGGAGGAACTTCAGGATCTCCGATTCATCCGTCAGGCCCCTGCCGTCACATCAATGGGAATGTTTATTGCCAATGTAAATATCGAGAAAAGGCGTCTGATCCAAGAAGCGCGTACTTGTCGATGCAGATCTTCTCCACTTGTGGAACCAACACCTGCAGCAGGCGCATGATGGTCTGCAAGGGGAGCTTACACTTCCAGGACAGAACCTGGGAAGGAAAAACATGGTTAAGCGAACTTAAATGACTTAAACATTTGGACTTTTTGTGTGCATTTTAATATCAGCTATTAGGCTAACGAAATGAAGAACCTGCTGACCCAGTCTGGCGTGGGACCCCAACTGGATGCTGAAGAAGCACTTGACAAACGTCTCCTCTCCATTTCTGCCTCAGTGTAGAAAACATCCTGTGAGGAACAAAGAATTAGTGCGCAAAGATTTTCCTTGAGCTCCAGAGCCATGTACCCAGGCCTACTTGGATTGTTGCCCATCCAGGAGAGCCCTCGGCTGGGACACTCATGCTAACCTACAACCCCCCCCCCCCCCCTCACGCTCTGGTTCTTTTTTTTCTCTTCACAACAAACACACACTGACTTCATTGTCTCTGCCCGAGTTGGATTCAGTGTCGCTGGTCCCGGTGGTGGCGATCTGCTCTGAGTGCTCCATTTTGGGGACGGACACCATGGTACCATCCTTGGACACCTGAGACTTCTCAGTCAGTTTGTCAATACCTGTAAAGAAATGCTTATATCAACTACTTTAAAGACATCCACAGTGAGGCGGATACTGTATGTGTCAGACTCACCTACACTAGAGGAAAATCTGTGACATAGAGGTCTGGTTTTTTTAATCAATATAGTTTTTAACACACTTGAACTTATTAAAACACGTAAACGCAACACAAAATAAATAAATAAATGCAAGCATAACATTTATAGAACTGTAGTGTCCATGCATGTGCCTTTAAGAGGCGGGGCCTATTGGAGTGCCATGTGACATTGGCAAATCTGCGTGTGAGTGTCCAGTAGTGAGCTGTGGATCACAGCAGCAGCTTTGTGAGTGTGATCACTGTGTTTTCCTGCTCTAATAAAGGGTTGAAAAGTGCATCTTAAAAGTAGACTGATTTACCCGGAATGGCGACCAAGCTGGCCTTCAGGGTGCCAGGCTCTGCGGGCACGGCGGGGCGGGAACCCTCCATGGAGACGGTCTCCTGCGAGCTGGTGCGGGAGATGACGTCAGGCGACTTCCTCTTCCTCTGCAGGCCCTTCTGGATGGAGCCCAGGTCTGACGGAAGGTTGGCCAGCTGGTGGAAGAGGTTCCGCTTGCGGATGATGGCGTACACCAGGTTGCAGTTCCCTGACGACGATAATCGTCATGTCATGAAGCAACAGACGCAAAATGGAGTGCACTGTTGACTCAACTAGTTAGGAGTAACTGGTTTAGTGTGTTTGTTTCATTGGCGCTGCATGTTTTGTATTGGCTTGCTGCACATTCTAATAATAAAATGAAACACGACTCACATCCAAAGGTGATGAGAAAGATTTTTGAAAGGGTGCAGAGCACACTATTCTATGTTTATAAGATGATATGTTTTCAAAATGTTTTAAATATTTCATGAAAATGTGTCATGTGATTTTATTTGATTTCAAATTGTAAAAACATTACAAGATCACACGTTTTTTTTTTTACAGAGACATCACCTGAATTTCCCCTCTGGGTCTCTTACGTTTTATTTACAGGTACACAAGCTGGAGTGGGCCCGCCTCTTCCCTTTATTTTCTACATGTGATCCTCATTGGAAAAAATGTGGACATCCCTAAACATTAGCAATTTAGAGGCTGTCCTTACCATCAAACTGGTACTGTATGATGTTGTTGAATGCCTCCAGGAGGAAAAAGACTAGATGGTGGTTCTGGATGGCAGAGAACAAGAACCAGCTGGTGGAGAAGGCCTCCAGCAGGTGGAGCAGCTTATTGGCCGCTACCATGGACAAACTTTTCAAATAGGGTGACACTGAGGAGAAAATATGGTTGTTAGGGAATTTTTCCAACTATTTTTAAGGAGGTGGGCTACAACATCCATAACGACGAGGCAAATGAATCACCGTTCACAACAATGGTGAGCAGGCAGTCGAACAGAGGCTGTAAACGCTGGTGGCCCGTGGTGATAATCTTATGGAAGACCTGCAAAGCAAACAGAGCGACAGCTGGTCGACTCTCACCGGGAAAAAGGATCCCCCTGGTCTCCATGGCAACCCGGCCGGGCCTCTCACCACGATCAGCAGGTCGGCGTGAGTGCCCGTGAACACAGGGATGTCCATGGGCACATGGAGGGCGTAGGGCTTGTTCAGGCGCACGCCGAAGTTCCTCTCGCCGCTCAGCAGCAGCAGGATGAACACGCCGATGTGCATCAGGCCAACACGGGCTGCACACACACACACACAAAAACACCTTTATGGAGTCAAGGCTCAAGGATGTTGAACCCTTCTTTGTATTTTATTTGGGCAAAAAAAAAAAACAATAAAACTTACACTGGTCAGCTCTGGCATCATTAAGGTAGTAGAGGATTGGAACCAAAATGTCAAGTACGTCGCTACTCTTCAGGACAAAAAAGAGGAATTTCTGGTCCGGGAACACAAAATGGACTAACTTTTAATATCAGTTCACGTGAAATGCTCATTTACCGAAGCCATGTGTTTAAAAAAAAAAAAAGAGAGTCAAGCGCAAAATCAACACAATCGACACAAATGCATGATTCACTTGTCAAACACTGAACGAATATATATAAACACTGATTCTGGGGACTATTTCCCATCTGTGTTGCATGGAGTCACCCAAGTTATGGCAAAAAAGTCAATAAAGCTTAAAACCGTAATGATATGATAGCTTCATCCTAATAACTTAAGTAATATTCGGTTGTGTAATAAATGTTTCTGAAAATGTCTTTACATCTGTGCTGCATGGAGTTGGCCAACTTCTGGCAGAAAGTGAGTGAAGTTCAAAATCCTTCTAATGTAGTGTTTTATAATCCTTACAAAATAGCTTTTGGACATATTGTATAAACACTGTTTCTGATAACTGCTTCAAATCTGTGTTGCATGGAGTCGACCAAGCTGTGGCAAAAATAAGTGAGGAAAACTTAAAATCCTAGTAATATAATGTCCTCATAATCCTATAAATCAATTTTACAGAATATTTTGTTGTAAATCAAATGTTTCTGAGGATTGCTTCACATCTCTGTTGCATGGATTCTACCATCTTCTGGCAGGACGTGATTAAATCTCAAAACCGTAATTATAT
This sequence comes from Phyllopteryx taeniolatus, assembly GCF_024500385.1. Classification (NCBI taxonomy): domain Eukaryota; kingdom Metazoa; phylum Chordata; class Actinopteri; order Syngnathiformes; family Syngnathidae; genus Phyllopteryx; species Phyllopteryx taeniolatus. The sequence goes on from NC_084517.1 coordinate 19,871,589, forward strand.
ACTTAAAATCTTTATAAATAGCTTTTGTTACACCTAATTGTATGAACAATGTTTCTGAGAACTACCTCACATCTGTATTGCATGGAGTTGAACCAACTTCTGGCAAAAAGCTCAAAATGCTTAGGCTGTAATAGTTTTTTTTATTTCCATAGACACAAATGCAATTGAAAAAAACTGCACATTTTAGGATCTGATTTTCTGAGGTCTGCTTCACACCTGTGTTGCATGTGGAGTGCAACGGCTATTCCAGGACTAGTACATTCCACAAAACGTCTTGTCGTCCAACGGTCCTGGGCTGGAATAGCAGTCGACCAAAAGTTGGTTGGACTCCATGCAACACAGATGTGAAGCAGCACTCAGAATTTGGACTAAAAGGTGCAGTGTTCCCAATGCATTGTCACGTATCGAAAGACAGTAAACGCAATAATAAGCATATTGAGATTTCCTGTGAGTGCTGGCCTACCTTATTGAAGTCGCAGAGCTTCCAGAAGAGCACCAGGAGCTCCTGGTGGAACTGGATCTTTTTGGTGGAATTGGGCAGGTACGTTTGAGTCAAAGGGTTGGTGAGCAGACGAGCCAACCCTTTCAGTACAAAGTCAAAATCCTGGATGGAACACAAACAGAACTGTTGGGGACAAGATGCTCATGAACGTGTTTAAAGAACTGGACCCTACCTCCTCTCTGTGAATCCTCGACAAATAATTCACAAACAGGTTTTCGGGGCCTGTGGACTGCGCAGAAAGAGAGAAAAATTAGTCAAGCGAATCATCGCCACTCAAAACAGTCCGCGCTCGTCTTCGCTCGCAAACCTCGCGTTCCTCCACGCTGGACAGAGACGACGGGCAGTGGGAAGCCCCTCCGTCGTGCTCCAGGGTCACAATGAGGATCTGCACGGCCTGCTCCACCAGCTGCTCCCGGTAGTCGGAGAAGAGCAGGTGGTTGTACGGGATGCCGTAGCCCACCGGGTCGTAGGCGCTCACCACGTTGAGCAGCGAGGTGAACAGGGGCAAAGCGTGCCTGCAGGGAACAAAAAAACAACAACAGTGTTAAATGCTCAGCAAGGCCTTCTCTGCTGGCCTAAACGCTATCAGAAAAACTGACCCAAAAAAAGAAAACTGACTGATTCATGGATTAAAAATTTATTATTTTTTTTTTAGGAACCCGTCTGCCGTTATTTGCTGAAAAACTAACTTAAGCTATTTAGTGTTTTTATGTTTATCTCAAAGCCGTGTATAATATAATAATCTTGCTTTGGTGCCATTTTAGTGCCGAGTAACCATGGTGAAGTGAGATTGGGTCATCTCATCGCCTTGTCTAAGGGCGGCCGCGCATCGAGTCAAAGCAACTGAAGTGGACCACCCCAAAAAATTATAATAATAATAATAATAATTACACCACCACTTGCGTATAGGGATGAGAGCACATACACGGCACCTGTCGGCTTACCGATTCTCAGCGGAGCAGAAGAAGGTCACCCAGGGGTTGAGGACTTGGTTGTCCGCCGAGGCGGGCAGGTACATGACCTCGGAGAAGCAGGTGAGCAGCAACCTCAGCAGCTCCGTGCTGACAGCCATCAATTCAAAACAGAGACACGAATGAATGGAAAAGTAAGCGCGACAAGATGAGAGAAGGTCAGGCAGAAGTCAGACTCACCGATTCAAATCATGGATGTAGTTGAGAGGGGGGGACTGCGCGAAGCCCACTCCTGCTTCCCAGATGTATTCACAGCTGTCTATGGAGTGCATGCTCTCCACCGAGTCCTGCAACACACATTGGCATTCATTCATTTCATTTATTTTCACTTTTTGACAAAAGTAACAAAAACTACAAATCTGGTGCTATCATGGTGTTGTAAACATGGTCAATGTACAAGGTCTGCAGACACATCTTAAGTAGCAGAGCGTGGCCAATCGAGTGAGACCTGCAGTCGCTGATCTTTGTGTCAGTTAAGCAATCACTTTCCACTCAGACAAGAACACACGTTGAAGCGATGACTATTAAATTCCAATTGGCTCGACACGCACGGCGCTGTCAGACTTGCAACATTCCTTTAGGCCCATTAGCGACAAAGCGCTCTTCCTGTTATGACTGATGGTGTCATCAAGTTCGGTTTTGATTTTTCAAAACAACTCGGGCGACAGGTTTAGTCGGGTGGATTTTGCGGCAGGAAGGCGGAAACGCTGAGGAAAAATGATGATTAAAAATACACCCAGTAAAATATGATCATCGTGAGCGAGTAGAAACGGAGGAGTTACCGGGCCTCTTCTGTGGCTGTGCACGGTGAAGTCGGGACAAAAGAGCAAGTCGGCGATGGCCAGGAGGAGCGACTCGGCCAGTGGGCGAGCTCCTTCGTCGTCGTCCAGCTCCTCTGCCTGCAAAAAAAAAAAAAAAAAAAAACATGCATTTGTCAGGTCAAATGCCACCTTATAAAAGCACCTAAATACATGTTTGAAAATCATAGTTTCAAAAGGTTAATCGCAAATGTATTGTACTTAAAAGTTAAAGACAACTGGAGTGTACTTAACAAATCTACTTTACTAAATAAATAAAAACTTGAAGGCACAGTAGTAACTTTATGCACAGTTTGAACATTTAATTCAGTGATTCTTTGCGTACCACTAGAGGGAGCCAGTGTACTACGAGTGCTACACGTACCACACTGAGAATCGCCGCACACCAAGCGACGCGGGCGAACGCCACCGAACTGTCGCGCACTGTGTGGCGTTCTGCCACTAGTTTTCATGAGCTGCCGAAATTTGAATTGCAAGCGAATGGCGTCACAAACGGCCAATCAAAAACGCTGCGTCATATCACATGAGCTTTGAAGCGACGAGTTCGCGCACAAAACCCAACACGCGCCATTGAGATAAAAATAGAGCCACTCCTACCAGCTGCAGCGATGTTGCATTTCATAACCCTACAAAACCAAACAACTCCCATGTAAAACAGGTTAAAAATAAAGCTTTTATTTCACAAACCAACGTGTGCCACACGCATATTAATGCACCCAGCGTTATCTCCATTGAAGCCAATCACAAGCCCGTGGTAATATTTTCCGCAATTGTCCAGCCGGGCCGCGTCGCTCGGTGTGCGGCGGACCAGAGGCTGTCGAAAATAAAGAAAGAACGTGCAAACGTGACATTATTACTCCAGCGGCTGAAATGGGGAAGCAACGTTCACCGCTCATTCCACGTCATCATCGGAGCGACTCAACCGAAGCGCATCCTCACACAAAAAACTGCCGTTTCCACTCACCCCGGCTCGGCCGGCACCGGGCACGGTGGACCAGAAGAAACCCCTCCAGTCCTGGTCTTCAAAGATGTAGGGCAGGATGCGGGTCAAGATGCGAATGCAGTTCAGGACCACCTGCTTCTCCCTCTCGCTGGAGCAGCCTGAGTCAGCCCCCTGCACCAGTTTCTCCACAGCCTGAGGAGGACAGCCACAAACCCTAAAGGTCATAATTCTTGCAGAAACTATTATCTCTTATTTCTTTACAATTGCACTTCATTAAAAACAAATCCAAAATGTTCAACCCAGTGTATATATTTACTCAACTACAATCGTAGTAGAGTTGTTGTGTTGTATTTTTAAGTAATTTTATTTTTATCCACCAGATGCATGATAGACACCTGATACTTGTTAGTTAAGTAAATAAACGGCCGTGGGCGCTAGATGAGCAAATAGGCGGCATTATCTATTCTACATCGCATGAAGTGTGTTTTTTTCAGGGGCGGCCTCGGGCAGGAGCCAGGATGTGGAAAAGAAAGCAGGAGGAGGGAGGTGACTCACTTATTTCCACATCCGAGAGCGTGACATTGTTTGGAAGCATTGGTCTGTGACAAAAGTCAAGCAAAGCGAGCAATCCGCTTGCGTCTTGTTGCGTTTACCTTATAGCACAATGTAGCTAAATTGGAGGGGGACTCCTCTCGTAGGGCCCTGATTTCCGCAGCTGGAACCAGCGCGAAGACATCCTGGACTGTGGTGGTGCTGTCCGCCCAGAACTGGTCCCAGAAGGCATCATCTGTGGCTTCCACTGGCTGCAATACAACATTGAGTACGTTGAATGAACAGAAATGTACACGTTGATGTGGCCTGGCAGTGCAGTCTATTGTGAGGCCTGCCCAGTGAGTGATGACCACAATGTAAACACGATGCACCTGCCGCATCCGTGTCAACATCAGCTTTGATTTAACCAGGCCATCATTTTGAGGGGGGAAAAAAAAAAAAAAAAAAAAAAAACATTTGGCATGATATGACAGTATCACTATATGCGGGAAACGTGACGTATTTTGATTTAAGTGCATGCAGCCTCTCCATTTTAGAACGTCATATGATTGTAATACATGGTTGAATGCAAACAAGGGACAATGTGTTGTTGACGCATTTTCTTATAATTATACAAGAGTCTAACCTGCGTTTTGGTTGTAAGCTGAATCACTGCTTTCCTGAAGTTCAGTTTTGAGTCGGTGCTGCCCATTGTTGATGATCTACCTTTCAATGAATAATAATAATAATAACAACAAGAGTGGCGCCGTTGCCGCTGAGGATCCTTGTTAATCTCCCCTCCGTTCTTTTGCTTGAGTCATTGGAGAAGGGGGCGGGGTTCTGTTTTGCTGTGTTTTCACGCAATTGGTTGGTCGCTTCCGGGTTTAGGGCGACGTCATAAAATCGTTCAGCGAGACTTGTTTCGAGATTTTCGCTTATTTATTATAAATTTTACGACGGTATTGTTTTTGGTATGGCATGGACGGTATGGTTGAAGATGTGTTTTAACGATAAATTGTGCGTATTCAATTATTACAATTGGCAAAAGAGCGATGGGTCCATTTCACGCGGATCCTTTTGTAAACAGCGACATCTTTCGGGTACATTTTAGCGTACACTCTTGAGCTCAAATGGAAATAAACTAATCATTTAACAGCTTTCTTTGAAGCATAAATTAATATAAATGTTCATGAAAAGTTGTGTAAAATTGATTTAATTTAGATGTTGCTGAGCTCGCGCTACTCGTACAGTTGCCCACTGTACGTCATGTTGCCTTAAAGTTACTCCGTCAATGTGCCTTAATCTACCCATCCATCCATCCGAGGTCGGGTCAGCTATTGTATGAAATATTTATTAAATGATATAGATAATATTTGAGATTACTATAATATTTATGCTTTTATTTGCCGCTTCGTGTAATATTTTTATTTGAGTAGCCCAAGATGCCGGCGGACACAAAGTGGAGCTGCCATTTTTCCAACACCACTTAAACGCATCAGTGAAGCTATGCGCGCATGCGTAGTAACATGTAAACACAGGCGTAACGGCTGGCTGTGCTTGCTAACGGCGTGTTTTAGCTATTGCGTTTAAACAAAACAAAAAAGAAAAAAGCTTTTTGATTCGTCCTAATTTATCCGATATGTGGGGATTATAACGCTATCAGGAAATCTGTTTAAAGCGTGTTTCAGTATATGAACTTAAGTTAGCTACTTTTCCCGTATCAGCGTAAGGGTTAACGTTGTTAGCTTGTCGGTGACGAACAAGAACGAGGGATTGTTAAGGTTTATGATACACCATTTAGCCATTACGTGATGTAAAGTACCCGTGAACCTTGCATATATACATATACACTCTATTATTTTCTGTGTCTAGTTGCAATGGCTAATTTCATAACTTAAAACCCAATTAGCCACCCAGTTAGGTAAGCTTGCTGCCAAATGCAGGCTACCTGCTAACGAGTTTCTTGGACGTGGTGAGAGATTGTCGAAGGAATTCATCGACATTGATGAATTTATGGTCATCACATGTTGACTGAAAGCAGGTGAGTGACATAACATTGACCCACTGAAACCCATCGGTTTGTTGGTAACGTGGCCAGCTAACAGTGGTAGCAGCCCTGACGTCGTTAGCGTTGATAAGCAAGTGAGAAGAAAAAGTGTAGAACCAATATGTACGTCTTGACCTGTACTAAGATACACACATAGGCCTGGCATCTGTAAAGCTGATATTCAGGGACTTTAAAAAAATCACATTTGTAATATAATTTAGTATGGAAGTGGTGTCTGTAAAGCTGACTTTATTTACCCCAATTACAATGAAGTTGGGACATTGTGTAAAACAGATTGCAATGATTTGCAAATCCTTTTCGACCTATATTCAATTGCATACACTACAAAGACAAGCTATTTAATGTCCAAACTTTTTTTTCTTCTTTTTTTTCCACTCCCAAATATTTGTTTCATTTTGAATGTTATGCCTGCAACACATTCCCAAAAAGCTGGGACAGTGGCAACAAAAGACTGGGAAAGTTGAGGAATGCTAAATTAAAAAAAACCCACCTGTTTGGAACATTCCACAGGTGAATAGGTTAATTGGAAACGGGTGAGTGTAATGATTGCGTATAAAAAGAATATCCTCGAAAGGTTTACTTGTTCACAAGCAAGGATGGGGTGAGTTTCACCACTTTTCACACCATCATTGTGTAAAGGATATTGCAATGTGCGCTCAGCAACACCTCAGAAAACTGTTGTTAGTTAACACTGCTCGTTGCTGCATCCACGAATCCAAGTTAAAACTCTACTATGCAAAGCGAAAGCCATATATCAACAACACTCAGAAACGCTGGCAGTTTCGCTGGGTCAGAGCTCCTCTGAGATGGACTTACATGAAATATAAAAGTGTGCTCTGGTCTGACAAGTCCACATTTCACTCATGGACGTCGTGGCTTCCTGCCCAAAGAGGAAAAGGACCATCCAGATTGTTATCAGAGCAAAGGTCAAAAGCCAGCATCTGTGACGGTATGGGGGTGTGTTAGTGTCCGTGGCGTGGCTAACTTGCACATCTGCACTATTAATTCTGAAATGTAAATGCAGGTTTTGGAGCAACATATAATATGCTGCCATCCAAGCAATGTCTTTTTCAGGGACTGTCCTAGCAAGACAATGCCAAGCCACATTCTGCACATGTTACAACATTGTGGCTTCATAATAAAAGAGTGCAAGTACTAGACTGGCCCCTGTCTCCCATTGAAAATGTGTGCAGGTTTGTTAGAAGCACAAAATACGACAACTGAGACTGTTGAGCAATTAGAGTTGAACATCAAGCAAGAATGTGAAATAATTCCGCCTACAAAGCTTCAGCAATTAGTGTCCTCAGTTACCAAATGCATACTGGGTTTTGTTAAAAGGAAAGGTGATGTAACAGTGGTAAACATTTCTGCCCCAGCTTTTTTCCAACGTGTTGCAGGCATCAGATTCAAAATGATACACAAATACACAAAAAGTAGTTGCAACAAAAAATAGTTTATTGGTTTGAACATTAAATATAGTGTTTTTAGTGTATTCAATTGAGTATTGGTTGAAAAGGATTTGCAAATCGTTGTATTCTGTTTTTATTTCCTTTTACACAACATCCCACCTACACTGGAATTGAGGTTTGTAAAGTATTTGAATTATACATTAAATTTAGTATTATTATAGTGTTCATAGAATTGCATATTTGTGACACAGGAAAAGGCAGCACAGTTGTGGTGATGAGCGTGGCCACCTGGTTCCTCAAGCCAAAAGGCAGAAGAACCAAACTCACCCGCTCTCGCCTGAGCCGGGAAGGGATGCCTGGGACTCCGAGGTACCGTCAAAAATTGATTCTGTACTTACCCTGAGCACACGCACCGATTTTTAACAGCTCAACCATGAGAGACCCCACACATAATGAGGAAAAAATGGCATGACACATGTTCTGGTGCGAAATGTGTTATATGGTCTGATTAAACCAACGTTGAACTATTTGGCCGTAATTCCAAAAGGTATGTTTGCTCATCACCTAAAGAACACCATGCCTACAGTGGGACTTAGACAAGGTGGGTGAAATTAGGAATAGTTGGACTATGATAGCAGTCAGTGTTGGTACAAAACCGTCAGGCTTCTCCTTGAAAGCAAAAAAAAAAAAAAAAAGCCTACGAGAACAGCAACACTGTTTTGGGGTTAATCAGAGGCACTTTAAATGTGGCGTGTGTGCTTACTCCCATTTAACATGCATTTGAATGTGACTGGTTCTGAACACAGTCACTTCCCAGTCATAAGAGGGTGTGCACACTTGTGCAACCACATAATTTTAGTTATTTTTAATTCCCCTAAAAAAAAAAAATGTCATCGAGTTGTGTAATGAATAATCGATTGACTAGGTACATGGTTTGTTTCAGTCATCCAACAGCTCCAGCATCCTCAGCACTCCGGAGCACGCCTCCGGCAGCTCCAGCAGCAGCCGCTGCGCCGCCGGCCCTTGCAGCCCCCTCAGCTCCAGCGACTGGTGCGACCCGCCCGCATCCTACCTGCACATCAACCGCATCCTGAGGGAGGCGCACTTCCAGAGCCTGCACAGCCGCTGCCAAGCGCGAGAGACGCAGCAGTGACCTCGCTCGATAGTTCCTGGTCAGGTGTCGGGGCGGGAGAAGAATCAGCAATAATTTAAGAACTGGGAGCAAACTAACACTAAGCTCGGACGGGAGCTGCAAAAATGACAAGTTTAGGACCAGTCGCTTTGACTCGTTTAGGATGTTTGGGTGGTTCTGAAGTCTCAGGAATTTCCCCCTCATTAAGTTAAAAAAAAAAAAAAAACTCCACTCCAGCTTCCACATGATGAAATGTCCCAATTTGCACCTTTGTTAGTGACTTATTTTGGCTTTTTCTTTCTGCTCAGTGATGAGGAACAACAACTAAATAAGTAAAAGTACTCAATGCGGCTCCTTATGTGTTCCTGTGCAAGTCCATTCATGTGCACTGCGCATCCCAAAAGCCAGGACAAAAGCTAAGCCTTTCTTTCTTGCAGCATTTTTCTCTTCTTCTTCCACCCCCCCCCCCCCCCCCTTCCTGTATTTAGTACTGTACATGATGTTGACACTCTTCTTGTAAATCACTTCAAAATAAAAATGTTTTTTTTTAGTATTTCTTTATTTGATGATGGAAGGATCATCTACAACCACCGGAGCATGTAAAAAAAAAAGAAAAAGGAATAGGAATAGAGGCACTATTTTCTGATTTTACTATTTTGATGTTTTTAGCGAAGAGCTAACAAAACCGCCCATTTTACAATCTCCCAAAAATTAGAATGTTACATAAGAAACAGTCAAAAAGGTCTTATGTAAATGAGGTTGGAATTGCCCTTTTGAAAAGTATTTTCTTGTGTTGAAGTCATCTGTATAATTTGAGTTTCACTTTTGGAATGACAAAGATGACATTAAAGACGTCTCCTCCAGTATTTTTAATTTGAGAAGCACCTGTATAGTATGGCCTTCGGTTGACTTTATAAAAACAAATATGTCCCCTGCTAGGAAAACGTGTCCCTAATGTTACAGTTGAAACCAGATGTTTACATACACTACTGGTGTATAAAAAGACACAGATGCTCCACCCTCACTGTCTGACATGAAATCAGACTAAATTTATCCTGTTATAGGTCAATTGGGATTACCAAAATTATGTGTATTTATTAAATGCCAGAATAATGAGAGAATTCTATATACAGGGTGATTGAAAAGTAACTCCTTATTTTAAAATACTTATTATTCATATGTTGTAATATTTTTCTTTTTTTTTGTGTGTATGTTTCATGATTAAAGGATCAAGTCTGTTCTAGCAAACCAACGACTTTGGAAGAACTTGAAGGGCGAATATGAGAAGTTATGTCTTTCATCCCACAAGAGTTCCTTGTGAGATCCGTTAATGCGGTTCCCAGGCGGCTTGAGAAACTGGTGACTAATGCTGGCGCCCATATCCAATTTGAAATAAAACTCCATGCAATACACTTTCTTCTCATGTTCATTTATTGTAAGAATTATAGTTAAGAAATAAATTACAAGTACTTAAAAATAGGGAGTTACTTTTCAATCACCCGGTATATTTTTTTACATTTTTTTTTAATGACTTTCTTCGAATTAAGAAGTTTACATCAATTTTATTAGTATTTGGTACCAATGCCTTTAAACGGTTTGAGTCAGGTCAAACGTTTTGGATTTCCTTCCATAAGCTTCTTACAATAGTTGGCAGGAATTTTGGCCCATTCCTCCTGAAAGAATTGGTCTAACTGAGCCAAGTTGTTTAAAGGCATAATAATCTTACTGTATGTAAACTGTCTGACTGAAGAGAGTCATGAGAAATCGCCTAAAAAAAAAAAAAAAAATCCTCCTCTCATTCTTCTGGCATTTAGAAAATAGAAATCATTTTGGTCTATTTATATATTATATGTGTGTGTGTACTAAAAATAACTCTAAGCAGCAACTGTCTTGATCCTCACACTGACTTCTAATGAATGACTTGCTATGCATTGAGACCCTCACTAATGAGCTATGACCTGTGTGTCAGGCAGGAACAGCCAAAGACTTCTTTAATTAGCACACGGAACGTCCTTGTCACACACACGTGCACAATAACAGATCAGGCGTATTAATGTGACCTGCGTCGCCATGGTTACCCCCACAGCCACGGCTGGTCCCCACTAGTCGGCCCGCCTGTGATTGATGCTAAATTAGAGATGACGAACGAGCCGATGATAATCCGGCGTGAGGCATTTCTCTGATTCATGACGGTGTTACTGAACCAGAAACGGCCTTGTTATTAGCGCACACGGTCACATAAGGCATTCATATTGGTGCTTGTTAATGTTTTTGGAGAAATGTCTCTATCAGTGGGGATTTGGAAATAAACAGCACTAATTGCTCATTAGAAGCAGCAACAATTTTATATATTGCAACATAGATATTAAATCAAATTTATAGTTCCATTTTCACCCAAACATACTGTCTTGGTTAAGTTCTTTAGTTTAAACGGTACGGACAAAATTGCTGTCGTCTCTGTAACATCTATAACAAAAAAGGGAAATACCGTCACAATATAACAAGTAGCATTTTTACCAAAATAGTTATAAAGTTAGGAGAAAAAGAGTCTGGATTTTACTGAAATAACATTATAATATTAGGAGCAAAAAGTTTTAATTTTAGACAGAGAGAGAGGCATTTTACAATCCTCATTAAAATGACAAATTTATTCTTGTAATACACCTTTTTCCCTCGTCTCGTCAAGTAAAACACCTTTACATTGAAAATCCGACTCATGACTTTTCGAAAAATAATAATTCTGTATTCTCATTTAAAAAAATAAAATAAAAAATTGTCATAATTTTACGATTTAGCTAACAATATTCAGTCTTTATTTGCATAGCTTAATCCCTTTCCATGCTGTAATTGTACTAACTCTTGGTAGTTTACTAGCATTGTGTCTTCCAAGTAAAATATCCAATTTTATAATTTTGCCATAATCACACTAAATAATGTAAATTGCACACAAATTACAGAAGAATTACACAAAACAAATCAATGAATCCACCCTAACGTTGAAGCAGTGCATCCAACAGGACAAAATAAAAAGTTCACACAGAGATCAATAGGGGGCAGCACACTCTGCCTCTTGTAAACAAATTCAGGTGAGCCCCAGCAGAGAACTGAAGTGTGCAGGCATCATAGAAGATATTTACTCCTAATCTGATTCCCCCCCTAAACACACGCACACATATATACTGTATATAGATAGATTCACTTTCTATGCAGCTCGCTGCTATGGAGGTGGGCGGTGATGAATGACTCAAATCAGTTGAGTGGAGAGTTAAATGAACTGTCCTTGTTCTGGGGTCTATGTATGCGCATACATTGTTATATTTTTTACTGCGGCCAGCAAAAAAAACAAAACAAATCCAAACAAAAATGGGTTAATCGTGTGTCTCTTCCCTTTGGCCGTGTCCTTTGGGCTCAGATTCTCATCGCTTCTCCAAGGCGAGAATATCCATGGAACAGCAACAGAGAAAAACTATTTATCAGTGTCTGCTTTCACCAAGTTTCACGTGGCGACTGCGCCAAAGCTCTGCGAACCATCTCTTCGCTTTCAAGTTTCTTCACAGAAACGGACGGGGCCTTCGGTGTTTTCAATGTAACCGAAATGTCACGGCTAACGGGATGGAAAGCAGAAGCGAGCTAAATCTGAGCCGCTCTTTGCCAGAATGTGTTTGGGCAGCTGTTGCCTGGCATGAGGCGCCCGTTGGCTGTGGCGTCCACGAGGTCGGAATGCCAAGCCAAACATCTGCTTTGCCTCCTCCCCGCCGCCATTTTTTTCGCATCCGTATCAAACGACACGGCTCGCCCGCCCGCCATGAGAAGAATTAATGACACGGTGCGCACATTAGCGGTGCCCTATTGCCCCCGTCCTGGCTGGCGTCGGGGAAAGTCGCGGGGGAGGGGCTGGCTCGGCAGGTGGACAAAAAGTGTGAGGGGTCAGTGTGTTATGAGGCTCAAGTGCAGCGGTGCCTTGAGATACGAGTGACTCGACTTGAGTTTTTCCAGTATATGAGCCGTCGTTCGGCCAGTTTTTTTGCTTTGACTTGCGAACAGAAATTTGAGATATGAGCGCTGTATGATGGCAGTGACCTCAACTCACTTCACAATAAACAGCACTTTGGCAAATAGTGAAGGATTCTTTAAAAAGAGGCTTCAAGCTGTTTATTCCCACTCCCTGTTGAAGTCTTCTGTCAAACTAAACACAAAACAAAAACAATTGCACTTCGTGTATTTAAAACAAAGACGTAGCTTAACCTTTCAGTCGACTAGCTCAATACTAATGCTAATTAGCATCTATGTTGCGGTGCCGTAACCCTCAACGCGTGTAGAAAGACAATACAATAGACAGCAAAGAGCAGTACAATGGCTATCCAAATGGATGTAGTGTGACAGAAATATATTGTTTTTAATGCCATTTATTTATTTAGAAGGGCAACAAATGACATCTTCCATTCAAACAACTTGTAAAGGATTTTTAAATGTCATAACATGTCAATTTGACTCCATGTTTAGTTCAAAAGAAGGCAAGAACAAAAGAATTGTTGCACTTTTTTTTTTCTCCCCCTGTGATTCCTAAACTTTCACCCATCCATCCATTCTCTGAGCCGCTTCTCCTCACTTGGGTCGCGGGTATGCTGGAGCTTATCCCAGCCATCATCGGGCAGGAGGCGGGGTACACCCTGAACTGCTTGCCAATCGCAGGGCCCATAGAAACAAACAACCATTTGTACTCACATTTATTTGTACTACGGGCAATTTAGAGTTGTCAATTAACCTACCGTGCATGTTTTCGGGATGTGGGGGGAAATTGGAACGTGGCAAGGGAGAACATGCAAACTCCACACAGGCGAGGCCGGGGATTGAACCTTGGTCCTCAGAACTGTGAGGCAGACGCGCTAAGCAGTCGCCCACCGTGCCGCGAATCCTAAACTTTCAAACATGTCAATTTGTCTTCATGGGCAATCATTACAATTAAAAAGCAACAAAAAGGTCCTTGTACTATTTTGCATTGCAAAAATATTTTGTTTGAATTGAAAACGTCAATTTTACTACATGATTAGTCATTACAAATAAATATTCATTAAACAAAATTAAAAGGCAAGACCAAAAAGATTCTCATGATTTTTTATTTATTTATTTATTTATTTTTGTACATGTTTAAAAAATATCAAATTCTTGATATTGATATAACAAGAGGTTTTAAAATCCACACTGCGTTATGGACTAAATCAGAAAAGAAGTTTAAAAAATCCTCAAACATAACATAATTTGGAGCTGAAGTGGTTTAAAAGTACTCCTTCAGATATATACTACTTTAAATGTCTAATTCCGTCTGATTGCAGGCTGAAAGGTCATAAAAGCGGAGCTTGGCGTATAGTTGAGGGGGGGTCGTTTGAGTTTGAGTAAATAAAAAGACACGCCTCTTGCGACTTGCGTAAAAAGCTCGAGGACCTTCTTCTTCCCTTGTGTACGAATCTGTCGACCGACGCTGGCCCTGACAATCCTGCTCGCTGGTGACCGAGACTGGCTAATCTCAGCCCATCGTAGCCTAAACACACTGCTGAGAAGCACACACACACACACACACACACACACACACGCATAAAAGAAAGCAAAGCACCCGGCCGGTCTCTCTCTCGAGCCAGCCAGAGTGTTTTGGACGCAGCGCTGAGATAACCGACAGGCTTGGCATGCTCGGGTCAGTGTCTCTGCTTCCACTTTACGGCTCCCCCCCCCCCCTCCAACCTCCTCCTCCCGCCTCCCATTCAATTTCACACAATGTGCTCCGGAGACAATGTACAGTAGACTGTTTTCATTGCGCAGCCGAGTCACAGTCAAGGCCTCTATCGATCATCGTAAACGTTCAGTCCTCAGAAAGCCCGAAAAGAAAGGCTGAGCGCCTCCTTTTTGTCCTTCGCGCCACAGACTTTTACGGCCAAGGGTTGGCTCGTAAGCCTTAAAAACGTGACTCGCTTTCAGTCTGTTGGAGCATAAGCGCGCTACTTTAAGTAGGGTACACAGATACCGATGATCGGACCCAATTTGAGCATGTTCACTCCCTTCCCATAATCAGCAAAGACCTGATTGGCAGACGGTGCTAAAAGATTATCCTGAGTGATTTTGCTCTGAAAACAGTCAGGGCTGACAATCGTAGATGTTAAACCTGCTCGGTATTTATGATCGCAAATCCTTATTTAGTTGTGCTGTGATTGTGATATGAAACGGATCAAATTCAAATCAAGCGGGAACACACATACTGACAATTGGGCCAAATTTGGGCATTTTGCTTCCTTTCCTATCCAAGTCAGTAAAGCCCGATTGTTGGATGCATCTGAACGATTATCTTTTTTTTTAAAATCCTGAGCAGTTAATCTTGCAATTTGGGTGCGGTGCATTAAGAGTGATTTATTTACATTTTTGTCCTCCACAATCTGCACGGAAAACAGTCGCAGCAAACAATCGTGAATGTTAAACTGTGCCGCCTCTCACAGGTCAGTCTTGGTACTACGACAGACGTGGTTGTGCGTGTGCTGTTGATCATCTGGAGTACACCACACGCGCGGACATTTTTCCGCATGAGGTGTTGGTTCTCTCACATTTCAAAAAATCGCTTAAGATGTTAAAAAAACCCGACGTTTGTGTCGCGCTTTAGACTCGATCACGAACCTGCTACTGAGGAGCGGGGATCGGCGCCTCTCGCAACCACCGAGGTGCAATTTGCTGCGTTCAGACTATAACTGTCAGGAAGAGATACACTCCCACTTAAATAGCTGCCCATAATCTGCCCATCGCCCTGTATTATCCTAATTGAACCCATGGGCGGCCAGCGCCCGTCAATTGCCGAGCTCATCTGCAAATTAATAAAACATGGGCCCTCACCAAATCTTTGCCCGAGCTACTTAAAGCCACTAGAGGAGAGTGTTTAGAAGAGTCGCCGCCAAAGAAACGGAGGCGCAATAAAGTGCTGGCGTTGTGCTGTGCAGCAGTGATGACTTCTTATGGCTCCCAACATCCCGACGTTATTCCCCAGACGAGCGCCGCTTCCGCCTCGCTGTCTCCGTATTGCGAATGATCGTAAAAGCCGTCATCAAAACACGTTTGTCAATGGAGCTCTGTGGTGTTTTTTGCACAAAACAAAATGGTCATGCATTAATTAGTGTGGACACGTTGCCAGGCAGATTTCATAAGGCTAGTATTTTTTAACCCTAAATATACCAACCACTATGATGCATGATGACAGCATTTTAAACACTTACAAACATATTCAAACAATGCTGTACCCTTAAAAATACCAATGGATCTTCCTGTCGGGGAGGGGGAAAATGGGCCACAGCGAAAAGGCCACTTTTTTTCATTCAGGACTAAAGGGCTGGTGCTTGAACACCACTCGCAGTTTATCTGTGCACGTGCCTTTTAGTCGTGCAGTTCCGTGTCAAACAAACAATGAACATTTGACTGCACAGCGATGTGCGGGAGTTACACGATTGCCTCAGCTATCATTTAGTGGCAAATAGACTCTGTTTGACTCTCACCAGCTATGAACCTCATCGAATGTCACCGATGGTACCGGGTACCAAATGCTGCACCCTTGACTGTTAAGGACATTAGAGACTTCATAGTCAAGATATGAAGTCAAGTGGATGATCCGCAGAAGTACAAGGTGGGCTTTCACGGCAGGTGGAGCGGGGGTCTTCGGACTTGCCGTTGATTCCGACCGACGCGTTACGTGATGCGGGAGACAAAGAAAGCGCCGCTCATCGTAATAAGACCTCCATCTTAATAACAACGAATCCCGGAGGGCCGTAAAAAGCAGCGAGAAGTTATTAAAGACATCGATCAAGTCCGCATTGGCGATGATCGCCCCTCTGTCGAGCATGAAAGTAAGGCCACGGCGTCCCGAGTACTGCTTCTCATTCTCCCTCACCAGCAACAACAACAACACAGCCAAGGTGGCTGAAGACTTCTTAAAGGGAAGGCCAAGCACAAAGTGGCATTGCCCACAGAGGGACGGACTTACCTGGCTTTGAGTTTTTAGTCCATTCATGTACAACCCCAATTCCAATGAAGTCGGGACGTTGTGTTAAACATGAATAATAACAGAATACAATGATTTGCTAATCATGTTCAACCTATATTTCATTGAATACAACACGTTCCCAAAAAAGCTGGGACAGGTGGCAAAAAAGACTGAGAAAGTTGAGGAACGCTCATCTAACACCTGTTTGGAACATCGTACAGGTGAACAGGCTAATTGGGAACAGGTGGGAATACGACTTTGTTCTTCAACGTTAGCATAAAAGTCATTTTTTTCCCCCCATTTCATTTGATTCATTTTTTTGGTCACAATAATAATAAAAAAATACCTAGATGATGCTAAAAATGGTGTTTTTTTCTTTCTTTATATCTGTGTAGATTCTCCGGTCATGGTAATCCACAAAGGTCGAATCAAAACATTTTCCGAAAACATTCCAAAACAGCGTAGGCAATGATCCTATTAGCTTAGCGACCTACACAACTTTACCCTTGTAACATTATGACGTAACTGTGCCCTAATTATTTAATGAAAGATGATGATAATTAAGTTAAGTTAGGACCAGTCATACCAACAATAGGAGAATGATTGCACAAAGACAATGTGGCCGCATGCATGGAGGCCATGTGGGCCGCATGTGTGCTTGCTCACGCTAACATTGGGATTATTGGCCATTTTGTGCATTTGGCGTGATGTAACACAGCGTTATGTCAACTTCCATTACTAGAAGTGGAGATCACGCACGAGTGTTGAAAGTTGGCGCGTTGATTAACGAACATAAAATAAAAATAGGCCCTCACTCAGCGCCATTGTCGCCGGCCGTAAAAAGTGGAGCCCAGAGGACATTAAGTGGGGGATTTATGGCCGGCGTATATTTGAGAGGAGGGTCGCTAAACCTTATGAAGTCTCTCTTTTGCTTTCTCAGACTCGCTCCGGTGCTTTCCTCCCTGTTGCTTCGGAGTGCCTACCATTTTCCCGGCTTTATTTTCATTGGCTTTTAAGAACATGCGCTCAATAGTTTGCCTTTCAACACACGTTCGGCGCATGAGAACACACACAAAGAAAGCCGAGGGGCATTCAAAGAAAAAGGAAGAAAAAACAAAACAAAAAAAGATGGGGATTTTCCTGCTCAATGCCAGTCCGGGGGTCGCGCACTGCAGGTTTTAAAGCGTTTCCCCTGGTCCGGGCGCGCCATTGTTGCGGCGGAGGCGGGGATATTAATTGATTGTCCGCTTCCCTTTGGTTGAAGTGGCTTTATGGAGGCTGCTGAAATACAAGGCAGTCTCTCTGGCTGCCGGAGCAGAGCGCAGTTGTAGATCAGCGGCGGCCTTCCGCCTTATAGCTGGAAATCGCCCTCGCGCGTTTTAATCTGCCGTCTCCCGGGCTCTCAGAACACTTTATGGCTTTATACGTCTCATCAGCCTTTACAAGCAAGCATCACACAAAAGATCACTTTTGTAGGGTTTTTTTTCTTCGTTTTTTTTTCCTCCCCCACAATCTTTCAGTCAAATTTCTGGCTTTATATATTGATATATACACAAGGTTAGGGAAGAGTAAATGCTGCTTTGAAAAGATCTGCGGATGAATCCGCAGGAGAGCATGAACCTGTTTGGAAATCCCAAGTCGACATTTATTGGTTATATGGCTCCTTGTCAGAAAAAGAGTTAAGTTTGGAAGTTACCAAATATTGTTCCTCACCAGATAAAGAATTCACATTTAAGTAACCCAAAATGGTTCCTTACCTGATGGAATCAACATTAAAGTTGCCAGCAAATACTGTAGCCGATGTTCGATCCGTCTCTGATAAAGAGTTGACATTCAAGTTACCACTTATGGTTCCTTCTCAGAAAAAAACACTTGAACGTACCACACGTTGTTCCTTGTCAGAAAAAGTGTAAGTATTGTTCCTCAACCAATAAAGAGCTGCCATTCATGTTACCAAACATGGTTCCTTCTCAGAAAGTTAACAAAACTAACAAAATACAATTCTTCTCCCAAGGGTTAATATTAACGTTACCAGTTATGGTTCCTCATCCAATGAAGGTCACAGTATTAAACCTCAAATTCATTCACATAATGTTCATTAATAAGTTACCAAATATGGTTCCCTGTTAGATAACAAATTAAGTTACAAAATATGGTTCCTCATCAGAAAGAGATAACATTAAATAAACAAATATAGTTCTGCGCCCCGAAAAAAAAAAGTTAAGATTAAAGTTACCAACGATGATTCCTTACCTGATAGCGTTAACAATGCAGTTACCACATTTTAAAAAGTACAATAAAATCAAATTCTTTGCCTAATAGTAAGGTACCCTTTACATTACCAAATATGGTTTCAAGCCTAAAGAAGAACATTATAGTCACCAAATACAGTTCCTTCTCAGGAAATAGTTAGCATTAAGTGTTGCCAAATAAATAATAAATAAGCCAAATTGGATCTGAGAGGAGACTGAGAGCAGCAAGAAAACCAATTGCTACAGCGACACAAGACAATTGTTATTACATTTCACTATAATCGTGTTTATTGATTGTCTGGAACAAATGCTGCAAGTCTCGTCATGACAAATATAGCCAGTGAATTTGGCAAATGTGGTTCCTGTGTACTAAAGCTAACACGATTGTTGACGCTCCAGCGATCCTGACACGGGGAACCGGGATCGCCATCAGAAAATGGCAAAGTTACTCCGTTTGACTCGTCGCAAAAAAAACCCACATTTGCCACACGAGCGCTGGAGCAGATGGCGCCGTGTCCACGCGAGCACATCTGCCCCGACGGGGACGGAGAGCAAAAACGAGAGAGCCCGACTGCTTTTTTTTTAAGCTTTGGCACTGAGCTCCTCTCGCATGTTTATGGTCTTCGGATCTGCAGCACCGGCGGGGGGTGCTCTTCCAACTGTCTGATTCACACACAATGACCTATCAAGCTCGCCCGGGGGGGGGAGCAAACGTCTGGCCCAATAACATCGTTCACACTCCCGTACACATCGCTGTGCGCTTTCCTCGCTTTTGCCGCCTTTTGTTCTACGACCACGTCGCTCGACTTTATTGACGAGGCGGCTGATGGATGAACTCGGGTATCATTTGTACAGGGGGACATTCTACCTTCGGCAGCGCCTCTTTATTCCAGCAATTCCCAATGTTTGCACAGGTTTACTGGATTTGTTTCATTGCGTGAACGCGGAGAGACGGGCGTTCATGCAATGCAGCGAAACGCCACATATTCGCAGATTATTATTATTTTTTTTTAAGGGAACCTATCCTCCGTTATTGGCTGGAAAACTCCCCTTTTCGCTATTAAGCAGTAACAGTGTTGCTACGGCGTCATCTGGCGGCATGTATGTGCCGAGGACCCATAGTAATATTAGTCGTTCTTCGCAGAGGATAAGGAATATATACCTGTGAGTATTATTATAATATTGGTCTACATGTATCGCTCCGTTTGCGTTCAAATTTTCAGTTCAGCGCTCGTACGTCCACTTTTTGCTCTCAAGTCAAAGCAAAACAACCGGCGGCTCGTATCTCGAGAAACTCGTGAACGAGGTCACTCGTATCTCAGGGTATATATCGGGAATGTGGGGGGGGGGGCATCTCGTCCATTACCGCCCACCTCCATACATCTCACTTAATGAGCTCATTAAGCATCGGCGAGCGCTAATACGAAACGTGGCAGTGATTCACGACGCCGTGACGACGAGACCAATCACAGCCCGTTGACGCGCTTCCGTTTTCGACGGCGTCCAATTCAAGCGCTGTAAATGCTTTGTCGCACATGTGTCTCGCCTGATGTTGTGCGATTTGTATTGCGCGTGAAATTGCTCAACGCTTCTCTATCCGCGCGGCCCTAAATGCGTCCGTATTTCGCTCGTTTCCACGGTGGCGTTATGGTGGCCAATCAAAAATAAAGAGACGCGTTACAAGTTGCCCTGGAAGTCTTTCAGTTTTATGTGAGCACTTCTTAGCAGCTGTGGCTGATGAGGGCGCTTTTTGATTTGCTTCCAGGGGCCAAATGTACGATGATTATTCATTCACGGGATTATTTATTCATTCACTTTTTTTTTTGTTTTTTTTTTTGCCACGTCGGTGGACTCCATGCAACACAGAAGTGAAGCATTTCTTAGAGAGCAGGGTTCATGAAACAGGATAGCAAATTTTGGGTAATTAATGCTATTGTACAAATTTGGCACTTTTTTCCCCCCAGAATTTTGGTCGACTCCATGCAACCCAGAAAAAACAAAAAATGCCGAGACAGCTAAATATCAGTTCAGTCAATCAGTGATTTGCAGGACAGGAAAAAAAAAAACAGACATTGCTGTATAACATAGTTTTTTCTGTAATAGCACATAGATTTCTATGAATGTTTGGAATAGAATATGCATCGTTCGCAGTGCTTTGGAAATCAAAGCTATACTCTTAAGGATTTTGAGTTCTACTTCCTAAAACTTCCTAATTGCGAACGCCACTGTATGCGCGTGCGTGCGCATGTGTGCAAAAGAAGGCAGCTGCTAATGAAAAGCACAGTCACAAGCACATCAACCAATTTAATGGCCCAATCCCAGCCAGTGAAGTTTTTATTTATTCTCAATCCCGCCCGTAATCTAGCGGCCTTTGAACGTCTGCCACTCCCCCCCCCCCCATTGGCAGACACATTTGGATCTCGTTGAACGCGTTTACATCCTGTGCAAATGGAAAGCACATGGCGCTCCAGCCCACCTGGTTCTGATCAGCTACCGAGTTGGGAAGAAGACGGCGCCGCCGCCGCCGCCGACGACGACGCGCCCGGTGCCATCTTGCGCAGCGAGGCCGGAGAACACCGTTTGTTTTCATACTACTTTCGCCTCCTGATTAGCTGCGCTTGGTTTCACTCACCTCCTCGCAGTTGCCTGTGTTTCCAGCTGACTGGCGGGCCTGAGAGTTTCACCGCCAGGGGGAGTGCAGCAATACAACATATTAGTTGAATAAATTCAAAAAGGCTTTTGGTTTTTTTGGTTTGTTCTTTCCCCAATGCAATTGTAAAAAGAAATAAAAACCTCCACCCTAAAGCAACGAACCCACAAATGCTCCTAATATATTCCAACGAACATGGTCGCATCATGTTTTTGCATTCAATATGGAACTCGGAAGTCTTTCTCAGTACTGACAGGGCCCGAAAGAAGTTCCCCACCTATACAAACGCCAATTGCGGTTTGCCGTTCACAAATGTGCCTCTTCACTGGCTACATCGTGGAAGAGCTAAGTTTAACCTGGGTTGTTAGTGGAAGTTAGTGTTTTGGCTTTGCTTCTGGGCACATTTTTCGCTATTAGAATTCGACTGAAATCGAGTTGCCTCACATAACCTATTTATTATTTAAGTATTTGCTAAAAGATAAACACAAACAGTAATGGTCCCTGATAGACGGTGGTCTCGTGGTCAACGCATCTCGCTCGCACTTCGAAGGTTCGGGGTTCAAATCTCGGCTGCAGCCCGTTTTGCCCGTTCTCCGCGTGCCCGAAACAATTCATGTAAGCTTCACCGATTGCGAGCGCGGACGTTTGTTTGTTTTTCTACGCGCCGCAATTGGCTGCCCACCGGTCGGAAGTGTTCCTCGCCTTTCGACCAGTTCGGCTGCAACCCGAGTGAGGGTGCGTAATACAGAGAACAGATGGATATTGTTTATAGAGTATTGTTTTATTTAACAGTTAACCCTATGTGAGCAATTCTTGAAAAAAAAAAGAGGCTTCCAGCTGTTTATTGCCACTCCAAGTTGAAGTTTACTGTCAAATCATACAAAAAACATCTAAAATAACCACATAGCTTTGCCTTAAAAAGATCCTCCTTAGCTAAATGCTAACAAACAATGCGACACGCCACCAGACAGGCTAATGAACAGCATTGGCGTCTGTGTGGAGCAACACATGTAGACAGACTACAACAAATGGCAAAGGTCAATTTTCTTCTGCCAAAATGACGAATCTAACTGCAACTTATTGAGGAGTTGTGACCATCTCCATGTACATCCATATATGTCTGCGCACGAGGAGCAGCACAATATCTGTTGAATTGAAGCAAAAAAACACATGCAACTCTTTACAGTTTAATTGGCATTACTGTATGTTTTTATAAAGTACAATATTATAGAGTGCTATTTATGGTGTTAGCTTTATTTTTTTTTATTGGGAGGCTGGATTGGATTCATGGCATTTCCAATTTATTTCAATGAGGAAAGAGATGATTCGAGATACAAGTGGTCAAGAAATGCATTCAACTTGTATGTCAAGGCACCATTGTAGAGGTACAAGATCATAAACTCCAAGTGAGATGCGTTGTGGTCATCTCCAACTGTGCATTTCTTGTTGTTTTCCAGTTTTCGTTCTTGTCCTTAAACCTTTATTTATGGCGCCATCACTAGTCCACCGATCCCACTGAAGATAAAACATCATCAAAAGTTTGGGTGAAACGAAACTAATGCATCAAGTAGACGGCAAACGTTAGATCTCACGATGCCCTCCTTGGTGAGTTTCTGCTTGTTGTTCCAGGAAGAATTTAGTGATATTTGCCATCACATGGTCAGTACAAAAAAGCTAAAATGCCGCACTGTAACCACGTGCAGCCTCCATTGGGTGGATGCCGTTAATGGGGGCATTGGAGAACACGATGACCTTCATCGGCCCCCTGTGATCCATCCGCGCCCCATCTCACGCCACATCTGCTTTGACCCCCGCGCCCGCCTGCACCTCATCAATCCCGCGTGTCATCATTGCCACGCTCGTGCCCATTGCCAAAGTAAGCCACGACACGGAGACGTGAAAAAAATGATGAATGGATTTTTCCCGGAAGAGGAGGAGGCGCCCCACCCAAACACGTCTCTCCCAAATCCATCTTGCACTCGCCCACGTTTCTTTCACCCGTTAACCGAGCGGTCCTGCGACACAAATGCACTCGCCCCAAAATAGCAATGTTTTTTCCTTTTCTTAGGACACCCGTTCCCCACAATCCTTCTTTTTCACCGCTTTTATTTGATCCTCTTGTGCTATGGGGAGGACTCCGTTGCCGTTCATCCACGTGGATCCAAACGTTTTCTGTTGTGCTCGTACTCATTAGGCATACCTACGCTTCATATAAAAAGAGACTACACACCGCTATTCAAATGCCATGTTTGTGTGATATAGCAAATCATTTGCAAACTTTCCACCATTAAAGGGGAGTTTTCTTTGCGAAACCACCGCGCCCGAGGAAGACAACCTATCCGAGACAGAAGGCGCGACCGACGAGGTGTCAACCATTTGCTGCGCACTCGAACGCACACTTGTGGCCGATCACCTACGCACCCCCGCGGCCTTGCGCTGACTTGTTAGCTTGGGCTTCGGTAGCTTTAATGAAACTTTTTTTATTTTATTTTATAATTATATACAAATTATGAATAAAGAATCAGAAGGGCTTCAAATGCCAGCCCCGCCTGTGTGGAGTTTGCATGTTCTCCCCGTCCCTGTGTGGGTTTTCTCCGGGTACTCCGGTTTCCTCCCACATCCCCAAAACATGCATGGTAGGTTGATTGACAACACTAAATTGCCCATAGGTGTGAATGTGAGTGCGAATGGTTGTTTGTTTCTGTGTGCCCTTTTAATACGTACAGATTAACAGTTACATACATAAATTATATATGTAAATGTATAAAAAGAATGAATAAAATGTATTCATGTATGATTACAACTAAATCTTTTACATGCACATTTGACCTTTTTTTGCCAACTGCATTGCAACAACGACACCATTTCTTATTTTCATGTCAAAAAAAGCATTTTCTACACACCGTGTCGGCAATATTTGGGGAATTTGTCATGGTGGGAACGTGTCACCGCTGCGGTTTTCACACTCACGTTGGAAGATATAGTGTGTCACTTTTTCCCCCGCTATCAAATTCTCATGAGAGCACATTTTGCAGTGCGGCAATTACTAAAATAGCAGCCATATTAGTCGTGGTACATTTTGAGGTTAAACCAAAAATTTTCTGGAAAAAATAGCTCTCAAGAATAAAATAGAAAATGTGGGCAACAAATCTGGTGAGACTTTAATTCAGTCAGCAAAAAAATAAAATAAAATAAAGCAGGGGTGGGCAAACGTATGAGCTCAAGAGCCACATTTCATTTTAAAACAAGGTCCAAAACCAATTCGTTTGTGGATTAGGTAAATTCCATTACATAGCAAAAATAAAGTCATCTAAATTATAGAATGTAGTTTATATTTTTTTTATTAAACTCATAAAACATTTTAACCAATTAAATAGATTGAAAATAATACAATTACGCACACACGCACAGAAAATGAAGTGTATGCAGTCTCATTATTTGAATTATTAATTAACCTGTTATAAAAATAAAAATGGTTAACTGTTTGATTTTTAAATTCACCAATTATTGAACGAGATGAAAACAAAAT
The DNA here is from genome assembly GCF_024500385.1 of Phyllopteryx taeniolatus. NCBI lineage: Eukaryota > Metazoa > Chordata > Actinopteri > Syngnathiformes > Syngnathidae > Phyllopteryx > Phyllopteryx taeniolatus. Next base: position 19,896,402 of record NC_084517.1, read on the forward strand.
GAATACATGACTTAAAGGTTCCAATCCATTCATCTCATAATAATAAAGTAAATCTTTCATTTCCTTTTTTTTTTTAAGGTTTGCCAGATAATTTCATGTGAAAATGCCCAGAATGTCCTTTTTCAAGCTATTCTAGGTCTTTTTTTCAAATGTATTTTTGTTTTCAGATAAACAATGCTGCATGTTTTTTTCTTAACTGCATTACGTGAGCTGAGAACTGAATGAAATGCATAACAAATGAATGAACTGTATTGTTTGGCATGTCGTGTCACGCCACGTCCTTCAGGCATGAAACTTGGGTCATGCTAGTTTACTTGATGAACTTGAGAACGAGTTTCCCGCCGTCATATGACTGCGAGAGACGCCGAGCGTCACGACTTTTACACAGTCGTCTTTTTCACAGCCGGCCTGTGTTTCGCCCTCGTGAATTGTCACTCGCACGATTGCAGCCCAGAATTGCCTCTTTGTTCCCGAGATTTCTTCGGGGCAAAGTGCCGCTCGTGGGTGTCTTCGGGAATCCGGATTCAGTCCGCCGATTTGAATCAAGCAGACCTCAATGAGCCCAACATTCAGACTTTGGGGATGTGGGAGGAAGGCAGAGTACCCGGAGAAAACCCACACGAGAAAAGCGGGCAACATGACAAAAATTCAAAACAAATTCAAACCCAAAACATCACAACTGGAAGACAGACGGGAAGGATTTAGTTTCAAAACAGGGTCAGGGTTTCAAAACAGGGGTAGGGTTTCAACGTAGGGTGTCAAAACAGGGGTAGGGTTTAAAAGTAGGGCTTTAAAAGAGGGTTAGGGTTTCAAAGTAGGGTTTCAAAACAAGCTTAGGGTTTCATGTAGGGTTTCAAAACAGGATTATGGTTTCAAGGTAGGATTTAAAAACAAGGTAAGGGTTTCAAAACAGGGTTACGGTTTCAAAGTAGGGTTTCTAAACAGGGTTTGGGTTTCAAAATAGGGTTAGGGTTTCAAAGTAGGGTTTCAAAACAGGGTTACTTAAAAGGAACTTTAAGAATGTGACTTGCCTGTACAGTTCATCGTTTGAATGAATTCACATTATGTCCAATGAGAAAATGATTTTGAAATTGAAAGTCAATCTGTAAATTGATGACTGAATCTTTGGACCCAGAAAAAAAAAAAATCCTACAGCTCTGTCCATCACCACCCCCCCCCCCCCCCCCACCCCCACCTGCCCCCCCCACCCTTCCCGCACACACCCACACTAATCAGCTGTGCGACTAATAAGGCAACGACTTCGGCCGTAATTAATAAACACTCTCTTTTAATTACATACAGCATTTCTTGAGATCATTTGTTGTTATTTTTGGCATGTGTGTGTGTGTGCGCGCGCGCCTTCTCAGAACAATCCTCGACGGAATCACGCCGCGTCTCTGGCATCAATTATATCAAATAAGACAAAGTGCTCTCGTTAAACACGCGCCTCGCACACAAATGTTCAACGAAGGACTTGAAACATCAGGTGAAACCTCCCCTAAGCACGCGTTTTCTGACGTTTGTGTTGAATTGAATCTAGTTTGTGTAATTTTCATGAGGACACTAGCCTTACTTGTATGACTACAATTCAATGTGTAGAAACACACACACACACACACACACACGTTTCATTTAATCCTTTACGATGCGCCTGGAATTTGTAATGATTTTAATTAGGAAAGGTGCAGTTGGCAATGCTGACACTCCGGGGTGCCTGAAGCCAATTAAAAATATGTGCTGATCAAACAGCCTGCCCTCACTATGCATGCACAACTGCCCCCCCTCCGCACCACCACCACCACCACCAGAGCCTTGTGCTTGCTTGAGGGGGGGGGGGGGGGGGGGGGGCTTGGGATTGTTGCCTCTCTCGCTCCTAGCAAACAAGCAGCAACACAGATCTGGTTCAAGGTTCAGCTGCTCCCATTAGCTGCACATTACGGAGGGCAACGAGCAGCCAGTGGAAGTCCCGGAAGAGAAATCTTCCGAATCACAATCGAACGCCTGTGAGAAAATGTCACACAGTCACAGAGGTTCCTTTTTATTCCCCCTCCACACACAAACACGCACGGGCACAAGGGAACTGGCTGAGGCCCTTCGCCTTCCAGTTCGTCAAATGACAAATGAGAGCGACAATTCAAGCTGCTATTAATTACCGAGCGGCCAAAAATGGACGAATCCCAAAAAAGCCAGATATATTTTCCAAATGTTCCTGAAGAATCGTCCATCTCTGTCACTTCTCCTGGCCGCGATGAAGTCGCTCAATCCTCCGTCGTTAGGCCGCGCCGTCTCTGCAGATTAATGAGCGCTGAGGAGCGCGTGCAGCCAGTCACGCCGTCGCGAATGATTCCGTCCTTTGGCCCGAGACGTGCGTCGTGTCCTCCTGGCTGAAGACGCTCCAAGGGAGTTCAAGTCTTCTGCGAACGTGCGCGCTACATTTGTATTTCTTTTATTTGTATCCCCTCAGACACGTTTCAGCGTGTCCTTTAAATTGTAGTTTTTTGGTCACTTTGGATCAAATTTTATGCTCCGTAAAACCCGACATACAAAAATAATACAACAAGTACTGTTCCCTCGCTAAATCACAGATTTGTTTTTTTTGGGGGGGGTGGGGGGGAAGCTACATTCTGTTATTCGCTGAAAAACTCACTTTTTGTAAAAAAAATACTGCTTTGGCACCAACTTGTGGCATCTTGGGGCCAAGGAACTGTGTTGAAGTGAGGGGGAGGAGATTTATTTGGTCAAGCTCTGGTCCACTTTCCTTTTCTTTCCTGTCCGAGCAAAATGACACGGAATTACTTGGAGGAAAGTTTGTTCGCATTCTAAAAATGCTTCGGATTGGTGCCGCGATGCGACCTTTAACCCACCTTCAGCGCCAACCTTTACGAAAGGAAAGGAGAAATGTTGAGAAAAGTGGCGGTGCAATTCGAATTTTAAACAGTGCTGTCTTTTTTTTTTCTGTTTGAGAGGAAACACCTTTTCATCTCGCCTTGATCTGATGACATTTTCCACAAAGGTAAAGAAAAGGAATTTTTTTCACATTTTGTGGGAAAACAAGTCCCATGGCGGAAATAATGGAAACATACTGACCCATCATGAACTCCTTATAAATGGTACAGGCCATGTTTTAGGTCATATTTCAAACATTTTTAAAAGTAGCCCAATAAAAATGACCATGCGAAACAAAAAGTTCCAGGGTCAAACTGATGTCATCATAATTTATTTTGTAATTGTGTAGTCAATGTTTTAAGTCCGATCTTAGCATTCTTAACGAGCATACGAGCGTAGAAATAAGTGTTAATAGTAAAAATGTAACGATGTCATGTGAAGGTGTGACGATGTAAAAAGAAGTTCAATCATTGTAAAAGATTTTGTTTTTAAAAATACATGCAAGTTCACGTAAAACTTATAAAACCAGTTTATTTCTGTTCTCTTATGTGCATTATGTTTTTATGCAACAGTTACAGTTTTGTGGGTTGGGAGCTGGAACGGATTAATGGCATTTCAATTCATTTCAATGGTGAAAACTGCTTTGATATCCTTGGAGCGTTTGGATTTTGGTATTTTGTCTACCGCACTGTCCAGTGACGTGAGCGGGCCAGAAGCTGTGACAACTGAAGGCTCAACGAGACACATTTAATTGGACCAGCGGATGCAAAAAAAAAAACAAAAACAAAAAAAAGCACATCGAGGTCGCACACAAACGCATTTGTTGTCTCATTGGGCCGGCGGGGAGAGCACAAAACACTGGAAGTTGTTTTGTTTTCAGTATCTCTCTGCCGTGTTTTGCACCATGCGCACACACTTGCCACTGTACATAAACCGCAGCATGCGGCGCTGACTTAACTGGCGCCGTAAGCCAGGCGCTGCTCCTCCAAGGCTTTTTTAGCCTGCTGCGCTGCAACTTGAATCCAACAATCCCTTTGGGTTTGTTTTTTCTGTCGTCTCGTTACCAGGCAGCCTTCTTCTTTGCCTAACACAATCCCCCTTATATTGCTGTGGGTGCATACGCCAATCAAAGGAATAAATTCATCACCTTTATTTGAACCGCCAGGGAGAAGCTTTCCGTATTATTCCTCAGACTATCTATCTATCTGTCTGTCTATCTATCTATCTATCTATCTATCTATCTGTCTATCTGTCGATCTGTCGATCTATCTGGTCATCACAGCCTTTAGACTACCCTAAACTAGAGGTGTTCAATACCACTTTTCTTCAGACCCATGCCAGTACGACTTTTCCCTCTTAAGTACTCACTGAAACCGAGTACCAATACCACTAGAAATGACATTTCAATTATGTTTTTTTTTTTTTTAATATTGTGATGCAACACTGCCATCTACAGGGATCTGTTTGTCATTACAGTGGTTACAAAGCTGAAATTCACATACAAGCTGTGTGAGACCCTCTTCCACGGGTAGTTGTTGAAAAACGTACTTGACGAAGATATTCGCAAGAGGCAGTTACGGTTGGCTTCCTGTTGACGAATAGAAACGTACATGGCAGCGAATGAGTTATTTGTAACTTTATCTGTGCTACGTAAGTATGAATTAGAATTTCTTATAAGAATATAATATTTTAATCAATGTGAAAAATCCAGTGGACATTGGGTGAATTGAAAAAGGTTTAATTGCTTCTCCCAGAATTCTGAATTTGAAATGAGACGTCGAATTTTGTCAATTATTTTTTTACACTGAATATTTTGAGATGTAGAACTTTTTGACAATTATTTTTTTTAAATGATATTTTGCTGGTAAAAACATCTGTCCTAGAACTTCAAATTCAAAGTCAGGTGACAACTATACTAAATCACATTAACATTACTAAGCATAAAAATAAGTGAACTGCTGTAAAAAAAAATGATAGCTATCATCACAAGAGCAGAGTCGGTCGCGCGTCACTTCGCGAACCTGCAGCTGGGCCAACCGATAATTTCCGCGGAATGAACAAACCCCCTTTTCTTCTTTCAGAGAAGAAGAAGGGCCTTTAGTGGTCACATGACCACGGGCGCATCACGCTAAGCCCCCCGCAGTGTCCCCCAAGCCCCCACTCGCCGCAGCTGTCGACCCGGCGAGCTAAGGGACGGACGGACGGCGGTACAATTTGACGTTTGTGCTGCGATCCCCTCAGCAGCGCCATCACATGACTTCCTCAAGGAACGTTATGACTTTTGTACATTGAAATGCCAGCAATCCCCTCCGGGCCCCCCAAAACCACCACCATTTTTAAAGCGGTTTTAACAATGATTTGCAAATCATTGTATTCTGATTTTATTTATGTTTAACACAACGTCCCAACTTCATTGGAATTGGGGTTGCAAGTGACTCAATAAACTGCAGTAATATAAGTAAGTATAAAGAATACATGCATGTGAGTATTGTTACACTGTCCATCTACGTGTTGCTGTGCCATTTGTGTTCAAATATCCATTGCTTAAAGTGTTATAATGCTGCGACAGGACAGGTTAAAAAAATTAATTAATTAAAAAAAAAAAAAAATGCTGCGACATTGACGCGATTTGTTAGCCTGCCTTTGGCATTTTGCATTGCGTGATAGCATTAAGCTAACAGACTTTCGTAAGGCAAAGTTATGTGGTTGTTTAATGTTAATGTTTTATGTTTAGTTTGACAGTAAACTTCAACTGGGAGTTCCAAAACAAAAAAACAAAAACAAAAATGTATTTTTTTTTCCTCACCTACAAATGTTCTGGCCAAATCTGTCCATTTTAAAAATTGAACGTCCCATAGAAATAATTGATTGCAACATGGAACAAATGGGACCGATGTTTGTGTTGGGCTCTATAATCCGAGCACACTCCACATGATTTAAAACGCATCAATCTTTTGCTCAAAAACTGGGACGTGAGGCTTCCCACTGCGCCTGTGCGCGCACGCAAAAATCTCCGTCCTCACCACCGCCATTAATCCACATGGAAAAAAAAAAAAGAACAGGTGGCGATGCAACCCCTCACCAAAAAGCCATTTCAAAAGCATTTGGCTAAAAAGCCAACATAGAACCGATGAGGAATTATGGAAAAGGGAAATCATATGGCTACTATCTGTTATTTTTCAACGTGACGCTTGAATATAAAGCTATTTAAATTGTTTGCACTGTAGGAGAATGTTTGCAGGACCGTGTCACCTTGGAATGACAACAGCGGATGTGTTTGTCTTTTGTGACAAACAGGAAATGGGAATCCCGGACTCTTTCCCCGCAGGGATGAGAAACGCAGCTTGCGTCAGACGGGAGGGCGCAATCCTGTTGACAGGCTCGCCGCGGGCCTGCGGCGGCGGGAATGCCAAAATTGACACATTGCGGTGCGGAGGTCGAACAAAAATGGCGTCAAGGTTCGAGGGAATTTAAATCAGAGAGGAATGTGGGTCAAAGACTTTTAATTCTAAGATTGCAAATTCTAGTTGTCAATAAGACAACAGAAAAAAACCCAGTACTGTATTTAATCAAATACTGTACATTCAAAGGACTCAAACTTGCGACCTGGCCGCCGACATTTTGCGGCCGCCTACTTGACATCAAAGTTTAGGCTTAGTGCGGCCTGCGTGTTTCTTACCGAATCGTTGCCCTGAGCATTTTAGGATTTTGATTATTTTTTTTTTTTTTTAAAACACTTTTAAGCTACCATAGCTCAGGCTCATGACAGCTTTTGGCGTTTTTCTGTTAGTTAGCCAAAGTGAATTCGCAACAATAGGGTTCACTTTGTTCCATAGCAGGGAGATGAGCGAGAGGACCAGCTCACCAATCTTGTTCTGAACTGTTAATAATAACGATTGAGAAGATTGGATTAGTTAAGACGAGTGCTTAGCACATCCGCCTCACAGTTCTGAGGGCAGCGGTTTGAGTCCATGCTCCGGCCTTTGAAAGTTTGCATGACGGCGGCAAAGCACTACTTTTCTATTAAACAGGGCTGTCCAAAAGAAGCTGCTCCCCTCACTTCAACATGGTTCCTTGACACCAAGAGCAATACTTTTATTTTCGACAGGGCTTCGGCCTGAGCACAAAAACGGCTCGTAGTTGAGATTTCAGTGCATAATGGAAGATAATGAAAACAAATCAATCTGCGAATAGGTGAATGAATGAGTAACGCTTGCGAAACACTGTTATATCACTGATTTGGAATTCCCTAATTAGTCACTGGCTGCATCATCTAGAAATAAATGGGTAAAAACTACGCAGACGCTATCATTCACTCACGGGTATTAAAGTGACGGGCCCATTTGCTAACCAAAACAGCAGCACTCGTAAATAACGTGCGGCGAGAGTGACAAAACGTAGCCTATCTGTTCCGTACAGTCTGCCTCGGTTCGTTTTCCGGAATAGTCCTTTTGTTTTGTTTGAATTATTTCAATCGTACGTACTAATAAAAGGCCTCGCCCATCTGCGGCTGAGTAAATAAATGCCCTCAGCCGCTATTTGCAGAAACACAATATACATCATTGAGCCTCTTGAATTAAAAAAAAAAAAAAAATCTCATCAAATATCCGTTTTAAACTAGTGCGCAAGATTGAAACGTGTATTTCTTTTTTATGAAAGGGGAAGCCTTGATTCCCAAAATGTCATCCTGCGGTTTTGTGCTCTTAACGCTTAATCCTTTTTTTGGATCATCATTATTTATTTTTTATTTTTTTCAAACCCGGGAAGATAAGCCGCAATGTGAGTAAAAATGTCTGCTCCGGTGTCCCACTTTCTGATTTATGAGGACATAAAGGCAAACGGATGCCCGTTTTGCCCATCTTGAACTGTCCGACGGATGTGCGTGGGCGGGACCAAGGAGCTGTCAATCATCAACACTTCATTGAGCAAGGACAATCCTCCTCCTTGTAAAATTGCTTTTTTCGCCTTTACAAGTCACTCACCCAGCTTCAATTATCACGCAGCCTGTCCTGTATAGATATAAAGATATAATATATATATGTGTGTGTGTGTGTGCGTGCGTGCGTGTATTTTTGACATTGTAGATTTTTGAAATATTTCACACAAGGAGCCAGAAAGCTCATATGAACCCAAATGTGTAATTTGCAATTTGACAGTACAAAGTATGGAATTTATAAGTCACCTTTGTATATTTTTTTTGGTGGAATATTCATTAATATGTTTCTTGAAAAATGAAAACAGTGGGGAAAATCCCAATGTGTGACTACTTGTACATAGTACAGTGCTTTATGTTTCACCTTCCTCAAAACGTGTGCACTGAAAAAGGATGGTGTGTTTTTAGTGGGGTACTTATAAATAAGGGTCAAATGAAAATGAAATAAATGTGCGGAAATTGAAATGTATGATTATTTGGTAGTACATATACTTTAATTCAAACTTACTTGAAATATGTAAGGTGTGTGTAGGGACAAGTGCACAGAATATAGCAAAACAAATCAAAAGTAAGAGTCACATAAAAAATATTTTTTTTCTAATAAATGTGGAATATCTGGTAATACATATCAATCACCCCCCCCACCCCACCCCACAACAAAAATAGGGGGGGGGGGATCATAAACCTTGGAATTTCAATGCATACATACTAAGTAAAAAAAATTGACTATGAAAATGTAGATTAAAAAAAAAAGATCTGACATTGAAAGAAATAATCCATTTTTTTTGTTTTTTTTTAAATCCAACTACTGCAGTCACCCACTTCGAGCTGCGATGACTGAGTGAATGCTGACAATGGGAAACGATTACACACACACACACACACACACACACACACGCGCGCGCACACAAACTCAGTGACTATGATGTGAATGTGTTTCGTGTTTTGACGATCTCACCGTGCAAACATCGTTTTCCACCCCCAAACCGCAACTGTGCAAATGATTTACTCGCAAGCAATTACTGAGTGTTGTTTTATTCTACCGCACCGGCCAGCCCACTGCGACAAACCTCATGCAGCCGCCGCACCGCACGCGGAAACATGCACGAGGGCTCCCACGCACGTTGTCCTCATTTAAAATAATCATAATAATCATAATAATTAAAAAAAAAAAAAAAAACACGAAACAACCACAACGATCCACGACAAGCAGGAGCGATTTTCGGTGATGTTTTCGGTTGGCGAGAACAGCTCCATTATTGCTCATATCCAAGCTATCATCCGCCCTTCGCTCTGCAGTATATTCCATTTGATTCACGCTTGACTCGTTTGGTTTGAGGGCCAACGGGGGTCCGCCTTTGGAGGCGAGGGAGGGGGGGGGGGCGCCTTGAAACAGCCCCCTCTTATCCCCTTTCATCATCTACCCCGGGGACGCCTTGAAACAGCCTGGACAGTTATTGCCTTTTTTTTTTTTTTTTTTTTTTTCCAGGCAGTCCAATGCGGACTGGCCGTCAGCCAATCAGAGGCTTGTTTACACTCTGCTGACTGACAATACGATGGAGGCGCGCCAGCCAATCAGCAGCACGCACACACACACAAGGGCTTTCGTTTGTAAATACCAGTGTCATGCAATAATGAAATATATATATATATATATATATAGATCCCAAATGGAAATTTATCATCAAAAACCTGTTTTTTTTTTCACGGCCTAAATTGTAGCTAATATGTTTGAAACTGCAAAAAGACCTGAAAATGTATCACCTAATATTTTCTCATCGTTTCAGTTAAATCGCACACATTTGATTTATGTTGAATCACCTCCGTGCTTACATTGGCTGACTTCACGCTTCAGGTTAGACCTTGCGATATATATATATATATATATATATATATATATATATATATATATATATATATATATATATATATATATATATATATATACAAGCCTCCATTCAGAAGAATCTAGCAAGCAGAAATGTGTAGAAACACTTTTCCATGTGGTTTTATTAATAGAAGTAAAACAAGACTTTTAATAGAAGGAACTGCACCTGGTTAGCTAACGATGATTGCTACCTGCGCACATAAATGCATAAAGTGCCGCTCAATTCTAAGCGTCCTCTATAAAAGTCATGTAAAATGGGACGTAAACACGACCGTGAGTGTGTATGACGGCGTGCGGAAACAGGCAACAACACTCCGCTGTAATGGCGCACACATGGATAGCTCGGCGTAGTCACACGTTCGAGACTAAACCCACTTAAAAACGCGACGCTGTCGCAATTTCCACATGCACCTTCAACACGCCGCCTAGTGGCTGTGAGATGACATCGCAGCTACGGGATTGAACGTTCATTCGTCCGTTGGCTGGTTAAGTCAAAAAATTTGCTGTCGTGTTGAAAGCAATTGTCATGACCCGTCAGGGGTTGAACAACTACCGATTTTTCGTTGTTGACTATAATGTGATGAAATCCAGTCTAAGTTCATGAATTGATGACGTCACGGTTTTTGTGCACGCACAAAGCTCACTGCGCGCGTTTGCCAGTTTGGCCGACAAGTCTACGCCAGGCTGAGCATTCCGGCACAACCACGGTGTGTCCTTTGACATGCGCCTGGCGGAGTGATAATTTGGTGTCAAAACTGATCTAAATTCACGCTTGCTGAGACCACATGTAACTCCTGGTGCAAGGTAAGACCACTGGTCTAATGCGATTGAGGTGAATTTGGCAAACCGACACAGAGCGTGACAATAGTCTACTCGCGCACGGATCGCTGCGTATACCCATCATCCTCTTCCGCACCGAGACGGCTCTGTCGCGACTGTCAGTTGTGCCGCATTTAAAGGGAATGAGAGGAGCCGCTTTGATTGGCGGCAAACGAAGTCGGCTGGAAACACACCCGCGGTGGCGCAGTCTGCCCACTATCAGATCCGCCGGGCTGCCCTCGCCAATGAAACTACCAAAACCGGTCTGACACTCCTCTGGCGCACAGTTGCGCACTGATTTACGCTGTTCACGAAAATAGGGCCCAAAGAGTGTACTAGTACATGGACCTTAAAATGGATCTCAAGGATACAAAAACATGCTGAAACGTCTTTTCTTATGGCTCTGATGCGGCAATTTTGACGTAGAAGATGTAGCCTTGAAAAACGAGCATTTTTCCCCCACACTTTTTTCCGCCTGTGTAAAAGGCATAATGCCAAAAGCCAGACTGTAAAGTTTAACACCCGAAATTCACTTCTCTCGCGGCCACTGTATCTAATCATCTGATTGCGCAATGCCATGTTGCTGCGTGAAACTGCACAGTCAGTGTAATATCCTGCCTTTGCTGGGTCCTGCGTAAAAGGCAAATGCGGATAACTGCTGGATCATCTATAACAGCTGTTAGGAGCCAATTTGGCGGTACCTCTGTACATTTTTGGGTCATTGGATACAAAATCTTTCAGTGGAACGAGTTACCCCCCCCCCCCAACACACACAATTTTGCCACATGAACGAGTAGCCTACACAAGTTCAGTGGACTTCTGCTAACAGTTTGACTTTCACTACGCTCTGTGTAAATGTTTACACAACAACACTCTCATTACTAAAACCTTCTTTTGTTTACATTTCTGAAACATTTCACGCACTGACAAAGAGATTGTCAAAACGTTCCGGAAATAAATATTATAGAAGAATATTGGGTGTTTGTTCAGCTGCAGCTACGTACGGACCAAATGAATGCTCTTCCAATAGAATTAGAAGGTACGTCATAGTGCTGTGTATCCGTGTATCCACTTTTTGTGTAAAATAACGTGCGCCTCGGCTCAAGAAAGGTTGGGAAACACACGGCACTAGCCCCGCCTCAACAGCACTGCTTTCAGCCTTGACATTGAAATGCTAACACTGTCGTTTTCAAATACTTGTACTTTGATAGGATTGTAATGGTTCGCATTTTCAGGCTCCAGAACACTGTTGTCATGTTGACGAGCAGCCACAACGACGCCGTTTGAACAACCTCCAGTAGCTTCTTTCACACAAAGATCCTGCAAAATGTGGAATTTATCAATTCGATGACATCAGCCAATAAAATAGGTGTTGGATGGTGACACAATTGCTTTCAACACAACAGGGTGGGAGAAGGGTAATGTCCTGGCATTACTTGGGCTTTTACATACAGGTAGGTTGTAGTACTACTAAATTTTTTTTTAAATACGTGTATTAATGTTGTTGTTTTTATCCTGCAAGACCTAAACAAAACATTGCCAGGTCTTCTACTTATCCTAAATCCACCTCAGTGCTTTATATACAGAACAAAGACATGAGGGGAAAAAAATCTGTCTATCAGTAATGAATTGAAAAAAAAAATTCATGGAATCGGAAAATGTACATAAAACGAGGATTTCTGAAACTATGAATTTCAGGAGTGACCAAAGTTGGATTTACCACCCCAATTCAAATGAAACTGGGATGTTGTGTTAAAACATAAATCAAAACAGAATACAATGATTTGCAAATCATGTTCAACCTCTATTTAATTGAATACATTACAAAGACAATATATTTAATGTTCAAACTGATAAACCTGATTGTTTTTAGCAAATAAACATTAACTTTAAATTTTATGTCTGTAACACGTTCCAAAAAAGCTGGGACAGCTGGCAAAAAAGTTGAGGAATGCTCATCAAACACGTGTTTGGAACATCCCACAGGTGAACAGGCTCATTGGGAACAGGTGGGCGCCATGATTGGGTAGAAAAGGAGCTTCCCCGAATTGCTCAGTCATTTACAAGCAAAGATGGGGCGAGATTCACCTCTTTGTGAACAAGTGTGTGAGAAAATAGCCCAACAGTTTAAGGACAATGTTCCTCAACGTACAATTGCAAGGAATTGAGGGATTTCATCATCTACGGTCCATAATATCATCAAAAGTTTCAGAGAATCTGGAGAAATCGCTGCATGTAAGCGGCAAGGCCGAAAACCGACATGGAATACCCGTGACCTTCGAGCCCTCAGGCGGCACTGAATCAAAAACCGACATCAATGTGTAAAGGATATCACCACATGTGCTCAGGAACACTTCAGAAAACCAATATCAGTAAATACAGTTCGGCGCGACAACCGTAAGTGCAACTTGAAACTCTACTATGCAAAGCAAAAGCCATTTAGCAACAACACCAAGAAACGCCGCCGGCTTCTCTGGGCCCGAGCTCATCTAAGATGGACTGACGCAAAGTGGAAAAGTGTTCTGTGGTCCGACGAGTCCACATTTCAAATTGTTTTTGGAAATTGTGGACGTCGTGTCCTCCGGGCCAAAGAGAAAAAGAACCATCCGGACTGTTATGGACGCAAAGTTCAAAAGCCAGCTTCTGTGATGGTATGGGGCTGTGTTAGTGCCAATGGCATGGGTCACTTACACATCTGTGAAGGCACCATTCATGCTGAAAGGTACATACAGGTTTTGGAGAAACATATGCTGCCATCCAAGCAACGTCTTTTTCATGGACGTCCCTGCTTATTTCAGCAAGACGATGCCAAAGCACATTCTGCACGTGTTACAACTACGTGGCTTTGTAGTAAAAGAGTGCGGGTACTAGACTGGCCTCCCTGCAGTCCAGACCTGTTTCCCATTGAAAATGTGTGGCGCATTATGAAGTGTAAAATACAACAACGGAAACCCCGGACTGTTGAACAGCTGAAGCTGTACATCAAGCAAGAATGGGAAAGAATTCCACCTACAAAGCTTCAACAATGAGTGTCCTCAGTTCCCAAACGTTTATTGAATGCTGTTTAAAGGAAAGGATGATGTAACACGGTGGTAAACATGAGCCTGGCTCAGCTTTTTGGGAATATGTTGAAGCCATAAAATTCTAAGTTAATGATTATTTGCTCAAAACAATCAGGTTTATCAGTTTGAACATTGAATATCTTGTCTTTGTAGGGTATTCAATTAAATATAGGTTGAACATACCTTGCAAATCATTGTATTCTGTTTTTATTTATGTTTAACACAACGTCCCAACTTCATTGGAATTGGGGTTGTAGATTACATAGGTCAAGTGATACAATTCCAATATTTTTTCCTCTCAATTGAAGATGTCAGCCATAACAGGGGGAAAAACAACAACAAAAAACCAACACCTGGGATCGGCTATCTTCAGAACGGAATTAGGCCTCTTCCAAATATGGATCACAATCTCAACTCATCTCAACGCCTAGTTGATGTTTACAGTTAAACTAAACATAAAACAACATTGTGTTTTTAAACAAGCCACATAACTTAGTCTCTTAGCTTAATGCTAACGCACAATGCAAAACACCATCGACGGACTAAAGAAACTAGCATCGATGTCGCGGTAGTTATAACCCTTAAAGCAATGGATGTTTGAACACAGACTGTGCAGCAACACATGTTGACAGACAATATAACAATACACGGATGCGCTGGCCCGTAGGTTATTACATGATTATTTTGAATCTGTATGCGTCCTTGTGGACCAACGGCATTGACTTTAATCTCCGTAAAGCACTTTGAGCTGCACTGTATATATGAAAAGCGCTGTAGACATAAAGTTTGATTGATTGATGACTCACAGGCATATATATTCTTTGTCGTCTGTGAAAAGCGATCACTTAATACCGCAGCTCACCGAGTATCGGTGGCTGCTATCAACAGCCTCAGCGAGTACCCGATTGCTTGAAATAAGGCCGGTGGTATCGGTACTCGCCCATCCCGAGTATAAACTGTGAGTTGGTGGAGCAATATGGTACCGGCGCAAAAACAATGAGACCACAACAGTAAAGAGTGTGACTTTTTTGTGAAAAACAGTCGCGATCTTGCAAGCGGGCACGTACGAAGCTCCATTGTGAGGGCATTGGAACAAAAGCATCCCGTGCTTTAAATCTGCCGCTTCCCTCCGTGCGGCGCAGGCAAACGCGCGCCTCATTGGTCAGCGCCGTCAGCCAATCGCAAGCCTCGCCGCTCATTAGCATGCAGGTATCCCACCAATGGCGGCGCGTGTTTACCGTGCGCGCGGGCGCCAGGCACGCAGTTGCACCGGGAGAGAAAAGCGCCGCTCGGAAGGTCGGAGGCACGATCGAGCCAGGCCGGAAGCGTCACATGCAGTCCCCGCTGCATCCCGACTCCGAGGCAACTCTCAGGCCGGACGCGCCGGAGCTCCGTCTGACCGAGTTACAGCGACTTTAAATGGGCCTCGCACTCTTACCTGCAGCCTCACCGCCACTCTTTTGCCCCATTTTAATTCATTCTTATACAAGAATTTAACATGCCAGTAAGTAGTCCTTTTTATATTATTATCATTATTTGTATAGGTGTAGAAATACAGGGCAGCCATGTTGTCGTTTTGTTCAATAACTGGATATTTAGAATAGCTTAAAAATGCAAATGTGCTGCGAAATAGCCTAAAACAAACAAGATGCGTGTGCTTCACATGAGAGGAAAACACGAATTAATGCAACGAGCTGAAAATTGCCTACCTTAAATTGTGATACGTCACTGTTATGATTGCCAGAATTCTTTTACACTCACATTAAATTATATTTATGTCACCGTGTATTGAATTAGTAGATTGCTGATTTTTTTTTTAAACTAAATCTATTTATTTAACGTGATTCTTCAAAAAATATTTCCGCGTTAAGCACATTTAATATAGTGCTTAAATATGAAGGACAAAAATATCGACTGGCGTGGTTGGGTAAATCGAGGAGAGCAGCGAGTCATGCCGCCGTCTCTCCCCGCTCGAGGTGCACTCCCTCCCGGCCGGCTTTGTCACGAAGGGCCGCTTCTTTCCGCAGCACGGTCCGAGCCATTAAAAAAATATATATAATTCAAAATACCCCGACAACATAATATTTTATTTATTCTCTCACTTCTTGTGCTGTCGGGTGCAAAAAAAAAAATGACGGTAATTTAATTGCTCACGTTAAACTGCGTCGATTACGTTGACGTTTTTAAACAATTTCCACCATTTTCCCCCCGACGCTTTGGAGTTGTACGTTTAAGGCGAAATTAAACAATCGCAGAACAAAAAAAAAAGACAAATGTATTATTTGTACATGGCAGGCATTTGCACAGCGGTTTTTTTTATTTATTTTATTTTATTATTTTTTTTAAACCCAGCAATGTGGATTCCGTGCTTGGAAGGACCAGCGTGGCGGGCTAATGGCTGCATGCAAAGCCGAGACAAAGGCAGCTGACGGGCGGCCATTCGCCTCCGATGTGTCGCCCCCCTCCTCCCCGTTCCTCCCTCCACCTCCATTACAATCTCAGCTGTCATGTTTGCAGTAGCCATTTTCTTACTCTTGACCACATTTAAGCCACATGTGCTTTGCACAGTAGCGCACTACGTTGCTTTTGATCACGTTTTCGACTAGCTGGGAGATTTTTATTGTTCAGGATCAAGCACACTATATTGGATCTGTGTGTGTGTGTTCCATGCATGGGAGGGGTGGGGGGGCTGCATGCAAGGGGGTTGGGGGCCCTTAAATGACAAGGAATATTTATATTATATGATTGAATTCAATGCAATATTGCCCCCCCCCCCCTGCTGTGTACACAATTGGGATTAATCACTGAAAATGACATTCTTGCTTGTTTCAATTATTATCATTTTTTCAAATGAATCTAAATTCCACATCTTGGTCATGTAATATTGTCCAATAATAATAATTAATAATGATAATAATTCACGTGATTTCCTGACGTGAAAGAGGTCGTGTGCATGGTGAGCGTGCACTAATGCACGCACACACACACACACACACACACGCACACATCGAGAGGTTGATGACGCATCTTTGAATTTAAATGTCATGCATCCTCATTTCACGCGATATATATATTTTTTAATTCTTGTAATTAGGAACCGACTGTGTTCATAGCTGCGGTGCACTTTTTAAACATAGGAGGTTGTTTTAGTGCAAAATGTGGACATGAAATCAGCAGAGCGGAGACAATAGGACGAGAATGCACGTATCAAATGAAGCGTTCAAGGTATTGTGGCGAAATTGGGCATTATTTTAACCCGAGTAATGAGCGAGTGGGCGGCTGGAAGTAGGAGCGTGCAATGGAGCGAGGCTTGACCGGGGGAGGCACGCTGCAGCCGGCTTGATCAACCGAGACAGGCCGGTTAGGATCTCCAACCCACAAAAAAAAAGAAGAAAGAAACCAAAAGAACGGATTTCAAGCAGTGTAAATTCACCGAGGCTGCACTAATGTCTTGCGTTTATGCTTGCGTTGCATCATTTTTGCTTTCTTTTTTTCTGGGCAGAAAAGATGATCCGGAGCGACGCTTTAGGCTGCACGAGCCCCGCGACCGACTGAATGCAACACACACATCAGCAGGAGAGGATTATTATATGGGCTGCGTTTGATTTTCCTCGCCGGGCCCCATCCGGATTGCGGATTATCGGACATTGTCGGGAATGGAAGGTCGGGACTTCGCGGCTCCGGCCCACCTCCTCCCGGAGCGGGGCGCCCTGGTGCACCGAGCCACCTCTCGGATCGCCCCCTCCGGCCACAGCTCCGTGCAGCACGCCGGTCACTTCCCCGCGGGGAAGTACTACCCGTCACACATACCGATGGCTCCCCACTCAGGTTGGTCCACCATTGCTCCCTCAAATTTCCTGCTGCTGCTGCCGGCCTGCACGATTGGTGCAGCACAACGCTGTTGATTCTTCTTCTTTTTCTTTTTTTTTATGATTTTCATCAATGCTCGCAGGGAGTGGCTGCTGACACTTCCACTGTTCAAATAGCAGCTAATAAATCATCAGCTTAGTTTTTTTTTCCCAATTACATTTTAATTATCATGCAGGCTGCAACGGCATCTTAAGCAAATATTTATTGCAGAATTAGCTAAATGTCATAGTATGTCTTCAGAAGTTAAATGCAATAGCTTTAAAAAAAAAAAAAAAAAAAAAAAACAATCACTACACGCAGTTTTTGCGCCGGCCAACTTTGACAGATAAACCTTTCAGCACAAAAATAAAATGGAATACATCGTAAAAAAAAGCAATGCAATACCTTTTAATGGGCTTCATTTCTGCAATTTAGTTTTACTACCTTTAATACTTTTTAAAACCCAACCGTGGAGACCAGGTTATTAGGGGTGGGAATTGCAGCTGGAACGATAGTTTGATATCAGTAGTCTGTAGCTATTGCGTAATAAGCGATACATGATACCTTACAATATTTGTGATGGCTGTTCTTCATGAATATGGTTTTGTGGACAGTTGTTTTGCGCATCAAGATGTTATCGTCTTTGTTTTTGAATTTTTTATTAACTACCTTTTTAAAACTCGCCGAACACTCTTTTAGTGGTTGAAATCGTAGCAATGAGTCAGGATTGCAATATTTTGGTACCAATAGTATGACCATAAAGCGATTGCGCGATAATTGATACATGAGATGATACGTAACGATATTTATGATACTATTGTTCGTCAGCCACATGCATGTCGTGATGTAATTGTTTTGTAGTTATTACACTTATGAATAATTGAAATGCTGAAATGTAGAGACTTCAAGATAAAACAATATTGAACTATAGTACTGATAGAATGAGAATGGCAAAAAAATCAGATCGATAAGGATTTTACATCTTGCCCTTTATTCACGTACTATCTCTAATGAGAACTGATGGGATGCTAAGATGCTAGCAGTTGGTATGCTAACATTTCATAAGACAGCAACCTGACAAGCGGAAATGCCAAGACAGACGGACAAGAATTTTAAATTTTGCCCTTTATTCATGTACAAGTTCTAGTGAGAATAGATCAAATGCTAACATACTAGCAGTTGCCATGCTATCATTTAGTCAGATAGCAACTGGGGCAGCAAAGGTACTAAGGCAGAGTGATAAGGATTTTAAATGACGCCCTGTATTCGGGTGCGATTTCTCATGAGAATTGATGAAATTGTCACAATATTGATAAACAAAGATAACAATGCGCTTGCTAAAAATTGTGTGTTTTCATGACGTCTGAGTCACAGACATCCAGGCCATGGTCATCTGCAACAGTTAAATCGCACCAACTTGACTCCTTTTGAATTTTTGTGTTTTTTCTGGTTTTCGAAAATAGTCCAAAATGACTTGGGCAATGATGCTATGAGGCTATCGAAATGCTAACATGCTGGCAGTTGTTATACTGTAGTTAGATAGCAACCTGAGCATCAAAGGTGCTCAGGCTTATTGACAAAGATAATGTATATCCAGTATATATGCATAAGGACATCATTATATCAAAACATTTCACAAATCATTTAGCATTACGTGAGAAGAATACTCAGACTCAAAATTGTACTGAAAGTCGTCATAAAGTGATCAAATTACGAAGGAATAATATTGATATTCGTGTGATGCGACTGTGCTAGAGGTTGTGCGAGACCAGTGCGATATAGATATTTTCAAATTTGTCAAATTTAAGACATTAACACATTCACTGCCATTGACGGCTTTCGAAGTCAAAGATCCATGTTAACTGGGAAGGCTGGCAGTGAATGAGTTAAAGGCCACATTTTGATTACATTTAAGAGCCTTTGTGAACAAAATGCGAGGCCGTTCCAAACAGCTCACGGGTCCCCCTCCCCCATCTCCTACACAACCCAATCTTGCGCCCATTCTAATCTCTTGTTTTGCCACAAAATGAAAACATTCTGAAAATACGGCAATGTTGTTACGTGTCCTTTGAATGACAGAATTGAGGATCAAGTGTCGCGTTCTTGACGAGGCGTCTCGCGGCTGCGTTGTCGCAAACTGCGCTTTTTCACTCTGCGTCTATGTCATCGCCTCGTGGACGTGGACAGGTTCGTACGGGTGACAGTGTGCCGATGGGCGGGGGTTGGGAGGGGCGTCCCCCCCCCCCCCTCTTTTTCTCCCAGCGCCCTCCTATGTTGGCCTTCAAAGCGTCGGGGTGCAAATGTGTTCACGGTGCACGCGCCAGCTTTGACAAGTGACTCAGGAGTATTTACATTTGTGACACTGCGATAATTTATCATTTATAAGGCTGCTGCGGAGACAATAGCATTTTGTACCATTTGTGTATGTACTTGACAAAAAGATAAATGCAACACTTTTTGTTTTGGCTGCCCTTTTCCATGAGCTGCACACTTAACATTTCTGCAGTCAGCACGCAATTGTGCGCTCCCTGAAAATCTTTGTGCTATAAGCTAAAACTGCCCATTTTAAAGTGGCCTTTTATCGTGGGCAGCCAAAGGCACACCTGTGCAATAAGCATGCTGTCTGGTGAGGTGTGAGCTGCGTGGATTATCTCGACAAAGACGAAGTGCTCACGAACACACAACTACACAACTTTGGGAACAATATTTAAGAGAAACGGGCATTTTGTGTACATTGAAAAAGATCTTTTTCAGCTCATGAAAAATGGGAGCAATACCAAAATTGTCGCGTTTATATTTTTGTTCAATATACATTTCAGAAACATGCAAATATGAACTTTTGGGTGGTTAAACTGGGTTACATGACTGAAAATGAAATAACTTGTGGTACTATTGCCGTATTTCTATTTCTTTATTACATTTATGGTTACCACTTTGTTGTCGATATGTTTATGTGCATCACATTTTGATCTTGGCAAAGGAGAAGTGCTCTCTAATACAAATTTAGACATACAGTAAGCCCCCCCTCCATCGCTGGGCTTAGGTTACACACGCCACCGCGATAAGTGAAAATCTGCGATATCCAAATACAACCTCGGCATGTTTTTATAACATCTACAGCACCTCAAACTTTTTTAAGGTCTTTAAACACGCCTTTCAAACAATACAAACACATTCAAACATATATATCGAAAGAGCCCAAGAGCCATAGATAACACAAAAATATTATACCAACAGTACAAAATAATAACTTACGACTGTAATAACACTTCTCAAAAAATCCACGGAGAACCGCAATATAGCGGGGGTTTACTGCACAGTATTTGTGAACAATATTTACGAGCAAAACGACCTTTAGTGCACAAAGAAAAAGTCTCAGATATTTGAAAAATGGGAGCAAAAACAAAAATGTTGCATATTCTTTTTCAGTGTATATATTTGAAAAACAAGCAAATTAACTTTTTGGAGTTCAATCCGGGTTACTTGACTGCAGGGAAATGAATTCATTTGTGGTACTATTGCCATGCTTCATATAGTTTTCATTATATTTATGGTTCACAAGTGGTTGTAGAGCGGTTACATGCATCACCAAATGTTTCCATTGAATATCGTATTTGTCGTTTTCAATGTCAGGAAGCATTTTGGGGGGAAGAGAAATAGCAAAAAAAAAGCAGAAAATGAAGACTCGGAATGCATTTGCAAAATAGTGTCACTCACACACAAAAGAAAATATGACACGGAATGTAGAGAATTTATTTGGCTTTCATCGCTCACCATTCATGTTTGCGTTTGACACGCACACACACACACACACATGCACACGCACGAAGGGATGGACCAAATCTCTTCTGTACCGCAGCAACACGAAGACTGCAAATGCCATCGCCACAGCGCAATGAACACAGGTGGCTTATTGTTCTCTGCGGTCACGTCACGTTCGGGTGTGACCGTCACTGGAGGGAATCGTATCTCTCCATATAGTCTTCAAGATGTGCTCAATTCTCTGCACATTTCCAGCTATCTGACGCATAATTTCTTCTTTTGAGCGTGTAGTAGTACTGCCTTTTAAACGAGAAGTTAACTTGACACACACTTCTAATTTACAACCGAGCTCTTCTTTATGTGGCATTTATTATAGTCTCATCATTTAAAATTTGATTTTAAGTATAAATACTTTATGGCAGGGGGTGTCCAAATACTTTCCACAGAGGGCCGCATAAAGAAAAACTGAAGGATACGTCATATTTTTGTTAAGTAAACATGCCAAAACCAATGTAAATGTAGTTGCTAAGCCGTTACATGTATGTCATTTTAGAATATCCCATTTATCTCCCCTTTGTGTTATAGGGGATGAAAACTGCATTTCCACCTAAAGTTCGTAGAATGTTTTAGTTCTTTCCACAAACACACAGTGGTCGTCAAAAACGTCCAAGTTACAGTGGCCTGCAGCATATTCTGTATCATCTATACGTGGATTCTTGGCGGGGACTATGTCCTCCGTTATTTGCTGAAACTGAAACATTTTACCCCGGAACCCCCACTTATTTATGTTTTTTTTCCCCCAATTTTTGTTTCCATGGCAATTATAAGGGTGCATCACTTATTTGCAGATTTTCGCAATTCGCCGTTGGCCCAGGTGAATAGCGCAAGTCCATTTTCATTTGTTTCTCCGAATATAGTTTCATTTTAACTTTTAAGCTTGACGTTTTTCTCTTTTTCCTTTTCAGTGCTCAAGTCAACAACTTTGTTTTATTTTTTTCCACCTATTTATAGAGCACATATAAATGCAACCGCAGCTAAAACTGTGCTTTACATAGAGACTCAAGATAAAACACAATAATAAAATAAAAGTGATAATAACAACAATAACAATATAATTAAAAATATTTTCTAATAAAATACAAAGTCTAAAAAAAAAAACTAGTCAATGACACCAAAACACCATTGCAGCACCTCCTCTGTTTCTTTAGACCAAACTGTCTTATGTAATATAATCCTCCTTCCTATTGTCCAGATGTGGCCCGTGTGTAATTTTATAATTACAATATATATTACAGATAACAAGAAAGAGCTGCGAACCACAAATGGCCCTGGATCCGTACTTTGAACACCACCGCTTCATTGCTTTGAAGCACGACAATTTACATTTTAGTTTCCATTAACGGTACACATTAGCTGAACATATTTTAAAGGTTCAGAAAGAAGTTTTGAAGTTTCAAGTTGACAATTTTGCAGTTAATGGTAAGAAGTAACAAAATTCACTTCACTGATGTCACTGGAGTCGGTTGTAACAAAAACACAAAACGTTTTTTTGTTCTGTTTTACACGCCGACAGCTTTTATACAGTAGACCGAAAATGTTGACTGCTGAAAAGGACTCAAAGTAGTTTCATGTGTAATCTCTGAAAAATGCGTGTTCAAAAACGCCAAGAAACAAAACCTCTTGGGTAGGTCGTCCGTTGTCAGTCATGAATGTGCTCATCCATTGTCTTATATGCTGGCGACGTTGGCCCCACTGAGTATCTTGTTTGCAGAGTGCGTTGGATCCCCCCGGGAATAACTTGCACACTGGGTGACATGAATATTTAACAGACACAGTAAATATTTCAAGGTTGGTGTAGGAAAAAAAATAAAATAAATAAATGTCGTGAGAAGGTGTGCCATATCATACTGTCCGTGATAATAGTCCGTCAGCGTAAAATGTTAGTTCTAAAAGATCATGGAAACAATTTGTTTCACTACTCAAGCAAAAAAAAAAGTGTATATAAGAAGACTTCACTTTGTCCATTGCAGCCAGTTTGTTTATATGTGTGAGGGTCACTCGGCCGACGTGTGGCGGAGAGTCGCCGACTATTTCTTTTGCAATTGTTTAGTTCGGTTGCTTTCAGCCTCATCGCTCGGTGTGCAGCGGATCTTAGTTTGAGTCAACGCTATCCAACTCATTTTCAACGCGGGCCACATTGTAGTTATGGTTTCCCTCAGTGAGTCTCATGTTTGTTATTACAAACAGCGAATAAAACTTGCAATTTGGTTAGATTTTTAAGGAAGTGGATAGACTATTTGCCATAATGGGCCACAGAAAAATGATGCAGCAGGCTGGATTTGGCCCCTGGGCCTCGGGTTTGACACATGGGCTAGTGAAGTTACCCTTGCCTGGTGATGTGTGCCTCAAAAGTCAACAAACGCAACAAAAAACAGTGGAAAGCACCAATTACATCAGAAATTCAGATTTGTCGAAAAAACACACTGCGCCCTTGTCAGTCCAATTTCATTTTCGGAGCGTTTGCGATGCAAGCCAGGTGGCCGGTTTACGGTTGCACTTGCGCTGCTTTTCCGAACGCGACCGCGGATCAACTTTTCCCCCCCGAGCTGTAAAGTCATTTAATGTGCTTTAATTCAGAGAATCCGTTGACGAGGTCGTGGAAGGGGTAACGTTACCGTCTGTTGACTTGGGGGACAGTTTGCACTTGGCCGTGGCGGGGGCGCGGCGCAAGCGGCCTTTACTGCCCGCCTTTATGGCAGGGGGCTCGTCTTTCAGCCATATTGTTTGAATCGCCTCGCCTTGCCGGAGGTGTGTTTGTGTGAAAGCAGCTGTGGAGGGGCGCGGGGGGAGGCGGGGGGATGCAGCAAGAGGTCATATTTGTGTCATCTCGCACGCTCAAACTTCCACTTCCTCTGCATCTCCCCTCGCTTTTTCCACAAGCTGCCCCCCCCCCCCCCCGAATGGTTGTTTGCAGGAAGAGCCTGGTGTCTGGGAAGCGGCGGTCTTCCTGCCGCTCGGGCTCGAGCCGCCGTCCCCTCAGCCCGGACCATTGTTGGGCGGCCCGGCTTTGTGCGTGTGTTTTACGGCTGCTGTTAAAGATAAAAAACGGCCCCGTCCACCCCCTTTATTGTTCTCTTGTAGGATGTCCCTGTCATTCTTCCAGTTTTTACGTCCGGGCAGCTTCTCCCTTCAAAGGTTAGCCGGGCTGTCTGCCGTCTCTCTCTCTGTTTTTTTTTTCCTTAACCAAAGAGGAATAAATAACTTTACTAGGACTTTTATTGAACGTCTCCTTGCTGGAATATCCCGTGGGTCTGAGGACGCGTCAAAGACAAACACAGGTGTCCGGGGGGGATTAGCAAAGGGCCGCTGACGAGGCGGGCCTTTAAAAAGAATCAAGCCAAGTGAGTGGGGTGCGAGTCGATCAGGACTGTGGCTTTTCACACCAAACTGATGAAAAACATCGGGCTTTTTTTGGCCTGTGACATAACGGCTGTGTCTTCTCACATCGCCACCTACTGGCCTGGCATGCATAGTGCAGGGTTTTGAATGTCAAGGTACAACTGTACTCGACTTAATCACAAATTAAGAAATAATTGGCAACAACAAGGATTCTTTTGACAACATATGTGAAACCTTTCAAGAGCATAGTTGTTTTTACAAGGTTACAAGAACTCTTTAGTTTTGGCCTTGTATTATTGCTGAGAAGAGAACCGAAAGGCTTCATTGTCATTTTATGGTAGAGAGAAAATGGAATTTGGGCAATTCAGAATTCAATTTCTTGCAATCCTCTAATATTGTATTTCTGTTGACATCATCAAAACGTTAGGGGTGGAAATCCCAAAGTAACCTGCGATACGATTTTCGCAATATCATGATGAAACAATTATCCGATAATATTGGATGATACATCACAATATCTTTTTTTCTACTTTTCTTGCACATTAAGCATATACAAATTGAAAAATTTGGGAAAAAAACAATACAGTTTTCCAGTCTAATGAAAAACCAATTTGTCGATATATATAAAAAAAAAAAGTCTATATTAAATTACACATTTAATGCACATTTTTCGCCAACTGAAAAAAGGGCCACAACTACCACATTATGCAAGTTTGGTCACATGCCGAATGAGGGCGGTGAAGATGTGATCTTTTCAATTCAAATTCCCAAATCTCTTGTTGACAACAAAAAAGAAACTAGAATGGCCTCCGGTCGAGCGAAAAGCTCTGCCAAGGCCAAACCATCCGAAACAACAGTGACGTCTAATTCCGTTGCAGTGGTGACGGTGCTGGTGAGAGCAACCACATCTGTTGGA
This sequence comes from Phyllopteryx taeniolatus, assembly GCF_024500385.1. Taxonomy (NCBI): domain Eukaryota; kingdom Metazoa; phylum Chordata; class Actinopteri; order Syngnathiformes; family Syngnathidae; genus Phyllopteryx; species Phyllopteryx taeniolatus. The sequence goes on from NC_084517.1 coordinate 19,921,916, forward strand.
TCTGGGGGGGGGGGGGGGGGGGGGGGGGGGTCACTACCCTGTTAGGCCTCAATTCAAAATTCAAAACAATCGCCGCGAGCTTGTCGTGCTTTGCGAGAAAGCATGTGCTGCACTGCACACCCCAATACCCCCCACCCCCTCCCCAACCACCTTTCAAAAGCATTTACTATTTCAGCTTCTCGATACAGCGCTTTGGACTACAATCGTCTTTTGAAGATCGACTATGGGTCGCAACGACACTCACTCATCTCTATAGGACACATTGTGGATTTATATTAAATATGGTATTTGTATCCCGCTGCGCCAGCTCCAGCACTGGAAGCGCACTGACAGAATATGGGTTTCGGGCCAAAATCCATTCGGGTCTGACTCCGAGCAAGCCCTCCTGTGTTGCCTCCAGCTGCAGTGGGTGGGCGTGAGGATTTTGGCATGTCGCAGGCTCGTTTGGGGATTGTTGCGAGATGACATCGGCAACACGTCACGTCGCAAACCTGGCCGAAATGGCACCTCGCTGGCGCTGCCACCATCCCCTGACACTTCCAACGGATAACTACAATGGTCACTAAAATGTTTTTAAAATGGGCTTCTTGTTCTCTCAACTCAGTGGAGGAGGGCATTAGATTGGCACCAAATTGTACAATTTCATCGACTGCCTGAATGTTGTCATTAAGATTACGAATGGGCATAATAATTAGACTTTACACCGATTTTATCGGACTGATCGGTATCGGCCGATAATTAGCATTTTATGCTGATTGGCTGATTGGCTTTAATGTCATAATTCGCCGATTGATCGGCTCCGCAAAAGACATTTACTGCGCATCGCCATCGTGCACAGTATATTTGAATCCAAAAGCTAGTTTATTTTTAGCCTTGCTTTTTGGACACAGTACTGTAAATATCTGACAGCAATAAAGTTATTTAAAAAAACATGTCGGTGGTGTGGGACAGACAACACATCTGAGACAGGGAACACGTAATGCCGGATCAGACTACAAGACAAATTTGCTCTTTTACGATTGGGCTATGTCACATTACTGCGATAAAATCTTGTATTCTGATACCACCGCATCCCGTTTTTTACGATCATTGGGCTTTAGCTTGTCAACTCAAATGCGACCGGATACACTCGTTACCGCGGCGACGACGACAACAAGAGTGGAGCGCGCCGACTTTGTATTATAAGGACAAAATGGGGAAAAACGTGTGTTGGTGGTCACTGGTGCTCAGGACAGGAGAGGACGTTCGTTTAAAACTTGCTTGAGGTATGTTCACGTACTTTTAATACGATACGGCTCGCAAGCAGGCAACAAAAACGTTATGTAGCCTAGCAAGCTAGTGCTAGCACTAACGGCTGTACGTAAACATGCCGCCGTTCTGTCGAATCGTGCTCTAAAGTTTCGTTGTGGGTGAAGTCATTCAATTACGATAAAGTAATTGAATTGCAGTAAGTTAGCACCCATTATTTCTGTCATGTTGTAATGTTGCTTTGACCTGACTGCTCAGAATACACGATCTGACTAGAACAGTGATTTCCAACCTTTATGGAGCCAAGGAACATATTTTACAATTGAAAAAATCTCACAGCACACCAACAAACAAAAATGTCATAAAAAGTGGATACATTAATTACTGTATTTACTTCCTGCCATCTAATAGAAGACCATTCATTTGTTCTGGCTGTCACTATGGCTCACTGGCATAAATAGATGACCAAAGATACATTATTTATGGTAAATATAATTTTTTGGCGCAATTAAGTACACAAGTATATACAGTAAATGAAAAGGTCATTTAAAAAGACACATTCCTCCATCTTGTGATCGGATCTGTGATCAGTTATCGTTTTTTTAAACTCGCTGATCGTGCCGCCCTGTGCGATATATATTGTTGTTATTTTGACATGTGGGTTACTTGGTTAGTAGCCATTCTATTACATCATACTTGTGCCCAACTGTTACATGAATGTACTCCATTTGCACTACCAGATATTTTGAAATTTTATTTTTCCACTGGATATTATTTTTTTTAAAAATCATTTTAACGCATTTTCTATTTAAATTTTGTTTTATAAATATATGGAGAAATGTAATTAAATTGCCATTAATTTCATGTAATGAAAGGATATAAAATGTTTTCCATCTCGGACAGCACTATCTCAGATGCATTCCAATTACATGAAATAAATAGTGAGGATCCTGACTATTTAACTCGTGAGAAAGTCCGCCTGCAAAAAGGACATTTTTCACAAGCGGGTGGAAACGCGAAGAGGATTTTGGCCACGCCGCCTCCGGGACGCCGCTTCAAACGGTGCGCCACCCACACTACGCTGCGTGGCCCGGTGCCACAAAGGCCTCTGGCCCGGAGCACGGGGCGTGTACGCCGCGCCCAAACAAAGGAGACCCACGGACGAGAGCGGCGGACGGGCTATAGTAGCCTCTCGTATCAGCTTTCAAGGCGCCGCATTTCATAACCGTACCCCCTTGTCTATTTTTATGCTCGGCATGGACAAGAGAAGAAGAATCCAGCTGGGTTTTCAAAGTATTTGTTCACTTCCCATGACCAACAAAAAGCACTGAAAATATATTGTAGACAGTGAATAGAATAGACAGATTTCTTTGAACAATTTTGTTTTGCTACTGCTCTTTTCTGATTTGTTTTTGTCCAGCCCACCTCAGTGCGTGGCCGCGTTGCGTGTGACAGCTGTTGGACATTATTAACGGCTCATGCAGAAAATCCAGATTACTTGTTTTTTTAATTTCAAATGTATTATTGTAAGCGCTCAGTGACGGGAACAAAAAAAAAAAAAAAAAAAAAGAGGGAGCCGTTGTGCCCCATTGTTGTCGGCAGATTTGTGGCGGGTAACAACACGCGGGGTTTGCACGCATGTCTGTGTGTGTGTGTGTGTGTGTGTTCTCCAGGACAGCCTGACTCAAGCCAGGCACCCTGTGGTTGCTTAGGAGGCCCAGACAGGTGCATTGTGAACCCTCCAACGTCTCAGTCTGCGGGGCGACTTCTCCAGTCAGGATTCCGCCTCTTAATGCGGCAAGCCTACATACAGGCCCCCAACCAAGGGACGCGCTTCCCCCAAAAGAAAAGCCTTTATAGCCACATTTCTTTTGCATATATGTCATCCAGCTCAGCAGTTGTTCCTGTGTTTGCACAGAGCTTTCTCTTCAGGAGGTTTTGGTGGCCATATGTTTGTCTGTTTGTTTGTTTGTTTGTTTGTTTGTTTGCGGGATTAAGCAAAACCGACTTAACCACAAAACTCGGTGGAGGAGTGGGCTAGGAAGAGCCTGGTTTCAGGATGAATATGGATGGTTTACATGAGACCCTTTTTGATATAAAATCTGTCGTACTGCAGATGTGTATGCTATTATTGACTTTACACTCTATTTAAAGATGTTATTTCTATGTTTTTATAAAGTACAGTATTGTAGAGTGCTATTTTCCTTATAAAAAAGACTTTTGTTGTTTCTTGGGGGGAGGCTGGAACAGATGAGTGGCATTTCCATTCAAGTCAATGGGGAAATATGATTTGAGTTTCGAGTGTCATCTGGAAATGAAATAAACTCGTAAACCTGGCGTTATCTTTCGCGTGTGTGAGGACGTCAAATTCACTCACGGATGACGGAACATACGACTGTTGTTGCATGTGTGTCACTCAAGATAATGAGCCTGATAAAGCTTCTCCAGTGAAGTGCACATTTACTGTGGCCAACAGAGAGAGACACATTATTTCCACAACTCATATTCTTAACCCAAAAATACAGAGTAGACTAAAAGTCAACAATTTTGGTGAAGACTGGGAGGATAGGTAGTAGGTAGGTATGCAAAATACAGGTGCTCTTAGAGCTGTGCACGAATGTGCATTATTTAAAAAAACATTTGTGTGCAGAACAACTGCCTTAGGTTGTGTTTACACTTGTAGTTTGGTCCTCTGGACTCAAGCACTACTTTGTCCAGTATTTGTGACATATTGTGTGACAAAACCTTCTGACCAGTAATACTGCTGGGTTATGTACGCTTGTTATTTTGCGCTAGGTTTTTTTATTTTTTATTTATTTATTTTTTACCAGCTGAGATGTCTCATAAAAACTAAAAATGTTCCACCACAACATACGCAAAGAGATGCCTATGCTGATTTTTAGTGCCAGAGATTTGTGATTTTTCCTTTGCTTTTAACACTGGTTATCGATTTTGGCCCTTGCAGTGTTTACACTGAATCTAACTTTCACCAAATAGCATTGCAGTCTGTTTGCATGCAGACCAAGACTGCTTTCGGGTACCGGGGTTTGAGTCGTAGCAGAACGAACTGCACTCTGAGCGATCGTGTTAAAGTCGGATGATAACCGAAGCAACTCTGAAAAAGCCGGGCATATCAAGAACTGATATGAATCATAATGTGCGTGGAATGAAGGTCCGTTTGGCGATCCAAATTGGGGATTGTTCGGCCTTGGCTGGGGGAAACACAACGACCTAGTGGTCAGCACGTCTGCCTCGCAGTTCTGAAGTTCCCGGTGTGAATGAAGCTGAGGTGTTCTAGTCACGCTTGCATGGGTTTTCTCCAGGTACTTCATCTTCCACCCACATTCTGAAAACAAAGTTCAACGAGGACTGTCTACAGATATGAATGTAAACGGTTGTCTCGAAATCACCCGCAGTTGACTGGGGACCGGTTCGGGGTGTACCCCGCATGTCGCCCAACGTCAGCGGAGGCTCCACCTCACCTGCGACCCTAATGAGGACAAGGACTATTGAAAATGAAAGGACGGATGGATGGCCTTGGCGGAGGTCTGTGCTCGAGCGAAGGCCATATGTTACCGTACATTTTTCTGTGCTCAGCCTTTTGGATTATAATTGGTAAACTATGACCCTTAAATGCATCTGGTGTGCGTGGATCAACTCAAGTAATGGGCCACCTTTTCATTGGCTGTCAGCGGGGCGGCGGCACCGCAGCAAACGACGAGGTGCGCCTATAAACATATGCAGAGATTTGCCATTAAATATACATGCGGCGTGCTTCTTAAGGACGTGTCACGCCATTGGTGAGAAAACAAAGATTAGCATCAGGAATTCCATTTTAATAAGTCTCCGGGGACCATCTAACCAGCTGCCTCGTCCTCAATCCAAGGGGGACTTGTTGCTTGGTCTTCCTCATTCTTCTTCTTCCTCTTTCTTGGTCTCTTTTGCGCCTACTGACTTTTATTAGAATAAAACACACACTCCCCCCTCGCCTTCTGCTTTTTATGTCATAAGGCTTGTTTTACACTCTCGATTCTTTCATGTCGGCTGCATGTTCTTTGTTGATCTGTCCGCACCTTTAAACAGTCCTTGAACCCATCATTGCTTGTCCACTCTTGGATACCTCCCTGCTTGTTGATTGTATTTTTTGTTTCATGCGGCCACTAGGCTACACTGCCTCCTCTCTCTGCAGATGCAACGCATGTCCTGAGGATGTGGGGCAAATGACGGACAGCTCAGCAACAGATATGCGTTTGTCTGCCGCGGCTCCATGCATTAGTTCGCTCAGCTCGCCAAGCGCGGCCGCTGACCTGCCCTTTGGTGGACGTGGGGGGCGGGGTGTGTGTGTGTGTCTGTGTGTGAGGGGGGCAGTTTGTGTTGTGTGTTGTGAGGGAGATGGTGTGTTTTCAGAAGAAGGAAAGAGAGAGAAAGAGAGCGGCACACTAGATGAACGTTGTCACATGCTGTCATACACTCACTGGTGCATGGCAAAGTGACACACACACACACACACACGCACACACAGACAGTTATCACACGCACTAACACGTCTCGCTTCCCAGGAGGCCGTGGGGCCAGTGAGACAGTGCGAGCTTGAGAGTCTGGTTTGACTGTTTACATCTAATTATAGTGACAGAACTATTTCTGCAATCGCGGCTGAAGCTTTTTATATATTTGTACGCGAGAGAGAGAGCAAGAGAGCGAGCAAGAGGGGTGGGTGTGGGGGGGGGGGGGGGGGGGGGGAACAAAGCTCCGACAGCCTTTTCTCACAATGGAAAGTGGTTATCTCATAGCCTCAGCGCAGCGACAGTCTGCAAGCTCACAGTACAGTTACAGCAGCAGGCGGAGTGGGAGGGAGGCGGAGGGCGCTCGACCCGGATCGTAAGCCCTCTTGTCCTCGCGGAACATCAACGTGCAAATTTACGAGAAGCTAGGCAATATATTTTTTCCCCATTAGCCTGGGTAATACACTCATTGGGCGATCGCCGCCTCCGAAGAGTCATTTCGCAACCTCTCCCCCGCGGGCTGTCTTTGCGGACGCGCCGGAAAGCGCCGTCCATCAGGACAAGTCAAAACAAAAGGAGGGGGAGAGTTGAAGCAAGGGATTAAGTTGTATAAAATGTATCTAGCGTTAAAGAGACGGGGGCAGAGCGGGAGTTAATCCTCAAGCATGGTGGCTGATATGCAGCCGAGTGGCTCTCGTTACCCGCAGGGCGCAAGGGTACCAACTGTTTTGGTACGGTCCCAGAAGGGTGGAGTTAACCTGCTTCAGTCCAGTCGGCACTTTAATGCGATAACAGCAAGGGAATGGGAACAACACTATATATGTAATACCATTGTCCATGACGAAGAGACAATTTAAAGCACCGTGATAGAATTTACGGCATGTGACAACGTGTCGCCTTGCTATGACATCATGCTAGTTACGTAGCTGCTATTACATCCCGCTGACACGCCCTGTGGTGCCAACACAAGCCTGATCATGATTTAACATTCCAAGTTCGCCTGGTGGAAACGTGGTTAAAAAGTCCCCTCAGCGACATTCACAGCACGCTGGATGCAACCTGAGACAGGTGTCCCATCCCCCATCGAAAGACATAAAAAAACAACAACAACAATGGAAACGGCTGCTTGCATTCAGCACAGCCCACTGCCGTTGCTCTGCAACATTCAGCTCTATGGCAAGCAAATGAATTAGCTTACACAGAGATAAAGGCGCACTGTCAAGCCAAGGTGTAACACAACGGCCGTAATGATAGCTCCATTGTGGGCATGTCGAGGAGAGCTTCTGATTAATAGCGGGGGGGAAGTGACAGGCAAGTACAGTAGGGAACGCTCCCTCTGCTTCGCCGGTCTTCCTTCCATGTTCCCAGAAACTGACTCACATCCCTCCACTCACACACGTACAGAGAGCCTCAAAGAGACATTTGTAGAAATTGCTTCAATTCATCATCACTATTATTCTCAAGCCAAATAACTTGCCATTTTGAAAGCTTTCCTATAATCAGAAACTCACGAAATTGTGTAAGGCACGTTCCTCCTGGTGAGAATGTATATTTGGTATAGGTCGTGGGCAAGACTTCCCAAAAATGTTTTTCACAGAAAGTCTGCCAGAAATTGGCTCCATAGCACACCCTAATTTTGTATTTTTTTTTTTTGGGGGGGGGGAAGGGGGAATTCAGCTCCTGAAGCCAGTTTCACTTGGCAGCATGGAATTTGGTAGGTGTGTCTATCATGAGTGACTGGAGGGAAGCTTGCTTGCCATCGTGAGAGGAGCATGGGGTCAGAGTTTGATCATCGTTTCAAGGATTCACCATGAAAAAGGGGTTGTGGTGGCCCGTCCATCGCATTGGTAAATATTTTTGCAATCTTGTTCCACCATTGTGGTATTTCTTGAAGCCACGAGTGAGGGAGTATGGGTGGCACACGCACACGCTGTGCCACAGTCAGGAGTCACGGGATTGATGTGGCACAAGTGGGACACGGCCGGGGACAATTCCCAGGATCCATCTTGATCTCGCACACTGACAGACGAGCTACAGCTGCGGCCGCGTCAGGACGAGTGTGTATCGCGACTGTCTGCGCTCTGTCAGCTGTTGGAGAAAAGTAAACTATTAGTGAGGGGAGAAGGCAATTATTCCAGTGAAGAATTAGAACCATTTCTAATTGCCGTGAGGTTGGGCAAAGATTATATGCTGGCTAATGCTCCGACAGACCCCTCGCTTGGCTGGCTCTCAACACCACCCAAATGCTTTCTGGATGCCTTTTGGTTCTCCCGCGTAAATGGGGGGGGGGGGGGGGCACGTGTGGGTGGCTGCCATGTGGATCTGTGATTAAACTTCCATTCAAGCGTGGTTTTCCATGCTTTTGTGCAGTTTTCCTGCTAGCATTCATGCGGCGGGTGCGCGTGTTATTCTGTGTGGTAACTCCGCCTCGCGTGTTCCTCGATTGCATTATCGCAAGCCGGAGCAAATGTCTCCGCCGCATTATGGAACGAGTGTGTGTTTTGCTTGGTTTTGCACGTGTTGAATTAACGTGTGCGTGTCCCACAGGAAAGAGCATTGCGAAGCGTTTCGCATGCGGTGGAAAAAGGAAAGAGGGAGGCAGCTGAGAGGGCAGCATGTGGGGGTGGACAGGGCGCTGATGCAGGTGCGTCATTCTACCGCAGCCCACGGCGTGTTGTACGCCATCCCAACGCTACAGCTGCTTTGGGGATGTAGTAAATCGAACAGCTTAAAACGCTGATTACCCGCTCTATCAGAACACCACATGCAGATGGAGTTTGAAGGAATTCTAACCACGTTCGCCACAGTTTAGCCCCGTTTACTGTTGAAAACCAAGCTCTGGCTTTGGTTTTCCCGATAGATGGCGGGATAGCTGGTGGCAGCTGCGACGCATGGCATCAAAGTAGCTGGACAGTCACGACTCGAACAGCTTTAGATCCTCCCGCCATTGTAATCGCCATCCATTCTCCGAACACTTGGCCTCATTGAGCTCGTGGGTAACCTGGAGGCTATCCCAGCTGAATTCAGACGAGAAGCACCTCGGGACTGTGAGGCAGACGTGCTAATCGAATTGTTAAAATGTATTTTGTGTTATTTCCAATTCATTCTGACAAAAAGCACAATTCAGTCGACGATTAAACCGACAACAGTGTCTCCAATTCCTACCGCCCCTACAGGTTGGCACATTTCCGTCAATAGGTAGGATAGCACCTCAAAATTCTAAACCCGCCAAGACAAAAAAAAAAGTTGGAAATTTTTAAGTAAAAAAATACCCCGGAGGTTGAATCCATGGCTCTGAAATGAGTTATTTTCATGTTCATCATTTCCTAAGGGAACCTTTTGAATACAAATTTTGCGTTGGGTTGTGTTTGTCATGAAACCTGTTGAAACCTGTTCCCAGCTGTCTCTTGTCTCCTTAATTGAGCCTTTTACCCTTCTGGTGCATGCAATGGCAGATTTAGGTTACTATCTTTTGTTTCTACTCGAGGTTAGGAGGTTAGACGTAGCAAAAGTCATGTGCGCCGTTTGCTGCTGATTGCTTCCAGGGTGAGTCATGGGTCTTAGATAGCCCGGAGTGTTTAAAGGACTACCCGGGGGATTACACGAGACCTTTACGAGGCCTCTCCGCAAGGGAGGACTCGCTGTAGATTATTTACTTAGACAGCAAAGATTATTTAGTGATGCGAAAGGTCTTTTACCTCCCTGGTTGAAAATTGTCTTTGGTAAAATTTGCACCGACAGTCAAGAATTGTCTGTACCCATGGAAAATGAGGAGCTCAATACCACCAACAACAGTTTGGAGGTGGAGTACAATTTTCACGTGGGAGAAGCAGGGAACAGCTATGTGTGATGCTTTTAAAAAATATTACCTTATAAAATGGAACGCTCAGTCTTGCTGTTATTTGAGAAATGTTATTGGGACTAGCATTGTACTAGCACCATTTCTGCTCCCAGTTTGTATCCCCATTTTGACAGATCACCTTTCAGAAAGCGGAGCTGCTTTGAGGATCGATATGGCACGGTCTACAGTACACACAGAGTAGTACACACATGCACACTTTTTACGTCTCATCTGTCAGTCGAAGGTTTTCTCCGGCTCTGTGGGTTCTCTTTCCAAGTGAGCAGATGGCGAACATTCAGATTGAAAGCAGATCCTAAGTCTTTTTGGACCCCCATCAATCCGCCTCAGATTCTCCTATGAGAGGCTCGAGTTTCCAAGGACCGACTGAGCCTTCCTAGCTCCCCCACAACCAGGCCGTAGTCACCACCCTCCAGTCAAGCAGTGCCGCTTTTCAAGCTCACAACAACACTACTTTACCTCGAGTAACTCTGAGGTTGACTGGATTGTTGCACTCCATCAAATCAACAGAAGAGAGTGCCTCTCCCCACCATGCTTAACCCAGATTGCTGCGTCCTACTGTGTGCATACAATTTCGGCGTACCTGTAGAGGTTGCCAACAGTCCTTCAGCCACCCCTCACTCTGCCTCTTTTTATATGTCAGAAGACGGGGAACATAATTGAGCACACGTGGCGCTTTGAAGACCCACGTTTAAGAGATTTTGCAGGCGCACTTCGGTGCCAGTCAGCCAGGCCAAACGCCACATCCGTGAACAGCAGCGCTCCATCTGGATGACGACTGCGCACGGGCGCTCGTTGGGTTTGGGTTGGGTTAACGTTGTGTGTCTGCATGAGAGGGGAGATTAAGTCTTCCAACCGAGACCTCATACTGCCCCTGCCCCGTCTACTGATTTATGGGTTTGTGTAGGAAATCGCTCATTTGTCACTTCTCATCTCTTTTTTTCCTCATCACCCCCTTCTCTTTTTTCCTCCTGCTTGCATTAGCAATGGTTGCCCAAATTTTTCAGAGTTTCCAGTGAAGGGAGAGGTAACAGCTTGGAAGAAGGCAGCTCCATTCTATCAAAGCACAAACTGATTGGACACTTAGATGAGAACAATAGATGTCTTTCTGCTGGTTTGAGCAGAATTTCTGGAACTTCAAAAAAAAAAAAAACACTCAACCAGAATCTATTTTTTTAATCGTTGGGATACATACTATCGGAAGGAAAGGTATCGAAAGACTTCTCTTAATCCATTAATACGTCGTGGGGTGCAACGACTTATACCCCTTTCACACTGAGCTGGTGCCAGTCCTTGTTCTGTCCTTGTGTTAGTTGTCTTTACACCGGCAGACAACCAACCCAGAGATACAGCATTACGTCACGTATGAATCTGTTCAGCAATTGACTAGCATTCACCGGCTTCTTGCTGAAAAATGGCGTTGGCATGTTCGCGTCATGGACTTGTGGTCACCGCCCCCAACCGTTGAAGCAGCCATGAGTCGGCGCTACTGTGACACCAGTTTTGCAAGCTCCAAAAATCAAAGATGCTGCTCATTTTGGCGCTGGCTCTGAACCAGGACTGGCACCAGCACAGTGTGAAAGCAAAAGACATCTTGGATAATTCTGTGTGTCTAAACTTTGTGGTCAGCGTTTGTGAATGGCCCTTTTCTGCTCCAGTCTGACTGTTGCCCAGTGCACAAAGCTTGCGTCATCCATCCATTTTCTGATATTGCTTATCCTGTTCAGGGTGATGATAGAGGCCCGGAGCCTTGTCTGACTGATGAAGGTGGACTAAACCTTGGACTGGTTGCTAGTCAATCACAGAGCAGTTGCAAGAGGGAGTGGAATCAGATATGTGAACCCACAATTCCACCAATGGCCCAAAGCAAGGTCCATAAAGGCAGGATTGGGATGATAACACTAACCTCAACCCCATCAATCCCCCTTGGGATAAAGTAGAAAAGTTATGGTGATCCATGACATCCGACAAGAATTCCAAAGACCCACTACAAAACCTTGTTGAAAGTCTCCTCGTAAGGATGGTTACGGCTACAAACTGCATTTTCTCCCATTTTCATTTCTTTAGAATGGCCCGGTGCTGTCATACCTAAAGTGTACGCACAGTATATGGCTCTGCCGCTAATAGCTGCTAGTCCATACATTAGCACGTAGAGGTCCCGGCGAGGTCAGCGGCAGTCTGGAGCCGAGTGTGCGTGATTGTGCACCCGTGGTGTGTTTATGTGCCTCCGTGCACCTTACTCGCTCAGGTGCTGGCCGTAAATCTGCCTCAACCTTCCCGGGCCTGCTGAGGGCACGGCAGGGGCGGCTGGGGTTTCACCTCCTTCAAAGCCAGGGGAGGGAAGAGGAGAAGGTGGGGTAGGGTGGGCAAGTAAGAGATAAATCAGGGAGTGGGGCTTAATGAAAGCTCAGAAGGCTCAGATAATTATGGGACTGGCTGATAGAAATCAGGCTCTTTCTAAAAGAAGTCAATTAACCCACTCCCCTCCGTGGCCTAATTAGGCCGCTCCACTGGTTCTTTACCGTCATGCTCAGCTCAATATGCACACTCATGCTGTTGCGGGTTCTGACTGTGTGACTTAAATTGCTTCTTTTTTTTTTTTTTACCATTAGTCTTCCCATCCGAAGCTGCAGTTCGGCCTTAAGTTTCAGAAAGTTATGATAAAAATGCCTACAAACAGCTATAGGCTTTTAAAACTTGGCGGGTGAAATAAAAAGCCCAGAGTAGCCACCCAATCAGATAGGTTCAGCACGACAGACCCAGTCCCAAAGGTTTTTAATCTTTTGAGAGTACTACCTCCCTAACATTATCTTTCCTCTCGGAAAAACATTCTCAGGATCTAAAATTAGGCGCCAGTTACCACAGACCAAACATCTAAAATTCATCCGAAAGTTCCTAGTTCACCTGCCAGGCAGAAATATCGTATGGGTCAGAGCCAGGAGGGGGCTCCTCGCCAAGAGGCATCTGGTCATTAAAGCACTAGAGGCTACATGATGGCTGTGGTAAGGGTAAATAAGCAGTGTTGTAGAATGTCAACATGACCAGGCGGCCTATTTCACAGCACCCACTGTTGACATAACTGCTCTCTTATCTGGGGAGTGCAAAGCCTGACCCCACAATAGAAAACGGTGCCAGAACCAATACGGTAAGAAAAACCAACACACACCATAAGGGAATGCGTCTAATGGCATTACAAAGCTGTTGGCGACATCAGCGTGGCTTTAAAGCAGGGGTGTCAAACTCATTTGTGTCGCGGGCCACATTGTAATTATGGTTTCTCTCAGAGGGCCGTTAAGATTTTGAAATCATATAAATATTCAATCACCTCCTTATATTATTACATAGACAACAAATTGATAGATGTATAGTTTGGAAATCGAAATTCAAGGGTAATACTTTGTAACTATTGTTTAAGTTACTGTATTGTAAAGAGAGGTTGGGTAACAAAAACATGGTTGGAAATATTTATTCAATATGACAATTACATTTTTTTCCTCCAGATTTTAGCAAGAATCATGGCAGTTCAAGCACATGATTTGCTTTCGCGGGCCACAAAATATGATGTGGCGGACCAGATGTGGCCCCCGGGCCTTGAGTTTGACACCAGTGCTTTAAAGACTATGCAATCAAGCACAGGGGGGTTTTCATGCGCTCATACCGTGAGCTCATCAAATGAATAGGGTGTTTAGGGTCTTGGTAATCTGGGTAAAGGTCCCACTCTGCTCAGCCTGGTAACATTGGAAGGCCAGGCAGACGAGAGTACAGAAAGGCCGCGCTGGTTTGTGTTTCAAAGCCACGTTCGAATCCCCGTGTCAAAAGCTTATATTTCGGTGTCAAAACATATCATCTCCCAAGTAGTAACTCCTCTTTTTCATCTCTTCCATTCCTCTTCATCCCCTCCCCTGCTCGCTTCACCACCGTGGCCTCTTGACTGGATTGTTTGCATTGTGATGACCTGCTGCAAGCTGTTGCCACTCACTGGAAATGTTCTCCCTCCCTGTAATTCCATAGCTAGCCAGTATCCTCATGCACACCGTCCACACTGTCTTGTGCTCGAGCTCCATCTCCTCCCTCTAAAAACGATCGCTCCAGAGAACATACAATTTGGAATTCTGCCCTTGAAAATCACACAAAATGTCGAAGCTCAGACGGCCGACATGTATGACATTGCGCAAGACCTAGCATTACCGGTAAGCGCTCACTTCAGCCCCATCAAAGTCATCTCACACTTTGCTTTTGTGTCTGTTATGTGGCATTTGTTCAGCCTCAACAAAGTATGTTAAGAAAAGGAGAAATATACACAGGAAGCAACTTGAGGTAAGAAGACTGTGTTCAAAGCTGCCTTGTCATCAAAGTAACGGTAGAAGTCTTTTGTTTCTATATTTGACTATATTTATTAGTAGTTAAGCTCCTTGTGTTAAAAGCCTTTGTCCTTCAATGTGAGCGTTAGTGTTTTATTGCTTCTGTGTTTGGTTATGCTTGTATGCTTAAAGGTTTTATAAAGGACAAAGTTGGACCCTGACATTTACGAACAAAATTGGATGTTGAAGACCCCATTGTACCTTCCTGGGCGAATTATGAATCATAAAAGGTTCAGTGTCATCGACTGCCTGCAGCGTTAAAACTTGCTTTAAACGGAGGCGTTGACTGGAGACTGGCATATTTTGTTAGCCAAATGTTTTTTTGTCAAAATGTAGGTCATAATCAACCTTAAAAACTATACTTTAAAACAAATTAAAGGGCATCAAAATGTCACATATATGCCTAATTATTGAACAAGTTGTGAAGAAAAATAAAAAGTAAGCGGTATAACACTGAGCCCATGTCGCCCACTCGTGGTCATACATGGAGAAGGACGGGTCTTAAGTTTGAAGAGGATTTATAAACAGAAGCGTGGCCTTTCTTAAACCTGCAGAGGACCTTGTTTAGCAGTGAGAAGCAAAAATGTCAGTTTAACAGTTCGCTTCCAACTCCAACCAAAATGATGCACATGTCGCGACACTAATAGTTCTTACACTGTTAATTTAACAAAGAGAACATAATTGGCTACAGGCATTGGTTCTCAACAAGAGCGTTAACATTGTAGTTGTCGTTTGCACTGTTGTTGATTTACTTTCAGATCCAAGTGGAACTAGTGCCGCGGTGGATCGGGTCATGTCTTTTCAGCAAGTCTGTCTCCCAATGCAAACTGGATGAATGAATGCTTATGAACAAGCAGTGAAAGTAAGCAGCGGCAAACAGATGCTGCAAGACGGCCCCCCTCCTCACCTCTGTCTCGAAGCGGGAGGTTCCGGACACATTACTGATCAGAGCAAAAAACAGACGACTGAAATGGTAGCTGTGCAGCCAACCGGCCGTACGACCGGCTAACCCGATCCCTTTTCCTGTCTCCTCGCTTTGACCTTGGACACCGCCATTCTCCCACTCCTCGATGTTAAAGCTCAAATCAGTCTAACCAGCTGGGAATCTTTTTACGACTTCTTCCTTTCTTTATGGTTAAAATCATCCGGGACGCCAACCTCTTATCGGTAAAAATGGAAAGGGCGCTAATTTTTACGAACTCCCTCTTCCAATATGCTCCCGCAGATGTCGTGCTGGCGCAAGCTGCGACATAACTCAACCCCACATTGCCGGATGAATGTTTAGAAAGAAAAAAAAGAATTATTGTGTGATTTGGCTGACCTTGTATGCACTTCAAGTGTAGGCCGCAGCAGTGGGAAGAATGTGTTATCAGCGTTGGCTTTGCTGGAGTACTGTCCCAGAAAGAGATGCACAAGTGCTCTTCACAAGGTAACCAAGCGCATAATGTGGCCTTGCACCTCCTCTCCTTTTGTCTGAAGCTTATCAGTAATTACAAGAGTTAAATGTTTCTCTTTTGTTCCCCACGTGAACTCAAATTATACCGAGGGCAACCGCAAGACCTTGGGCTGGCTGCTTGGCGGCTTTCAGCTCTCTTATCTTCTTTGTTCCGTCTCGGCATCTCTGACAGGGCGCATCAGATGGAGAGGAGCCAGAGCTCTGTTTTCTCTTGCGCATATCACTCCCAGACTCGATCATAATAAGGGCAAATGGGGACAGAACTGAGAGGAAGGGAGCAAAGTGTGGACTTCCAACTGAGTCCCAAATGTCCAGCTCGTGACCTAAAAGGGGGAGTCCCACTGATGGATCCGTGAGGGAAGGAAATTCAAAGGACCAGAAAGGACAGGACATTCCAGTGAACTCCGGTTGATGGTATAACGCCAACGCTAGGATGCTGATTTACGACTGGGGGTATGGGATTTGCAGGTTGGACTCCCCATAAAACAAGACGTTCATTATCCTCGCAGGCCTCGGGAAAACTGATGGACAAACAAGATGAGCACAAGCCGGATGACGAGAAAGTCATCAAAATATTAACGGAACAAGGCCACTTTGAAGAAACTACTTGGTGGCACCTCAGGAAAGAGATCAAAGTGATGAGGAAGTAAAGGAAGATGAGTTGAACAGCAGGAGGGATCACGAAATGAGTGAGGAAAGAGGGGATGAAAGTGAAAAGAGGAAAGATGGTGCAAAAACCTGCCGATGAATCGAGATGTTGGTAGATCCTTGTGGTGCCGGTAGTGGTCTCCGCGGTCGTATTCTTCTCCAGCAAGCCAATGACTGCAGTGGGGTTGATTGTGCGTTTATCTCACTCTTGACAAAGCAAGCTGACTACCGGGATTGACGGAACACACGAGACTGTGGCGCCATTCACCCACACCACCGCTCTTGCTTTGCAAAAGCAGATCCATCTACCAGAGAGGGAGGCCAGGCCACCCAGAACGGCGTCGTCAAAGAGCCGCTTTGATGTGGCGTCAGCATATACTGTATGTGGTGCAAGGGAGCGATCACTGCAAAAATAACGTAAGTACTTTTTTTTTTTTTAACTGTCTCCTGTACAGCGTCATTACCTCTCATCGCTTCAGTAAGACTCCGCCAGGCTGTGCCAGCATGGAATACTGGAGCCTTATGGTCACCCCCAGGGAGAGGGAAACCTGCCCAGTCAAACCACATCCCAATTAACCAATTAAGTTCAAAAGTTAACACGGGACTCGTGTGAGGAAATAGTGCTGAGCGCATGTTTGAATTTGCCTTTTTGTGTGTGTGTGTGTGTGTGAGCGATTCACCTGGCTGCATAAATGGATCCAGTCGTAACATAAATCCAAGGAATCCACAGCTTTTTCAAATGATATTTTCAGTGCAACAAGAGAACAATAACACCAGTCCAGGAACCTTTTTGACATACCTTATATCTCTCTCAAAAGCTCAGTTGGCGGAGTATCAAAGTCATCCCTTTTTCTGCGGCATTTATTACAACAGAATGTCTTGACCCGGCTTGTTAAAAGAAGAGGAATAGATACAGGCAGTTACGTGAAGTAAGCTGTAAGATCCAGCGTCACAATAAGCTAGGTGACTCAAAGTTGAGGTGGAAAGTTTTTTGTTTTGTTTTGTGTCTTTTTACATTTTTGTTAAAAGAAGGATGTTGAAAATGAGATGAGTATTACGGTCGTCCGCAACGCAAATCCTCTTCACGATATTCCCTTGGTCTTTAAAGTTACGACGGTGTTTTATGATTTCTACGTTTTTAGTATGAGGAATGTTTGGAATGTGTTCCTTGTATCACCTAGCCGGGTGAACTGAATGTATGCCTTGTGTATAACGTGACAATGCATTCATGCGGCTGTGTAAACTAGTTCATTGCGCCCCATTTGTGAACTTGAAATCTCACATGGAAAATTGAGGACTCTCTATATTTTCATTTTTCTGTGTATCACCTGACTGGGCAAGAGGTAACCTCCAGTCTGAACATAAAACCAATGGCTATACAGACATCAAAATATCCAGACTTCTTCTAATGATATTTCCAGTGGAAGGTAGAACAACGGCAAGACCATTTCGGGATGTAAAATGGCTGTTTCCTGTTCGTCCCTCATATTTGGTCCTGCAGATGGGTTTTAATAGGTACCAAATGGAAGGTTTAGTGCCCCACAATTGGCCCACTGGAGTCTCTTTACAACATCGCGTTTTGGACTCGAGGCTGCAGCGCTGTCTCTCTTGTTGACAATATGCATCGGGCAGAGTGTTTGCGACTTCGCCCCAACGACCGCGTTCAAGAGGGGAGCCGCTGCGCTTGGCACGTTACACCAATAAAAAGATTTGTGGTTTGTATGGCACAATTGTAGCCGAGCTGATTTGCGCCCTGAAGCCAAATGCAGTGCGCTAGGAAGCAGGCCAACAGCTTTGGAGCGTGAGGTGAGAAACCCTTTTTGAATCGGCTCGGGATAGCTTTGTACTTTTTTGGGAGGGCGGGGCCTTTATCTGAAGGCAGCGACAATTTAAGTTCCCGCATGCGTGATTTACTGTGTGTTTGCTGTTGAAGAACAGGGTGAGAGAAGTTTGGGATGTCAGTGAACAGTTGGAAGGGCGAAGGACTCCCCCGATGTTTGTGCGGCCCCGGAGGATTCCTCCCCACTTCCTGTCTAAACACTCACCCCTACCTCAATGCTGGGAAGAAATGTGTCATTAACAGGGGGAGACCAAAATAATGTTTATGGGCTCAAGCAGCTCTGAAATCATTTTCCATATCAGTGCAACTGCATGGGCCCTGTGGGGGAGTAAATCTGATTTTCTCCTCACTGTGCCAATGGGAAACATCATGGGAAAGAAAACAGATTGGATTGTTAGAGAGATGGCCTGGCGCAGCTGTGGGCGTCTTTGTTTTTGGGTGTGTTGTTGTCTATGTGTGTGTGTGTGTGTATGTTAAGGAGGGGGAAAGAAATCACAATTTTAAAAGCGGATGTTTTGGATGTGCACGTGAGATGGATGAGCTCCACTCTGATAATGGCGATTTTATGCCCAGGGAATAATGATCCGGAACGTAGGAAAGGGCCTGGAAAGCATCTCACGTAACAATAGGTCAGCTAACAAGCTCGCTCAACAAACGTTTGGACAGGTAGCAAATGGCTTGCCTTGAGGAGGTGAGCAACTGCTCTGCATTCAAAGAGCAACGTGAGACCTGGCCTTGCAAGCCAAGCCTCTTGTATATTATCTTAACTAAGAGACATACGCTTTAGATTGGCTTTAATAGCTAGTGTGGGGTGGGGGTTAGAGGGGGGCGGGGCACGCTAATAAAGTACAATGGAACTAAGGTGCTTGGAGAGCAAACACTCTGTAATGAGCTTGGACCAAAAGTGTAGCACCCTGGTCTGGTTTAATATCTACTTCCTGTGACATCATAAACATTCTCATGAAGGCACTGTTACACGAGTCTGTGTGGAGACCTTGCTTTCTTGCTCGAGCTATTAAACTAAATCTGTGCGGTGGGTGTGGGAAGTTGTGAGTGCACAAGTGTGGGTGGGTGGTGTAAAAAAGGAGGTAATGGGCCTTGTCCTGGTCTCATCCTGTTGCTGTTTCGAATCTGTCCTCCCACTCCCTCCTTTGTCCCAGCATGGAATGTCTACTTGTTCTCTTCAATTGAGGCCAGTGACTCAACGCATTACTACAGTTTCTCATGGAGCAAGCACCACTCAACATCAGTCACAAAGAGAAGCTAAAACGGCACTTACGGTACCTTCGAAAAGCACCTCTCAATACCACACCGGCTTGTAATAAAGCGAATCGGGTCTACCATTGCCACGGCAACCCCGGTTTACCAACTTTGCAGATATTAGTAGTCCACAGTCTGCCTCACAATTTAAGGTTCTGAGTTTGAATGATGGCTTTCTGCATGGAATTCACAAGTTTTCTCTGGGAACTACGGTTTCCTCCCACAGTCTGAAATTAGGAGACTAAATTGCCCAAAGGTGTGAATCCGAGTGTAAATAGTTGTCTGTCTGTACCCTGTGGTTGACTGGCATCCAGTCCAGGATCGGCCCCGTGTCATGCCCAAGGTCAGCTGACATAGGCTCCACCTCACGTGTGACCCAGAACAGGATAAGCGATACAGAAAAGAGGTTTCCTCTCTAGCAGACTTGAGAAACATCCCCTGACCCTGGATTTTCTTTTCATTCCTACTCAATTAGGCTTTCTAAAATGACGGCCTGGTCCATGGCAGCACTGATGCTGTGTGAACACTTAACCTTTTTTTGATGTGATTCTCAGAATTGAGCACCACATGGAAAATAGACCAGTACCAGTCGAAAATGACAACCAGAGCCGTTAAAAAGCAAAGAGAGAGAAGCCTCTTAATTGCGGGAGCAACCATAGAATACTGATACTATAAATTGTTCAACTCCTGAAACGGTTGTACGGTTTGGAAAAATCATATATTTCAAAAATTTTGCATGCTCACTCCATCCCAGCTACAAAAAAACAATGCCCAATCTTTTTTTCCCGATTGCTACCTTTGCAAGGACATAGCTTGTCCTTGCCTTTTTGATATGGTGGTTCAGCACAACCATTTGATGCATTTTTCAAATTGTATATGTATGATGCTTCAGATGGGGGGGACAATCTCAGCATGCCTTTAGCGTGTCATTAATCACAAGAGAATAAGCTGACCAGGAAAACGCTCCATACACAAGTCCCTAAAAGTCCCTGACACCACTATCTACACTTGGCTCAGCTCACGCCTCTTACCCATCATCGGGATATTTCCCCCTGTAGCACAGAAAATCTTTCACTTTCCTCTAACATCTATTCTTCCAATTACTTCTCCTGTTCCTTCTCCACCCCCACATAAGCTGACCACATCCACTAAACTCAGTCCACAGGCATGCAGAGTGGAGTGTCGGAGGCGTAAGCTCCTGGCACTTTCCCCCACCCTTGCACTTGGCCCGGTTCCAGGACCCGAGCGCCCGGTCGCTCACTTGAGTATGGACGAGCCTCCAACTGAAGACGTAGGACTGTCTCACGTTCAGCCCTCGTGTTTGGTCATGCTGCTGCCATCCCAAAACACGTCTGGGGTTGGGGGAGGGGGTGGGGTTGGTGGGGGGAAGCTTGTGAAGTATGGTGAAAGTATTTCTCCACCATTCCATCAAGTGGTACAGTTCAGTTCATACATTCGTTATGGTAAACAATGATCTGGCTTGTGTTTCCAATACGGGGCGTGTAGGGGCATTGCCGTAACTGTGTCAGCAGTGTAAATAATGTACCAAAGGACTTGAAGATCATCCAGCACTTTATGTTGTCTTGTCTTTGTTGGCTATGGTATGCAGTGTGTTTACTTCTACCTTTGAGAAACTTTGAGAAACCCCAGAGGCTTCTACCCCCTATGTAAGGATGCCAAAACTGGTACCGGATACAGTGTAGAGAACCAAGCTTGAGAAAATGGGGATGGAGATACCAGAACAAAGACGTCTGTGACAATTGTGAGAAGCAATCTGGCTACCAATTGAGTTAATGTTTTCAAGATGACTGTTCGAAGGAAATTCCCCCCCCCCCCACCCCCAACTTGAGTAGCCATTTCAAATTCCCAGTGTGTTTTATTGTGAGGAAGTCAATGCCGGGTTAGTCAGTGGCCCTCGTGGGTGGTGTGTGCAGTCAGTCTGGGACCACTGATGTGTGCAGTTGTTGCCTAGTTCCATCCGGTTCCTGGTATCCCAAAAAGTTGCACTGATTAAGGAGTATGAGGTGTAAGTGGAACGTTTTTGACGTTTGAAAGACTTGAGCAGAAACGAGGACTGCACTAACAGGAAGAGAAACACCCCGTGAGGTGGGAGAGGAACTGACGAAGCCTTTGTGATGTTTTTACTTGGTAAGTCAACATTCTAAATTGATTTTTCAGTCTTAATTTCAGATGTACTCTTGGAAAAGAAAGCTAATACATTTGATAGGTGAGGGAATTTATGATTCCTATCCTTAACGGCAGTAGCGCAGTTCAGATATCGAACAAAAACTTTCTGGCATCTTGTCTTACTTGGTCAGATAATATCAAGTACAGCTGTTGCACTCAGTGTGATTTGATCAATTCTTGGACTACAAGAAGTAGGAATGGAACGTGTCATAGGACATAATAGAGTGGATACGGGAACTGAGGAAGTCCAGAGCCCTACAGTTGTAAGGACAGACTTCTGACACTCCAACTTTAACCCAACTTTTAGTACGTATATTACTAGGCAGGATTATGCAACAACTACTAAACATAATTTAATGAAACGTTGAAAAACAAATTCAAATATAAAGCAGATGGCTCGATAGAGGCTGCGGTTTCTGATAAGATTTTGTCACTTTTGTCAACATACCAATGAATATGTAGCAAGTGGGCATCTATGGCGGTGCACAATTTGTTAAGATTCAATCTTGGTGGTGGTCTTGGTTTCATTGAGTGTTATTCTAGTACTTTCTGTGGGTGAGCAGATATGCTGTTGTGTGTTGCTACCTTGTAACATTTTCCTGAGTTGCTTGCTGATCACTGATGTAGTCAACCAACACCTGCAATATTCCGATCATCTCTTGTCCGCATCACATTTCTGGTCGTGTGTCTAAAATGTCATTGTGTTCCTTCAGACAGCCACCTTGCAGATGAGAAAATGATTTGGCACAATATGGAAACAAATAATAATAGTCTCATTTTTATATAGCGGCGTTACAGTATGTACAGATTTTGACCATTCCCAACATTCAAAAGAACACATTGTGGGTGGGTGCTTCTTGCTGTTTTTTTTTTAGCCATTTTAACCATCACTTCTTGGCCCACACGAATCCTTCTATATCCATTATTGTATAATTCCTTAAGACAAAAAAACAATAAAAAACAAATCGCACCTCACAGGGTTGCATTAATGGGCGAAAATGCTAATCAGAGCGGATTAGTGACCCGAACGGGAGAATGATTATGACACCTTTGTCCCTGAAGCCCTCCGATTGAAACTGGATTATCTTTAGGAGAAAAGCGTGCGGGCTATGAGCTGCAACAGTTTCTCTTTGGTGGGGTTTAAGGTAGGCAGCACACTGACCAAATGCATCAGCCCTCTATCGCTTTAATGGCCAGCATTCAGTCTCCTTGCCTCAAGCTCTGGTTCTCTTTTGTTCCCATGACAACGGGGCCCTTATCCTCCCTGCCTGCTGCTCAGTCCGAGCTGTCCATGGGGGCCTCCGGTCCAGTGCCTTATGAATATGTGCGATGCTGCTGTTGGGAACAAACTGGCCTTCGTTGTCCCTATACATCCAGTTTTGCACATTTGATTTAGGATTGCTCAGACAGGCAGGTGTGTACACCACATACCAATGTTCCTGTCTCCCTTAATTCCTTAATCTCCATCGCTCTGAGGGATGAGCACCAAATGAGTGCCTATACAAGTGCACCGCTGGCACCACTCAAGAAGTGGAGCTCAAAATAGAACATCGACACGGAGCTGGCTCGGTGTCGGCAGTCTCCTGATAAGCTGCTAACCAAACAGATGTGGAAAGCAGATGTGGAAAGTTATTGTGGTGACCTCCATTCCCCCTGATCGTTACTGCCTCGGTTGGCTCCCAAACTCACCTCAGCGCACCAGACCACTTTTACAAGATGCACTGTCTCAACAACAGCTCAGATTCATTACGCTTCATGTTGTCACAGAATGAAGCAGATCTTAGAGGACTCTTAAGTGACACGATGAGGATTCGAGAAGACCGGAACATGGTGGAGATAGTGTCACAATACAGATTGGATTATTGCAAGGTCTGCAAGGTTTTTTATCAAGTACTGCTCTTCCACGAATGTCTCCTTGCTTGACATCCAGACACTCCTTTTATATGTTTTCTCTCTTGTCTCCCTTGCAGAGACACCTTTCTCCATTGCTGTGCACAAAAAGGCTTTGCTGTCACTCCCGATGTCTCTCTAACCCCTTCTTTCTCTCCAGCGCGACACTGTTAATAATGCAGGAGGATTAGTTGATTTATGTGAGCCGGAGGCACTGAGGAGGCTTGGCTTGGCTACCTAGAGGGGAAATGAGCAGAAAACAGGGCAGGATAGTGTATATATGGTAGATGGCAATGTCGTACTGCAGTTGTGGGTGTCTGAATGATGCGGGCTGGATGTGTGCCCGGCAACCATGCTGGCATTAATCCATCCCCCACTGTCCTCCACCCCCACCCCTGTTTTCGTTGGCGCTGTGACAGGGCTTTACCGCAGGCACTCGGGTGATTTGAGGTGGCACCAGAGATGGAGGCGATAAGGTGGGGGCACAAACCAGAAAGGCTATGACATTGTAGTGTGTCAGCAGGCTGCCACACAATGCCCCATATACCTTCAACACCTATTGCAGCATAGCTGAACTACTGTATCACAAAACAATGATAAAACAGTAGCACCTTTACCACAGCATGTTAAAAGCCAGGATTTACCCAGGTTTTTGTTCTGTATAAAACGACCCTAAAACGGAGTGGGGGTGACCAAGTCACCCTGGCAGTATTCCGCCTTGGATGTAGGATCAGCGCTAGGACAATACTTGTGTAAATGCTAAATCTTGAAGTGGAGGGAAAGTGATGTTTCACACAAGCCATTTGTTGAAAACACTATCCAAAAATGACTTTTTACGCCACAACAGATGCTGGTTGATGCAGTCTTTCAACTGATTAAGTGATTCTGAGATGCTGTGTCTGTGTGAAAGCACAGTAGCCTGCCTTTGCTGTGTTCTGTGTTAAAAAAGAAAATCTCTTCTGCTTAAAACGAAATAGTGGGTAAGGATGTAAACTCAGAATTCCTGCTGTCAATGCCAGGAAACCCATCAATACATAAATTAAAAAGCCATTACTTTAATTTCCGGTGGATTCTCAAATTGCTCCCTGAGGACAAATAATGCTTCTTTTTCTCTTCAATTTAATTGAGATTTTAATTGAGATTCAGATTTGGCCTTCGCAAATGGAGCTGCATGTTTGTGTGTGTTCTTATCGTACATAGGAGTGAAATATACTAACTACAATGCAAAATGTGGAATCAAGCGAAGCTGCAAAATTGGGTTTCAATATGATTTAGACATAGCATTTCCAACACAATGTATGATACACACACGTGCATGAGTGCTGTCTTCATACGTAAGCATGACAACGTCACGGTCCTGCCACTCGGGTGGGGGTAGTGGGCACGTAATGGCGATGCAATTTAACCATTGGTTAATGAGTGTGTTTTCCCATGCTTGCCCAGCAATGCATAATAGACAATCAGCGCCCAAGTACCGTCCACGTTCAACGTTGTTACAAATGGTCAATTACTCATCGCAGTCCTGTTAAACACGCAGTTCCAGCAGCCAGGGAAGGATTTCTGTGCTGGTGCAATCATTAAGCGTCAGAAACCTAAACTGGGAGACAAAACAAAACAAAAACAATCATCAAACAATGTAGACCAAGCAAAAGATAAATAGGAGATACAAATACAGCAAAAGTAATAGAACATGAGATACTTCAACAAAACAAAATCCTAATGAGGCTTATCTTGAGGTTTTTGTTCTGGTACCCTCTGGGATCGGGCCGCACTCCTGTGATTGTTAACCTTTAAGATTTTAGAGCCAGAACAATGCCGTTATGTTTTGGCATTGAAAGTAAAATTTTGCATTCTAGAAGTACTGTTAGTGGGGAGAAAAAAGCATTGAAGAAAAGAAAAGTATGGTATTTTGATATTGTTTTTTATAGTAGCATGTGTTTTTTCAGTGTCGTCTTCAGACCATCATGTCCATCTTTTTTCAGTAACAGTGCTTTTTGTTTTCCCACACTAATGAAATAAAAGAACATTGTATAAAAAATATCAAATTTTATGTTCAATACCAAAACTAAGTGGTAGTGTCCTGGCGCAATATAAGAAAAACTCTGGTTTAGGACCCAAAATGTCAATTTTCTTGACATAAACAGGCACGCCCATTCATATCTGTTGTGTTATTTATAATTACCCTGTGTACAGTTTATGTTGAAGGTATGGCGATATATTATGTACATGTGGATTCCTGGGACAAACCACATTTCTATTTTGGAAATTGCTTCATTACGATTTAGTCCACTTTAGGATGACATAACTTGGGCTTGGAGAGATAGGACTGCTTATTACACACCACCACAAGTATATTTCGGCTTATTGAGATGGGACCAAGAAAAGTCTAAATTTAGCTAAACTAAAAAAAAAAAAGAAAAAAGGGTGGGATTGTCTAATTCCCGATGTGAAATCAGAAGATGAGAGAAGTGGAACAGAGTGGTGAGAGAGAATGGAGGGAGGACGGAAGAGAGAAAGAATGGAGGGAATGGGTGGGGCGCGGGGGCACACTGGGGAACAGAGGCGAAAGTGTGTGAGAGCAAGAGGGAGCGAGCCTGGAAAAGTGTGTGCTCAGCTGTGACATGAGACCTCTGCGTGCCCACAGGGAGAGGCGGAGTGAGGACCACGACTCTTGTGTCAGCGCGCATGAGACACGCACACACAAACACACACACACTGGTGCGCTCATTCACCCCTCTCCCTGGGGCAGCGTTCAAATATGCCATGCTTAATTATTACGCCTTAGAAGCTAGTCAGCCTCTGAATCGACATGGAGCATTTTTATTTATTTTTTTATTTAAAAGACTGTGGCGCTGTCTTTGTATTTCTGGAAAAATGGTCTCCGTACACTCAGCGGTTTGCGAATTCTCTCAAGTGCATTTTTTTTAAACTTATCCCCCATTATTGATTGAAAAAAACAAACAAACGCAATATCAATTCAATTCTGTAGCGATTCGCAGTAGGGATTGTGAAGAGCAGGAGATTACTGCGCTTTTACTTTTACACAGCCTCTTTCCTGTCACACACATGCCCATATATGGTCAAGCCATTTGTTTCCACTTCCACAAAAAGGTCGACGGACATGTCAGATGTTCCCTCGCTGTTCGAAGAATGACCGTGGATCAAAGACTCTGTTTTGTCTCCTTCATACAGGCAGCGGATTGATGGGAAATTCCTCCGCCTCCTTCATGGGGACCTTTCTGGCCAGCAGTCTGGGCTCGCCCCCTTCCCACCCGTCTCACCATTCCCGGCCGCCCTCCTCGCCTTCCTCGCCCTCCTTCCGGGGCGGACCCCATTCCGGCGCATCGCAAATCTGGTTCTCCCATTCGCATGAAGGTATCTCATAAAACCAACCTCAATCCTTCTGGGTGCCATTGTTCTTTATTTTTAGGCTACACTCACTTTTTTTTTGACCAAAGCACATCTTGTAATCAGGCTCCCGCTCTTTTATTTAGGCACCAAAATAAGCCCCGGGCCCCAGTGTGTTTGGGACGGGAAAGCTGGTGCTACAGTTTTGGGCCGGGAACACAAGAGTCAAAAGTTCAGCCAGGGAATCTTGCGGTACTCGCCGTGCGTCAGCTGGAACGCCTATGGAGCAGCTCCCGTAAATTTGGGCCAGTAAAAAGGTTTGCCTTTGTGTCCCTCCCAACGCTCGGCATCAAAAAGGGAAAACCCGGTCGGACACATGTCACACGTGCAAAGTCGAGCAAATGAAAACGTGTGCTCTTTGTACAACGACGTTCAAGTATTCTGGGAATTAAAATGTTTCCGTGCAGGGGAATCTGAAAGTCTGAACACAGCACAATCCCTTCCAGGACTCTCATCCATTTGTTTCAATTCTTTAGTCTTCTAATTTCAAACAATGACGATCCAGCAAATCCGAAAATACTGTACAAGCAATGTTTTCAATAACATTTTGACATTCTTAAAGGTCATTCAAATGTTGAATAAAACTAGATGAAATCCAAACTGTTTCCTCAAACATTGCAAAACAAAATAGCATTTGCTCAGTTTGGCCGGACGGCCAGCTCTAGAAGGGGTTTTGGTCGTCCCAAACGTCTTCCATTTCAGGATTATGGAGGCCACTGTGCTCTTAGGAACCTTAAGTGCAGCAGATTTTTTTTTTTTTATAACCTTGGCCAGATCTGTGCCTCGCCACAATTCTGTCTCTGACCTCTTCAGGCAGTTCCTTTAACCTCATGATTCTCATTAGCTCTGACATGCGCTGTGAGCTCTAAGGTCTCATACAGACAGGGGTGTGGCTTTCCTAATCAAGTCCAATCAGTATAATCAGTACACAGCTGGACTCCAATGAAGGTGTAGAACCATCTTAAGGATGAGCAGAAGAAATGGACAGCACCCGAGTTTTAAATATGAGTGTCACAGCAAAGGGTCTGAATACTTATGGCTGTGTCATATTTCTGTTTTTCTTTTTTAATAAATCAGCAAATATTTCAACAATTACGTTTTTTTCCGTCGATATGGAGGGGGCTGTGTATACATTAATGAGGAAAAAAAATAATTTAAATGATTTCAACAAATGGCTGCAATATAACAAAGAGTGGAAAATTTAAGGGGGTCTGAAAACTTTCCGTACCCGTTGTATGTATTTTTCATCTCTGTATTAATTGTAAAAAAACAAAACAAAATATGAGTAAAATTTTTTAAAATGGTACCGTATATTTGTTAGTTACCGGTTAGTTTGAATTATATTAACTGTAAATAAATTTGAAAAATTATAAATTAAAATAATAAAGACAAATATTAGTAAAATATAATTGTTTTTATTTTATTAAATATTGGATTAATTAACCCTTTTTTTTAAACCCTCATCTACAAATGACCTGGCCCATCTGTCTCTCTCAAAAGTCAAATGTGGAAAGTTTGCCCAACGCTATTAGTGAGGCATACTGTTTAAGGAAGTGGAAGTGGCTTGCTGAAGGTTTGTCCACTTCATGTGTCACGCTTTTTAACATTCTCACTCAAATGTACTGTATAAAACCACTGTCTAGTAAAAGTTAAAAATACTGAACTACAAACGTTGAGCCTGGGAGGCACGTCTCTTCACATTAAGACTAAAAACAGCAGACCTTGTGGCGTACATTCCATTCTTCCCCCATTTAACGATTATGTTGTATTTTTATTTTAGCCGTACTATATATCACATGCCGGTACCGTGCTGAGATGGCATCATGAAAAAGAACACCAAAAAAAGGTGACTGTTACTTTAGAGATCAGCTTCCAAGTTGTTTAAGCTTATATGGCCTTTAAATTTGGAAGGTCCACTGTAATTCGTTTGCCTTCCTCCTATGACATAATTGACAATCTTTTGTTAAATACGTGATCACGGAGCAACCACATACTTGCATATAGAGTCTGTCAAAGTGACGGATTGGTAGTATTTCAGTCATCTTGCTTTTTAATTATTTTTAATTACGGAATAACCCTGCTGTTAGTCCATGGGTGAACCCCAGTGGGGAGGCGTGGTCACTGATCAGTGGCAGCCCACATAAGCGACATGTTCAGTTGTGTTCAGTATTATAGCCATGTGTTTAACAAAGTGAGTAAAGCTCCAAATCATTATAATAGCTTTCACTCTCGATCATCATGTCAAAAGTTGATTGCCTCCATGCAACACAGATGTGAAGCAGTTTGAAGGAAACACATTATATATATATATATATATATATATACAGTATATGTGCATTTGCTATCATAAGGATTTTAACATTTAAACACACTGCTTTTATAAACACAACCGTTGTGTGTATTGCATCCGTCCCAGTCACAGTATTTTCGCTCAAAACTGAAATGGTGAACATGAGTGTTTCTTTCCCCGGTTTGGTTGTCCAAGCTATTTGATTCTTGTGGAAAAGTAGACTAATATTAATAAGAGTGATGATGATAATGCTAAGGCTAGTAAAAGTAATGGCGGTGATTACGAGCAGGATTATTACTCGGTAGGCAATGGAGGCCATTATCTGTATTGCAGTTTAATAGCATATAACGCACTAAGGGTATGATTGAATCCAGACTGTTCATCAGCCGCATTCAGCTGTCCTCTCCTCAAGATAATTGCATATTGTCTTTTTGCGTGTTTTGCATAAAAAGCAAGTCATGAAAATGAGCGGAACAATTACCACACAATCACGCCTCCTCTCTCTGGGTATCGGCAGAACCCCTACCGTCGAGCATGGAAGGCACTGATGTGGGTCCCACTTTAAAAATATTCCTGCCGAAAATGGCTTCTTACATGCAGTTGCAAGCATACTGTAGGTGACCAAATTCGGAGTCAAAAAAAGATCACCAGTTTGGGCTTCTCTCGAAATCAAGTCAATAAAAAATGTAGCCATGTTATAGGATTTCATTAAGTGCAGATGTGCATGATAAAACAGTTTTGAACCCTCAATGTGTTTGAGTGGATTTATTGACTGTTTATTAAAAACAGTAACGCAGTATCGCGGCGCTAGGGTGGCACCCCTGCTGAGCCGCAACGAAATAAAAGTTATACAATATACAATAAGGAATATTTGTGAGCTTGAAATGTGGAGTGCACCCAGGACGCATAAAATATGACAAAATTATAAACATGTCTGCACGTGGGTCGCTTAGGCCGATAGAAAAATCGCCAAATAGGCGTCGAGTCTCGTTTGAGTTTGGGCCAATTTGTGATTCAAGATGGAACACATGACATAAACTATCTTTTTTTGGTCACAACTCCTCAAACAGTACGCAGCACCAATCATAAATTGGGTTTCGCAGCCGCTAAAATATGCTCGTGGACTGTGACATCAACTGCTCTGTTGTGGTTGTGAAGTACATAAATAAAGAAACGGCAAGAGTGGCGCAGTTTGGGCCCCGGTCGCTCAATGTGGAGCAGAGTTTCGTTTATAGCGTGAGTACTATTTATTTCCAACTGACTGAACAGCTACAGCACTTTGAAATCAGCAAGTCCTAGCTTAGAATCATTAATCAGACATTTTCATTTGTCCATAAGGTGATAGAACATGAGTACCTCATATAAGGTGATAGTTCCACACACATGCATACAGACCGTGAGAAGTTGGTTGAGATTTCAGAGATGCAGTGGTGCCTTGAGATATGAATTGATTAGGGCTTCGGACTTGCAGTCTAAATCCCCATTCGTTTTAGCATTGAGAGTAACGAATGACTAGCGAATCACAATAACATTGTTACTCCTTGTACTATTCTGAAATACATTCTGTACATTCTGAAATAAAAATCCAATTTGATTATTTGAAAACTATCTATAGCAGCTAACTAAAAGTGGGAGTTCGCTATCTGCTAAACTGCTGCTTAATGTGAAGTTGAGTTGAGTTCACAGCCAGCATACAGTGCGTAGGTCTGAATATTTTGCTTGCAAGTCAAAGCAAAAAAATAAAATAAAAAAAACCCCTGAGGAAATAAGTGCTTGTATCTCGAAATAATCGTAAGTCAGGTCACTCGTATCTTAAGGCACGACTGTACAAGGATTAGAGGTGCGCATCGTAATCGTGTCATTGATCGATTTCATGGAATTGTTGATGAATTGCGCCTGGAACCGTTCGAGGCAAAATGTAGCGCACTACTTGGCTGCGACCAGCAGAGGCGCTGTTGATTAAATCAAGTAATTTACCGTCTAAAGAAAAGCAACATGAGGTCAGCATAATGGGAAAATGGGAAAACAGCCACACCATGACACTCCTCCCTCTGGCAGCATCATTCTGCACAATACGACACTGGCATTACATTGGGAGTTCAGAATATTTGGAGGGATCGTTAATGTTCCCCATATTAAATCAGGGAAATTGACGCAAATGCCCATGAACATGTCAAATTGAATCTCAGTGATCCATTTGAAACTGGTTTGTCATTACAACTGATGTTGAAAAAACGGATCAGACTTGATAGCGATATAAGCCCCATTTCACACTGCCTTCGTGGCAAATTGGCAGATCAGTGGCGTAATGGTGGAGTCTGCATTTACAGTATTCGCCTGTGCTTCTCGAATAGAACTTGCTTAGGTGGGACTGTGCCGTGTTCGTAGTACACAATAACCCAGCTGGTGGGGCTTTGTGCATTCCGATAACTAGTTGCGGCAATTACTTTCAACACCGCAGGGGCATGTGCAGTGAATCTTGGGTAAAGTTGAATGCAGCTATTGGCGTTACTCCATCTGATACTGCATTGTTACGACAAATACATCGCAAAAGCCTGGAAAAAGTCGGCTTAGTTATAGCCAGTGTGAAACGCGCTAATATTTGTGCATCCATTTTCTATGGCGCCTGTCCTCAATAGGGGTCGCGTGTTAGCTGGAGCCTATCCCGTCTGACTCAAGGCGAGACCGGACTGATCGTCAGCCAATCGCATGCGCTAATATTTAGCTCAGTGTAAAAGAGGTGACTATATTATTCAAAGCCACATCGATGACAAATATGGAAACAATTATGAAGAAACAGTGAGCGAACTATATCATTTAAATTTACTACATGAATTAGTTTCTCATTCAGTCCATTCAGATCTGATATTTTTATTTTCCACAATTTAATTTTTTCTTCCTTTCAGTTCGGAAAACGCGTAAGGGTTGATGTCATGATTTATTCACCACGTTTTCCATCCTAATCCGAGCGTGGAAGTGGTTTTGCGCTGTTTTTATGTTTTTATTCTTTGGTCTTTTATAAGTACAAATGTAAAAGGTGTATGGAAGGGGAAAAAAACAAACAAATTCTGGTAGTGTGTGATTGTGGTAGAAAACAAAAAAGCAGTAAATGTGCTTTTGAAAGATTTTGTTTGGCAGTCAACTTAAAGGCAAAATTCTGGGTTCCTTGCAGGCCTCAAGCCAGCTGGACTGGCTCCAAATGACCTCTTCGTTTCTGCCAGCAATAATCTGAGCGCCGTACTCTTCACAGATACACACTCCGTTGCCTCCACACACACCTGTCTAATCCACTTTGGTTTGTTTCGCTTTTCCAAGCCTATCTTCAGTTGTCCATTTTCCCCGTCTGTGAGCAGTAGCTCACGTTCTCCTTTTGCGGGATTTCAAATGTCAACAAAAAGCCCACCCCCACCCTCCCCACCCCAACATCGCCGCTGCTCCTCTGCTGCCTCTTTAATTCTCTCTCTCTCTCTCTCGAGCCAGTTTGCATCCCTTCCTTTCAATTAGTCAGACCTGGAGAGATGCACCACCGTGCTGCCCCTCCTCCGCCAAACATTTTTCATCTTGTCTCCTCCCTTTCTGTGTCTTGATGCTTCTGTCACTTTTTCTCAATTAGCAGAGCTGACAGGCGGCCCGGCCCGCTCCTCCTCGCCGCTTTCCATACGCCCTCTCGCCCAAATCTTGCGGTGACTTCATGAAGCATCGAGATGTGTGAAGTCTTTCTCATGACATGTTACTCATTACAGCAAAGACCTTAGTGGTTAGCTTTTTTTTTTTTTTTTTTTTTTTTTACAATTCAATGACTGCTCAGAATGTTAAAAAGTCACCTAAAGCATTAACAGTGAGTTTACGAAAGGTTTTATAATGGCAACAAATTGACTCATGAGCAGATTATTTCAATTTCTATTGTCTCCTAAGGTGTACAATTATTTTGAAATATGAATAAATTGGAGGTCAACTGGCATCCCAGAGCAGATTATGTTTGACCTTTATGGTTCTTACATCAACAATTGACGTTTTATGGTTCCACTGTACGTTGACAATCCACTTTTATTGTTCCGCTATACACCAACAACCAACCTTAATGGTTCCACGGTACATCTACAGTCGACCTTTACGCTTCCACTGTGTATCAGGGTATCTGCAGGTTTATGGAAGCCAAATTTTTAAATACTTAATACTTGTACCTCTCTCTAGCTGTCTCTCTGCCCCTCGTTAGTTGAGGTACCACTGTGTATATGTAATATATATATATATATATATATATATATATATATATATGTAATATATATATATATATATATATATATATATATATGTCATTCAGCTTCTCTCAAGCCACCAGTTCGTGAGAAATACCTTTAGAACGTCTGCCGATCGCCTTCCTACGCTCTGTCAGTTCTGCCTCCTGCTTTGCCCGCTGAAAACGAGGGCACGCTTAGCGAAATCCCCTCTATGGCCGCTGACTTTTTTATTGTGGAGGGAGAGAAAGAAAGCGGAGCCGCTGTGCAGTCAGCAGACAGCGCTAACACCCTTCTTGCGTCGCCTGCAGCAAGAGCAGAAGCAGCAGCAGCATCTTCCCTTGTCCTGGCCAGATTAATGGCTGAATGAGCTACGGCGCGCCCAGCGGATCCCCCTCCCCACACGCTTGCCGCCCCAGTGGAGGGCATGCTGAAATTGAGCGGGCTGGCATTATCGGGCACAGCCAGACCACGCTGTGAAAAAGGATTACGCCATCAATCGTCACACTCTCTCCCCCTCCCCAAAAAAAAGCCCCTCTCCCAGAAAACAGCTCTCTCTGTATTTCTCTCTCTTCAACAAAAGGATTCCCCCTCCTTCCTTTGTAAATGAATGGACATAAATTTGTGTGCTTATTAATCATGACAGCAAAGATAGAGAACGAGACAAATGGGGATATGGGAAAAGAGTAAGAGTGGTGGAAAAAAAGAGGTGAAAGAAAGAAAGAAAGGCTACTGTGTGTAATTATCACCCTGCTGCCCTCTGTGGGAAGCGTCCCCTCCTGCGTTATTGTTGGCCTGTTTGCCCTCTCTGTGCATTTCATTAATTAAGATGAGAGGGCACAGAGGCTGCGCGGAGACGAGGTCATTTAGCCCGCAACAACGCTCTTCCCTTTTCAGAGCCACCACAAGCACCATCCCCATTGTTCCAAGAGCTAAAAGTGAGACATCTAACACTGCTGATGGAGGGAAAAGAAAAAAAAACAAAAAACATGCATCCGCACACACACAAAGCCAAGTGAAGTGCATCTGCGCTTTCCAGGATCAGGCCGCACGCTTGCCAACACAAATACATCTGTCTTTCATTTAGCTTGTACAACATTGTTTCTTTCCATCCCTCCTCACGATCCTCCGTATACCAGGTGTGATTTGTTTTAAGATGAGGATGGTGCAATGTCCTAACACTGGGACGGCCCTTCCTGTCAAACCATGTTTTCACTACCCTCCACCTACAAAATCGTACTCTTTAGTATTACAATAGATTTTTGTTAGCCTATCACAAGTCAGCAGTCATCAAGTCCAAACCTTGAACCGTAGGAGACTGTTCTTCTTCTTGGTTGTTGAAGGATCGTGGTCACACAGGACTCCGCTGTTCCAGAGGTTCTGGTTAGTGGTGGTTCTGATCAACACTATTGTCGTTAATGGACCAGCAGAAATTACAAACAGAAGAACTCTTTTGGACTTCAATGCCAGTCGAATTTGATTGACTTTTTGCAGATCCGAGTCCCTCAAGGGCACCGCAATCCAAAGATGACATTGATATGTCATAGGATCCAAGAGATGGTACAGCTCAGTATAGGCCAGACGAGTGGTTTTGGCGCAATAGCAAACAGACTTGAAATCCTTACAATCAGATGGTGTCACGGACATTTCTGGGAGAATGTTGGAAAGACATCACAATCATCCTCAAGCCTGAGCTTATCGTGTATTGTCTGCATTCTAAATTCAAGCGGGAAAGGCAAACATGATAGGCGGAGCCACTCCTTATTTGCGTATGAACACCACCAGCTGCATGGGACCTGGAGGATTATGTAGAGTTTGTGGGGATAACTGCATCATGGTGCTTATTGCCCTGTCTTATCTGCCATCGCTACCCCTTCCCGTGTTATCTATTTCAGCCGCCGCGGGGTATCCTCGATTCTCAGGGAGTCTGGCCCACACTTTTCTTCCCATGAGCCACTTGGATCACCATGCCAACGGCGGAGTTCTCTATGGTCAACACCGTTTCTATGACACCCAAAAAGGTGAGGCGCAAATGATTAAAATTTGATCTGAAGTGATAAGTAAATTGAATCCATAAAACATTGTATGGCATAATCTGATATGGGTATTTATTTAAAAAAATGCCCAGGGACATGATCAGATAGCTGAATATTGTAATTCTATGTACTCTTTTTCTTATTTGATTTGTCTTTGCTCTTTTCCTCTCTGTCTCAGAGAACTTCTACATTCGAAGTCTACCATCACAGCCACCGCTCATCTCAACTAATCACAGTCTGACACCATTGTCCAGGGCAGGCCCAGGACTCTCCCAGGGGCCTTGCAGCAGAGAAAGAGATCCAGGCGGTGGAACAAGTCTGCTTAAGAGTCTTAAAGAGGGAACTATGGAGAGAGGAGTGGGACCTGTCAAAGACAAGGAGCGCTCTAATAGCAAACAGGAGGCAAAGGAAAGACAACAGCAACAGCAGCAGCAGCAGCAGCATCACAGCCACCAGTCTGCCCTGCCCACACACCATCATCACCACCATTCCCACTCCCATCAACAGCACCCGCACTATCCCCAACATCCACTGCCCCTGGAGGAGGTCAACAGCCGAGCCCTGGAGAGGCACAAGGCTTCACTCCCAATGGAGTACAGCAAGGATCCACAAATTATGGGCAAGCCTTTGAGTGCTTGCTTGCACAACGGCAAGATACAAAATGGAGAGACAGGAAATGCGGCCGGGCCTAAGACGTCTATGCCCAGTTGCGGAGGGGAGGGCACACCTCTGGGAACTATTGGAGGCGGAGGGAACAGTCATGGCAGACATATGGGATCTAGTGGAAATAGCCGCTGCACCAAAGAGGGGATAAGTGGGGAGATGCGGATTAGTGAACAACCATCAGACTGCCTAGAAAGGGGTCAGGCACCACTCCACCACTCTTTGTCTTACTCTGTACCCCCACCCTTACAATTGGGTTCTACTGGAGCGGCACACCCCCATCCACACCCGCACACTCACCCCCATACACATGCGCACCCTGGAGGCTTCCACTGCCTTCAGCTTCACCCAAGCCACCCGCACCATCCGCATCCTTCCCACCATGCTCACCACCACCCAGAATTCTTCTGTCCACCGCCTCCTGCCCCACTAGGTAACCCTGCCTCACATGACAGGGGACAAGCAAATGCAGGGCGTGAACCTAAAGTCACAGCGCCTACATTTGTGCCATCTGTGGCAGACACAGGGGAAAAACATGGTGGGCCATTCCAGCTTAGTAACCCCGATTGCCAGATTGTTGGCAGTGGAGGTGGAAATACCAAGGACAAAAATGTGGACAAAAATGGAGGTGGTGGACATCACAGTAATTGGCATAGAAAACAACAACAGCAACAACAAGAGCAGCAACAGCATGCGTACAGAAAGACTGAGAAGGCTCCAGACTGGATGCAGTCCCACCACCATCATCTCCAAGCCGCCCAGCTTCCTCCTCCAATTCAACAACCGCAGAAGCAGCACCAGGCTGTACGCTCACGCAGTGTTGAGTGCGTAAACAATGCTGTTGACATGGACATGTTCAGATCCTCATTGCCCCAGGGACCCAAGACTGGACACTCTGTCCCCCATTCTGTCAACACTTCTCCTTACAGAGACTGTTCCCATCCAGGACCCCCACCGAATTCCTCCCCACTTGGAAACAAAAACATGAGTCAGCATAGTGGTCCGGGTGGTAGCTGCTCCTTACAGAGAGATGGCCAAAAAGTAGCCAGGATTCGCCACCAGCAGCATGGACGACCTGGCCCAGATGCTCCTTCTCCGGGTGACCTAAACCACGGAACGGTGCAGGAGATGAAGCGAAAAATTGACATGTCCGCTTACAGTTACAGCAGCAACAGTGGGCAGCAGCACCACCAGCAGCCCCCTGTGCCGCAATGGGCCATGAGACCCCCTCAGCACATGCCACACAATGAGGAGGAACAGAGAAAGTCCTACATGGAGTTAGGAAGCAGTACTATGCAACATTCACAGCAACAGCAGCAGAGAATGAATCTGCCTCCTCAGCCAACACCTGCACCTCCAGTCGGTCAGCAACAGCAGCAACCACAGCAACAACCTGAGCCCCAAGGCTCAACTCGGGCAGAGAGCAGTGCCATGAAAAGCTTACTTAAGTACAGCAACCAGCAACAGCCACAGCTCCTCTCGCAGAAAACCCCATTTGGTGGTCTTGGGAGCCTAAAATCAGGCCCTGCTGGAGGAAGCTGCGCCCTTCAGATAAACAAACAGAGTCTACCGTCGAGAAAAGGCCCGATCAATGACAGCGAGCGTCCTGATTACAGTGGACGACACCGGGATATCGGGGAAGCGGGCCACGGGGAAGGCGAGGTGCGGCAGCCGCCGGTTGGGATTGCGGTGGCCGTGGCAAGACAAAGGGAGCCGTCGTGTCGTTCATCAGACGGTCATTCCACCAGCAGACATGGCAGGGTTCATCCCACCGTGAAAGGTACAGTCAAGCTTCACTACCTCAATTATTAGAACTACAGCGGACCCCCACTGATCGCGGGACAGGGCCACAAATTGCCAAAATCCATGGATAATGGCGTCATAACTGACGCCATTGTAATTGCATCAACCCCAAGGAAAAATGTGAATAGGCGAATCCGCAGGTGCCAAACCACGACTTTGCGGGGGTCCACTGTAGGTAAAAAGGACTAATATTTGCAACCTAGTACTTATCATAGATTGCAGCCCCAATCACTAACTGCATCTGCGTTGGGTCTCACCTCTTAGCTGGAATGATTTAATGACCTGATGGGATTTGTTAATGTTCTATTCTCATTGTGGTTGCGGACTAACAAGTTGATTCAGACATACTTCTTTCAAAGAGCTCATATAGAGGCCTGCAAAACCAGCAATTAGAAACATTGCAAGCTACAACCGTTTTCATGCTGGCATCGTTTAAGCATAAGAAAGTGGAACAGCTGGAAAGGAAATATTAAATCTAATTTACATCTAAATTGCAGTCAAAAGTATAGCATCTTTGAAAAAGCCACAGATGCTGTGCACAACCCCCCCTGCTGCTGATTGGCTAGAATAATCTCGGGTGGAAGTATTAGTGTGTCGAGTCTCTCGTGGGTTAACGTGAGTGTTTAGAGAAAAGGTGAGCCACCGAGGAATGTGTCCTCACCTTGAGACACAAGGCTGGACGGAGCTAGTTAATTGTAAAGGTAATGTTTGTCTCACAGGACCACCCCACACCATGTATCCCTCAGATCCAAGTACTGAGCAGGAGAGGAAAATGATGAGCGGGGAACAGATAGGTCTGACGTGTTTGGACAGGGATCGAGACGCATATATCAGGTAATTTATTTTACAGATCAAAGTTGCATTCTTGTATCATTTTCAATCCCTTATGTTTGCCTTTTCCTCATATCCTGATGCAGAGATAATAAGGAGAGGGTGGAGTTCTCAAGGATCCATCCCTCCAACAGCTGTCACGGGGACCTTACTTCTCATCTCATGGTCCCAGGCGGGACTTCCCTCCAATCTGGCCAATTAGCAGACCCTGCTGCGCATTCTGCTCACCACCATTGGATGCCAAGAACTGGAAGCCCATCCCTTTGGATGACCGGACACTCTTATGGTAAAATTGCAGCCTACTCTAGAGTGCATTCCACGATTTGAGGGTTGAATGACACATAGTCGGCATCTTCTATTTAAAGCAGGTATAGGCCATACAGCCCTGCACCAGAATCTTCCCCCTGGTTTCTCCGCAGCCATGCCAGGCGCTCTCCAACCGGTCCTTCCTCTGCCTCAGGATCCCTCTGCCCAGTTGGTGGTCCTTCCCACGGACGCCCCTGCGCATCCTGCACCCCACCACCTTGGTATGTCCTAATGAGGCCCGCCAAGTTCAGAGAACAATAGCCCCTTTCATCTCCCTTTGATGCAGCAACATAGAACATACACATTTGCATTTTGACCTTCAGTCCATCATGAAACATTATCTGTTTTCATTTTGTTTTAAACTCTGGCTTCACGTAACACAAATTATACAAAGTGTAATTTACAGGTAAAAATTGAATAATATTATCCCTTCCGAAGTTGAGTACAGAGTAAATACAGTCAGTATGTGTGGTCGGCAGATAATGAAAGTGATGTTTATTTACGTGTGGATGTGTTTTTGGTGTTAATAACCCCAATTTGTCTCATTCTCCCACTTTCATTAGATGTGATGGAACAGCCAGGGCTTTGGCCCCCAGTGTACACCGCCCGGGGCCCAGCCTCCCACATGCAGCATCCCACCGTGTACTCTCGATCCCAGTTTCTACGGCAACAGGAGCTTTACGCTCTCCAGCAGCATCAACAGCTTCAGCATCAGCACCAAAGCCACCAGTCGCAGCAAATGCATGCACAGCCTCATCAGCCCCAGCAGCAGCAGCAGCAACAACAGCAACAGCACAAACCTGTGCATAGCATGGATATGCAACAACAAGCCCCTCACAATGCACAGGTGACTGGAAACAAATCTTCTATTTTGGTTGAAATTCATCTAACGCGCTCAAAGCTCTACTGCAAGGACAAATATATCTTTTCTAATGTGTTGTCTTTACCCCTATAGATGCAGAAGAGGGCAGATGAACCCTCTGTTGACCTGGAGGAACTTATCCCCAAACCGAGGACATCGAAACCATCCAAGCCCTACTCCTACAACCCCCCTCAAAGGAACACCTCCCCCCCTGGAGCCTGCACTGCCCTCTTGTCCCCTTGTTGCCAGTCCCCTTCAATGCGCCCACATCCCAAAAGCACTCCCTCAACACCTTGCCCCGCTCCCAGCCCCGCTGTTACGGCCCCCCGCTCTCCTACCATTAGTCCAGCCTCGTCCCAGATGCCCAAAGGGGCCGACCCCCAAGATAAGCGAGGGGAAGGCCAGGCCCCGCAAGATTACCCAGAATCTTTGGAGCCTGGTAAGCGTAAGCAGAATCATTTCAATGGAAGCAGTATTAAAAGTGTCAAAAGGATTTATAACTGAAGTTGTTAGTAATGCAGTATTTGAGGAGACAGACATTATCTTTTAAAAGGTCGAACTGGTTGCCAGCCAATCGCAGGGCACATACAAACAAACAACCATTCGCACTTACATTCACACTTTACATTCACAATTTAGAGTTGTCAATTAACCTAGCATGCATGTTTTTGGGATGTGGGATTGAACCCCGGTCCTCAGAACTGTGAGGCAGACACTCTAACCAGTCGCTCACCGTGCCGCCAACACATTACAGCTGTGGTAAATGACATAGTTAAACACAGATGCTTTATGATTTTTATTTTATCAGTTGCAAAAGAGAGATTCAGTAGTGCGCATTCCTCGGTCAAGGCCAAACAATTCTAATTTGGATCAGCACTAATTTATACACCGGTATGAATGCCAACACAATCTTAACAAAAGTTGTAAAGGAAAAAAAATGCAATAGGTTTTGTTTGGATTATGCACCACCGCTTCACAAATTTTGGTAGAATTTGTCATTTTTGCATAATCTTGATCAGTAAACAAACAAACTGATGAGATCATAACCCTGTTGGCGGAATTATTGAAGTAATTGAAATCTCTTTCCCCCCTAAGACCTGCCTCCGGGATACACCTATTCTGCTGTCACGATTGGCTACAGGAGCGGGCCTTCTCCTCGGGATATCCAGCTTGCGGAGCCAGCCGACCTGGAGGCGATCCAATCTGAGCCCTCCGAGCATGCCCCGCAGTCCCTCTCCGGCCTAGGGGAAGGCCTGGACTGCCAAGTGGTGGTCAGGCCTCTCCCGGAGCCAAATGCACCCAAGGAAGTAGAGCAGAGAGATGAGAGGAGCATCATCGAGGGAGTCCTGGACCAGAGGGAGGAGGTGGAGCCAGCAGTGGTGACAGTAGCCAACTATGTATCAGGGGAGAATGAGGTGGAGGAGCAGGGGGCCGCCGAGGAAGAGGTGCTTGTCTGCCCCCCTGCTGACAGCCCGGTGTGCGAGGCTGCTTCCTGTCCAGTGCCCCTTTGCACGGAGGAACCTGAAAGGTCAGAGACTATCATCACCTTGGAAGATGACGACAAGCCTATGGATGAGGAGAGCCAGGTGGAGCATGTTATGTCAGAAGAGCAGAAGCCAGTACTGGGCACCATCGTAGAGCTCAACCCTACAACCCCGGCAGCCCTTGAGGAGCAGTCTGGATCCACGGAAGAAGTAAAGGACAGCATGCAGCAGCAGCAGCAGGGGAATAAAATGGCCGCTGACAACGCCTCGATGGATATGGTTTGTCTTTCCCCTGCCGCAGCGTCTGTCCCGAACCCAAGACAGGCGACTGCTGCTGAATCCCCAAAACCTCTTGTGCCCTGCTACTGGAGCCTTGAGCTGCTCATTGCTGCAGCTTTCTGCACAGACATACCCCCATTTCCCATGCTTCCTTTTAACACGCCATCAGTCGGCCAATCACAGCCCAAGCCCTGCCAGGGTATGGAGCTTCTCAGTGAAGTGGCTGAGCTAGAGTTACAACAGAAAAGGCACAGCAATGGGGAAAGCAAAGGTAAGAAAAGTGTTTTTCTTGTGGCCATTAACACACTCTAATCAGTAGAATACTCTTTTCCCACCGAGACCACCTCCCACTTCCCCCTCAGGGTTAACCTCCTAGATTC
The DNA here is from genome assembly GCF_024500385.1 of Phyllopteryx taeniolatus. NCBI lineage: Eukaryota > Metazoa > Chordata > Actinopteri > Syngnathiformes > Syngnathidae > Phyllopteryx > Phyllopteryx taeniolatus. The sequence continues at coordinate 19,963,747 of NC_084517.1, forward strand.
TTCCCTCTTCTTCTCCCATCTCTAGAGCCTCTGGTGAACTCTCCCTAGGGAGGTCCTCTGCATACCTGCTTGCTGTTCCTTTCTTTGATGCGCTAAAGGCAGTTTTATTTCCTAAAAGGCTTCTCACTCAGTGCAAAGGCCTCTGGAGGGAGAGAGAAGAAAGTAGTAGGACAGGGTTGAACACTGTAAGAGAGAATGTTCATCTCTCTCTTTCCCTCACATCCTTCCTTGGGGAAGGTTATTGTTATTTGAGCCACATGTGCACATGCGTAGGTTTCAGGCACAAGGCGGTTTCCCCATCACATTAGATGACCTTACTTTTATGTCCATTGATCTCCTGATGTGCAACCATCACCCCTATTCCTGACCCGAACACCTTCAATTGACGCCCTCACACAAATTGTAAAGGGTTGCATCACATAGACTTGTTTGTCCCCTCAAGGCATCCAAGTACATGCATTAACACTGAAAAGATTGCTATTGTAACGACATGGGATATAAAAGTACAGTGTGCACACAGACGCACCATTTTACAGTAAAAGGAACTTATAATTGTTGCAGCACTTCCCCACACACACAACACTACCAATTGTGTATTCACAAAAGCAGTCAATGTTTTCAGCACCCTGGAGCATTGCCTTGCTAATTAGAACCCATTGTTTGAAAGTGCCTTTAAAAGCTTCCTTGTTTTCCAAAGTGCCATGTATTTCTATATCATTCAAGCAAAGGATGTTTTGAGTTTACCACAGCATCCTAATGCATTTAACAGCTCCCAAAAGGGACTTCTATTTCAAAAAACGGTTTCATCCACTGATTCCGAAGTCAGTGATGCGCTTGTGACGCGACCGCCGTTGACAGCTCAGGGGAGTGGCATGTTGTTTCAAAGTCACATCGATAGTCTGTATCAAAATGAGTGCTGAAACAAGGACAACAAAGACAATTCATTAGTCTTGAAAATTTCATGCAAGCTGTAATACAATTGTCTGATGTTTTTCATCTTTGCTAAAAGCTTGATACAGATGGCTAGCTGCATAGCAGAATCTCTGTAAATGTTTTTTGGTCATTTGTTACCACCACAAATATGCAGTGGAGGCCTTCAAATGCACTGATTATAAAGACGTTACGGTTCACTTCAGCCCTGGTGGAAATTAGAGGCAGTACAACGCCTGTGCGTCAAGTTTTACCTTCACTCACTTCTCCCGGCCTGTTGTCACTGTCCGACAACTACATTATGTGTAACACCAAGTCGCCCGGCATTTAAAGTTTGCGGGAGGCTATATCACTGCGTGAAAGTGCACAGTTGCGGCAATAGTTTGCCTTTGCCGGACAGATGTAAAAAGTAAAGGTGTATATATGCTACGTCTTTTGTTATGGCTGTTATGCACTAATTGTGTGAGACACGTCTAGCCCCTTTCGCACTACCTGTCAAAGTAGTAGTAGCTCTTCCCTGCTCTTTATCATGTAGTTGTTCGCTGTGAAAGGTACCACTACGGAATGGGGGTGGTCCGATCTTTTGAGGTAGTATCAGAGCCTTCAACAGCAACAGCGAAATGTCTGAGTGTATTGGAATTCCACAATGACGGTAGTATTTTATACTTTACACCACAGCATCACACATCTATCTGATTGTGGTCTGCCGAGTGCTGGATTTTGTATAAGAGGTGGATAAGTTGTTTTGATGTTGCAATTTTCTGGGATCTCTGTATGAAAGAAGCATCAACCGTATCTTTTTCTTTTGTAACAGAGGAGGAGTTGCTGATGTTTGACCTTCACAGCCTCGCAACTCTGGCGACAGCCCGATCACTGGAGACGAGTTCACAGGAAGGCAACAGTGCGTGTTCGGGTCGACAATTCCCAGCCCGCAAGACCGTCAACTTACGTCGAAAATGCAGCTGGACACCGCGCAACGAACCAGTAAGAAGGCATTTTTTAAAATTGGTGTTAACACCCCCAAAGCTCTTTTTTGGGGTTTCATTACCAAAAATAGCAAAGAAAAAGAAACAATGCACACTTAACAGGTGTGCCAAGCTAAAGGCAGCATGGAAACGATGGACGGTCCTGAGCTTGAAATGCGTGTCAAGTTGGCCGAGCTTCAGCGTCACTACAAAGAGAAGCAGAGGGAGCTGGCTAAGCTACAGAGGAAACACGATCATCAGTTAGTGAGCCTTTCTGACCGTTTATACACATTTTGAGTACAGACATCGTCATTGTTTTTCAATATGTGCTCAAACAGAAAAGAAGAAACGCCACGTAGCCCAGCACGAAGAGGACCGGGACGACCCAGGAAGAAGAAGCCCATCCTCACCACAAGCTCGGTGTCGTCTGAGGGCCAAAGAAAAGTCAAGTATGTATAACACTGATCATCTCTTTTGCCATTAGCTTCGACGGGGCTGCCTTTCACTGGCATTAAAACAGGAAAAGAGATAAGACAACTAGGGAGTCCACTTCATCCTTAACGGTGTTAATTCTTCAACAACATAACTGTGTCAGCTGTGTTTATGGCTATTTGCAGAATATTTATGTTAGGACATACCTGTAAAGTCGACTCATTAGGTTTCAATGGCATTATTGGAGTGTTTGTAATGGTTGGGTCTGGGTTGGGTAAGGAGCTGATAGGCAGAAGATGTAATTACTGTTCTGTGAACTTCTGAGTAATCTTGCCTCACAGAAGGAATGTGACACTACACTGTCATTTAGGTTCAAAGGGTCAACGTGGGTCCCAAAGGATAACATGATGGTCGTGGCGTATTGCTGCTCAGCTCGACACTTTTAATAAATAATAATTCCTGGGGCTACATCACTGGTGTCATTTGTGAGTACTGCTTTGATGGGTACAGCAGTATTGTAGTACAGCTTTTAACATCAGCTGATCAATAAGTGACAATGGGAAAGTCAACGTACAGGTCATATATTTTGCCATGCCTTCAGTGGGAGACAGTGGGATCATTCTTGCAGACAAGTCACACTTTACTGCTACCTCTGTCACTCTCCTTGTGGTCTGTTGGAAGACCCCACGACACAATAACCACGTTCCTTGCGTTCTATTATGGATTCACAAGGTCACATTCTGATTATGAGATATTTTTACTAAAATCATTTTTTCAAACTAATTTTGGCCACTTGTGGACATAGACAACTTAAGAAAGGGTGTCTCAAAGTGGATGCTTTTAAAAACATTTGTCATGATTGCCCCCATCTAATCGCTGGGGAATTCTCAACCCCCAAATAAATGCCGAAACGCGAAGCAACAATTGATCATTATTGCGTACCTTTACATATCGGTGCCTTTGAGCAGGAACCTCGTATCTCCAAAACCATTATTTTTCTGGAGGAAAAAAACCCCATTAAAACTGCATTGTCAAAGAGAGCAAGCCATTTTCAACGCTTGTGCACATACATAACTGGCATGAGTTTTTTTTTTTTTTATTCTCTTGGCACTCAAACTTTGTCCACTCTGTAAATGTTACACATTTCATGGGCTGTGCACAATATAGGAGAGGGGAGGTTAATCTTTTGTTTGAGCATGGCCTGGCTCTTTTCAGTGTCAGCTACAGACAGGCTTCCAGGAAGGATGATCAAGGGCATTTTGAAGCGGTTGCTCTGCGACGCTGCTCAGTGCTGGCGAAAATTTCCACGATAGTATGAAAATGTAACTAGAGCTCTATAAATTTTTCGCTGAACACAATAGTGCTATATATAAAAACGCACTCGCCAAAACTTGCAATGCTAATTCACATGCTGCGTACACTCCCTTGTGCCGAGCTCCCTTCAAACAACCCCAGCTTCCTTGTTAGATAAGCAATTTTTCCAGCAGTACTGTGCAGATGTCTGGCCATCCTTCTACTTTTATGTAACTCTACGCTTCGGACAGAGAGAAGAGTTATTACATCCCACAGGGAGGTGACTTCACTGTTTTTCCTTGTGCTGTCCTCACTCCCCTCTGTTCTTTCAAACCACTGCCATTCTTCTCTAATGAATTCATCTCTCTTGTTTTGACTGACAGGCCGATGCTGGCAGGGCATTCCCTGATGCCTGAGGAGCTAGGAGGGGGAGGAGACAGCCAGAGAAGGAAGAAGAGGCTGTCCAGTCGAGGCTTTGAGCAAGTCGGCAGCACACAGGTCAGGATCCCATTTTGGCCACCATCCCTTTGCCCTCCATATAACTAGAAATTAAAGAGGCCACGATTGCATCTTTGCGTTTGAACTATTACGTTGTTGAGTCCATTTCTAATTAGATACAACGAATTTTACTGTACACTTGGGCTTTTCCTATTCCTTTTCACCTTTTATAGTCTCTGATGTTTTGCAGTAGCTTTACAGACAGTAGGTCTCACTGTCCCTCTCTGCTGAAGCAGATAAAAGCGCAAGGTTGCAGAAAAGGTGGTCCTCAAAGTGTACTGGGTTCTAAGTTGGCTGCCGATGTGGCGCAGCTCAAACAGAAGAGCCAGAGTAAAAAGACTCTCGCAGGGATGCACTACAGGGACAAGGAGGTTTCACCGTGCAACTCCAAGCATGGCCACAGAAGCCAGGGCAACAGGCGAGAGTCTGGGGGACACAGCGACACAGGTACACGGTTTCCTATTATTTCATCCTTAAAACAACCTAAAGTTCAGGAAGCCTGGATCTCAGAAGGGTTGCCCGACTCTCTCAGCAGCAAGTGTGGACAGTGGTCCTCAGGAGAACTGGTCTGGAGATGTACACTGTGGATCTAAAAAAGGGACGCCTGATTCCGCTCATCACAAAAAGACCGGAGCGAGGGGTAACCGTGGACAGAGGCGGGAGTCGTTGGGAGAAAGTTCTAATCCTGAGAGTGACTCCTCAGAACAAGGTCAGATTTGCCTGTCATTCAAAACTAAATGTTCCTTTGAGATTAAGCTCATTCCAGACCGAGCATTGCTTTGCTGATGCACACCACACATCGCATTTTCTTTAAAATGCACTTATTAAATCACACAGGTATGAAATGACATCAACAACTAATATAATGCAAAACTTTACAACACGCACAGCTAACAGCCACCTCTTGATCACGAGTGACAAGCACAGCTAACCAGTCGGGTTTTGGGGCGTTCGAACTTGAAGGTCCCACTGTAAACCTAACCTGGAGCAGATGAATGCTAATGCGTGCAACACTTGCGGGACATGCAGTGCCACTCTGTAAAACACTTTGAAGGTAACCAGATGTGGGTGAAAAGGTGAGGAACACCTTGTGTTGGAGACAAGGTGTCTATAGACATTTTGACACCTGAGTCATCAGCCTTGTTGGTTGATCTTGTGCGACATGCGCAGCTGTGGACACTTGCTTGTGAGAGGCTTTGACAGCCCTGGAGACTAAGAGACTGGCTGGCTCAAGGGGAGCAATGTGACAAACACACACACATAAACTCGCTCCCACTCACTGTCGTATTCCGGCTCTGTTGCATGTGGTTTCACACCAGGAAATACCATCAAGGCAAAGCACTTAATACATCATCTCAATGAACAGTTCAACATTTACTTGAATGCTAATGAAGTGCTTGTGAAATAATGGCGACACCGTCAAGATAATCACAGTTAGCAATGCTTTTGATAAGACAAGTAACTTTCTAACTCAAGAATGTATGGTCTGTATTCCCTTTTTTCCATCAGGAGAGGAAGAGGAGGAAGGAAGTAATGATAGTGACGAAGTTCAAGACATAAGACCCCAACCAGCAAGAGATGTGACGTCCAGCTCTCCTGTGACAGGTCCGAGTCCTTCGTCCATTGTAAAACTAGAGGCCAATCAGAAAGCGAGGAACAAAAAACAGAGACAGGAGCTTTATGGTGAGGCTGACAGCTGATTTATAAGAAATCGTCACGAGAAGCATCTGTTTTGCGTTCCTCCTCATGGCTTGTTAACAGTGTCTGTTTCTGTAATTGAACCGCACAGGCTCCCATACGCTTTCTGGGACAGACGGGGAGGTCAAAGTACGAAAAAAGAACCCCTGTAGGTTGAGCCTGGCCAGTGCAGTCAAAAGCCGCCATGAGGACCACAACACAGAGCGTGTTAGGAGACCATGCGCACCCAGGTCCAAGGAGCCTCGGTGGGGAAGCCACGGCAACAGAGGCAACCGTTTCCGTCGTAGCATGGGGCTGCCTACCTTTCCAACAACGAGTGAGAGGTTAAAGAGGGCTACACGCAAAAGCACCATGTTGAGAGGAACAATTAACAAGGTTCGCACCAAAAACATCTTGAAACAGACAAAAACTGCTTCCCATTGAGATAATTGCATCATTAAAAACTAATGTGGCAAAATTTTGGACCACAGTCTGAATGTTTCACCCTCATCTTGTCCATTAGCGGAGAAATTGCTGGGCCCCGGTGTCCAAAAGCGAGGACGGCAGCAGAGGCAGAAGAGCCGAGGAGCAACAGGTACTAGTGACAGAGAATTTAAACATCAGGCAAAATCCTTAGCCACTTTTTTAGTTTTCAATTTTTCTCTCAATGATCCACAGACAAAAGGTCGAGCAGTTAGTCGGCTCCTAGAAAGCTTTGCGGCTGATGAGGGCTTTCAGATGGATGGCAGCAGCTTCTCGGAAGAGGAGGCGGATGACAACAGTGATTCATGTAACAAAACCCCTGAAGGTAAACTAGATCACATATGGATATCTCACAACAGTGTTTCAGGGATGCTAAAATATTTATTGTCTTTTCATTTGCAGTTCCTAATTGTGTCTTGACCAAAGAACGGTTAACGGACGGACTGAAGATACTGGTCTCAAAGGAAGATGAGCTTCTGTATGCTGCCAGGATCCACACCATGGATTTGCCAGATATGTAAGATATGTTACACAACCAGTGTTTTTTAAATTGTATTATTATTTTTTTTATTATCATCCCGGGATTTATTAAATACACATTTAAGTTACAGATGCAGGCTTTCCCCCCTTCTTTATGCATGTGTGTTTTTTGCTCAGGATATCAAAACTAATATACTGTACACAGCAATCAGGCAGCAAAAACAATTACAACAATAACATGGCAATGGCAAGTCAACAGGTTAAAAATACCAAATTTTGGTTCTCTCGTTCCAGATTTAGTATTACAATTGATGGGGAAAGAGGAAACCGCGCAAAGATCTATTCATTGGAGCAACTTCTTCGGGAAGCTGTAAGTTCATCCACATCAGTATTATTTGACCCCGAGCATAAAAGAAAGATTCTGTTCTTAACCTAAATCATCCTTATTATTTTTTTCCCTTAGTTATTATGAAGGCCCATTTGCTTTATGTCAAACCCCTTGGACTAAGTCTCAGTGTAACTAGAACCCCTAACTGATTATGAATGGATATTTGGATGGAAGGGTAACTCCTGCTTTCAAAAAAGTGAACATGAAGACAAGTTTGGAGTGATAGGCCCTGCTATTGGACCTGGTTTTCTTACAGTGGCTGAGATAACTTTGCGACTACAAGATCCTTGGATGGATCTTAAGAGACTTCATCCACAATTTTCACCAAGCTCCTTCTTGCACACAGGCTAACACCCACATCCGTGCCTTATCTTTCAAAAGGGTCTCTCGTCATGGCAACAGTAAATGAAAGTAACCTAAAGGAGCCCCCAGTGAGAGGCGGATGTTAGTGCTGCCTTGCATTGTTGGAAGGAGGCTCTGGCAACCAGCAATCATAAGTTGTCTATTCAGGCCTTCTTTTGGTATTACTCAGCAAGTCAGGGTTTACTACATCCAGGCTTCCGTTCCTTTCAGCCCTGACTGGCACATTGGCATGACATGTAGTGAGCACTGCTTAGACTTGTGTCACAGTTGATGCCCAGGAACCTGGTTGCACTTTGCGCACACTGCTTCAATATGTGTTTGTTAGTTATTCTGCGCAGCGTGTAATAAATCTTAATGACATTTTGGTCTGGATTTTAGGTCCTCGATGTACGCCCAGATTCAGAGGCTATGTTGAGTGATGGAACCAGGGTGTGTGCTTATTGGAGTGAACGCTCACGCTGTTTGTACCCAGGTTATGTTCACAGAGGTGAGACCCCTCCCTATATATCTGTGGATCCAGATTCTTCACCCGCTGATGAATTTCATGTTTGTCTGTTGCAGGGATTTCAACCGATGAGGCGAAGCCAGGAGTAATGGTAGAGTTTGACGACGGAGATCGAGGGAAGATTTCTGTACCAAACATCCGCCTTCTGCCGCCGGGATATCAAATTCACTGTGGGTGTCTCCTTTCTATGCACCTTTTCAGGTTGTTTATCTTTTTATAGATTCTAATATTTCATCAAATATATCATTTCTAAGGTGAGGAGACATCTCCTGCTGTGTTTGTACCCAGTGGGAGTCAGGTCAAGAAAAGCCCCAGTTTCAATCATGCACCCAGAGACAGATTCAACACTGTCAGTACGGTCAAAAACAACCAACCGCTAACTTTCCAAAAAAGAAGACCAGGTAAGAATTTGTCATTCTTCATCGTGTATCAGCAATGGTCTTAATATTTGAGGACAAGTGGATAATTACGTAAAATTGCACAGCAGACACATAGAATCCCGTCTCTGTACACATTAGACAGCAAGGCTTCATTCTAATTTATTTATTTTTTAAATCCCAGGGAGACCAAAGGGATCTGGGAAAAAGCAAAAGCAACAACAGCTGGCCGAAAATGCCAATAAAAAGTCCTCTCTTTTTGTGGCATGGCCTTCATTGTCCGGAACCAGGAAGAGGACTTCCCACAATCTATTTCAGCTCAATGGGACACCAAGAAAAGCCTTGAGATTGAGGGAAGATGACTCATTTGCCTTGAATCAGATCCAACCGCCTGTCTCCACCCAATCCAAAGGGCTCTTCAGCAGTAGCTCCTTTGAGGTGGACTCCTTCAGTAGCATTGCAAATGGATACTCCTCCTTCTGCAACAAGTCCACAGGATCACGTCCAGATTCATCTGTTGGTCCTAAAAGTGGTCTTTATGGACAGAGACACAGACAAGATGAGTTGGTAGTACCGAGGGGAAAGAAGTCAGGACAAGAATTTCTGGTCAAGTTAGATCATGAAGGAGTAACTTCCCCAAAGACCAAGAACAGCAAGGCTCTATTGCTGCGAGGTGTCTCTTCTGGTGTGAGCGGAATGCCTAAGACGGAGGCTTATTCACATCCGGTCCTTCTGGTTAAAGACAACAAAAAGGGTGATAACTCTAGGGTTGAACTTCTCCTGAAAGGAACCACACCCCAAAGAAAGCATTCCCCTTCATTGCATCTAGGAGAATATGGAGACTTGGGCTTCAGTTCGCACCGAGAGTGTCATAGCTCCTACTCTGATATGGATGATGAAGAGGAAGAAGAGCAGGAGAGGAAAAGGACTGCACTTGCATTGGCTTCGCAGGGTTTAAGGACAGCTGGCCATTTCCTCTCTCATATGTCAGTTTCATCCTCTTCTTCTGGTTCATCCAGTTCCTCTTCATCAGGCTCAATATCTAGCTCCAGTCTTTGTTCCTCTGACAATGACTCCTCCTACAGCTCAGAGGATGAGGAAAGTTCGACACTAATGCTACAGAACTGCCTGTCCTCTCACCGGGGACTCCTACAACCCAATGAACCCTCCACTTCCTCACGGCAACATTCATTTGTGGCTAAAGCGTTGGCTGTTTCCAATACCAAAGGATCGCCTGATGAACACGTCTCCAACAGTAAATCTCTTAAGAGGAAAGAGTGCAACAGTTCAATCTCCAAGTCATCTCGAGAATTTGTGAAGAAACCGAGAATGCAACCAGATGACATTTCATGTATTCCAAGGCCCAAGATGTCCACATTCCTTGCGGGACGCCAGATGTGGAGGTGGTCTGGCAGCCCTACACAGGTGAGAGTATTATCATTTCCAATGGTTGTCAGTTTAAGGGGATGTAAATGGTACACTGTCATTGTCAAAGAAGATGGTTGAAATGTCTGGAATTCCACAGAGGCGAGGCCTAAAAGGCAAGGCCAAGAAGCTTTTCTACAAGGCCATCGTGAGAGGAAAGGAGGCAGTAAAAGTGGGAGACTGTGCCGTGTTCCTCTCAGCCGGACGCCCTAATCTACCATACATTGGTAAAATCGAGAACTTCTGGGAGTCTTGGACCTCTAGCATGGTAGTCAAAGTTAAGTGGTTCTACCACCCTGAAGAGACCAAGCAAGGAAAGAGGCAGCGAGATGGCAAGGTAAGCAGACATTTGTAGCATACTGGACATTCAAATCAAGTATTTTTCCAACTAACTGAAACCCTTTCCCCCATCCAGCACGCCCTGTACCAGTCATGTCATGAGGACGAAAATGATGTCCAGACAATCTCGCACAAGTGCCAGGTTGTGAGTCGGGAGGAATATGAGAGTCTGACACGCAATCAGAAGCCGAACAGTACCTCTCCAGATGTGTATTACCTGGCTGGGACATATGACCCTACCACTGGTCAGCTGGTCACTGCTGAAGGGGTTTCGATCTTGTGCTGAACCTTTATAAGGAAACTACTGAAGAATTCCTTTGCCGGAAATATTAAAGTCCATTACATAGAAGACTCTCCTAGCCTTGTAAAGTGACATGTGTTGCTTGGTTTAGGGCTGGCTGTCCGAGATTACACACTGGAAACTATTGGCATCTAACCTTCATGGAAGAGAAGTTGACTTCTATTACTTGGTCCTTTGAAGAAGAATGGCTGAACTCTGGGTCTTCCTGTGCATCATAGCCATCAATAACTGGTGTTACATTGGTCTAACAGTCCTGTAGACCCAGCTTCTGTCATTTGCCACCAAAACAGAGCTGGGCCCAGTACCACAAGGCAATGGTCTCTAAGGACCAATTCGATTAAGGTAGCCTTACCTGAACGAAGAAGTGAAAGCGAGACTTGGGACTCTCCCAAAGCCTCCTCATTCCAGGGAAGTTGAAAATGTATAAAGTTGATGTCTGTAAATATTTTGAAATTGATCCAAATCAAGCCATACACTTCAGTACCTCTCACCTGTCTTCACTGTTCAGGTGTACAGATTGTCCAGATGGATTATTGTATTGTTGTCTGTTGTATATACAATATGTACATAAAAGCTATTTTATACAGGATTATATTGTATATATGAGATCGTATCTTTCCATGTTTGCAATTGATTTATTTTTATATGTGTATAGATTATTGTTGTTGTTTTTCTTTTTGTTTCTTTCCTTCGCTTTGGGAACTCATGATTGAAGATATTAGTGTTGCACTAAGTATGTATGCCCTGCTGAGACAGAAACAAGACAGATCACAGAAAGAGAGAAGGATTTGGTGTATAACAGGGCAAGACTCGCTCTCTGAGAGATTTTGAGTCATCCTGTTTTAAAAAGGTCAAGTGGCTTTTTTTGGTAAATGTTCTGTTATTATTTTTTTTTACCTATTGTTTTTTATTTATGTACTTCTTAAAGTCCTAGCGGACTGCGATCATTCATACTGCTTTAAGATATGAATGGCAGCTGTGTCATCACTAATCATGTCCATACAAATTAATTTAGAACAAGACTGGGCCTTTTAATGAGATAATGTGCTACATCCTAAATACATACCAAAGTGGCTTTAGTATCTTTATTTCAATTTAACACATGTAAAGCACCTGTATTGAATTTGAATCAGAAATCACTGATAACGTCTACAATACTCCTCCACTGTGTGTATTGGCTCTGCATTGGGACAATGGCTTCTTGCACATGTACCTGCAGTTTTGTCTAGTGCAAAAACATCAAAAAAGCCTACCAGGGAGCGTGATCATGAATGTCCAGGTACTGACAAAATATGACATTGACCATTCAGAAATGTCAATTCAGTTTGAATATCCTGTATCTATTTTGTACAGTACATGCACATACTCGATACTAACTGTGAAGGACAATCAGATTCACAAAGCAATGGACAAAGTTCATTCAATCTGAAAATTAAGTTTATTTGATTTGTGCCAAGTACCTTTTGTCTACTTTGGTCTTGTTTTATATCCTGACTCTTGTATTCACAAAGGTTTATTTTGTTTGCCAACACTATTTATTTTCATGTCAACCTTGCTGTTTGTTGAAAGCAAAGAGCGCTTTATGAGAATGTGACATTGTTTTTAAAATTGTCGTGATGTCGCATTTTGCATTTCTTAAATAAAAGTGGTCTTCTAGAGGCCAAACAGTGAAAAGAAATAAAAACACTGGATTGTTCTCATCCACAAACATCTGTGAATTACGTCTATTATTTTGGCTGTACCCTCATCAACTTATCAAGACACGTACACTTCACAATTTGAGGTTACTTCGATTAATTGGGAGAACACTTCCTCAGGCACAAAGACCTTCGCCTGCCAAATTTTATTTGTTGTGGTAAGTCTTTCTGTGTAAGTGTCTCGGGCTGAGCTAAATTTGTGCGAGCATGGAGTTCCATGGTAAATAGACAGATCTGTCACAGCATCAGATAAAGCCTTCTGGCTTTAACTGCCAAGCTCGGTAAATACGATGCCGACTGATTCAGAGATACAGTTGATGCGCATTCTCACGTTTCAGGATGGAGCACACACGCCGAGCTTCTTCGAAAATTGAAAAATCTGTAGAAAAACAAAAAAAAGAGGCCCTATGCCTGGGTACGTGTTATTAATGCCCCATATTTATATACCGTTTTAAAGAAATTAGTGCACGGAAATTTTCATTTGAATTCAAAAGTAAAAGTATGGAGTAAGGAATTGTAGTTTTAAACACGGCACAGTGCAGCTCAAAGAATACTGCACAAAATTTGTCTGGGTTTGGCTTTACGTTACAGTTGAACCGCTAAAATCAACTGAGTTGACTTCGAAAATGTTGATTTCAAAAGAAAGTTTCCCATTGAGATCCAATAATTGCACTCAGTCATCCACATCGTCTCCCACTATCAACAATGAAGCAGTTGGTATTTTCTGCTGCGTATGTGAGATACTTCGTGATCATTTCCAGTGGATATTCTTGTCACACAAAAACAATACGCACTGATCCTTTGATAATGTTACTTTGACATTGCGGTGCTCTGATGGTTCTCACATGATATGCTGACAACACAATATGTCAGTATTAGGTCCAAAATGTGACTACTTGAGTCCGTCACTCCAAATTTGCTCAAACTGAAAATTGTACAAGCATTGGAGGTTCCACATTCACATTTGCATTCATCCCCATTGTCAACGCTTATCTCTGTTAGTAGAATGAATGAACCACTGACAGGGCCTGAAGGAGAAACAATATGGGTCAATGACTTTCTCTATGGGCCGACGGGTGTTTTCGTCCTGCATGGAGCACCAGCGCCACCACCCATCCCCCCCGAATGCCCTGGACAGGGGTTAATGGGTACATCAGTCATCTCCAACAACAGCCCAGTGAACACAAACAGGGCTGTTTGCTACCACAACCTTTTGTGTTGACTATGGCCACTGCCCCGTGTCCGAGTCATGGCCCTTTGCTGTATCAGCAGCGTGCAAGCAGGAGGGGAGATTAGGACAGGGTTAAAAGCGCCTGTGCGGGTATGATGAGGTGAACATTCTTTGTTTGGAGAAGGCCTTGCCTCATTAGCCCTCTGTGCGTTGAGATACAAAGTCAAGATAGGTATATTTGGAAAACGTGGGTTGTAAGAGACGCAACCGCCCAACAAATGTTCATGGGAAATCCAAGGTCACTAAACAGTTACCTTTCGTAACGTTCCTTGTATTTTTTTTTTTTTTTTTTTTTTTTTGTGCCTCCTCCCTGTATAAGCTTGCTCAGCATCCAGACTGCGTTGTTCGGTGTCAACAGGCGGAATACTTTCCTGCAGAAATATCTGCACCTCATAAATGTCTCGCCCTCTGCTTGACCCTGTCTGGCCTCTGACTGCGAGGGGGTTGAGGTTGAGCAGGGGACAGACATCCTGGTGTGTGTGTGTGTGTGCATGCATGCGTTCGTGTATAGGGATTCAAGGGAGCGTGTGGGAGAAGTGTAGCTGAGGTAAGGTTCTGGGTCTTAACAAGGTGCTGGCTTTCCCAGCAGGAAAAACATATCAATCAAGTGCTGACTGCCCTTTCTTAAAGGGCACTAAAGCCCTGCTCATTCATTGTTAAGCATATCAATTATAAAGCAATAGCAGCCAATGTAGAATGAACCTACCACATTGTAATCACTACTTTAAAAACATAGAAAAACTGCATTTGGCATGGCATAAATAGGAAAGTGATATTTGTAAAGTCCGGTGGGGAAAGAAGTCGAATGAGCCTGATGTCGAACAATTTTTCAGGAAAAATGTGCCTTGCAGAGAAACAAATGAAGTTCAAACCATTGTCAGGCATGACGTCTTGTGTGATGTCATCCATTCATCTCGCGAAACCTCAACAAACAGGCAAACATCTTCCGAGGGCCACTCAAAATTGATGAAAAAGCATGATCGAGCAAATCTTTATGATACAGTAACTGTATACAAAAACTGTAAGTTTTAGTAGGGCAGTGGTGTCCAAACTATAAATTGGTTAGGGGTTAGGGTTAGCCTGAACACTATGAACTGAATTTGGAAATAACCATGCTGCGTTGTATATCCTAAATCCACCCATCACCCATAATCCATTTCTCCATTACTCATTATCAGTCACTAGTAAAGATTCGGTATCAGTTATGAGACTAAATGACAATAAAACAAACATGGATGCAGAATCTTCTTTTGCAGAGAAGTTATGACACTTGTACATATTAGTTCCGGGTTGGAACTAATATGTACAATTTGATCTCGTTGTTATAAAAACGATAGCATGCCAACAGCCACAGTTGTTATCTCAGCAGTACCAATAACCCAGTACAGTAATGGCAAGTAAAGTTACAGCCTGTCATAAAAGGGGTCAGGTGGCGGACAGCTGGAAACCGTATATCTCATAAGTAATGACTTTGCTCTTTGTAAGAGGGATACATACAAACTGGTGAGGTGGATCTCAGTTCAGTTCATCACCTAGAGTCAAGACATATCAAAAGTCTAATGATAAACTCTTGTGCCTATATAAAAAATAGGATCAGCACGCGTCAGAAATGGGGTCAGCCCAGACAGTTGAAACAGAGTTATGACTGGATTGCCATCACTGCAGCGCCACACAAAGGGGATGCAGTTTACATGAACGATGTTAAAGGGCCATGTCTCTAAGTTTTCAGCGGCATCCATATGCAATAAGGGAAGCACATCACTACACATTTTTAGAATTAACTTCAGTCCATAGCTGGCTGAAACAACCTCTTCTTGATCTGTTTTGAGAGTCGAAAGCACAAGTCGAGTCAGGTCTAGTGAAGCACTTCAACCCTTAGCTTGAATTTTCCAATGGCGCAATGTTGTTATTTTACATTACGGTTGTGAGTCCATCCCTTGAATTAGTTTTGACACTTGACAACTGTTTAAAACTCATGCTCCCAACACCTCCATGCTCCTGACACCTGAAGCCTAAAAGGTTCATTTGAACATCTGCAACTCAAATGCACAGTCATCATTTTCAGTTGGTCTATATTGCATGAGCGCTTAACAAGTGACTTTCCAACACAGGCTATATTTTTCCAGAGCTTTAATGCATTGAAGAATTGAGGTTCTTCTGTCAACTATGTTGTTTGCATTAACGTTTCACACTCACGGGCAACAGAAACTGTCTCGATTTGATTTGACCGTCAAGAACAAATTGAAACACACGCTCAGGACACATACAGGATTTAATTGGAAGTGCTTCAAACGTTGGGTTTGACTTTCAGCCGCAGTCAATGAACTCATAGAGTGTGAGTTGTAATTTTACATAAAGCTACCATTTCCACCCCCTTAACAGTAAGGACTGATGGAATTCACAGTGGTCATGACTATTTCACCTATTCCCTCCTACCATGCAGTGTTGTGATGTTTTGTGCATTCTCGCGTTGACAACCCCAAACCCCGTCAAGCTCCTTGGGTGTTTACCGCCTTTCAAAAGCACCGGGAAGCAGCTCTCGCCATTCCATCTCTGTTTACATTGCTCTTCTCTGCTATTTACTCTGCGCTCACTCGCTCTGGTGTGCCGCGCTCCAAACAGCTGTTCCATTATAGCGAGAGCGGGCGCTTCAACAATACTCTGCCGCACGGCTGTCGTCGACAGCCATTACCACTGCCACCGCCATGATTGCCTGCCTTTGCTGGCACGGATGCAAAAATCATAAAGCTTATAGTCTCCTGCAATGCCAGAGAGAATTCAGGACAAAGAGTCAGCAAGGGAAACTGTCAGAGAAGGTTGTCAAATTGCCCAAGTGCTGTTTTTGAGTAAGTGTTTTTTTTTGTGGTAGAGCAGGGCAAAATAGCCTCAAAATTGTATTCCAAACTTTTTCAGAATATTTGTTGAGTTTAGAGGCACACATCACCAGCTGAAAGGGGCTTCGCTTAGCCTGGCGGTACAACACAACATCAGGATTTTGCTTGAGTAGTGACATGAGCATTTCCACTTTTAGCGGTAACATCGTATGCTGACGTGCTATTCTCTCACTCGGCTCCTATTGCGCATATGCAAACGGTACGATATGGCACAGTCCTACTTCGTGGTGTGAAGTCTTTCATAAAACAAAATTCTACTAAGCTGGACACCGCAGATACAATACCGACCTACAGTTTCATGGTGCCGATTTTACCGCATGCTTTGGACACTTTTATTTCTGGTGGCACTTTGTCAATGAATGCTATAATGTTACAGGCTATCTTGGACTACACCATGAAACTCTTGTGAGCTATTTTTTACAGTTTAGTTTTTCCTGTTGGTGAGCGCAGCTGGTGCTGAGTCAGGCGACAGGAAACCTGTGCGAAAGGCCACCAAACGGCCCCAGGCACCTGTGGACTGCTGCGAGGCGATGTGGCTGCAAGGACAACAAGCTGTGCATAAATTACAATGCAAATAGCCACTGCCTTGGGTCAGCTGAATATGGGCCTTTCAGGCCAAATACTGTGTTGTTGCATACACATGGAAGTCATAGACAGGGGACGACCCCCAACCAAGTACTAAGTATAGTCCATTCTTGAAAAGTACAACTTGAAGCACTAATAACTAGAGGCGCCGTTTACTCAATCTCAACTATTGTGTTGTCCAAATAAAACCAACATTTTTCTTCTCAATACAACACTGGTATCGAAAGAGGGGCTCAGGACATTCAAGAGATTTTCCAATCCTCAAAGTCGATCAAGGAAATTTAGTCACAAACCCTCCTGAAGTGTTTTTACAGTCACGATGTGTGTTTTTACAGTCACGATGATGAATTCAGGAAATTACACCTTTCGGTCTATGTACTGTATGAGGTGGTTATCTGACGTCACCGATGGTGTAATAGTGCATAAACCTGACTTCGGTGCAGGCAGCGTGGATTCAGTTCCCACACAGTGACGACGCGAATGTGAGTGTCAGTGGTTGTCCGTCTCTATGTGTGCCCTACGGCTGACTGGCGACCGGTCCAAGGTGTAGTCTGCCTTTCACCATCAGCTGGGATAGGCTCCAGCTCCCTGAGACCTTGAACAGGATAAGTGGTATTGAAAACGGACAGATAGATGAGGTGGTTATGTGATATTTAGCAGAGCTCTTTAGCCAGTGGTAACCTCACACAATAAAAATGGATGTGGTGGGTGAGAGACACTTCCGCATGTTAAAAAGTAACAGCTTGAGCAGAATTTAAAACACTTATTCAGCCAATTGCCAAAAGAACACATCTGTGTTTCTCACTACTCTCTCTCTCTACTACTTTTCAAAATACAAAATCTCTCGGGATACAAGGTGTTCGTTCATAAGCTTCGTGACTGGCACTTGGACAACTTATTAACATGAGTTGAAGCCCCTGGGCTGCTAAGCCAGGCTTTGATCAGACATTTTGGAGACATTGCGCTATTTCTTCAAACAAATCCATTGGGGCTAAATTCCAAACAAACTCATCAAGTATCAAGTGTACCCTACGAGGCAGGGCACAGCTATAAATGTATATTCTCTTCAATAGCGACATTACGAACTGAAAAGAAGATTATACACGTGAGGACAAAATAAGATACTGTGAGGAAAAGGCAAGAGCACAGCATGCACGGGCAACACTACGAGATCAGCTGACACGCCTCTGCAACTTTGCCAGAGGCCAATCCCAAAGCCTCTCCTGTGATAAGAGTTATGCACAAAGAACCAATTTCGTCTTAAATCCTCTCTTGAATTTAAGCAACGCCAACCTGTCAGTGGGAGAGAGCCGGGTGGGGTGAATGAAAGACGGAGAAAGACAAGGCGTGCTCAGAGCCTGCGGCAGAAGAACAGTCAGGGTCAAAGGCAAGGAAAGAGAAAAAGATGTGGACAAGAAAGAAAATGAAACCTAAATGGACCAATTCAGTCGGCGGAGCCAAACGGTAAATTCGCCAGAGGGTAGTCTCATACCCTGTTTGTGTCTCCATGGAGACTGGGCTTCCTGAGTGCACTCTTCTGTGGGGGATGACTGTTGACCAACTAGCCTGCCCGGCGATAGATTTCTACACAATGTTCGTGATCCGATCGAGACAAAAAGCAGGCCTGTAGTCAGGCCCGCTACTGTGAAGTGAACTGATGTGGGCAGCAGGGAACTAAATGGTAAATGGTCGGCATTTATAGAGTGGCTTTCTGCCTTTACCTTCAAGCTACACAAGGCGCTTTTGACAGCGTATGCTTATTCACACAATCACTGAATTATCCATCCGGTTCGTAGCTGGTCCAAATCCAAAGAGCTCAGCATGGCAATCTAGGCTCGAGCAGGTCAAACTGACCAATGACCCTAAGTGGCATAATGCTAACTACACGTAGTAAAACAGATGAAAACCTAACAAACATGTCTACAATTTAGCATGTGGCTAACATTCTGTACGATAGCAACATCTATTAACGACACGAAGGCCGATAATTCACAGTTTACGCCGCTATTTACTGTCAACTGTCAATGAATTGCCACGACTATGTCCTGAAAAATAGATGCTTACTTCTTCTAGCAACTTTCGTATGCCTACACATCCCTAAATGTTTGATACACCAGAGCCAATATCCAATTCTGAGCCAGAAGACACTGACCGACTTGAGAATCAACTGTGTTCCTCTTAGTTTGCAGCACAATGGTAATTTCTTCCTCCCATTTATAGATTAGCAATATCTATGACTGTATTAAGTCTAGCATAACCAAATGGTAGCCACTTAAAGCTGAGCTATCAATAAACATAGCGCACGTATTTTGTCACTTTATCAGATAGTTTTCGGAAGTTCTACTACTTCACTGAGCAGTTGTTTAGCCACACCCCCACAAAAAATACAAAATCAGCAACACAGAAACGGTGAAAAACAGTTTAATGAAATATCTCCACAATTCAGTACTACACAGTTCTAAATGTAACTGTGGATGAAAGGACAAAACAATAAAACTAATGTTTCACTAGTTGTCATCAATTTTAGTTTTGGGGGTGGGTGGGGGTGGTTAAGTCCAATTCATTTTTTATTTCATACACATTTCCACATGCATGGTTAATTACAACAGCCTCAGCTGCTAACGTTCTTGCACCAAGTAAAAGGCTGGCTTAGAAGATACTGCATTTCGGCTTAAAGATTTAAAACAACAGATAACATCTTATAGCCTGGTATCTTGAGATATACCTGTAAATACATCTCAAATGTGGCTTTCACCCAGCACAGGTTCAAGACACTTAATCAAAGGGCTTTTCTATCATCTCTGGACTTCCTTTGCAATCCCGACCATAGGAACCAGATCAGACACTCAAGCCGGCCTTTATCTGCGGTCCACTGTTCAGTGTCGGCTTACAGGGTCCACTCCGTACACACGGCACATTATGGAAGTTTTAATAGGTGATCAGAGCAGCCGCTGCCAGCACAGCATTGATTTACCGTGGCTACGAGAGGGCTTAATGACTATAGAAGCAGACAGCTCTTAACCCTTTGATGTGCTCTGGATAATGTAATAGGATCAGGTAGCCCCATTGGGGAAGTTGCATGTACGCTCGTGAAAATGAGCATATACAAGGCCCCACCGCTTTCGGAATCCAATTTCACCATCTAAAAACTCCTTAATAAGAGCGTGCCGCCCCTTTCAGTTGACTCGGAACAACACATGGCTTGAACCGGTGGTCAAAGCGTTTGACACGCTTGTAACGGCCATGCACCAGTGTGTAAACACACTCAAATTCAAATCCATACACACTTGTGTTTCTTGCTGACAGGTGGTGCGTGCTCAAGGAAATAAAAGCTTATCCGGCACAAACTGCTCTGGCAGGCTTAGCACTTCAACGGAGCGCCACTGCAGTGCTTGTCCAGAAGCTAGCACTATTCGGACCATGCAACATCCATCTCAAGGGCCAAGGGGTACCGTGCAAACAGTAATATTCAGTGTTTCATAGTGCCTGACTATACAGCTGAGCAAACAAAAGGCTGTGGCCATAAGAAACAGTTGTTTGCACACACGTACACGATCATACAGTATGACACCAATACATTAAGTGCATAACATTTCTTACGATCTTAACAGATTTTTAAGACATGAGGGACATGAAACATGTCGGGCAGTTCAAAGGCCAAGCTTAACTTGTTCGTAGGCCCCAGACTGACCAGTGAGAGCCAATAATGTGCCACTGCATCCAGAGAAAGAAGAACCAGCTAGGCTATCTTATCAGGTAACTCCATTGCAGTGGAAATGTCTATTGCGGTATGATTTGGAGGCTACATTATATAAAATAGAAAAGTTGGTTCTCCTATTTAAAGTCAATTTAGGTTTTTTTTCATGCTTTTGTTTTCTTTATAAAACTCACTCTCTCATTGATTACGGTTTCATTCCACGTGACAGTCACAGCACACGTAGCTCAGTGTGGACCCCAAACATTACTAATCGTAGTATATGGAAAATGTTTATGATTGTCAGCCTCATTCTGAAAACACCTCACATCACAGGACAATAAAGCCATCAGAGAATCTGGCAGGCTCAGAATGGACCAGACTATCTTTACGTGGTTACCCCACTTTAGAAGCATTCATCACACAACAATTGAGAATCTCTGCCAACCTGTTGTTTGCCCCAATATAAACTTGGAGCCCAGAGCCCATTAACAAACATACGAATTACAGTTCTCTTGCCCACTCGCCCTTGGTAATCAAAAACAGATGGAATCTTCAACAAAAAATGCCCATTATTACAGTAAGGATGTCTCCCAGTAGCTCGTGAATTAGAGTGAAGCAGATACTGGGACTGTGAATGATGTTGGGCTTCCAGCAGCTGCCAAGTCACTACCCACCAATGCCAAGTGAGACGACGCCAGGCACTTCCTGTTGTAAACAAGCAACCCACATTTAGGAGGAGTTGGGGGGGGGGGGGGGGGGGGGGGGGAGAACTGAATGAGAGACAACAGGGGGACGAAGACATGTCCCCAGCTGTTCAATGAAAATTTCCCCAATGAAACAAATGTGTTCAATTTGTTCAGACAACCATCAGTAGTCTGTTTGAGGGGAGTGCTGGGACAAATGGCATCTCTCTGTGTATTTGTTCACGGAGGCAGACGGCTTGGCTGTGTTGCAACTAAATGGGAGTAGCTCCCACGACTCTCTTTATCCTGTTCCTTCTGGTGTTACCTGGCGCTACCACGGTCTGGACTGTTTCATAAACATTACGAGCCACGGTTGTCAAACATTGAAATAAGTAGCCACAAACAACTTATTTTACAGCTGCTAGGAATTTTTCACGATAGAATGGTTGCTGTTGCCCCTAAGGTCAAATAATTTGGGGGCGGGATATACTCTAAGAATATTCTTCTATCATTGTACAACACTGGTGTTAATGTGTTACTTTAAAAAAAAAGGCCTGTACAGTAAATTTAATAAAGTTTTTATGGTGGTGTCATTTTGACGCAGGAACAAATTATTTCTATATCCAAATTTTAATATGGGAAAATTGTGTCAAATCAGGGGTCGACAAATTCCTGGAACAAATTGTGTCTGATTTTAGAGATAATTCTGTGTTCATACTAGTGCTGTTGGGTGTTAAAAATATTACATTTTGTCACTTTTCACCATTATTGTCGGCTTGCACTGGGGTCAAATGAGGCAGTGACAAACCGGATCTAGTAGCGGAAGCGCCGGTAAAAACAAAACAAAAAAAGGAAACAAAAGCTTGCAGTGTGTACACTACCATCCCCTACTGGAATGGAGTGGAACTGTATCGCCTTGGCAAATAAGTTGAACAGAACTTTTCACCATTGTTCATCCTTGGCGGAGGTCAACAACCAAAATTACTATGATACGATTATCAGACGATTATTAACCAGCGTTTTAGTGCACAATTCATTTCTTTCCTTGGCATTTTGGCCAGTTGTGGAGGAAACCCCAAATTCTAGTTTGTGATGTAATGTGCATTTCCACCTCCATACACCAAGGAATACGACTAGGGTTTCCCACTGGCTATTGTTCCAACAGATTTTGCAGAGAAGCTAAACAAACATGTCCTTTGACCTGTCTGACGGAACCACAGACCAGCTGGAGCTTTCAAATCACAACGGTGGGGGGAGGGCGGGGGGCGGTACCGTGCACTGTATCACCAGCCCACCCTATTCATTCACTTGTGCGTGTGTAAATCACTCACTTTTACAATCTCTCCGTGTGGGAATGCAGTAAAACGCAAGGACGGGGAAATGCAGTGCAAAGTATGTTTGGCAGAGCTCATGTGTAACCATTAAGTGGCCCAACCAACATGTGGAGGCACGCTCTATGTGTTTGCACATAAATTTACCTCAAATGCAAGCACCCATCAGCCTGGACTCTGGTGCAGGCAAACAAGAGGCAAAACTCAATTTTTTTACACTCACACTTCATCATCGTGATGTACAACACCATTCTGTTTGTGGGACACAGAGAGAGAATTGTCAAAAAGGCCGAGGCGGAAGACTCATATTAGCCCCGCGGTCATAACCGCTCAGTGAAAGGGTGACATTAACGTCAGCTCTGCTGTCTGCTAAACTTCACCCTGGCCGGAGCTCACGTACTGCACATCCTAACATTGTGTCCAATCATCCAAAACTGCCAACAACAAATGGATAGTGTGCTCTGATATTCAGATTATGGGTCAGTATAATAACCTGCTCAGCAATAATTAGGATTTGGAATGTTGATTCATTACGTTCTGAAGCAACTGAGGCAAAATAGTGTGCACACTTGGCTGCAACCAGCAGATGTGCAGTTGATTTAGTCTCAACTAGTTTGTGATTATTTTAAAACAACAACAACAACACAGACCTCTGCTGCATTACAACTCCTCTGGGCAGACATATTCTCCTTAATACAACAATGGCATCGAAACATGCATTAAGAATCCATCCATTTTCTGAGCCGCTTCTCCTCACTAGGGTCGCGGGCGCGCTGGAGCCCATCCCAGCTGTCATCGGGCAGGAGGCAGGGTACACCCTGAACTGGTTGCCAGCCAATTGCAGGGCACATAGGAACAAACAACCATTCGCACTCACAGTCATGCCTACGGGCAATTTAGAGTCTCCAATTCATGCATGTTTTTGGGATGTGGGAGGAAACCGGAGTGCCCGGAGAAAACCCACGCAGGCACGGGGAGAACATGCAAACTCCACACAGGCTGGGCCGGGGATTGAACCTGGGTCCTCAGAACTGTGAGGCTGACGCTCTAACCAGTCGGCCACCGTGCCGCTGCATTAAGAATATTCTGGAAAAAAAAATATGCTAAACAAAATTATCAACATCACAATGCCCACCTTAAATTCTGAGTTTAATTAAAAATAATAATAATAATATTAAAAAATAAAAACACTTTTTTATTGGGCCCTTGGAACTTGAACAGTTCATCGGGCAAAATACGGGCCAAAAGTTGAAAATTAACCCTGAATTGAAATGAATATGGCTGATACAGATGAAAGTCCATATTTGTCAATGACTTCTTTTTTACGGTTTTCTTCACCTTTTATAATGGAATGAGTTTCTGTTCAATGGTGACCCATTGTCTCGAAGACTCTTTCAAACAATTTGGTTTCCTATGTTCTGCTGCTTGTCCTGCTACTTGAAAAGGTGAAAGAAATGTGAACAAAAAGTGTATAACCAGGATCTGAATTTGCTGCCAGACCTGGCCTTCAAAATACATACTTCTGTGCTGCACAGAAAAGCTGAACCCCAACTGTTGGCAGCCTTGCATTATGGATTTATTGTTTTCAGCAGATGACTGACAATAAAGGGTACATTTCCATTGAACTGCGTCTGACTGATGCGTGAAGGTAAAAACCGGGTGGCGAATGAATGAATCGTGCTGATCTACAAATTATTAAAAGTTGAGAGGAGCATAAACAACTCACAGAGTACACAGTATATCGATTTTTGTCATTGAGAGTCATTATTGTGGACAGTAGACACAAGTGTGATGTAGAGGCACAGAATATATTTAGGTTTCTGGTGCTAAATCTGTATAATAACAGTTGTTTGTGGCATGCTTTTCTGAAATGTTTTTAACAAAAATAAAAAATGAAAAAGCCTCGGGCACTGACTGCGGTTGAGCTCCAAGTGTCCACTGTGTGAAACAAAATTTGCAATTATGGTGTACCACGTTCCTCTGTCTGAGTGACCAATGCTGTGTCTTGACTCGCAAAGAAAGGGGGGGGGGTTAGCAAGCGAGGGGGTTTAACAAGTTTGGCTGGTTCTGAAAACAAATGACAGCCAACAAAACAAATGTGCAATTACAAGCGAGAATTAAAAGGCTTGACATTTACCAAGGCTCATTTAGATGGCCGACCATGCTCGGTTCATTGGTAAAGTCCCAATTATGGCGGTTAGAGCGGCGGTGAGAGAGCAGACGCTGCGTTGGGTTGGGATTGGGGCCGGACGAACACAGTGGGGCTGAGACGTTAACAGTCCGAGGGAGGTTCATCCAGTAGATGAATGAGCACCTGGATTAATGAGGTCAGTGAGCAGCAAACTGCTCAGGAAGGAGATTCCCAGCCAATGTAGCCATTTATGTTTTACTTTTACCGCACGTCTCATGGCCCGTTTTCGAGGGGGCGCCGAAGGGTCTCAAAGAGCCACAGGAGACCAAAGAAGGGACATTTTTGGGGGGGTGAGAAGACAAGAGAATGGGGGACATTAGCAGTTCGGATGTCTGTTATATTGCCCTGATGTGATTCTGAGAAACCATTTGAAAGAACAAGTACATTAGAAAGCAGTTTTATTTTCTTCCATGCAATAATTTTAAAACAGCTATTATATTTAATTGGTTTCAGTGTCTGGAAATTAGCACATCGGAGTTGGCAATACAATGTACAATAATGCCCGTGATGTCACGCCATTACATGCATCATCGCATTTGTAATTATTCAAAGCGTTTGCACCTTAGTCTTTTGCAATTATACCAAGTTCAAGGTGCAACTTGACAACTTGGACACTTCTTTGCAATAGAATAGTAACAAGGTGGCTGCTGGCCCTTTAAACGGAGCGGTCTAATAGATGCTGTGGAAAGGCGCTAATGGATGACAACCTGAAAAATGGTCTTATCACAGAAAGGCCTGGGACAGTTACAAATGAAATAATCGTACTGGGCACATTAATCCATGCTCATGCCCTAAAGGGGGACCTTGGCTTTGTGTGAGCGCATGTATCGAGTATCGTGTACATGGACATTTGTGTGTGTTTGCAAGTGACCAAGGCCCTTTTCCCTCTGTATACTGCACATTCAATCATTGTATTTGACAGCAAACAGAGTTTTTTTTTTTTTTTTTTTTTAAAGCAAAATGTTAGTTTTTGCCTCTGGTGGAATGGAAAGACAAAAATAAAGAGACAACTTAAAGGTATTTATCCATGTTTTCCTGCTTATACTGTCCACGGTCATTGGTGAGCTGGAGCCTATGCCGACCGACTTTGGGCAAGACGCAGGGCACACTGGAGTGGTTACCAGTCAATCACAGCCACGCAATTGAAGCGACATTCGAGCCACAATTCGTAAAATCTGGCTTCTAATGGTTACTGAGCACTACGCCGCCACAGTGAAAATGATGTAAGCTTCTTGCTGGGAACTTCCTGGAGTGCCAAGCAACCTAGATGGGCAAGGAAGTGGCAGCACCAGAAGAACAAGCCAACGGCTGGCCTCATTAGCTGAATATTAGTGTCACCTCCAGTAAGTAGTAAGATAATGTGACAATGCAGCGCTGTCTCAATGAATCTTTTTTTTGACAGTCCCCTTGTACACAACGTTTAGATATTGTCCTCTTCATTGACAAATGGACTGGGGGTGTTCACTGTCCTTAAACACAAACAAATTAAATCAGTTTTTGCTTTGTGTTCAACCAGGCGAGGAATTCCCTGAAGACTGATGCCAAGATGAAAAACATTCATCTTGGGAAATGTTTTTCATTTGTCAGCAGGCAGACGTGAGTGAGTTTGTTGGTCAACACTGCCATCTGCTGCACGAGTTCACCCAACATGGCATGCCTACTCACGGCCTCCTAATCCCAGCTGCAATCGCTCGCCCCTCTCTCTGCCTACTGTCCCTCTCCTCGATCACTCTATCTCAGCCCAACTGGTTGAGGCAGACGGCCGCCCCACGCTGAGTCTTGGGACAGTTCGAGGTTTCTTCCGTTAGAGGGAGTCGACCTAGTGATCGCTCATGCGGGATTCTGCCGGTTTTGCGTGGTTCGAGGCCGGCTCCATATATAAAGTGTTTTGAGATTAACTTGTTGGAAATTGACTCTACACAAATAGAGATGAATTGAACTACATATCATTCGCACAAGCAAAGGCGACCACTACACTTAAAAGGTTTGAGATTTAGAACAAAATTTGTCAACTATTCCGGTTGATTATGTATCATGTATCTCTTTTGATTAGGATTTACTACAATACACTGCAGCAATAATGAAAATACAGAACTTCCTTAACTACATACAGTACAAACTATTGAACTATTAACTATTAAGATCGCATGTCAATGTACCTTTTTTTCCCCATCAATTCTGAAAGGTCTTCTCAAAATTGAACTGTTCTCTTGACTGGTTTGACCATCGCTGTCCACAGAACTCAATTTCAGTCTGTCAAGTAAACACTTTGTTGGCTTCTCGGCAAAATGTCTGCAATTCCCAAAGCCTAAATTGTTTTTGCACAGCCCAACGAAACGTCTTCAGTGCCAAGAGTCAATAGTCACGAGATATTTTGCAAAAGCATTTTGGACTGTGTTGCTCACCCGCTGAATATTTCTTCTCATACATCTGTCTAATCTATTACTATTGTTGTTTTTATTTATTTATTTATTTTTTTTTTAATTTTCAGACATGAAATGAAAATACAATAGCGCAATAGCAGTAGTGAATGTAGCTATTAGATGGAGTGGAGGAAAAATGTATAAGAATTGCAATGCTGCCATCAGGTGAGCACAGGGGGAATCATATTTACAAAAGTGTCATGATTACTGAATACACAAATATGTATGGCTTGGAAATACAGCGTTAAAGGTAGCTCATGAGTACAGATCAACCAATCATACTATGGTGGCGAGATAAATGGTTGCAAAAAGAGAGAATCAGTATGTTGTGCCCCTGCACACAAAAGAGGTCACCGCACTTGTCAAACATTAATGAGCCCTCAATAATAGCTTAGAGAGTCTGAGTTAATACTTTTAGATCAGGTTTCACTAACATGCTCCCCACGGGAAACAGGTAGCCCGCAAGGACCACGAGTAGTACCGGTTCAAGAAATATTAAAATAAAACAAAAATCTTACCAGTTGCAGGAAATTGTGCTCTCATAGAATGTTGTAAAAGTGAACAGCTGAAAAGGTAAACAGATTTATAGAAATAAAGTGTTGAGTATTTATGTTTGCCCGTGTCCTACCCTATTAGATCATTGTTGATAATTGCGAGAAATCATTAACATGATCAGTGTCTTCACATGAGTTATTAATATCATATAATTAAAGGTAATTCAAGCACATTTGTTATTTCAGGAGTATGTATTATACTGATAGCCCTTTGCATTAATCAGTACCCAAGGAGTAGCTCATTTCCAAAAAAGGTTGGTGGCTTGGCGTCACCGTCCAGGCTGTGACGAACCAGGAAAGAGTAAAAGAGGCTGATCATGCTCTAACAATGGGCTGTCCTTGGTGTAAACTGTGAAAAAGGTCATCCAGCATGGAGTTGCATTCTTTTATTATCAATTGTAGGCTGACAGAACAGCAGAGAGGGGGATTTGGAAGGTAAAGTTGACAATCCACCAAGGTGAAAGCGCGGTGAAAGCGCCGTGCGTGCATTCAAATGTGTGCTATTGAAATTCTTCGAAGCTAAGCTCACAAACTGAAGACTTTGCACTCACATGTTGCTGTATAGGCCTGCTGAAACAGCATGTGGCTGATAAAGAAACCTTTGTATTAGCTTGGATTTCGGACTTTGCTTTTTAATTCAAGTCTTGAGGCCTTAATGCCATATTGATGAGTACTGGATATTGGAACAAGTGAATCAAAAGGTGATCACAGCCATGGAAAGCGACACGAAGCACCTCTCCTCACTGGGCATTTTCCAATTAGGCTGTGGCTCTCCAGCAGATCTAAGCGAGGATAATCCAAGGGGTTATGGCGTTGCAGGACCGACAATGTGAGCGACACCCAGGGGAAAAAATGGAGTGTGTCAGTAAGAGCTCACAAGAGGGCCACGAAGAAAGAAAGAGGACATGAAAGGTATAGTGCTTGAAGGTGCAGTGAGTGAGTGTGTTGTCCTGAGGGGGAGGAAGAATGAGGAGGGGAGATTTGCAGTCGGTGAACCAGTATGTGACGTCAGGAGCTTGTTGGATTGAGGTGCTTTGTCCTGCTGATTTTAATCCGAACTCATTAAGGAACTGAGAGCAAGTGTCTGCACAAGTGCTCCGGCGAGAGAAAGTGACAGGCGACGGAAAGAGCACTCAACAAGCCATCAAGGAGATAAGTAGACCCTATTTATGACTTAAAGACGGCGAAGAACAACCTTTGATTTCTTCTTTTCAGCATCTTGCTTGGTTTCTTTCCCCCAATTTTTTAATTTATTTTTTTTCCCCCCACCCCGCCACATTCTTGGTCCTTGGAATTTCATTGTGCGGCTTGGTCAGACATGCCCACAAACGGGATTAACAGAGCCCTCAAGCTCCAGTTTGGCCTCATCAACTATGAAAACCGCTACCTGACAGCAGAGGCCTTTGGCTTCAAGGTGAACGCCTCAGGCACCAGCATGAAGAAGAAACAGATCTGGATCTTGGAGCAGGACGAGCACGACGGCCAGGTGGTGTTCCTCCGCAGTCACTTGGGACGTTACCTGGCTTCCGACAAAGACGGGAAGATCACATGCGGGGCGGAAAGTCCTGACCCAGAGTGCCGGTTCCTGATTGTGCCCCAGTCTGATGGTCGCTGGGCGCTGCAATCGGAGCCTTATCTGCGTTACTTCGGAGGCTCGGCCGACTACCTGTCCTGCTTTGCCCAAGTGATTGCCGAGCAAGAGTTGTGGGCCGTTCATTTGGCTTTGCACCCGCAGGCCAGTCTGCTCAGTGTGGCACGGAAACGCTACGCCCATCTGTCCGCTTCCGACGGAGAGATCTCAGTGGACAGCAACATTCCCTGGGGGGTGGACTCCTTGGTCACCTTAGTCTACCAGGATGGCAAGTATAGCCTGAAGACCTGTGACAGCCGTTTTCTCAGCAACGACGGCAAATTAGTGAAGGAGAACACCAATTTGACGAGCTTTACACTGGAGTTAAAATCAGGCAAGCTGGCCTTCAAGGACTGTGACGGCAAATATCTGACCCCTGTGGGTCCCACGGGCACGCTGCGATCTGGCCGATGCTCCAAGCCGGGGAAAGATGAGCTCTTCGACCTTGAGGAAAGTCACCCACAAGTCGTTTTTCAAGCTGCCAATAAAAGATTTGTCTCCGTCAAGCAAGGTAAATCAACAAAAGACCAAATCTGTCTTGCCTGGCAGCATAGAACTCAACACGTAGCTGCTACCACCTGACACCTGAAAACGAAACCCATAGGAAGCAGCAATGAAGTGGTCCACGAGTGACGGAAACTCACTCTGCACATATCAAAACCTGCAGTCTTAAATTCATAGTCTTATGTGGAGTGAATGAGTAGATGCTTTCACATTTTAAAATATCAGCTTTTATTAAAATGTCAGTATGAGACAAGTGTAGCATGAACCAAGAAAAGAATCTGGTTGATTCTTATAAAATTGGATTTCGAGTTCATAGTTGACATTTCAAAGCTCAATATTGAGTATGGCTGCTGCTGTATGCTTTTTTCACTGGATACACCGGTTGAATGAACATTGTATATAATCCTACCATACTTATACTGCAAATTCGCGTTTTTATCTGTGAGGCTTACATTTGAAAGATCTCAGGAATAAATTGGAAAATAATCATTGGCTTAACCGAAATGCAACTACAATAAAACATGTCAGCGAAACTATGATATTTCTGACAAAAATATCCCACTATGAAAATCTAATCATGTTGTAATCCACTTTCCAAGGGCCACAACGTCCGGCACCGTCACAAAACAAAAGCCTAGTGTCTTGTTTTGTCCGTGGTTTTCACAAATCCTCGCTGCATGGAAGCTGTAAAAACTGACCCAAATAAATTACGTGTTCCACATAATGACCAACAAGGCATAAATTCAATGTGAAATAAACAAAAAAAGCTGTTCAGTAGAAGTCTACTGAGGGAAATCATGTTGTTTCTTGATAACGGTGGTACTTTCTAACACATTTGCCCAAAATCTCCCACGGGGTTAAGCCACACAAAACCATCTGCATGCATTAGGTTTAAAAGTCGTGCCGTGCTTCTCTTAAAATATTTTAAGTCTGCATGAAAAGGCATGGGGATTCTATTTACATGACTATAATTGCTCCCATACAGTACATAAAAAAATTTTTTAAAAGAGAAATCAGGTAAAACAGACAAAAAGTTGGATTTATGGATGCCAATGGTCATGAAAACATTAGTGCTCTGCATTCTGGTTATTTTCCTCTGTCGATGTTTTGGTGAATACATCGAGTTTATCGCCATTGACAACCCTCATACAGTCCCTAAATTTTGTACACAACTTACTACAGTGGAACCTCTCAAGTTGAATGTTCCTAATGTTGGACGAGATGGAATACAACAACATTTCGGGAAAAGTAACCTTCTATGGATGTTGTTCCACCTTAGATGTTCCACGACAAGGATGCTCAGCCTCAGCAATACCTTGTCGCTGTGACAGCTGATTTCACAGTCCTTGCACTTGGCCATAATTTTTTATTTTTATTTTATTTTTTTTGCTTTTCTCCACTGCACGATTCCTTTTATAGCCTGTGGTTAAAACGCAATGTAATTAAGGTTAGCGGTCCTGCCATATTCACAATTGCTCTCTGTTTTCATTTAGCCATTTTAGAGCAATTGTGAGAATTTTATTACATTGCTAGAAAAGAAAACCAGTTTGTCTTAACCACAACGTAAAGTAAAGTAATGGGTCTGGTGACAGTCCACAAAATAAATGCAAACACTCTCAGTTTGTTGTTGTTGTTAACTTCACTATCTATCCATCTACTATAGTGCTTATCCTCGCTGGCTTCCAGGGTGCTGGAGCCAATCCCAGCTGACCTCGGGCGAAAGGTGGGGTATACCTGGCCTGGTCGCCAGCCAATCGCAGGGCTAATTTAACCTTGACCGTTGAATTATATTATTCAGAAGCAAGCCAATAACATTTAGACGCCGTAACCAGTGATAGAACGCTTAGTTTATCTTGTGCGCGTGCCCCCGAATGGTCGACTTCCAAGCCGTGGAAGTAATTGTGGTAATGGGCTTTGTCATCTCAGCTGTGTCAT
Source organism: Phyllopteryx taeniolatus (assembly GCF_024500385.1). Classification (NCBI taxonomy): domain Eukaryota; kingdom Metazoa; phylum Chordata; class Actinopteri; order Syngnathiformes; family Syngnathidae; genus Phyllopteryx; species Phyllopteryx taeniolatus. The sequence goes on from NC_084517.1 coordinate 19,995,558, forward strand.
TGAAGATTACACCGTGAGGAAATTATGCTGTGATAAAATTGCCCTCCATGGGTCAATAACCTAAACCTTGACGCTACTCACTCTTTACTGTCATCCGCTGAGGTGGGTTCTCTATTCTCCAGTTTGGATCTACAACACTCCAGTGTTGGCTTTGACAAATAATTACGGCTGAGCTTTGTGAAATAAAGCTCATGTCAGCCTGCTAGATATCTGTTCGATTCTCCTGTACAAATTACTCATGCAAGTAATATAGAAGGATGTGTTCCCTTGCAAGGTTTCAACTCAATTACAACAACTGACAGCATCACTGGAGAGCATCTTAACTGGAGTAGATTTAGGTTTGTGTTTCTGCAACCCTCATCTATTTTATCAGGCAAAGAGCAACATTTTAAACTGTAGCGTTGGTCCTTGTGGCAGTTTCACGTTTTTAAGGACAGGGCACCAAAAGCTGCTTAGTGGGCCCTGCAGTGAAGATTTGCATTTCACCACTCAGGGAATTACAGCAAGCAAATGAGCAGGAAGGGTGGAGGTGGTGACTGTGGAGGATTAGGGTTGTAACAGGCTTAAGAGAGAGGTTGGAGGATATTTCTGTGGCATCTAATTTGACCTGCAGCAGACACCGTTCAGTTATACGCGTCTGTGAGTGTATTCCCCACCACCTGACACACCCAACCAGACAGCGCTAATTCATTCGGCTTAAGCGTAGAACATTGGATTGGCTGGCAGTGAGGCGCCCCCTAGGGCAACGGCTGACTGACAGGCAAGAGTACATAAATACATTACTCACAGGAATAATTGTCGTCATCATCTAAAAACCATAAATTACTGAACACGTCGTATGAACCTTGGCCAAGTTCCCAAATTAGAAGTTCCTGAGACAGAAAAAAACTGCTGCGACACTCTCTACTGGTGACACCGATGACACGTGTTGTTTTAACGCCGTCGGCAGGAAGCAAGACTTCTGCCAATACTTGCAAAAATCAATGACTGAAAAATTACCCTTGGCTGAAAGACCGACTCCCAGTCTGATCTGGTATCATTACATCTGAAAGAAATATAAGGGTCTTTACATGTTCAATTTGATGTGACTCAAGGTGACTAAGCCTTATGCAGGTGGAAAAGCACAAACACAATGACCAATTTCCTGTCTTTATTCCAGGTGTGAGCATTTCAGCCAATCAAGATGTGGAGACAGACATGGAGACTTTCCAGATGGAAATTGACAAGAACAGCAAAAAATCCATGTTCAGAACCAATGGCGGGTCCTACTGGACTCTTGTGACTCACGGAGAGATCCAGTCCACTGCATCTGAAGCGTAAGTAGCTTTTCAGAAGGCCCTTTTCATTTCTGTTGCGGACCTGATCACAGTTCAAAGGTGGTCATACTTTTTTAGCGTTGGCCCCTCACTTTCCCAGTATGACTGCATCCCATGTATTGTACATAGCAAGAACTTGAGGCTGAAGAACTTGAGGTTGTTATTAATACTATTGGAAACAACTGGGGAAGTTGGCTGTCAGGGTACAATTGAACTTTGGGATTTTCTGAGAATTCAACTTCACAGTTTGCTCACCTTTACTCAGCTAGCGTAGGAATTAGGATTGATTGACTGGCAAGCAGTCCAGGGTGTAGACCGCATGGTGAGAAGTTCTCCTACCATCGCCCCTGAACAAGTCACACAAGAAAAGTGATGGATGGCCCGCACTGAGCCCTGACCTTCCACCTATCCCAATGCCTTCGATGAACGAGGACATCAGTGACCGTTCAAATCAGTGCCCGCTGACATGATAAAAGTTCTTCTGGATGAATGTGCAAAAATTAATCAAATAAAGACTCTCAATGTTTTGCCAGAAAGAAGTTTGAGAGCTACGCCAACTCCACTTTTTTGTGCATGTGCAAGACGCAAATGTAGCGGTCTACATCTTCGTTCAATGGTCTTGGTGATCAGCAAATTATATCGAAGCTTCAAAGCTCACGTCGGTCTTCCCAAAGCTTACTGTTTTGATAAGCTGTATTAGAGCTTGTATCAAATGACTACTGACACGTGACTGATGATGTCAGAAGCTTCAAATGTCGCTGGTGCTTCGCCACACCTGTTGTTGGTTCTGTGTGCCAAAACCGCTCTATAGAATGAATCTGTTCCAGGTTTGACAACATTTATAAATAGTTATAACATCTTAATGCCCAAGTGTAGAAGCAGAACTCCATGCCAGCTAGTCAACTGAAACAACTAATGCACGTCGACTATAGGAATATTACACCCAGTAACATTTGGAGGACCACTGTGTGCAGGAGTCTAAATGAAGGTCTGGGGTAGTACTACGGAAGGGTCAAGGAACCTTTGGGGCAGTGTCTGCAGTGTTCAACACATGTGACTGGATACTCAAGGCATTTTATTTCACATTTCACGACTGAAAAGTCAACAAATATTTGAGATGTTCAGAGTCAAATGAGAAAACTAACGCTGCTAGGACAGGACTAAAAAAAAAGACAGACATGTTCATCTTCAGCTGTATATATATTGTTTTTTCCAGAGAGATGAATACAATGTTTGATATTGAGTGGCGAGGACAAAGAGTGGCACTCAAGGCCAGCAATGGGAAATATGTGTGCACAAAGAAGAACGGGCAGCTCTCAGCGGTGAGCGATTCTGTAGGTAAGTGCTTTAATGGCGGGACTTTGTCTTAATTGTCAAAGGTACAGCTGCGACAGTACACACTCAATGTCCTGTTTCTGAAGGGGAGGATGAATTATTCTTGATGAAGCTCATTAACCGACCCATCCTGATCCTACGCGGAGAAAATGGCTTCGTGTGTCACCACAAGAACTCCAACACTCTCAACGCCAACCGATCGGTCTACGACATTTTCTCACTGATATTCAACGACGGAGCCTACAGTGTTAGAAGTCAGTGTTTACAGAACTCGACTTTCCAGTCAATAAATCTTCATCTACACTTTTTTTTTTTTTTTTTTTTACACTAATGTGTTTCCACAGGTGTGAATGGAAAGTTCTGGTACGTCTCCAGCAGTGGCCTTGTGTGCTCAGATGGAGAAAAGGCTGAAGATTTTTTCTTGGAGTTCCTGGAACACGGGCGAATAGCTATCAAAGGTTCCAACGGCAAGTACCTTCGAGGAGACCAAGGAGGCACACTTATGGGCGATCGCACTTCTGTTGATGCATCCTCTCTCTGGGAGTACTAAAACCTCATCAAGTCAGAGTCCTAACGGTCCACCAAGATAATGAGATGAAGGAGCTGCTGCTGTCAGCTCACACAAAGTGGATTGGTTGGCTTACATTTTCATGCCATGTTTTTATACCAGCAGCCAGACCCCCAATCCCAATTCTAAATTGAGATATTTAGAAGAGGTATGGCTTCTTATCTTTTTTTTTTCTTTCCTTCAAACGACCACGTCATTGCCAACGTGAAAAAATTCATAGTTAATCAAAATGTCTTTTTTTTTTAGTTAAGGTCAACAAAGGTACATCATGTCCAAGTAGATGGCCACAACGATGACTACCTAAACCAAAAAAATAAAAAATAAAATAAAAATCATCATCGTTACAAGTGCTGCCTCTATTTAGTTCGAATGCCTTTCAAATATTATTTGTAAAGCCGAATGATAAACCAATGCCATGAGTGGAAGCACACAATGTGACTATCCATCTCGGGAAATGGAAAACATATTTCTGATAATTCATTCATTCAAAATTCATAATTTTTATCAACAACCATAACAAAAATTCAATCCGAAAAAGCACTGATCCATTGCAATACTGAAACAGGCACACTCTTAGTTTAGCTGACCTTAGCATTAAACCCCACCACCCTTGTTTACAGCCGTTTTTTTTTTGTCCAGTGCTTTGAATTATTTTGCTTTATTAGCAGGCGTGGCCCCTAAACGTCACTCCAAGCAATTGGTAATGCCCCATTGTTTTTAAAGACAGAGGCGCTAGTGCCAACGGAATTTTCATTTATTTTAATGGACCATTTACAACTTCCATAAAACACAGCATCACACAAATGAAGTGGACTTGTACAAATGCAATGTATAATTTCAATGCTAAGAAGCAATGTTCAGTAAAGAAAACTTGCCGGTATCACTAAAATAAATATGTGCTCAACACGTGCAGGATTGGGAGATTTTGGGGGCTGGGGGGGGGGGGCGGGGAAATTGCAAACACTAATACAAACAACAAGCATGCACCAAAGGGGAAAGAATGTAAATTATCGCTGGGTGTATCTAGTGGGGAAAGTTTCTGCATTGGGGCCTTATACTGCACTCTACAGTACAATTAGAACATACTGTAAGAGTTAGCGATAGGTAGTGCTGATGATGGAGAGGAGCTTCTCGTAGGGATGGGCAAAATTATTGTTTGAGACTCAGCGGTAACCAGGAGACAGTTGATTCAATCTATTTTGTGGTCTAAACAAGAACAATATGACTTCAGGTAGGCGAGCAGACCTCCAATATGGCACACGTGTGTTCTGCATTGCTCTGCCCAGTGCAACAGTGGCATGAAAATTGGTGTTCGGAACATTCTGATGAAATGCAAAACAACAATTAATTTATCATTAATTTTTCCCTCAAGAAATGAAAGACATTTAGTCAAGTATCCATCCTGCACCATGAGGGAGGTGGATTGTGTTGGATAGACTATGGTTACCTCTGTGAATGCTAATAGGCATTGCGCATTTATATGGAGCACAGAATTTACAAGATCACAAATCGATCATTGCAAAGTTTCCGAACACCCCTTCTGACAGTTAAGTACGGCCGGTAGCGCGCTAAAATTGATTGTGCAAATTAACTCTCCCAAAACAATTGATTCTATCAAAAATTCTGAACATTTTATAGCCCCTCCAGATGTTCATGGCTTGATAGTAGGAGGCTCAAAAATTGCTAAATGCTAAATTTCTGAGTAGCGAGTGTTATGATGGTACAATTGACACTACCCATTAAATCTAACACTGTTTCATCTTCCCCCTGGAGTTGGCAATGCTGTTGAAAAGTGACACTGTGGGTGTAGCGTTCAATAGATCAATCATGGTGAATGCCTTCCTTTATCTCCACAAGCATACTGTCCATCAAACATTTTTCTTGAAATAAAACGTGTCGAAGAAACCAACATGACTTGCATTTATTTCACAACATAATTACTGCTCTCAAGGGCTCCGGTGTGACTTTTAGTCAAGAAATTATGGTATCAAACATCCCTCCGCTGTGTGTTTGTGTATGCAGCGCTTTCTAAATGTTTTTCCATTGCTTAGACTGGGTGGGGGGGGGGGGGGGGGCAGTGTTTGCCTCATATAGTACAAGTAGATTCTATTCGCACACACACAAACACACTCAGGTTCCTAATGCTGAGACAGCCCACACAGCAGGAGTCCAGCATCTTTTAGAATCTCAGCATGTTACTGGCCCCGAGTCTTGACATCTGATGACACACACAACTCCTTCTCACCTCTATCTCAAGTGCAACACACTATACTTACAGCATACATATGAAACAAGGGCAAAAAGTTGCCTTTCTACAACTCTTAACATTTTCATCTTGAAACTTTGGGGAAAAAATGGTTGAATAGTGACTGTGGCACAATCTTTTCAACAAATGGCTTTTTGTGAGGACCCTTCATTCAGCCATCAAACTTTGACAGAGGACACGAGCGAGGAATGCACAAACAACATGAACCCAAGCATCATAGAAAATGGACTTTCATATGGGATTTTACTGTTCTTGAAACAGTTGCCATGGCACACTTATACAGTTAGCTCATAATATTGCACTGTGGTCAGACTGAATCACACAATCGTGGCAGGGCAGCACTTCAAAGGTCACCACAACCCATCGACATTCAATACATTTCCCACGGAGGTTAACGATTTTGGGGGAATTTTCTTCATACAGTCCAAACTGTTACACTCATAAACATTTATTAACTACAAAGGCAACATGTACACTTACAGTTATAACATTATTGAATAAAACTTGAAAAAAAATGTAAATGATAAAAACACAAGTGTAAAATGAAATCAACCTTGTATGTAAAAGTCTAAAACAAAACAGACTTACAGTAACACTAGCCTTTCATCACAGGTCACACGCATACGGCATCAAACATAGCGTGACGCTAATGTAGCGATCCACATCTTTACTCAGTGTCAAACGGCACCAACAGCCCGACGACGAGAGTCGACCGACCTGTGGTGTCGGGTGCGCACTCCAATCGGAGTACCCAACAGGCTCTCAACTCCATCCCAACAGAGCACACATTACAATGCCGAAACAACAACAACAACAACAACTGTTCAATATGAGATTGGCTGAGACACTCTTTTCTTACCACTATTCTTCTTTCAGAAGATGTGTTGCAAAACGCTAAAGGCAAAAACAAACTGTGCCGGTGAGGTGCGCCGCCATCACACATTATGACAGCACAAGGCATTTTTTTTTCCCCCCCAAGAATTTTGGTCAGATTGCAGCTATTACCAGCTTCAAGGTTCGACTTCCACAGTATCATAAAGGAGCATCTATAAAAACAAAACACTTATAATAGTTTCATCGCAGCAGTCAATTTATCAAATTGGCTGTGCTGTAATAAGCATGGCTTCACCAGCAGGGTTTGGAGATCAAAGCCCTCTTGACAAGCAATACGGGGGGGGGAAAAAGCAAAGCTTTCAACATTGTGTGAACTGCATTAGGGCTACTGAAAAATTGCTTTCACATTAAGAGGCACGTGTCAACCTTAATTGGCTTCTGTAACCTGTAGATGCATTTATTATTACCTGTTGAAACTAAAAAGGGCAAATATATAAATGTCAACTTTCTTAAATGCTACGAAACTATCTTGAGAGCCTGGATTTCCAAAAGTCTCCTTTCAAAATCGAGCACAATCCCTGACGCCAGTCCAAGTTGTTCTACAATTGCAAAACAACATTTACCATCGCAAAATAATGTCAAATTAACTCATTTGTACCAAACTGTTATTATCATAAAACCTTTATCAAGTGGACAGGCAAAGTTGTAAGTAATGTGTCAACATTGTTATTTACAATACAAGTATAAAAAGAAGTTAACCACTGTATAAAAACAACCAAAGTAAACTAAAGTGAAATCAAGCAACACTTCTCAACTCCAGGAACAGGAAGTTGTTTGCAGGATACAGTCAACTGGAATTCTAAGGGTATTGCTGTAAAGGTTGTGTAGTTGATAATAAGTGTGTTAACATTACTATTTGCTTGGTCAAATGAATTTGTGTACGTAATGTAACAATATTCAATTCATGGCATTGATAATATTGCACTGAATAGCCAGGCTGATTGATGGATTGGGATGGATTTAACTCTTATTAGTTTTGTTATTTAGTCCAGAACATGATGGTTGAACCAAAATTACACAACTATGGGGTGATGAACACTGGGGGTTGGTATTTATTTTTACAAACATATTATTAAAAAACATTTTTGTAATATACAACAGTGAATGCACCTGTTTTAAATGGTGAAAGGCATGAAAATAATTGAAAACGGGATAAATACCCAACTGCATTCCTGCTCACTCTATGTAGAGTGTGCAGAAAATACCAGCTCAAGTAGTCTTGAGGTGAAGTGCACCAATTCCCTTTTCCAATCTGGAGCCACACACCGTTAAGGCCAGTGGGCCCAACTCCGAGCAGCCCCTCAGGCAGCTGCTCGAAAAGATCAACACCATTGACGGGACTCGAGTGTCAGGACAGACGGCTCAAAGTCCGTACTTTCCAAATAGCACAGCCAACGCACCAAAGCGTAGAAAACGAACAGAAAGCGAGCACCAAGTGTGTTACTTGATGCCAATTTAGCCCCCCCCCCCCCCCAAAAAAAAAATATAATAATAATAATCTGGAAAACTGGAATGGTGTAAACAGATCTCTGAATTCACTTACCAGTGTCTTCAAAACTGGAACAGTTTGACCCTGGAAAAGATTCTCTTAATCTTCCTATGGGATAATATCTTTTTACAATCATCTGGGAAGGGACTGTAGACTCAAGACGTTCCACTATAAATGATCTGAGTGTTTTTCCACCTTCCACCTTGACAAGCAGAGGATTCCGAATTCATTCTTGTTATTCAGGGACTTCAGACCTTCAGGGAATGAGTTTTTTTTTTTTTAAACACTCACAGATTTTCCAGTGAAGGAGTTCGCCACCTACACGTTTTCCACTGTTACGGGACAAGTGACGAGCTGTATGCTACATCATCAATATCACACCCTCAGCCGCCTCAACAACTTTGTTCAAAAATCTTACAGTACAACCTCGCCCAAATCGTCCACACTGTTGCACAGCTTTCTTCACCTCAATTTTTATGGAAACCATCCATTGATTTTCTATAGACCTCTGTCCTCAATAGGGTTGCAGGTGAGCTACAATCCAGATTACTTTGGCCAAGAGGCAGAGGTGCACACTGGAATCATCACAAATATGCGGACTGGATATAATAGGCATGTTTTTCTGCAAATGGTTTTAGTTATGTTCAACAGAATTGTTTTCCAGTAGGTTAGTTCGTGAATAGTCCTTTGAGAATTGTCTGTACGTCACAAGTGTTGCAATGGCAAAAGCAAAAAGAGGCTATGGAGGCCTAGTTTCCTGTTTTGTTTGCTTGCTATAATGGTAAAAAACAAGTATGTGATTTTGCAGAAGAGTAAACAGCTCAGCCAAAGCCAGAGCTTGGGAGCTGGATCAAAATGGCAAATAAATCATGCATGACTCCCAAATTGAACAAGAAGCTGTTGTTGTTGTTCATTTTAGGTCCGCCAGACCTAACCTGCTAAGATGGAGATCGTTTATTTAAAAAAATAAAATCAGTTATTGGTCAGGGACCAGGACAAAGCAAGAGAAAACCTCTCATTGTCAGAGCTCACCACAGACTGCATAATTGCAGCATCGCCAGCTGTTTTTTTTTTCCTCCTCCCAGAAGCCCACACTGCAGCATTTCTCTCGTACTCGACGGGTCCACGTATTCGTGATTGGCCATGATGTCACAATCATCCAAACACCGACATCCTGACTGGAAAAAGAAGGACAATCAAGACACAGCATGCACAGTATGCTCCTTTTTTTAACAGGACTAACACTTTCTTTCATGGCAGACTGCCGAAGATTGAGTCAGTTACTCATTTTTAACACAACACTTTTTCAAATGTGAAGGAGCAGCTATCTGAGAACTGTGGCATGAGAAAACAACTTGGCAGAAAAGGCTTTTATTTTCCCTCAAGAGATCATTGCCAAAATCCATAAAATACACACGTGAATGGGTTCAAAATATCCTGAAGTACTGGCCCAGTTGTTTGAAAACGTCTCCCTCACTGATGCAAATTTATTTGGGTTAGTGGAGAGAAATAAGGGGTTCAAATCACGCAGGCGAAAACTTCTAATTGCCTCCAAAGGCGCTGGCACTGTTTATTAGGCAGACATTTTGCTTAAGCAAGGGAAAACATAAGACCTCTTTGCTCCTCCTCGCATCAGTACAAGAGCCTGGTGCTTTTGTTATAAAACAGTGCTTAAAAAAATGTGTACGTGCAAGCGAGACCACAATTGGAGATGGGTTTGCCTGTTCAATTCCCTGCTGCACAGATTTGTCAGAGAAGCGTGGCATCTCCCTCCTCTCCAACAATTGACTTACTCTTACTACTTTCATCAAGTTACTTGTGTGACAAAGATAATAGTTTTGTAGTTTCCAGTGTTACAGTGGAATTTGGTTCATTTGGACATCCCCATGCTCATCTTGTAGCTTAGCAGATGTCTGCCATTTTCTCCCGCCACATTTTTACGTGGTGTAACATTACTTGTTTTTACGGTGGAATGATTTGTCAAGTTCTTCTTTTCTTCCACATATTTTTCGCGATGCACAGTGGAACGCTGACTGCACCACTCCAGGATGCTCAAAACATGACTTGTGAATGAATAATAGCGTTAATTCTTCTCTTCCACTTGTTTGGAACAAATCAGTGTGCTTAGCTAGCTAAAGCACTCTTAGCGCCCTTACAGATTGTCGGAAAACAAAATGAATGATTTACAAATAAGTATTTTCATAAAATGAATGAAGTTATTTTGAGGACATAACTACAGAAAACCTAGTTTGAAATATTCAGTAAGCAACTATGATGATTTTCGAATTGTCAGCTAGCTAGCACGACGGCAGGGAGCGTGAGTTACAAAAATAAACACAACACTACAAATATGAAAAGATAGACACGCAGGTTTACTTTTGTGTGTGTGTGTGTGTGTGTGTGAATGCCAAACTGTGTGCTATCAATACAGAACATTTTAGAAAAGGCCCAAAAAATATTTTTTACCTGTGAAAGGCTTTTCCCAATTACCTTGTTGTGATTGTACAGCATTGTGTATGCACCACAATGTGCAGGCACCCTTGTTATTTCTTGAAATCTTTGCGTCACCGTATTGTTCAGATTCATGCTTAAGAGTCAAAAAAAAAAAAAAAGTGACTTTTAATGTGAAATCCCAAATTGCTCAAACTCGTAGCTACATCACACTTAGCAGGTTTACGGAATGGCAAGTAGCTTTCAGCCAAGTGTCAGAAGAGAAAACCACTTATTAAATAGTCAAATACAATAAAAGAGTGGGTTTTACATTCGATTTAATCTGAGAACGTCATAGTAACACGAGGGGGGTAAAAAAAAATCAAAACATTCCGTAATCGACAATGATTATTTCTCAGGTGCTGTGAGATAGTTTACACCGTGACCGGAAGCGTGAGTTACAAGAATTCAACCGTTAACAGTCACAGCTCAGCTGTGACCTTTAATTTGAAATGCAAAGCCGGAAGCGAGGATTCTATGTTGGCGCTCTTGACACATCTCCACCCAGGCGCTTGTTCATCCTGTTGCGTTTATCACCTGTCAGTGACCTCCTCCAAGTACAAACGCATCCCCAGTTCTTATTTTTTTAGCGGAGAAAGTCACCATAAAGTATTATTTTCATAAGAATATTCTGCGTTAAACTCTAGAGCGGTAGAGACGGAGTGATATTATTTCAAGGGACGGGCGGTGTGGAGAGCTTTTACGCGTCTTTGAGCGCCGGTGTGAATTCCATTTTTTATCTTTTTCAAAAAGAAAATGTGCGCAGTATTACAATAATTGTCATCTGCGCGATGAGGTACGGCATGGTGATTCTCTCAGCCGGCTTTTCGGGTTTGCTCAGTTTTTGCTTCCTCGCCGTGTCAGTCGGAACCGATTATTGGTACATTATCGATGTGAATAAGCCCAACTACACCGACTCGGAGGAGCTGAGTTCCTACTCCGGACTGTGGAGAATTAATGAAGGTACGTGCACTTATTGATTGCATTGAAACACTACTCCAAAAAAAAAAAAAAAAAAAAAAAAAACATCCTTTCATAAGCATTGTCTGCAAATATATTTGTATTTGCAGACATTGAAATGCTTTAATGTAAATCCCAGATTTTGGTTTTGAATGGAGTGAAGACAGTTGCATTGTAATATTAAATTTGTATATGATTTCAGAAGCTAAGCAGGGTCAGGTCTGTTTAGTACTTGGATGGGAGACCAAATGGGAATCCGTTTTACCAAGCCTCAGATAAATAGGGAAGGTTTGGAATCAGGAAGGACATCCATCCATAAAAACTTGTCCAAACTTCATCCTCTTCAAAAAAAAACAGCAACCCAAATCGTAAAAAAAAAACCTGTGAAGAAGATTGTAGGAATTATATGTGCCTTTATCAATGCACGTCATGTAACATAGGTGATGTGAAGTGCAATTGAAAGATAACTACAGGTTCGGTGTAGTGGGCCTTTTTTTTTTCTGTTTGAGACCGTGGCCAGGCAGAAAGACCAAAAATGGAAAAACGTAATCTCGACTGTCGGGTCCAGCGCGTTTGTATTCTAGTTGGAAATTGCCAACATGGCTGCAAAATGAAATGGGCCAGAAGAATTGTCACAGCGGCCGACAGCCTGGCCAGGAAGCACATGGCACGTTTAAGAGTCATTTCGTGCGTCGTGTCAACCTTCGCCATCACTCTGCCTTCACTTGTACGCCGATTTTCATCCTACAACGTACTCAAAGCATCTCAGTCAGTCACATTGTCATGGTAATAACGCAGCACCTGGAAAAATTGGAAGTTCTGTGTCTTGCTCAAGGATACATTGACGTGGTCACACGGGAGCTGGGTGTCAAGCCCGCAACCTTACGTTTGAGAGACTGGCAATTGACCACTTGAGCCAAGCCTTTAAAGGAGACATATGGTGCCCCCCACCCCATCAAATTTATATATATAGAGCACAGGTGTCAAACTCAAGGCCCATGTGCCAGAGCTGGCCCGCTACATCATTGTATGTGGCTCACGAAAGCAAATCATGTGCATCAACTTCCATGATTCTTGCTCAAATTGTCATATTTCATAAATAACAACACTGAGATGTTGCATTTGTTTTTGTTACCAAACCCCCTTTTACAGTAACTTGAACAATAATTGATCAAATTAATATTCTTGACTTCTGATTTCAAAACCGGTTATCCATCAATTTGTCATGTATATGTAAGACGATGATGAGGAGATGAAACATTTATATGGTTTCACAGTCATATCAGCCCGCCGAGGGAAACCGTAATATAATGAGGCCTGGGACAAAAATGAATTTGACATCCCTGGCATAGAGTCATAACATAATTAAACAGAATGTATAGAATTATGGTTGTAAAAGAACTTTCATGAACTGTTTTTGTGAGTGCCTCCCAAGTCATGGATGGAGAAACTTGGTGTTTGGGGGCTGTAATATGTGAATGATCCCCACTTTTATGATACAATCTGGCAAAATTCTGAAACTCGCTCATAGTTACATTTTTATAAATAAGCTGAAAACAAAAGATGCACTTGGTTGTTTAGTTTCACACTTGATGGGTGTGCCGTCACTCCAGAACCTCAACTCTTCTTCCCCTCCACCCCTCCATCTCTTTCAGGATGACCCTAAAATGTACTATTAAATTTAAAGCCTTTTCACTTGGCACTTAGCAGAGCACAGTGCACCGTCAACTAACCCATTCATTGTGAATGTGCTGCGCGACTCTCAAATTGAAAAATGTTCCAATCCGGAGCGGCCCTCCACGACGAGATGGTCTCCAGCCGTTCAATGTTTCGCTACTTTTTACACAAGTTGCCTTTCTATCACAAGGAGCTGAACGGCAAAATTCACAACAGTGATTTGATTCATGAATCGATGAAATAGATGTAACGTTATGTAGCAAAATTAGGGATTTATCCTTTCCAAGGTGAGTTCCTCAAGATCATAACGATCGGAGCCGTTGGACTTCCATCATTCTTTGCGTAGGGCTCGCACACTTACCGATCAGCTGTGACAAGTCTATTCTTCTTTGGACATTTTCAGGATCACAAAAGAGTTCCGTCATCCCTACCTTCACTGCAAATATGTCTTCCCTGTCCGAGATGGAGAGGCACCTTCTCGGTGAGTAGTGTTCATGTGTCTTTTGCAAGCAGACAAAATAAAATAAAATAAAAAACACCAATAGGTTAATTCGTGGATTTTTTTAAAAATGTATTCCAATTTTTTTTCCTTTTTTTCCCACTTTTTCAAGAATTTTGGGTTTAAAAAGAAAAAGGTTTTTCTTCTTTTCCCAAAGCAATTTTAATGGGCGTCAATTATCTGCAGATTTTCACTATTCGGTTGTCATGCTTCTCAGAGTTTCGTTAGTCTCCCACATATTCACGATGACTGAACGATTCTGATGAAAGGACACCAATGGCACTTAATAGAGATATTGACCCCTTCGCCTTGACCTAACACACTGCTCCATCTGCTGGATGTAGTCGGCCACTGCCCCCACTGGGGTCAAAAAACAGTGAATTGTAACGACGAATAGTGGCAAATAATTTATTTTGTGCACAGCTTTATTTGGATCCTCGCCAATTACAGAACGTAGTTGGGTCTCTCTCAGCACATCTCGTTTTCCGGAAACCAGCACAAGCCTATTGACTAAAAAAAGTAAAAGGAACAAATGCCAATCAAAACACCGCTCTCTCCCACACAGACACTTCCCTTGGAGGAAATTAAAGGCTGCAATGGCTAATTGGACTATTTAGTCACATGTTCAGCACCTTGCATTCGTATTAGCACCAAGTGTCTCTTATTAGAACAAAAAAAAGCCCCCGGGTGCAGATCGGGTGACAAACAGGAATCCCATACAGTTGTGATTAATGTGTGTTCACGAAATAAATGTGTACGTGCGTGTGTGTGTCTGTGCTTTCAGAGCTGCACAAGGCGGTGGTCATCATACTGCCACTGGGCTTGGTGCTGTTGGTGTTTGGTTGGATTTTCGGGCTCGCCAGTTCGTTGGCCTCCAGCCCGAAGCTGCTGACCGGAACCGCATTCTACTTTCTCTTCTGCAGTACGTCCACACGCAGAATTAGCGCTCTTCTCTTCGGAGCCAGTGTTAGTAGTGTAATGCGTGGGCTGAGGCGAATCCTTTGTTTGCTTCTCCACGTGGAGAACCTTGAGAATTCAATTTTAACGCCGCAGCTGGGCGTGATTTTCATTTCAGCCCTGCCAATACTCTGGCACATATTATAGTTGACTGAGGCATTATTCACAAAATCAGTATTACAACCGTTTGAACGTAGTTTGCAAACACCTAAACAATTGTGTTCATGGACATGACTTACTGTACTCAAGTTTACAGTAGTTTTAATAAATTGAAGTTCATTTTGGTTGACTATAAGACAAATTTGGTCTTTCACGTTTGCACTATGTCAGACTACTGCCATAAAATCTAGCCGTATCTCGGGCAGACAGTGGTAACACTACACGAAATGTATTCCGATAGCACCGTATTCCGTCTTTTACCATCACTGGGCTTTATCTTGTCAAATCAAACACTGTTGGAGAGGCAGAACCAGGAAACTACACCCAATACCATGGCGACAATAAGAACAATAGATTGCGCCAATGTATGGTATCGTGCTGTGGGAAAAAAAGAACAAGAAGAGGAAAAGCGTGGTGTGGTCACCAGGGCTCGGGAGTGGGCTGTCCATTCAAGAAGAGCTCGAGGTATGTTCATGTACTTTTAATGCAATACGGCTCGCAAGCAGGCACATAATGTTATGTAGCCTAGCAAGCTAGTGCTAGCACTAATGTTTGTATGTAAACAAGCCGGCGTTCTGTCGCATCCTCCGCTAAAGCTTGGGTAAATGTTGGTTCATGCGCGTGAATAAATGTTGACAACGGCGTGCAAGTATATTGACAACGGCAAGCACGGCAGGCGATGCGCCGGTCACAATGCGCAATCCTATTGGTCAACGTCGGGGTGCGCTGTCGGAGAGTTGTCGGTGATATGTCACATCACAATCATACACTGCCTCTCGCCCGAAGATAGCTGGGATGGACTCCAGCACGCCCGCAACCCTTGTGAGGATAAAGCGGTACAGAAAATGGATGGATGGATGTTGGCAAAATATTTGGGTCAAACGTTTCCAAAATATCGGTTAGTCATTTTTTGCAACAGATTCAGCACGATTGCCTTCCACTGGGTTTCTTTCTTGGTATACTGAAAACTAACTGATTATGCTCATGTTGTCTGTTTATTACTGTGAATTAAACTCGCTAGTCACCTTTTGGAAAAAATAATATCACTATTGGGATGGGCAAAGTCGCTAAAAGGAGGAGTTTGCTTTTTTTTTTTTTTTTTAAATCATCCTGACAAACTCGAATTATTCAATAAAACTGAAGAATCGCCCAGCCCTAGTCACATACTACAAGGTAGCTCTGTAGTTAAAATAAATGTATTTTATGAAATGATTGACTCTCATTGGGGGCTCCATTGCCGGAATGGGGAAAAACCTAAATCTGATTCATAGGTTTCGGTCAACAAAACACAGTAACGAGAACTGCCATGCTGTTAAATGGTCATATAATAACGGGTTTTCATCAGCAATCTACCTTTTTTTCTTCTGGGAAGACTTCATGCAGCGTGGCTGGGTTAATGCACGTTCCATAAAGTAACTCAAGAGAAATGGCTGTTTGGATGGAGAGTGGAAATGGCTGCACATAAATGCACAAATCTGTCACAGAGACGGCTCTTCACTTTGCCATCTTTCAGGACACAGATGCTTCATTTCATGCATAGCAACAACTGCCCTGCGCTGTGCACGGCTCTAACAGTGTGCAACAAAAGACTGCAAAGCCTTTTAAAGTATATAGTTTTCTTCTCCTTTTCCAAGGGCACTAGAAAGCTTATTTCCATTTTGTCAGTTGCGCAAAGAAGATTAGAAGTGTGTTATGGTGTCCAAAGGTCTTCGAAGGCACTACTGTGACACTTCATTCTGCTATTTTTGAATGTGGTTTTGCATCGTAAAGTTTGTAAGTAAGACTTTTTCGTTTTGCAAATGGACCCAGCGCGGTGAAAAGTAGTTTGGCTTATACATGTCAGGAGCCTCCTAGATGAGGAAATTGCATTGAGGTATTTTGGAGGAGAAACGTTTTCAAAAAGAATTTGAAGCAGATGCAGCTGCATCGGAATCAGACCGCAATCAAATTTTGTTATCTAACTCCTTCACAATTATCGCTTTTCTTTATGATCTAATCAAGAAACGCGTGCTGCAAAGATTTGCCGGCCCTGCCCAACAAACACACACAGGAAATGTCTCCCTTGTGGCAAATTGAATATAATGTTTTTAACTCTGCATTGAAGGTCTGCCAACCTTGATTGTTATGCAAGACAACTGAACCATCTAAAGAGGGCCAAGACGATATTATGCTGATCAATGAATCTTAATGGAAAAGCTAATAGTTCAAATAATGAGTGTCAGTTTTGTTTTTCCATTTACCTGCAACTGAGGACAGATTAATTAATTTGTTTTGGAAATGCTTTTTTTTTTCTTTTTTTTTTCTTTAGAAAGGGTTTGTCGAAATGTTTTTTTTTTTTTTTAGAAAGGGTAATTGCTGACTAATTGCTACACATTAAACTGCGAGTAATTGATGCCACCCCTAAAAAGGTTTTAAGTTCCTATATTAATAGTTTAAAAATATACAACCAACTATAATCCCATCACATTTAATATAATTTCAAACTCATTTTACAACAATACCCTTGAGATGATTTGATTTCGTCCGCTAAAAACCGTCGAGATCACTTCACTGAATTCCTTGACACCAACTACTACTTTCCTATTAGTCTGTCGGCATTTTAAGGTGTTCCAGAATGAACACAAAAAAAATCTGAATAAAAGAGAAAATGAAAGAAAAATGCTGAGAATAGTTTAAAAAAAAAAGTGAATATGTAAATTTGTGAACAGGCAACCACGAATAGACAGGGGTTCACTCTACTAATGAGTGAAATCCACTGTTCGACAGTGAGTCCAATCTATTTATCTTGTTTGCCAGGCCTTTTCACTCTGACTGGGGTGAGCATCTACATCCAGTATTCCAACAAGGCCATGGAGGAGTTCCAGCGGATCGTGGCCCCGGAGGAACTCGCCTACGTGAACGTGTCCTTCGGCTGGTCCTTCGCCATGGCGTGGATCTCCTTCGGTCTGGAGCTAGCTGCTGGCCTACTGCTCCTGCTGGCCGCCAAAGTCACCCAGATGAAAGGACGCTACGACTGCGGCGTCGCCGTCACTTTGTGAATGTCAAAAGTCCGCGGGTTGTGCAGTTGACCTTTCGCTAAACTCCCCGAAAAAAGGCAGACTGGCCAATCGCAGCAGAGCTCTGACACTTTTCATGGTGGCACAATCCATCCATCCATTCTCTATAGCGCTAAGTCCACCATATGGCATTCTGTAGACTATATATATATATATATATATATTTTAACCTTTTAATGTATTTGTTCTGTTTACAAAACCCCAAACTAATCCAGACAAATCCAGGCTCTGGATAAATCACGGCACACCCTTCTGCCTTGCTTCGTCTGTCTGAAATGTCATTTTCCCCAAAATTTGATAAGGCTCCTCCAGGGAGCACAGGGAGTGTCAGTTCCCGAAGCTTGACGCTAGCAACAGTAACTGAAGGGGGAACAAGTCTTAGCAAAAGGTCAATACCGTTAAGAACAAAAGAGCGACAAAAGCCCGCCTTATTTTATGTGAATATTATACATCAAGTTCAGTTTTAGGTCTTATTGTATGTGGATGTAGTGTATGTTTAGTTCAGTTATAGTTCCCATTCATGCATGTGTGTTGTACATTTAGTTTTTTATTTGTTGTTGTATCTAAACGTATTGTGCATACAGTTCAATTGCATTGATCAGTACACAATCCATTTGTAATTATATCACCAGGCAAAAACAAAGGCAGAAGTAATAGTAACAACTGTAATCAGTCGAGATTTACTGAAGCAGTGCTGCGCTTCCATTGAAATGTCGCAGGAGACAAGACGTGTTATGAGTTTGTACCATGTATTAATAGGATCTACATGTAAACAGGTGGAGGGGAGTAGTTTAGTGCATCATGGGAAATCGCTACGTCAGTCTAGGCCTAGCAAAGCATGAGTCAACCCAAACAATAGCGTAAGCAAAGTTGCAAGATTTAAACTGGAAGATTGGTTGCTATTAATACAAAAATTATTTTTGCGACAATAATGATGGTCTAAGGACAGACCCCTGTGGAACATCATGGCTGAATTTTAATTTGGAGCCTGTTGCTGTTTTGCCACACAAATGCTCCAATCCTCAAACTGTTAGTCAATAATGTTCAAATCATGTTAATTTCTTTTTGGATGAATCACAATAATCCAGCCGAGAAGTCATACAAGAAGATTTTGAATTTGTTTTAGATGGGTGTTGAATGACAAATCCTGCTAGAATACAAATAAAGAGCACACGCACACACAAAAAATGACAACACTTATGATGGTAACTTCTGTTTCAGTGTGCATTCATGTTGCGGTAATTAATGTCTTTGTAGTTTAACAGAGTTATTGCAATATATTGGAATTTTACACACTGACTACCATTCTTTTGGATTAGTTCGTGGAATTATTTTGTGGAAATATGTTTTCATTTTTCTTTGCAGCTGCAACGCAAAATAAATCGAGCATCAGGGAAGGCTACAAATCCAAAGCCTCTTCTTCTACCACAAGGCCAAATCTCACAGACATCGAGATGAATCACAATAATCATGATGCCTCATTAGTGTTCCAGCATAAAACGAGTAAAAATCGTCTTCCAACATTAGCCATTAGCGATTCACCGAACGTGCAAGGATTCTGATGTGTTTGTCCCATAACTTTCCTAGTAGCCATTTTATTACATTTTTGGCTCAGTGATAAATACATACAATTTATTTTTCTTAAATACATATGGCATACCGTAAACAAATCTCCAATCGCAGGGCACATATAAACAAACAAGCATTCGCACTCACATTCACACCTACGGGCAATTTAGAGTCTCCAATTAATGCATGTTTTTGGTATGTGGGAGGAAACCGGAGTGCCCGGCGAAAACCCACACAGGCACGGGGAGAACATGCAAACTCCACACAGGCGGGGCCGGGGATTGAACCCCGGTCCTCAGAACTGTGAGGCTGACGCTCTAACCAGTCGTCCACCATGCCGCCCTCTGTGGAACGCCACTACAAATAATTCATTTCTACATGGGTGATTGTCTGCTGGAAGGTGCCATTCAATGATGCAAGATGATGATGATGAAAGATTGGAGAGCTAAACAAGTGCTATCATCTGCTATGATGACTGAGGCTGAGGGCTGGATATGTTTATTATGAATACATAATACATAAGCTGTGCCCTCTCTATTCAATTTAAGGAGTGTGTGGGGGAAACTCTCTCAGAACACAATTCCTGCTCCTACCTTGATAAAAGAGGTACAATGTAGAGCATAATGGAGGAGAAAATATAGAGAGCACAGCGTGAACCGCCTCAATCTTTGTCACCATCATTCCACCAGCCTATAAGTCTCCTTCACCCGCCTTCCGGGTTTTGTATATGGTTTTGTATGGTTTATTTCTATGGACAATGAGCAAACGATCTTCTCGAAGCAGAGTTCCACTTTATCTCCACAATGCAGCTTCCGTCACAACCCCAGCCCAATTACCAAGCCATGCTACTGGGGTTAAATGAAGCGGGCAAATAGTGCAGGTACAGGGAGAAGGAGCTTCCGTATCATCCGCTGGTAGCTGCACATTTGACACCCCAACGCAATAACGCATCATACACCGTCGCCTCTAATTTGATGACAGACACCCCCTGCCGGGAGGTAGGTTTACACCCGAGTGACTGAGCTCACTGCACAACAATGACATTTTGACCTTTCTTTTGAAGAGCTGAGCTTGTTAGCAGCTTCATTAGCATTCATTTGGGGTTTACAGGTCCAATATGGTTTTGTATGGTTTCATTTTTTGGCCTTGGATCAAGTCAAAAGAGGAACTACTGGATTGCCGTAACCCTTCTTGGTTACCATATTCCCATAAATAGTAGCCAGAGGTGTTTATGTACTCAGCGGCAGATGAGGGGGTAGGTCACATATCACATTTCATGGCAAGTGAAATTGTGCTCCATCCATCCATTTTCTATTCCATTTATCCTCATTAAGGCCACGCGTGAGCTGTAGCCTATCCCAGCTGACTTTAGGAGTAGAGCTGGCCACACCAATCGGCAGCCAATCGCAGGCAACGGCGTCCGGTGCAGTTTTTCGCCAGCCTTTTTTAATCCTCTTTGCTCCATCAAGACCCGAATATTATCCAGCATTGTCTCCCTCTGTCTTTGGAGTGCTGCTTGATTGGGACGTTCGGCAGATCAGGTTCGCGCCCTTTCACGTCAAACTTCTGCTGTTACATTCTCCTCTCAAACGTGTTGTCTTAAGCGACTTCACTGAGTTTTCCAATAGTCTGCAGCTACCGTGAGGTC
This sequence comes from Phyllopteryx taeniolatus, assembly GCF_024500385.1. Lineage (NCBI taxonomy): Eukaryota > Metazoa > Chordata > Actinopteri > Syngnathiformes > Syngnathidae > Phyllopteryx > Phyllopteryx taeniolatus. Next base: position 20,016,441 of record NC_084517.1, read on the forward strand.
GGCCCCACCGTGGCAGGGTTGTCCAATGAAAATCGAGCTGCATTAGCTGTGGGCGCAGGAGGGCTGCACCTGCACACGCTCCTTAGCTCTTCTAATGAAGAGGAACTACTGCGCCTGCACAACTTTGTGCAAAGGTTTTTGCAAACCCATGGGGGGAACTTTCTCTGAAGCTTTAGTCTCGTTTTTTTTTAACGATTTTTAAGGAAATTCTGCAAGTTAGAGTAACTAGATCTGAAGCAGAACACTATATAAGGCTATATATAAACACTTCCTATTAGGGCGGGGGCTATCAAATATTTTTCAAATCGATTATTTGATCATCCCATTGATTATTCGAGTCATACCACTGTTTCCTCCTGGCTCACGCTTACTGCTACATGAAGTAACATTACAGTCGTCCGTGTGGACAAATCAAATAATATAAAATGACATATGTTAGATATTACAAGCATATATGTATGATGCAATGAGACCGTGATATGGCAAGGGACGACTGTACACCGCAATTTTCAGTTTTGTTAACATTACCGAGGTCTGCATTCTATTTTATTTTAGTTTTAGTTGAATTATTTTTCAATTTTCAAGAACATTCTCATCAAGGATCCGAAGCAAAACACTCAGCAGAACATAATTGTCAGAACGTGTTTGTTTATTTTCAATCACCATGGCAATCATTGGTCACTGGGGTTTGTTGTTGGGCAACAACACACTAACACAATGGTAATCTAAGCAAGGACCTTTTTGGTCAAACTCACGCAACTGCCGGTTCCTCTGTGGTGTTAAAAGAGTTGTCTTGGGAGACGTTTTCAATTCAAGCAAAGTCGAACACCTGAAACATAAAAAAAGCACAGCAGCTCTCGTGACAACATTTCAGGTGAAAATTTAGAGTCGCTCCGGGAATGACAACCATATGTTCTCCGCCACAACTGAGGAAGTTTCATTCAGCACCGGAGGAAAGCGTGGCGAAACCGCGCGGCCGTGGCCCATAAACAAGCAATATTAAGAATTAAACACGGTGGTAAAGATTAATCGCCCGGCTTCTTTTTGATGGACTTGAGATTGCACAGGCCCTATCGCAAAGTCATTACCAAAGCCTGCAGAGCCCTGGTCATTAATCATCCTGTTGGCCACGCTTGGGCAATCAAATTGATCTTTTGGCTCTGAACCGGCATCCCATAATCCACTAGGTGTCAGCGTCCCATCATCATCTCATCACGGCGCGCTCGCCTGTGTTTATTTACAGAGTGTCAAGGGTCAGATAAATGATGGAATTGCCCAGCCAAATCCTTTTGGCCTCGCTGTTCATCTTCGCATGCCGTATGTCAGTAGAGTCATGCCGACAGTGAGTTCATCCGTTTTGAGCTCACCGCTGCTTTGTCCTCCATTTGTGTTTGTCGATGTCCTGCTATTTAGTAGGCCGAGCGTTGATCAAAAATGAGGCCGATACTTTATTCCTATGTACATTTGATATTATTGGAAGCCACTGTAACACGATGCAGTTTGAACATTAACACTGAGCTTAGATGTAGTAGTAGATGAATAATGATTCAATTAGCTGTGCAACAAACAACTGACTAATCAAATGATCAAATTCATTTAGCGACATTATTTAACTTAAAATTGTCCAAATCTTCAGAATTTAAGACTCTCGTCAGTAAATTTTCTCACATTTCTGTAACCGACTGATTCTTTTTGTGTTTGATCAAAGTAAGACATTAAGTGAGACTAAAAATGTTTATGAATATGTATTATATGCAATTGTGGCTTCAACATTTGCGGAGCTTTTAAAACAGTTCATTGTCTTTTACAACTGTACGGCCGGCTGGATCAAATGCGTTGGTGTCAAGGGAAAAATGTTACTTTTGATGAACAGCGCTCTTGCATAAAGATTGGCTTACGTAAATCTACAGTAACTTTTCTAGCAAATGACTTCCAGCAAGGTCTGTGAGTCTCCTGTTCTGTTTTGGTTCCAGTGAGGTCTTAAGGTGTTAGCGGTGCTAAATTTTGGGTGCTTTTTTTTTTTTTTTTGCAGAGCAAGCAAGTGCAAACACTTTCAAAATGTCTCCCAAGTGACCATAACTAGCCAGTAGAATCTTTCAAAACTTTTGTTGTTGTTGTTTTTTTGTTTTGTTTTCCCAGCTCAGACTAGAATGGCCCAAACAACAACAACAACAACAACAACAACAATGGTGCCATGTTTCCACTTGCATTAGCGTAATATCAGTCAAGTCACGCAGCGCCATCAGCGTGACTCCTGCTGTCAAAACAAACACAACAGTGTGGAAGCATGTGCACTATGTGCAGCCCGAATCCACAATCCAACCCCACCACCAACCAGCCACATGACAAGTTTGTACTGGCAAGCCTGAGAAGCAAAATTAAAGCCAAGACGGGAAGCGCCAACATGAGGTCATCGCTGCAAGCCTGACAACAACGCCCCCCCCCCCCCGCCCCCGCCCCCACACACGCCCCACTTCCCCCAACATGCTACAACTCCAGCCATCAGCTTTTTGTCCCACACAAAGGAAAAGTAGTTCTTTCTTAAAATTATTTTGTTCATGTAACGTATCCAGTGTTGAGCAAATTTAATGCTTTAAGGGGGACATATCAAGTAAAACTGACTTTTTATTGTTTTCATTGTGGTATAAAGCAGTAGTAGTACTACTAGTAGTAGTAGTAGTGGTAATGGTAGTAGTGCAGTGCAGTGGAGCCTTGACTTACGAGTTCAATTTGCTCCATGACAATTATTGTAAAGCAAAACACTCCTATCTCAAAGCATCTTTCCCTATTGATATAAATGGGAATGCCATTTTAAGTTGCAGCCCCCCCTATAAAACGACAGCGAAAATTTTAGAACAATATACTTTTAAATTTTAAAATATTTTTAATAAGATAGCACTCTACAGTATTGTACCTCATACAAATATATAGTGATGACATCATGAAATAGAATGTAAAGAATTAAACAGTTTGTGCATCATGATTTCATGCAATCATTGCGCTGCTCCTTCTGTTGTTCAGGTGTTGGCCACCGGGGGGGGGCAGTATAATACACATATACAATACTTATATACACAAAGAAGACAGTCAAAGACTGCTCAGCAACCTGCAGTAATATTAGTTGTTTTAGCAGAGGATGAAGAATGCTTTATATCCCTGTCAGTATTGTTATATTGTCTGTCTACATGTTTTGCTGCTCTGTTTTTTTTGTTGTTGTTGTTCAAATATCAGTAGCTTAAATGGTAATAACACTGACAAGCTAGTTTGGTTAGCCCATCTATGGCTTTTTGCATTGTAGTAGTAGTAGTATTAGTGGTAGTAGTCACGGTACTTGTAGTAGTAGTCATAGCTGTCGATGTATTTGAAGTCATAGTTGTAGTGGATGTAGTATTGGTGGTGCCATAGTCATATGATAATTGTAGTAGTAGTAGTAGTTGTAGTATTGGTGGTAGTGGTAGTAATAGTGGTTGTAGCCAGTGCAACATCAGACTCCAACAATAATTTCATGTGCGCCCAACGTTGAGCGGCGAGCAATGCGGTGACGAGGTTAACTAGGCGAGGTGGTCGTTTTTAAGTCAATACCGTCAGTCACCGTCACTCACCGACTGACTCACCGGCCAAAATGAGCTCAACTCCACTCACGCTTAAACACACGTGATCTCACACGGTTAATGATCGGCCATGTGACAGTCAGAGGACCTTTAGCTCAACCAGCGGGTTGTACTTACGCTCACACTGGTTTATTAGGAAAGAGGAAACCATTTTGTAACACTTCCAATTCCAGATTATTGGCCCTGGCAGGTGGCCTCAATTCCTGTGAAATTCTATTGAAAAAAAAAAAAGAGAAAGAAAATAAAGCCCCACCACGATCAAACAGACGATAACGAAAATCCCTTTTGAATTAAGTCACTTTCATAAGAAGGGACTTTTTTTCTTTTTCTTTTTTTACCATGTTCTTCTGCCTAAAGAAATAAATACTAGTGAAGGTTATTTGTTAAAATGTATGATAATAATCTAATAAATGTACAAAGTTAAATACAGAAATACAAAAGAATCTTAAAATCACCAACAACCACATTTTTTTCAGTCTAGATATTTTGAAAGCAAAGTGATTTACTATAATTATATTAAACTATATGTCATTTGTTATTTCATTACATATTAATAGATATTACCATTTGATAAATGATCATCATCTTTGTTACTATCTTACTTTATCTTTAAATTGAATCATAGTAAATATTCTATCATAAAATATTTGTCATTATTATTGATTGATCTTTCTATTTTTTTCATTTTTATAAAACTCTATTGAAGTAAATGTATATTTTATATGAATGTTAGAAAGTATTTATTTGACATTTCATTACATAATAATGGATATTATTTTATTAGAATTACTTAATATTACTTTTCAAGCTGAATTTACTTTTTAAATGTTTTGTGATCATAATTCAATCACAATTATTTTTGTGTTTCTTTTTATTACGCATTATGATGATAATGAGCGAATGTCCGGGCTGGTCCGCCGACATTACACAAACAACTCAAGCAATCGGCTTTGTGTTTTTAAGATGTTGTACGTTCAAAAACAATGGTGGGCAGTAGTCGCTGTACATGGACAAGTACTCAGGTGATTGTTTCCAGGAAGATGTGCACGTCACAAGCGTTAAAAATAAACTCAAAGGGGGAAGATGAATTTGTATCCGAGACAAGCAGCTGAACATGGTGCAAAGGTCCTCTGACCGACTCATTAAAGAAGCTGACCGGAAATACTAAACATATGACATCAATAACGTTTTGATTGAACGCTGTCTTCTTTGATATGTGAAGTGTGGCAAAAAAAAAAAAAAAAAAAAAACAACTAAGAAAAGGGAAAAATATGGTTTGTGAATTGTCTTACTAGTGAGGACGACAGCGCGTACTAGTACATGGACCTTGGATATCAAGGATATGGAATGAAAAGCAAAGCAAAGCTAATTTATTTATATGGCGCATTTCATACACAAGGTAACTCAATGTGTTTTACGTGATTAAAAGAATGTAAAAACTAAGGGAAAAGCTTATTAAAAAACAATTCAAAATACAATTAAAACAGCATACGGTGCAACAAAGATCATTTAAAAGTGGAAATGAATGCGAAAGAGTGAGTAAAATGAGTTTTTAACCTGGACCTAGTAATAGTAGTAGTGGTGGTAACAGTAGTAGTAGCAGTAATAATAGCCGTAGTAGTAGTAGTAATAGTAGCACTAGTAGTAATAGTAACAGAAAATGAAAATAGTACGTCCATCCTGCCATCCATCTTCTAACTTCAGTTCAGTTAGTTCCTTGGCATTAGCACACCACAAGAGGGTGCCAAAGCAATACTTAAATATTAGACGGGGCTTCGGCCTGCGTACAAAATCAATGGGGGGGAAAAAAAGGACTTTTTCCACAAATAATAATAATAAAGACGTTACCCTAAAAACAAACAAACAAATCAAAAAAGAAAATTCACAGATTGCGCGACTATGCGGGGGAATACTGTACTCCATTTTGGAAACGTGGAAATATTGAAGTTTTGTAAATACATTTCTTTCTCTTTCTTTCACTCTATTTATCCTGGTAGATGCTAATGCTACATGCACAACCTTCACAGGTGACAAATGGCAACAGCACAAATAAAGTGCATATGATGTGCACGTGAACGTGAGACAGAAAAAGACGCGGTGTGTGCGTGCGCGCGTGTGTGCGCACCCGCGCATTGGCAGATTAAAAATGGAAGTGTCTCCCCTGCCGACACGCGATCCACTCGGCCACGCCGACTATGACCTCACACCGGAGGAGCTCGGGTTTCTCACATCGGATGCCAGGACGAATGGCGTCCGTCCCGTTCATTGAGCTCCGCTCCTCGGCCCTTCGCAGACAATTTTTCAACCGCGCAAACGGGAAAAGAAAAAAAATTGTAATTCAACCCGGCAAGGCCGCTTCTGGCCTGGGGAAAAATAAAAACAATACAAATCTCAACGCTTGCTCTCTTGATGCTTTTTGAGTACAATCTCGCACAAACCTTTTTAACAATTCATCTTCTGCATAAGCCACACCCCCCTAAATGCAGACCAATCACAGAAGCCGCTTTCATGTTTTGTTTTTTTGTGTGTGTGAATAAAAGACATTCATTTAGCTCTTCTGTGACTGCTGACTCTAGCCATCTATCTACAGTACGCATCTATCTATCTTCAGGTATCTACGGAATGCGTGACTGCATTATACTGCCCCCCGGTGGCGAAGTCCCACACACCAGAAGGAGCTGCAATAAATGAATCATGATGCACAAACTCTTTAATTCTGTACGTTCTATTTAATTATGTTACTACTAAATGTTTTTTATGAAGAAAACTATTATAGTGCGCTATTTTCCTTATTTAAAAAAAAAAAAATAATAATTTTGTTGTTGTCGGGTTTGTCGGGGAAGGCCAGAATGGATTAATGGCATTTCAATACATTTCAATGGAGAAAGACGATTTGAGGTACAAGTGGTTTGCGTTACAAGCGTAATGACGGAACAAATTAAAGTTCCCAAGACACAAATGTTTTTCCTTCCTTCCTTTCCTTTGTTTAAGTTTCCTCATTGAGCGGACAAATTCTGATAAAACTGCTCCTCTGCCATTCAGCCATGCGAGAGGCCGCCGTGACCGTAAAAAAGCCGCAAATCGCCGTCACGCTCGATCCCCGCCGTGACACAACAGCTTGAACACACCTCGAGATAAGGCCGTGATAGCACCGGCTATCGCGACTGGAAAGTGTTTGTGACACACGATGTGTCAAAGTCCTTTTTGTCTTGGAGCCACATTGTAGTTGTGACTGTGCAACTGCCTCATTATGTTATTACATATACAGCTCGTCGCGGGGGGATGTGAACGGTGAAAATTGACGCCCGTTACAATAAACCAGAACATTCTTGAATAAGCGGAGATAAACCACCAATTAGCAATTTTGGGGTTGGTTGAATCTGTCCCCCCACACCCAAAAAAATCGAATCAAATTATTTTTTAAACAAATCTGCGGATAGGTGGGTGCCGAAACCCAAGTATGCTGATGCCAGTGTGTTTACTTTAAAATATTAAAAACATAAAACCATTCCTATGGCACCGAGGGCTGCACGTGGTATTTAGGAGTGTTTGGATTATGAGGGGGGTCCTTAAAAAACAAACAAAAAAAACCAAAAAATTCTGCTCTGTAAGGACCCCCAAAAGCTGGAGAGCCCCTGCTTTCGACATTCTACCGTACTTAACATTTTTGATGATTTTAAAAAAAGATTTGATGGATTACAGTGTGGTAATAATAAAAATGACTCCAAACAATGCAATTTTGCAAGCTTTTAGTGGGTTTTTTTTTTTTTTTTTTTTGTTTTTTTAACAAAACTTCCCACCCTGCTTTCTTTTACGGGTGGATTGCAATCATATTGTTGAAATAAACAATGCACCCAAAAGCATTTTTCTTCACTCTGAAAATAAATAAAGCGTCTGCTTCGCACAAAGTTTGAATTCCTCTGAATAAAAGTGTATGACACGCTGCAGCTGCTAGTGTTTACTCTCAACTGCCCATGAGCTCATGTGTGCACACATCATGGAAAACCGTATTCCTTCCCACGAAAAGAGTCATTTGTTAACAGGGACACCATGTCAAACAGGTTTTTTTTTTCTGCAGATTTTTCTATTTGCAAGTGTGCTGTCAGCAAGGTTTGGCTATAAAAAATAAAGTAATTCAGGCGAATGAATGACAGGAAAAATAAGCACAGCGGACGTCCCTAAGCGACATTACTGGAAGAAGTGGACAGTGGATGGCACTTCCGAGCAAGGTTATCTGGATTAGCAGGAATGTGAGCACAGATAAGAACCATTCACGAGAAGTGAAGCATTAAAAAAAAAAAAAAAAAAAAAGACAGCTTCTGAATAAAAACATCTGCATGTGTCACAGAGTTGATGACTTGTGTTTATCTGATGCAACGACGAGTTGCTTGTTTTTGTTGTTCAGTGTATTATACTTTTCTATATTCAAAATAATATTGAGTCTTGGTCATGTCATCCTTTCTCATGGATTCCCATTTCTTGAGATGGGGAATTTTTCAGTTACATCCCATAAGTATACAGTATATACTGAATAAACTGCTCTCATGGAAAAACTAATTTTGCTTACTATACAGTAATTTAGCTTCTAGTTGTGAATTAATGGGGGGAAAAAACTAGAAAGCGATGATTAAAACCATTATACGCAATAGATGTTGTTCATGTGTTTATTGTTACAGTATTATTGGTGTTGATTTGTGTATTTTTTTTTAGTACACGAGTACCAAAGAATAAATCCACAAAAGTCACATACCAGCAAATGATTAACGCCACTGTAAAGAATATTTTTTGTTTCTGTTTTATTCATTTATTAAGTAACGCTATTCATATTATGGTTACTAAATGTATCATTTTAAAGGCAAAAAAAAAAAAAAAAAGTATAACATGAAAACGCATAGTTAGGTATCACAAGAATAATTAAAGCCGTAATATTTTCTCATTTTTGATAAATGTATCCGTGTATTATTATGTATTGTGAATGAGTTTCCCTTCACCATCATCATCCGATCATCATCATCGTCACTGGGTAAAACGTTTGAGAAGCACTTGCAACAGTATAAATGTGGTAATATCAAATATTTGATTGAAGTAATTCATCTCACTGTGGCTGTGCGCATTCTTCGCAATGTCGTATTTCATGAATGCTCCTTGGTTTCAAGCGATCCCTTGTTAATGCGATTCTGGCCGCATTACTATAAGGTTTCATTTAATAAATGCATTTGGATGAAATAAAACCCCGCGGAAAAACACGCAGACACAAAGTACAGATGAATGAATGACGCATCATTACATTGGTGGGAAATGGTTGTTTGTGCTCCTCTTGTCTTGGTTTTTTTTTTTTTTTTTAAATGTGGCAACATTTCACTGGGCAGGGTTTACAAACTGTGGCTTGGGAGCCCAAATGGCCATCCGCAATGCAGCATATTGTAGTACCGTCAACAACAACAACACTTGAGTTGAATTTTATTGCATATGAAATTATGAGCCGGCACGGTGAACTACTGGTTAGCACATCTGCCTCACAGTTCTGGGGACCGGAGTTCAAATCCCGGCCCCACCTGTGGGGAATTTGCATGTTCTCCCCGTGCTTGGGTGGGTTTTCTCCGGGCACTCCGGTTTCCTCCCACATCCCAAAAACATGCATTCATTGGAGACTCTAAATTGTCCGTAGGTGTGAATGTGAGTGCGAATGTTGTTTGTTTGTTTCTATGTGCCCTGCGATTGGCTGGCGACCGGTTCAGGGTGAACCCTGCCTCTCGCTCGAAGATAGCTGGGATGGGCTCCGGCACGCCCGTGACCCGCGTGAGGAGAAGCGGTAAGGAAAATGGATGGATGGATGATTGATAAATTGTATGGATGGATGGAGTGAAGAATATGGCGCAAGCGTGTCGTGTCATGAGTAGCGTGCGGAGGGTTTCCTGATGCTCCGCAGCAAGTGAGTCATTCTGGACTTCTCAGACTTCTCATTCAGTTCCTCGAATTGTTACTAAGAGAACATGAGTTGGTACATGTGGCCACGCCCACTGCTCCTCCCATTTTTTTATTGTGTGAGCATTAGTGTGTGCGCGTGTGTTTGCATAAATTATTCATGTGGCTCTGTGAAGCTCCATGTTTATTCGTGTCATGCTTTTTTTGGTAACCAATTGCTACTGTTAGATTTGTTGTTTTGACAATGCTATAATAACCATATGTACTGTATTATTATGATGATAATATCAATACAGTATTCTCATTATTTTATTTTATTCATAATGCGTTCAAGACACGTTCAACAGACTTCCAATAAAGAGTGACAGCTTGTATTAATTGCATTGTACTATTTCATGACTCAACTGCAAAGCACTTATATTTTGCAAATGACGAACACAAAATAAATATAAAATGCATATGTAATTTGAGTGTATTTTTAGTATATCTTTTACATTTGACTAAATAACGTATATACATTATTAACACCCATTGAAATTCTTATAATTGTTTTTATTTTTTTTAATAACATCATTTTTTGTAATGATGCTGTAATAGTAGTTTTATTCTTTTTCTTAAATTTGTTCTTGAAGTATTTCAAGAGATAAAAGGCAAATGTTGTAATATCACAAGGGAAAAAAGTAATTTTAGTCTTTTCACCACATTTACCAAAGTTAGGGCATTACACTTTTTGCACTGATTGAAATACATTGGCGGCACGGTGGCCGACTGGTTAGAGCGTCAGCCTCACAGTTCTGAGGTGCGGGGTTCAATCCCCGTCCCCGCCTGTGTGGAGTTTGCATGTTCTCCCCGTGCCTGCGTGGGTTTTCTCCGGGCACTCCGGTTTCCTCCCACATCCCAAAAACATGCATTAATTGGAGACTCTAAATTGCCCGTAGGCATGACTGTCAGTGCGAATGGTTGTTTGTTTCGATGTGCCCTGCGATTGGCTGGCAACCAGTTCAGGGTGTACCCCGCCTCCTGCCCGATGACAGCTGGGATAGGCTCCAGCACGCCCGCGACCCTAGTGAGGAGAAGCGGCTCAGAAAATGGATGGATGGATGAAATACATTGAAATTTAAATGTATTTAATTTTTTTCATTATGTTTATGTTTGTGTCTTGTATTTAAGAATTTCTAATGTTTTAATTATATTAAAAGAAAAAATATTTGAAAATTTTAAGGAAATATCTTTTTGATATCATCCTTACATTTATAATAATGATATTTATTTGTGTATAATATTTCTCCATTATTTTGAATTTGAATATGAATATTCCGACGCCTCGTCGGACGATGCTGACGATGCGTCTTTTTTGGAGGCCTTATCTCAGTCGAGAAACGCTGCATCGTTGCACGATGGGTGGTGACCTCCGCTGTACTCAAATAAACAGGCAAAGGACTTGTTTGCGTGGGAAACAAAACAAAAACTTTATCGCAATCTTTCGGTTCCAGCTTAATTATTATACATATGCAACTAAAAGCAAAAACATTTTTTTGTTACTCTCGGAGAACTTTCTTTTGTCGCAAGACGCCATCTTTGCCTCAGGACTTTCTGACGCTGTTTTACTTTTCCCGTGTCCTGACCGATGTCGACACTTTGGGGGTCTGAAACGTGACTATTTCGAGATCAAATGCACAAGGGCAGGATGTGTGTCACGCTCGTCGCCAAGCGCATTATTGAAGCTTTCCAGTCATCGTGTTTGCTTGCTGACTCAACCTGCTGGAAATGGGCATCAATAATCACCTCACATGACTACTACCATCATCACCACTACCGTTTCTACACTTTATCTTATTACACGCAACAAAAAGATATTTTACGCAAATTCATTTCGAAAATTTACTCTGCATTAAATGTAAAATACTCATGAGAAGGTGTAAAAAAAAATGTCAAAAAAACGGAACAGTACGACAGCTAGTGGGTGCAACATTTGTCATCGTATTACAAGAATAAAGTTGTAATTATGACAACAAAGTCCAAATATTAGTAAGAAAAGTCGTAATGGCAAAATAAAGTTAGAATCATGTGAACAAAGTCAAAGTATGCGGGGGGGAAAGTTATATTATGAGGGGAAAAGTTAGAATTTTACAAGAAAAAAGTTGCATTGCTACAAGACAAAAGTCATTAAATTACGACGAAAATAATGTCATTTTACAATTTTACAAAAGACAATTCTATGAAGAAAAAGTCATGATTTACAAGATAAAAAACAATGATATAAAAAAGTTGGAATTTTACAAGGGAATATTAGTATTCAATCACAACCTTTTTTATAATTTAATTTATTTTCTTTCTTTTTTTTAAAAAATGTGATCTTGTTGAAATATTAGATTAGGCTATATACATATATATTTGCAATTATATGAGGCAAAAGTTGCAATATTGTACACCCCAATTCCAATGAATTTGGGACGTTGCGTTAAACATAAATAAATGCAGAATACAATGATTTGCAAATCATGTTCATGTTCAATGATCAATACAATACAAAGACCAGATATTTAATGTTCAAATTCAGAAAGTTGATTGTTTTTAGCAAATAATGATTAACTTAGAATTTAATGGCTGCAACACGTTCCAAAAAAGCTGGGCCAGGCTCATGTTTACCACCGTGTTACGTCAACTTTTCTTTTAACAACATTCAATAAACGTTTGGGAACTGAGGACACGAATTGTTGAAGTTTTGTCAGATGAATTCTTTCCCATTCTTGCTTGAGGTGCAGCTTCAGCTGTTCAACAGTCCGGGGGTCTCCGTTGTCGTATTCTACGCTTCCTAAACACACATTGATGTCTGTTTTTGATGCAGTGCCGCCTGAGGGATCAAAGGTCACGGGCATTCCCATGTCGGTTTTCGGCCTTGCCGCTTACATGCAGTGATTTCTCCAGATTCTCTGAACCTTTTGATGATATTATGGACCGTAGATGATGAAATCCCGAAATTCCTTGCAATTGAACGTTGAGGAACATTGTCCTTAAACTGTTGGACTATTTTCTCACGCACTTGTTCACAAAGAGGTGAACCTCGCCCCATCTTTGCTTGTGAATGACTGAGCAATTCAGGGTAGCTCCTTTTCTACCCAACCGTGGCACCCGCCTGTTCACCTGTGGGATGTTCCACCTGTGGGATGTTTGATGAGCATTCCTCAACTTTCTCAGTCTTAATGGGTTCAAAGTACAGGCTAGGGCGGTCATAAAAAGTTACTGTTTCAAAACCGCTACAACTTTCCATCAGTCATATAACCTGTTTTTTCTTCTCTTTTTTTAGTATTTCTTTTTAAGTCATCAGTGCAAAGCGAATATGAGGCAATACTTCCAACACGATATCACGTTTACGAAAGTGCCAGCTATCACGCTTCGACAAATTAAAGGTAATGTTAACACTGTGTATTACTATAACGCTGTCTTTCAATGAACGTTCGCAACCAGGTTGGAGAGTTAGCCGTTTACCATCAGTGAACTAAATACTATAGACTCGCTACAGAGGCCGATAACTAGCTAACGTTTTCCTTTTTACTTCAACCATTGCATTACGAAACTGCACGTAACAATATGGTCTTATATAGTATTTATCAAAATACTCGCAAGAATATACTACCATTATATATTCTATACACATAACAAGAAATCCACTAACTAGCATGGCTAACGTCAGTACATTTCCACTCTGGCGTTAGGTCACAAAACGTCAGAGTGTACTTTTACTGTTGCACTTCATTTTGATTTTATCTCGATAATCGAACATATTCTTTTTATGTTTACAAACGTGTTTTTTGTTTTTTGTTTTTCTCTCTGTCCCCGAAATGACATCAGGTTACCAAAACGTCAACACAAATGCTACTTTCAACTCTGCCGCGTTCGTGTTTGGCGGGTGACCACACAACAGGGATCGGCGTGCAGTCTGCAGCCTTATCTTTTCTTTTCTTATCTTATCTTATGCGGCCTTACATTTCAGAGTCTTGATGTGAGCTGCGGCTTCACGGACGGCAACAAAGCACACAGCAACTCCTCCCATCCTCCCTCCTGGACTCCGTGGAAGCGAGAGAGTGTTTCTGAGAAAAAGCGCCACGCTGATTCACAGTTTCCGCCGAAGAAGGGAGGCTTTGTTTCTCTGTCCAACATCAAATATTGAGCATGTTTTATGGCGCTGCTTTATATGACAATATTATATACTCCTTTCCCCCCCCCCCAAAGTTGTTTATTGCCCAGCTGCTTTATTGTTTATATTGTGACAGTAAGGGCGGCACGGTGGCCGACTGGTTAGAGCGTCAGCCTCACAGTTCTGAGGTGCGGGGTTCAATCCCCGTCCCCGCCTGTGTGGAGTTTGCATGTTCTCCCCGTGCCTGCGTGGGTTTTCTCCGGGCACTCCGGTTTCCTCCCACATCCCAAAAACATGCATTAATTGGAGACTCTAAATTGCCCGTAGGCATGACTGTGAGTGCGAATGGTTGTTTGTTTCGATGTGCCCTGCGATTGGCTGGCAACCAGTTCAGGGTGTACCCCGCCTCCTGCCCGATGACAGCTGGGATAGGCTCCAGCACGCCCGCGACCCTAGTGAGGAGAAGCGGCTCAGAAAATGGATGGATGGATGGATGTGACAGTAAGATAAAAATGACTTGGGCAAGTATGCTTTTAGGGTAACGATATGGACTTTGTTGCTCGTTTGATTGGATCTCACAATCAAAACATTTTACTTGGTGCACAATAAGGATTTTTTTTGGGGTGTTGGGAAAATTAAAGAATGAGAAAAAAATGCTATAAAAATGTTTTGTATGACTACTGAGTGCTTCATACAGTCCATGTTGTTATTTTTGGTCTTCATTTTCTGTTTTTTTTTTTTTTTATGATAATTTTTCTTGATTTAGTTCAACGACGGCGACACGGTGGCCGACTGGTTAGAGCGCCAGCCTCACAGTTCTGAGGACCCGGGTTCAATCCCCGGTCCCGCCTGTGTGGAGTTTGCATGTTCTCCCCGTGCCTGCGTGGGTTTTCTCCGGGCACTCTGGTTTCCTCCCACATCCCAAAAACATGCATGAATTGGAGACTCTAAATTGCCCGTAGGTGTGAAGGTGAGTGCGAATGGTTGTTTGTTTGTATGTGCCCTGCGATTGGCTGGCAACCAGTTCAGGGTGTACTTATTTTGCTGCCAATTGTTCAAGGGGGCGTACTCATAGTAGACGTGCGCGTTATATAATCGTTAGCTAGGCTTGCCAGTAGATCCTGCTCTACGGTAAATCATCAGCCACGTCTACGCCACACGCTTAACTAGTTGAATTGTGTCTACTTGCAGTGTGGTGGTCGTCCACCGTCTTTTTACCACCTTAAAAAGTGCATCGCTCTCCAAGTGACGCCATCATGACCAACATTAAAATACAGTAGCATAGTAGGCCCATTTGATCAGTACAAATTCAACAGGTTTTATTCCTAAAAAGTATATTGTTGCAGAGGCAGCGGAACCAGGGGGCAATCACCCCCCTCCCCTAAACACACACACACACACACACACACATGCACACTTCTTGCTCCTTTTATCACCTTTTCACACCCCTTATTTATTGAACATTTGCTCACATAGGTACTACTATGTGAGCAAATGTTGCTTATCCGTAGAATAATTACAGTACATGTAGCAACCAATCAAAGTGATTTTGTATTTCATTTGGGAGCATGTTTGCCCACTTTTTGTTGGCAATGCCCCCTGTGCACTGTGCGCCCCCCAACTCCACAAGTTCTTCCGACAGCTCTGATCGTCGCTGTCGGGCGGAAACCAACTATGTCCAAACACGGTCCATTTCATATTTTTCCACAAATCGATATCATTGGTCCGTCTACACGTGGATCTGTGACTGCTGTGTTTGTGGTTGCCATGGCGCAGCCGGCGGTGGCTCTGTTTGCGGCTCGGAAACCAGAAGGGCGTCGCTTCACTCCGAGACCTCCGTGCGTCGCGGTGACTCACGGGGTGTTTCCCGACAGCGCAAGCTGTCAGTCTGGTAGGGATTTCTGCTTAGCGCACATTTTGTTTTGTTTTGTTTTGCATGACAATAGTTACGCAACAATATAGAGGGCAATCAGGGACTCCCTCGGACCGGAATGGTGACCAAAACGTTTTGGAACATTCTGCTAAGCTTCACACACTTATAGTCATTAAATATACACTAGTCACAAAAAGTATTGGGCCTTCAGGTGAAATGTCAGAATGAAGCTAAAATGCACTATAACCTTTGCAGGTGAACTTCATTTGACCAACTGTGGAATGTTCAGTACTTTTTGCAGCAAGGAGCTTAAATGGCCAAATTTACAACTGGGGAGTTTCCCCCCCCCCCCCAAGTTCCACAGAATTAATTATTAAGAATTTATTTTAATAATAATTAATAATAATTAATAATTTTAATTATTAAGAATTTAAGCGCCTTCATTCGCATCAGCGGCTATCCGGTTCAATTGCGAAATGCAGTTAGCTACCTACCCTAGGCCTACACCATTGGATAGTCTGCTGACGTGGTCGCTTAAGAGCGCCTCATTATTTGCCGTGAGTGCATGCATGTCAAGGTGAAAAATGCGGAAGCACCAGAAGGGGAAAAGAAGAGAGAAAAAAAGTTTGACTTGCCAGCCAGTGTGTGGACAAGGGCTTCGGGCTGGCATGGCCGTTTTAGAGCGCCTCATTGTCACGGCGTAGAAAAGCAAAGGGAAAAAAGGGGTTATATTCCAGCCAGCCATTAAGGGGATATATTTTTGCGGCTCAAACATGTAGTTATGTGTAGGCATAAGAAAGATGCTAGCCGAAGTAGCATCCATTTTTTTTTCCAGTTGTAAAATATGTATTTGATTGACAGGTGACAGTTGAGCCGGGCGTGGTTCAAATTCGGCGGAGACAGCGGCTTGATTTTTCACCAATTTTGAAGCCAACATTTTTTTATAGTTGGATTATTTTTGTTTTTAATTCAAATTTGGCAGGCTAATTGATGAATTAATTTAGAAAACATTTATTTTCACCTCACGGGGGGGACTTGCAAAGGTTATAGTGCACCGGTTCATCCTGAAAGTTTACCCGAAGATTTTCGTGAGTCGCGCTGGTCGGCTTTGCATTCCACGCCCTCAAACCAGAAAGCTTGAAGACATTCTGCAAACCTTCACAAACTGGAATTAAACGCTTAGCAGTGTTGTGAAGTAGCATTCCATTCCCTCAAACTAGCAAACTACAAGGACTTCATTTGCGAGACAGAGTGCAAGTGGCAAACATTTTGTGTCGCGCATCTTCGATTGCGATCTGACGTACAGCGACTGGCTGCGCGGGGGATTCCGACCACAATCTGGTTGCTATCCTCCCACTCTCAACAACAGCACTTGGTGCTCAACAACACATCAACATCTTTTTTTTTTTTTTTTTTTTTTTTGGAGTATTCACCAGAAAATGTCAAGGCTAGCGGGACAATATCTTTCAATGCAAAATTCCAGGAATTGTTGTTTTTGGTCACATTTTCAGAAACGACTGTAATAAAACAACCACTGGTATGGGTTGCCACTGCACTCACTCGAACCAGCAATTCGCTCAAAAGACCAACTTTTGGTCAACAAAGGACTTGATGGCCATTTGATTTCATCTGTTTGTGCTATTTCACAATAAGGAGATGATGGCGCCAACCTCCTGGAGATACACACTCCCGTGGAATTGCATGACACTGAGGCAAAGCAGCAAGTTGCTCAAAACACCAACCTTCTGGGAACAAAGAACTTTGATTTGGATTTCTGTGTGGGGAATTTGGGCATTCCTGTCCATCTGACGAAGTCGCAAAGACCTTCTGAAGACACACACTGTTGTGGGATGCCCTACCACTGCCTCAAAGAAGAATGTTGCTCAAAAAGCAAACTTTTTGTCAACAAAGAAATCTGATTTGGTTACTTCTTTTGGACATTTGAGTCCATCTGTTTGTGCTGTTCGACAAGAAGGAGCAATGCCTAACAGTAAATGACAAAGTATGGAGGAACAGGAGGAGTGTGCCCGGAGAAGACGCTTTGGACTGGAGGGGTGGGTGGGACTTACTGGGCCGTGATGACTCATTGCTTCTGGCCCACTCCCCGCTATCTGGCATCTGGAGCTCATTGACGACCGCGCTCTATGGTAACCGACAGTTGTGGAATTGTAAACAGGCCGAGCCGGTGGGGAGACGAGCGGGAAGCCGCTTTGGCTGCTGCCGCGTCTCACAAGAACGCTGCCTCGACATGCTGAGGTCACAGGGAGTATGTTAGGTGAAAAGGATCCGACACAATTATGCTGACATGCGATACAGCCCTTCCTCTTGTGTGGAAAAAAAGACCGATTTTCAGTCACTGAGGACTTCATCCTTGTTTTTGAAAAGTTAGCCCCCAAAGCCAGTTCACTTATTGGTAGGCACGTCCATCATGCGTCTGCGCACCCAGAAGTCTCAAAAACCCAAGCCCAAAAAGTCCGAAAAGTCAGTTTCACTCAGCAACATCAAATTCGGAAAGAATCACGAGTAGAGAGACACACACAAAAAAGAGGCTCAAAAAACAATGCCTGAAAAGACCATTTTGGTTTGAAGTGGCCTTTTCCAACAAAAATTGGTTCTAAAAATTCAGTCTCCAAAGGCAGTTTTACTGATCAACGTGAAATTTGGTTGCTACTTCTATCATGAAAGGACGTACAAAATGTCTCCATTGCCCATGCCGGGAAATACACAGAAAGTCTGCCATTTGGATTTGTCATCGCCAGGAGCACAATCCCAAATGTATCCCACACATACAGCAACTATTGCAACGTGTTAGAAAAATATAGTTCAGTGAAACAGGCTGCATTCATAATTCCGAAGAAATAGAAACCCCAAAGGCACGTCTTAGTAAGTCCATGGCTTTCCCTTAAGTGTCCATAAAGCACAAAATGTTGCGCAACAGTCAGAAAGGAAGTGTGTATCTATGGTGACGGATCTTTGGTATCCGCAGGCGGTCACGTGACAGCCCTACCAGAGAATTTCCTCAGAGCAAGAGTCGTGCTTTTTATAGCGCTCCCCCGAAGCGCTCACTGGCTTCAGCTGCTCGTATGCATACTTTGGAAGGGGCCAGCCGTCAGCTCGCGTTGCACACATTGCGAGGACGTCATTCAAAAACGCTGCAGCTACAAAACAAGATCGGAATCCATAGGCATGCAGTGAATTACACACATCTGTTTCCAGCTCATCTCTTTGAATTAGTCTCATATCGATGCATTGCAGAGGTCAAAGAGGGAGAGGAACTCATAATTGTCCACTGACAGTTCACAAATCAGAGCCGAGACCCATCGAGAGGAAAAGTGCTGTGGAAGCAGGTAGAGGCCCAAGCGCCTTTTCCCGTAACGCTGCGGGAGGTTACCGTGGACTCCCACTCATCCGTCATTTTCGAAGGTTGCAGTAAATATAGTGCGCTTTTATGCTCCTCGGTGTCATCTGGCTCTGGTGGTGGTTTACTACGCAAGTTGCAGTCAGTAAAGCGCTAACTCAAACACTGATGTCGCTGTACTTCAGAGATTAGGGGGCTCGACAACCAGTGAGTGCCAAGTTGCTTAATTTAGTTGAATTTGCATTGAGACATCGTTTCAATTGTATATTATTATTAATCTACATAATATTAGGATTACATACATTACATGACCTTTCATTCAATTTTCTGTCACCTTTAGCACTTGTCACCATTTCAGGACCCTAGACTGGCTTAAAAGTTACAGGATATGGACTGTTTGATTAATGAACTGTCCAGCTATCATAGAAGCGTCATCACCTAAATTACTATACAATGAAACACATTCAAGGATTGACGGACTTTGTCATACCAACATACATTTGCACATGATATGGCATGAAAATATGCTACCCAAGGTCCCAAGTTAGCCCAAGTCTCAACTCTCGAGACTTGTGAAATATTAACAGAATACAAAATAAAAAACAAATAAGACAAGATTAAAAAAAAGATAGAAATACTTATTTGTAGTTGCGAATGTTTTCCGAGGTGCAAATGCAGAAAGGATTTTGATGCAATGGAAATACAAATGCCAGAGGCTTGAATTGCATATAATATTTACCTGATATTTCTATGCTCCTTGTACTTAGAGAATAAAGTGTTCACCGTGCAGGAACGGAGGGGGGCTGATGTTGGGGCTACAGAGCACTGTTTGAGTTTGATAGTCTAACAGCTTCTGAGAAGAAGCTGTTCTTCAGCCTGGTGGTCCTGCAGCGGATGCTCCGGAGCCTCCTGCTCGAGGGGAGCGGATGGAAGGGAGGGTGTGAGGGATGGGGTGAGTCTTTGACGATGCAGCGAGTCCTCTTTCTGCACCGGCTGGTGAAGATGTTTGTAGTGGTGGGGAGGCTAACCCCACAATCCTCCTCGTTGGTGTGCCTTCTTGAGCAGACAGGAAGTGTTTTGGTTCCAGGTGATCTACAATAGGACTTAATAATTACATAGACCGTAAGACAGAT
Organism: Phyllopteryx taeniolatus; assembly: GCF_024500385.1. NCBI lineage: Eukaryota > Metazoa > Chordata > Actinopteri > Syngnathiformes > Syngnathidae > Phyllopteryx > Phyllopteryx taeniolatus. The sequence continues at coordinate 20,036,479 of NC_084517.1, forward strand.
GCAAGTTATATTCAATTTAGGTTTAACGCGATATGTCAAAATAACATTGGAACTTTCAGTCCTTCAACGACATTTTTGTCATCTTTCAATATTATCTGGAACACTGCATTCCCGTCAAGTTGGGGAGTCAATATATCTTTCCTAGTGGAAGGATAAATATGTCTGACTTCCCAGTTTTCTCCATTTGTTCAAGTCATTGGTTGGAAATTTTAGACTTCCCAGTTTGTGCAATGATTTTCCGTGACTTTTTGTGTAGGAACTCCAACTTCAGGCTCAAATGCACGTCCTAGACAGAGGTCAGAATTTTCTCACTTAACAGATTTCCTCTCACTTTCTTCACTCAGTTGGAAGTTTATCAGTTTTCTCAAATGTTGCATTTCTGTGACGGTGGGGTACCAAATTCCCTTTTCCTCAACAACTATGGGAAATTTCTTACTTCCCATTTTTCATGGACGAAGTCTGTGTACAGCAATGCTCTGTGTCTTTACGTGGAGGAAATCCATCTCCAGATGTGTTCAAATGAACTTTTCCCAACCGAAGAACAACATTTCTGACTTGGCAGTTTTGTCCCCTTGTCCGAGTTGTAACTTCCCAATTTTTTCCACAAGTTGTGATTTGCCCTGATTTCGCATGGAGGAACTCTAACTTCAAGTGGGTTACAACATGTTTCCGATTTGGAGGTCGGACCTTTCGGACTTGCCAAGTTTCTTGAATCCTGCCTCTTTCTTAGTGTGTAAGAAGGGTGACTGCAAGAGCATTCGATGCACTTTTCCTAGCCGTAAGCCACAGGACTTTCCAATTATTGCTCATTGCCTGATGAAAGGCTACATAAAGGCAGTAAATTTAAACCAAATACTTGAATTGGGTCATTTTATAGTTAGGAGACCATAAATGTTTTATTGGCTGTTATTGACTGTTGAAACACAAGGTACAACAGAAAATGTATCCCCAAAAAATTGCCTGCCAAAGAAAAGCTAATGTTAATTGACAATGGTTATGTATGATAATAATTAAAGAGGATTAATTGGCACCAAATGAGATTGGAGTATTTGAAGTCAAGGATGTTGCTGCCGCAACAAGGTGTAAGGGTCACGTCACGTTAGGCAAATGAAGTCACTATTTTCTCTGAAATTTCCACCCGGTGAGTCGCACGTTGATAGCAATTATGCAATACAGAAAGTACATGAAAGATGACATTTCTGAGAAGTCAGTGCACTTTCAAAACACTGAGATAGAATCTGATGAGTCACACACATACATTCATTTTGAAGCAGGAAAGAACTTATCTGCAGTCTTGTAAGTTCCCGGAAGGTTCTTCAGAACAATGTGGAAGTCAATGACGATTCACTATCACACCATGTGTCCTTCCGGGTGAAGAACATGTAAACAAACCACCCCCATGTCATTTGGACCAAGGCAGAGCGATTGAGAAAACAGGGTAGATGGCTTGAAAGAACGATTTTGTGTTAAGTTTCAGTCAAAAAGAAGACGTTACTTGAGGTAAAGAAGAGATCTCTTTCTCTGGTTGTTGGCCCCCATAAGTCAGAGTCTGTCTGTTGATACGGTGTTCCTCATGGGTCCGTTTTACGGCCCATCCTTTTCATGCTCTACATCGTTCCTCTCAGAAATGTTATCAGCAAATATGAACGCTTCTCAGTCATACAACAGATGTATTTTTCTTTTAACCCCAACACGACAGCTGAGATCAGTGCACTGATAGTTGCGTGACTGAGCTGGATGGTTTCTAACTTGCTTCAGTTGAATGTGGAGAAAAGCCAAGTTTTATTTGTTGCCACCCACTGAAGTCGTCACCTGTGTAGGGTCACTTTTGACCTCCAGAAACGGCGTCAAATTCAATCAGGCCATGATTTTTGATGAACACATTAAAATTGCAACAGGTTCCTGCTTTTTCTACCTCAAAACATTTCCGAATTTCTGTCCTTGTTTTCTCATTCTGAATTAAAAATGATCAATCATGCTTTTGTCTTATCTTGACTGATTTCATGAGACCTTCTCCAATCAGCCCCGAATGGCACCACTCTGCTTTTGTCCACATTGCATAGCATTGCAGCCACGTCACTCCCATTTTGTTGTCCTTGTACTGGCTCCCTGTTCATTTTAGGATCCAGTACAACGTTTTTACAGCCACTTCCAGAGCCCTCAAGGGTCAGGTTCCTCCACTCTTGGTGGATTAGGTGTCAATGCATTACCTGTTAGACAACTGCAGTCTACTGACTGCCTTTTACTTACTGTCCCTCACACGAGATGAAAAACTAAAGGTGATAAAGCCTTGCAGCCCATTGCAGCAAAATGTGAATGCACTTCCAAAAATGTCCACAGATGAGGCTAAGAGTTGCCTCATCTGTGGACATTTTTACAAGCAAAAATATTTTAGGAAGGCGTTCCAATAAGACTTGGTTTTGTTTTTTTCCCTTGGGTTAACTGTATGATGTTTTTGTATTTTCACAAACGCACAGTGCTAGTCATTTTTCTGAGAATTGCTATATGAATAAGATTTACTTAATTCCTTATTTTATTTTTTTATTAATGATAAAAAGGCTAATGCATTTTATTAGGTGACCCATTTTGGGTCCCCTACCCAACTCTGGAAACCCTGCTTTCAACCGTTTTTAATCGTTTTTTTTTTTTTTTTTAATTAAAATTTGTTACAATAACCAGTCGCTATGTATTATTGTAAATTTGATCGTTATTTACATTTTTTTAGATTCGCATTGTAATTATCAATTCTTTAAAATTGTATTCATTTTATGAATTACAATAGAAATATTGTTTCAATTTCTTAAGAACTAAACAACTTACCTTTAATTTTTTTGTATTACGTTTTGTTTAATTATTTTTTTTATTTATTTCTAATTTAACTAGCCATTCATATTTTATGCTTAATTCAAATTAATGTTATATTATTTTATATGTTAACTCAATTTCTTAAGACCAGAACAAATGTTTTGTTTTTATAGTTTTGATAATTCATGCATTGTTTTTTCAGATATCTTTATTTGAATTTAATATTTACCTAATTTTATTTGTGCATTGTATTTCATTTCCAAGGAAAATTTCAATTTGCAAATTGCTTTTATTTTTATTACACATAATACAATTATTATATATAATTATATTATTTATTATAATCTATATATTTTAGAATTTGTATTTGCAAACATAAATACATTTAATTTCTATGCAAGTGATGCACACTTTTTGCACAATAGTGTACTGCAATTGGAATTTAGTCATTTTACCAGGAAAAAAAAAAAAAGTTCTGTTCTTCATGAACATTATGATGAACTACTATTAACCGAACTGCTTTAACATGCAGCAAAATGTGATAATTAAAGCCTCCAGGAGAGGTCACAGTTCAACGGAGCGTAAAACAAACCACACGCTGAGATGCGGCCGAGTAGAAAAATAACATTCTTTATTATAAATTACTGAAATGTTCGTCCACGTATAAATAAGTGCAAATCGTTGTGTCGACCAGTCAACGTTCAAGCATCTTTAGTACATCTTTATAAAAGAGTTTGTCTTCAATCAATGTAAACATGGTGGTGTCAAAGAACACAGTGAAATAAGACAAGATTGTTTTGTCTTGTTTAAATACATTCATTGGCGAGCGAGTGGCGTTCCTGTCAGTGCCAAAAACAAAATACCATCTCGTAAATCGACAGTCACGGAGGATTCAGTCAAGAGTTCAGCCCTTTACAAAAGGTGCGACTGCTCCTGTATAAAAAATAAAATAAAATAAAATTCCCAGAATGCATTCGGGGAGGGACATTCCGTGGCTGCTGGATGGACGCAAACGCAAAGAGCTCGCGTCGGTCGAGGCCTCGCAGCACATTGTTAGCAGCATCGTTAGAGGAGGGGAAACAGTGGGTCATCGTCGCCGGGAACTTCAACTCCTGGCTCGCAGTCCTCCTCCCGCCGCCCCCACCTTCTGGCTCCTCTCGGAGTCGGAATGCGCTTTTAAATGGGAGAGTCGTAATCCTGCATGTATTGCCTTAGAGGATGGGGAAGCTGGTCCCTCGTGGAGGAAATGTCCAAATGTCCGTTAACCGTCTTCCTGCACAAGTGCTGCAAGGTGGACGGGCAACAGGCGAGCGGTTTGACCAACTCCAGCGGGACCTTCTCGCCGCCCGAGTAAATGTAGTCCACGTTGCGTCCGTTCCCTCTGCTCTGGGGCATGTAGTAGTGCACCAGCTTGAGGATGCAGTCGAAGTGGGGCACGGCGTGGATGTTCTTGGGGTCCGTCTGCAGGTAGAAAGAGGCGGCGTCGCACTGGACCCGGAGGTTCTTGGTGCCCGCCGCGGTTTTGACGCTGAGCGTGAACAGGTGGCGGTTGTCGGAGCTGTCGCGCACCAGGAAGGTGCCGGCGTTCTCGGCGCCCAGCAGGCTGTTGGCGTTCTTGCCCGTGATGGCGCCCCAGTAGAAGCCGCTCTCCTGCAACTTGCGCAAGGTGGCCAGCACCATCTGGTACTGAGCCTTGGACACGAAGGTCTTGTAGCGCTGAGGCAGCCGCATGCTGGGAGAGTCCGAGTGGCTGCTGCTCATGGCGGAGTAGGCCTTGCTGAGAGTTACCATGGCGCTGTGGCCGATACGCAGCGGGGAGTGCCGGAGGTGGGCTGCACCGCAGAAGATGACGACGCCGGGACACTCGGGGGGTGGGGGAGGTAGCGAGGAGGCGGCGCCTGAGGAGGCGGGAGGAAGACCAGGGGTTAGCGCACCAAGATTAGACAAAGCTTAAACAACACTCTCAAGTCACAGCTCGCTGTAAAGGAGTTCTCGTCAAATTCTCAATACCAAGTACCACCTCCGAAAAAGAATAGCAGCTAAATGACTCGGAGGAGTAGAAGGCCCACTTCGTCGAAAACAAGGCCGCAGTTGCATGAAACTCTGCAACAAAGTCAAAACAGCGTCGAAGAAACACTACAAAATGATTCAATTCAAATTCAAGTGAAATACAACTGAACTCAACAAATGTACTGAATTGGGAAAAGTTCAAGCCACTTTGTAAAGTGAAACACTTAATTCAGTGCCACACTTACAATATCACTGCACTAGACGGTAAACAATTAGCGTGTGTATCCACCTTTTGTGACATTGTTTGGTAGTGCGATATTTTCTCATGTAAAACATGTGCCTTGGCGCAATACAGGTTGGGAAACACGGGTTCAAACAACACTCTCAATGCATGAATTGGTCATTAAAAGCTCTGATTTGACTTCGCATGAATGAAATCCTGTTTTTAAAGAAGAAAAGGTGTATTTTCATGAAGGAAAGGCGCAACATTATGAGAATAACGGATTCTTTTTTCAAATTCCCATTAAAATGTGACTTCCATCCCTCGTATGACTTTAACGTCACATTATTACGACTTTATTCTCGCAAGATGATGACTATATACTGTGTATATGGTAACAAAATCTCTTGCTTCTTGTAAATATTGCAATTTTTTAACATTGAGAAACTAGTTTTATTCTCATAACATGACAACTTTTCTCCAAAAAAATTGCTATGCCAGGTTGAATTTGCGCTAGGATTCTTATCATCCAATCACAGTACAGTAAGTATATAACTTTTTTTTTTTTTTTTTTTAAACTCTAGTAAAAGCTACAAAAAGTTACTTTGAAGTAAGTAAGTAGCTCTAATGCACGTTATATTTGAGATGAGATAGGAGAGCTCGGTTTCCCTCATTCTCATGTCTGCTTGAGAATTAAATCCCCTAAAACATTCATGATTCAAACTTTTGGGGTACCAAGTCTTGTCACTGCAGTTGTACCCTTGACACAGTTGACTAATTTGGCTCATCAGCATACTTACAGTCAGAGGACTCACAGGACATGCTCAAGAGAATTTTAAAAAAAATAAAAAATAAACTTCCACACTTGGAACGCCACTTTTTTACGAAAAGTTACTTTGGAGTCAAATAATTGACCTTATCCATGTTACATATGAGATGAGAAACTCCTGTTTACTTAATTCTAGGGTATACTCGAGATAAATATATATATATATATATAAGTGACTTTTGAAGGCCAATAATGATGAGAGAGAGACTCCCAATTCCCGAGGGTCCGCTCGGGTACCCCAACCTTTGATTGTAGTAACGGTACAAAAAGTCATTTTGGAGCCCGAAAATCAACCTTGTGTCTTTAACGAGCTCAGATATGAGAGTCCTGTTTCCCCAATTCTAGGGTCTGCTCAAGAGAAACGAGACCCCCCCCCCCCCCCCCGACCCAAAAAAAACAAAAAAAAAACCTGCTTTTAGACAACTTGACTCAGTTTTTCCTGGCAGTTTGACTTGCAAGTGTTTCACGAGGCAGCGTGCCTGGATAAAAGTGCTCGTTTGTTTTGGCGTGTTTGAATCATACATTCCTATTTATGATCTGGTGCAAATCCGGTAAGTACATTTTGTTTGTGCAACCGTCTGCCTCAGGCACCACGGTCAGTTCCAGTAAAGTTCTTGTGAAATTTGCACGAGAAGCCCTTCTACGCTCGCAGACAGCTCGGGAAGAAATTAACAGACGGCCGCAAAAGCTCAATTATCAGCTTTTCCCATTTTGTTATTCATAAGTATTACAAAGATTTGTAATTTAGGGCATTTATTTGCAGAAAATGACAATTGGTAAAAATACAACAACAACAAAGCTAGTGTTTATTTGTGTTTGTTTTGGTCTATTAACTTTTTCCAGAGCTGTTTATGAAGTAATAATACTAACAAAGATGTCCACATTCACGGTTTAAAAGTTACGGAGTGGGGCGGATAAAAGATGGATGCTCACCTCTTGCCCAAAGCCCTTGAAAAGTTTAAATCCAAATGGTCCAAACGTTCCTCAGCGTCGAGGAGGCTTCTGGTTTTGCTTTGAATTGAAATTCCTAACCCCCCCCCCCAAAAAAAAGAGAGTTTTTGGGAGTTTGCCACAAAGTCGAGCGTGGTGGAGGAGCTGTGAACGGCGTCTGCGCCCTGCATTGACGCACAGGGCTGCCTTTATACACTCACCCTGCTGCTCGCTGCGAGTCTGCATTTGGGTTGGCTAGAAGGCCCCGCCTCCTTCCAGTAAGGTGCTGGCAAATTGACAAGAAGCTCCAGTTCTCTCTCTCTCTCTCTCTCTCATTTTTTTCATTTTCATTCCTCTTCTACTCCTCCCCTTGTCAGTGAATTCACCTTTTATCTATCATTTATCTACCGTTTTGTTACTTTACCACCACACACACACACGTACGTAATTGAGTATTTCCATACTAAAAGTTCCTTATTGTTGTCAAGCCGTGAGATAATGACTCGGGATGTCCCGAAAGAGTTTGTTGCGTAATCATCTCTGGAGAATTTCTCGGTAAGAGAGTTATTACAAAAAAAAAAAATAAAAAAATTAAATAAAAAATTGCAAGAGCGCCGCTTGGCCAAAGGGGGCGCCAGAATTCACATATGTTAAAAAGCATGGTCATATTGTTGACTTGGGCAAGACCCTGAACCCTAATTTGCTCCGAGTGGGCCTGGCAGCAGTCGCCCATTGGTGTATGAAAATGTGTGTGTGTGTGTGTGTGTGAATGGCTGAATGTGAGGCTTTGTAAAGCGCTTCGGGGACTGTGATAGTTTAGCTAAAGCGCTATAGAAGTGAATTCCATTTACCATATTCTAAACATTATTTGGCCACAATTGTAATTGTATCATTACAGACGGAATAAATATTTATATACAGTATAAAGAAGGGGCTCAAGTACTCACACTCTGTACTTAAGTAAGTACAGATACTTTTTGTAAAAACTCAATTCAGGACAACATGAGCTTCCAGGAACTTTGAATTGTTGTTACTTGTAGTTCCTGAAACTAAAAGGCTTTCTCATCAGCTCAGTTCCGAGCTACAATCGACCCCAAACGACCCACTTGGTGCGCCACAGGGAAGTAGGAAAACTGATACAGGAAATAGAAGCAAGCCGATGACATTCAAATAATGCTCATTTATAGGTTAGGGCGTCACGCGGATGGTGTTGTTGGAGGCTCCGGAGTGAGTGATGGGGATTCAAGAGCTCCACCTAAAGACAAGGTGAAGCTTTCGTGTGCGTGACTGAGCCGGCACTCATGCCCAACACGGATCAGACTCGGCCTTGCTGACTCAGCAATCATCACCACAGACAACACACACCAGCAGCAGCAGAAGCCTCAGGTGATTCCTCCAGTCCCGAGTCACGGCTTTCCTGAACCAGCTCGCCGATTTAGTCATCGGTACACCTGGCATTGTGTTGAGTTCTCTGCATTCGAGGTCTTTTTATACGGGAGAAAAGGTAGAACATCTACACTAGGAATTGTGGAGTTGAGTTTTTAGACTTTGGTGATTTATGGTGAGCCATCAAACAGATACATTAACTCATACCATAAAGAAATCACAATTTTGGGGCAATTAAGCTTCACTCATCTGTCTTGTACACGAGGCTTCGGGAGCTGAATTATCCTCCAAAATTGGGGCGTGCATCCTGTCTCTGTTCAGGCATGTTTTCCGGAGATTTTTTTTTTTTTTTGTGCGGGTCTACACAAGACAGACAGCCCTACCAAATTCAAATGAGCTTCAGGGGCTAAATCTTCCCCAAACTTTGGGGTGCTCGTTTGAGCCACATTTTTCAGGCAGAATCTATGGGCGTTCTTAGGTGTCGGTTCTTGAGACTTTTTTGTCTACTCATGAGACATGCCCACCAAATGTCAAGTTGCTAAATAAAACTGAATTTTGCCAGCAATTTTTGGTGGAAATGGCCACTTCAAACCAAAACTGCAGACGTTGTGTTTTTTGGGCTTGGCTTCTTGAGACTTTTTTTGTCCACCAAATTTCACATTGTCAAACTGGTTTCGGGGGCTGAATTTTCATTCAACTTTGGGGTGCGGGATCAAGGCAAGTTTGGATGGCAAGGGCCACGGAATCGCTAAATTGGGACACAGCAAGCACTCCAACGAGGATTGTTATCACTAGTATGTATTAACTATTGGATATGGTGAGGCACTGCCTCACTTCTCCCTCATGCAAAGTTGAGCCACGCAGTCAAATGTGAGCAGAGGCGGAGGGGGGGGGGGGGGCAGGGGGGGGGGGGCTTGCGGGTTGCTGCCCGACTCGACGGGCCTGATGGCATGATGTCTTTTGGTAAATGTCAGCTGGGTCCACAAAGGAATCAGGTGTTGTCTGATTCAGAGGGTCGGGTGCTTCAGATAGCGTCGGAACGTGTTTCCAGAAAGTCTGTTGCGTCATCGTGGTGAGACACGTACTTGGCGTCTGTGCCCCCCCCCCCCCCCCCCTCCCCCAATCCCACAGATACGGGTCGTCAGTGAAAGGAGAGGGGGGGAAAAAAACGCTGAGAAGAACAACACCGCACACCAGGAGATTTCGACCGGCGGTCATGGGAAGCGGGATGGTTGTTGTTACGACGTGCTGACTCGCGTCTCGCGCGCTGCGATTCAAAAACTTCCTAGAAGTTTAAGTGCCGTGGTCTCCTTCAAAGGCAACAAGTGGAGAAAAAGAGAATTGTTGTGGAAATACTTTGGATTTTCCTGGAATACATTCTGGGAAAACACGAAGTTTTTTTGAGTTGCTGTCCAACTTCTACAAAAGATGGAGTCGCCTCGTGATCACAAATATACAATCATCTGTGTGGAAATTGTGATGCACAAACGGTTTCATTCTTTTTTTCTATTAAATTATGTTATTACGGTACGCTTTCATAAAGCTCATTACGGTACAGTGCTATTTTGTTTTGATTAAAAAACAAAAAATGTTGCTGGGAACACCTGAATGGCAAACAGACAAATTGTGCAAATAAATTGTATTCGTCCATTTAGCTATTCAGTCCCATTTTATGAGAGACACATTTCAAGCCCTTCCAATTCACACTCAAGCACTTTTCAGTCCGCTTATGCAAAGTCAGTCCGTGTATTTATATAGTGAGGTCGAGTGCATGACAACTCGTGGGTTTGAACCTCAAAAACAAAGAACAAAAAAGCGACTGCTTTTTTCCCACATTGACTCAGAAATGTAGCCTCGCTCACCATTCCCGTAAAAAGCCGTTGGGCACGCACGGGAAGTTTGCAGGAAGTCTTCCCTCTGGAATGACGAGCGAAAAAAAAAAAAAAGTGTTTCCATACTAAATATTTGTTGTGCAGGCAGAGTGTCAGAGCGCTGCTAAGGATGTTTTCATTGCTTGTTTGTTTGTTGGCAGGGTTAGGGGCGATGGGGGGCTGGGAGCAATGTTTGTTTATTCTGTATTTTTTTGTTGAAATAAAAATACAGAATAAATAAAATGAACAAATGAGAACATTGTGGAGGAGTGGGCTTACTTTTTATTATTTGAATATAGTGTTTTAATTTTTAAAATTTTTTTACTGAAAATGTTAGGTGTAGGTTTATTCTGATTACATAAAACAAATAAATGGAATGGAAAAAATTATATATATATATATATATATATTCTATTTTATAAAACAAAAAATCACTATCAATTTATAATAATATAAATTATTTAGATAGATTGGTTGTTGGTGTTAATTGAAATGTTTTCTATAAATGTTTTAAAAACTAGAAAAATAACCCATTTCACACCTAAAGTACATTTGCCAACTATTTTTGTTTGTTTGTTTTTTCAGCAATTGGTCAAATTAATTTGACAAAAAAAATACTATTTCACCCCACCTCCAAATGACCTGCCCAATCTATCTGTAGTCATTCAAAGTTTGGCGCATCGCGACTTGACTGTACAAGTGTAACTTGATTGTAATGCGCCACGCGTTTCCTGGCATAGAAAGGAACTCACTCATGGTCCTTCCTGCTGGCTTCCCGTCATATTGGACGGAGATGTGCATTCACATCCTGCGTCTACCTGTTCGCTTCCTCTTTCACGCAAGTCCTGCTTGGGCAACAAGATACACCGCTACGTGATCACGAATAATCACTTCCTCTCTTGCTGTCACTGATGGGAAGTGGAATGCCCTGAAGCATGTTCTTGCTTTAGTTTAGGTTTTTTTTTTTGTTAGTTTTTTTTTCGTCCCCGCAAAGTGCATGCTTTGCTCCGACGGGCCAACACCACGTGCTGTGTGTTGACTCGTATGCTTGTGTGTGTGTGGCAGAATTCCAGGAATTCTCTGCGGAACATTTTGTTTTCATAGTCTTATGAAACTCTGTCGCCTTCAGGGAACTACAGTAAATACATTCCGTACATACGCTTGTTATCTCTTGGGGGTTTTTTTTTCTTTTTTTTCCCCACCAGGCAGTGACAAGAAGAGTGTGAAATTAAAACATAACACAAACATTATTACAATAATACACGACAAAGGTAGGTAGAGATCAAATGTGTGTGATAGCCAGCAATTTGTCGTTATTTTGCCAGCAAGATGCCTCAGATACCTTTTGAGCTAACCTGCTAACCTGCAGATGGCTAGATACAGTCGATAGAGAGATACTGTAGATGGCTGGATGGACGGGCAAGCAAGCAGGCAGGCAGACAGATTAGATAAATATAAATAGATAAATATATGTGTTAAATAGCCAGTCATTTTTTTTGTTATTATTATTTTGCTAGCAAGAACCCTCAGCTAGCTTTATGATCATCAAGCTAAATGCCAGCAAGCTACACAGATAGCAAGACAGACAAAAAATTAGATAGATTGATTGATAAATTGTATGTGTTAACCAGCTAGCAACTTTTTGATATTTCGTGAGCATGAACGCTCAGATAGCTTTGGCATGATGCTAAATCTAACTAGCTAACAAGAGCGATAATTCAAAATTCTTCCCTGAGCTTTAGCACCAACAAGCTAGCAAGAGTGAGATGGTGTGTTGCTCTGAGAATACAATATTGTGTTTTGTAATAAAGACGTTAGAAGTTAATGAGTTGACTGTTAAGGTAGAGAAACAAAAGACAGAAGGTAAGATATGACAGGGGCGAGCGAGGCCTGGAGGGGGCGCACAGTGCTTCGCAGGGCCGCCTGCGCATCACGTGAGGGTTATTTGCAGCGCGGCGGTGGCGTGACGCGTTACTGTCACAAATGTTTTCTGGGAAAAGCACAACAGGGCACGCAGACAATAACTCGGACCGTCGATGCCCGTCACATTATCCCTTACTGTTACTGTTTTCCACACAATAGCAATTTGCCAATAGTACAAACTGACGATGTCAAGTTCAGGTCGCTGAAGCTGTAGAACCGGATACAGGAAAAAAGAAAAATTCATTTAAAAAAGTAATAGTTTTGCAAGAAAATTGTCACCAATTGCCATAATGATTTATTTATTTACTTTACTTTCTGCAGTTACAGTCTACTTACAGAGGCACACTAAAAAAAAGGGGAAAAAATGCATATTAACATATTTTAAAAAATATATACAATATACTGTATATAATATAAAGTTGAATCTTTTTGTCACGTTTTGTCCTTAATAAGCTGCTCACAGTAAACATGAATACAGTCATTTATTTGCAAGAAAATCATCATCATATGGCACAAAGTAAGTAAACATCAAATCGAGTTGGAATTTATGACCCCAAAAAATTATTCATTGATGTTTAAAAAAAATAAATAAATAAATAAAATTGCCTAAAACAAATTTTCTTTGTTCTAATAAAAACAAAAAAGAAATTTCATCTCTCTTTTTTTAATCCAAAAATTAACAAAGATTTATTATTTTTGTTCTTTGGAGAAAAAATAAAATACTTTTGATATTTTAAAAAAACATCTATTTGTATTTGTGTTTTGGATTTTAGAAAAATTGCACATATCTCCCTATTTTGTGTGGGTTTTTAAAAAATTGTATTTAAATGCAAACTATTGAGATACACGCTTTTTACTGGACAGCGACCAACTGTATTACAGCAAGGTGCAAATGTAGAAATTGAGAATTTAGTCATACGTTACGACAAAGAGCTGCACTATTGCGAGAGTCAAATTGTAATTCCATGAGAAATGTGCCAAATGACGCAAAACATCTTTACATTTTCGTCAAAACGATACTGAAACTTTTTTGAAACAGTAACTTTTTCCTTGGAAATGTATGACTATGACTATTCTCTAGCATTTTTTTCTCCCCCTTTGTAATGCAATGTAACAACTTTAACCACAATTCAGCTGTTTGTGGACAGGTGGTTAATAGTTAATGTAGACAATTATGGAGGTGTGTCTTTATTTTATTTTATTAATACTAAATTTTATTTTACTTTTTCTCTTGTGGACTGGTGAGTTTACTTGATATTTTATTTAAATATAATCATAAATAAATAAAAATAAATAATGAAACTTGGGGTCTATTCTCTTTGTTTATATATATGGTATGTTTTTTTTTTATTTTTTAAAGTTAAACATTTTTATTTTTAAAAATTTTTTTTTAGATGTTATTCACACTTCTTAATTGTGCAAATCAACACAAGGCGCCATGAGCCTAAGCATGTTTACAGGAGGAAGAAGAGGCCTTGTCATAGACGATAAAAGAAGGCCAAACGTGTCGAAATAAGTGGTGTTTGTTTTTCTGTGATAGAGCATTTTGCAGAAGTGTTTAGCTTGTGTTATTCCTGGCATCCGACACTTAGCCGGAACATCTGCGCACAACTGGAATTGCAGCCGGCGTGCTCATTGCCGACATGGGAAGCACATGACAGGTCACAGGTTGCTTGCTTTCTTTGTTTCTTAACAGGAATTGAAAAACTGATGACACAATCTGCTGCCGCCGAATGCAAATTAAAATGTGAATTAAAGGAATAAAAAGCTCTTCCTCATCAGCAGTCACTTGTTTAATGTCCCGAAAAAGGTTACGGGAAAAATGCAGTGTCATTAAGAATAGATTGCCGTGATTAATCAATCCACTTTGACTTGGTGTGACACACACCGCGCGTCATGTAGTCATTTGCAGAGGAGAGTCATTTGAAAGCAGCGCAAATGCGCGTTGCAACACTCTGGTCTTTTTGTTGTCGTGTTTCATACTGCACAATCCCGCTAGCGGGAGAAAACTTGTGCAATGTCCCTTTCGAAAAAGCCATCCTGCTTGCTTGACAGCATTCTGGATTGTTCCCGTTTTCCTCATCGACGCCACGACCAAGCTTTCCTAACAAGCAACTTTTCCCCGTGGGCCCTCCCCCCACAGCGCACTCAAGAACTCTCTTGCGTGACGAGGACTGATTTAAACGGAAAGCAGAGATATTCCCAGGAACTCTCTTGGAAGCATTTCCATAAAAATAAATAAACAGTTTTTTTACAATTTCTATGAAACTATTGAGAGGACCCTTTGAAAAAAATGACAGTGGTGACTTGACTTTGGAGTTTAATTCATTCCAGGACCAAGTTTTAAACTCTTTTGTACAACCCCAATTCCAATGAAGTTGGGACGTTGTGTTCAACATAAATAAAAACTGAATACAATGATTTGCAAATCATGCTCAACCTATATTTAATTGAATACACTACAAAGACAAGACATTTCATGTTCAAACTGATCAACTTTATTGCTTTTAGAAAAAAATAATTAACTCAGAATTTTATGGCTGCAACACGTTCCAAAAAAGCTGGGACAGGTGCCAAAAAAGACTGAGGAATGCTCATCAAACACGTGTATGGAACATCCCACAGGTGAACAGGCTCATTGGGAACAGGTGGGCGCCATGATTGGGTAGAAAAGGAGCTTCCCTGAATTGCTCAGTCATTCACAAGCAAAGATGGGGCGAGGTTCACCTCTTTGTGAACAAGTGCGTGAGAAAATAGTTGAACAGTTTAAGGACAATGTTCCTCAACGTACCATTGCAAGGAATTGAGGGATTTCATCATCTACGGTCCATAATATCATCAAAAGGTTCAGAGAATCTGGAGAAATCGCTGCGTGTAAGCGGCAAGGCCGAAAACCGACATTGAATGCCCGTGACCTTCGAGCCCTCAGGCGGCACTGCGTCAAAAACCGACATCAATGTGTAAAGGATATCACCGCGTGGGCTCAGGAACACTTCAGAAAACCAATGTCAGTAAATAGATTTCGGCGCGACATCCATAAGTGCAACTTGAAACTTTACTATGCAAAGCAAAAGCCATTTATCAACAACACCCAGAAACGCCGCCGGCTTCTCTGGGCCCGAGCTCATCTAAGATGGACTGACGCAAAGTGGAAAAGTGTTCTGTGGTCCGACGAGTCCACATTTCAAATTGTTTTTGTAAATTGTGGATACCGTGTCCTCCGGGCCAAAGAGGAAAAGAAGCATCCGGACTGTTATGGACACAAAGTTCAAAAGCCAGCATCTGTATTGGTATGGGGCTGTGCTAGTGCCAATGGCATGGGTCACTTACACATCTGTGAAGGCACCATTCATGCTGAAAGGTACATACAGGTTTTGGAGAAACATATGCTGCCATCCAAGCAACGTCTTTTTCATGGACGCCCCTGCTTATTTCAGCAAGACAATGCCAAAGCACATTCTGCACGTGTTACAACAGTGTGGCTTCGTAGTAAAAGAGTGCGGGTACTAGACTGGCCTGCCTGCAGTCCAGACCTGTCTCCCATTGAAAATGTGTGGCGCATTATGAAGCGTAAAATACGCTTGGGGGGAGGGCGCAAATCCCAATAATGTGTGGATTAAGGTTTTGTTTTTTGGTTGTTTTTTTTACTGCTTGTTGTTACAGTCTGCTTGCATCCAGTTATTTTTTTATTCTTGCAGTAATGTGAGCATTTTCTTGTCAATTCATTTCTACTAGCCACAAGTCTATTTATACATTGATGACATTTGCTCCTTTTGGATCGTATCATATTTGGATTTTGGCAAACAAATAGCCTGTCTTTGCAATTCCAATAAGGATATGAGGTCATATACAGTAGCCACACACACACACACACACACACACACACTCACACACACAGTCAAAAAAAATGCCTATCTGGCAAATAGTGCGCGCTGAGAATGGGCCGTTGTTATTCATGGCGGTATAAGGATTGATCCGACCCGGGCTGCCCGGCACCGGCACCGCCGCCGCAGTCCGTTTATCAGTATCGGGTGGCGGGAGACGGAGGCGGCGGTGACATAATGGGGATGTTCAGAATGGACTTTGATTCCCACCAGCGGGCCTGGAAATAGCAGGCTGATGTCATTGGGAAGGAGGCTAATGAACGCATCTGTGCTGGAACAGCAGCTCGGACGCGACCGCGCTGATAGCTGAGAAGGTTGTGGTTTTTAAACACTCACACACACGCATATTATTCATATGCAAAACGGACTGTTAGAATGGTTACCCGCATCGCGGTGCTATGTAAACACAGACGGTAATCTGATCCTGCACGGTGCCGGTAAGACGTTTCCATGTACACAAAGTGTGTGTGTGTGTGTGTGTGTGTCAAGGTTAACACAATATACACCCACCTGCATGGGTGGATAGTGGAAGCACTGATGTGGGGCTCTCACTATCCAATCTTTTTAGAATTGATACTCCTATTGATTATTGGTAGAAAGATAATCGCCCCCCCCCCCCCTTAGTATTATTATTTTTTTTACTACTAACATGCATTTTATTCTCATTTGTGAAGGATGTATGATGATCCTTAAACTGCATAGGTTGGTACTTGACTGCCTGGTATAAATTTGGTGTGCAGAATTTGAAACAGCGCAATGCTAAATGCTGAACAGTTAGCAATCGTGATTAGCATCGGTGCGCTAGCGATGAGTAGTTTAGGTCAAAAAAACCTTAACTACCATTCAGCTCACTCATAAATCATGTCAAATCATATGTACATTGCACATCTAAGAGTGTCTTAAAAATCAATTCCAGATGCCCCTCTGTTGTTTTTGGCAAAGTTTATTAGTGGCCCAGCTTTGCAATAAATGTCCATGTAAATGTAAATATAGTTCCAAACTTTTTAATTTGTTTTGTTTGTTTGTTTGTTTTTTGGTCCCGGCGTAGCTTCAAGGCAGACATATTGCGTCGACCTATTTTTGAAGTCGAATGAGTTATTTGATTTGCAGCTGCATATAATGTAATGTATTGTTGTAGCGCTTCAAGGGCCTCATTTACCTGCGCCCGCTGTGACTCAGCGGCAGATGGTCCAGGACGCCGCATGCTATCAGGAAATGATTTCCACGTGACTCAGCCCGTAAACGCGTTCACACGTACAATGAGATCGTACGAGGGCAGCGCAAGTGGCGCTACGAGCCGTTCGCAACGCTTCAACGGAGCTTTTGTTTGTGATGGCGAGCGGGCGGGTGACCGATGACACTAAAAACTACAACAGGAACGGTTAGCGAAAACACCTTAGAAAATTAAAGCTGCAAATATTCATCATTTGGAACATTAAACATTTTTTGACATGCATTTAGTAGAAGGTTTCAACATTTATACTCCCTCCTGGCGCCAAAGTGTCCAAGAAGAATACATCATAGAGCATGACACAGTTCCTCTATTTTAATTTAAGAGGATGACTTCATACATGACCGCATGCTTCTACATTTACACACACACACACACACACACACCTGACCTCCTTACATGGACAATTTAGTGTGAATTCAAATGTGTGAGAGCTTTAAGATCATGTTTGCCTGCAGGCCTCCAGTCATTCAACCTTTAGTTTGCTTTAGAGTGGAGCTTCAAATCAACTCCTGTCTGATTTAAAAAAAAAATTTTTATAATAATAATAATAATAATAATACACTCCAATTAAAGAAGAGTTTAAAAAAACTAAATAAATAAATTTAAATTTTACCATAATGCTCTCAATAAGCGGAGAAAATAAAGAGGTAACATTCAAAGAACCATGAACCGGCATCACGCTTCGGGGATGCAAACCAACAGACATTAAGATAACGTTTGGGTGCACTCAACCTGATTGATACTCCATTCCTTCTCTCCGTGACATGCGCACAATGACGGCCTACAACGAGGCGCTCTAAAGCGGTCATGCCAATATAAACGAGTGCATTCCTCATTGCACCTGACAGCGTATACCAGATTGTTTTGGGGCTGTACAAACCTTTTGTCGCAGGGCGTTACCAGATGTGTACCAGAATGTTGTGCTGGTTAAAAAGCTTTCTCAGATGGACCCGATACACGACTACACTAGCACAGCTCTCCATTGGAAGCCATTTCTTTTTGTACCCTTCAAAACTGGGTGATCCCCAAAGACAGGAAATTCTTTTAGTGGAGCTCCAAAACCACCACCTCACTTTTATTTTTATTATTATTATTATTGTTGTTTTGCTCCATCCCTTCACTATCCCGCTTCCCAGCCTGAAATCCTAGAAGGAGCGGTACATTGGGAACAGCAAGTAAACAAACCATCTTGCACCATTCCAGAAAAGCTCTGCCTTCAAATGCGATTTGTGGTCTTCGTGCTGCGCGTACACCGCAAGCTTTGGTGGGTCGAGAGATAACGTAATGAGACGTGAGGTCACTTGTTCAACTCCCACAGGAGATAATGCTGGCACCACATAAACACACACACACACACACACACACACACACAGCTCGAGTTTCCCAGAATGAAAGCCACACACACACACACACACACGAATGTGCACAAAATGCCACATTTTCTTTTTTGTCCAACCCGCCCCAGCCCCCCAAAAACAAAGTCCATTCCTTCCAGTAAGTGTAATAATAATAATGAATGCTGGCAACTTGCATGGTCACATGACATCAACTTCTGCTAACGTGTCAAATCACTGACAGAAGCCCGTTATTGTCCGCACATACTCACACTTGCAAGTCAAAAAAGGCGGCCTATTCCCATTCTTGTCTGTAGATAAGACGCAACAAAAAAACAAACAAACAAAAAAACATTCATGCACAAGTTCCGGGAAGGCTTTTCTTTCCTCCCTGGGTGACATTTTGGGAAGTCCAAATGCGTACCAGTACCACCGTGTCTTGATGATAACTACAGAACAGGAAGTGGAACTTACCGCAACATGGAAAATGATCTAAAAATCAATTCAATACTTATATACATATGAATACATACACATAAATACAGTGAACCCCCCTTTATAGTGGGGGATACGTTACAGACATGCCGAGGACAGGTGAAAATCCCCAATATAGAGAGACCTTAGAAAAATATTACCCCTCCCGCACATTTTAAACGCATACAAACTTCTTAAAACAAATGTAAAGTTATTAAAACACACATTTTTAGTCATGTAATATTATGAGAAGCAATTAATTATATGAGCCAAAAGTCGGACTACATAGAATATTACAAGGGGTTAACATCTGTTGTTAAAATGTTACTTGACACAGTCAACCTGCATGACTGAACAGATTGTGTTCCGCTTTCTTTTCACGAGTGGAACTTCAACGGACGGAAGGTTGAAGAAACAAAGATGCAACGTGTCGTCACGCCCGTCTACGAAAAGACAAAACTCTACAGGCAGCAAAAGGAGGGCACGGCTTTGTTGTGGCTGCCTTCTAATCCTCTTTCTGAGAAGCGCTGCCCTCAGGCATTATTCCCGGTCCCTCTCCAGTGTACAATGTTGCACCGGTGATTTATTGCGGCACTGTAAAAACAAATACTGCTCCCATCTAAAGTGTCTTCCTGACAAATATGTAGCACAGTTACATTTTTTCACTGTGAGGCCAAGGTCAAGGCTGACTACGAATTCCCGCACACTCGCCAGACACTTCATTAGGTACACCGGCACGAAATATCATCTTGACATCCAACACAAGAGCTTTTTCAAAATGATGCTCTCATAAACATAATAAGCCCTGTTCAATGGAGACACTTTTATATATTCATAATGTTTTGGTATGAATATTAACTTCAAAGAATATGTACCGAATGTCACTGCCAGCACTTAACCTGCTTTACTATTATATTTAATTGTTTTGTTTTTCCAATTGTTTATTTTGAACTTGAGGTTCATGAAAGATGCACAATGAAAATTCAGAAAAAAAAAATAAATCTTGTCAATCAAGAACTATATAACAACAGTGATTTATAAATGAAAATCGAAAAAAAAAAAACATTTCCCAGATTAGTACAAGATGATTCCAGGATGCCTAAAAAAAATAAAAACATTTTAAAAATTAAAAATTACAAAGAAAAAAAAGAAAAAAGAAAATCATTATTGCTTTCATAGAGAATTTCCCCAGGAATAAAACACCTTTGCAACACACACACACCCATTCCATGTTATTGCATTTTAAGTATTAACGATATAGTATGTACATTATGTGACTTGAATCATTTTAAACGATTCATTTCACCCAGTCTTTAAATGATTAAATCATTTTCATTGTACATTGTAAAAAACAAAGCCTGCAAAAAATTACTCAGAAAAACAGGGTACATTTTTTTTTGTCCAAGTGAATGCAATACGCTTCCGTGTTTTTTACTATGAATGTGTGTTTTGTATTTTTTTTTTTTTTTAATAACAAACAACAACATGCGTTGAAAATTTTTATTGACGCTAGCCAACTAAATAAAGCAACGCAATGCATCTCAGGATAGCTAGCAAACCACAAGAAGAAGAATCGAAGAATCACGACATATATTTTTTTTTCCTACTTGTATTTATTTTGTATGAAGTGTTTTAACTTTTTGTAGAGAATAGTTTATTAAAAAAATAACTATGAAAAAATAATAAACATTAAGACGGCGATATTACTTCCAGGTTTTTTGGCCAGCACTTGGCGCTACGCTAACATTTGGAATTAGTATGGTAATTATGGTCAGAAAAGTGGAAATTAGCCAACAATATTTGGAAGTGTGCGTTTGTGTTGTTGCACACCGCTATTTTACGAGCCTCAGTCGTTTCCACTGGAGGAAGGCAGGGACTCCCGTTGGGTGCTGGGAGGGCGCGAGGGGGGTGCTCGGTTCTCCCGCTATGGTGCTTGGGCCAGGCGGAGGCCGTAAGCGAGGAGGAGGAAGGCGGGGGGGAGGGGGGGACGCTTCTGGGAAGCAGCCTGGGCCTAATTGGAAGCGTCTCATGTGTCTCCACTTAAAACAAAAAAAAAAACAACCAAAAAAAGGGAGCAGGAGCAAGGATCCCGCCGCTTGCACACTCGGGCCTCCACCTGGGGAAGCTTCTACCCACGCACGTAAAAAGTCTGGCATGGCGATGCCAAGTGGGTTTCTACTGCTTGGCATGGCGCCCACTACAGTAGAGCCTACAGTTATTCCACAATGACTGGTGCGTGGTAGTGGAATCTGAGAACTGGATTTAATTTGCCAGGTATGTACATAATAATAATAATAATAATACACAAGTCACAGCCCTCTTCTGTTCTTGCAACCGCAAATAATAACCCTGAAGATATTCCTGGAACTTATTATTCATTATGTCACTTCTGTTTCTTAAATTAAAGCCCCAATTCCAACAAAGTTGGGACGTTGTGTTAAACATAAATAAAAACAGAATACATTGATTTGCAAATCATCTTCAACCTGTATTTAATTGAATACACTACAAAGGCAATCTATGTAACGTTCAAACTGATAAACTTGATTGTTTTTAGCAAATAATCATGAACTTAGAATTTATTTATTCATTTATTTCAGCAAGACAATGCCAAACCACATTGTGCACGTGTTACAACAACGTGGCTTCGTAGTAAAAAGAGTGCGGGTACTAGACTGGCCCGGCTGCAGTCCAGACCTGGCTCCCATTGAAAATGTGTGGCGCATTATGAAGCGTAAAATACGACAACGGAGACCCCCGGACTGTTGAACAGCTGAAGCTGCACATCAGGCAAGAATGGGAAAGAATTCCACCGACAAAGCTTCAACAATGAGTGTCCTCAGTTCCCAAACGTTTATTGAAAGTTGTTAAAAGAAAAGGTGACGTAACACGGTGGTAAACATGAGCCTGGCCCAGCTTTTTTGGAACGTGTTGCAGCCATAAAATTCTAAGTTCATGATCATTTGCTCAAAACAATCAGGTTTATCAGTTTGAACATTAAATATCTTGTGTTTGTAGTGTATTCAATAAAATATAGGTCAAACATGATTTGCAAATCATTGTATTCTCTTTTTATTTATGTTTAACACAACGTCTCAACTTCATTGGAATTGGGGTTGTAGATTAAACTGCCAAAGCTACAAAGCTACAAACACACACACACACACACACACTCGTTCCTAGTGCCATTGAAAACCATCGAAAATGTTGGTGTGATACAATTGAACAAAAGTCTAAAATAGCAAACGTACGCAAAACTTGACACACTCGTTCTTAGCATCAAGAAAATAGCCCATTGGAAACCACTGGAAATGTCAGCGTGATATAATTTACCAGAAGTCTAAAAGGCGAAAATGTACACAAAACCTGACACACTTGTTCCTCGCGACAAAAAAATGAATATCTAGAATATCAAATTATCATTCCCTATTAAAATGAATAGAAATCCCCTTAATCTGTTACAGTCACACAAAAAACACCAATAAAAATGTTATTAATTTGTTTTTTAATAAGTAAAACACCACTGTACAAGTACTGAACTTTATAGAGACATACAGTAAACATGTCATTGAGTGGAATGTAAAGAATTAAAAAGTTTGAGGATCATGATTTCATGCTTCAATGGCCATTGACGGTGCGCGCGCCTTGGCTACCAGGGGGGAAGCATAATACAGACTACACAATACACAAAGAAGAATTTCACAACTCCGTGACTCTCCAAAATTATGTAAAATGTGTCATTTTTTGCAGTTACTTTACTCATCCAAAGTATGGAACCAAATGTCACAACGTTTACCAAAAATGATAAGATTGTCAACAATAGTGTGAGAGTGGAATTTTTTTTATTGTATTAAAACAGAATTGGACATGCCCCCCCCCCCCCCCCCCCCCCCCCCAGGCCCCCTCCTGTTTTTCTGAGTATTTGTTTCTGGTTTCTATGCGTCAGTGGAATGTATGACCAGGATTGAACGTGCCAAGTATGTAGGTATCAACACCCAAGTCCCAGCCCTCTTTGTTTTTCTTACACCTACAAACGATAACCCAACGACACTCAGTACAATTCTGTTTTTATTACGTAATCCGCAAACGTTAAAGGGAGGTTACCGGACTCATCTCGGTTGTTGTTGCTTCCTTCCATCCATTTTCTGTAGCGCTTTATCGTCACAAGGGTCGCCAGGCGTGCTGGGGCCCATCCCAGCTAACTTCGGGCGAGAGGCGGGGTGCACCCCGAACTGGTCGCCAGCCAACCGCAGGATACGTAGAAACAAACAACCATTCACGCACACTTAAGGGCAATTTAGACTCTTCAATCAACCTAACACGCATGTTTTTGGGATGTGGGAGGAAACCGGAGTGCCCGGAGAAAACCCACGCAAGCACGGGGAGAACATGCAAACTCCACACAGGCGGGGCCGGGAATTGAGCCCCGGTCCTCAGAACTGTGCGGCAGACATGCTAACCAGTCATCACCGTGCCGCCTGTTGTTGCTTCCTCAATTGTAAATATTAGACATCTTTTTTTCTTATGTAATGGCTCCTCCTTATATTAAGTTAAAATGAAGAAGTGGCAGTCCCACTGAATACGATTTTTATAACATGTCATAGAATTTTAAATATATTTAAATAATACTTCTTCATTTCTTTCTTGTCTATGTACAGTTCTTTCCTGCCAAACAAATCATGCGAGTGACCCGGGGCGGTGACCCCCCTGATGGGACAAACAAAAGAAAAGTTGTACCCACTTTTCTTTTCTTCATCAGTTCGTCCCTGGCTTCAGCATTTGAATTCGATTCAGGATTCAACTTTTGGGAAAATATGCTATGCTATGGAAATAACTGGCGGTTGCAACAGAAACATAATGCACATTTGTAATTAGTATAACATTTTATTTTACAGAAATTTGTATTCATTCAGATTAATTCTTCAATCATGGAATTATTTTCGTTTGATCTCTATCATCTATTTTAAGTGCAACTGACATCATGACATCGATTGAAGAAATCCACAGCAAGCAGGAGTTGGAGTTGATTCAAAACACATGACGCACGTTTCGTGCTCAACTCAGCCAGCCCAGCAAGCAAACACAACTTAACGAGTCTCTTCATCTAAAAACAGAGCCTTACCATTCAAGCTCCTGTCGAGAATTCAGTGCTGGACAATGTCTTCCGTCGCAAAATTAAACTTTACGAAGCTTCTTTGCCCATTCGGTACTTGCTAGCTGATTTTTTTTTTTTTACATCCGGGTTGCTAACATCAGTCGCTTGGTGCGTCGCTGTATTGCTCCTTTATTTAATAATTACGTCAACGATGCACTCGAATTTAGCGGCATCGCTGTGACGTCAGACGTCGCATCCAATGGAGAGGAGTTGGCGGATTGATTTCAAAGTATAAGAAATAATACATAGACATGAATAGAAAACATTAGCGACGCTAGCTCGGATAAGTCACGTGCCTACGTAGCGGCCACGTTGGTGGGGGCAACGTTCCTATCAATGTGTATTGAAAATAAATCATAACTTACTCATTTGTCAGCCGGTTTTCATGAGGTATTCACTGTTTTGTCAACGTCAAAGCATGGGCTATTACTGCAGAACATTTGAAGGAGAAAAAAAAGAGCCCAAAACCTTTTTTTTTTTTAAATCTTAGTCTCTTACCGATGAAAGATTACTCCCATTTCGCTTGTCGAAACAGTACAGCATCGTGTGCAACCATATGCAGCACAATGTGCTGGTATCCTTCTTATTTTGGGTTTCGTGCTGTCCACAAACACGGAATGCGCTGACACTATGCCGCCATTAGCTTAGCATCGCCATAGGCACGCTGCTCGTAGGGACAAAGTGTCAGCGCGGGTCGTATTTCCCGCTTGTTCATAGCTATCAAACAGAAGCAGCAATTACCACATGCGAAGTTTGCGAACCCCCCTGTTGACAAATATATTCACCACGTAATAAAATGTCATTTAAAGTTGCCGTGTACACAGCATTTTGTACAGCACAGATACTACAGTGTAGAACGCGAAGATGGAGACCCCATGTGGACAAAAATAATACCTGCACCTCACATGCATATTTGTATCGGTATTATGTGTAACACTATATGTTCACTACTTTGCAGATTTTCGTCTATCGTCGGGGTTCTGGAATGTAAGCCCTGCGATAAATGAGGGACTAGTGTACAGTAGGCCTACCGTCTTTCAACTCACATTTGTAAATTTGTCCACTAGAGCAGTGATTCCCAACCAGTGTGCCGGGGCACGTTAGTGTGCTGTGAGCGCTCTTCAGGTGTGCCGTGGGATATATCTAATTTTACTTAATTGCTCAAAAAATTCTTTATTTCCAAGAAATAATGTATCTTCTATCATCTATTTATGCCAGTGAGGCAAAATGACAGACAGAACAAATAAATGCTCTTCTATTAGATGGCAGGAAGTACACACAGTAATGAATGTATCCACTTTTTATGACATTTTTGTTTGTTGGTGTGCCGTGAGATTTTCCAATTGTAAAATATGTGCCTTGGCTCCATAAAGGTTGGAAATCACTGCACTAGAGGGCCCTACATTTCACTCATTCAAGGCATGCAACAAAATGTCGCACCTTTTTCTGTTTTGCACAACTAGAGTGCCTTGCCTAATGTGATAATAAGCATGTGGCACTATCATGAGATTTTCAAGTACATAGTGTTCGACATCCAAGTCCCAGCCCTCTTTTGTTTTTCTTCCTCACATAACTAATACACCAAATTGTTACCCTCTCTCTTTATGTAATTGCTGCTCCTTAAATTAGCCTAAACTGGCAAAGCGACACAAAACCTGGCACACTTGTTCCTACGACAAAAACATTCCATTGAAATTAAAGTTCTTGATTCAACTTTTATCTTGATCTTTTGTTAACGTGTCTATTTGTTTTTCCACCAGATGATGTTACATTTCCCCCATTCAAAGCATGCAGCAAAATGACAAAATGATAAGCGTGCCACAATTTTGTCGGTGGATTTTTGCCCAGGATTGAACGTACTAAGTACGTAGTGTTCAACACCCAAGGACAAGCCCTATTTTGTTCTCTTGCACCCAAATACCTGCCACCACAAATTAGAATCCTGGTACATTTTGTGCCATTCAGATTTATTCATGTAATCCACGAAAGTTAAATTAAGGCAGCTGGACACTTCTTGGTTGTTGTGGCGTTTTCCGTCGCATGACAACATGACAAGTGGCCGCCGTCTTTGTGGAATTTTCTAAAAACCATGGAATGGGCACTTAAAACCTCCTCCATAGCACATAAATTCAGGAGAAAACAATTTATTGCTCAAGTACATGAGCCATTCTACTCTCCACACTGCTCTTTTCATGAATAATGATTGATTGGTCCCATTTAAGTCAGGTTTTTAGGGCAAATGATGCCATTTGAAACATCGCAGTAATTTTGACTCGACTTGGGGGAACCTCTTTTGGAATTTGGGCCCATATGAGTTTATTGGTGGATTTTTTATTTATTTATTTTTTTTACAAACTTTTCAAGCAATCAGAGAAGGGATTCCCTGAATAGCAGACGAAACGTAGGGGTTGAGGAGATACGGGTATGTTGATAAACAATAATCAAGTTATGCTGTTTTAGTGTAATTTGGAACACCATTTCTCTGGAACACATCTGCTTTTCTAAATTTTTAGGTGCGTAGTACTTGGACTGAAGTGACCATTCCAATCAGACTCTGCAGTTTACCAGACTGTCATTTTTGGGAAATCTTGTCACGTTGCTACTTAAAATTAGTCTACAATAGCAAAGGAACATAAAACCTGACTCATTTGTTCCCAGGTAAAAAAAAATAAAATAAAAATCCCATTGAGAATGACATTTTTGACTTCACATCCATCTTAAACTATAACAATCCTTTATGTAAAGGTTGATTTATTTATTTCTTTTTTACATTTGTCTACCAGATGGAGCTACTTCCCCCCATTCAAAGCATCCCACAAAACGTCCCCCTTTGACTGTTTTCTGCAAGGACGCCTCGCTTACTGAAATGTTAATCGCGTCGCTATTGTCAAGAACGTAGTGTTAAACGCTCAAGTCCCGGCCCTCTTTTGTTCTCTTGAGAACGGCAGCCCCAAAATAGTAACCCTGGGACATTTTGTACCATTCGGTTTTTGTTATGTATCCCGCAAACGTTGAATTGGGGAAACTGGAGTAATCTCGGTTGTTGTTGCGTCTTCATTCTTTAATATTAGACATAGTACATTGTTCAACATCCAAGTCACAGCCCAGGCAATTACTGTAACTGCAACAACAAATAGTAACCCTTCTTTGTATAATCACTTGTTCTTTAAATTTGTCTAAACTGGCGAAGCTACTCAAAACACCAAAACAAACAATTGTTCCCAGCAACAACAAAAAAATGTCCCTTTGAAAATAACTCTTTTCGGCCGCTTGTGTTCTTGTTCGTTCGGTCACAGCACGTGACCGCAGCTGAGGCTAGCAACGTAGATCGACCGGTAAACGGAGAGCGTCACCTTTTGGCTCAGCTCCTTCTTCGGCACGACCGACCGATACGGAGTCCGCATCACTGCAGAGCCTAATGAAGCCAACAAAAGCACATCTGCAAGAAAGCAAAGACATAACACTGAGGCCACCGAACTGGACGCCCTCAACGCCTCGGCCGCGCCTAGAATTTATGTCCATAAAGGTTCCGAACAGAATCGGTGACAAAGGGCAGACTTGCTTGAGTCCAAGCCTCACTGCAAACGAATCTGTCAAACTCAAGACATCGGTCGTACAGGGACTGAACT
Source organism: Phyllopteryx taeniolatus (assembly GCF_024500385.1). Classification (NCBI taxonomy): domain Eukaryota; kingdom Metazoa; phylum Chordata; class Actinopteri; order Syngnathiformes; family Syngnathidae; genus Phyllopteryx; species Phyllopteryx taeniolatus. Next base: position 20,064,163 of record NC_084517.1, read on the forward strand.
GGCCGTGATTTAACCCTTCAATAGTAAAACAGCAGCGCGAGAATATACTACTGATATAAATAAAACCCTGAAGAAATTATTTGTGTATACATCGTATTCAGCGTACAGCTTTTATAACGGTGTTGATTTACTGTCCCCTCAAAAAAGTCAACACACGGCAATGAATGTTCAAACCGCGGCAACAAAAGTGAGTACACCCTAAGTGAAAAAGGTCCATACGGGGCCCAATCACCCAGTTTCTCACCACTGTGCAATTCAAAATAGCACCTCGTCAAATAACTCAAATATTTGGCATTAGTTCGTAACACAGTGTACATTTCGAAGAGAGGCGCCCCGTATGGACACCATTGTCCATCTGTAGCGATGCACACATCATTTCAGTAGCAGAGTACCCTTACAGAAAACTAAACGGCTGCCATTTTGCTGCATGCTTTGAATGGGGAAATCATAGTGCTATCTGGTGGACAAATCTCCTTTCCTATGAAAGTGTCCACAGAAAACGTGATAAAATATTTCCAGCATGTCTGCTGGTGGTGGTAATGGCTCACGAGGAGTCACAGGTCACCATTTTCCCCCACACGCCGCTGCACACGAAACAATTTAACCAACAGAATCATAATAATCCACGTGACATACTAAAATTCAAGGTTGCGCGTGATGGAGGTCGCATCATCATTGTTTTTCTGTGCCCCCCGCCCCCTTCAGACCTGATATTTACTGCATGAGTGCTCACTCCATTGAGTGGGGGGGGGGGGGGTCATTTCTATTGATTGCTTTTCCAGGCATCCTATCGTATCTTACTCGTAGTCCCGCTGCCTCAGTTTTGGGAGCTGTACAAAATTTAAAAAAATAAAGCAGTGAAATGGCATCAGGCTAGAAAAATAGGCAGATGTTTTAGTCAAAGTAGATATAATAGTGTGTAAATTTATAGGAAAGTAGTATTTTTAGTATCCTTGCACATCCAACAAGTGGTCTCTTGTATTATTAGGGATTGAGTGTTCAGGATTTTAATAAACCTGCCCTTAGGTTGCACTTATTAGTTACATACTGCCCCCTGCTGGCCAGAGTAATAAACAACCATACACTTTCTACAGATTAATTTTGGTTTTTAATTTTAACTCAATTAAATGGCAACAATAGAATGTTTATGAACAGGGTTAAAAAAAAAAAAAAGATGAGACGACTAAGAGTAAAGCAAACCTTGAAAAACAAACACTCACTATACATTTAAGTATGTACAACACAGTCGATAAATAAACCAATACTGACTAGCAATATGATTGTTTTCTTTGAATTCTCTACGTGTTAGTGCATTGGAAGGAGTGGAAGCGTAAGAATCATCAGGCACTCAAAATCATGAAAAGACGTGTTTTTGGTTGTAAACCTGAGACGAGGACAAGCCATAGTCAAACATCCACCGGTGGCTCTTTAAAGCTTCCATATGCAACTTGTGCATCAACAACCTGTAGCACTGTGCTATATTGAGTTATTATTAGGATACAGGGCTGATTTTCTATCGCTAACCAGCAGCATTTCACATTTCAACACCAAACAAGGGGAAAACTCAATTTGCAAGTTTTGGTGCGTTTCCCCTCCCCCCCTCCTATAAAGTCACCCAATTGTTGGCATTCCCAACATTTGCATACAAAAGCAAAGAAAAAAAAAAAAGAGTAAAGCTGTAAAAATACTTGTCCAGACACATTGAAGCCTTTTCGAAATGTTCTTTTCCTTATGAGAAGTACTTTGTTGCCACACGTGTTCAGACCTGCTGAGTTTAATGTGCTGGGTGGAGCGGGTGTTGGGGTGTTGGGGGGGGGGGGCTGCATAACAGTGTTTTGTTCCTGGTTTTGTTTAGTTTTTTTAGAAAGCAGTGGGCAGCTTGTACCCCCCCCCCCCCCCGACTCTGATCCTGAACGCCCAGCGTGCCTCTTGGCTTCCTGGCCAGCTGAGTCCAAAAAGCTAGGAGACCCCCGGCCCCATCTGCTCCCAAGTGCAACATGGCCAGCGTGGAGCAGCTCCTTTAGTGTCTCTTCATGGACGACACCTTCTTCTTCCTGGCGGCCAGCATCTCGTAAAAAGGATCCCTGCTGATGGCGGCTCTGCGGGCACCATCCAAAAGGTCACAATCAGTCATTCTTGTTCACTATTTAAAAGAGTGATTCTCAAACTGGGATCCACGAAACCTACAGTACGAATCATTACCTAATAGCAGAACTGCTTGAACAGACACAATATCATAGAAAATGTGTGTGCTAAAAATGGTTTCTTTTCTTTGCGTCTTTGTAGATTCTGAGACAACCAAGTCATGGTAATCCACAAAGGTTCAATCGAGGCAACTGGATTCTTCTGGTTTGTTTTGTGTTTTTCTTGCTTTCCAAAAATGTTTTTAAAAAATGACTTAGGCCAGTGATTCTTAAAAGTGTGGTATTTTGTGTGTGTGGGCCTCCCTATAGTGATAAGCAAAAGAATCACTGGATTAAATGTTCAAATTGTGACTAATATTATAGTGATTTACACTTTTGATTTGTTAAATCCAGTATAGTAATCACCGGTTTTATTTAACTTTTTAAGTACAATACATTTGCATTGAATCCTATACAGCTGTTCATTTTCAAAGATTCATTTAGTTACTATTTTTAATACAATAATCTTTTTTCTCGCAAAAAATACGAATTATTAATCACAATATCAGGACATTTGCTTGATAGGCAACTTTGAAACTCCTATAGCATTTAAGTGTACGCATAATAGTTCTATTTAACTGGCTTTAGGATTACGAGGAGCATCGATCAAAAACAAAAATCCTGTGAGGCGAGCACGCACTTGATGCTGTTCATCCATTCGTCCTTTTCCTCGGTGGTGGGGGCAGAGATGCGGTAGAAGGTGTGGTTGCCCTCCACCACGCGGCCGTCGGCCTCCGTCTTGCACGCCTTGATCACCTGATCCTTGTTGTCGGGGATGAAAAGCTCAAAGCAGTTCTGTGGAGGAAGTGGGGTGGGAGATCACAGTCACGGAGGACTACTAACCTTTAAACTTGAGGATTTTATTGGGGTTTTTTTTTTTGTGACAGAGGAATTCACACCAGAACTAAGAACTTTGAGGAACTGTCACCACTCAGAACTAGGAATCTTAACCCAAAACTAGGAACTTTTTAAGGGACTAGGGACTTTTGTATCACAGTAACTTCACCTGAGAACTACTAACTTTTTTGGGTGTTTTGGAGCTTTTTCACCACAGGAACTTTACCCTGCAACTAAGAACTTTTGGATAAACCTCAAGTGTTTAGGGGTATCCACCCCGCAGGAACTTTACCCCGGTACTAAAATTAATGCAGAAGGTTACGTGTACCAGACCAGGAAGTAGAAGTCGTACCTGCTTCTGCCAGTCTAAAATCATTAGTCAGTACAGTAGAGTGAAAAAAGGGGCGCTGGTGTGTCTGTGCAGTGAGAAAACGAGTCAGAAGAGGGCGATGTGCTTACAGGCTTCTTGTCTTCCACCTCTCTGATGCTCAGGTTCTCCAGCGGGATGATCCCTCGCGGCTCCTTGTCCTGAACACAAAGACACAAGGGCGATGAGGGACACGGCTTCGGATACGTGCCGAGGTCAAGTGGTACTCACCGTCGTGTACTCAAAGTAGTAGAGGCAGTTGTCAGTTAAGATGAACCATCTCCTCTTCCAAGTCTTTACGCGGCCTCCTGCGCAGCAAATGGAAGCCATCAGAGACACTCAGCAGGAAAAAGGAGGTTGGGAATAAAAAACTAAATCAAAGACGAAGCGCCGACACTAGCAACACGCAGGCGGACAGACGTGAGCAGACAGACAGATGGAAGGTCCCGACGACTCCCCGACGCGGCGCGCCTCGCCCCACCGTGCACTTCGCACCGCCACCACAAGTCAAGCAGCCGACAGATGAAGACCTGCTTTTAGGAGCTCACTGAAAACTTGCTGCTGGCCCCATCTGAGCCACAAAAACACACCAAACGCACTTCATAAAGACTCCATGTGGGGACGCTACCACATTTGAATACAAATAGCGGATTTCGGCGCATAGTGGCCAGGTGTCTTTGTTTATTGAACTACAGATCGGGGGAGGCAACTATTCGAGGGGAGGAGTCCTTTTTTTAAAAACGATATTAAACAATGTTAACAGCATATTTCAACTGAAATCAAGTGAGACTGTACTGTTGAAACAAACATAACTTTTTTTTATTTCCCGATTGGAAAAGAGTTGCATCTATTAGAGGGGAGGTGTGTATTTGGGGGAGGCTTTTTTTTCTTTTTTTTTAAGAATGCTATTAAACAATGTTGGTACCAGTACAGTATATTACAATTGATGTTAATTCCAAAGAAAATTTATAACAATCATAACCAGAATAATACAAAAAAATGTAATGGGAAAGAGCAGCGGAGGTGTCTATTTAGGGGAGACTTTTTTTCTTTTTTAATAATACTATTACAAATTTATATGCAAATGTATATTACAATTGATATTAGGGGAAACTTTTTTTTCCCCCCAGAATGGAAAAGACAGTCATTTATTAGAGAGGAGGCTTTTATTTTTGGAATGATAATAATGTTAGTGGAACATTACAATTGATATCAGGCAAAACTGGAGTTTGAAACAAACAATTTTTTATTTTTTTTTTTTTAAATCCTGACAGGAAAATATTGCATCTATTAGAGGAGAGGCTTTATTTTTAGAACAGTATTTTACAATGGAACCCGAATATTATCACTGATATCAAGAGAAACTGGAGTGAAAAACAAGCACGACCGGAATATGAGATTTTATTTCCTGATAGGAAAATCGAGGTGACACTGAGGGTAAGCATTTGTTTGGTGAACGCCTTTATTTTCAGAATTGTATCAAAAAACTGTCACTACAATATTACAACAGATATCAAGTGAAAATTGAGTTTAAAACTAGCATACCTGGAAAATAAGTTAGTTTTTTCCCCTCCACCGTCTATTAAGGGGCAGGTGTTTATTTGCCTAAAGGCCCCTAATGGGCCATTTTGTGCTATTAAACATTTTCCTTCCATTGAATGTCCGAGTATCAACAAAACTTTTGAACCTTTTAATCATCAGGTGTTTCTTTACAAGGCCTCACCCCTTTCACGCCCGGCGGGAGCTTGGATTAACTCGGCCTTCACTGATCCCCCCACGTGACCTCTCACCTCAGACCCCCTACCCTTACCCCCGCGTTGTCAGCCTCGTTTGCTTCGCGGGGGAAACCTGATCCGCGTAGGCAGATGGCAGCCTCCCCGTTCGCCGCGAGGACGCCGCCAACGAGGGTCGGGAGCCTGCAGTTACATTCTGCTACTCTGAAGCCACTAATTTCCTGTTGGGGGCTTTGTTAACCAGAAAGTCAGTCAAGTCTAGACGACGCGATCCCACCACCGTGTTAGTTGACATACGTGATAGGAAAGCGAGGGTTCCTCACACTGAGACACACGCGTTTCATTATCATATGCAGGCGTTCAGGCTGTATATGATAATCCATCATAGCTCCGTATGCCACGGCATCACGACAGGTCAAACATCAAGAGTATCAACTACGGCAGGGGTGGGCAAAGTACGGCTGGCCGGCCACATACGACCTGTTCCGTTCTTTAATCAGTGTCCTTTAATAACATTTGCATTTGTTGTATTCACTTAACTGTTTTTGCCCAACAATATGTTGGGGGTCAAAATGGCCAGGCTTAAAAGTTAAAAACTGACTCAAGGGACTAAAATGGGGGCAGAAATAAAGTTTTTCTCATATTTTGGGGATTTTCCAATATTCCCATTTTCCAATGTTATTGAAAAATAAAGAGAGCTTTTTTTAAATGATTAAAAATTAAAAATACAGAGGTTCACACTGACCCATGAACCTTTTTGGGGTACCAAAGAAACAAAAATAAGGAGGGTTAAAGCTTAATGACAAATAAATGGATACTATTGCTTAAAAATAAAAAAATAATGATAAAATGTTAATGTAAATGTGAAATACAAAAACGTTTTTGAAACTGTCCATTAAAAAAAAAAAAAAAAATAATAATAATAATTGGCCCCTAAGCTCCAACATTTGCCTACCCCTGAACTACGCACACACCGTCGTCTTGGCAACAAAGGAGCAGGACGGCATCGACCAACAGAGAGCTGAGTGTGGCTTGGGGACCCTCAGATTGGCTCAATTTAGACACATTTTTTTTTGGGGGGGGAGGGGGGTTCCGCGCCACTCAGACAAAGAAGAGACAATGTCCTCCGGTGCAAGAATCGCTGGGCAGAGGTCCCGGCACATTGTTGCTAACGGAGGGGAGGGCGGCTGGATGCTTGAGCGCACGGACGCGACGCTGGGCGGGCAGAGGTTAAGAGTTCTGATATGATGTCTGCGACATCGATTTTGTGTTCAGTCGGGTGTCTTGTTCATTACAGTGGAACCTCAACGATTTAACGCTCGTCAAATTTGAAGATTTGAAGAAAATATAGCTTTAATGGAAGAATTCTGGACATGTAGCTATCATAAGATGTGCTTCTGTTAACCCAGTTTTAACCTTCCGTTTCCAGTTTTATTTGCTAGGTTTCTACTTGTTTTTTTTTTTAAAGTTAGGTCAGCTTGACGGAATGTCAAGCTCAAGTCGATAATGTGGTTTTTGTGAATAAACGACCTTAATTTGTGGTGATTGAGATTGTAAACTGCCAGGTTCGCGTCTTCTGCTAGCCAGGAAAAGGTCAGGTCTTAAACGTGAGGCCTTTATGATTAGAATGATATTAAACAATATGGTAATGGTATATTACAACTGATAATGTCAAACTGGAGTTTCTAACAAACATAACCAGAACATAGATTTTTTTTCCCTTTCAGAAAAATTGAGGGGTGTAATAGATGGGAGGCCTTTATTTTTAGAATAGACTGCTGGGTTAGCTTCTTGCGCTAACTGCTGGTCACTCGTTAAATGTTAAAAGTGTTTGTTTTTTTTAAAAAACAATTTACATTTCATTTCAAGGTTCATTTTACACTCAAAATGACAATGTTAAAATGTTCATCGACATTTATTACCCCTCCTTGTTCATCATCATCGTTTTGTACCGTTAGCATACTAATATCACAGTGCTTAACTTCTGCTTACGATTGCATGACATATGTCAAGGTTTTATGATGGTGACACTTTGGAACAAATGACGCCACATATAATTGGATTGTATACAACATTAGAGATTCCACTGTAAAATTAAAAAAAATGGTATCCAATTGGAATGCATATATTGAAACCCTGGTAAACATTCTGCTGCCAGCACCGCTCTCTCCACTCAAGTCGCACACACCCATCGGATCCATTGAATAGCAGAGAGAAGAGCCACATGGTTGAAAAGCTGCAGTATTCCCTTTCCATACACACACACACACACACACACACACACACAGAGCCAACCAGTGTGTCTTTATGTGGCTACTGTATTGGAAGGGGCAAAAGGAATAATGCAGCTTCTGGGCGAGACAAAACCCACATGAAAAGATAATGACCATCAGAAGACCTCAGCGGGAGAGGTCCTGAAGCGAGAGGAGCCCACGAGGGTGGCAGCCAACCACCCACAGAGATAAATGGGGGGGGGGGGGAAAAAAAAAAAAAGATGAGAGGACACAAAAATAAAAACCACCAACGCGATGAGCCGCGTGACTGAACAGACAAACATCTGAAGTTGAAATGCGCTGATGGAAGAGAAACAAAAATAACCACAGACACGGAAAAACCCAGCTGGACGTCGGAGGAGAACAAAAAGCAATAATGGCGCACCACCAAAAGCACCAAAGAGCTGAGAGAGATGGAGCATGGTTTTTTTTTTTTTTTTGATTTTGTTTTGTTTCGTTTCGTTTGTACATACCTCCTGAGGTAGGAAAGACAACGGCCAAAATCATGGGAACAAACAAACAAACGAAGAGGAAATAGGAAACAAAACAAACAAAAAAATCATCAAATGAAATAAATGAGAAGGAATTATTGCACCACAGTCTTGTTGATATTTGGCTTTCATGCACTGCTTTACGGTGTCGCACTTCAGTCCACCACACGTCGGAGCTGCGCGCACTGAAAAGCATTACACAAAACAATGCCTTGGCTTGGCTCCGTATCAGCATTCATTTGATCCTCCACCTTGATTTTCAATTGTTTGAAAGATCGGTAGCGGAAGACTCTCCATGTCGGACGGTTGTCCGGATTCACGGTGATTAACACGATTGACTTTTCAAAAAAAAAATAAATACAAAAATCAGAGTGAATCAGTCCAAGAAGGAGGAAATAGAGGAGGGTCGTGTTGAGGAATCCACCACTGTGCTTTTCAGCCACCGTCCGATGACCTGCGGAACACTTGGAACGCCATAAGGCGGCCGACAAGTGGCCATCGCAAACACAAAACCCTAAAGGAGGCCTGAAGTTTGTTCACATTTTCAAACTGTTCCCAGGTGTCTTCGTAACATGTCTGTGGCACGCTTTTGTCAAAATAACCCAAGGATAAGAATTTCAGACGGAGTTTTATAGCATATTTCTTGCCATGGTGAAATTGGCTCATTTTAGGGGGATCAGTTTTATGCAGCTGGAACACACACTGCCGCGTCAATGGCGAGTCAATTATTATCATTATTTTATCATGTTTTAAATGATTTCAATTATTAATTATTATACTTTGCACACACACACACACACACACACACACACAGTGGATATAAAACATCCTAAACCAAGTTTTTGCAGTATAAAAAAAAATAGCATTTTGCAGTATAAAAATTTGTTCCCATACTTTTTCCACAATTGTCAACTCAATTAAAAAAAATAAATAATCTTTGAGAGGGACAGTTAAAAAAAAAATAAATAAAATAAAATAAAAAAAAAAGATAATGTAGTTGCTCAAGTGTGCACACCCTCCTATAACTGTGGATGTGGCTGTGTCCAAATGAACCCATCAATTCAAATTCATGTTACATGGGAGTCTGCACCCGACTGCCACCATTGCAAGTGCCTTTTATTAACCCAATAATGTTCTAGTAGGCTTTTCCTGACATGTTTCCTGTTCTATGGTTACCATCACACATTTTCCTTCTTATATTTTCACAAAGCAGCTAAAAATCATTTTGTCTACGCAGGCATTCCAGTAACACTTGATTGTTTTTTTTGTTTTGTTTTTTAGCAGTTTTGATTCTAATTCGTTTATTTGATGAGTGTTTTTTTTTGTTGTTGTTGTATTTTTTCCATTCTGTTTGTCGTTTGACTAAAGCATGTCACACACGTTTTACTAAGGCACCTGGGAACTGTTTTGAATGGTGAAAAAAAAAAAAGCACACAGTCTCCTTGTATATTCACATTTATACACACTAAACGCACATGATTGCTTTCCTTTCCCGTGTCTATGTCAATGTATGCGTACGTCTTCAAACATTTATAAGCCTCCACGTATGGTCGTCTGATCTTAGGGCCACATTCATAATTCATGTCTTCATTGTCTGCATCAAGTGTACACACACACACACTCAAAGGTTGCTGACCTCATTTTTAACGGACGTAAACCTTTGACAAATGTGATACTTGTCTGACCATATAGCATACTGGATAATGATAGTGTTTTCAGTGAGTACGAGTATCAAATAATCGTCACTCACCAAGTTTTAGCAGCCAGCCTTCCCTGTCTGGGTTGAAGAAGGTGTGCGTGAGGTCGTTGCCGTCGTCCTCTGGGATCTTAAAAGGCTCATTCTTGATGCTCTCGTACAGATTCTGCGCCACAGAAAGACGCGGTTAACACAGAGCAACTTGGAATCGGAGAGAGGTGGGCCTCGAACCCAAACTTGCCCTGAGCAGGTCTTCGGGTAGGTCTCCTCCCTCGTTGATCCCCCGGTTCATGGAGATGAAGCGCTCCACGGTGGGCTTGTCCTTCACGTTGGGGTTGTGAAGGCTGGTGTTGAGCATGATGATGGCGAACGACAGGATGTAACAGGTGTCTGGAATACAGGTGTCACAGTCAGACCTTAAGTGGTGTTCCACTTTGATCACACTGAGACGGCTTGTCAAAGGTTCCGTTAACTACCCACACGCAGGGTTGCATGGTGTACCGGTACGTAAAAAAAGTACAGTGATACCTAGCCATCAAAAATGAAACTAACTATTTTTAGTACTGGTATTTCCGCACAGTTCGGCAAAAAATAGGCTACGTGTGCTGGCTTCGAGATGTTTATTAGCAACTCCTCTCAAATATGTGCAGTATTTGTATCTGGAAAGAAGGAAAGCTGGACAAGTGCGCTGCGGTAGAATGTAGGGTGAAGAATAACAGTACGACAAGTGCGGAGGGACAGCACCTGAGGCAGCTATGGAAGACAGTGTTCGGTATCCCCCAAAAAAACTGTCGTTTCATTATCCGTATCAAGGTACTTTATGCGGGTAGTCCGAATGTTGGTATTGCGACATTGCTACACACAGTCTGAATATTAGCTTAGTACAGCCATACAAAGAGCTGTATGAGCAAGGACATCAGCCAATTATGCTTTGTGTGCGCGTGCTTTTGAAAGCTGAAGCACGCGGCTGACGAAGCAGCACTTTAGCTGTCGTGCACGGCTCTTAAGCAGCAGCCATGCATTATTGCACATCCATCTGCATTCACGATAGAGCCGCTCATCTACGTGCATTATTCCCAAAAGGCAGCCGACGCCTAAACTAAAAGAAGACCTCGGCAGACTTTGTGTCTGCTGAAGAAAGTAAGTAGCTCAGCACGCCAATAACGGCAAATATGAAAAAGTCAATCAGCTGAACTGAAAAGGTTCTTAGCTGGCACCTGTGGATTGGAAAACGCCGGGGTTGCATTGGCAGTAGCGCTGAGCGAAGGATTCCATCATGCGGTCGATCTTCTGGGCTTCTCCCGGTAGCCGGAAGCTCCACAGGAACTGTCTGTGAGGACAAATGTCACAGTCAGGATGCGCTGATGAAAAGCACTTGGCGGGTGGTGAGCATTGGGTGAAGCTGTTTACAAAATCTCTTCAAAGTTCCCATAATGATAATAATATGAGGTTGACCAGTTCATTATTTGGAACCATTGAATGTGATTTAGATGATGAAAATAAGTTGGGCTTTTTATAACAACAACTGTTCCTCTGATGTTTTATGAGGGCCGTAGGTTCCTCTCTCTTTCAGATGTGACGTAGCTATGATCTTCTTACCTTAAGGCCTGAACCAGGTTGAGGTCTGTGAATTCATGAAGCTCAACAAAAGCGTGGAGGACCTGTATGTTGAATTCATCTCTAGAAGACACAAATACAAATTCATTGGAGAAGATATGAGATAAAGACCACAAGATCATAGTTCAAGAGAAAAAAAAAAAAAAAAAAAAAGATCCAGGGTAATGACTGTTGAGGGCTTTCAAGCTGGACTGAAGACGTGGCGGTCATAAAGAGACTGTGCTCCTGTCAGGTGGAGTGACGGAGGCTCGCCCCTTCCGCTAATTCATTTATCACCTCATCTGGGTGATGACATCATCCCGCGACCCGTACGTCATTCGGAGTCAACGATCTGCCCCGTGAGCTCACATCGCATCGTTCCCAGCGGACCAGAGACCGATCGGATCGTCTAGAAGCGAGCAGAGAGAAAATCGCCGTTCCCAGACCCCACCCTTAATGCGCGACTGTCTGACCCGTAATCCCCCGCATACCAAAACGGCGCTCGGCGTCATTTCCGAGGACTGGCTTCCATGAGCGCTAGATTGTGGAGTCCGACCTTGAATTTCCCTTAAATGATGCGAACAGTGTCTCGAGTGCGTTACTTAAGAGTGACTAAGACAATTGAAAGCAGATGGAGATGAGTGAGGAGGAGACATTGTCTAAATATGGGACCAATAAAGCGAGTTTGGGAAAGGATGAGCGTGCCCCCGCACCACGAGCAAAGTGACCAATATGGAAACTATGCACTTTTGTACATGAAAGTATGTGTGTGTGTGGGGGGGGGTCCTTACCTTTCCCCAAGGTAATCCCCAATGGCGGTTTTGTTCAGGCCCTCCCCCTTACAGAGGAACTGAGCGATGTCATCGCTGGTGTTCTTCAGCAGGTCGTTCTCGATGAGGAACTGAATTCCCTGGAAAATTGATGAAAGATGTGGGGGGTTTAAAAAAATAAAAAATAGACATTTATATAAAAAAAAAAAAAAAAAAAAAAAAAAAAAAAAGCCTCTGCGGGATCACGGAAATCACTCTTCTACCTTTTTGGGGTCCATGTTGAATTTCTTACGGCCCATGGCCACCTGTTTGTTCCTTTGCATGGTTTTCCTGGAAGGGCAGATAGTGAACTGCTGTTAATTGTGAAGATGAAAGATAAAATGTAGGATTAAGAAGCTTGACCTAATTATGTCCATCTATCCATATTCTATTGCACTCCTCCTCACGAGGGTGGCGGGTGACTTGAAGACTATCCCAGCAGACGCTGGGCTAGAGGATGGGTACTCCTTCCAGTGCATGTAGATGTAAGATTATTTTTTTTGTCCAATCGGATTTCAGCCTGTATGTGTTGCCATGTCAATCTAATTTGCCCAATGCCTTCAGAATCAGTCGTGCTGTCCAATGTGACTTAAAGGATACTCGCAATCCGACTGTTTCTTCAACCAATCACATTTCGTCCTCACAGGGCCAGAACGCCGGCCATCGATGGCGTCAGCATTTTTCCCGGCCCCGCCTGTGTGGAGTTTGCTTGTTCTCCCCGTGCCTGCGTGGGCGAGTGTGAATAATGCAGTGGCCCAAGCAGACAATGTATGTGCCCTGCGATTGGCTGACAACCAGTTCAGGGTGTACCCCGCCTCCTGCCCAAAGATACCTGGGATAGGCTGCAGCACGCCCGCAACCTTAGTGAGGAGAAGCGGCTCAGAAAATGGATGGATGGATGGATTTTAGGGGGTGAATGCGAGCCTGACAGATAACGAACAAGTTTAATGTCAAACTAAATATAAAACAAAAAGAATGACGTGTATTGAAAATAAATTACACAACTTTGCCTTTGGATTATGTGTCATCTTAATGCAAACATCCTTTTGCCCAATTAATTTCTTGTCATCTTCAATCTACTTCTATGATTCGTTCAAGCAAAGCGATGAGTCATCTTATCCAACGTGACTCATAAATCGCATTACAAAATGATATTTCCCGCCAACAAGTCCTCTCGACCCTCAAAGCCGTGACTAATCCCGTTTATGGGAAGAAGTCCTTTCTCTGGTCAAAGTGTGTTTTCTTGGGTCCGCCGTTGCCACGGTGACATCCCCCAGCCTTCTTCGCAACCTGCTGCCGGGATTCCTTTGGCTTTCGTCTGCTCCTCACATAAAACCACGGCAGACAACAGATAAACTCGACCATGTCGTGTCGCCGTGATAAGACGCCGCAATCGTATCAAGGAGATGCAACTCTTAATGGGTTTAGGAGGAAAGCCAAAGCGTGCCATGATTTATCTGCCGTTGATGGATCTCTCGGGCCAAAGTAGTCGAACCTCAGCGCTCCCTTTTTCCCTTGGGATGGTGCATTGTCTGCTTGGGCCACTGCATTATTCAAAGAGGGCCTCCCATCATGCGGGGTGTGAGGGGGTGCGCCCGATAAAACATTTAAAGTGCCTTAAAAGCACAGTCAATGTGGGAGGAGTCTTTAGTGTGACGGGATAGCCAGCGACTATCAATAATTGAAAGTTTCATATGCTAAGTAAATAGAAGGCAAACAAGTCCATTTGGACAACAGACAAGGAAATGTTCGCCGTCGGTTGGCATGGGGGGTAGTTGGGAATGATTATTCCCTTTTTCAGTGATCGTACATAAAGGGATTTCTGATTGCGGAAGGCAGTGGGAAGGAGCACAGAGCTGCGCTATTTATCCACTTTTCCAAGTTTGTGTTTAAAAAAAAAACACACTGCTGCCTCACCTCTCCTCAGTGGAACCCAGGTTCTCGATCTCGTTAGTGACCTCTGCTATCTCATCCTTCAGCCGCTGTGGAAAAACGAAAGCAGCATTTACTTATTTGCGTAAAATTTTTGAAGTCCCTATTATAGACCAAGAACAAGAATTTGGGGGCAGCCTTATTTCAAATTGAATTAGTCTTGAGAGGATTCTGGCTTAACCCCATTACAAGCGGTGCCGCAAAGCTTAAAAGTGGATTAAAGTTTGCGTGGCATTCAGTGACTCGCTTGGCCTTCGAGGCAGCTTTCGTCACTGCAGTCAAGCACAGGGTGAGCGTTGACGTCAGCTGGGTGAAAATCGGCGACAACCCATATAATCACGTCGTCGCTGTCCGATGACACCCGTGCACGTCACATTGGTGTTTTTGTCAGTTTGTTTACCGCCATCAATATATGTTACACCCTTAAGGGACCTTTAGTTGGTCTACCCGTCTGATGTCTGCTTCTTAGTGCGCCACTGGTTCCTTTTTTTCTTCTGGACATTCTTCATGGTTGTATTGGATTAGGCAAAAGTTTGTTCCGTTTCTCTGACTGATTTTCCATCTTCTCAGCTCACAGATTTCGCTATGCCAGTCCCAAGCCTAGGACCGCTTCGAAGGCGGGGTTGGTCACGGGGCTAGCGAGCCCACACCACCATTAAAAAAAAATTAAAATCGTCATGCTATGGAAACCACAAGAAAAAAACTAATTTATCTCCATAAAAAAAAAAAAACATGTCTTCCTGAGGACGGAACAACTCAAGGTATAAGGTAAGAGAGAGCTCTCTGGTTTTCATGTTGGTTACAGCTTTAACTGTAAATGTAGCCCTCAAAAGGCAAAACCCGAAAATGTTTAATAGTTTTGCTTGCATAAAAAATGGGTGAGTTCCATCAAAAAAAAACCTGCTGTCTTCTGAGTTGTGTATCAGATTCAGATGTAAACACCTGGAAATAAAATGTTGATCAGTTGTCCCATATTCATCTTTTGACGTCAAACTGAAAAAGAATTGGCCACGCGCTCCCAATATTTTTTGGAGAACTGGACCTCCATCTACTCAAACCTTAACATTCATTACGTGAGATGGTTCTCTTGGTTTATTAAAACAAAGTAATGGCGATCTGCTTATTGTCACAACCATCGCACGTCTCCAAAACAAATTATGGTTTTGAAGGAAAGCTCTGGTGGCAAATGACACCACTTGTTCTAAACCGCGTTTCATTGGTTGCTCGGAACACTGCAGCGGAACAATGCAAATCATTGTGGTGAAAAGTCAAAATCATTATTATACGGGTGTATATTAAAGTCCTGTATTGAGTTACAAAGTCATAAGTTACCAGCCAGATAAAGTGCCTCGATTCAAATTCATTTCTCATGCGCGGCCATTTAACTACAGGCCGCAGCACAAAGGCAACATGTGTCGTCAAGAGCTGCGCAATCCCGACGCATTCCTCAGATGCCTGCCTCCGCAAACAATGGCCGGGCGCACACAGGAGGCCTTGACCCGCAGGGGCGGCGGAGAAGGGCGTGGGAGTCGACAAGGGGCGGAGAGCGGTCAGCGCGCGTAGAGAGGAGGGTGACGGGGGCGTGTTTTCGGCCGGCGATGCCGCTCGAGCCTCGTTAAAGTGTGGGTGTCGGCATGCGGCGTTTGTCTGCGAGGACGGTCGGACGTCGATTCTCCCGCGGGGACATCTGGACGTAGGACATAACAACCTGTCACCCCTCTGTGTCAATTGCCTTTACCGCGATGGAGTGAGCATATTTTATCCAAATGCTTCACATTAGACATTTAAAACCACACTTGGAATCACTCAGCATAGAGAGACCACTTTAAATAAGAGATCTTCGTTTGAATGGCTCAACCACGAGCGCGAATGTTTTGCTAGGGAAATGAGATCTGGGTAGGAAATACCCGACATTCCACTTGGGTTGAAATGTGCGGCGGGGGGAATTTGTAGAAGAAGTGGGGGAAACACTAAGGCGTGGTGAATGAGTGAAAGCAAATATTTTGACATTGTTTTGCAGGTCCAAATTTAAACCCTCACCCACAGAGGCAACAGTTTATGACAAGTCTGTGTGGTTTTTTTTGTTTATTAAAGAGCATCAGTCAAAATAGTAGTTGTGGTAGTAGTTCCTCAGCAAGTAACATAAAAGACACAAACAATATACCAATAATGCTGATTTTATATGCATAAGCAGTGTTGATTGTCGATATTGTATAGTCGTTGCATGCGATACCGCTGCCTATTTTTGTTGCTTTTGTTCTCATTCACATCTGTAGTATTAGATACTAATGACTTTGAGTGCATGACAATAGCTTTGGCACAGCTATTATATCGGAACATATAAGGTCGAGCACCATTTGTTCAGGTGGTAACAAAAAGAATAAGCCAACAAAAAGGCGCGACATGAACCTAGCTCTCTTGAGGTACACTAAGGTCTAAGTTTTGTGAGCCTTTTCACGGCATATTTTGGGTCCAATTCCAAATTGTACAACTTGGGTAGCCTTAAGACTTTTGAAGTTCCACTGTACTTCTTTAACTGGACTGTACCTGAATGTCCTCCATCAGCTCCAGTTTGCGCCGGCGGATGTTCTCCAGTTCCTGCTGCTCCTCCGGAGTAAGGTCGTCCGGCACTAGGAAAAAAACGGGAGAGATTAGCGCAAGAGGAACCAAAAATAAAATTGCTTTGTCCTTTTTCAATCGCCTAACTAACCGTCTCTCTAGAGGCAAATCCCTGAGGGAGAGGCACAGAAATAGCACAGAAGACTCCATCATTGACCTTCACATCGCAAAGTCATAAATAACATTTATAACACAGTATAAATTTAATCCCTTTTATGGTAACATAGTGTAAAAATCATAATCCAAGTATTTCTGAACGGATTGTGTAGTCCCAAGGCAAAGCTAAATTGATTTAAAAAAACAAAAACAACAAAGATATAATGCAATTTTGAAAACAGTTATTGTACATATCTCCATCCATCCATTTTCTCTGCCACTTATGCTCACGCGGGTCGCGGGCGTGCTGGAGCCTATCCCAGCTATCTTCGGCCGAGAGGCGGGGTACACCCCGAACTGGAACATATAAACAAACAACCATTCACATTCACACCAATTTAGAGTCGCCAATTAACCTAGCATGCATGTTTTTTGAGATGTGGGAGGACACCGGAGTACCCGGAGAAAACCCGCACAGGCACGAGGAGAACGTGCAAACTCCACACAGAGGGGGCCGGGATTTGAACCCGGATCCGCCAAACTGTGAGGAAGATGTGCTCACCAGTCGTCCACCGTGCCGCCCTGTACATATCTCAATACTCAAAATTAAAACTCAGCACTCTATGGTACAAAATAGTGCAAACCAACAAATAACATTGCCTGCATTGGAAGTACAGTTTTAATATACTATATGTTAATATACTTCTGCTCTTATAGGCTACGCCTGGTTGACGTATGCTGTAACATACCGAGACATTTCCTAATTTCCAAGCAGCTATAAATTCCACTATACCGCAATTGAAGATTCTAAATTGCCAAAAAGTTGACTGGTGATTGACGGCCATCCGCCTATAGCAGCATCACAAGCGAGCCAGCTTCATCGCGCATAATACTGAGTATCCATGGAAACCACTCTCAAGGTCCAGAGCGTAGCAGGACAAAAAGAGGCCTCATCCAGGTCGCTACCAAGCGTGTGTCATTTCCCAGAACGCAGGCGGCACCGCGGGCAGGAAACCATCCACCTAAATTAAATGCTGAGATCTGCTCGTTTCCCTTCTTGTCTGAGAGTCAGCCAGCGTCTGGCCTGGCCTGGCCCGATGAAAAGAGGCAGTCTTCAGAAAGAGAGAGAGGGAGGAAGGCAAGATGGGCAAGTGATGAAGGTGGAACCAATGCACAACACCGTGACACAACGTGACGTGAAATGTTCTCATCCAGAAAGAGAAGACACCCATGTGTACTTTCTCTTCCCAAAAGCATTTCTTGATTGTTATCCGAGTGCAAACAGAGTTATTGTGATACTTTTGGACGGCATCCGTTATGTAAAGGCACAGGAGTACAGTTTCGGACAGCGGAGATCCAGCATGGTTGAAGCAGTTGCTAGCGAGGGCCGGGAGGTGACATCAAGGGGGAAATAATTATAGATCGCTCTCCCGCAGCGCCAGTCCGCTAATGCCCATGCTGATTGCCACGCTGGCCTAAAAGGCAGACGTCTCATTTCCACCCTGATCGCAGGAGGACTTTCCTTGGAAAATAAGGAAATTAGGATTCCGAGCGCTTGCAGGATCACTCAGTTATGCTGCCTGCAGACGTGACCTAATTTAGGGAGCGCCTCTCAGCACACGAGGGACAACAAAAAAAAAAAAAACTAAAGATCATCACCTTAGACAGTGCTAGCAATTTAGCATGTGAACTCTGGTACCATGATACACAACAATGTAATAACACGTGCATCATTAACATTGGAACCTAAGTTTACCTGAAAATGGATACATTTGCAAACCGACAAGAGAGTGTTTGGTATGACTCAAACATCTAAAACTGGATCATCTGCTGGTTTACATACGCTCTCTGTTTTATATGGTGGCATTTTTACAAGCTGAGAGCATCTAAAATGCATTTGTTAAAAGCATCAAAACTTCTTTCGTTGGGTGGATGCAAAGACAGAAATGCAACAAGAAGAGAAACAAACTTCAATTCAGATGAAACTTCGGGGAGAAAAAAAAAAAAAAAAAAAAAAAAGTGTGTCTCAGTCCAGATGTGAATTGTGGTTCGGTTTGCTTTTCACAAGCCTAGACACTATCAGAGTACTCGCACCTGAGTTGGATTGAACTAATCCAGGACTGTCAAGTGTTCACTTTGTATCACACGAAAGTGCAGAGTCATGCTTTGTTTTTTTTTTCAGTCCTTGCACAGGTGACATGACCTTAACCTTTCTATTTCAAGCAACAGCATCCATCTGGGCTTAATTGCCTACTCCGCATCTTCTCAAACATCTCTCAACATTACTCGTTTATGTACAGCATGTCATATGTTATGGCAATACGTTTTGGTCCCACATAAATAAAAGTTTAGGGAAACGGTTTAGTTATCAGGCTCTTCACCCAAGGCGCCGATCGATCGACCCCAAGCCTAAGCCAATAAGAGCGAAGGCTGTAACAAGAAGCAGTTTACTTCATGATGAGCTGTAATGCATTCAGGACAAGTCACAAGCACACGGACAATCAATCACTTGAGTTAGGACGGCCACTAACACACGTACGTCTGCATACATTATTGTCCATTAGGCTTCCCCATATGCGTGCTGTTCCCCCAGCAACAAAAGGTGATGTAAGATTCATAAGGAGACGGAATCTCATTACGGAAAGTCCCACTGGGAATGCTGCGAGACCACACACCTTCAGACCCAAAACCAAACAGCCTGGAACAAAGACCAGCGAGGTTTCAAAAGGAATAACGGTCAGTAAAACGGGCACCATCCCAAATAAACTTGCTCACCGCTGACCTCCCGACTCTTAATTGCCGCACACATGGACACTATACGAGCTGGAGCCAGCGGACCACCGGTTATGAATCATAAATCCCCAAAGCATCCGACCTGGACTGTAGGAGTAGACGTCCTAAGAATAGGGAACGTTGTGTTGTCGTGACGCGTGGGATAGAAAATGAGTCGGTGGAATGATCCCAGGGTGAGTGAAAGTAGGATCAGGAGAATTCCTCAACAAGGTACAAGTTGAAGGGACAAATGTTCAGTGCCGGTGTCATGAAACCATCAAAAACGTCCTTTATGTCCTATCGAACTACGTGATGAAGCCGTGGTCTTTAAGGCTTTTCCCCTGCAGGATGAACTTCTGCGCTTTTACAGGCCGGACATGTGATCCTGGCCAGTTAAATGTCTCTACACCACACCTCACCCCACCCACTCTGGCAAGCAGCACATAACCCAGTCAGTAACGCCAGAGCTCAAACATCTCAGATGTCAGTGGACCTTACCACAAGCTCAGAAGAGACAAGAAGTCAATGCGGGACTGCTTTGGCCGATCCTGGTTGCCAGAGAAGTCCTACATGACAGATCGAGCAAAAACAAGAACAAACAGCTGACCTCACCTGAATGACAAACACTCCAAGCGGTCAAGTTTTTGCTCTCCTCTTAGACCGAGACTTCCTTGATGCCACAGGAGGGAAAAAAAAAAAAAAAAAAGACGATTTTGTCACTTCCTGTGGTTTTCAGCGAGCAAGGCGTCCATCCTTGTGAAGCAACGATAGATGCGATTGAGTGTTTTGCAGCTATAAAGCGGAGTGAGCAGCTCTCTGCCGGCTTTCAGAGCAAGACATGTGGGAAGCCGCCTCCCTCCTCCCCCGTCTCCATGCCTGCCTCCAGTTTGCCTTCACTTGCTTTAAACGTGGAGGCTCCACCCTGTGGCCATTCCTTCACTCTGCCGCCTCCTCTTCTTCTTTCCCCTCATACAAACACACTATAGGGAGAGCGAGGGGGGGAAGTAATGCAAAACACACACATCACAGATTATTTTCGCTCGTTATTAGTAAAAAAAACATCTTGAAAAAATGAATGTATTTCCGTGACGACGTCAAACGTCGAGCCGTCAACGTGACGTAATCCTGACATTTTATTTTTCCTGACTATGAGGCCACACTTGTTATTGAGTTCAGTGAGGCATAGCAGTATAACATACATTGTCTTGAAACATGAATCTTAGTTCCATGATAATGTCAAGTGCCTGTGTCTGAGACAGCCTGCCACTTTCTTACACATTCAGATATGTATGACACTTAGGGGTGCGCAGAGTTTTTCTTCCCAAGTTCAGCGAAGGATCATATATTGCACCATCTTAATAACTACTCAAACAAATCTGTGGCAGCTTCAAAAACGCAACGTGGAATGTGATGTAACGTCCGAGCCAGCCTGACTTTTATGTATTCAAATCTTTGGGGTCCAAAGTTGTTCTTCCCAAGTTCTACAAGGCATCACAGCAAGCAGCATATCAAGCACAGTCTTGAAAAATGATTGTAATTTCCATGACAACTTCAAACATCTGACTTTTAAGTATATTTTTGTCAATTCCAGATCAAACGCATCTCTGCCAGGCCAGAATGAAACCAATCTATAGTGCTACAACAGGCGAATTATGATATGATAACAAAAAAAAACAAAAAACAGTTTGATGGAACTTGTGAGTATGCAGTCCTCTCCGGAGAAGCCATGAGCTCCAACTAACACGAGCAGACATGACTCAGCTCTTCACGCCGGGACGCTCTTTCTCCTGACAAGTCATGCGACTAGTCATACTCCGATTAACGCCTAACGGCTTAACAATGCACGTTTGTGCTGGGGACAATTATTGGTCTACCGGGATAGGGCGCACTGCACAAGATCATGGCTTGTTGCGTTCGCTGTGTGTGTGTGCGCGTGTTAATGGGGTGTGCTTGCGACCTCATGTCTGCGCAGAGTTCAATGAGTGAAGCACTCTGCTGTGCCTCATATAACGAAACGTCAATCCTAAATCCATGCAGTGAGTAGAGACAAAGCTATTATGGTCTTACATTATAACACTGTTCGGCATTGTTTTCAACACAGCAAAGCTTTCCCATTTTTGTGCATTATTAAAACATTAGGTACTGACATAATGCATGGAATCAAAAGGGGTTTCAATAAGAAATACCCCCCAAGACAGAGCATCAACATCCTTGATTAGTTTGGATTTCACTGCCATTAGACTTTTTTTTTTAGTCACCATGACAACAGGCGTCATAAAAACGACAACGAGGTTTGCGGTCAATGTAGCAGTCAACAGAGTTGACAGTCTGGATTTGATGCGAATTCTTCGAAGCCGAGGGGGTGTTTCACACCCATGTAAAAATACAGCGCAGCCTCCAAAGGTGGTACAATCTGAAGCTCAAACGTAATCATTTGGGGGGGAGACTCTCTCATTCACACTCCAGGAAACCCTCTCTCACATGCTGCCGAATTTTGTTTTCGCTCACGTGCACGACTGAAACACTCTCACACAACCTAAAACCTTTCACATATCACACTGAAATACGCTCATATATATATATATATATTTCACTATATGTTTTATTTCATTAGTGTGTAAGAGAGCGAGTCCGTAGTGTATCAGAGCAATTCAGTAGTGTATGTGAGCAAACAAAAACAAAACAAACAAAATTAAAATCAGTGAGTGTCCTTGAGAGGGTTTCAGTAGTGTGTGAGAGCATTCCAGTAATTGTGTGTGAGAGCTCTCATATGCAAGAGCATTTTGGCAGGGAGTGTGAGAGCTTTTCAGTAGTATGTGTGAAAACATTCAGTAGTATGAGAGCTTTGTAGCAGTGTGAGCAAAAAGCGTTTCAGTCCTGACCCTGAGAGTGTTTAAGTAGTAGTGTGCGAAAACGTTTCAGTAGGGCGTTAACAGCCTTTCAGTAGTGTGAGTGGATTTTAATAGTGCGTGTGTTTGCGTGTGCGCGCATGACAGCGTTTCAGTAGTGTCTATGAGAGGAACTCCTGAAACATGCCCCTGAAGGCCCCTCACTTAAGGTTTGGCCTGTACGGTTGAAGGTTTTATGACGCCAACACTTTTGATGACTAATACCAATTATATTATAATATGAATTCCCAATCTACTAAGATGTTTTGAAACTGGAACAACTTGCAAATCAACCAGGGACACAGAATACATTGCGTTCCACTTTGAAACGATTTACGGTGGCCTCATTTTAGCAGGAGACTTTTCACCTTCTCCGGCCACCATTATGAGCTGAAATCTTAACAAGGGGGCTCGATTTACGTTCAAAGATTGTTAGCATAGCTGGGGCCGCTGTGAAGGAATGCCGTCGGGAATGTATAGAGAGGCCGCTACAGCTTCGGCGTCAAAGCAAACACGCCGACAAAAACACAAACGTCCCGCTGCTGCACTCGCAGAATCAAAACGGCTGTAATCCATCGACGTGGAAGCTAAAAAAAGAATGCTTCGGTCTTTCAATAATCTAGTTGTTTTTACACGCCGAAGCGGACGCGTCTCAGGCCGCTTTGGGAGCGGACGTGCCATTCGGACCCACAATGCCCCTTTGTCCTCTTGACGGTCGCTAGCCTTGATTTTTATCGCAGCCGCCTAATTATTAACATCCTCTCACAACACATCCAGACAAGCATGCGATTCTCTCTAGTGTAGTGGTGGGAAGTTACAAAGCACAAATAAAGTACATTTGTGTACATTTGTACTTGAGTATTTATTTTTATTTATTTTTCTGTTGACTTTTACTCGCTTTGTTTGACAACAGATAACTGTACTTTCTATTACACATAAAACTATATGTTTAAAAAAACAATCTGTTTAAACCTTTAGGTGGCTGTAATAATCCCACCAGGTCATCGTGGGACTTTTCCAGGCCGCGACAACGAGGCACTCTAAAGTGGCCATGCCAGCGCAGCGCTCAAGTCTCTTTGTACATATGTATTTTTATTTCAGTACAGTATTGCTACTTTTTATCACCAAAGTATCTGTACTTCTCCTTAAGTACAGAGTGTGAGTACTTTTGCCACCTTTGCTGTAGTGACACAGCGTTTGCGGGGTCTTCATTCAGTATTTGCCTGCTTTAGCTCACCAAATAGGGAGTAGTAGCACAGAAGTATGCGGCTTCCTGTGTAGCGTACTTTCAAACTGCGGGCTTCCTGTTTGTTGCTCTCTCACACACACACACACACACACACACACGACGCGGCAGGAGTGAAAGCTGAACACGCCCATTCTGTGGGAACGCTTACCTCGCTGGTGAAGCGGACACCGGCCGGGTATTTGTTTTCTGCATTTCCGTACCGCAGACAAAGCGCGTCGTGGTCAAAGTTACACCGCTGCTTTCCGTGATACTCCCAAGATAAACTTGCAAGCTGAGCCGCCATTTTGTGCCGAGGTAAACACGACAGCAGGCATTTCTGTACCCGCTGTACACGAGCTTAAAATAAAATAAACATGAAACTGGCCGAGAATCACCAATGTTAATAGTGAAATCATATTCGGGGCTTCATGGGTGGCATTTGTAACAAGTAACTTCTATGCTCTTCCGATACAATCTTGTGAGACTTCAGTTAGCTTCCAACATGTGGGATTTGGTTATTCTTTGGCTTATTTGTTTTTTATGATGCAGCAAGCAATGTCGTCACAATGCCAAAATTTGGACTTCAATACTCTACTGACACAAAGTAACACCCTCGGTACCAATACTGAAACGATACCATGGAAGAAACCAAAAACATCAGTAAAAAAGCAGTGGAATTATGAAAATGTGAAGGATATTCGTAAAAATCATTCTAGCTACAGGTTCCTTCTTGATTAATTAAAATAATAATAAACAACAGCTCAGATATTAAACATTTCAAAACTAATGAAATTGTTCTTGCAACTACAGAGATTTGAAGCCTTGTTTAAAAGGAGAACGATTAATCATAAATCATAAAATGTAGAAAACCAGCACACATTTTTTGTTTTTGGTTCTTTTTATTGTTTGGAGAGTTTGTCATTTGCTTCAGTAGAAAAGTTGAAATTGTGCTCAGTAGAGCACAGAAGTGTAGCGAATCATTTGTCTCAAGTGTACACACGTCGTCTGTATATGATAATAGATATACGTACATAATATGTATAAATACATATGTTTTGAAAAATAGTCACATTTTCTACAACCAAAGTAGAAAATACAAATAAAAAATGCAACCAAAATCCTGCTCGACTCTTTTTACATTTTATTGTTTTTTTACTGCTGACCTGAGTGTCAAAATGTTACCTTAATAAATGTCAATTGTAATAAATGCGTTATGATGGCCAGTTTGAGCCTGGAATATATTATTTCTGTTTACGGGGGAACCTTTTTTTTGGAACTGCACAAAGCGACCTTGGGGATTCCCAACTTTTTTTCTGTCAAACGTTACTTGGCATTTAGCCCTCCACAAATGGTTGCAGTTTTATAACCCGAGACCAATATAAAAACACAATTATCTGACTGCATTATAGTAGAAAACGCTGAGTTGAGTGGAAAGGAGGGCGTCCACTGACGCAAAAACACGAGCAAAACACGATTACGGCGAGACGGCGTGGGCTATCAAACCACTGGAGCATTAGCGCCGAGGCCTTGCGGTGCGGCCATTCGTCACGTCTACTTGCGAGTCCACGGGCCCACCCAGCGCCAAGCGGCACAGACAAACGGACTGCCCCCGCGACAACGGACCAGCTGTGTGGCCCGCGTGGAGGGACTCTCCATCTTATCGCGAGCATCACAAAGGAGCGACTGCGGCACATAACAGGATCAGTCAAAGAGACCAACGCTAATGCGATTAGCGCCGACGCACCCGGTGGGGGCTAATTAACGCCGCACGCAACAGAGGCGTATTGTTGGTAGCGCATTTCTTCGGGATTACGAAACGTTCCAAAGAGGGGGTAACGTGAGCGCGGCGTACGCAACGGCCGGCAATGGAGAATGGCCGCACTCCGCAGCCGTTGCGGCACACTGCGCTCAACTCGACGTTTAAACCGCAAGTAAACGACTTCATGTATTTTTAGGTAATCATAAAGCTAAGACGATGTCACGCAGAATGAAGCCAAGTTCTCTCTGAGACTTTGAAGAAAGATAGCGCCACAGACGTCCTCGAAGCTAAATGTACTTGCGTTCATGCTCATTGTTCCATTACTCACATTTTGATCTTGGAATGTTAGCTACAGAAAGATGGACCAAAGCTGAGATCGTAGAGGAGTTCCCCTAGCAAGCAGAATGTGGTCATTTGTGTTTATAAAAAAAAAAAGTATATGCTTCACTATACTTTGTCCAGATATTGCGTGACGACAGTCAAGCGGTAAATAAGTGGCCCATCTGAAGACGTCTCGCCTGTTCATTGAGCTGGAGGGACAGCTACACAAAGTCACATTAAACATAAGCAAACCCACCAAGGGGCCGTTTCGGGCCTTATGAAGGCCATACTACAATAGTGGGGGAAAAAATGTGAAGAGAATCTCCTCGGACTTCATGTTCTCAAGCGTCCTCCCCACATTCCAAAAACATCCCCATTGATGACCCTCAATTGTCCATAGGTTATCTGTGCGACGACGCCCCATGCTCAAAAATAGCGATTTCTGCCGACTGTGTGGAATGAATTGCTGATTCCTACATTTCCACATTGCAATCGCCCACAGGCGGGAATTGTTTGTTTACATGTGCGCCGTGACTGGCTCCTGAGTTTTCCCGTAGGTGCCCGTGCGCCCTATGTTGCCCGCTGCTTCAATCCATCTCCTGAAGCGCTTTTGCTCATCGCGGGTGAACTGGATAGAACCTTTCCCGGCGGACTTTTGGAGAACCTGTACTGGACAAGCAGTCTTAACTTACATTCACACCTATGGACAATTGTGACACTGCAATGAACCTAAAAAATGCATGTTTCTGGAATGCGGGAGGCAGCCGGAGTACCTAGAGAAAACACACGCAAGGAAGGGGAAAGCATGCAAACTCCATACAGGTTCGAGATTCGAACCCGGAAACTCGGAACCGCGAGTCACACCTGCCAAACACTTACGACTGTGCTACCCGAAGGAAGTTCAAATAAAACCCACTTCCACAACAACAAAAAACACTTATAAGAAACAACGCTTTTCCTTTACGTACAGCTTTTTAAAGTTAAATTTAAAACAACAACAACAACGTTAAAATGACAAAAGTAAATGTAAAAAAAAAAAAAGGACTTCCGCAGCTTCATATTTTCGTCTATTAGTTTCACAGTGGCTTGACATTTGAGTCGACCACACACAATAGGATTCTTTCCAGCGAGTTGATATAAATGTGAGACTTGAATGACTCACCTACGCCGTCTTCGGACTTTAACACCATGTTGTCTGTCGTCTGCGTGCGCGTTGCTTTCGAACCAGACACAAAAGTTCCACGAGCTTTTCCAAGCGTCCAAAGTTAAATTTCTTCTTTTTTTCCCCACTTTTTACCCAAGCGACAACTACTACGTATGTTTTATCTCGGTAGAGGTATGTTGTAGCTAGTTAAAGGGAGCGGTTTGAACTAGTGGAAGCTCCAGGCAAAAAGCCCAACCTTGTCCCGTCTTCACTGAGTAACTCGCTGTCAAGTGAGGCGGAACTACAACTTGTCGTTTCCGCCTTTTATTTTCACAATAAAGCACAGAGACGTGTTGAGCGGGTGTGTACAGTCGAGATAGATTAAATACAAGTATGGATTCACGAAGGACAGCACTTACAAATACATATGAGTCTAATAAGTTCTACTGAACAAAGACCAAAATGCATGTGTGATATCAAAAACTCTTATTTTGAAGAAGAATATATGACAGAGCCGGGTGTTATTTTGTCTTGACGTATCTAGGGCTAAAGGTGCAGCCAAAGGGCTGATGACGCGTTCAGGGCCCAGCTCTCCACCCGGTTTGTGCAATTTCACACGCACACACACACAAACTCAGAGACACACAAGGGCGGAGGGTGGACAGCTGGACTGTGTCGGGGCGAGGAGCTTGATTGACACATGCAACAGTTTTCACCACTTCTGCTGCCACCTTTGTGACTACTTTTTCCCTTCCTTTTTAAATGGCCCACATCCGCTTGTGTCAGTGTTTCTCTAAAATATAGCAACAAACTGCTGCATGTGTGGTGAACCGTAAGAAAGACAAACATGCATATGTTGATTGTAGAATTGTTTTCAGGTCGCCAGGCAATTACAGCGCACCTATTCATAGACAAACAACTACTCGCACTCACGTTCATACCTAGGTACAATTTAGAGTCTTCAGTTTACAAGGAGAAAACCAACGGGGGAAATGCAAAATCCACACAATACAAGAAATACAGTATGAAATGGCGCCAAAGCTATGTCTAAAGAGAATGTAGTAATTGGTGTCAAGGAAGTATTCTGGACTAGTCCGAGATCTTCATATGTTGGGTAGGAGCAAAGTTTAGCCTGGGTTGGTAGCGGAAATGTTATAGAATCTTGGCCACGTGTATGTTCTGAGAGGCTGTTAAATAGCTCAAACCAACAAACGACAGAGTTCTTGTTATTGCTTGACAAATGATATTTTTTGAGGTGCATTTTTTTCTAAATCAAATCACGGGATTCACGGGACATAGAGACCAAGACTTGCTGCGAATAGCGAAACTCTGCGAATAATCGACATTCCCCTTAAAAGGAGAATGTAACTGCGTACGGATGCCACAAGATGGCAGCAAAGCACTTTAAACGAAGAGGATCGTCATGCATCTAGAATGTACACGATCATGTTACATAAACGACTGTATACCGTACCATGAGGCTCATGGTATTACTATGGCCGAAATAACACGCTAGCACAAACTCAAGTGACATCACATATGGGCAAAGAAAATATGCGCGATATCACTTACACTATACAACAGGTACGAGCGATTAAACTGGGATTTACACACAATAATAAATGTTAGGAAATACAGGAAAATTGTAACAGCAAAGTAGACGACACGGGCTATTAGTAGCTACATCCGGACTTTTGACTGCTCGAGGTGCATTCAAGGACAGCCAACCAAACAGGACATCTCAAACGCATACGAAAAAAATTATCAATGAATTAAACCTGACAATATCACCAAGACTCCACCAGATGGCGCCAAACTAATACTTGTATTGCTCTGGCCTGAGCGCAAAAACCGCAAATAGATGACATTTTCAGTGAATAACGGAGGATAGGTTCCACAAATAAGCAAATGCCAACAGAAGTCCATTTTAAACCATTTTCCTTTCCTTTTTTTTTTTTTTTTTAACGAGGTCAACAGCAGCTTTCCCAGTGAACAGGGAGCAACCAGAAAGGGCCGAGCCTGTTCGTGCTTGCTCACGAGGACAGAAGCGTTGGCGTTGCAGGAATGCTGCTCTGTGACAGCCTGTGAAAACAACGCCCCCCCCCCCCCCCACGCCCCCCGGGTCTCACGCGCTACATGTGCGGATTCCACGCAGCGGTGTCAGGTTAATCGCCGCTCATCAAACACCAAGCACATTGTTCCCAGGGAAAGATCGGGAACGCAGTTCATTTCGGACGACTTTGCGCCGTGTGTGAACACAAGCGACGCATTCACACACGGCGCACTGACGACAATGCAGCCGGTGTTGAGGTGAACAGTCACAATGTTACAACTGTTACTGGGAAAAAAAATTAAAAATAATTAGAAATGGCACAAATCCCAGAGACTTCTCCTTTTTATGTGAGGAAATGCAGTGATCGATGCAGAGCAACTGCAGTGAACACTGACCCCTGTCGGTTATTTCTATGAACTGAAACTATACGACAGTACAAATGTTGGCATTGGAGAAAATGAGATTTTCAAAACAATTATTACGACACAGACTAAAAAGGTTCAATTGAAAAATAAAATACAAAGTTTTACAGTATTTGGTTTGCATGCCTTCCTGTCAATCTTTTTTTTTTTTTCCTGTGCAAGGCCCTCATTGGGATTTTTAAAACAGACAGATGGTGCAGATCATTCATAGACGAGGTTTTAAAAATAAAAAAATAAAAAAAACTAAAATATCTAAAATTATTTTAATAATTCATGCTGATTTAAAAAATACATTTAATTGTAATTAATCAATTATTGAAAATATTTTCTAATTTATATGTGAAATAGGTTTTATTCATATTTGATTTGATTTTTTATAACTTCACTAAGACATTTAATAAATGAATGAAAAAAATATTTTATTAACCAATTTGAGGGGAAAACAGTTACATTGATGCAACAAAGTGCCTGAGTCGCAATTCCAATGAGCGTATTCATCGAGTCGTACGTAAGCGCTGCAGGTCTGACTTTGAAAGCTGCTGTTTTCCCTGTGCGGGTGCACGGCGCGTTAATGACACCTTCAGACGGGCAAAGCCTGAGTGATTGATTGCTGACACGTGTTCTATTAATGCCACACCTATGCCTGCTCGCGTGTCAATTTCCCTGCCCACTGGCGAAATAATAGCTTTCGGAATGGTAAATATTATTCCCATACCTGCACATCAGATGCATTTTATTATTGTATTATGTGTCGGTATTATTGTTTAATAACGCAAATGAATTTGTATCCGATTACTCGATTAACCGATGTGATAATCGAGCTTCAGTAATCTGTCTAGCATTTAGATTGGGCAAATATCCTAGTAGGGATTCGGCAAAGTATGTAATTCACCCAAAGCGGCCGACTTCCTGTTCAACTTCGGGTGTGGGTCCTTCAGACTTTTTCGGACACCGTTATCATATGCATGCCCACCAAATTCCCTGTCCATCAGTGAAACAGGTGTCAGGTGATACTTTGAACAAAACTAAATAAATTAAAAAAAACTTTCTAGGGGGCGCTAGCGGATGAGTTTTGGGGCGTGGTGTTCAGGGAGCCCTAAAATCATAGACAACACAAGTGAATCGAGACTAGACATCCATGAGGCCTTCAGGGGTCACTTGAGGTTGCGTGACAACAGCCAGTGAGATCGTGCCGTCACCGCATCGGCACACCACAAGCGACACCGACGGACTTCCCCATCGCGCAGCCATGTCGTCGCTTTACACACACAAACACGTACACAATACGCAGTCACACAACACTTTTTGACACACTCACAAGCGTAACGCTGATTCGGATGTTTGGAAATCAGCGACACTTCCCTTTGCGTCGCGCTCCGTCAGCAGCTGATTCGCCGCAACCCGTCGAGTCGTTTCAACAACAACGTCAGCCGGAAAGACTCGATTCGTAATAACGCTGTTGGGCATCAGAAAAACCTTTTTTTTTGCTGAGAGTCAAACATTCACACAAATTGTAATTTCTGGCAAAAATATTTGTTTTTGTATAACTGCTGAGAGACAATCATTATTTGCAATTATGCTGTTGGCGATAATTTTATTTTATTTTATTCTGAATGCTGAGAGTCAATCATTCACAGTAATTCTGAGATTCATGAACAGAACAAATTCAAAATTCTGCCCAAAATATATATATATTTTTTTTTTTACTGTGAGTCAAGCATTCACACTAATTTGTGTCAAAACATGTTGTCTTAAGATAAACATTGACAACATAAACATTCAGACAAATTCAAATTTCTGGGGAAAATATTTGTATTGTGTAAATGCTGATAGAAAAGCATTATTGACAATAATGCTGTCTTTGCTAATGCTAATCTTTGTTTTGCTGCATGAATGCTGAGACACAATTTGCAAATCGCTAATATGCGGGGCTTGTGTTAGTCACAACTAAATGCTGATAAAATGGTTGTTTATTGTGTTGATGAATAAAGAAATATTGTTTAAATGCTGAGAGAAAAGCATTCACACGATAAAACTCTTTTTCTTGCTGCGTAACTGCTCAGCATCGACGAGCATCGAGTTTTCTCCGTCAAAACGCTTCACTGAAAGTATTTGTTACCAAATATTGCACATGTTCCACAATGATGTGGCAAGCGCGTGTCAATGACGTCACGGCATTGCCTGAAAATCTTGTGTGGCAATGCGCTACAATGTTCACAGCCACTAAGCAGCAAAAAACAAAAAAAACAGGACATCCATGTCAGAAAATCGGCAAAAATGTTGATCATTGTTTTCCACAGTAAAAGCAGATTTGTGCTAATGTCTCGTTTGGATTCAACACCAAGATAATCAAGCTGCATCCATGAAGGATGGAAGGCTGAAATTCCGAGGATTTGGGCAACTAAGATAAACGATGTCTCTAAACGATGAATTGATCATCACAACAGTTGTCGATTAATCTGATAAGTAATTAGTCGCCGATTAATCGATTAAGATCATAACGTGATTAAAGGTACACATTAATGTGTGAAGATGGCTGCGGACGTGTATCGCTAGTCGCAGTTGGCTGGAACAAGTTTTGCTCAGACCAACCTATCAAAGGGCAGAAAAATTCTGACGTCACAGCGAGCCAGCGCTCCGGCACTGTGAGGATGAAAGTTGAAATCTGATTGGTTAAAGAATTGTCCCGTTACTCATACAGTTCAAGTTACATCGGCCAGCGCTACTTATTCCGAAGGCCCTGGGCAGATTAGATTGCCATGTCAACGCTTACGAGGCTAAAATCTGATTGGACCAAAAACTTAACATCTACATGGACTAGAAGCTGTAGCAGCAGGAACAAATAAAAACAATTGCATGGAACTAATATTAGAATTTACTTAAAAGGTTACCTGCAATTTGCGGCCCCGCCTCCACGGCTGGACACAAGAATGAGTGAAGGCTGGACACGCAAAGTTCGCTCACTGTCCCCATGTCTGATAGAATAATAATAATAATAATAATAACAGTAAAAAAATAAAAATAATTGAATTAATATAGCACTGTACTTAATATTTAAAGACGCTACACACTTAATGTGACTACAACTAGAAAGTGGGCAGTCCACTGAGAGGTTCTTGGACTCATCCAGGATAGTCTGATAAACGTAACCGGATGCCGCACTTCATCTCCGCCCCATGTTTTCCTTCCCGAGGCGGCGGCCGCTTCCGCTTTCAACCGGTTCCTCTTTTTGTGTTGCCGTCTCAGCATTTCTCCACGGCCTCCTTTCTCCCTCTCCGACAAACGTGCTAAGCGGCGCGATGATGTACTTCTAGTAGTGTCTGGCGCTGTCTGCTGGAAGGGAATTAAACTCCCTTTATGGCAAGAATTGGAATCCTCTTCTAGTATGTCAAAAACAATGAGCTTAATGCTAACAAACAATGCTAACGATTAGCATGAATGTGGCAATGTTAAAACGCTGATATTTGAAACACAAACGGTAGAACAACACATTAACAGATAATAAATACAACAACACTCACAGGCATACATTTTTTTAGAAAGGCTAATATTACTGAGGAGCTGAGACCGTCTCAATGTATATCCGTACATGTCTGTATTGTAAACATTACGTGTGAAACTAAACAACCAAGTAACTCTTACTTGCCTATTTTTGAAAATCGTTAGCCTAATAGCAAAATAAATTTGGAATATTTTCAGAAAATAAAATACAACAAAACCAAGATGACTCCATTTTGCCACCATTCACTCTTTGGAGATTAGCATCAGAGGCATAAAAAAAACTTTTTTTTTTTTTAGCAAGCACATTAGTATTTCTGATTGACACTGTGATCCATCCATCCATTTTCTGAGCCGCTTCTCCTCACTAGGGTCGCGGGCGTGCTGGAGCCTATCCCAGCTGTCATCGGGCAGGAGGCGGGGTACACCCTGAACTGGTTGCCAGCCAATCGCAGGGCACATAGAAACTAACAACCATTCGCACTCACAGTCATGCCTACGGGCAATTTAGAGTCTCCAATTAATGCATGTTTTTGGGATGTGGGAGGAAACCGGAGTGCCCGGAGAAAACCCACGCAGGCACGGGGAGAACATGCAAACTCCACACAGGCGGGGACGGGGATTGAACCCCGCACCTCAGAACTGTGAGGCTAACGCTCTAACCAGTCGGCCACCGTGCCGCTGACACTGTGATATTAAGTTAAATATAAACTTAATTTAAAAATGGCCTACCATTATGCTATCAGGCTAACAAAATGGGTCTGTGAGCAAGTTCTGCACTTTGGCCCCGCAGTAACCTAACAGTGGGGCTAATTTACATAATAACCACACCCCCAACACAGTTTCCTCCCTCGTGACAATATAGGCTAGGCTGAGCCAAGATCCAGAGTCACTTTCAAGCAATGACCAGAGTCTGGCTGCTGGCTCCACTGTCTGAAACACAAACATGCAGAGGTACGATCATACCAAATCGACACACCTGCGATCACGTCAAAAGCCGTGAGGTAAGCAGAGCTGCATTGTGTTTTGTTGGACGAACGCGAAGAAACCCCACGCAAACACGCAAATGAACCCGGAACCTCAGAACTGCAAAGCAGATGTGCTAACCATTACTTCACCGTGCCGTTCACCTCCTAAGTAAAAACGCCAACGTTAGCACCCTCCGTGACAGGCTCGGGCTGAACGCTAAAAATAGACTTCATGTGCAGACGACAGCATCAAACTGTTACAGTCAGAACATCAGATGGCCACAGTCGCTGCATTCTAATGAGACTCTCTCGCTTTTTAACATTCATTTCTGTGTCGCACTTTTGTTTTTGATATTATTATTATTAGCATCCGCAGCACAAGTCGTCCCGAGATTCGGCTGCCTAGCTGCAACTTTGACGGCTCCTCTCTTCTCACTGTGCTTTTGTTCATGGCGGCATTCGTGTGCGCGCGTTGTGCACGTCAGTCATGTTGGAGGGTGGGCTCGCTAGTGTGACCACAACCAGCTGCCGTAGTTCAGTTGGAGAGGAACCCAAAAAAAAAATAATAAAAAAAAAAAGAAAGCAAACACACACCTGTGGAGTTAATCCTTTGGATTCGAAAAATGCTCACTGTGCTCAAGTCGCAAAAGGTTTGCCTACGTTGGAAGTTTTGTTTTATCGTAGTCGGTTGACGTTAAAGAAATGGTGACAAAAATATCATCAAAAAAAATCAAAGTACATTAAAAATAAATGTATAAAAATAAAATGAAAATGATAAATGTAAAAAGTAAAAAAAAAAAATCTATATATAACAATATGTATACATAATGTATATACAGTATGTGTATCTGTAAAAATTTAATCATGTATATATAATCTATATGTATACACAATAAAATATCCTTAAAAGTATTTTAAAAACAGTAAAATACATTTAAAATGAAAAAATTTATTAAAATGAAAAAAATTATTGAACTTTTATTTTAAAAATATACAGTGTATATTTATATGCAGGATACTTTATTTTCTGATTCGACTGGGGGGTTTTCTCCAAGTACTTCTATAATAAAATATACAATAAAAAAAAAAACAATAAGATAAATATTCTAAAATGTTTTTAAAAAATAGCATACAAACAGAAAAAAATAAATATATTTGAAGAATAAAAAGATAAGATTTCAAAATATACACATTATATATTCATGTGCAGGACTATATAGTCAGGTTTGACTGGAGGTTTTGCTATAATTACTTATATAATACAAGGTATTATAAAATGAAAAAACACAAACAACATTTAAAAAATAAAAACAAAATAAATGTAAAAAATGTTTAAATAAATTGAAAAAAAATACTTATTACAAATATAATTTAAAGATATATACAGTATGTATACTTAAATGCAGAATACTGTATTTTCCTGGTCAACTTGGTTTTGCAGCATAGTCGTATATAAAAATAATGGGAAATATATAAAATAAAAGGAATATTAGAAATGTAGCTATGAAACATAAAAACATTAGAAAATATAACAAACACTTAAACACGTATGAAAATTGAACACACAAATGCTGCCAGTATATATAATACTTTTCTTTTTTTAGAGCATGAGCTGCAAACGTTGCAATGAGGCCACTGCTTCCTGCTGCTCTATTTTGAGACGCACCGCAAGCACACCGAATACTAAAAAGTGATGCATAATTGATAAGAAGCTTCCATCATTGCCTCGCCAACCTCAGCACGCGATGATGAACCGTTTCGCATCATTTCCACCTGTCAACGCATTAGTTGCTCACTCCAGTAGCAGCGTGCCGTCATATCTGCAGTGTGACGTCTAATACATCACATTCAAACTTTTTTTGTGTGTGACGTCAAATACATCACATAAAAACATTTAAAAAAAAAAAAATCTATCTATATATATCGCAAGTGGCATGGTAGATGTGAGAAAGTGAGAGTAGGTGGGGACAAACCTGGAGGGTCTCCCTCCATCGTGGTGCTCCTCAGGCGGCGTGAGGGCGTCTCAGTGGCCGGGGAAGGCGGCGGGGCGGCGGCGGCCGTCAGCGAACCGCCCGAAGGGAGCCGGAAACCTGCTTCGTCTCTCGCGCTCGGTTCCTCCGCCTCCTCGGTCCTCACCCTGGTCCTTTTCACTCCGAAACACAGAACAAGCCCAACCTAACTCACGTTTTGTGGACGCGTTGACAAAACGAGAGCAGCTTGACTTCTGACGCCGCCGGTTGGCGGACACGCGCGCAGGCCCCGCCCACCTCCTCCGTGACGTCACCCTCCAACTTCACCTTTGCAAAAAGTTGGGCGGTGTTTTTTTTTTTTTTAATGCTTACATTTTCAATGCAACTGATAAATCTTACCATAATAGTTTGTCCGAAGCAATGTATTTGCAGTCCTTTTATTTTATTGCGTTCGTTACAGCTCCAGAGGCTGCAAGGAAACATGATACGAGAGGAAGGAATGAAGGATGGAATAAAATTGAGGAAGGGAGAGGAGGGAAGGACAGGAAGGACAGAATGGAGGGCAGGAAAGAAGAATATATGGAAAGAAGGGATAGGAAGGATGATAGATGGAAGGAAACAAGGATGGTATTAAAGGAAGGAATGAACAAAGGGGGAGGAAAGGACTTATTGACTCCCAATCAAACAAAAAACAGCAGCAGCATCTTAAAAAAAAAAAAAAAGTTTTTTTCTTGCACCTTATTTTAATTCCAACAGGTGCGAACACAATGCGGTGAGTCTGTTTCGGGGGCTGTGCGGCCTCTCGACAAAACGCGTGTGCAGGCGAACACCCACCAACTGAACCATTAAACATGTCTTTTCCATATATTCATAACACTATTTTATATATATATATATATATATATATATTTATATAGCCAATTCAAGGCAAAATCTCTAGAATGGAAAGAAGGGGCAAATCTTTACAGTATGGGAGGACTGTACACTCAAATGCATTTTGTGTCATGATGTTGGTGCAGGGGGGTCCCAACACTGTGGGAAGTGGGTTCCATTTTTTTTTTTTTTTTTTGCTGTAAATTAGCGTCTTTTGTGTTATTTGTACAGTACATGACCCCATTTTGTGGAAAGCCTGGTCTAGTTTTCCCGGCACGCTAGACGTATATAAAACGCTTGCAATGGCGGACAGTACAAACGGGATGGCTTCCTGAGTCTCCGTCCAGTTTGGGGAGGTGACTGGCAGCTAGGAAAACAAATTGCATAGAGCTCAAATTCATTAATTCAACTAACACGTGGCAAAGAACAAGTGCAACGTTGAACCGGGAGTTAAAAAACTCCCCCCGCCAACAAATGCGCTGACCAACCAGAACAGTGGGGTTGAATTCAATATGAACTTGTACATAATAATAACGCAATGGGGGGGGGGGGGGGGGGGAGAGAAAATTGTGCCGAACCTGACATGACATAGGGCGGGTGCAAAAAAAATAAATAAAAAAAATAAATTGTGGCCACGGTAGACATAGCGTGAGCACAAAATGGTAATTTGTGGCCATGAAATACAGTAGTATATTTCCGCACAAAATAATTGTGGGTTTAGTGAACAACCTGGACGTCTGGGTAAGCAAATGGCGCGCACCTTTGCTAGAACCTAGCGAAGGTGCGCGCCATTTGCTTACCAAACTGTCCTTTGTGCACACATTACATCTATATTGTGGCCACAGTGGAATTCTCTTTCTCCGCCCACGTCACGTCTGGGGCTCCATAAATTGTGGACCTGGGTGGTAAAAAAAAAAAAAAAATAATAATAATAATTGGTCCTTAAAAACTAGCCACTCTGCACTGCAACATAAAACACTGGCAGATAAGTATAAAATCAGAACGCAATTTTGAAATCCCCCAAAATATATATAACTCTGAATCTGACGCAGAGATCCAGTGGCACAGAGGTGTTAAAAATGGGACAAAACAGCGTGGGAAAAAAGAAGAGCCTGAAGCAGGGCATACAAAATGGTGGTCCATCAGTCCCATTGTTTGTGATTGGCTCATTCACAACTGAGAACAAAAAAGTGGAAGAGTTACAGGTTGTTGTTTTTTGGTGTTGTCTTGGTTTCCAGTCGGCTAGTGTCAGCGACGCCCGGCAAAGGCTCGCTTCCCGCCGGGCGTCACGGACCACTTGTTGCGGTGGTCCTGGATCTTCTGGAAGATGCTGCTGCCGCCTCGCCACTTTTCCCTCTTGAAGCTCTTTGTTTTCTTCACCTGGTCATACCGCAACAGAAGGACGAGGACAGTCAGCACAAGATCATTTGAAAAGCCTTTCTTGGCATGCGGAAAGTCAGTCAGATGAGGGTTATCATCACCTTTTTACTCTTTGCCATGACTGATACCATCTACAGTGGCATCACACACACAAAAAAAGCTAAACAGGCCAAATGCTCCTCTCACCTTCCCACTATCAAAGTCTTCGTCCCACTCGTCGATCACAGTGTCACACTTGGCACGGCGGACATCTTGGATGGCATCTCGACTGATGGCGGAGACGTCGCCGTCCCAACTGAGGACTAGAGCGGACAAAGAAAAAATGCATCAAAACGACGGACGGTACGACAGTCAAAAGGGCCGAGCCACAAAATGTCGACCAGTTAATTTTGTTCCGTGACCAAGCTGGTGCACTCCATGGTGGGAGTGACCTCACAAGCAGCAGCACGTTCTTCAAAAAGTTTAATGGCACTCCCAGTTTCAGTTTACTGCCAAACTAAACATGAAACCAGGAGAATTGAACGTTGTGTATTTAAAACAAACATGAGTTCAACTTTAGTCCGCTAGCTTAATGCAAACACATAATAGGAAACGCATTACTGGTATCGGAACACATTGAATATAACGGTACTCACGTTCATATATTCTTTATTCTCTGCAAGGAGATGGGACGTGATGAGACGTCTATATCTATACTGAAGACTTCCGTGTACAGTATATCCATCGTTGATGCAGTGTGACAAAAACAGTTTAATGCTATTTAGGTATGTCATCACTATTTTTCTCATTAAAACAGTCCGACAATTTTTTTGTCTTCTATGGGAGGATGAAATTGCTTTTCAATTCATTTCAATGGGGAAAGATGATTTGAGATAGAAGTGTGGTGACGGAACAAATGAAATTCTTGTTTTAAGGCACCGCCGTGCGCTGAATTGGTGAACCTCAAATCTGGCAACAGACCGGTCTCACCGCTAGCGCCGTAGGCTTTGTCCGAGGCGTTCCGGAGCAGCTCCTCCACCACGTCGCTGCTCTTTTTGCCGTCCCAGGACCCGCGAGCGATGGCGCGCGCCAGGGCTTCTCCCGACGCATCGCTCGCTGGCGCCTGACAACGCCTGTAGCCGTCCTTCACCTGGCTGTCCCAAACCACCACAGAGGCTGCAAAATGACAGAAACAGATTGACTCAACAACATGCTACTTTTTTTCTACTTTTCTTCTTGCTTCTTTGTGGACGCATGTGCGTACCCGTGCTCCGTTTGCGTGGCTTTTCACCCCCCGCCGCTTTCTTTTTGGGCGGGGGCTCCGCTGCGTCGCCGTTCTTTCCCTCCGAGCTGGGCTGACTCTCTTCGTCCTCTTCTTTCAGCCTCTTCTTCTTCTTCTTCACTTTCACTTTCTTTGTGAGCACGATCTCGTCGCTCGGATCGGCAGCGGCCTCGGTACGGCTGCGGGAGGGAGATGTCAATTCAAAATGGTTTGATGGTTAAATGAGACATTATGGAAAACTGACTTTTTATTTGCTTCTATATGCAAAGTTGTGTGTCTGGAGTGCCTGGCCACTGACTAAAAAAAAACCCCAAAAAAAACAAGTAAATCTTCATCTTTAGTTCCTATTAATTGTGACAAAAACTTAAATTTAAGATGTGCTTTGCATTATTAAACAACGTGCATGTGAGCTTTAGGTATTATTATCGTCCACTTGGAGTCACCGTCATTACGTTCCACACTAACATTTGTGACTTTGAGTGTATGTGGCTTTAAAAGGCGGGGCCTGAACCCGGTGAGCGACATGGGAGTCAGCCAATGAGAGTGTAGAGTTGGCTGTCGTGAGCTCAGGTTAGCTTGCGGCTGTTAAGTGGCTAACTGTTAGCCAGTGTGCGTGTTAAATGCCTGGGCGCCAGCAGCTCGTGTATGTATGTACTTCGTACGTTTATTTTGTTAGCTTTTGTTCAATAAAGCGACAATTGTGTCTGTGCCGGACCTCCTGTGGGGGAAGTACAATACATTCTAACTAGCAGTGGTCGGACATATTAAATTAACATCAGTACTTTGTTTTGGCACTCATCAACAGCATCTTGTGGTACATTACTTATTTTTGCTTGGCAGTACACACTGCAGTTGATCTTGTTTTCTAAGTGTGAAATTAGCCCAAACTTTAGACAACCTCTGACTTTAACGCACTTTTTCCTCCTTATTTCTACACCAAGTGATGCGTTAATCTGCAGCAACGTACCAAAAAACATGCATGTTAGGCTCACTGAAGACTCTAAACTGACCAAAGCTGTGAATTTGATTTTTTTGTCTAAATGTGCCCTGTGATTGACTGGCAACAAGAAGTTAAAAGTCCTGGGTATAAAACACCTCAGGCCTATTGTCCTCCTCTCTCATACTGCTGCAGTTGAGCAAATACATAAGTGCTTTTCTCACCTTTCTGATGCGACACACGTTGAATTTGTGTCCTGCGGAGCTTTCAGCGTCACCTTTTTCCTCTTCTTTTTCTTCTTCTTCTTCAACAACCCACAGTCTACCGCATGTTCTTTCCCATTGGTCTGACATGTGGCCTCCGCGGCGGAGTCTCGCTTCTGTTTGGGCTCCTCGGCTACCTGAGGGCGGGAGAGACTCCAAATGCCGCCCTGGCACCAGTCGTCCTCTTCCTGCTTGGACGGATCCAGATGGGACGGGGCACTTTCTCTCGGCGCAGTCTTCTCACCGTCGTCTTGCTCTCTCTTTCGCTTCTTCTTTTTCTTCTTTTCGCCGGCGAGGTTGGACGGCGCCTTCGCCACCGCACCCGCGTCGGCTTCCACCTCGGAGTGGCGCCGCTTCTTTCTCCTCTTCTTCTTTTGGTTGACGTTTTGAGTAGGAGGGACGTTTGGTTCTTCTTGGGGCTGGTGGGAGGACTCGGGGCTGTTTTGCGCAGGACGGTGGAAGCCGTTCAGAGACGGGCTGGCGTGCGGCATGGCGAGATGGAACCATTTCAAAGGAGATGAGTGGTTTTCCGGGGAATGGGATGAAGCTCTGGGAAAAGAGTAACTTGATCAATTTGTTGTTTTTATTATGCATTTTGTGGAGGGTTTTTTTCCCTCCACTTACGATGCTCACCAAACGTTAGGCAAATTGGCCTTTGGGGCGCAATTTCAAGATGAACTAAAATGCATTATGATTTTTCCAGGTGAAATGAATTTTACCTTACGTAAGCTTTTCCTTACCAAATAAACTAAAACAGACAACAAACTTCCTACCTGTGAGTGTTAGGCGTAGCGGCGGGGTGGTTAGGGTGATTTGGATGAAGGGGGTCGCCGGACAGTCGCCGCAGAGCCTCAATGCTGCTCAGACTCCGACTGCGAGCCTGCAGTTATCGACAAAAATAAAAACTTGGTGGTCTAAAAGAAAAAAGTAGCCATGAATGTGACAAAAAAAAAAGGAGAGAATTAAATTAAATAAAGGAAGGGGGGATGGCAGGAAAAGATGGAGGAGCAAAGAGGAAGGGGGGCATGGCAGAGAACAATTAGAAATGGTTAGAAAAAAAAGAAGGTAAAAAAGGAAAAGAAGATAAACTATATCGACTGTGTGGTTGATTAGACCGTTACATTCACAAGGAAGGATATGTTCATGTGCCATCATTCTACTGAGTCACATTGGGAGGAGCGATGCAATGTTTTTAGTCTCTCATAACAGTTCCTTTGAGATCTGACTTGATTTTAAAACGACAACGCTGCTGACTGCTCTTAATGCTGCTCATATATTCAATTCCATACACTGCGAAAACTCAAAAGCTTACCAAGATTATGTCTTATTTCTCGTTAAAACCAATGAAAATAAGACTCATTACACAAAAAAGTCACTTGTTTTCAGACAATTGTCACCATTTTTTAAGTAGAAAAAAAATGCCATAGGAGTGAGAAATAAAACAACAACTGTGCCTATGACTACAGTAAAACCCCGCAAAATCGCGGTTCACACTTCGCGGTCCTGCTATATCGCGAATTCTTTTTGTTTTATCTTATGTTTGGACAATATTTTTGTCATCCCATGCACTTGCACTCTCTCAGTACATTGTGTTTAAATGTCTGCATTGTTTTATAAGTGTGTTTAAAGACATGCCAAGGGTTTATTTAGGTAGGGTATTTCTATATTACGGATTTCACTTATGGTGATGGAGGGGGGATTGACTGTACTGGAATTTAATGTATGTATTTTTTTTCGAGGTGCTATTTGGTGTAAAATGTTTGAGAACCGCTGTTCTGCTGTATCAGCACGGATGGAAATGTCGTTCACCTTCTTGGCCGACAGCGCCAGCTTCTTGGCGGGCGGCGGCGACATGGTGCTGCCATTGGCTTCCGACGTGATGTTGTTGAGGGCCGGGGGTTTCGTTTTCACCGTCTTCTGCTCCTCGGCGCTGTGCGAGCGCTCCACGCTCTTGACCGGAGACGCCGTGACGCTAGAAGCTTTGCGAGAGGTAGAGGGAGCACCTCCTGCCGGCGCGCTCTTCGGACTCGCGGTGTCCTGGTTAAGAGAATGATGAGCAAAAATGCACGCACAAACGTGGCACATACATTAGTACGACGACGCAATTTCATCCATACGGTACAGCACTCCGGCCGCTTGAAAGCAATGGAGCGACAGTTGACTTACCTTTGATTCGGCGGTGTCGGCGAAGGAGGAGTCGGACAGAGACTTGAATGAGGTAGACGGAGTGAGGCCTCTGCCGCTGTCTTGCTTTTTGTCTCCGTCCGCCCTGCCGACGCCGTTGCTGTTGGACGCCGTCGGCGTGCCGCAGCGCGACTGGTTCTGACTCTCTGGCTTCTTCAGCTTCTTGAAGGGCTCCTCGATAACCGTGGGCCCGCTGGACACCTTGGGGCCGCCGTTGGAAGACGACGTCCAGCCGGAGAGTCGGGGCTGGGGCGGCGGCTGGCTGCTCGTGCCGTTTCTGGCGACCGGCAGGCCCAAACCGCCATCCATGGACTGGATCTTACGCAGTTGCGCTGGCTCAAGTTTCTGTCAAACGGACATAAAAACCGTATTCACTCCAATAGAGGACATCCCTCCAATGCGGTGATTCCCAACCACTGTGCTGTCGCGAGAACATATCTTTGTTCAACACAATTTCTAATTCTAATTCAAACTCTCTATATGCCAGCGACATAC
Organism: Phyllopteryx taeniolatus; assembly: GCF_024500385.1. Lineage (NCBI taxonomy): Eukaryota > Metazoa > Chordata > Actinopteri > Syngnathiformes > Syngnathidae > Phyllopteryx > Phyllopteryx taeniolatus. The sequence continues at coordinate 20,107,211 of NC_084517.1, forward strand.
AGTGGCATGCAGAACAATTAAATGCTTTTCCGCTAGATGGCAAAATGTACAATTAACCTGTGTATCCACTTCTTTTGACATTTATTTGGTGTGCAATGAGATTTCTCTAAAGACATATATGCGCCTTGGCTAAATAAACAAATATTCAAACTATGATTAGTGTTCCAAATACGTCATCCACTCACAATAAAGGCTGGCCTCAAAAAGACTGGTTTCACATGTCTATGAGGGATGTACCTTTGTGACCTGCGGGGAAGAGAGCGGTCCGTTTAGATTGACCCGTTTTATTTGCTCTGACGAAACACTGTTCTTCCCAGAATGCAACATTCCCTGTTTGCCAATGTGGCCGTCTGCATTCTTCTTTGTTTCTGGGATCCTTCAATAAAGAGAAACAACAAATCAGTAAAATAGTATAAAGACGTTACTGAGTCTTGCAGTTGTGCACAGCTTCTCACCTCAAGTAGAAAAGCACATAAGCCTGCTGGTTCAAGACCACCTTGATGTTACTAGAGTGCACCATGGAGTCGTTCATTTGGTACCATTGTCCATTGCTTGCCTAGACGAACACAAGACAGATAAAAAAATAAAACTCAAAGTCAAATAGATAGTATTCCATTCTACCATGGGTCAAACAAAGAAATGATAACCACAATGTAATCCAACAATGATCATGAGAAGCCAAAACGAAAATCACAATTAAATTTCAATTAATCGCCCAGCCCTAATTTGTTGCACCACTGTAAAGGATCTTGGAACCTTCTAGAATAATCAAGATCATTTTAACATTATCTACACATTGAGAAGATAGGGGATTCATTCATTTGGACATGGACGTTTTTCTTAAAAAGAAGGAAAAAAAGCTTCAAAAAGCTTGTCATTTCCATTGAAAACTAACCCATTAAACAAATAGAAATGCGCTTTGTCCAGTGTATGAGTATAGTTCGACTCAGTGCTGTAGTGCATAGGGCACGCCACTAGGGAGCAGTGTGCTGCAGCATTCGAGCTACCTTTTTCAGCCTCCTGTTAAATTAAGATATTAGTTTAAAACTCAAGAAAAAGCCATTTCGGAAACCACAGTGAAAGTAAACATTACTGTACCCGAAAAGGCTAAGACACTGCAGTGATTTGCTACCAAACCCACCGTTATTTTATCATCATAAACTGTGTTTTCATATATTTCTATATAGCACAGTATTTATTTTTAACAACACAACAACCATAAGATAAATATAGCGTCTTGAACGTGCAGCGGGTCAAATCGACCAATCAATATTTTTAGTGTACACAAACTTAATAGGAGGGTTGACCCTTTTGAGAATTTAGGATGAACACAAATTTCCTCACAGGCTTTTGTTAATTGTATTGTTTTTTTTTTTGTTTTGTTTTGTTTTGACGATGACGCTCACGTATGTAATGGTCACACCTTGACATAGCAGTAGTAGTGTCCAGCGTGACAGCTGTAGCCGGAGTGAACCAGGACGGCGTAGAGGCCGTACATGACGGGATCGCCTGCGCTCTGAGACATGTAGGGGCGGATGTTGAGGAACTCTGGATAGCCAACATCCTACAAAATAGGCACAAACGGGAAATATGAGATATACAGAAAAACTGGAGCAATCCTTCAAACTTGAATAATTATTTGCTGACCTTTGTTATTTTCCCTCCGCTGAAGTTGGCGAACCTCTTGAGGGAAAGCGTCAGCACATTTGATGTTCGATGGACGGTGAAACGCTTTGTCGCCGGCACTTTCTTTTTGCACCTGCGAGAGGACAGGGAACGGGGTGGTGGGCTTGCTCTTCACTCATCTTAAATGGGAACAGACCACATATACACCTGGTTTTGGACTCACTTGGCACACATGTAGGCATTCTCTCCATTCAAAACATCCGGTTTAACAAAAAGCTCCAAGGCTCGCACAATGTTGACAGCTTGCTAAAAGACAGAAAGAACAATGTTGTGACAGTGAGTTTAATACATTGCAAGCAAATATAAATTCCAATATATCCTAAAAGGCCTGTTATTAAGTTGAAAAATCTAAAAAAAAATGCTAAAACGTTTGCTGGCCTTCCATTTGTTTTCTTCTTATTCTTTAAATTATTTGTCTTTCTTTTAAGGATGCTCCACTGGTTCTCAATAGGGTTGAGGTCAGGGTATGATGGTAACCACATCAAGTATTATTCTCCCTTCACACCAACAGCTGAAGCTTCAATGATTTTTTTTGCAAGGTGAAATGGTGTGGTCTTACATGAGAATTATTTGACTTGTTTGTTTTGTTTTATTATACAGTTGTAGACATCTCTCAAGACTTGCATTACAGTTATGTCAAAAATGTTGATTAAAACATCGCCTTTACTGTTAATAACGGCTTTATGATTGTTATGATTTGAGCCTGAAACAAATTAACTCATATTTCCTGTGTGAACATTATTCTTTAAATTACTCTTAAGTCAACCGGAACACATTGCGTTCCACAATGGCGGAGCAACTATATGCCTAAATCAGAGAAGATTAAGATTACAAGTATAACCAGCGCCGTAAAAAATTTATTGGCCCCCCTTTTCAAATTCTTATATTTTTGCCTCGTTTACACAGTTTAATGTTGAAGATCATCCAACAAACGTAAATATCAGACAGATATAACCCAAGTCAACTTAAAACTGTCAACTGTTTTTAAATGGTGACTTCCTTTATTACGGGGGGGGGGAACTTCAAAGTCACCTGGCCCTGTTTAAAAAAATAAATACAAAAAAAGTAATTACCCCCCTTTGTTAAATCATGACTTGAATCCAATTGAAATGCAGTAGCATGACCGTAAAAAGGCCGTTCATGCTAGAAAATCCTCTATTTTTGATCAATTCAAACAATTCTGCAAGGAAGAGTGGGCCAGAGATGTGAAAGACTCATTGCCAGTTACAGAAAATGTTTGATTTCAGTTGTTGCTGTTGAGGGTGGCCCAACCAGTTCTTAGGTTTAGGGCCCCATGCCTTTTTCACACAGGGCCAGGTAACTTTCAATAGTCACCATTTAAAAACAGCATTTTAAGTACACCTGGGTTTATATGTCTGATATTTACATTTGTTTGATAATCATGTAACAAAGTGTAGAAACTATGGAAAAATATCAGAATTTGAAAAGGGGGCCAATACTTTTTCACGGCACTGTATGAGAATGTATGTTGGAACATACCCGTATCTCCACAGCGATATCCAGGTAAGGGTCGTATGTGTCGGACACACTTTTACAAATGGAACATTTCACTGTAAAGAGATGACAAAGAAATACCTTGATCAATCAACTAGTAGTCCTGTGAGACATGTTGCTGTGAAACAATCAATACCTCTGGACCGCAGGTAACCTCCAAAGATTTGGTGCACTAGCGTTGTGGCCTGCGTCTGCCTGTCAAGCCTACACAAAAATTTTCAACCAATATTTGTTGTTGAAAAAAAGAGAAGAGACAAACAAAAGGCCTTACTTTGGGTAGCCGTTGAGACAGGCTTTCTGCATGGCGTCAATGGTGTACCGCAGGAACTCGTGCGCATCCTCTTGGCTACCGAAGCGGAAATGTCGGGCAATTTCTGCACCAAAAAAAAACACAAACAAAAAAACAGCATGTTTGAATAAATTGTCCACTGTAATACAATATTTTGAAGTGCAAGCTCTCATTACACTATTAAGCATAATAAAAGTTAGGGCATGAGTGTGGTGTCCAGAATGGTCATTCATTAATGACTGCCAAAAGAGCACAATTAATCATTGTATAATGCCACAACAACATACTTCAAAGCAGATTTGGGGAACCCTTTTCCGAGTAACCACCCAGGATGTTTTTGCAACCCGTACTTTAAAAAAAAAAAAAACATTAAAAAAGATAATCATAATGAAACATTTACGGTCACTTAGTGTTTTTATCGCATTAGCGCTAATGTAGCTCAGAAAGCTTCAAGCCGCTCTTGGAGGCACAAGGGGGAGAAAAGAGTACAAAGCTGGTCGATATTTAAAGCGCTCATCACCGCATTCCCAGCAAAGCATCCTTTCACACAAACAGCAATAAGTCACGTCCAGCTGTTATTTTCCCCAAATAATTCAAAAGTGATGACATGTAGTTGTTGTTTTTCCCTAACAGTCTTGTCACAAGTATTTTTGTGCTAAAGCATCCAAGTCTGCAGTCACAAGGAGACAGAGAGGGCACTAGATGGAAAGATGGTGGGGGTGGGCGGTGGTTATGGAGACTGCAGCTGCAAGCAGGTAGCAAGGGACGTTTTTTTTTTTTTTTTTTTTTTTTGTGGGGCGGTCCTTTGAGACCGCACCTAAACTAACACCTCAGCTCCCCCTCTCCCCATTCGCCGGCCATTCATTCCTTCCCCGGCATGCGCTCGTCTAATGTACTGCAGTGTGATGTCACAGCGGGGCGTCACGCCATCAACCAAAACAAGATCTAGTGAAGGCGGTGATCTTACTTTTTAGGTCTCTGATAAAGGACACGGGCTTGATGGCGTTGCCCGTGTTGGCAAAGGTCTGGATGATGTGGTTCTGCATGACGCAGATCATACAGAAACCCGACTGGTGGCCTGAAAGAAAGCAAAAAGCGCAGAATTAATCATTACATTGAAATTTCTTACTAGAGTATTGATACGTGTGCATATATATCCAAAATGTAAAGCGTACTGTATTTGTATACGTCTGTTTTAGAGTGACACCAACTACAAGCTAAAAATTCCTTGTTTTCAACATAATATGGGTCCTGACTGTTGTTTGTGCCTATGCACCAAACAGCAGTTGAGAGTACCCACCCTATTTGGAGTCCTTGGAGGGGGGTTAAAAAGCTCCTCGGTGGCAAGGCCCCGGGGGTGGATGAGATTTGCCCGGAGTTCCTAAAGGCTCTGGATGTTGTAGGGCTGTCCTGGTTGACACGCCTCTGCAACATCGCATGGCCATCGGGGACAGTGCCTCTGGATTGGCAGACTGGGGTGGTGGTCCCCCTTTTTAAGAAGGGGGACCGGAGGGTGTGTTCCAACTACAGGGGGATCACACTCCTCAGCCTCCCTGGTAGGGTCTATTCAGGGGTGCTGGAGAGGAGGGTCCGTCGGGAAGTTGAATCTCAGATTCAGGAGGAGCAGTGTGGTTTTCGTCCTGGCCGTGGAACAGTGGACCAGCTCTACACCCTCGGCAGGGTCCTCGAGGGTGCGTGGAAGTTCGCCCAACCAGTCTACACATGTTTTCTGGACTTGGAGAAGGCGTTCGACCGTGTCCCTCGGGGAGTCCTGTGGGGGGTGCTTCGGGAGTACGGAGTACCGAACCCCCTGATACGGGCTGTCAGAGTTTGGTCCCCATATCCGGCAGCAAGTCGGACTCGTTCCCGGTTCATCAGGCCGTGATCTCCAACTCTCACTGGAGCAGTTCGCAGCCGAGTGTGAAGCTGCTGGGATGAGAATCAGCACCTCCAAATCTGAGACCATGGTCCTCAGTAGGAAAAGGGTGGCGTGCCCTTTCCAGGTCGGGGATGAGATCCTGCCCCAAGTGGAGGAGTTCAAGTATCTTGGGGTCTTGTTCACGAGTGAGGGAAGAATGGAACGGGAGATCGACAGGCGGATCGGTGCAGCGTCTGCAGTGATGTGGACTTTGTATCGATCCGTTGTGGTAAAGAAGGAGCTAAGCCGAAAGGTGCAGCGCTCGATTTACCGGTCGATCTACGTTCCTACCCTCACCTATGGTCATGAGCTGTGGGTCGTAACCGAAAGAACAAGATCCCGGATACAAGCGGCCGAAATGAGTTTCCTCCGCAGGGTGTCCGGGCTCTCCCTTAGCGATAGGGTGAGAAGCTCGGTCATCCGGGAGGATCTCAAGAGTTGAACCGCTGCTCATCCACATCGAGAAGAGCCAGATGAGGTGGCTGGGGCATCTGATTCAGATGCCTCCCGGACGCCTCCCCGGTGAGGTCTTCCGGGCACGTCCCACCAGGAGGAGACCCCGAGGGCGACCCAGGCTGTCTTTTGGCTGGCCTGGGAACACCTCAGGATCCCCCCGGAAGAGCTGGATGAAGTGGCTGGGGAGAGGGAAGTCTGGGCGGATGGATGGAAATTAAATATCAAAAAAATGTAGTCGCAGCAATTATGTTATAATTTCATGTTAGGCTGCACGGTGCACGGAGTGGTTAGCACATCTGCCTCACGTTAAAGAGGTTTCGAATCTCAGCTCAGGACCACCTTCGCCGTCTTTTTATGTTTTCCCCATGCTTGTGTGGGTTTAATCCGCGTACTTAACATGCATGCTAGTTTCATTTTAACATGCATGCTAGTTTCATTTAAGACTCGAAATTGTCCGTAGGTGTGAATGTGAGTGTGAATGCTTGTTTGCCTACGATTGGCTGGCGACCAGTCCAGTGTGTGCCCCACCTCTCACCCAAAATGAACTGGGATAGGCTTCTGCTCACCCACAACCCCGATGAGGAAAAGCGCTACAGAAAACAGACTGATGGATGGAGGTCTGCTACAAGGGCAAAGAAACCCACCAATTCTGGGCTACGTTTGGGATGAAAAACTCACAGGCGCGGCTGTGCTCCTTGGACAGCAGGTAGTTGGCGAGCGGCGGCGTGTAGGTGAGACACTGCACGGTGGAGTTGAGGAAGCAGGTGTTGCCCAGGTTGTGGAGGCCGGCCCCCACCCTGTACACCCGCTCCCACTTGAGGGTCAGCTTGTTGGCCGGGAAGAGCATTTTCTGCGGCGCGGCGATGCCGTCGCCCTGGCCCTCGACCGTGTTCTCTGAAACCGCACACACTCAAATACATTATAAAAAGATCATTATATACTGTAAAGCACAGATGTGTGCATTATGAGGGTACAATGGTGAATGTAAACCAAAGCGCTCCGTTTGTTTACCTTGCCTCTTGATTTGGGGGATCTCGGCCGCCTTCTGCCCGGCGGCGTCCTCATTCCTGGGATTGAGGATCACGTACTTGTTCTTCAGGCTGTCCAGCTGGTAGGAGAAACCCTTGCTGGCGGGCTCAAACTCGATCTTCTGCAGGAGCACCTTCTTGGCCGACGAGGCCAGCAGCTTGTTCAGATCGCCGTCATCGCCCGACTCCTTTCGACTGGGCTTTAGCGCCTCCTTGAGTTTGTCCACGATCGGCATTGTTGGAACATCACTGAGAAGAAGCGAAAAGTCAATTAATGGTTTGGGATGGAAGGAAGCAAACGAGGGAAAAATGGAAGAACTACTTGCCAGTAACAACACGGTTGGTTCAATGTCAACTTAGGGCTTGGCAATTAATCGAATGAATCGATATATCGTTTTTTTTGTGGGATCACCTTGACTCCCCTCAAAGAAAAAACAAAACGATCTCTTCTTCTTCTTTAGCAGCTTACTTAAACTGCCGATACACTGTTACAGTTTCCACCCCTAATTTGGATTTGGTTCAGTTTGGAGCATCAGACGAGCAACAAAACAGTCTGCTGCAAGTATTTTTAAAGACTGTAGAACCCAAAGTGAGTAGATTGAGTAAATCAGATTTTTGGGGCTAAATCAGATTTTTGGAGAGAAAAAAAATGCAAAAATAAATGAGGGATTTCATTTGAAAACCATATCATCCAGGCCTACATTAACTACTTGGCTGTCAAAAAAAGGGATGAGCTACCATTGTCTTCCTTGTCAAGTGTGAAATGATCCCAAACTTTGGACATTCTCATTCTTTTACAGACTCTTTCCTCCTGGCTCGCCGCCTTCGCATCAACTTATTAATACACCGACTGTTGCTAGCACCTGCAGAAACATTCATCGTCATGGAATAATGATCCTCGCGAAGCTTCGTAGCAGTGATTTTACTTTGAGCTTTTTTGTCATCAAATTATTCAGTTAACTGTACAGGGGTTCCTCGGTTTATGATGGAGTTCCCTTCCTACTGCAGCACCATAACTAGTTTATCACCACCCTACGCTAACACAGTAGTAGAGTCATAATTAACATTTATATTTGCATAAAAAAACACTTCTGAGCCATAAATGACCTGATAAAAAACATGAAGTGCTAGTTCACTGCATGCCGTTTGTAGCATCAAGATGCTGCATGTCGGGACTATCATAAACCGAAAAGCCCCAGTATCGGCTTGTTTATTGTACCGGTTGAAGTAGGGCTACTATCTCCTTTAGATACAATGTAACCGAATGCACTCAAACCCTAGAGTACGCTGACCACAACAAGGGTCTACCAGTCATCTAATAATCATAAAGCATGGCATGCTAGTGCTCGACATCAAATCTAACTATACTCTTTTTTCCAACATCATTCCACTGCTGTATAGAGTGCCTGAAAAGACATCACGGAGGACGGATGTCGTCGCTAGAGTGGGGGAAAGGGGGGTGGGGTTGGGGGGGTAGAAAGAAAGAGGCATGAACAGATGCACAAGGACACGGCGACCTTCACACGCCGCCGTCACAGAGCCAAAGGATGACACGCAGCCCAAGGGCACGATGCCCGACCCGGCACCGTAGCGCCAACGACGTTGTTATGCAAGATAACAGTCACCCTTTAATTGCAACTAATTGGTTATTCAAGGGACTTTAAAAAGGCAAACATTAATGCACAAAGGCACGGAATTGAATAATTTTCAATTCATCAGTCTGCCGTGCTTATATAAATGATATTACATAACAAAAGTAAATGAAAAATGTGCAGAATCAAGCTTCAGAAATTGCAACTCTTGCTACTCTTTTTTTATCCTTACTTACTTACACGTTGCAAAAAGGGCCTTAACATAAAAATGACAAAGCTTGTTCAATTACTTTATAAAATGCTCCACAGACCAAAAGTCGTTATTTTATATATATATATATATATATATATGAGTTTATTGCTCAAAACGTTTTTTCTAGCTGTGAACAATGAGGAGTTTGTGAACAAAAGCACAATCAGCATAGTCAACTTAGCGACTTTTCAGAGCCCCCTAGTGGCTTTTTATTTTTTTCAAATGATCAACTTTCGACTAAATTCCGCGAAGAAAGAGACAACAACACGAGCTGAATCATTTTCACATTACTTTCCTTCAGACTCTTAAGAGCCTAATGGAAGGCAATCGCAGATTCATTTGCGCTGATCATCAACAAAGATGTTGCAAAAGGAATCAATCTTCGACGTTGGAAACTTTTGACCCGAGCTATGTGCTAGAAAAAAAAAACGTACGTTTCAGATCTTATTTTGTATCAGGAGACACACGGTGAACCGCCGCCTTTTCGCTGTTCAAATTCGCAAATGTGCCTCTCTTTTGACCTAACCTCCACTTTTTGCTGAAAATCTCATCTATTCAATGTTTTGTGCTCAGGCCTAAGCAATAAAATGATTTCTTTATTACATTCTGGTAGAATCTTGGTATTGTTGTTAGATGTAAATAATTGATTTATTTACAGTATTTACTATTGTGTGTAAATCCCAAAAGAGGTGTTTAATGAATTAACAGCGTTTGTGTTAATAGCTTGTGCGCGTATTGGTTTGCCCATGTGACATTATGTCAGTTTGTGCTAGTGTAATTAGACGAGTATGCTCGCTAAGACAATTGATGTGCCTCATATGAAGGTGGTTTGTTTGTGCTGAATAATGCAAGTCATTTATGTAACATGGTTTCATTATTGTGTACATGCTAGATGCATGGTGTTGATGCTTTATAATCCTCTTCGCCATCTTTTGGCATCTATACAGAATTACAAACTGTTTTTAGGGGTGGTGTCAATTATTTTCAGTTTTGTTTTTTTATTATCCCCATCCCCGAAAAGTGGGTTAACTTTAAAGCAAATCCCAGAAAAGAGGGGGCAGGAAGGAAGTTGTTTTTAATTACATCACTGTCATTTACTTTTTCTATAAGGGAAAATGGAATCAATTAAAATCCGATAATTTACACTGCTAGTTTGTAGACTTGCATGGTGGGCCGAATCCCAAAGATCAGGTACAGCTCAATAAATTAGAATAGTACCAAATCCCTACTTTAGTTAGGTAGTTCAATTCAAAAAGTGAAACTCATATGATAGCAGTGCACTACACACACGCAAAGTGAAGTATTTCATGATTTTTTTAAAATAGATGTATAATTTTGATGATTATAGCTTACAGCAAATGAAAACGACTCTTAATGTAGAAATTTGGCAGGAATTTTCCCGTTTCATCTAGCTATCCAATCCACGAGTACTGAAATAAATAGACTTTTCAATCATATCCCAATCGATTGAGATGTCAATGTATACGGCTACATTGATGCTTAAAGCTATACAATCTGAAAGGACCTTGTCGCAATAGAGTACCTAGATGACAATGGTTGCCAATGTCGTCACCAATCGCGTCAATGCATTGACTCGCTGACCGGTCAGCTCCAGCTGTCAGCTGGAGAAAAAATCAAAACTAAACAAAAATTTCCCTTGTTATACATTCAATTCATTGCGTTTCCCACCTTAAACTTACTTAAAAAGGGCTTTCCCATTTTCACCTCGGCAGTGTCAAGTGTTCTTTGACCAGGACGTGTCGGGCCATTTAGCGTGGGGTTAGCATGCTAGCTTGCTAACCTCAACCGAGAACGAATGTCGACATTACACGGCGTCAGAAGGGCGACGAGACGTGCCGGGGTTAACGCTCAGAGCCTCCGTGGGGTGATTATTTTGCCATTCATGTCGGGAAGTCGAATAGAGAGTTTGCATTTCAAGATGAGGACGGCGGTGGCTAATTAGCCAGTCGGCTAACTTAACGTGGCGGAGAGGCTTCGAGTGCCCCCTCGCTTTGCTGCAATGTGGTTAGCGTCCAGCAACCCCGAATGACATCACTCTAGTGAAACCCGAGCAAAAAATATAAATAAATAAATAAAAAATAAATAAAAATAAAAAGTATTTTCATTTCTAAAAGCTCTTACGGCCTCACCTTTGAAGCGCTCAAAAGCCTTGAAAACGGAGCGGTCCGCTCCTCAGATGTCGCTTGTCGGTCTGGTGCTGTTTTCGCCCATGCTGCATGATGAGAGGGCGGTGACCAGTTTGACGGCCACCTCGCAGAAACCAATCGGCGAACAGGACCCGCCTTGGTGGGAAGGTTGAGCCTCGCAGAAACCAATCGACGAACAGGACCCGCCTTGGTCGGAAGGTTGAGCCAATCGGCGGCTAAGATAGTGATTACGCCTACAAAGACGGGACACACGTGACGTGCTGGTTGTGCTGTTTACTCATTTACTAGAGTCAACTACTCTAGTGCTAAAATAACGTCGTCATTAAAAGAGGCAAAATAAGAATTAAATCTTTCAAGCTCTAGTGCTAATCAAATTTGATTGATTTGAAAGATCAAGATCGGTTGAACGCAAAGGGGTTTGTGTATTCTGGTGGACATTTTTATTCCCCAGATCAAGAAGTTAATATTTGCAAGACTTGGCCACCGGGTAGCAGTATGATACAGTCATGCAAAAAATCAAATCAAATAATATTTTTAAAAGTTTCGCTCTAATCCTGTAGATGACTCAGTAATCTGCAGTAATATTAGCCGTTTTCTTGCAGAGGATAAAGAATATATGCCTGTGAGTATTGTTATACTGTCTGTCTACATGTGTTGCTTAAAGCTTTATAACACATAGATGCTATTTGTTGGCCCACCTATGGCGTTTTATGTAGTAGCATTTAGGTAGCAGAAGTAAAGGCAACATTGGTGTTTTAAATATCTAACTTGTAATTCTCTTTATTTGACAGTAAACTTTAACTGGCAGTGGCATAAAATAGTTTAAAACGTTTTTTTTGTTTTTGTTTTTAGATTTATTCTCTCCGCCAAACTTCCGCTTGTTGTGGAGTGAGCTGAGTTTAGTGCCATCATACATCTCGTATCTCAAATTTGTGCTCTCAAGTTGAAGCGAAAAAAATGCAGGACGCCTCGTACCTCCACAAACTCCTCGGATCTCAAAGTAACAATGTAGATTCAAACAGTACAATCAAGTGTTTTTCCGCCTCGTGATCAAAAGTAACCAGTACACACACTGCATAGTTACTGTAACCGTATTTAATAAACTTTAAAAAAAAAAAAAAAAGATACAATATTGTTCCAAACACTGAAATGAATTGACCTCACATAAACTAATATGCAAGAGTGAGATATTGTTCTCTTGATAGAATGATCACCTTAACATCTTACAAATATGAGCATATAAAATACAGGAAGGATCAACCCTCTTTCTACCCACACCTCGTCATTGCTTCATTAAATATATTTGGCTTACCAGGAGACAAAAAAATAAATTGTCAGACGTTACAAACAGTAATAACATTGCAGTAAAGCCTAATACTGACTTGTGTGGATTGCGTTCATTTCTGCTGAAGCAGTAGTTTGTACAGAAGTGCTTTAGAGTCAGAAAGTGCTGAATTGTCACCATAGGAAAAAAAAAATACACTGCATTACTCTTTTTTTTTTTTTTTTTTTTTTTTTTTTAATTTGATTTAAGGGTCTTCGATGTCCATGAATTCCTTTTTGGGTGAGGCAGCACCCCTGTACCAGGCGCAAGAGCCGTCGCTTCTCTTGATGCAAGCAAAGTGTCGGGCCTGCTTGCCGTTGGTCATCTTCTCCGTCAGATAGTCCGTCCACAAGCACTCGGCCGGGCTGCTGATCCCGCACGGGACGGAGGTGCAGCGCGTGATCTACGGCGGACAGGACGGGGATCGAATAAACATCTTCGCTTGCAATGTGGAGCGACTGCTGGAATGCTAATCCTTGTTAAAGACAATCTCCACATAACCAAAGATTATTAATAATGCGCAGAGAAATCCTTTTGCAACATGCGCAAAGCTCCACACTTTAATCTGAGAGACTGTTGACTTGTATCAGTAGGTGCTGCTGTTTTGGTTAGCAAAAGAGATCAAATGGGCTCAGCATTTAGCGCTGTGACATTGTCTATGGAGGAGGCGTTTATTTGTGCAAACATTAGGTTTGAGCCCATGACAGAGCAGTGTAAAGGACACATTTAAAAAAGACTGAATCCATCCCTGGTGCTCCTACCTTGCAATCGCAGCCCATTTCGTAGCGCTCCACCAGGCTCTTCTTTTGCGTGGCGCTCAAGACATCCCACGGCTCAAGGAAGCTGCACAGGGTGACGTGCAGCGAACCGTCGGACTCGAGCCGACCTGTGATGGCGGAAATGGCGACAAGAGAGGACATGAAGGGAAGGGGGGAAAACGGAGGCATGGGTGAAATGCAAAAGACGTGTGGTGCACAACAACATAATGCTCGATACGATTTTCAATGACAGGAAACCCCCGCTGATTCACGAACAAAATTTTACACCTATCTGCGTATTTTTTGTGCGCTTTCTGCCACGTTAGAGGAGAACAGCAGCGCGAAGGAAGATTCCCGTAGTGGTCTGGCATGCATGGTTAATGATGGAGAAAGAAGGGTGGTAAACTCCTCCAGATGATGCAGAGAAAGGATGCGATCTCTGTTCTAGCGGTGGAAGTGGACAGCTGATAAGCAGTTACCGCGAGCTGCTCGGCGTATGTCAGACCGATTGCCCGAATACTCATTTGCTATAGAAAATGAACGTACATATACATCACTGACTGAAAAATGAAAATGGTTGATAGGAAAGTCGCAAAGCAAAACACACGCCGGCGTCCTCGCACTTCGGAAATAAAACGTATCATTTCTGTTTCCAATTTACTGAGTCCAAGTATTGGACTCATGCATTGCCCCATTACTTTTGTCTAATGCTGCCATTCACATCACTGGTAACAAGTTTTGCAGCGGTCAACTTGTTTCTACACCTCTATGAATTATGGTTCAAATTTCTCTCCAAACGTTGATGGTGCCAATGAAGTTTTGAAGTTTGACCGTATAATTATTGTACACATGAAATATTTACCTGCGATTAGATACTCTATGCCTTTAGCCAGAGTGACTCCACATAATGAGGAGGTTGGCGCAGTGTAGATGGCATCAAAATCCTTGTTAGGGCCTTTGAACATCTGAAAAAACAAACAAGTTTGGACACGTGGACTTTGCATACACGCAGACACGTGAACAGAAGTCTTTTACCTTGGTCTGTTTGATGTCATACTTAATGGGTTTGATAAAGTCACCGTCAGCCTTCCCTCCAACCACCTTCGCCTTGATGACTATAAAAGACAGAAGGAGTTTTGAAAGACGATTTACCAAAAAAGACCAAAAAGCGGCATCCAGGTTTGAGAATTTGGGGCCGTGACAGCGGCACCGCATGACTGTTTCATCAGCTGCACCCTGAAGAAAGAATGTGCGTACACAGCCGGGATCCGAAACGCACCGAGGAAGCCAGTCAGCACTTTGAAGACTAGAATTAAGCAACGATAATCCCCCCTCAAACCCTCGCGGCCTGCCTGTGTTTGGATTAAGAAAAAACTGGCGAGAGGGGAAATCAACTTTTACTTTCCAGCTTCCTGATTGAGAGCTTTGAATGTGAAGGGGGGGAAGAGAACACTTCAAGTGGAAAAATATGATTAAGGCAATACAGATGTGCCGTTTCAGCTCGAGCGCAGCCAAGTACTTGAGCAAAAAAAAACATAAAAAAATAAATAAAAAATAAAAGCTCAGTGTGTCTCTACAGACCGATCACATGCCAGGCAAGTTTAATATCAGTGGCTCGTCATCGTGCGGCCAATGCAGGTGACTCATAAGCTTCCGAACAGAGGAGCCTCGCTGGCATCAGTGCCAACATCAACCATGTCATGTCTAAAAATCCACATTTTGCTTTGTCAACGTGGCGCCAAAGCAAACAAGATCATTTTCCTTTATTGATCATGATTTGATTATAATAGATGCTTGCAGAATATTTCCTTTTAAGGAGATGTGCAAAGCTGACTCTCACAAAAAAAAAAAAAAAAGGGAAGACAAGAGAAGCGGACAAATGGAGAGAACAGTGCTGATGCTGCTGAGGAAGTCTCCAACTCCTCTGGCTACAATTTGCGGTAATCCTGCTCGCCTGACTTTGCAGAATGGTACACAAACGTTGCTCTGCTGGTGTTAAGTAACGTATGTGAAGGGGGCGAATAATCCAAAGGAAAGAAATTGAGTTTCGGACTGTCAGCACGTCGCTTGAAGCGGCAAAGCCATGGGCAAAATACAAGGTGATGCAAAACTAGCTTATATGTTTTACACCATGGAATAAATGATTTCACTACGTAATGTTTGCAATGCTACTGCAAAGTAGACTGAAAATCAGTGTATCTCTTTCGATACTGTATGTCTGTACTCGTACTCATAAAAACACTTACGATGCTACGACACTCGCAAATCTTTAGCGAGCAGTTTTCCGAGAGCGCGCGGTGTGTAGTTTTCGGCGGATTCAAAAAAACAAAACAAAAAAAAAGTAAACGTGCGTTTGCTTCAAACTGTTTATTGATACTCCGAGTTGAAGTTTACAGGGGGGGGGGGGGGGGGAAACAACACAAAAGAAAGAAAATTGCACGTTATGTATATGTTTAAGCAAACACATACTGCAGCTTTGTCTTGCAAACATCCGCTCGCTAAACGCTAACGCACGATGCTAACACACAACGCTTTATGCCATAGACGGGCTAACAAATCGCATCGCGGTGTAGATTTTAGAATAACAAAATGCACTCGACATTATTTGTACAGCAGTTTTAAAAAAACTACTGCAGTGTTGACATAATAGACATAGAACATAAAACAACATCATAATAACACAATAATAAAACGCTATATTTGAGTGAAATTCATTGCGTGTTCCATAGACGTTTGTGTTTTTGAAAAATA
Organism: Phyllopteryx taeniolatus; assembly: GCF_024500385.1. Classification (NCBI taxonomy): domain Eukaryota; kingdom Metazoa; phylum Chordata; class Actinopteri; order Syngnathiformes; family Syngnathidae; genus Phyllopteryx; species Phyllopteryx taeniolatus. Next base: position 20,122,949 of record NC_084517.1, read on the forward strand.
TTTGTTTGACCGTGTATAAGAAGTGTTACATTTGAGTGATACTTATGCATTGCTTTAATAAAGGCTTGTGTTTCGAACAATATTTGATTCAAGTGTCATACATTTTCATCAAAATTGCCAGACAAGGGGGATAATCAAGTACTTTCGGTACTTTGCTTACTCCAATGAAAGTACTTGTATTTGCTATCGGTGCATCCCGAGTTGAATTCACGCTTCAAGGCATCTTAATTAAGTTATTCTGTCACAAAATCGACTAGAAATTGACCTGAAATGGCGTCCAAAATGTTAACTGCTTTAATTCATGTCCTCAGCAACCCCTGCAATTCCTTACTTATCCAGTTCAACGTGATAGGTTGAAGTCAAAAGTCTACTCAGATGTGTATTTAACACCAAATTCCCCTTTCGAGTCATTTTGTCGCCAAGTTGAGGCCAAATGGCGTCAACCAAAAGGTAAACACGAGTCTTAGCTGTGTCATTGGCAAAATCTATCTTCCCACTCATGTTATTTCACACACACACACACACACGCACACACACACACACACACACAAAATGCCAAGTTAGGAGCGTCATTATTGGAGAAATCGCCCAAAAAAAACACACAAAAAAACATTTTATCACGGAATCTCGACTTGATCTGTGTATATCGAAATGTCACACAAAGTGAAATACGCCACTTGAAACGATGCATAATAAAGACTCCCTTTTTTTTTTTTTTTTTTTTTTTGGTGTTTGTTTTCAAGGTAATAACGAGTCAAGGCGGAGCTGAACTTACCGACGTCCGCTTGGCAAAACGCCTGCTGCGGATGCGTGGCGGCGCAGCTGCAAGCTTGCGCTTCCTTCCACGAGCACAGCAGCACCAGCGGCAGCGCCAACACCTTCAACGTCCAGCTCATCCTTGATCGGAAGTCAAGCGACACCACAACCGTTTGTGCAAAGGGAGCTCTGTTGCGCGGGACTGGTTGGCTCTGCTCGAGTCCGCGTTCGCGAGTCTTTTTATGGCTGCGGAATCCGCCCACACGCGACGTCACTCGGACTGACTGATGACGGTTTTCACCTTTTCGCGCAAAGCACGCAACGCATGCACGTACACTTGTGCATGCACGCGCGCGTGCGTGGACGTGACTTTTTTTTTTTTTTTTTTTTAATAAAAAAAAATAAAAATGGACACCCACTAAATACTTCATACAAAATGACTGTTCTTTCTCCTACTGTCTGATCTAGCAAAGTAGCCTACAAAACAAGACAATAATCTGATGATGGTTAAGTTTAGAAAATATATATATTTTTTAACTAAATAATTGATGAATATCAAATTAATAAGCAAACCTCACATACATTGTATAAACAACTTGAAAAACTGAAATGTCCAAAATTTTCATCGCGATAAAAACGTTATTATTTTTTTTTTTTTAAAGTGAGTTCACTTCATTTTGTAATTTTTATTTTATTTATTATTTTTTTTTTTACAACAGGAAGCTTGTTGTAGGAGGGGGCCCCATGAGGGAGATTCCCAAATCCCGACGGGTCATTGCAGCGTCAGCAAGGCGTGTCGTTGATATCAACCAATATCAGCCACCACTAACCACCATCCAGTACAATTTTGCCACATCTAAAGTAGCGGCATTGTTTTGCCAGGCACTTTTCTGGCTTGCCTGCCCTTTTGCGGCATCTCTTGAGTCCAGTTGTTCTCAAACTGGGCTCACTGGACAGAAAGCCGAAGCTTAGGAAATAACTTCATACCGAAAACCTTGAAGTAACTGTTATGAATGAATGCACTATAAATGGAGTTGCCAAAAAAAAAAAATGGGGTGGCAACTACAGGTTGTTCGGCTGAAAAGCGTAAGGGAAAATTGAATCACTACAAGTATTTAATTTGCTTTAATTAGACAAGTAAAAGTGGAAAAACATGAATTATTTTCTTAAGAAACAAACACGTCCCCTAGTCTGCAATGTTTGTGAGGCATCTTCACGGTAATGAGCTAATGAGTTAGCAGGGCAGCTCATGTTGGCTTTGCGTGTACATGTTATGCCCAACATTACCGTAAAAGACGTTGCAAAAACAACTTTTTTTAGAGCATGTCTTCACTGGAAAGGACAGCGGTAGGTACTCGTAAGCAGCGTGGGCGTAATTTATGCCTCCGCTACCCTCTCTTATTTATTACGTGTTACGTTCACACTTCGACACCGCACTATAAATAGGTCCTCCTGAAAAATGATGGTAATACTGGAGAATTAAGTAACGCAGTGCCGAGAAGCCTATTTGCGTCATGAACTGACGCATGAATAATCCATAATTACATGTCCGGCTGTGACATCGACGGCACGAAAAAAAAAAAATCATGGCGTGTTTTCAATAAACAATCAAGTGGACGCACCCCAACAGCAACGATAAATCACAGCAACAATGTAGAAACGCAGATGGTGCAACATGTCAAATGAACATGGCTGTGGCACGCGTTGAGTCAAGTTATCGTCGTGGACTTGAGGGATGTGGTCATCCGCAGTCAGTAAAACACCACTCGCAAAATACTGAAAGACTGGGAAGGGCGAGGTGACATCATCTTCGAATTTAATAGATTCCGTGTGGAGGCGATTCCCCAGAACCCTGTGCCCCTTCTGTGAAAGACTCATGTTGTTATGGTCACATTCTTGACTTCCTCTGCCCTTATTCACGCGTGCTAATTGGCCTTTTGTTGGAAACTTGAGTGCGGAGTGGAGGGGGAAACGCATGGGTTTAAGTATTTTCCGGGGCAGTCACGTTTTTGAGCCTAAGAATCGCACAAAGTGACATGGCCTGGGAATTGGGAACCGCTTGTGTGAAAATTTACAAACGTGAAGAAAAATGAATTCCTTTGAGTCATTTTTTACCAGGTCAGTGATTCTCAAAGTGTCTCAGTCGTGGTATGCGGGCTCCCTAGACTCACTGAAATCAATGTTCAAACTCCATAATGTTACAATGGCTTATAAAGGTTTTAAATCCGGTAGAGTACATCTTGCTATGCAGAGTTTGGTTGTATTTTACTTTTAAAAACCCTGTTAATTCAAATACTTGTTTCTCAATACATTGTCCATGTTTGAAAATAATTGCTGAGAGCTATGCAGTACTCAGTCGTAGAGGTATCGCGTAAAACTCTTTTTCAGTATTTCAGTTTGCCTGATTTTTGTGGGGCGTGGCTAAAACGCCACCCATTTCTTCCTGTAACTTTATTTACAACTTTATTGGCGCAGCTTTAGAAATTTCTGCTTGTAACCTTAAGAAGTTATTCTCATAACATGACACATTTATTGTAGTATTACTATTATTATTGCCATTAAATACCCCTTTATTTTTGCACCGATTGTTGTATTTATTTATTCTAAAAAGAACTTATAAGTGACTTCTTTAATGACTTCTGTCTGTCTGATCGTGCTCAGGAGTGTTTCTCGTATTTTGTTTTGCCAGCAGTTGGTCCGCAGCGTTCGCCAATTACTGGCTCGGCATGCGTGTATAGTAACAGAGCTTTGAGTTGTTTTTGAAGGTATGAATGAATAGGAATTGTTTATACAGACTTTTCACAAACATGAAGGGAAAAAAAAAAACCATTGCGTTTGTTTCTAGGTTGTGTATCCTTAGCGGTGAGGGCATCGAATATCCAATGCGTAAAGCTGACAATGTACAAACAAGAAAGAGGAGTCTGTTGGACTTGGCCTTCTCGTTTCCTGACATCATACTTGGCTACCTACTGTCTGGTTTATGGCCACCTCGTGGTAAACACTTCCACTATTTTCCATAGAGGAGCCTATTAGCAGAGTTGCTTGGCTTCATGTGAAAAGAAACAGAAAAGGAGACATCAGATTTGATGCACTCAGAAGGACAAAAAGTCGGCGCAGGGTTGCCGTTCGGAAAAGGGAAAGTTCCCATACGCATGGAAATGTCATAAGGCGCCATGACTCGTCGGTCAAGTGGAATTTACCAGATGTTGGATGCAGTAAGAAAAGAGGAGGAAATGACATGTCAAAAAAAAAAGAGTAGAACTATGCTGTGTTTATCTGTAGTTTGGCATCAGAGGAATACCAGAAGCCTCCGACCTGACCAAAGGCTGACCCATTCCCGCCATGTCCTCGGCTTCGGGGCATTCACCGCATGACCTCACAACAAGACCGCACAGAGCTTTTGTCGTTGCAAAACAGGCTTAAACCTCAAGAGCCGCCATCCGGATTGCTCTGTGATAACATTTGGTTGTGGAGAGAGGGTGACTTTGACAAAGGAGTCAAAAGGGGCCCACTGACAAGTTTTGCCTGTTAACATTTGAAAATGAGCATTTCTCAAGATAGTGTTTGTTTTCAAACCAACGTTTTTTTTCTTATGCATTGCGCACATACCTGGCAACCAGGGGTGCATTTATTATGCAAACACAGGCATTTGCCTGGGGTCCAGGGATTTCTAGGGGCCCCCAAACCTCTTTTAAAAAAATAAAGAAAGTTTTTTTTTTTTTGCAATTAAAGCAATTTTTATTGTTTAAGTCTGGATTTAAATACTTATACTTATTTAAATATGACTTTTGAATACTTCATAACACGAGGTTTAATCTCTCTTTTAAGGGCTCCCCTCTCCCATTCTCTCTTATTACTGCACATGTGGAGACTTCATTGAGGAAAAGGACAGCAAAACAAATTTGCTGGCATGTTTTGAGGAAAACGAAGAGGAGTTCTACCAGTGGAGTGGAGAAGGCGAGAAGAAAACAAGCCATTTTTTTATCAAAACTACCAAAGGCTTCGACCTTTTTCACTGTGAAAACCAATGCGGGTAATCGACAACAGCAAGAACCAGACGCTCTTATCAGTAGCAGCAAGTAGCGCTGCTGTCCATGTCAGCTGAGGAGGATGCAGTCGAGGCAAAGTGGAAAGTGACACGAACGACACTTTTCATCACAAAGATCTGAGGATTGAAGCGGTCAAAAATGGTGAACTATATTAAATCTTGATTCATATTCTTATCAATTGCAGTTAAAAGCATTGAGATGATTCACCTTACCATCTAGAGGAAAAGCAATTCATTGTTCTGCCCGTCACTGTACGTCGCTGGCATAGATAGCGGAACAAAGGGATGATTTGTAATAATACTTTTTTGGGACCCATTAAGTAAAATTGGATAATTGAATGATCACTACCTTACTGTAACGAATTGGAACCAAACCATGAACTTAAACCAAGGCGCATACCGAACCGTGATTTTTGGCGTACCTTTAGCAATTATACATGTGGTTTAGCGGCCCCTACGATGTGGCCCGTGATAAAAATAATTTTGACACGCCAGCAATACAGTATGAAGCAATTCCATCAATTTTTCCATTCGTCAGTAACTGTTCACTGGTGACAGTGACAGACAGTGAATCATTCAAATTCTCCACTGCAGAATTGACGGAAACACTCAAGGCAATAAAAAAAAAAAGAAAAAGAAAAAAACGATATGACATTTTGTGCCGTGTCACTGTTCATTACGGTTGGTCAGCGAATGTCCACAGAGACTCCCGGCGACTACAACTGTTCCTTTTCGACCTTTTCAACCCGACACAAATCGGGAAGAAGGAGATTCACTTCCTCCATTTGCGTCATTTGAGTTTTACCTCTTTCGCAGCTTCTGTTTGCGCCCATGGCAACAACGGATTGTGACATACAGTATTTGTGTGCCCCCAAAAGAACTTTCTTTCTTGTATCACAACTTAAAAAAATTGAACATTTTAAATGTTTCCAGTATTTGCAATTCATGCATTGCGATTTTTCTCATAACTACGTTATCATCAAGCATCATAGATGTTTTTTTTATCCGCTACAGAAAATACAACTTTACGAATTGTTCTTGAAACATAACTATTTTTTCATCATAATATTCAAAACCTTTTCTCGTAAATGAATTCCCATAACTACATTTTCTCGTAGTATGACTTTTTTTCAATTGTCGTAATATGCTAACATTGTTCATATATTGCACTTTTCGAAAAAAAAATAATTTTCCTCATATTATATACGACTGTACGACTTTTTTTCTCATAATATGACTTTCGTAGCTGTCGTAACATGCTAACCTTGTTCTTGTATCTTCTTTCTCAATAAACACAACTTTTTTCCTCACAATATTAGAATGTTATTCCCATAACTATACAACTTTTTTCTCGCAATATTATGGCATTCTTAACATGCTAACATGATTTTTTTCTAAAGAAAAAAAAAAGCTGACTTTTTTCCTTCTTATATTATGACTTTCGTAACTGTCACAACATGCTAGCATTGTTCTTGTATTCCAATCGCCAGATCATTGCAGAGCATATCGACAAAAAAACTACAGTGTATTAACACTCACAATCACACTTATGGGCAATTTAGAGCCTTCACTTAACCCAAGAAGCATGTTTTATGTTCGTGAGAGGAAATCAAATTACAGTGCCTGCAAATTATTCCCGTAATATTACGATGATCCTCAGGGCACTCAATTGATCGCATCTGCAATATTCTGGTCTAGAACAGCCCAGCTGCGATCGATTCAATGCCTTTAGAATGAAATGACCTGGATGAATAAGAATATTCACAACATAAATAAATAAATAAATTCAATGACTTCAATGGGGAACAGTGAATCAAATACAGTCAGGTATTATTCACAGATAAGTAAATTATGTGGTGCAATATTAGCGTCTGGTGCATGAATCAGCTACACTGACCCATGAGCGAGTGTGTGGCGTCATCTCATAGTGTCACGTAATCCATCCGCCCAGGCATGTTCCTCCAAGCATGAGGTGTGCGGTGAAAGCAGAATGGCTACACGAGAGCGCGTGACTCATGTCGAGAAACTGCTCTCGTCCTTCAACAAACCCGCCGATAATGCAGACCAGTCCCGTCTCCAGCGTCGAGTTGTTGTGGAGAACATTTTCCCCACGTCACTACTGAAAGACGTTTCCAGTTTAACCCCGTCCTCGAAGCGATGGATAGTTGAACACAAATGGTGCAGCGACGCATGTAGACAGACAACATAACAGTACTCCCAGTCATATCCTGTACTCTTTATCCTCTGCGAAGAATGACCAGATCAATGCCGTTTGATGTCCGGGCAGGACAGACTGGCTGCTGCATCCAGGCAAGAAAGTAAATGTGAAGTATGAATTGGCCCCAGGTGGCCAAGGTGTGTACAACAGAATGAGAAAGTGGGACAAAAACGGTTAAATTCTTTTTAATTCTATTCAATTACCTCAGTACTGTTGTTACAAAGTATAATGTTATAGAAAGCAATTTTTTCCTCATAAAAAAAATATATGACCAAATTTGTTTATTTTTTGGGGGGAGGCTGGAACGGGTTAATGGTATTTCCTTTCATTTCAGTAATTTTCATTCATTTCAACGGAGAAAGATGATTTGAGATACAAGTGTTTTGAGTTGTGAGCATGGTTATAAAATAAATATGATCGCTACTTTGTGGATTTTTGTCAATTGCGTGGGGTTCTGGATCGTACCCCCCGCTATAAATCCTGAACTTGCAATAAAAAGATTTAACAAAATAAAAAATTGATGAACAAAAGAGCTTTGATTTTTACATTATTTTATGTGATCATGTATTCGTCAAAGATTCAAATAAATATCAAATGATTTTATCCTTTTTTTTGTTTGCTTTCTCAAAAATCTAATGTTCGCAGTCCCACTAATGAACCACTTCAACTTTTGAAAAATGTTCAGGTCTTGGTGATTGCTGGTGCGGCCCCACAGCGCCCTCTATTGGCCGGCAGCCCCCAACTGACACACACGTGCACATGGAAAAGGTGAAAAGCAGGTGAAAACGATTAGCGCATGCAAGTGATGTTGCTTAATTGTGGGTGGATTCTGCAGCCATAAAAAGGCCCTCGTGAACCTGAACTCAAGTAGAGCAAAGTAGTCGGTGTCAACTGCGCTCTTCTTCTGGAACGGCATCCCTTTTCTTGCACAACTTAACCGTCTCCTTAATTAATTGTTTTGCCTTTGCTGTCCTGAACGCTCAACGATGATCTGGCTGTTGAAGAGCTTCGTGCTGCCCCTGGCGCTGCTGTTCTCGTGGGGCCTCAAGGAGGAAGGCGCGCAAGCCTGCACCTGTGTCCCCGATGCATCCTCAAGAAGTCTTTTGCCAAGCTGATGTCGGTAAGTTGAACAGGATTCTGTGGTCTGTCATGGCTACCTCCTAAACAAATTCAACTCCAGCTCTACTTTCTAGCAGTTTGGCTTGGCTAAACGGGCAAGTAGATGTTCCATTAAACATGGCTGACCTTTGGTAATGTCATGTCTGGTCAATTTTCAGTCTTTGTGACAAAATGGCTTTGAAGATGACTTCAGAAGAGGCCTGCAGCGTTCCTTTCAATTCTGTTTTGTTTATTTTGCAGGTCTGAGATCTTTTAAAGGTAGCAGTTGACTTGGATATTAGAACATTGCTCATGTTAATAGACTTTCATTTGGGGATGCCTTTGCGGGTCAATTTTCAGTCTATTTTGTATTGTGACTGCTGTTTTTCCTTTCCTTTCCTTTTTTTTTTTTTTTTTTTTTTAAAGCTAGCTCTGTGCAACTGTCTGGCTGCAAATCCTCAAACCTGGATGCCCCTTTTTGTTTTTCAAATAAAAATGTTTTAAACTCTTTCTAGTCATCGCAGCAAAGGTTGTTGGAGCAAAGGCTGACGGTAGCTTAAATCCTATCAAGTATGACATCCAACAAATCACGGTAAAATATTTATTTCATGTTTCTGCATATATGCAAATTGGACACAAATGAAACTATATTTTTATTTTATCGTTTGTTTTGCAGCATTTCAAGGGCCCTAAGAGGCTTTTTCATGCCATCTACACTCCATCCAGCTTTGCCACATGTGGAATCACTCTGACCAATGGTGTCGACTATCTACTCATGGGTATTTATTAAAAAAAAAAAAAAAAACTTCCTCTCCCCCCCCCCCATGTGAAATCAATCCATTCCAGTTTAACTTTAATGGCACCCAAAAGTAAGCCTTTTGCTTACGAACACTGCCAGCTTGTGACAATTTTTGGGACTTTGGGTGCATTTCACCATGCATTCTTTAAATTTAACAAGGCCAGTTTTTTTTTTCTTCCCTTAATTTCTTTTTCTGCAATTACAGCCAGACTCCAGTCTGACGGCTCGCTGTACATCACCTCGTGCGACTTCTATCAGCCGTGGGACGACTTGAGCGCCATGCAAAAGCGCTTGTTGCAGCTCTACGGGCTGGGCTGCGACTGCAAGGTAGGAGCTCAAAAAGGTGGCTTTAGCATTAGCAATTTGTCTGTGGTGGCCCCTAATCGCACAGGTTGCCCTATCAATCGCACGAACTGCTTTCACAATGATTCTCATGTGAACATGTTCTTTAAATCCCCGTCGTTTGTCACCCGCAGATCACTCGCTGCGCCTCCCACCCGTGTGGGATCAGCAGCCGGACCGAGTGCTTGTGGACAGACTTTTTTCCAGTGAAGCAGCCCCGAAACTTTGCTTGCATCAAGAGACGCGACGGCTCTTGTGCCTGGTCCAGGGGTTTGACAGTTAAAGGGCGTTAACTCGTAATAAATGAATAAAAAATGAATGCAGTTTGGTTTTATTTTCTGACAATTCAGCACTTCCATACAAACTTCTGCTTTCGACGCAATGTTGGGCATATAACTCGTACCGTACATGCAAAGCCGACAAGCTGGACTGTTAACGTCAGCTAATTAGTGTGAAGATGTCGCAAATGTTTCAGATGGCAATAATACAATCTGAAAAGAGATTAAAACTATTTGTACAAACATTGCAACCCACACTAATTGACAAATGTCTACTGTATGTATTTCACAATTACATTGATGTAGTTCAGCTTTCTTTTATTCTGGACCATACTTTGGCTGCTGCCTAACAGTTTCAATGTAATGAGTGCCTTCCTAATCGTCAGAGTGGATTATGATGCCCCCGGGCCATAATTCCCTGTGACCAATAGATGCAGCCACATTTAAGGTTTCCTGGACCAGACCGTAGCAGCCTTCTTAAACTTTGATTAGCATTGAAACCATTTTACTGGTCAGCTGGATTCAAAACTCATTTTTAGGTCAACACTATAAAATGAGCCTTGTTTTTCTAAACTTTCCCAAACATGGGAATGAAATTTAAAATGTACAAAACTGAACATTATCCTCAACGGCTGGGAGCTTGGCAACCCTAAACTCCTGATCCTAGAATAAACCCTGCCATAAACTCACTCCAAACTCGTACATAAAATAAAACTTATCCAAACTGAGCTGACTGCAATTCTATTTAAAAAAAAAAAAAAAAAAAAAAACCCTGAAGCAGTCATGTGGTACAAGGAAGGCTTCTGTCATTTCAGCTCCTCCCCTAAATGAAGCAAGCCTGGACATCCAGCTTTGCAGGAACACCCCCTCATTACATGAGCAAGTTCAGTCTACAGTAGACCGGTTCAGCAGACCAGTTAGCTGGGCTGCTACAGCGCTCTGGCGTCTAGTTTTCTATTATCTGTGGGTTTTGATAATGATGAGACCATTTACCTTTTGGTTGATGCCTTTTCAGCTGAATTTCCAGTTCACTTTGGAACAAAATGACTGAAAAAGGCCTCTTGCTTGCGTCGAGAGGCAAAGGTGTTTGTGACTGGGAAAGGGGGACCGTCTCGCCCAATTTAGGATTCAAGTACATCAGAGGCTGTTAATCATAAATGCAGTGTGTGTTTTTATGGTGACAATTCAGCACTTTGACTTCCAAAGCACTTCTGTAAACTTCTGCTTTTTTCATGCCATAACTTGCACACACAAAGCCAACATTAGCTAACCTGCCAACTTTAGCTCATTACCACTGAAGACGCTTCACAAATATTTCAGGATGACACATTTTCGTACAATTTTTCTTCAAATCAAGTACCTAACTAAGCACCTAAAATATTAAAATATTTATGGGGTGGCAAGAAGGGTGCGTCCGATGTAACACCTGTTTGAGATCCTTGATATTTGAATCAAGCTTCAGCCAATAACAGGACAGCTTCCTCTCTCCAAAAATTTGGACTTGATGGATTTAGCGCCTAGACACCCTGCATAATTTGACAATTTGTGTTAGAAAATCTTCCTATTTCTCCTATCAGGTTATCCCGAACTGGATAATACACAGAGATGCAAAAAGTGTGTTTTGCTCTCTGGAACTACATGCTGTCCCGAGGTGGAGCGGACGACAGCATCCTGAAGCACCTTTGTCGTCTGTCTCGGCCTCTTTGGTTTTCTTGGAATTGTATCAATGTTAAATCAACAATTTCACTCCACATTTCCTCAGAAGAGGCTTGTCTACAGTACTGGACCAGTGTCTCCTTAAGTCTTTCAATAGGTTCAACAGCCTTAGCATAGTCCACTGTTTTAGACTGGAGCATGTCTGATAAAAAATTGGTGTCACTCAGGACCTTTGTGAACAGAAGAGGAGGTCCAGCAAAATTCAGATCAATCTGAGGCAATATCCTTCTTGCTTCAACAGCTCTTTGTGGATGGTTCTCAGATGCGAGCTCCTCAAGCATCGCAGGCAACATGTCCACCACATTGCGACATGCTGTGTGTGCGCCTACAGGCCCAACGTCTTTCACTTCGCTGTTGGAACATCTCCCGCTGCACTTCCAGCCATTTGTTATGTACATTTGAGCCAGACATGAATGCATACAGTCGTTCCAATAATGACAGGTTTCCTACATCTGCTACACTTTTTACAGCGTCTACCGGAACCAAGTTCAAGCAGTGTGCACTGCAGTGAACATAGAAGGCATGTTTAGCTACTTCTTTTATCTTTGCTTGAACACCTGCATGTGCCCCGTGCAACAGGTACTCGTCACCACAGTAAAATGTTGAGCATTTCTACATCAATAACATTTGTAACTCGGGATTTTCGTGTGAAGTGACCATGTTAAGGAGAGGTTTGCTAATGACATTCATGACCCAATTTACATCTTGTGACCAAATGACTTCAAAGAGGCTTAGTTACTTAGTTCAGTGTTAATTACACAACTCACTATACTTATTAATTAGACCTAGCAAGATGACTTTTTTATAAGTGGGGAATTGCAGGCAAATGACAATAATTAAGGCATTGATCTCTGTATGACGCCATTTCAAGGCAAGCGAAAACCAGTTTTGGTTAGGACATGAAGACTTTTTTTTGTTTGACACCTTTTCAGCTCTCTTTTCAGACTATTGTGACAGTGACATTAAAAAATTACACAACGAGACTTTTTGATTCAACTTACAAAGTTGCATAAGCGTTTCGAGAGCATTTTGGGGGCTGCCTGAAGAATGGGAAAATTGGAAAGATTACTTATTCTTACTTTGTTCTTTTTATAAACACATTAGTGTATAACCTTACAGTTGTTGGTTGGAAAATGGAAAATGGAAAATGAAGGACCTGAATCCTAACAGGTATAAGTGAATGAAATCCGTGGATATCAGAACTTAATAGGACTCGTGAATTTTTCAATATCAGTTTCCTTACTTGGTACGATCCCCTTCACAGTTAGACCATCAACTTGAAGCTTGAACGTTGACATGTTCCATCACTTGCCATTTTTCACTTCCAATTCAATCATTTGACCAACTATGTTTATCTAATTGTTTGTACATGATGAACAGTGTAAAGTCAACATTTTAGATCATCGGGAAAATTAAGGTTGTTTATATTTTTATTTTAATTCAGGTTTCACTATTGGCATTTTTGACTGCTAAAACCTTTTCAGTGTTATGCTTTGTCAGTTGGAAGTACACACAAAATTGTTTATGAAGAACAGCATGTACGTAACTTTGACTGGGTTTTCTGCCAGTCAAACACATTTCCAGTTCCACACAACGTACCGTTCCAGAGTTTCAACATCTATTCCAATTACCAATCCTTGACTGAACAATACTATGATTTCAAAACGTTAACACATAGATCTGAACACAGTGTCTCTACAGAAGTCAGTGTTGGTAAACAATAATACAGCCACTAAGACCTGTGCGTAATTTTGACACCAGCGGTCTTTGCTCGTGCCCATGTCACGTTACAAGCACCAGTAAACATCCACAGTGCACCACACAACATCGACATTTTTATCAACAAAGTGAATCATATGTTTTGATCAAAGATAAGTAAAAACGTTTGGCAGGAGGAACCGAATCCAAGTTTAATAATAAGGATGAAAGTATGCGCATAATCATGACACCAACTTTTTCAGGGGTCTATTTATTTCACAGCTCTTCCTAGACTTGTAGTTGCTCATGGTGTTGGTAAAGACTGTTACCTTAGGGGATTCCATTTCAGGTCAATTTTCAGTCTATGGATGCAACACTAAACTTCAAAGGCTCACTGTGAATTTCGTCACGCGAAAAATTTAAAAAAACATTTTCTGTCTTTCTAGTCATCAAGGCCAAGGTTGTTGGAGTGACAGTTGGCGGTGGCTTCAAACCCATTAAGTATGACATCAAACTGAGCAAGGTGAAATGCGCATTATATTCATGCATCTGTATTTATGCAAATTTGACAAATCTACCTTGCTTGCTTTCCAGCTGTTCAAGGGCCCAAGAAAGAATTTTGATTCCATCTACACTGCGTCCAGCTCTGCCGCATGTGGAATCACTTTGACCAATGGCGTCAAGTATCTACTTATGGGTATGGAAAAAACCTGAAACTGTTTTCTCCCATTGGAAATGATCTGGGTCCCGCAAAACCTTTATGAATGGCACCATCACAAGGGATGGATTTAAGATTGGAGTGGCCACTAACTTGTCATCCACTTGAATGAATCAACGCTTTGTTCATGGATGCTGTTAATATATGGAAAAGCGCTAACTGCTTTAACAATATTAGCATCTAGCAGTCGTTCAATGTGGTGTAAACCTGTTCGTTTAAATCCCTGTGCTCACCCTAAGCCGCAGATCGCACGCTGAATCTCCTTCCCGTGCGGCGTCAGTGGCCCGACCGAGTGCTGGTGGCCCGACTTCCTGATGGCTTTGCTGTACCGACAGTTCTTGTGCCCGGGAAAGGGGGTTTACCTCTCTCAAACAGGGTTTCATGGACTCCAAAGGCCGTTGACTCCAAATGAAAAATAAATGAATAAAATCAATGCAGTGTGTGTGTCTTTATTTTTCCCCAATTGTGACAATTCCAAAGCACTTGTTTGTAAACTTTATTATATATTAATTGTTGGATTGTTCTATGTAGAAGGCAGATTACTGAAGAATGATGTTCTTAGGATGACTCCCTTTTCTGATAGCACCCAGGGTAGATGACTGAAGAATGATGGTTTCATGGTGACTCTCCCCTTTTCTGATAACACCCAAGGCCAGAGGTGCCTTCTGCTGAACATATATCAAAACCTTCTGCTGAACAGTCGCAACGAAACCTTCTGACGTGTATAAAAGGAGTTAGCTCAAATAACAAGGTGTGTCATTCAGTGAACCTGCACTCTGGTTGATTGAATGCACCCTGAGACTCAGCACGTTGGTGTCTTCTTTTTTCCTTTCTTTTTGGACAAAGAAAACGAACACGCAAGGACGATTGAAGGTTCCATGATCTATTGAACATTGACATTATACTACGTGCTTAACATAATATAATATACGTTAATGTTGGGAATAACATGAGCTGGCCTGCTAACTTGCTCTTTACTGTGAAGATGGTTCAGCCTAAAGCATGTTCAGAAAATAGGATTCCACCAGCCATAGCCCTTGTTTTATAAATCATGCCAAGTATTCATTAACCAGAGCATTCATGCCACTTTGGCAAGATCCATTATTTATAATCTGTAGTTCAATCTTTTATAAAAGACCTTGTTTGTGAGAAGGAAACTCCAGTTATTGCGTAATGAACCTGTAAGTGTACAGTACACTGTTTTTTTGTTTTTTTCCTCTGAAAATTGGATGGAACCCTTCACATATTTCAACAAACATTGGTATGTTCAAGCAACACAATATATGAAGTTAGACTTGTGCTTTGAGATCTTTTCATGAATTGCATGTTTAAGGATCAATGTGTGCCACAAGCTTTTAATCAGCCCAAAGTGAAGTTAGGAGCAAGTAATTGATTTGTTTTGTTGGTAGACACTTGAAGTATAACAATTGCAACTGGGCTATACTGCAATGATAAGTTGGGAATCTGTAAGATCTGACCCATTCTCTGCTTGCTGTCAAAAAACGCCTTACTGCTAAGGTGTCAGTAATTAAGAGCTTGCTTTTAATTTTTTTTTTTTTTTTTTTTTTAACTTGGCCCCCCACAGCGCCCTCAATTGGCCGGCAGCTCCCAACTGACACACACGTTCACATGGTAAAGGTGAAAACGATTAGCGCATACAAGTGATGTTGCTTAATTGTGGGAGGATTCTGCAGCCATAAAAAGGCCCTCGTGAACCTGAACTCAAGTAGAGCAAAGTAGTCGGTGTCAACTGCGCTCTTCTTCTGGAACGGCATCCCTTTTCTTGCACAACTTAACCGTCTCCTTAATTAATCGTTTTGCCTTTGCTGTCCTGAACGCTCAACGATGATCTGGCTGTTGAAGAGCTTCGCGCTGCCCCTGGCGCTGCTGTTCTCGTGGGGCCTCAAGGAGGAAGGCGCGCAAGCCTGCACCTGTCCCCCGATGCATCCTCAAGAAGTCTTTTGCCAAGCTGATGTCGGTAAGTTGAACAGGATTCTGTGGTCTGTCATGGCTACCTCCTAAACAAATTCAACTCCAGCTCTACTTTCTAGCAGTTTGGCTTGGCTAAACGGGCAAGTAGATGTTCCATTAAACATGGCTGACCTTTGGTAATGTCATGTCTGGTCAATTTTCAGTCTTTGTGACAAAATGGCTTTGAAGATGACTTCAGAAGAGGCCTGCAGCGTTCCTTTCAATTCTGTTTTGTTTATTTTGCAGGTCTGAGATCTTTTAAAGGTAGCAGTTGACTTGGATATGAGAACATTGCTCATGTTAATAGACTTTCATTTGGGGATGCCTTTGCGGGTCAATTTTCAGTCTATTTTGTATTGTGACTGCTGTTTTTCCTTTCCTTTTTTTTTTTTTTTTTTTTTAAAAAGCTAGCTCTGTGCAACTGTCTGGCTGCAAATCCTCAAACCTGGATGCCCCTTTTTGTTTTTCAAATAAAAATGTTTTTAACTCTTTCTAGTCATCGCAGCAAAGGTTGTTGGAGCAAAGGCTGACGGTAGCTTAAATCCTATCAAGTATGACATCCAACAAATCACGGTAAAATATTTATTTCATGTTTCTGCATATATGCAAATTGGACACAAATGAAACTTTATATTTTTATTTTATCGTTTGTTTTGCAGCATTTCAAGGGCCCTAAGAGGCTTTTTCATGCCATCTACACTCCATCCAGCTCTGCCGCATGTGGAATCACTCTGACCAATGGTGTCGACTATCTACTCATGGGTATTTATAAAAAAAAAAAAAAAAAAAAAAAAAACTTCCTCCCCCCCCATGTGAAATCAATCCATTCCAGTTTAACTTTAATGGCACCCAAAAGTAAGCCTTTTGCTTACGAACACTGCCAGCTTGTGACAATTTTTGGGACTTTGGGTGCATTTCACCATGCATTCTTTAAATTTAACAAGGCCAGTTTTTTTTTTTCTTCCCTTCATTTCTTTTTCTGCAATTACAGCCAGACTCCAGTCTGACGGCTCGCTGTACATCACCTCGTGCGACTTCTATCAGCCGTGGGACGACTTGAGCGCCATGCAAAAGCGCTTGTTGCAGCTCTACGGGCTGGGCTGCGACTGCAAGGTAGGAGCTCAAAAAGGTGGCTTTAGCATTAGCAATTTGTTTGTGGTGGCCCCTAATCGCACAGGTTGCCGTCTCAATCACTTGTGCATGTGCACTTACTGCTTTCACAATGATTCTCATTCCAATATCTCTCGAATCTCATGTGAACATGTTCTTTAAATCCCCGTCGTTTGTCACCCGCAGATCACTCGCTGCGCCTCCCACCCGTGTGGGATCAGCAGCCGGACCGAGTGCTTGTGGACAGACTTTTTTCCAGTGAAGCATCCCCGAAACTTTGCTTGCATCAAGAGACGCGACGGCTCTTGTGCCTGGTTCAGGGGTTTGACACTTAAAGGGCGTTAACTCGTAATAAATGAATAAAAAATGAATGCAGTTTGGTTTTATTTTCTGACAATTCAGCACTTCCATACAAACTTCTGCTTTCGACGCAATGTTGGGCATATAACTCGTACCGTACATGCAAAGCCGACAAGCTGGACTGTTAACGTCAGCTAATTAGTGTGAAGATGTCGCAAATGTTTCAGATGGCAATAATACAATCTGAAAAGAGATTAAAACTATTTGTACAAACATTGCAACCCACACTAATTGACAAATGTCTACTGTATGTATTTCACAATTACATTGATGTAGTTCAGCTTTCTTTTATTCTGGACCATACTTTGGCTGCTGCCTAACAGTTTCAATGTAATGAGTGCCTTCCTAATCGTCAGAGTGGATTATGATGCCCCCGGGCCATAATTCCCTGTGACCAATAGATGCAGCCACATTTAAGGTTTCCTGGACCAGACCGTAGCAGCCTTCTTAAACTTTGATTAGCATTGAAACCATTTTACTGGTCAGCTGGAATCAAAACTCATTTTGAGGTCAACACTATAAAATGAGCCTTGTTTTTCTAAACTTTCCCAAACATGGGAATGAAATTTAAAATGTACAAAACTGAACATTATCCTCACCTGGCTGGGAGCTTGGCAACCCTAAACTCCTGATCCTAGAATAAACCCTGCCATAAACTCACTCCAAACTCGTACATAAAATAAAACTTATCCAAACTGAGCTGACTGCAATTCTATTTAAAAAAAAAAAAAACCCTGAAGCGGTCATGTGGTACAAGGAAGGCTTCTGTCATTTCAGCTCCTCCCCTAAATGAAGCAAGCCTGGACGTCCAGCTTTGCAGGAACACCCCCTCATTACATAATGAGCAAGTTCAGTCTACAGTAGACCGGTTCAGCAGACCAGTTAGCTGGGCTGCTACAGTGCTCTGGCGTCCAGTTTTCTATTATCTGTGGGTTTGGATAATGATGAGACCATTTACCTTTTGGTTGATGCCTTTTCAGCTGAATTTCCAGTTCACTTTGGAACAAAATGACTGAAAAAGGCCTCTTGCTTGCGTCGAGAGGCAAAGGTGTTTGTGATTGGGAAAGGGGGACCGTCTCGCCCAATTCAGGATTCAAGTACATCAGAGGCTGTTAATCATAAATGCAGTGTGTGTTTTTATGGTGACAATTCAGCACTTTGACTTCCAAAGCACTTCTGTGAACTTCTGCTTCTTTCATGCCATAACTTGCACACACAAAGCCAACATTAGCTAACCTGCCAACTTTAGCTCATTACCACTGAAGACGCTTCACAAATATTTCAGGATGTCACATTTTTGTACAATTTTTCTTCAAATCAAGTACCTAACTAAGCACCTAAAATATTAAAATATTTATGGGGTGGCAAGAAGGGTGCGTCCGATGTAACACCTGTTTGAGATCCTTGATATTTGAATCAAGCTTCAGCCAATAACAGGACAGCTTCCTCTCTCCAAAAATTTGGACTTGATGGATTTAGCGCCTGGACACCCTGCATAATTTGACAATTTGTGTTAGAAAATCTTCCTATTTCTCCAATCAGATTATCCCGAACTGGATAACACACAGAGATGCAAAAAGTGTGTTTTGTTATCTGGAAATACATGCTGTCCCGAGGTGGAGCGGACGACAGCATCCTGAAGCACCTTTGTCGTCTGTCTCGGCCTCTTTGGTTCTCTTGGAGTTGTATCAATGTTAAATCAACAATTTCACTCCACATTTCCTCAGAAGAGGCTTGTCTACAGTACTGGACCAGTGTCTCCTTAAGTCTTTCAATAGGTTCAACAGCCTTAGCATAGTCCACTGTTTTAGACTGGAGCATGTCTGATAAAAATTTGGTGTCACTCAGGACCTTTGTGAACAGAAGAGGAGGTCCAGCAAAATTCAGATCAATCTGAGGCAATATCCCTCTTGCTTCAACAGCTCTTTGTGGATGGTTCTCAGATGCGAGCTCCTCAAGCATCGCAGGCAACATGTCCACCACATTGCGACATGCTGTGTGTGCGCCTACAGGCCCAACGTCTTTCACTTCGCTGTTGGAGCTCCCTTGGTGCACCGCCAAACATCTCCCGCTGCACTTCCAGCCATTTGTTATGTACATTTGAGCCAGACATGAATGCATACAGTCGTTCCAATAATGACAGGTTTCCTGCATCTGCTACACTTTTTACAGCGTCTACCGGAACCAAGTTCAAGCAGTGTGCACTGCAGTGAACATAGAAGGCATGTTTAGCTACTTCTTTTATCTTTGCTTGAACACCTGCATGTGCCCCGTGCAACAGGTACTCGTCACCACAGTAAAATGTTGAGCATGTCTACATCAACGACATTTGTAACTCGGGATTTTCGTGTGAAGTGACCATGTTAAGGAGAGGTTTGCTAATGACATTCATGACCCAATTTACATCTTGTGACCAAATGACTTCAAAGAGGCTTAGTTACTTAGTTCAGTGTTAATTACACAACTCACTATACTTATTAATTAGACCTAGCAAGATGACTTTTTTATAAGTGGGGAATTGCGGGCAAATGACAATAATTAAGGCATTGATCTCTGTATGATGCAATTTCAAGGCAAGCGAAAACCAGTTTTGGTTAGGACATGAAGACTTTTTTTTGTTTGACACCTTTTCAGCTCTCTTTTCAGACTATTGTGACAGTGACATGAAAAAAGGTAATTACACAACGAGACTTTTTGATTCAACTTACAAAGTTGCATAAGCGTTTCGAGAGCATTTTGGGGGCTGCCTGAAGAATGGGAAAATTGGAAAGATTACTTATTCTTACTTTGTTCTTTTTATAAACACATTAGTGTATAACCTTACAGTTGTTGGTTGGAAAATGGAAAATGGAAAATGAAGGACCTGAATCCTAACAGGTATAAGTGAATGAAATCCGTGGATATCAGAACTTAATAGGACTCGTGAATTTTTCAATATCAGTTTCCTTACTTGGTACGATCCCCTTCACAGTTAGACCATCAACTTGAAGCTTGAACGTTGACATGTTCCATCACTTGCCATTTTTCACTTCCAATTCAATCATTTGACCAACTATGTTTATCTAATTGTTTGTACATGATGAACAGTGTAAAGTCAACATTTTAGATCATCGGGAAAATTAAGGTTGTTTATATTTTTATTTTAATTCAGGTTTCACTATTGGCATTTTTGACTGCTAAAACCTTTTCAGTGTTATGCTTTGTCAGTTGGAAGTACACACAAAATTGTTTATGAAGAACAGCATGTACGTAACTTTGACTGGGTTTTCTGCCAGTCAAACACATTTCCAGTTCCACACAACGTACCGTTCCAGAGTTTCAACATCTATTCCAATTACCAATCCTTGACTGAACAATACTAGGATTTCAAAACATTAACACATAGATCTGAACACAGTTTCTCTACAGAAGTCAGTGTTGGTAAACGATAATACAGCCACTTAGACCTGTGCGTAATTTTGACACCAGCGGTCTTTGCTCGTGCCCATGTCACGTTACAAGCACCAGTAAACATCCACAGTGCACCACACAACATCGACATTTTAATCAACAAAGTGAATCAAATGTTTTGATCAAAGATAGTTAAAAACGTTAGACAGGAGGAACCGAATCCAAGTTTAATAATAAGGATGAAAGTATGCGCATAATCATGACCACATCCTCAACACTGCTTTGACTTGTCAAAATTACCAGCGAGTCAGCAGTGCAGTCAGGAGACACAGAAAACAGCCTGTGCACCAGCGATAGAAAACGGTCGAAATTCACCAATCATTTCTCCTTCAACGATTCAAACAAGAAACCATCTTAATCTATACAAACTCGCTTTTCATCATTGCTAGTAACGTGACCGTTTGAGATCAAAGCTTGTAACATTTTGACATCATTTTCTTGAAAACCGGCCCCTCCACGTTCCCATCAAGCTCAAATGCTGCCGTATGCTGGTCGTATGTAAGTTGAAAATGGTTCTGGGTGATCGATGTCGCAAAGTAGTCGACCCTTTTTGTTATTTTGTCCAAGTCTCTCGAACTAAAATAAGACCGACACTTAAAAATGTAAGTCAATATTGTCTCCTACTCCTTCTGAAGCAATTGATTGATCCTTCTTTGATTATTTTGGGAGATTATTGCATCAATTCCAAATAGCTGTCGTAAAAATGCTCGTTGTCTGTTTACAGTTATGACATTGAGTGGCTGCTTGTTCGTAAAGCGTTTTGACCGCCAAAGTTACGAGCACGATGCCTATTTCTAATAAGTGCCTCGAAGAAATCTCATCGTGGAATGTCATTAACTTCTGTTAAGTGGTAGGCGCCCCGTTTTAGCAGATATTGGCAAAGTGTTTGCATGATTTTGCCGATATTTTTCACACTGTGCCCATTTCCGTTGATGACTGCTAAAATGTCACGCTTCGGCGATGGTCAAAAACCACAAAAATGTGTTTGACATGGTTTATTGCAAAATAATTGGAGGTGGACAATTGTTGATACAATATTATTTAATATCTACATGTTGATACCTGATTACTGACGATACTGTTCTGTGTTCATACTTGATGCCTTTTAATGTATTTCGCCGTTAATAATTGCTCGTAACATTTCACCACATCCGTGGAATGACCCATATATATGTGCAATCTGCTTCGGCATTTGGCAAAACAGGCAAAAGCACTTTCTCGCGGCACGGGTAAATGGTGGACTGGGACAAAGCACCTGTAAGAAGTGTAAACATCTACAATGTCTTTTGCTTAACAAAGGCTGTCATTAAATATGACACAACTGTTTGTGATACACAGGACGTCTGCTAACGTGTTTTCTGGGTTTGGTCATTTAACATTCTGCATAACTCTAGAGTTTGGTCAGTTGCATTGCATAGTGATGGATGATACAGTAGGTCAAGCTTGATAACAATATGGTGCACGAGCATTTCACTGTGCAAACTAAAATTTCCAACAATAACATCTCCTGTAATCCGAGGGAGGACAAAATGAATGAAAGTAACCAGGAGACTTGGCAAGGTTGAGTGTGAATGGATGCGTAACTTTCCATCTCTTAACTTGCCAGGCAGGACACGCCCTAAATGCATCCAGGCGGCAAGGGCGCGTTTCACAGAGGAAACTAGATGACGATTCAAAATATGTGTCACATTTGTACAAAATAATCAAGTGTGTCCCAGGTTAGGGTTAGCGCAATTCATAACACCGTCACGGTGAAGCCAGATACTGCCGTTCCCCTCTGGATGCAGTGGGGAGTGTCCGACCAATCATATTTCAGGGCGGAGTGCCCTGCCGGGATTGGATGTGGCTTAATTGTGGGCGGATTCTGCATCCATAAAAAGGCCCTCGTAAACATAGACTCAAGCAGAGTGAGACCGTCGGTGTAACAGAAAGGCAGCGCTGTAATTCAACGATGAGCTGGACGCTGAAGACTTTGATGCTGCCCCTGATGCTGCTGTGCTTGTGGCAGCTGCAGCAAGAAGGCGCACACGCCTGCAGATGTCCCCAGTTGCATCTCCAGCAGGCGTTTTGCCAAGCAGATGTTGGTAAATTGAACGGAACTCTACAAGAGCTTGTTATTTATTTATTTTTTTTAAATGGGTTCAAATACTGAGCAGTCTGCAGTATATTTGCAATGTTGTTTTGGTTGTATGTATAGTTGTGGTTTAAAATGGTGGCTTGTACTTTTTGACATTTCCATAGACTCTAAAGTCTCGTTACCATAAAATAATTTGTGACAATGACTCTTGCAACTTAGCATTTTTGTGTGATGTGACGATGTTAGGATCCAGGTGACGCAAGGGAACAACTTTTGCTGAAGCAGGTGTTTTTCATAAAGGCTGTTTACCTTTGTTGCCATTCCTGGTGACTTTCCATTCTACTTGGTGGCAAAATGACTGTAAACGATTGTGTTAACTACAATGCAAAGTAGACTTAAGTCTAGTAATTTCACGTGCCTGGTTTAGCAGTAATGTGCAAGTGTTGCAAATGACATTAATTAAGGGTTACCTTTTATAACTCCCCCAGATAAATTTCCACCTGGTGGCAAAATGGCTGACAGCAACTTTTTCAGGGGTCTATTTATTTCACAGCTCTTCCTAGACTTGTAGTTGCTCATGGCGTTGGTAAAGACTGTTACCTTAGGGGATTCCATTTCAGGTCAATTTTCAGCCTATGGATGCAACACTAAACTTCAAAGGCTCACTGTGAATTCCGTTACGTGAAACATTTAAAAAAAATATTTTCTGTCTTTCTAGTCATCAAGGCCATGGTTGTTGGAGTGACAGTTGGCGGTGGCTTCAAACCCATTAAGTATGACATCAAACTGAGCAAGGTGAAATGCGCATTATATTCATGCATCTGTATTTATGCAAATTTGACAAATCTACCTTGTTTGCTTTCCAGCTGTTCAAGGGCCCAAGAAAGAATTTTGATTCCATCTACACTGCGTCCAGCTCTGCCTCATGTGGAATCACTTTGACCAATGGTGTCAATTATCTACTTATGGGTATGGAAAAAAGCTGAAACTGTTTTCTCCCGTTGGAAATGATCTGGGTCCCGCAAAACCTTTATGAATGGCACCATCAACGCTTGAAGTAACATTTTAACTGGTTATGTCGTTGTTTACTGTCATACAAACAAAATTGGTAATAGTAATGATTCCTTACAGAAGAATGCAAATGAAGTCCTTTTGAAACACCACCTGCCTATGACCATTTTGTGACTTTGGAGGTTTACCACGTCTTTAACATTTGACCGAAGCGGCAAAGTCTTCCCGGTCACCTCACTTCCTCTCCTGTCGTCTTCCGCCATTACAGGTCGACTACAGTCTGACGGCTCGCTGCACATCTCCTCGTGTGACTTTTTCAAGCGCTGGCAGGACTTGAGCATCATCCAAAAGGGAGGTGTGTTGCAGTGCTACCAAAAGGGCTGCGATTGCAAGGTAGGAACACAAGGGATGGATTTAAGATTGGAGTGGCCACTAACTTGTCATCCACTTGAATGAATCAACGCTTTCATGGATGCTGTTAATATATGGAAAAGCGCTAACTGCTTTAACAATATTAGCATCTAGCAGTCGTTCAATGTGGTGTAAACCTGTCGTTTAAATCCCTGTGCTCACCCTAAGCCGCAGATCGCACGCTGAATCTCCTTCCCGTGCGGCGTCAGTGGCCCGACCGAGTGCTGGTGGCCCGACTTCCTGATGGCTTTGCTGTACCGACAGTTCTTGTTCCCGGGAAAGGGGGTTTACCTCTCTCAAACAGGGTTTCATGGAATCCAAAAGCTGTTGACTCCAAATGAAAAATAAATGAATAAAATCAATGCAGTGTGTGTGTCTTATTTTTCCCCAATTGTAACAATTCCAAAGCCCTTGTTTGTAAACTTTATTATATATTAAAATAATATACGTTAATGTTGGGAATAACATGAGCTGGCCTGCTAACTTGCTCTTTACTGTGAAGATGGTTCAGCCTAAAGCATGTTAAGAAAATAGGATTCCACCAGCCATAGCCCTTGTTTTATAAATCATGCCAACTATTCATTAAGCAGAGCATTCTTGCCACTTTGGCAAGATCCATTATTTATAATCTGTAGTTCAATCTTTTATAAAAGACCTTGTTTGTGAGAAGGAAACTCCAGTTATTGCATAATGAACCTGTAAGTGTACAGTATACGGTTTGTTTTTTTCCTCTGAAAATTGGATGGAACCCTTCACATATTTCAACTAACATTGGTATTTTGAAGCAACTATATATGAAGTTAGACTTGTGCTTTGAGATCTTTTAATGAATTGCATGTTTAAGGCTCAATGTGTGCCACATGCTTTTAATAAGCCCAAAGTGAAGTTAGCAAGTAATTGATTTGTTTTGTTGGTATACACTTGAAATATAACAATTGCAACTGGGCTATACTGGAATGATAAGTTGGGAATCTATAAGATCTGACCCATTCTCTGCTTGCTGTCAAAAACGCCTAACTGCTCAGGTGTCAGTAATTAACAGCTTGCTTTTAATTCCTTTTTGTTTTTTAAACCTTTTTGCGCTTCTGAAAAATTTTCACATTTCAATTATCCATCCATCCATTTTCTTTACCGCTTATCCCCACCAGGGTCGCGGGTTGCTGGAGCCTATCCCAACTATCTTTGTCGGGATACACCCTAAACTGGTCGCCAGCCAATCGCAGGGCACATAGGAACAAACAACCATTCGCACTCACATTCACACCTATGGGCAATTTAGAGTCTTCAATCAACCAACCACGCATGTTTTTGGGATGTGGGAGGAAACCGGAGTGCCCGGAGAAAACCCACCCAGGCAGAGGGAGAACATGCAAACTCCACACAGGCGGGGCCGGGATTTGAACCCCGGTCCCCAGAACTGTGAGGCAGATGTGCCAACCAGTCGTCCAACATGCCAGCACATTTAAATTAAGTTGATTAAACTTCAAGCAAGCGCATGTGTGCGTAGTTAGAGGTGATTGGGGAAAGCCAGGTGAAAACAGTCATTAGTGTATTCAGGTCAGGTGACCTCACGTGGGCGGATTTTGCGCCTATAAAAAGGCCTTTGCGAACATGGAGTCAGGTAGAGCACACTGGTCGGTTTAGCAGAACAGACCTTTCACTCGGGAACAGCGGCCCTGTTTGCACGATCCAAACTGTCTCCTTTTTTTTGACCGTAGGCCTGACCGATCGACCATGTGCTGGACGGCGAAGAGTTTCGCGCTGCCCCTGGTGCTGCTGTGCTTGTGGGGGCTGCAGGAAGGAACGCAAGCCTGCAAATGTGTCGCCAGGCATCCCCAGGAGGTGTTTTGTCAATCGGATGTTGGTAAGTTCAACGGGACTCCACAGTAATTCATAGTTCCCAAGGAGAGGTGAGGGAACACGGATTTTTCTAAACGTTCTTAAATTTTTTTAAATTATTTTTTTTTAGTGGATGCCATTTCAGCTCAATTTGGTTCATGTTGTGGGGGAAAAAAAATTATTTTGTTAATTATCAGTCTAACTAGAGTTTAAATCAAACCTAGCAAGTTGCAAAATTGCAAGTGTTAAGGAAATGAAGGCAGTTTATGAATTTTTAGTCAGTGAGAAAATGGCTGCCAAAGAATCTTGAACACCTTGAGGCATTAAACTTATATCATTGATTGATGTTTTAAAGCTAGCAATTTGACCTGGAAGTTCAAGGTTCACAATGGTTTATACTTGTGCTGGTGCCATTTCTGGCTAATTTAAGTGCAACTTGTGCCAAAATGACTTACAATTCAAAAAGTAGTTATTTTTAAATCTAGCAGTTTCACTTGAATTGCCAGTAAAGTGCAAGTGTTGCAAATGACATTAAGGCTGACTGTTTTATGAGCCCATTTCAGATGCATTTCATGCATGTACCAAAATAACTGACTTTTTTTTTTTAAGAGGTCTGAAGTATTTTACAGCTATTCCTAGAGTTTGTAAAGTTGACTTTCATACACCAGAAAGTGAATGCAATGGCTCAAGTTTGTAAATCTATAAAAACTGTCTTTTCAGTCATCAAGGCAAAAGTGGTTGGGAAGGCTGCCTCTACCTTAAATCTTGTAAAGTATCGCATCAAACCGATCAAGGTAAGACTCGTCTTCATGTCTGCAAATTCACCATTTATCTAACTTGTTTGTTTTCCCAGATGTTCAAGGGCCCTGAAAAGCGGTTTTGTTCCATCTACACTGAACCCAATTCTGCAGCTTGTGGAGTCAATCTGGCCAATGCCACGGAGTATCTACTATCTGGTATATTTCACAAAAAACAGCGGAAAAAATCGATTCCGGGGCTTCAGTTTCAACAGTACATTAGAACGGCAACATTACAGATATTAGTAAATTTTGCAGGCAATGGCGACATAAACTTGTCACAAGTAGGAGACTACCTGCTAAAAATGTTTTGATTATTTTCTTGCCATTTCAAATTAATCTTGCATTAGCCTTTGAAAAAATGGTTTGGAGAGTGCCGCTTCGCAACATGTCGAAAATGAAACTGGCTCCTGCTCAGCCTGAAGTACACCTTGAACCATTCTTCATAGACCTGTAGCTTATGGATGAACCTAAACTCCCCCAGATCCCTGCTGTGCCATTAGAATGGGATGAACAACACTATTTTGGCTGCTGCTTTGTCATCGCATCTTTATTTAGAAGTAGACAGTTTTCTGTTGTAACTGTGACAAATGCATATACATTCCTGAGCTGTAGCCTACTTTTCAGCCATACCGGCGGGGCTAAAGTTACAAGGCTACTTCCTGTTTGGTCGCTCATAACTGCCAAATCTGGGCAAGCTTGCGTGCCACCCAGTTTCTCCACTCATTTCCCCTCCTGTCGTTTATCCACCATTACAGGCAGACTGGACTCTGAGGGTTTGATGCATGTCTCCCTGTGTGACTTTTTTCAACGCTGGGAAGACTTGAGCGCCATGCAAAAGAGAGGCCTGGTGCAGCGCTACCAAATGGGCTGCGATTGCAAGGTAGAAACGCCAAGGATGGATTTAAGATTAGAAAAATGTTTAAGCCACTTAAACAGAGTTCCTGCTGCAGTATTAATGATGATTTGGGGTAATGTGGAGACTGTTTTTAACAATAATTGCCGTTCCAGGAGTCACGCTACAATGTTGTGAGAGCATGAATTTCTGTCTCTTGCAGCTCACGCGCTGCACGTCCATCCCGTGCAGCAGCGGCCCGGCCGAGTGCTTGTGGGCGGACTTTCTGATGGTGAAGGTGTACCGACACTTTGCTTGCATCAAGAAAAGCGACGGTTCTTGTGCCTGGTACACTGGAGTCGCCTAGTCCAAAAAACGACTTCATGGATGTTGAAGACCCTTCACTCAAATAAACAAATTGAGTCAATGCAGTGTATTGTTTTCCCTGCCCCTTTTCTGACACGAGCACTTTTATACCAACTTCTGCTTAATGTTGGGCATAACCTGTACAAGCAAACGAGGTCACAATACTTTTTGCAACTGCTGTTTGTCTTCCAAGTAATTTCACATCGCCTTTTCAGAATAAAGGTTTTGATGCATTAGTGATTGGGGAGGGATACATTTAAAGTTGGTGGGGAAATTCACTCCCTTGTGCAATCTGATCTGTCTGTGATTCCAAATGTCATATCCCTTCCTGCTTTATGCTTGATTAATGCTACACATTTATTCACCATATATTGTCTGTGTACCTTTTTGTTGTAACACCTCATTCTTTAGCTGTGGCTTGGTTAATAAAACCTTGTATAAAAGAACTGATTTGTGTGGAGAAAATGTGCTTGTGAACAAGATGAACCCCTAGTAAGTGTATGTAGCGGTTTTTGTTCTAAAAATGTGGCGGTACACTTCATAGCGCTGGTATTAGGCTGAAATGACTCGTCCAAATTTGGTCGATTTTGTATTGCTTCACAAATTGAATTAGAAATTATCAACCAATGTAAAGTGTTGAAAATGGCATGCTCTGTTTGACAATGCAATGCTAATCCCTCAAATTTGGTTATTTTGGTTTTCTTATTGGATATACAAGGCTTTCACCAGAGGCCGGCAGTACATTTAAACTGACATTGGTATATTTAAGCCATTATATCAACTGCAAAGTTATACTGGTGCAATTGATAGTTACCCAATATTTAAGGACTGATTTAAGATGCACTTGAGCTTTGAATTT
This sequence comes from Phyllopteryx taeniolatus, assembly GCF_024500385.1. Classification (NCBI taxonomy): domain Eukaryota; kingdom Metazoa; phylum Chordata; class Actinopteri; order Syngnathiformes; family Syngnathidae; genus Phyllopteryx; species Phyllopteryx taeniolatus. The sequence goes on from NC_084517.1 coordinate 20,151,706, forward strand.
TTAAAAAGCTAGAGAGGAGTAATTGTTCACTTGTTGTAGGTATGCACTTTAGACAATTTATTGCAACTTATTTTGGAGCTACAGCTTGCTGAGCCCCTCGAGCTGAAGGGGGCTTGAGATATTGAGATTGACATGGGCCCATATCAATGACAAAACAATTTGTACTGATTTCGAGTCGGCAAAGACATCGTTTCGGGAATTCCCCACAGAGGGCCCCGTGCTAGCTGTAGCTGGCTGGAGGTTAGCAAGGAGCCCCGAGAGACAGCTGATAATGGTCCAAGTCTATGGCATCTGTAAATCCTCGTAGAAAATGCAATGACTTGTTGGTAATCTGTAATATCATCAATGGGACCCCCACTAGTAGGCTTGCTGTCAAAAAAAACAGGCAAATTTAAGTGTCAGCAAATAAGTGCTTGATTTCAATTGTTTTCTTTTTGGATTATATAACTGTGTTTTTGTTCTGAAATTTTTGCACTTATCAATTTTATTTCTTATTTTGGCAATGTATGTGACGTGTGCTTTCAGTGTCAGTAGTTACTGACCATGACTTCAAAGCTGTGATGCGACTGTGCTAACTTGTCGTCCGCCGTGCCACCCACTATTTGACTTGTTTTAAGATAAAGCCCAAACAAATCTACCTAGTTGACCACCCACTATTTGACTTGTTTTAACCTAAAGCCCAAACAAATCTACCTAGTTGAACAAAGCAAAAATGAACAAGAAACTGAAGAAACAATGGTGATCTAATAATTTCCATCACTGTTTACCATCGCTACACAAATAGCATCTTAGTAAAACAATTTAGTACTTAATAAAAAAAGACACTGATATGTAAAACAATTGATGTTAACAGGTTGGTGTGGCCCTCGGCAACCGCTTTGAAAAGTTAATTGCCCACACCTGGTGAAAACAGCAACAGCGTGTGCAAGTGACATCGCTTAATTGATAATTGTGGGCGGATTCTGCAGCCATAAAAAGGCCCACGTGAAGCTGAGATTAAGCAGAGCAAGCTAGCTGGTGCTCCAGAAGACAGCAACCCTTCTCCAACAGTGTCCTGAGCAACCTGAACCTTCTCATTTTTGCATTATTCTATAGATTTCTTGTTTTGTTTTTGTTTTTACTTTGTTGGCCTGCGCTATCAACAATGAGCTGGACGGTGAAGACTTTCGTGCTGCTGTGCTTGTGGCAGCTTCAGGAAGGAGCACAAGCCTGCAGCTGTTTTCCAAGGCATCCACAGGAGGCGTTTTGTCAAGCAGAAGTCGGTAAGTTGTGAACGGGCTCCTCATTAAGTCCAATTTTTATTTATTTATTTTTTAAATTGATTCAAACACTATGTAGTAGATTGTCGGGGAGTGATGTTTGCCAAATGTTTTTGTGGTCTGTGTGACATTTCCACACTTTAAAATCTAGTTACTGGAATAAAATGTATTTGTGCCAATTTCTCCATTAATGATGCTTCTTGCTTGTAATTTTTATATGAAGTGACCATGTTGACAGAGGTGAAGGAATAAAAACTTTAGCTAATAAGTTTGACCCTTTTTTTTTTTTTAGTTGATTCGCAATCCCCAGTTTACTTTGACAATGGCTTTAAAGCTACCTTTTTATAATTTCATGTATTTCAAATATTACTTGGATAAGCAGGGAACTGCAGGTGTTTCTAATGACATTGGGGCATTTTACTTTTATACGTTTTCCAGTGTAGTTTGTGACAATAACTTCATTGTCTTTGCAAATTGAACCCATCAAGCCTACTTTTTAAAGCTACCACGTTGACCTGGAAAAGTACCGCTTTCAATAGTGTACTTTAATTCCATTTCTGGCAAACCCTGTTTAATTTGTGGCAAAACGACTATAGAGTCCTTTTAGTTAATTGCAAATTGAAGTAGACTTAAAGCTACAGTAGCCATTCATTTGATAGTAACGTGCGGGTGTTGCTAATAACATTTCAGGTTGTTCAGTGGTGTGCAGTGCATTTTGGAAATTGTCACTGAAGTGACCAACTTTGCATGTTAGTTCTAATCTCATCAAAAAATCTAATCAATTGTCATTACAGAGAGAGAGAGAGGTGTATACCAAGGCACACCAAATGTGGTGCATGTTTTAAAAGCTGCTCACCGGTGATGGGACATTGTGACTTTCTATAGATGTTCCAGAAGTGATCATTCGGAAATGTAAACTCTGTCAGAGATTTGTAGAAAGGAAACAAATAATGCGCAACAAGTATCGTGAGAAATCCGTAACCTGTTCAGTGTCTTCACATTAGAGAAATTATTTTATTTTTGTATGTGTATCAGACTGGTGGCCCTTCACATTACTCAGTACCCATGTAGCTGTTGTAGACTACATAAGATGTGTCATAGGTTGCGGCCATGTTGGTGAGGTCGACGCTCCCACAGAAGGCAATACATGGACTGAAATTAAGTCTTGCGCATTTCTAAGAGTTTTGTGAGGATTACTGTTTGGTCAATGCCAAACCGTATGCTATCCATACACATTGAGGGTGGTGGAGCAAAGAGGGGGAAACAAAATACATTTGAAAGGGACTCAGAGTTCCCTTAATTGCACAGAACCATATGCAGCACAATGTACTGGCATCCTTTGGCTTTTGGTTTACTTGCTGTTCACAGCCACATGGAATGCGATGAAGCCGTTGACCTCCCTAGCTTAGCATTGCTGTCGGTATGGAGCGCAAAATGCGACTGTCGTATGCATATCTGTGCATGAGTAGTGAATGTAACATCTGCTTGCTTAAGAAAAACGGTAATTGTTCATAATGCCCATTTGTCCTCAACCAGCGATTGGGATTCTGAAGGCCCTGGGCAGATTACATTGACATGGGAACACACAGATGAAATCTGATTGGACAAATCTAGTGGAAACTGGGCAGTGAAGATGCACACTGAAATGAAGACCAAAGACTGAAAATCAATTATTAAATAGTTTGTACGGTACCTCATTTAATGACATTGTAAACATAGTGCTTCTGATGGTGTTCAGACCAGCAAAGAAGGCAGACCTGACTTCAGATTCCTTTCCACTCTGGCAAAATGATTGACTCTTTAAGGGGCCCTGAGCATTTATTTTGAAGCTCTTGCTGGACTTTTTTAAAGCTAGCAGTTATGAAAGCCATTGCATGCATTACTAATGTTGCCTTTGGGGATGCCATTACAGGTTCATTTGTGTGTAGCAATACTAACGTTTAAAGACTTTCTGTGGATTCAGTTACTTGAGGTTTTAAAAGTATTTTGAAGATGCTCAGTTCAAATTTACTGCTTCTACATCAAAGAAATAGTTTTGCATGATCTTGTATTTTGCTCTTGTCTTTTCACATCCAGAAAGTGCTGACAGTCAAACCTGTTTTCCTTTCATTTGGATTTGTGGTGCCGCCTTGGCCCCAAATCCTCAAAGCTCGATGCATCCTTTTGTTTTGAATGTAAATCTATAAAAGCTCATTGTCTTTCTAGTCATAAAGGCGACGGTTGTTGGGAAGGCTGACGTTGTCTTAAATACTGGTGAGAAAATGCCTGGTATCTTCAATCCTGGTGTCTCAAATGTTATCAAGTATGACATCAAACAGACTGAGGTAAAACATTCAGTCATCTACTCTATCTGTATGTATGCAAATTCAACATGACTACAACTTTATTTTTCAGGCATTCAAGGGCCCAGAAAAGCTTTTTGGTTCAGTCTACACTGCAAGCAACTCTGCGGCGTGTGGAGTCAATCTGGCCAATGGCACAGAGTATCTAATATCAGGTACATTTTAAATCTGTTCCATGGTCAAACTATAAAGTAACTTAATAGCAGTTATAGCACTAACAATGTTTGGGCAGTTTCCCCCCCCCGATTTACCACTTATAAACTACACTATGATCCTTAAACGTGTTTGAAACGCTTTTTTTTTTTTTTTTTTTTTTTTTTTTTTTTTTTTGTGGAGCTCATGGCTGAACCTAAACTTCCCCAGATCTCTGCAATGCCATTAGACTTTGCTGAACCAATCTCTCTTTCAGCAGTTGGGCATTGTCTCCGCTTCATTTACAAATCAAGCCAGGGATTTCTAACAGTGACTAATACATATTGCTGAGCTGTGGCCTACATTAAATCCAAACCAGTCGGGGAAAGGCACCAGGCGACTTCTCTTCGCTTGCGCTGCACCAACACAAAATATGGCCTAGCTTGTGCCTTCTTGCGGCGCAAACTGAGCGCAGCATGGAGGGGCCACAGTAGTATGCAGGTATTTTACAAGGGTCCTTTACTTACAGATGCTTCAAATGTTCCCATTTGCTCTCGTCTTACAGGCAGACTGGACAACAATGCTTTGCTGGATGTCTCCTTGTGTGACTTCTTTATGCGGTGGGAGGACATGAGCGCCACGCAAAAGAGAGGCGTGGCGCAGCGCTACCAAATGGGCTGCGATTGCAAGGTAGGAACAGTGTGGATTTAAGATTAGGAATTATTTTTGTTTATACCACTCTGTAGTGGCCAGAATTTATTAAATGCAGTTTTGCAATTAACTTAAAAAAAAAAAAACACCTTGTTCATAAAAACGTGGACAACTGCTGAGCCCATTTGAACTCTTGCTAACCAAAACGGTAGCACCTGATGCAAGTCAACACTCTTGCATTGGTGTTGCTGTACTGCATGTTGTAAAATGCATAATTTTGTTGCTAATGTGGAGAGTTGGAGACTAATTGGCATTCCAGTAGTCTCTCCCCAATGTTGTGTGAGAACATGAATTGATGAAGTTGCTGTCCTGTCACCTGCAGATCACACGCTGCTCATCTATCCCATGTGGAAGCAGCCGCGCGGAGTGCTTGTGGACAGACTTTCTGATGGGGAACTTGTTCCGACACTTTACTTGCATCAAGAAAAGCGACGGCTCATGTGCCTGGTACAATGGGGTCGCCTAACCCAAAAGAAAGCTGTGGATATTGAAGAACCTTCGATAAAAATAAAAGTATACTCATGGAACAATGCAGTGGTTTTGTTTCTCTCTTCCCCATGTACTTGGATGTACTCTGGCGTCACGACAGTGGTACATGTACCTTTCACTGGGACACGGGTAGGTTGGAACTTTGGTACCATTGGCTGCAATGTAGGCAAAGTTGTTTTTGAACTCCTGAACCTGACATGCTTATCCTGACAAATGACAAGGAGCCGGTTACGGTAGATGTAGTAGTTGCTCAAAAGAAACTGTTGAAGCATTACTGAAAGGGCTGCAATTGCAAGGCAGGAACACCTCGGATGGATTTAATATTCAAATTTATTTCTACCACTAACCGAATGGATGTCTGTCATTCCGCTTTGTCCTGTTCCATCTTGTCCTATCCTTCCCTCACAGGGTGTAGCACTACAGCCCGATGCAACACTGGTATCTAATGTTTCACTGTTGTAGATTTTACTTTTCTCATCCTGCAGAGAATTAGTGCTTTGTCTTTTGTCTTCGTTTCTTTCTCCCCTCAAGAGACTTTGTTCTGTTCGACTGGCTTCTGATTCTCAAACATCCATTATAAGAAACCACAGCGGAAGCTTAAAAACTCTTGTGACACAGTTAAACTGCTCTGGCATAAAAGGGATACAGATCCTCCATCGCTTGACCTAACAGCCGAACGGGACAAAAAAAAAAAAAAAAAAGTCATGCCGCTTTAACAAATAAATGCTTTGTTCATAGACTGTCATTGTGTGGACGAGCGCAAACTGGTTTAACAATGATTAGCCTTCCAGTCGTTGCTCCACAACATTGTGCGAACACGTCCTTGGTCACCTGCTGATCACACCTTGCTTCTCCCTCCCCGCCGCCTCGCCCATGAAAGGATTTATGGGAGTTAAAGGCTGTTAACTCTTAAATAAAAAAAATGAATGCAGTTTGCTTTTGTTCTTTGACAACGCAGCACTTCCCTACAAACCTCTGCTCACGAGCTCGACTGTAAATTTCAGCTCATTAGTGTGAAGATGTCGCATATGTTTCAGATGGCAATAATACAATCTGAAAAGTGATAAAAATGCTTTTACAAACATTGCAATCCACACTACTAGGACTAAATGGAATATTCCTTCTTGGACCCCTCATGTTCAGCCTGTATATGCTACCCTTGGGTCAAATTCTTCAGAACTTTAATTTTGACTATCATAGCTATGCAGATGATGCAGTTCTATCAAGCAGTGTTGCCAGATGACTACAGTTCAATTGAGGTTTTGTCAGTCTAAAACAACTATCTGGATGAGCCAAAATTTTCAATTAAAGCACAAAACTGAGTTGTTTTTGGCAATAAGAGAGAATTGCTGTTTGCAAATACCCGGAGTGACTCTCTTTAAAAACCAAAGACAAAGTCCGAAACCTTGGTGTTCTGATAGATTCTGACCTAACTTTTGACAGTCATATCAGATCAATTACTAAAACTGCCTTTCACCATCTGAACAACAAATCCAGAGTGAAGGCTTGCATGTGTCAAGCAGACCAGGAGAAGCTCATCCATGCTTTTATCTCAAGTAGACTTGACTATTGTAATGGTCTTCTGACTGGATTCCCGAATTGGAGCATTAAACCAATTTAGATTTAAAGTTCTGCCACTGGTCTATAAATCACTAAATGGTTTAAGTCCTGAATACATGAATGAAATGCTAATGGGATAAAAACCCAGTAGGGCTCTGAGATCGACAGACTCTGGTCAAACAGTGGAGCACAGAGTCCACAGCAAACATGGTGAAGCAGCATTTAGCTATTAAGCTGCACACTAATGGAATAAGTTGCCAACAGAAGTGGTCAGCCCCAAGTTTTTAAGTCCAGGTTGTTAACTTTTTTCCCCATGCTTATTAGAGCATTTCCACTTTTAAATTATATTTATTGCACTCTATGCTGTTTTAATTGTATTATTATTTTATTTTTCTTCTCTTGTAAATGTTTTTAAGCTGTTTTTTCTTTGTTTTTAAATGCTTTTAATCATGTAAAGCACATTGAGTTACCTTGTGTATGAAATGCGCTACAGATATAAATTTTTTCCCCAATTGTAACAATTCCAAAGCCCTTGTTTGTAAACTTTATTATATATTAAAATAATATACGTTAATGTTGGGAATAACATGAGCTGGCCTGCTAACTTGCTCTTTACTGTGAAGATGGTTCAGCCTAAAGCATGTTAAGAAAATAGGATTCCACCAGCCATAGCCCTTGTTTTATAAATCATGCCAAGTATTCATTAACCAGAGCATTCTTGCCACTTTGGCAAGATCCATTATTTATAATCTGTAGTTCAATCTTTTATAAAAGACCTTGTTTGTGAGAAGGAAACTCCAGTTATTGCATAATGAACCTGTAAGTGTACAGTATACGGTTTGTTTTTTTCCTCTGAAAATTGGATGGAACCCTTCACATATTTCAACTAACATTGGTATGTTGAAGCAACTATATATGAAGTTATACTTGTGCTTTGAGATCTTAATGAATTGCATGTTTAAGGCTCAATGTGTGCCACATGCTTTTAATCAGCCCAAAGTGAAGTTAGCAAGTAATTGATTTGTTTTGTTGGTATACACTTGAAATATAACAATTGCAACTGGGCTATACTGGAATGATAAGTTGGGAATCTATAAGATCTGACCCATTCTCTGCTTGCTGTCAAAAACGCCTAACTGCTCAGGTGTCAGTAATTAACAGCTTGCTTTTAATTCCTTTTTGTTTTTTAAACCTTTTTGCGCTTCTGAAAAATTTTCACATTTCAATTATCCATCCATCCATTTTCTTTACCGCTTATCCCCACCAGGGTCGCGGGTTGCTGGAGCCTATCCCAACTATCTTTGTCGGGATACACCCTAAACTGGTCGCCAGCCAATCGCAGGGCACATAGAAACAAACAACCATTCGCACTCACATTCACACCTATGGGCAATTTAGAGTCTTCAATCAACCTACCACGCATGTTTTTGGGATGTGGGAGGAAACCGGAGTGCCCGGAGAAAACCCACCCAGGCAGAGGGAGAACATGCAAACTCCACACAGGCGGGGCCGGGATTTGAACCCCGGTCCCCAGAACTGTGAGGCAGATGTGCCAACAAGTCGTCCAACGTGCCAGCACATTTAAATTAAGTTGATTAAACTTCAAGCAAGCGCATGGGTGCGTAGTTAGAGGTGATTGGGGAAAGCCAGGTGAAAACAGTCATTAGTGTATTCAGGTCAGGTGACCTCACGTGGGCGGATTTTGCGCCTATAAAAAGGCCCTTGCGAACATGGAGTCAGGTAGAGCACACTGGTCGGTTGAGCAGAACAGACCTTTCACTCGGGAACAGCGGCCCTGTTTGCACGATCCAAACTGTCTCCTTTTTTTTGACCGTAGGCCTGACCGATCGACCATGTGCTGGACGGCGAAGAGTTTCGCGCTGCCCCTGGTGCTGCTGTGCTTGTGGGGGCTGCAGGAAGGAACACAAGCCTGCAAATGTGTCGCCAGGCATCCCCAGGAGGTGTTTTGTCAATCGGATGTTGGTAAGTTCAACGGGACAAAATTGCAAGTGTTAAGGAAATGAAGGCAGTTTATGAATTTTTAGTCAGTGAGAAAATGGCTGCCAAAGAATCTTGAACACCTTGAGGCATTAAACTTATATCATTGATTGATGTTTTAAAGCTAGCAATTTGACCTGGAAGTTCAAGGTTCACAATGGTTTATACTTGTGCTGGTGCCATTTCTGGCTAATTTAAGTGCAACTTGTGCCAAAATGACTTACAATTCAAAAAGTAGTTATTTTTAAATCTAGCAGTTTCACTTGAATTGCCAGTAAAGTGCAAGTGTTGCAAATGACATTAAGGCTGACTGTTTTATGAGCCCATTTCAGATGCATTTCATGCATGTACCAAAATAACTGACTTTTTTTTTTTTAAGAGGTCTGAAGTATTTTACAGCTATTCCTAGAGTTTGTAAAGTTGACTTTCATACACCAGAAAGTGAATGCAATGGCTCAAGTTTGTAAATCTATAAAAACTGTCTTTTCAGTCATCAAGGCAAAAGTGGTTGGGAAGGCTGCCTCTACCTTAAATCTTATAAAGTATCGCATCAAACCGATCAAGGTAAGACTCTTCTTCATGTCTGCAAATTCACCATTTATCTAACTTGTTTGTTTTCCCAGATGTTCAAGGGCCCTGAAAAGCGGTTTTGTTCCATCTACACTGAACCCAATTCTGCAGCTTGTGGAGTCAATCTGGCCAATGCCACGGAGTATCTACTATCTGGTATATTTCACAAAAAACAGCGGAAAAAATCGATTCCGGGGCTTCAGTTTCAACAGTACATTAGAACGGCAACATTACAGATATTAGTAAATTTTGCAGGCAATGGCGACATAAACTTGTCACAAGTAGGAGACTACCTGCTAAAAATGTTTTGATTCTTTTCTTGCCGTTTCAAATTAATCTTGCATTAGCCTTTGAAAAAATGGTTTGGAGAGTGCCACTTCGCAACATGTCGAAAATGAAACTGGCTCCTGCTCAGCCTGAAGTACACCTTGAACCATTCTTCATAGACCTGTAGCTTATGGATGAACCTAAACTCTCCCAGATCCCTGCTGTGCCATTCGAATGGGATGAACAACACTATTTTGGCTGCTGCTTTGTCATCGCATCTTTATTTAGAAGTAGACAGTTTTCTGTTGTAACTGTGACAAATGCATATACATTCCTGAGCTGTAGCCTACTTTTCAGCCATACCGGCGGGGCTAAAGTTACAAGGCTACTTCCTGTTTGGTCGCTCATAACTGCCAAATCTGGGCAAGCTTGCGTGCCACCCAGTTTCTCCACTCATTTCCCCTCCTGTCGTTTATCCACCATTACAGGCAGACTGGACTCTGAGGGTTTGATGCATGTCTCCCTGTGTGACTTTTTTCAACGCTGGGAAGACTTGAGCGCCATGCAAAAGAGAGGCCTGGTGCAGCGCTACCAAATGGGCTGCGATTGCAAGGTAGAAACGCCAAGGATGGATTTAAGATTAGAAAAATGTTTAAGCCACTTAAACAGAGTTCCTGCTGCAGTATTAATGATGATTTGGGGTAATGTGGAGACTGTTTTTAACAATAATTGCCGTTCCAGGAGTCACGCTACAATGTTGTGAGAGCATGAATTTCTGTCTCTTGCAGCTCACGCGCTGCACGTCCATCCCGTGCAGCAGCGGCCCGGCCGAGTGCTTGTGGGCGGACTTTCTGATGGTGAAGGTGTACCGACACTTTGCTTGCATCAAGAAAAGCGACGGTTCTTGTGCCTGGTACACTGGAGTCGCCTAGTCCAAAAAACGACTTCATGGATGTTGAAGACCCTTCACTCAAATAAACAAATTGAGTCAATGCAGTGTATTGTTTTCCCTGCCCCTTTTCTGACACGAGCACTTTTATACCAACTTCTGCTTAATGTTGGGCATAACCTGTACAAGCAAACGAGGTCACAATACTTTTTACAACTGCTGTTTGTCTTCCAAGTAATTTCACATCGCCTTTTCAGAAAAAAGGTTTTGATGCATTAGTGATTGGGGAGGGATACATTTAAAGTTGGTGGGGAAATTCACTCCCTTGTGCAATCTGATCTGTCTGTGATTCCAAATGTCATATCCCTTCCTGCTTTATGCTTGATTAATGCTGCACATTTATTCACCATATATTGTCTGTGTACCTTTTTGTTGTAACACCTCATTCTTTAGCTGTGGCTTGGTTAATAAAACCTTGTATAAAAGAACTGATTTGTGTGGAGAAAACGTGCTTGTGAACAAGATGAACCCCTAGTAAGTGTATGTAGCGGTTTTTGTTCTAAAAATGTGGCGGTACACTTCATAGCGCTGGTATTAGGCTGAAATGACTCGCCCAAATTTGGTCGATTTTGTATTGCTTCACAAATTGAATTAGAAATTATCAACCAATGTAAAGTGTTGAAAATGGCATGCTCTGTTTGACAATGCAATGCTAATCCCTCAAATTTGGTTATTTTGGTTTTCTTTGGATATACAAGGCTTTCATCCAGAGGCCGGCAGTACATTTAAACTGACATTGGTATATTTAAGCCATTATATCAACTGCAAAGTTATACTGGTGCAATTGATAGTTACCCAATATTTAAGGACTGATTTAAGATGCACTTGAGCTTTGAATTTTTAAAAAGCTAGAGAGGAGTAATTGTTCACTTGTTGTAGGTATGCACTTTAGACAATTTATTGCAACTTATTTTGGAGCTACAGCTTGCTGAGCCCCTCGAGCTGAAGGGGGCTTGAGATATTGAGATTGACATGGGCCCATATCAATGACAAAACAATTTGTACTGATTTCGAGTCGGCAAAGACATCGTTTCGGGAATTCCCCAAAGAGGGCCCCGTGCTAGCTGTAGCTGGCTGGAGGTTAGCAAGGAGCCCCGAGAGACAACTGATAATGGTCCAAGTCTATGGCATCTGTAAATCCTCGTAGAAAATGCAATGACTTGTTGGTAATCTGTAATATCATCAATGGGACCCCCACTAGTAGGCTTGCTGTCAAAAAAAACAAGCAAATTTAAGTGTCAGCAAATAAGTGCTTGATTTCAATTGTTTTCTTTTTGGATTATATAACTGTGTTTTTGTTCTGAAATTTTTGCACTTATCAATTTTATTTCTTATTTTGGCAATGTATGTGACGTGTGCTTTCAGTGTCAGTAGTTAATGACCATGACTTCAAAGCTGTGATGCGACTGTGCTAACTAGTCGTCTGCCGTGCCACCCACTATTTGACTTGTTTTAAGCTAAAGCCCAAACAAATCTACCTAGTTGACCACCCACTATTTGACTTGTTTTAAGCTAAAGCCCAAACAAATCTACCTAGTTGAACAAAGCAAAAATGAACAAGAAACTGAAGAAACAATGGTGATCTAATAATTTCCATCACTGTTTACCATCGCTACACAAATAGTATTTTAGTAAAACAATTTAGTACTTAATAAAAAAAGACACTGATATGTAAAACAATTGATGTTAACAGGTTGGTGTGGCCCTCGGCAACCGCTTTGAAAAGTTAATTGCCCACACCTGGTGAAAACAGCAACAGCGTGTGCAAGTGACATCGCTTAATTGATAATTGTGGGCGGATTCTGCAGCCATAAAAAGGCCCACGTGAAGCTGAGATTAAGCAGCGCAAGCTAGCTGGTGCTCCAGAAAACAGCAACCCTTCTCCAACAGTGTCCTGAGCAACCTGAACCTTCTCATTTCTGCATTATTCTATAGATTTCTTGTTTTTTTTTTTTTACTTTGTTGGCCTGCGCTATCAACAATGAGCTGGACGGTGAAGACTTTTGTGCTGCTGTGCTTGTGGCAGCTTCAGGAAGGAGCACAAGCCTGCAGCTGTTTTCCAAGGCATCCACAGGAGGCGTTTTGTCAAGCAGAAGTCGGTAAGTTGTGAACGGGCTCCTCATTAAGTCCAATTTTTATTTTTTTTTTAAATTGATTCAAACACTATGTAGTAGATTGTCGGGGAGTGTTTGTTTGCCAAATGTTTTTGTGGTCTGTGTGACATTTCCACACTTTAAAATCTAGTTACTGGAATAAAATGTAATTGTGCCAATTTCTCCATTAATGATGCTTCTTGCTTGTAATTTTTGTATGAAGTGACCATGTTGACAGAGTTGAAGGAATAAAAACTTTAGCTAATAAGTTTGACCCTTTTTTTTTTAGTTGATTCGCAATCCCCAGTTTACTTTGACAATGGCTTTAAAGCTACGTTTTTATAATTAATTTCATGTATTTCAAATATTACTCGGATAAGCAGGGAACTGCAGGTGTTTCTAATGACATTGGGGCATTTTACTTTTATACGTTTTCCAGTGTAGTTTGTGACAATAACTTCAATGTCTTTGCAAATTGAACCCATCAAGCCTACTTTTTAAAGCTACCATGTTGACCTGGAAAAGTACCGCTTTCAATAGTGTACTTTAATTCCATTTCTGGCAAACCCTGTTTAATTTGTGGCAAAACGACTATCGAGTCCTTTTAGTTAATTGCAAATTGAAGTAGACTTAAAGCTACAGTAGCCATTCATTTGATAGTAACGTGCGGGTGTTGCTAATAACATTTCAGGTTGTTCAGTGGTGTGCAGTGCATTTTGGAAATTGTCACTGAAGTGACCAACTTTGCATGTTAGTTCTAATCTCATCAAAAAATCTAATCGTCATTACAGAGAGAGAGAGAGGTGTATACCAAGGCACACCAAATGTGGTGCATGTTTTAAAAGCTGCTCACCGGTGATGGGACATTGTGACTTTCTATAGATGTTCCAGAAGTGATCATTCGGAAATGTAAACTCTGTCAGAGATTTGTAGAAAGGAAACAAATAATGCGCAACAAGTATCGTGAGAAATCCGTAACCTGTTCAGTGTCTTCACATTAGAGAAATTTATTTTTATTTTTGTATGTGTATCAGACTGGTGGCCCTTCACATTACTCAGTACCCATGTAGCTGTTGTAGACTACATAAGATGTGTCATAGGTTGCGGCCATGTTGGTGAGGTCGACGCTCCCACAGAAGGCAATACATGGACTGAAATTAAGTCTTGTGCATTTCTAAGATTTTTGTGAGGATTACTGTTTGGTCAATGCCAAAGCGTATGCTATCCATACACATTGAGGGTGGTGGAGCAAAGAGGGGGAAAAAAAAAATACATTTGAAAGGGACTCAGAGTTCCCTTAATTGCACAGAACCATATGCAGCACAATGTACTGGCATCTTTGCTTTGGTTTACTTGCCGTTCACAGCCACATGGAATGCGATGACGCCGTTGACCTCCCTAGCTTAGCATTGCTGTCGGTATGGAGCGCAAAATGCGACTGTCGTATGCATATCTGTGCATGAGTAGTGAATGTAACATCTGCTTGCCTAAGAAAAACGGTAATTGTTCATAATGCCCATTTGTCCTCAACCAGCGATTGGGATTCTGAAGGCCCTGGGCAGATTACATTGACATGGGAACACACAGATGAAATCTGATTGGACAAAATCTAGTGGAAACTGGGCAGTGAAGATGTGCACTGAAATGAAGACCAAAGACTGAAAATCAATTATATTAAATAGTTTGTACAGTACCTCATTTAATGACATTGTAAACATAGTGCTTCTGATGGTGTTCAGACCAGCAAAGAAGGCAGACCTGACTTCAGATTCCTTTCCACGCTGGCAAAATGATTGACTCTTTAAGGGGTCCTGAGCATTTATTCTGAAGCTCTTGCTGGACTCTTTTAGAGCTAGCAGTTATGAAAGCCATTGCATGCATTACTAATGTTGCCTTTGGGGATGCCATTACAGGTTCATTTGTGTGTAGCAATACTAACTTTTAAAGACTTAATGTGGATTCAGTTACTTGAGATTTTAAAAGTATTTTAAAGATGCTCAGTTCAAATTTACTGATTCTACATCAAAGAAATAGTTTTGCATGATCTTGTATTTTGCTCTTGTCTTTTCACATCCAGAAAGTGCTGACAGTCAAACCTGTTTTCCTTTCATTTGGATTTGTGGTGCCACCTTGGCCCCAAATCCTCAAAGCTCGATGCATCCTTTTGTTTTGAATGTAAATCTATAAAAGCTCATTGTCTTTCTAGTCATAAAGGCGACGGTTGTTGGGAAGGCTGACGTTGTCTTAAATACTGGTGAGAAAATGCCTGGTATCTTCAATCCTGGTGTCTCAAATGTTATCAAGTATGACATCAAACAGACTGAGGTAAAACATTCAGTCATCTACTCTATCTGTATGTATGCAAATTCAACATGACTACAACTTGATTTTTCAGGCATTCAAGGGCCCAGAAAAGCTTTTTGGTTCCGTCTACACTGCAAGCAACTCTGCAGCGTGTGGAGTCAATCTGGCCAATGGCACAGAGTATCTAATATCAGGTACATTTTAAATCTGTTCCATGGTCAAACTATAAAGTAACTTAATAGCAGTTATAGCACTAACAATGTTTGGGTAGTTCCCCCCCCCCCCCCCCCCCGATTTACCACTTATAAACTACACTATGATCCTTAAACGTGTTTGAAACGCTTTTTTTATTTTTATTTTTTTGTGGAGCTCATGGCTGAACCTAAACTTCCCCAGATCTCTGCAATGCCATTAGACTTTGCTGAACCAATCTCTCTTTCAGCAGTTGGGCATTGTCTCCGCTTCATTTACAAATCAAGCCAGGGATTTCTAACAGTGACTAATACATATTGCTGAGCTGTGGCCTACATTAAATCCAAACCAGTCGGGGAAAGGCACCAGGCGACTTCTCTTCGCTTGCGCCGCACCAACACAAAATATGGCCTAGCTTGTGCCTTCTTGCGGCGCAAACTGAGTGCAGCATGGAGGGGCCACAGTAGTATACAGGTATTTTACAAGGGTCCTTTACTTACAGATGCTTCAAATGTTCCCATTTGCTCTCGTCTTACAGGCAGACTGGACAACAATGCTTTGCTGGATGTCTCCTTGTGTGACTTCTTTATGCGGTGGGAGGACATGAGCGCCACGCAAAAGAGAGGTGTGGCGCAGCGCTACCAAATGGGCTGCGATTGCAAGGTAGGAACAGTGTGGATTTAAGATTAGGAATTATTTTTGTTTATACCACTCTGTAGTGGCCAGAACTTATTAAATGCAGTTTTACAATTAACTTAAAAAAAAAAAAACACCTTGTTCATAGAAACGTGGACAACTGCTGAGCCCATTTGAACTCTTGCTAACCAAAACGGTAGCACCTGATGCAAGTCAACACTCTTGCATTGGTGTTGCTGTACTGCATGTTGTAAAATGCATAATTTTGTTGCTAATGTGGAGAGTTGGAGACTAATTGGCATTCTAGTAGTCTCTCCCCAATGTTGTGTGAGAACATGAATTGATGAAGTTGCTGTCCTGTCACCTGCAGATCACACGCTGCTCATCTATCCCATGTGGAAGCAGCCGCGCGGAGTGCTTGTGGACAGACTTTCTGATGGGGAACTTGTTCCGACACTTTACTTGCATCAAGAAAAGCGACGGCTCATGTGCCTGGTACAATGGGGTCGCCTAACCCAAAAGAAAGCTGTGGATATTGAAGAACCTTCGATAAAAATAAAAGTATACTCATGGAACAATGCAGTGGTTTTGTTTCTCTTCTCCCCATGTACTTGGATGTACTCTGGCATCACGACAAAGTGGTACATGTACCTTTCACTGGGACACGGGTAGGTTGGAACTTTTGTACCATTGGCTGCAATGTAGGCAAAGTTGTTTTTGAACTCCTGAACCTGACATGCTTATCCTGACAAATGACAAGGAGCCGGTTACGGTAGATGTAGTAGTTGCTCAAAAGAAACTGTTGAAGCATTACTGAAAGGGCTGCAATTGCAAGGCAGGAACACCTCGGATGGATTTAATATTCAAATTTATTTCTACCACTAACCGAATGGATGTCTGTCATTCCGCTTTGTCCTGTTCCATCTTGTCCTATCCTTCCCTCACAGGGTGTAGCACTACAACCCGATGCAACACTCGTATCTAATGTTTCACTGTTGTAGATTTTACTTTTCTCATCCTGCAGAGAATTAGTGCTTTGTCTTTTGTCTTCGTTTCTTTCTCCCCTCTAGAGACTTTGTTCTGTTCGACTGGCTTCTGATTCTCAAACATCCATTATGAAACCACAGCGGAAGCTTAAAAACTCTTGTGACACAGTTAAACTGCTCTGGCATAAAAGGGATACAGATCCTCCATCGCTTGACCTAACAGCCGAACAGGACATAAAAGAAAAAAAAAAAATCATGCCGCTTTAACAAATAAATGCTTTGTTCATAGACTGTCATTGTGTGGACGAGCGCAAACTGGTTTAACAATGATTAGCCTTCCAGTCGTTGCGCCACAACATTGTGCGAACACGTCCTTGGTCACCTGCTGATCACACCTTGCTTCTCCCTCCCCGCCGCCTTGCCCATGAAAGGATTTATGGGAGTTAAAGGCTGTTAACTCTTAAATAAAAAAAATTAAAAAAATGAATGCAGTTTGCTTTTGTTCTTTGACAACGCAGCACTTCCCTACAAACCTCTGCTCACGAGCTCGACTGTAAATTTCAGCTCATTAGTGTGAAGATGTCGCATATGTTTCAGATGGCAATAATACAATCTGAAAAGTGATAAAAATGCTTTTACAAACATTGCAATCCACACTACTAGGACTAAATGGAATATTCCTTCTTGGACCCCTCATGTTCAGCCTGTATATGCTACCCTTGGGTCAAATTCTTCAGAACTTTAATTTTGACTATCATAGCTATGCAGATGATGCAGTTATATCAAGCAGTGTTGCCAGATGACTACAGTTCAATTGAGGTTTTGTGTCAGTCTAAAACAACTATCTGGATGAGCCGAAATTTTCAATTAAAGCACAAAACTGAGTTGTTTTTGGCAATAAGAGAGAATTGCTGTTTGCAAATACCCGGAGTGACTCTCTTTAAAAACCAAAGACAAAGTCCGAAACCTTGGTGTTCTGATAGATTCTGACCTAACTTTTGACAGTCATATCAGATCAATTACTAAAACTGCCTTTCACCATCTGAACAACAAATCCAGAGTGAAGGCTTGCATGTGTCAAGCAGACCAGGAGAAGCTCATCCATGCTTTTATCTCAAGTAGACTTGACTATTGTAATGGTCTTCTGACTGGATTCCCGAATTGGAGCATTAAACCAATTTAGATTTAAAGTTCTGCCACTGGTCTATAAATCACTAAATGGTTTAAGTCCTGAATACATGAATGAAATGCTAATGGGATAAAAACCCAGTAGGGCTCTGAGATCGACAGACTCTGGTCAAACAGTGGAGCACAGAGTCCACAGCAAACATGGTGAAGCAGCATTTAGCTATTAAGCTGCACACTAATGGAATAAGTTGCCAACAGAAGTGGTCAGCCCCAAGTTTTTAAGTCCAGGTTAAAAACTTTTTTCCCCATGCTTATTAGAGCATTTCCACTTTTAAATTATATTTCTTGCACTCTATGCTGTTTTAATTGTATTATTATTTTATTTTTCTTCTCGTAAATGTTTTTAAGCTGTTTTTTCTTTGTTTTTAAATGCTTTTAATCATGTAAAGCACATTGAGTTACCTTGTGTATGAAATGCGCTACAGATATAAATTTGCTTTGCTTTGCTTACGTTGCAAATGTCTACTCTATGTATTTAACAATTTCCATTTTAAATTTGTTTTAATTTATTTTATTTTCCTGGACCATACTTTGGATGCTGCGTAACAGTTTCAATGTAATTTTTCAGTAACGAGTGCCTTCATAATGGTCAGTCACCCTGAGTGGAGTATGATGCCCCTGTCCATATTATATTCCTGAACACTAGATGGAGCCAAATTTACAGTTTCCTGGACCAGACCGTAGCAGCCTTGTTAAACATGGATTAGCATTGAAATCATTTTACTGGTCAGGCGGAAACAAAACAACTCATTTTGAGGTAAACTAATATTTTGACACGACAAAATAAGCCTTGTTTTTAGACTTTCCCAAATGTGGGAATGAAATTATGTTAAAATGTACAAAACTGAACTTTATCCTTGCCTGGCTGGGAGCTTGGCAACCCTAAACCTCTGATCCTAGAATTAACCCGGCTCCAAAACGATCTCAAAACGCAATAAACTCCATTAAACACTCTACAAACAACAGTATAGAAACTATAAAATCAATCCAAACTGAGCTGACTGCAATTCTATTCCAAAACAAAAGAACCACTTCCGAAAGCAGTCATGTGGTACAAAGAAGGCATCTGACATCATCATTTCGGCTCCTCCCCTAATTGAAGCAAGCCTGGATATACACGCTTTGCGGGAACACCCCCTCATTACTCGACACGCACTTCGAAGCCTTCGAACACATCGCTTAAGTTGACTTATTTTTTTTCTTGACTTTGCAGGCCTGAACTTACGACCGATGAAGATCTTCACGCTGCCGCTGGTGCTGCTCTGCTTTTGGCGGCCACAGGAAGGCGTACAAGCCTGCACCTGTGTGCCGACGCATCCCCAGCAGGTGTTTTGCCGATCAGATGTCGGTAAGTTGAACTGGACTGGGCTCCACGTCGTCATTGTTACCCGTTTTTTTAAGGGTTCAAATGCTACTTCGTATATTTTGGAGCGTGTTCATTGCTGTACACGCATGATTGTGGCATGATTCACTTTGTGACATTTCCTCTCACGTTTAAGCAGTGGCTGTGCAAAAGGGGTCGGGGGACCAGTGCACCCCTAACACTGTGTTTGCCCCCCTCCCCAAGAAGGGATTGTTTTGCGACTGAACTGGTCAGTCAATATTTTGACTTTTTTTAAAAAAACCTTGGCCGTCGTCTGGCCACCCCACTAAAATTTGT
This sequence comes from Phyllopteryx taeniolatus, assembly GCF_024500385.1. Taxonomy (NCBI): domain Eukaryota; kingdom Metazoa; phylum Chordata; class Actinopteri; order Syngnathiformes; family Syngnathidae; genus Phyllopteryx; species Phyllopteryx taeniolatus. The sequence goes on from NC_084517.1 coordinate 20,171,042, forward strand.
CTCGAACCGCCACTGCGTTTAAGTCTAGTTACCGTAGTAAAATGTTATTGACAATTTGTCCATTAATGACTTTTCTAACTTTTTTGTGTGAAGTGACCATGTTAAGGAGAGGCGAGGGCAGGTCAGTTTGCTAATGACATTAATGACACAATTTACATCTTGTAGCAAAAGGACTTCAAAGAGGCTTAGTTGTTTAGTTCAGTGTTAATTACACAACTCACTATACTTATTAATTAGACCGAGCAAGTTGACCTTTTTGGAAGTGGGGAATTGCAGGCTAATGACAATAATTAAGGCATTGACCTTTGTGGGACAGCATTTCAACACAAGCGAAAAACAGTTTTGGTTAGGACATTAAGACTTGTTTTGGTTGACGCCTTTTCAGCTCTTTTCAGACTATTGTGACAGTGACATTAAAAAAGGTAATTACACAACTCGACTTTTTGATTCAACTTAGAAAGTTGCATAAGCGTTTCGAGAGCATTTTGGGCCGTGCCTGAGGAATGGCAAAATTGGAAAGATGACTTATTTTTACTTTTTTTTCTTTTTTTAAACACGCTAGTGTATATATATTGCTGTTTTCTCTTTTGTTTTATTGCAAAGCAATACAAGTATGTCAGGAAAGTCATTTTACCTGATACCCAGACAAAAAACAACAGTAATCTAGTAAATATCACCTATTTACTTCACAGTCACACTGATTGAATTTTTGGCAAAAAGGTTTTTGAATCAATTTCAAGCCACTGAATCGTTTTGACTCGTATCGTTCGAAATGAACCAGTATCGTCCTTGACAGGAATTGGCAACCACAAACTGTGATACAAATGACGGCATTTCAAGGCAAGAGAAAACAGGTTTTGGCATAGATGTGAATAGAGAGATAGAATATCCATCCATCCATTTTCTTTAGCGCTTATCCTCACTCGGGTCGCGGGCGTGCTGGAGCCTATCCCAGCTATCTTTGGGCGAGAGGCAGGGTACACCCTGAACTGGTCGCCGGCCAATCGCGGGGCACATATAAACAAACAACCATTCGCGCACGCATCCACACCTACGGGCAATTTAGAGTTCCACCTCGCAAATTGATGTAGATAAGTGGGTAATTGCAGGTTTAACAAGTGACTTTAATTTGCAAGACACTGATACCCCGAAATGCTCCCAGGGCGCTTCGGCTGCCCCCTGCTCCAGTGCGTTCCCCTAACATGTGGATGTGTTCACTGTGATGGGTTAAATGCAGAGAACAAATTTCATGTGCATGCATGCATGCATGTTCATGACAATAAAAAGTGATTCTTCTTCTTCTTCTCATTAAGGCAGTTTACCTTTTTATGCTGCTGTTTCAAGTCCATTTGTTTTCAATGATGTATTTTGTGACAATGTTTGGCAAAATTATTGCAAATGTTTGTGGGCTTCAAGTGAACTGTTGACAGTATGTTGAAGCGCAACTTCTTTCGTTTGGATTCGCGCTGCCGTCTTGGTCCCAAATCCTCAAACCTGGCTTGCCCTTTTGTTTTTAATGCAGATCACCTTTAAAAACGTTTCTCTTTCTAGTCATCAGGGCAAAGGTTGTTGGAGTGACCACTGGCACACAAGTTTCTTATTACGAACCCATTAAGTATCACATCCACCAAATCCAGGTAAAAAAAAAGTGATTATCTTCATGTATCTATCTGCATGTATGCAAATTAGACATACATCGAACTTGTTTGTTTTGCAGTTGTTCAAGGGCCCTCAAAACTATTTTGATGCCATCTACACTGCACCCAACTCTGCCGCATGTGGAGTCACTCTGAGCATCGGCATCGAGTATCTACTCATGGGTAAAAAAAAAAGAAGCAAAAACTATCTTCTCTCGTATGAAAACATAAAATGTTCCAGGGGCAAACTATTGACAGACTTTATCAATAGCACCAACAATGTTTGAAGTAACATCTGAACCTTAACACTCATGCATGTGCAAAAACAAATTGACCACTGTGAAACTTCATCACCAGTGACGCGTATGGCAGCACGAGACAATAGTCGAATAGGTAGACTTAGCTTGGTTACAAACAATGTAAACACTAACCCAAAAACTGTACTGTAATGTACTGTATTTGAAAATCATATGGCGCAGGGAAGAATATTATTGCACAAATGTACGACTTGATGCTTGCGTCACTCCATGCGACACTGTCTTCCTGTCACATTAGAGCTATTTTCCAAACGTCCCTTGCGTACATTTGACCAGTTTTCCCCGTCCCCTCATTTCCTCCCCTGTCGTCTTCTGCCCTTCCAGCCAGCCTGCAGCCCGACGGCTCGCTGTACATCAGCTTGTGTGACTCCTTTCAGCCGTGGGACGCTTTGAGCGTCACGCAAAAGAAACTGTTGAACCACTACGGAAAGGGCTGCAATTGCAAGGTAGGAAAACCTCAAGGATGGATTTAATATTCAAATTTGTTGTTTCTCCCACTAACCTAATGGATGTTGTCTCTCAATCAGTCGTTGCGCTTTGTCCTATTCTATCTTGTCCGGTCCTTCCCTCACAGGGTGTAGCACTACAGCCCCATGCAACACTCGTATCTAATGTTTCACTGTTGTAGATTTTACTTTTCTCATCCTGCAGACAATTTGTGCTTTGTCTTTTGTCTTCGTTTCTTTCTCCCCTCTAGAAACTTTGTTCTGTTCGACTGATCGATTCTGATTCGATATAAACATCAATTATAATACTAAGAAACCACAGGGGAAGCTTAAAAACTCCACTGTGACAGTAAAACTGTTCCGGCATAAAAGGGAAACAGATCCTCCATTGCTTGACTTAACAGCCGAACAGGACAACAAAAAAAAAGTCATTCCGCTTTAACGAATAAATGCTTTGTTCATAGACTGTCATTAATGCGTGGACGAGCGCTAACTGCTTTAACACTGATTAGCCTTCCAGTCGTTGCTCCACTACATTGTGTGCGAACATGTCCTTGGTCGCCCGCAGATCACACCCTGCTTCACCCGCCCGTGCGTCCCCAGCAGCAAGGCCGAGTGCTTGTGGACCGACTTGCTGGCATCGAACACGGCCAACGGCTATCAGGCCCGAAACTTTGCTTGCGTCCAGAAGAGACGCAGAGGCGTTTGCTTCTGGAAAAGGGGGAACCCCTGGTACAAGTTCACCCAAGGCCGTCACCCATATTAAATGCAGTGTGTGTGTTCTTTATGGTGACAATTCAGCACTTTCTGACTTCCAAAGCACTTCTGTCAACTTCTGCTTCTTTTACGCCGTAACTTGCACACGCAAAGCCAACATTAGCTAACCTGCCAACTGTAGCTCATTACATTGAAGCTTCACAAATATTTCAGGATGACATATTTGTGTAATATTTTTCCTTTTCTAAATCCAATCAAGTACTTAAGTAAGTACCTAATGATTCAGTTGTACCGTATGTCTTAAGCCGGGTTTTTGGTGACTGTCACTGCAAAACAAAATAAAATAAAAAGATTATCAACAAAATTCAATTCATATTGCACTGATTCATAAGGGTTATCTCAAGGCTTGATATGGTGTTAGGTTATGAATGATTTGTGATGGATGTTTTCAGTGGGTGTCCAAACATTTTTTGCTATACAGTAAAATAAAATTTTTAAAAAACTCCACATACACACACGCATGCATGTGAGCAAGTCAGGTGAACACAGTCATTAGCGTATGCAGGTGATGTCAAGTGTGGGCGGAGTCTGCAGCCATAAAAAGACCCTGGTGAGCCTCAACTCAAGCAGAGCAATCCAGTCGGTCTCACTGAACTGAGCTCTTCTTCTGGCGCTGCATCCCCTTTTTGCGCAACTCAAAACATTTGCTAGTTTTCTACTTAATTGTCCGGACTTCAACGGTCAACGATGAGCTGGATGGTGAAGAGTTTCTTGTTGCTGTGCTTGTGGAGACTCCAGGAAGGAGCACAAGCCTGCACATGTGGCCCGAGTCTTTTGCCAATCAGATGTCGGTAAGTTCAACGGGGCTCCAAATTCAGTCATCTTTTATTAATTTATTGATTTCCTAATCAGTTTTTAGGGGGGGCTGAAGCACACCTAAAAGTGGCCTAACAATGCCACTGCTAAGTAAAGTGCAGGTGTTGCTAATTACATTCAGGCTACCCTTTTAGTATGACCTTGTTTCAGCTTGTTTGGCTCTACATTTTCAAGGGGGTCTTCAGGGTTTATTTTTGCGGCTCTGACATGTTTGAAAACTAGCAGTTGACTTGGATATGTGAGAATGTTGCTAATGTTCATAGACTTGCATTTGGAGATGCCATTGCAGGTCAACTTTCAGTCTATTTTGGATTAATGTTAATGCCTTTTAACATTTTTTAAAAGCTATATTTTGAAGATGAGTTAGTGTTTGTATTTGCAACTGTTTTGACCCCCAAACCTGGATGCCCTTTTGTTTTTTAAATAGAAATTTGTTGATAAAACTCGCTCTTTCTAGTCATCACAGCGAAGGTTGTTGGAGCAAAGGCTGACGGAAGCTTAAATCCCATCAAGTATGACATCCAGCCAATTAAGGTGAAATATTTATTACGTTCATTTTTCTGCATGTGTGACAATTAGACATAAATCTCACTTTTGTTTTGCAGATTTTCAAGGGCCCTGAGAGGCTTTTTGCTGTCATCTACACGGCATCCAGCTCTGCTGCATGTGGAATCACACTGACCAATGGTGCCGAATATCTACTCATGGGTATTTAAAAAAAGAAATGAATAAACTTCCATGTGAAATCAATCCATTGGATTTGACAAACTTTAATAGCACCCAAATGTAAGCCTTTTGCTTGTTGAAGGCTTGTGAAAGGGTTTGGGACTTTCGGTGCATTTCACCATGTGTTCTTTAAATTTAACAATGGCAGTTCTTTTTTTTTTTTTTTTTCTTCCGCCATTACAGCCAGACTCCAGTCTGATGGCTCGCTGTACATCACCTCGTGTGACTTCTATCAGCCGTGGGACGACTTGAGCGCCACGCAAAAGCGCTTGTTGCAGCTCTACGGGATGGACTGCGACTGCAAGGTAGGATCTCAAAAAGGTGGCTTTAGCATTTCGGAATTTGTTTGTCGTGGGCCCTAATCTCACAGGTTGCCGTCTCAATCACTTGTGCATGTGCCCAAATTGCTTTCACAATGATTCTCATTCAGTATCTCTCGACAATCTCCTGTGTGAACATGTTCTTTAAATCCCCGTCGTTTGTCACCCGCAGATCACCCTCTGCGCCTCCCTCCGGTGTGGCATCAGCAGCCGGACAGAGTGCTTGTGGACAGACTTTTTGCCAGTGAAGATGGCCAATGGCGAGCAGGCCCGAAACTTTGCTTGCATCAAAAGACGTGACGGCTCTTGTGGCTGGTATAGGAGTGCCGCCTTGCCCATGAAGAGATGTGGGAGTTAAAGGCCGTTAACACCGAAATAAATAAATGAAATGCATACAAACTTCTGCTTTCGATGTAATGTTGGGCATACGGTATAACATGCAAAGCAGACACGAGCTGGACTGTTAGTTCAGCTCATTAGTGTGAAGATGTTATACCGTTAATGTTAAACATTATACCAAATGTTTCAGATGGCAATAACACAATCTGAAAAATTATAAAACTGGTTTGACAAACATTGCAATCCACACTACTAGGATGAAATGGAACAGTCCTTAAATGGTTCAGGTCCTACTGGGACGAAAGGAGTTAATTTGTAACCATTGGAAGTGTTCAGTCTCAACGAATGGCAATGACCTATGGGGATCCCTCAAGGGTCAGTTCTTGGACCTCTCCTGTTCAGCCTGTTAATGCTACCCTTGGGTCAAATTCTTCAGAACTTTAATTTTGACTATCATAGCTATGCAGATGACTGTTATATCTAGCAGTGTTGCCAGATGACTACAGTTCAATCTAGGTTTTGTTTCACTGTCTAAAACTATCTGGATGAGCCAAACATTTCAATTCAACCACAACAAAACTGAATTGTTTTTGGAAATAAAAGAGAATTGCTGTTAGTAAATACCTGGAGTCACTCTTTAAACACCAAAGACAAAGTCCAAAACCTTCTGATAGATTCCGACCAGACTTTCTACAGTCATATCAAATCAATTACTAAAACTGCCTTTTACCATCTGAAAAACATGTCCAGAGTGAAGGCTTGCATGTGTCAAGCAGACCAAGAGAAGCTCATCCATGCTTTTATCTCAAGTAGACTTGACTATTGTAATGGTCTTCTGACTGGATTCCCGAATTGGAGCATTAAACGGCTATGGCTCGTGTTCTGACTAGAACAAAGAGGTCAGAGCATATTACTCCAATTCTAAAGTCTTTACACTGGCTTCCAGTCAGCTTTGGAATGGATTTAAAGTTCTGCTACTGGTCTATAAATCACTAAACAGTTTAAGTCCTGAATACATGAATCAAATGCTAATGGAATATCAACCTCGTCGGGCTCTGAGATCGACAGACTCGGGTCAAATAGTGGCGCACAGAGTCCACAGCAAACATGGTGAAGCAGCATTTAGCTATTATGCTGCACACAAATGGAATAAGTTGCCAACAGAAGTGACGTCAGCCCCAAGTATGAATGTTTTTAAGTCCAGGTTAAAAACTCTTTTTTCCCCCATGCTTTTTAGAGCATTTCCAATTTTAAATATTTCTTGCACTGTATGCTGTTTTAATTGTATTTTTATTGTATTTGATTTTTCTTCTTTGTTTTAAATGTTTATAAGCTGTTTTTTTTTAATGCTTTTAATCATGTAAAGCACATTGAGTTACCTTGTGTATGAAATACGCTACAGAAATAAATTTGCTTTGCTTACTTTACAAATGTCTACTCTATGTATTGAACAATTTCCATTTTTAATTTTTTTAAATCAATTTTATTTTTCTGGACCATACTTTGGATGCTGCTTAACAGTTTCAATGTAATTTTTCAGTAACGAGTGCCTTGCTAATGGTCAGTCACTCTGAGTGGAGTATGACGCCCCTGTCCATATTCCATTCCTGAACACTAGATGGCGCCACATTTACGGTTTCCTGGACCAGACCGTAGCAGTCATGTTAAACTTGGATTAGCATTGAAATCATTTTGCTGGTCAGCCGGAATCAAAATAACTCATTTTGAGGTAAACTAATATTTTGACACTACAAAATAAGCCTTGTTTTTAGACTTTCCAGAAGGTGGGAATGAAATTATGGTAAAATATACAAAACGGAACTTTAGCCTTGCCTGGCTGGGAGCTTGGGAACCCTAAACCTCTGATCCTAGAATTAACCCTGCTCCAAAACAATCTCAAAACGCAATAAACTCCATTAAACACTCTACAAACAACAGTATAGAAACTATAAAATCTATCTAAACTGAGCTGACTGCAATTCTATTCCAAAAACAAAAGAACCACTTCCGAAAGCAGTCATGTGGTACAAAGAAGGCATCTGACATCATCATTTCGGCTCCTCCCCTAATTGAAGCAAGCCTGGATATACACGCTTTGCGGGAACACCCCCTCATTACTCGACACGCACTTCGAAGCCTTCGAACACATCGCTTAAGTTGACTTTTTTTTTTTCTTGACTTTGCAGGCCTGAACTTACGACCGATGAAGATCTTCACCCTGCCGCTGGTGCTGCTCTGCTTTTGGCGGCCACAGGAAGGCGTACAAGCCTGCACCTGTTTGCCGACGCATCCCCAGCAGGTGTTTTGCCGATCAGATGTCGGTAAGTTGAACTGGACTGGGCTCCACGTCGTCATTGTTACCCGTTTTTTTAAGGGTTCAAATGCTACTTCGTATATTTTGGAGCGTGTTCATTGCTGTACACGCATGATTGTGGCATGATTAACTTTGTGACATTTCCTCTCACGTTAAAGCAGTGGCTGTGCAAGAGGGGTCGGGGGACCAGTGCACCCCTAACACTGTGTTTTCCCCCCTCCCCAAGAAGGGATTGTTTTGCGACTGAACTGGTCAGTCAAAATTTTGTTACAGCAATTCCCCCCACTTGCGGAAATAAAAACCTTGGCCCTCGTCTGGCCACCCCACTAAAATTTGTCTCGAACCCCCACTGCGTTTAAGTCTAGTTACCGTAGTAAAATGTTATTGACAATTTGTCCATGAATGACGTTTCTAACTTTTTTGTGTGACGTGACCATGTTAAGGAGAGGCGAGGGCAGGTCAGTTTGCTAATGACATTAATGACACAATTTGCATCTTGTGACAAAAGGACTTCAAAGAGGCTTAGTTGTTTAGTTCAGTGTTAATTACACAACTCACTATACTTATTAATTAGACCGAGCAAGTTGACTTTTTTGGAAGTGGGGAATTGCAGGCTAATGACAATAATTAAGCCATTGACCTTTGTGTGACAGCATTTCAAGACAAGCAAAAACCAGTTTTGGTTAGGACATTAAGACTTGTTTTGGTTGACGCCTTTTCAGCTCTTTTCAGACTATTGTGACAGTGACATTAAAAAAGGTAATTACACAACAAAGTTGCATAAGCGTTTCAAGAGCATTTTGGGGCGTGCCTGAAGAATGGCAAAATTGGAAAGATTACTTATTTTTACTTTTTTTTTTTTAAACACGCTAGTGTATATAACCTTAGACTTGTTGAAACCATACATAGGTAATGTAGGTGGATAGAGTTGCCGCCACTGCACACTAGGGCTGCCACGGGGATGGGGGGTCGAAGCACAGTGTTCAGGGGGCAGTGGCCCCCACCTACAACTGTCACTGCGAATCATTACAATCAATCAAGTTGCTGTTTTCCCTTTTGTCTTATTGCAAAGCAATACAAGTACGTCAGGAAAGTCTTCATATTTAATGACCATAATTCATTTTACCTGATACCCAGACAAACAACAACAGTAATCTCGGAAATGTCACCTATTTACTTCACAGTCGCACTGATTGAATTTTTGGCAAAAAGGTTTTTGAATCAATTTCAAGCCACTGAATCGTTTTGACTCGTATCGTTCGAAATGAACCAGTATCGTCCTTGACAGGAATTGGCAACCACAAACTGTGATACAAATGACGGCATTTCAAGGCAAGAGAAAACAGGTTTTGGCATAGATGTGAATAGAGAGATAGAATATCCATCCATCCATTTTCTTTAGCGCTTATCCTCACTCGGGTCGCGGGCGTGCTGGAGCCTATCCCAGCTATCTTTGGGCGAGAGGCAGGGTACACCCTGAACTGGTCGCCGGCCAATCGCGGGGCACATATAAACAAACAACCATTCGCGCACACATCCACACCTACGGGCAATTTAGAGTTCCACCTCGCAAATTGATGTAGATAAGTGGGTAATTGCAGGTTTAACAAATTACTTTAATTTGCAAGACACTGATACCCCGAAATGCTCCCAGGGCGCTTCAGCTGCCCCCTGCTCCAGTGCGTTCCCCTAACATGTGGATGTGTTCACTGTGATGGGTGAAATGCAGAGAACAAATTTCATGTGCATGCGTGCATGTTCATGACAATAAAAAGTGATTCTTCTTCTAATTAAGGCAGTTTACCTTTTTATGCTGCTGTTTCAAGTCCATTTGTTTTCAATGATGTATTTTGTGACAATGTTTGGCAAAATTATTGCAAATGTTTGTGGGCTTCAAGTGAACTGTTGACAGTATGTTGAAGCGCAACTTCTTTCGTTTGGATTCGCGCTGCCGTCTTGGTCCCAAATCCTCAAACCTGGCTTGCCCTTTTGTTTTTAATGCAGATCACCTTTAAAAACGTTTCTCTTTCTAGTCATCAGGGCAAAGGTTGTTGGAGTGACCACTGGCACACAAGTTTCTTATTACGAACCCATTAAGTATCACATCCACCAAATCAAGGTAAAAAAAAAGTGATTATCTTCATGTATCTATCTGCATGTATGCAAATTAGACATACATCGAACTTGTTTGTTTTGCAGTTGTTCAAGGGCCCTCAAAACTATTTTGATGCCATCTACACTGCACCCAACTCTGCCGCATGTGGAGTCACTCTGAGCATCGGCATCGAGTATCTACTCATGGGTAAAAAAAAAAGAAGCAAAAACTATCTTCTCTCGTATGAAAACATAAAATGTTCCAGGGGCAAACTATTGACAGACTTTATCAATAGCACCAACAATGTTTGAAGTAACATCTGAACCTTAACACTCATGCATGTGCAAAAACAAATTGACCACTGTGAAACTTCATCACCAGTGACGCGTATGGCAGCACGAGACAATAGTCGAATAGGTAGACTTAGCTTGGTTACAAACAATGTAAACACTAACCCAAAAACTGTACTGTAATGTACTGTATTTGAAAATCATATGGCGCAGGGAAGAATATTATTGCACAAATGTACGACTTGATGCTTGCGTCACTCCATGCGACACTGTCTTCCTGTCACATTAGAGCTATTTTCCAAACGTCCCTTGCGTACATTTGACCAGTTTTCCCCGTCCCCTCATTTCCTCCCCTGTCGTCTTCTGCCCTTCCAGCCAGCCTGCAGCCCGACGGCTCGCTGTACATCAGCTTGTGTGACTCCTTTCAGCCGTGGGACGCTTTGAGCGTCACGCAAAAGAAACTGTTGAACCACTACGGAAAGGGCTGCAATTGCAAGGTAGGAAAACCTCAAGGATGGATTTAATATTCAAATTTGTTGTTTCTCCCACTAACCTAATGGATGTTGTCTCTCAATCAGTCGTTGCGCTTTGTCCTATTCTATCTTGTCCGGTCCTTCCCTCACAGGGTGTAGCACTACAGCCCCATGCAACACTCGTATCTAATGTTTCACTGTTGTAGATTTTACTTTTCTCATCCTGCAGACAATTTGTGCTTTGTCTTTTGTCTTCGTTTCTTTCTCCCCTCTAGAAACTTTGTTCTGTTCGACTGATCGATTCTGATTCGATATAAACATCAATTATAATACTAAGAAACCACAGGGGAAGCTTAAAAACTCCACTGTGACAGTAAAACTGTTCCGGCATAAAAGGGAAACAGATCCTCCATTGCTTGACTTAACAGCCGAACAGGACAACAAAAAAAAAGTCATTCCGCTTTAACGAATAAATGCTTTGTTCATAGACTGTCATTAATGCGTGGACGAGCGCTAACTGCTTTAACACTGATTAGCCTTCCAGTCGTTGCTCCACTACATTGTGTGCGAACATGTCCTTGGTCGCCCGCAGATCACACCCTGCTTCACCCGCCCGTGCGTCCCCAGCAGCAAGGCCGAGTGCTTGTGGACCGACTTGCTGGCATCGAACACGGCCAACGGCTATCAGGCCCGAAACTTTGCTTGCGTCCAGAAGAGACGCAGAGGCGTTTGCTTCTGGAAAAGGGGGAACCCCTGGTACAAGTTCACCCAAGGCCGTCACCCATATTAAATGCAGTGTGTGTGTTCTTTATGGTGACAATTCAGCACTTTCTGACTTCCAAAGCACTTCTGTCAACTTCTGCTTCTTTTACGCCGTAACTTGCACACGCAAAGCCAACATTAGCTAACCTGCCAACTGTAGCTCATTACATTGAAGCTTCACAAATATTTCAGGATGACATATTTGTGTAATATTTTTCCTTTTCTAAATCCAATCAAGTACTTAAGTAAGTACCTAATGATTCAGTTGTACCGTATGTCTTAAGCCGGGTTTTTGGTGACTGTCACTGCAAAACAAAATAAAATAAAAAGATTATCAACAAAATTCAATTCATATTGCACTGATTCATAAGGGTTATCTCAAGGCTTGATATGGTGTTAGGTTATGAATGATTTGTGATGGATGTTTTCAGTGGGTGTCCAAACATTTTTTGCTATACAGTAAAATAAAATTTTTAAAAAACTCCACATACACACACGCATGCATGTGAGCAAGTCAGGTGAACACAGTCATTAGCGTATGCAGGTGATGTCAAGTGTGGGCGGAGTCTGCAGCCATAAAAAGACCCTGGTGAGCCTCAACTCAAGCAGAGCAATCCAGTCGGTCTCACTGAACTGAGCTCTTCTTCTGGCGCTGCATCCCCTTTTTGCGCAACTCAAAACATTTGCTAGTTTTCTACTTAATTGTCCGGACTTCAACGGTCAACGATGAGCTGGATGGTGAAGAGTTTCTTGTTGCTGTGCTTGTGGAGACTCCAGGAAGGAGCACAAGCCTGCACATGTGGCCCGAGTCTTTTGCCAATCAGATGTCGGTAAGTTCAACGGGGCTCCAAATTCAGTCATCTTTTATTAATTTATTGATTTCCTAATCAGTTTTTAGGGGGGGCTGAAGCACACCTAAAAGTGGCCTAACAATGCCACTGCTAAGTAAAGTGCAGGTGTTGCTAATTACATTCAGGCTACCCTTTTAGTATGACCTTGTTTCAGCTTGTTTGGCTCTACATTTTCAAGGGGGTCTTCAGGGTTTATTTTTGCGGCTCTGACATGTTTGAAAACTAGCAGTTGACTTGGATATGTGAGAATGTTGCTAATGTTCATAGACTTGCATTTGGAGATGCCATTGCAGGTCAACTTTCAGTCTATTTTGGATTAATGTTAATGCCTTTTAACATTTTTTAAAAGCTATATTTTGAAGATGAGTTAGTGTTTGTATTTGCAACTGTTTTGACCCCCAAACCTGGATGCCCTTTTGTTTTTTAAATAGAAATTTGTTGATAAAACTCGCTCTTTCTAGTCATCACAGCGAAGGTTGTTGGAGCAAAGGCTGACGGAAGCTTAAATCCCATCAAGTATGACATCCAGCCAATTAAGGTGAAATATTTATTACGTTCATTTTTCTGCATGTGTGACAATTAGACATAAATCTCACTTTTGTTTTGCAGATTTTCAAGGGCCCTGAGAGGCTTTTTGCTGTCATCTACACGGCATCCAGCTCTGCTGCATGTGGAATCACACTGACCAATGGTGCCGAATATCTACTCATGGGTATTTAAAAAAAGAAATGAATAAACTTCCATGTGAAATCAATCCATTGGATTTGACAAACTTTAATAGCACCCAAATGTAAGCCTTTTGCTTGTTGAAGGCTTGTGAAAGGGTTTGGGACTTTCGGTGCATTTCACCATGTGTTCTTTAAATTTAACAATGGCAGTTCTTTTTTTTTTTTTTTTTTCTTCCGCCATTACAGCCAGACTCCAGTCTGATGGCTCGCTGTACATCACCTCGTGTGACTTCTATCAGCCGTGGGACGACTTGAGCGCCACGCAAAAGCGCTTGTTGCAGCTCTACGGGATGGACTGCGACTGCAAGGTAGGATCTCAAAAAGGTGGCTTTAGCATTTCGGAATTTGTTTGTCGTGGGCCCTAATCTCACAGGTTGCCGTCTCAATCACTTGTGCATGTGCCCAAATTGCTTTCACAATGATTCTCATTCCAGTATCTCTCGACAATCTCCTGTGTGAACATGTTCTTTAAATCCCCGTCGTTTGTCACCCGCAGATCACCCTCTGCGCCTCCCTCCGGTGTGGCATCAGCAGCCGGACAGAGTGCTTGTGGACAGACTTTTTGCCAGTGAAGATGGCCAATGGCGAGCAGGCCCGAAACTTTGCTTGCATCAAAAGACGTGACGGCTCTTGTGGCTGGTATAGGAGTGCCGCCTTGCCCATGAAGAGATGTGGGAGTTAAAGGCCGTTAACACCGAAATAAATAAATGAAATGCATACAAACTTCTGCTTTCGATGTAATGTTGGGCATACGGTATAACATGCAAAGCAGACACGAGCTGGACTGTTAGTTCAGCTCATTAGTGTGAAGATGTTATACCGTTAATGTTAAACATTATACCAAATGTTTCAGATGGCAATAACACAATCTGAAAAATTATAAAACTGGTTTGACAAACATTGCAATCCACACTACTAGGACGAAATGGAACAGTCCTTAAATGGTTCAGGTCCTACTGGGACGAAAGGAGTTAATTTGTAACCATTGGAAGTGTTCAGTCTCAACGAATGGCAATGACCTATGGGGATCCCTCAAGGGTCAGTTCTTGGACCTCTCCTGTTCAGCCTGTTAATGCTACCCTTGGGTCAAATTCTTCAGAACTTTAATTTTGACTATCATAGCTATGCAGATGACTGTTATATCTAGCAGTGTTGCCAGATGACTACAGTTCAATCTAGGTTTTGTTTCACTGTCTAAAACTATCTGGATGAGCCAAACATTTCAATTCAACCACAACAAAACTGAATTGTTTTTGGAAATAAAAGAGAATTGCTGTTAGTAAATACCTGGAGTCACTCTTTAAACACCAAAGACAAAGTCCAAAACCTTCTGATAGATTCCGACCAGACTTTCTACAGTCATATCAAATCAATTACTAAAACTGCCTTTTACCATCTGAAAAACATGTCCAGAGTGAAGGCTTGCATGTGTCAAGCAGACCAAGAGAAGCTCATCCATGCTTTTATCTCAAGTAGACTTGACTATTGTAATGGTCTTCTGACTGGATTCCCGAATTGGAGCATTAAACGGCTATGGCTCGTGTTCTGACTAGAACAAAGAGGTCAGAGCATATTACTCCAATTCTAAAGTCTTTACACTGGCTTCCAGTCAGCTTTGGAATGGATTTAAAGTTCTGCTACTGGTCTATAAATCACTAAACAGTTTAAGTCCTGAATACATGAATCAAATGCTAATGGAATATCAACCTCGTCGGGCTCTGAGATCGACAGACTCGGGTCAAATAGTGGCGCACAGAGTCCACAGCAAACATGGTGAAGCAGCATTTAGCTATTATGCTGCACACAAATGGAATAGGTTGCCAACAGAAGTGACGTCAGCCCCAAGTATGAATGTTTTTAAGTCCAGGTTAAAAACTCTTTTTTCCCCCATGCTTTTTAGAGCATTTCCAATTTTAAATATTTCTTGCACTGTATGCTGTTTTAATTGTATTTTTATTGTATTTGATTTTTCTTCTTTGTTTTAAATGTTTATAAGCTGTTTTTTTTTAATGCTTTTAATCATGTAAAGCACATTGAGTTACCTTGTGTATGAAATACGCTACAGAAATAAATTTCCTTTGCTTACTTTACAAATGTCTACTCTATGTATTGAACAATTTCCATTTTTAATTTTTTTAAATCAATTTTATTTTTCTGGACCATACTTTGGATGCTGCTTAACAGTTTCAATGTAATTTTTCAGTAACGAGTGCCTTGCTAATGGTCAGTCACTCTGAGTGGAGTATGACGCCCCTGTCCATATTCCATTCCTGAACACTAGATGGCGCCACATTTACGGTTTCCTGGACCAGACCGTAGCAGTCATGTTAAACTTGGATTAGCATTGAAATCATTTTGCTGGTCAGCCGGAATCAAAATAACTCATTTTGAGGTAAACTAATATTTTGACACTACAAAATAAGCCTTGTTTTTAGACTTTCCAGAAGGTGGGAATGAAATTATGGTAAAATATACAAAACGGAACTTTAGCCTTGCCTGGCTGGGAGCTTGGGAACCCTAAACCTCTGATCCTAGAATTAACCCTGCTCCAAAACAATCTCAAAACGCAATAAACTCCATTAAACACTCTACAAACAACAGTATAGAAACTATAAAATCTATCTAAACTGAGCTGACTGCAATTCTATTCCAAAAACAAAAGAACCACTTCCGAAAGCAGTCATGTGGTACAAAGAAGGCATCTGACATCATCATTTCGGCTCCTCCCCTAATTGAAGTAAGCCTGGATATACACGCTTTGCGGGAACACCCCCTCATTACTCGACACGCACTTCGAAGCCTTCGAACACATCGCTTAAGTTGACTTTTTTTTTTTCTTGACTTTGCAGGCCTGAACTTACGACCGATGAAGATCTTCACCCTGCCGCTGGTGCTGCTCTGCTTTTGGCGGCCACAGGAAGGCGTACAAGCCTGCACCTGTTTGCCGACGCATCCCCAGCAGGTGTTTTGCCGATCAGATGTCGGTAAGTTGAACTGGACTGGGCTCCACGTCGTCATTGTTACCCGTTTTTTTAAGGGTTCAAATGCTACTTCGTATATTTTGGAGCGTGTTCATTGCTGTACACGCATGATTGTGGCATGATTAACTTTGTGACATTTCCTCTCACGTTAAAGCAGTGGCTGTGCAAGAGGGGTCGGGGGACCAGTGCACCCCTAACACTGTGTTTTCCCCCCTCCCCAAGAAGGGATTGTTTTGCGACTGAACTGGTCAGTCAAAATTTTGTTACAGCAATTCCCCCCACTTGCGGAAATAAAAACCTTGGCCCTCGTCTGGCCACCCCACTAAAATTTGTCTCGAACCCCCACTGCGTTTAAGTCTAGTTACCGTAGTAAAATGTTATTGACAATTTGTCCATGAATGACGTTTCTAACTTTTTTGTGTGACGTGACCATGTTAAGGAGAGGCGAGGGCAGGTCAGTTTGCTAATGACATTAATGACACAATTTGCATCTTGTGACAAAAGGACTTCAAAGAGGCTTAGTTGTTTAGTTCAGTGTTAATTACACAACTCACTATACTTATTAATTAGACCGAGCAAGTTGACTTTTTTGGAAGTGGGGAATTGCAGGCTAATGACAATAATTAAGCCATTGACCTTTGTGTGACAGCATTTCAAGACAAGCAAAAACCAGTTTTGGTTAGGACATTAAGACTTGTTTTGGTTGACGCCTTTTCAGCTCTTTTCAGACTATTGTGACAGTGACATTAAAAAAGGTAATTACACAACAAAGTTGCATAAGCGTTTCAAGAGCATTTTGGGGCGTGCCTGAAGAATGGCAAAATTGGAAAGATTACTTATTTTTACTTTTTTTTTTTTAAACACGCTAGTGTATATAACCTTAGACTTGTTGAAACCATACATAGGTAATGTAGGTGGATAGAGTTGCCGCCACTGCACACTAGGGCTGCCACGGGGATGGGGGGTCGAAGCACAGTGTTCAGGGGGCAGTGGCCCCCACCTACAACTGTCACTGCGAATCATTACAATCAATCAAGTTGCTGTTTTCCCTTTTGTCTTATTGCAAAGCAATACAAGTACGTCAGGAAAGTCTTCATATTTAATGACCATAATTCATTTTACCTGATACCCAGACAAACAACAACAGTAATCTCGGAAATGTCACCTATTTACTTCACAGTCGCACTGATTGAATTTTTGGCAAAAAGGTTTTTGAATCAATTTCAAGCCACTGAATCGTTTTGACTCGTATCGTTCGAAATGAACCAGTATCGTCCTTGACAGGAATTGGCAACCACAAACTGTGATACAAATGACGGCATTTCAAGGCAAGAGAAAACAGGTTTTGGCATAGATGTGAATAGAGAGATAGAATATCCATCCATCCATTTTCTTTAGCGCTTATCCTCACTCGGGTCGCGGGCGTGCTGGAGCCTATCCCAGCTATCTTTGGGCGAGAGGCAGGGTACACCCTGAACTGGTCGCCGGCCAATCGCGGGGCACATATAAACAAACAACCATTCGCGCACACATCCACACCTACGGGCAATTTAGAGTTCCACCTCGCAAATTGATGTAGATAAGTGGGTAATTGCAGGTTTAACAAATTACTTTAATTTGCAAGACACTGATACCCCGAAATGCTCCCAGGGCGCTTCAGCTGCCCCCTGCTCCAGTGCGTTCCCCTAACATGTGGATGTGTTCACTGTGATGGGTGAAATGCAGAGAACAAATTTCATGTGCATGCGTGCATGTTCATGACAATAAAAAGTGATTCTTCTTCTAATTAAGGCAGTTTACCTTTTTATGCTGCTGTTTCAAGTCCATTTGTTTTCAATGATGTATTTTGTGACAATGTTTGGCAAAATTATTGCAAATGTTTGTGGGCTTCAAGTGAACTGTTGACAGTATGTTGAAGCGCAACTTCTTTCGTTTGGATTCGCGCTGCCGTCTTGGTCCCAAATCCTCAAACCTGGCTTGCCCTTTTGTTTTTAATGCAGATCACCTTTAAAAACGTTTCTCTTTCTAGTCATCAGGGCAAAGGTTGTTGGAGTGACCACTGGCACACAAGTTTCTTATTACGAACCCATTAAGTATCACATCCACCAAATCAAGGTAAAAAAAAAGTGATTATCTTCATGTATCTATCTGCATGTATGCAAATTAGACATACATCGAACTTGTTTGTTTTGCAGTTGTTCAAGGGCCCTCAAAACTATTTTGATGCCATCTACACTGCACCCAACTCTGCCGCATGTGGAGTCACTCTGAGCATCGGCATCGAGTATCTACTCATGGGTAAAAAAAAAAGAAGCAAAAACTATCTTCTCTCGTATGAAAACATAAAATGTTCCAGGGGCAAACTATTGACAGACTTTATCAATAGCACCAACAATGTTTGAAGTAACATCTGAACCTTAACACTCATGCATGTGCAAAAACAAATTGACCACTGTGAAACTTCATCACCAGTGACGCGTATGGCAGCACGAGACAATAGTCGAATAGGTAGACTTAGCTTGGTTACAAACAATGTAAACACTAACCCAAAAACTGTACTGTAATGTACTGTATTTGAAAATCATATGGCGCAGGGAAGAATATTATTGCACAAATGTACGACTTGATGCTTGCGTCACTCCATGCGACACTGTCTTCCTGTCACATTAGAGCTATTTTCCAAACGTCCCTTGCGTACATTTGACCAGTTTTCCCCGTCCCCTCATTTCCTCCCCTGTCGTCTTCTGCCCTTCCAGCCAGCCTGCAGCCCGACGGCTCGCTGTACATCAGCTTGTGTGACTCCTTTCAGCCGTGGGACGCTTTGAGCGTCACGCAAAAGAAACTGTTGAACCACTACGGAAAGGGCTGCAATTGCAAGGTAGGAAAACCTCAAGGATGGATTTAATATTCAAATTTGTTGTTTCTCCCACTAACCTAATGGATGTTGTCTCTCAATCAGTCGTTGCGCTTTGTCCTATTCTATCTTGTCCGGTCCTTCCCTCACAGGGTGTAGCACTAGAGCCCCATGCAACACTCGTATCTAATGTTTCACTGTTGTTGATTTTACTTTTCTCATCCTGCAGACAATTTGTGCTTTGTCTTCGTTTCTTTCTCCCCTCTAGAAACTTTGTTCTGTTCGACTGATCGATTCTGATTCGATATAAACTCAATTATAATACTAAGAAACCACAGGGGAAGCTTAAAAACTCCACTATGACAGTAAAACTGTTCCGGCATAAAAGGGATACAGATCCTCCATTGCTTGACTTAACAGCCGAACAGGACAAAAAAAACAAAAAAGTCATTCCGCTTTAACAAATAAATGCTTTGTTCATAGACTGTCATTAATGCGTGGACGAGCGCTAACTGCTTTAACACTGATTAGCCTTCCAGTTGTTGCTCCACTACATTGTGTGCGAACATGTCCTTGGTCGCCCGCAGATCACACCCTGCTTCACCCTCCCGTGCGTCCCCAGCAGCAAGGCCGAGTGCTTGTGGACCGACTTTCTGGCATTGAACACGCCCAGCGGCCATCAGGCCCGAAACTTTGCTTGCGTCCAGCAGAGACGCGGAGGTGTTTGTTTCTGGAAAAGGGGGAACCCCTGGTACAAGTCCACCCAAGGCCGTCACCCATATTAAATGCAGTGTGTGTGTTCTTTATGGTGACAATTCAGCACTTTATGACTTCCAAAGCATTATATTTATCCTTTTCTAAATCAAATCAAGTATTTAATTAAGTACCTAATTATTCAGTTGTACCGTATGTCTTAAGCCAGGTTTTTGGTGACTGTCACTGCAAAAACGAAATGAAATAAAAAGATTATGAACTAAATTCCATTCATATTGCACTGATTCATCAGGGTTATATCAAGGCTTGAGATGGTGTTAGGTTATGAGTGATTTGTGATGGATGTTTTCAGTGGGTGTCCAAACAATTTTTGCTCGATTAAAAAAAACTCCACATACACACACGCATGCATGTGAGCAAGTCAGGTGAACACAGTCATTAGCGTATGCAGGTGACGTCAAGTGTGGGCGGAGTCTGCAGCCATAAAAAGACCCTGGTGAGCCTCAACTCAAGCAGAGCAATCCAGTCGGTCTCACTGAACTGAGCTCTTCTTCTGGCGCTGCATCCCCTTTTTGCGCAACTCAAAACATTTGCTAGTTTTCTACTTAATTGTCCGGACTTCAACGGTCAACGATGAGCTGGATGGTGAAGAGTTTCTTGTTGCTGTACTTGTGGAGACTCCAGGAAGGAGCACAAGCCTGCACATGTGGCCCGAGGCATCCGCAGGAGGTCTTTTGCCAATCAGATGTCGGTAAGTTCAACGGGGCTCCAAATTCAGTCATCTTTTATTAATTAATTTATTTCCTAATCAGTTTTTAGGAGGGGCTGAAGCACACCTAAAAGTGGCCCAACAATGCCACTGCTAAGTAAAGTGCAGGTGTTGCTAATTACATTCAGGCTACCCTTTTAGTATGACCTTGTTTCAGCTTGTTCGGCTCTACATTTTCAAGGGGGTCTTCAGGGTTTATTTTTGCGGCTCTGACATGTTTGAAAACTAGCAGTTGACTTGGATATGTGAGAATGTTGCTAATGTTCATAGACTTGCATTTGGAGATGCCATTGCAGGTCAACTTTCAGTCTATTTTGGATTAATGTTAATGCCTTTTAACATTTTTAAAAGCTATATTTTGAAGATGAGTTGGTGTTTGTATTTGCAACTGTTTTGACCCCAAACCTGGATGCCCCTTTGCTTAAAAAATTTGAAAAAAGAAATTTGCTTATAAAATTCGCTCTTTCTAGTCATCACAGCGAAGGTTGTTGGAGCAAAGGCTGACGGAAGCTTAAATCCCATCAAGTATGACATCCAGCCAATTAAGGTGAAATATTTCTTACGTTCATGTTTCTGCATGTATGACAATTAGACAAAATCTAACTTTTGTTTTGCAGATTTTCAAGGGCCCTCAGAGGCTTTTTGCTGTCATCTACACGGCATCCAGCTCTGCCGCATGTGGAATCACACTGACCAATGGCGCCGAATATCTACTCATGGGTATTTATAAAAAAAAAAAAAAAAAAAAAAAAAAAAAAAACTTCCTTGTGAAATCAATCCATTCGATTTGACAAACTTTAATCTCACCCAAATGTAAGCCTTTTGTGTGTTGAAGGCTTATGAACACTGCCAGCTTGTGACAAGTTTTGGGACTTTGGGTGCATTTCACCATGCATTCTTTAAATTTAACAATGCCAGTTTTTTTTTTTTTTTTTCTTCTCTTTCCTCCCTTCATTTCTTCTTCCGCCATTACAGCCAGACTCCAGTCTGATGGCTCGCTGTACATCACCTCGTGTGACTTCTATCAGCCGTGGTATGACTTGAGCGCCATGCAAAAGCGCTTGTTGCAGCTCTATGGGATGGGCTGTGACTGCAAGGTAGGAGCTCAAAAAGGTGGCTTTAGCATTAGGAATTTGTTTGCAGCCCTAATCTCACAGGTTTCCATCTCGATCACAAACTGCTTTCACAATGATTCTCATTCCAGTATCTCTCGACAATCTCCTGTGTGAACATGTTCGTTAAATCCCCGTCATTTGTCACCCGCAGATCACACTCTGCGCCTCCCTCCCGTGTGGCATCAGCAGCCGGACCGAGTGCTTGTGGACAGACTTTTTGCCAGTGAAGCTGGCCAACGGCGAGCAGGCCCAAAACTTTGCTTGCATCAAGAGACGCGACGGCTCTTGTGGCTGGTATAGGGGCGCCGCCTCGCCCATGAAGAGATTTATGGGAGTTAAAGGCCGTTGATACTGAAATAAATGAAATTCATACAAACTTCTGCTTTCGATGTAATGTTGGGCATATGGTATCACATGCAAAGCAGACACGAGCTGGACTGTTACTTCAGCTCATTAGTGTGAAGATGTCGCAAATGTTTCAGATGGCAATAACACAATCTGAAAAGTGATAAAACTGCTTTTACAAACTTTGCAACCCACACTACTTTACCAATGTCTACACTATGTATTAATTTCCATTTTAATGTACTTTTTAAAATTATTCTGGATCAAACTTTGGATGCTGCTTAAGTTTCAATGTAACTTTTCAGTAACTTGTGCCTTCCTAATGGTCAGTCATCCAGAGTGGCGTATGTCACCAGTCCATAATTCCCTTCTTGACCACTAGATGGAGCCAAATTTAAGGTTTCCTGGACCAGCCCTAAACAGCCTTGTTAAATTTGGATTATCATTGAAATCATTTGACTGGTCAGCGAGGATCAAAAGAACTAATTTTGATGTACACTGTATTTTAACACTAAAATAAGCCATTAGACTTTCCCAAATGTGGGAATGAAATTATGATTAAAATATACAAAACTCAATTGAAATGTGCCAGCATGGTGGAGACCGGTTAGAACATCTGCCTCACAGTTCTGGGGACTGGGGTTCAATCCCAGGCCCCGCCTGTTTGGAGTTTGCATGTTCTCCCCGTGCCTGGGTGGGTTTTTGACGGGCACTCCAGTTTCCTCCCACATCCCAAAAACATGCATGGTAGGTTAATTGGAAACTCTAAATTGCCCGTTGGTATGAATGTGAGCGTGAATGATTGTTTCTTTATATGTGCCGTGTGATTGGCTGGCAACCGGTTCAGGGTGTACCCCGCCTCCCGCCCGAAGATAGCTGGGATAGGCTCCAGCACTTGGCGCTCGTGTGGCCACGCCACTAAAATTTGTCTAGAACCGATACTGCGTTTAAGTCTGGTTACGGTAGTAAAATGTTTTTGACAATTTCTAAATGGTTTCTAACTTTTTTGTGTGAAGTGACCATGTTCAGGGCAAGGCAGTTTGCTAATGAAATTCATTCTCAGCACAGTGTTAAGGGGTGACATTTCCATAGATCTGTGAAAGCTTAGTTGATGTAATAAATTTAGCATTAATGATGTGTGTAATTTTGTATTGTGTGAAGCGACCATGTTAATAAGCAGAGGTGAGGGAACAAAGATGTTGCTAATGACAATTATTAAGGCTATTTAACTTTTTGGTTGATGCCATTTCCAATCTACTGAGTGACAAAATGACTAAGATGCCGTTAGTGTCAATTATAAATCTAACTTGACTTCTCTTTTTCTCAATGAAATCTAGCAAGTTGACTGACAAGTAGGGAATTGCAGGTGTTTCTCATGACTTATTGAGGCAGGAAACCTTTTTAACTCAATTTCAGGTCACTTCCTAGTCTAATTTGTGGAAAAAATGGATGGCAAAATCAACCAATTAAACCTAACTTTTAAAAGTAACAATTGACTTGGATAAGTAGGGATGCAGGTGTTTTCAAGAAATAATTACCTCGGGCGATTGGGGGGGGGAGCTTAACATTGACCTAAAACTTGACTGTAGCAGCTTTACCTCAATGAATTGGGACAAAATTTACAAACATGTCACAAACACTAACCTTATGCCTCATTGGTGGGTCGGGAAAATAATCGTTTTTTTTTTTTTTTAAACTCACCGGGGCCGTGTGAAGTTATGTTTCATGCCAAAATGCTGCAAGCTTAAAACGGGAAGTCAAGTTAAAACTTGCACATGCAGTATAAACCATTTGATGCGATAAAACACTGCCAAATAACGATTTTAACAATGCGATGTTTAACTTTTAGCTGAAACATGAATTAAGTCAACTGGGTTAGTTCCACACACATTGCCTTTTAGCTCATAGGTTCGATATTGATACTGGTTATAAAGAACCTCGAGACAAATGTTCATTTTAGTCTATGGTGCAGGCTGCTCAGAAAATAGATTTGAACACCTATTATTTAAAACCTCAAAGAATCAGAATCGTTTGGAACCGGAATTGCTCAAATTCAAAATACGCCAAACCCTACTTTGGAGAGGTCGTTTGTGTTGCAACTATTAAACGGTTATCTTTCCAGCCATCAAGGCAAAGGTGGTTGGAGTGAAGGGTGATGGAAACTTTGAAGCCATTAAGTATGACATCAAACAGACCAAGGTAAGACTTGCTCTATTCATGTGTATGCAGATCAGACAAATCTCATTAGTTATTTTTTTTTCTTTCTCTCCAGATGTTCAAGGGCCCTAAAAAGGATTTGGATGCCATGTGGAGTCACTCTCACCAATGGCATCGAGTATCTACTCATGGGTATTAAAACAGCTTAAACAAATTTCTCCTGTAGGAAATGACTATTGACAGCACCATCGATGTTTCAAGTATCATTTTAACGGTCTTATAAGTAAGTTGCTTACTGTGAAACTTAATTTCTCAACCCACAAAGCCTATACTGGAACGTTCCCATTTTATTTTACCATATATCTCTTACTTTTCCCCGACTCTTAATTTTTCCCTGTCCCCTCATTTCCTCATGACAGCCAGACTGCAGTTCAACGGCTCGCCGCATCATCTCGTGCGACTTCTCTCAGCCGTGGGAGACCTTGAGCGCCATGCAAAAGACCCTGTTGCGGCGCTACCAAATGGGCTGCGGTTGCACGGTAGGAACACGAAGGAGGTTTGTGTCGCGCCACAATGTTGTACGAACGTGTTCATTAAATCCTTGTCCTCGGTCACCCGCAGATCAAGCTGTGCGTCTCCCTCTCATGCGGCGTCGGCAGCCCGACCCAGTGCTTGTGGACGGACTTTCTGCCGGTGAAGGTGGCAAACGGAGAGCAGGCCCAAAACTTTGCTTTTATCAAGAGAAGCAACGGCTATTGCGCTTGGTACAGGGTGAGCGCCTCGCCCAAAAAGGGTTTTGTGGGTGTTAAAGGCCGTTAACTCGAATAAAAACATAAAATCAATGCTTTGTATTTGTATAAACATGATTTTGTTGTTCCCCTTGTCTTAAATCAAATGTGGTGAATGTTTGCCCTTACCTTATTTCACCTGAATAATCTGTCTCAAGCCATTCTTTTGGTGACTGGTACTGCAACAAAGAAATAACATTTTTAAATTCACTTCTAGCATTTCATCAATTCATAATGATCTCAAAACTTTTAATATGGTTATTGGTACTTATATAATTGTCCAGATAACATTGCTACTGGAAAGCTGTGCTGCAGTAATAGAGATGTCACAAAATAAACTGAGCACAAATGAGTTTGCATTTTGGGCCCCAACAAATGGTGCTGTTGTGAAACGCTGAACTCAGGCCACGACACCAGGAATCCATTTTCTACAGTGCTTATTCTGTTTCGTGTTGCAGGGGGCTGGCTGGAGTTCATCCTGGGTGGGTGAGATATAACAAACACCCTGTGTGTGTGTCAGGTGAAAAAAGTCGTTAGCGTATGCAGGTGACATCGCTTGTGGGCGGAGTCTGCAGCCATAAAAAGGGTCTCACGAACTGCAGATCGAAACAGCTGCTGTTGTGGAACCAAGCTGCTCTTCTGGAACTGCAACTCTGTTTACACAACTCAAATCTTCCCTGTTCTATTTTTTTTTTTTTTTAAAGGTTTGTTGGCCTGAACGATCAACGATGAGCTGGATGGTGAGAAGTTTTGTGCTGCCCCTTTTGCTGCTGCGCTTGTGGGGGCTGCAGGAAGGCGCGCACGCCTGCAGCTGTGTCGCCAGGCATCCGCAGCAGGTGTTCTGCCAAGCAGATGTTGGTAAGTTGGGAACGGGATTCCAGAAAAAGTCATTTACTTTTTTTTTTTTGGGGGGGGTGTTATTAATTGTATGGAACCTATCATGGTTGTGTAGTGTATTCAATTAACTTTTCCTGATGTTTCTTCTCTGGTCTAGTTACTGTAATAAATTTGCATTTGGGACAATTTCTCCATTTAATGAGTTCGAACGCAGCATTTTTGGTGTGAAGGAGAGGTGGGAGAACACAGGTTTTGCTAATGATATGACAGCAGTTCATCTTTTTGTCATTTTAAATTCAAATTCTAGTCTCCCTGGTAAGAAAATGGTGGTAAAATCCCTTTTTTTAAACATGCCTTTTAGTACTTCAGTTTTAACTAAAGCTAGCAATTTGGCTTGCATAATTAGGGATGCAGGTGTTGCCGATTTCAGGGCAATTTGTAGTTAACATTTTAAAGAGCTAGCAATTTGATTTGATGCGTAGGGAAGCAGGTGAGGACAGTTCATATGGTGAGTCCATTCCCAATGAATTTTTGACAAGATGGTAGCAAAATGACTTTATAAAGAGTCCTTTTGAATGAAAGCTCAAACTAGATTTTTCTGAAGAGCGCATTTTGCATTCGGCCAACAGCGTTTCAGGTGTTTTCAGTTGAGGCACTTTTATAACTTGTTTTTTTAGGGTCATTTTGTGACAAACTGGCTGAAGAGTCCTTCAGTGTTGCTTAAATCTAACTAGAATTTTAAGCAACGTAGCCAGTTGACTTTAAGTCGGGAAGAGTAGGTGTTTCTAATTACATTAAAGCAGTTTTTATGGTGCTGTTTTCAGATGTGATAATGGCTAACATTTAAGGTGACGTGTGTATTTTGCAGCTTTTTTTTTTTTTTTTTTTTTTTTAAATAAAAACTAGCAGTTGTGTGCATGGTCAATTTTCAGTCTACTCTGTAGAGAGATTAAATATAATAAACATGAAAGGTGCACAGTGAGTTTAAAAATGAACTTTTATGAACTGGTCTACACATTTCTAAATTTTCACTGCTAAGCCTACTCAAAGGAAAGTTTTGCATCAATTAGTATTTTGCCCGTGGTTTCAGGGATCACCAGAGGTGCTGACAGTCGGAAGTCTTTTTTTCCCTCCCCTGTCCCCAAATCCTCAAACCTGGATACCCCTGTTGCTTTTAATGTGAATTTTAAATCTGATTTCATGTCGTTCTAGTCATTAAGGCGACAGTTGTTGGGAAGACTGACGTTTCCTTGAAGCAGAGTGTCGCAAATCCTGGTCTCTTCAATCCTGGTGTCATAGATCCTATTAAGTATGACCTCAAACAGACAAAGGTAAAAGATGCATATTCATATATCTGCATGTACGCAAATTATATTTGATGTGTATCTAACTTGTTTCCCAGATGTTCAAGGGCCCTAAAAAACTTTTTGGTGCCATCTACACTGGACTCAACTCTGCAGCATGTGGAGTCAATCTGGCCAATGGCATTGAGTATATACTTATGGGTATACATTTTTTTTTTTTTAACTCCCAGGGATCTATTGCCAAAACCTTTATGACTGGAACCACGACTGTTATAAGTTACATTTGAACCGTAACTGTTGTACACTCTTCTGTCCCGTCGTCCGCCATTACAGGCAGACTGCACTCTGACGGCTCGCTGCACATCTCTTCGTGCGACTTGTATCAGTCGTGGGACGACTTGAGTGCCACGCAAAAGAACTTGTTGAAGCACTATGAAATGGGCTGCGATTGCAAGGTAGGAACACAAGGGATGGAGTTTGTTCGCACCGCTCTTTAGTGGCCACTAACCTAATTGAAGCAGTCTCTCTGTTGACTTTACAAACATTTTGTTCATGAACAGGAGCTAACTGCTAAACATTGATTAGCATTCCATAGGTCACGCCACAATGTTGTGTGAACATGTTTGACTGTAAATCTGTGTCCTTGGTTTCTCTCAGATCTTGCGATGCACCTCCCTCCCATGCGGCATCAGCAACCCGACCGAGTGCTTGTGGACGGACTTGCTGCCGGTGAAGATGGCCAGCGGCGAGCAGGCCCAAAACTATGCTTGCATAAAGAGACGTTACGGCTATTGCACTTGGTTCAGGGTGGGCCCCTTGCCCACAAAGGGTTTTTTGGGGGGTATCAAAGGCCGTTAACTCAAATAAAAACATTTTAAAAAATTCTCAAGTCTGCTTTTATGGTAATCTATGTGCAAAGTTGACCTAAAATGGGCTGCTAACTTTACCTAATTACTAAGATTCCTAACAAATTGAGATTATGAATGAACATCTTTAAAAAGTTTCCCTTTTTTTTTTAAGATGACTAACTTGATGTCATTCACTTGAATGAATCAACGCTTCATTCATGGATGCTGTTAAGATACGGAAAAGCACGAACTGCTTTAACAACCATTAGCATCTAGCAGTCGTGTAAACCTGTTCGTTTAAATCACTGTGACACCCTAACCCGCAGATCACTCGCTGAAGCTCCTTCCCGTGCGGTGTCAGTGGCCTGACAGAGTGCTGGTGGCCCAACTTCCTGATGGCTTTGCTGTACCGACACTTTGCTTGCATCAAGAGAAGGGACAGTTCTTGTGCCTGGGAAAGGGGGTTTACCTCACTCAAACAGGGATTCATGGACTCCAAAGGCCGTTAACTCCAAATGAAAAATAAATGCATAAAATCAATGCAGTGTGTCTTTATTTTTCCCAATGGTGACAATCCAGCACTTTTTTTTTTTTTTTTTTTTTTTTTTTCCCCCAAACAACACCCAAAGCACTTGTTTGCAAACTACGTTACTCTAGTATTGCGTTACTACATTAGTATTGGGAATAACATGAGCTGGCCTGCTAACTTGCTCTTTACTGTGAAGATGGTTCATAACGGTTCAGCCTAAAGCCTGTTAAAAATAGGATTCCACCAGCCATAGCCCTTCTTTTATAAATCATGCCAAGTATTCATTAACCAGAGCATTCTCGACACTTTGGCAATATCCATTATTTATCGGTAGTTTAATCTTTTATAAGATGTTTGTGTGAAGGAAACTCCAGTTATTGCGTAATGAACCCGTAAGTGTACAGTATACCGCTTAGTTTTTTTTTTTACCTCTGAAAATTGGATGGAACCCTTCACATATTTCAACTAACATTGGTATGTTAAAGCAACTACATATTAAGTTATACTTGTGCTTTGAGATCTTTTAATGAATTGCATGTTCAAGGATCAATGTGTGCCACATACTTTTAATCAGCCCAAAGTGAAGTTAGGAGCAAGTAATTGGTTTGTTTTGTTGGTATACACTTTTGAAATATAACAATTACAACTGGGCTATACTGCAATGATAAGTTGGGAATCGGTAAGAACTGACCCATTCTCAGCTTGCTGTCAAAAAATGGCTTACCGCTCAGGTGTCAGTAAGAGTTTGCTTTTAATTGCTTTTTTTTTTTTTTTAACTTGTGCTTCTGAAAATTTCAATTATCCATCCATTTTTACTGCTTTACTGGTCGCAGGTTGCTGGAGCCTATTCCAACTATCTTTGTTTGGGTACACCCTAAACTGGTCGCCAGCCAATCGCTGGGCACATAGAAACAAACAAGCATTCGCACTCACATTCACACCTACGGGCAATTTAGAGTTTTCAATCACCCTACCACGCATGTTTTTGGGATGTGGAAACCGGAGTGCCCGGAGAAAACCCACCCAGGCACGGGGAAAACATGCAAACTCCACACAGCCGGGGCCGGGATTTGAACTCCAGTCCCCAGAACTGTGAGGCAGATGTGCTAA
Organism: Phyllopteryx taeniolatus; assembly: GCF_024500385.1. Lineage (NCBI taxonomy): Eukaryota > Metazoa > Chordata > Actinopteri > Syngnathiformes > Syngnathidae > Phyllopteryx > Phyllopteryx taeniolatus. The sequence continues at coordinate 20,200,284 of NC_084517.1, forward strand.
CCAGTCTTCCAACGTGCCGGCACATTTCAATTAAGTTGATTAAACTTCAAGCAAGCTCATGTATGCGTAGTTAGAGGTGATTGGGAAAAGCCAGGTGAAAACAGTCATTAGTGTATTCAGGTCAGGTGACCTCACGTGGGCGGATTTTGCGCCTATAAAAAGGCCCTTGCGAACATGGAGTCAGGTAGAGCACACTGGTCGGTTTAGCAGAACAGACCTTTCACTCTGGAACAGCGGCCCTGTTTGCACGATCCAAACTGTCTCCTTTTTTTTGACCGTAGGCCTGACCGATCGACCATGTGCTGGACGGCGAAGAGTTTCGCGCTGCCCCTGGTGCTGCTGTGCTTGTGGGGGCTGCAGGAAGGAACGCAAGCCTGCAAATGTGTCACCAGGCATCCCCAGGAGGCGTTTTGTCAATCGGATGTTGGTAAGTTCAACGGTTCCCAAGGAGAGGTGAGGGAACACGGATTTCGCTAAACTCTTAATGTTTTTAATTGATGCCATTTCAGCTGAATTTGTTTTGTTGTGGGGAAAAAAAGACTTTAAAGATGCCTTTTGTTAATTATACATCGACAACTTTTTTTTTTTTTTTTTTTTTTCATCAAACCTAGCAAGTCGCAAAATTGCAGGTGTTAAGGAAATGAAGGCAGTTTATGAATTTTTAGTCTGTGAGAAAATGGCTGCCAAAGAATCTTGAACACCTTGAGGCATTAAACTTGTATCCTTAATTGGTGTTTTAAAGCTAGCAATTTGACCTGGAAGTTCGAGGTTCACAATGGTTTATACTTGTGCTGGCGCCATTTCTGGCTAACTTAAAGTATAACTTGTGCCAAAATGACTATTACAATTCAAAAAGTAGTTATTTTTAAATCTCGCAATTTCACTTGAATCGGCAGTGAAGTGCAAGTGTTGCAAATGACATTAAGGCTGATGTGTTTTAAGACTCTATTTCAGATACATTTCATCCATGTACCAAAATAACTGACTTTATTTATTTTATTTTTGAAGTGGTCTGAAGTATTTTGTAGCTATTCCTAGAGTTTTTAAAGTTGACTTTTATACAACAGAAAGTGAATGCAATGGCTCAATTTTGTAAATCTATAACAACTTTCTTTCCAGTCATCAAGGCAAAGGTGGTTGGGAAGGCTGCCTCTACCTTAAATCTTATAAAGTATCGCATCAAACAGATCAAGGTAAGACTTGTCTTCGTGTCTGCAAATTCACAATTTATCTAACTTGTTTGCTTCCCAGATGTTCAAGGGGCCTGAAAAGCGGTTTTGTTACAGCTACACTGAACCCAATTCTGCAGCTTGTGGAGTCAATCTGGCCAATGACACGGAGTATCTACTATCAGGTATATTTCACAAAAAAACAGCGGAAACAATCGATTCCGGGGCTCAGACTATAGGAATATACTTTTTAATAGCACAATCAATGTTTTAAATATTTGAACATTGACAGTCACATGTTAATGTAATAAAACTAAAGCACTAGACAAATTCCTCAGTTTCTCCACTCATTTCCTCTCCTGTTGTTTATCCACCATTACAGGCAGACTGGACTCCGACGGTACGATGCACATCTCCCTGTGTGACTTTATTCAACACTGGGAAGACTTGAGCGCCATGCAAAAGAGAGGCCTGGTGCAGCGCTACCAAATGGGCTGCGATTGCAAGGTAGAAACGCCAAGGATGGATTTAAGATTAGAAAAATGTTTAAGCCACTTAAACAGAGTTCCTGCTGCAGTATTAATGATGATTTTGGGTAATGTGGAGACTGTCTTTAACAATAATTGCCGTTCCAGGAGTCGCGCTACAATGTTGAGAGAGCATGAATTTCTGTCTCCTGCAGCTCACACGCTGCACGTCCATCCCGTGCGGCAGCGCCCCGGCCGAGTGCTTGTGGGCGGACTTTCTGATGGGCAAGGTGTACCGACACTTTGCTTGCATCAAGAAAAGCGACGGTTCTTGTGCCTGGTACACTGAGGTCGCCTAGTCCAAAAAAACAACTTCATGGATGTTGAAGACCCTTCACTCAAATAAACAAATTAAGTCAATGCAGTGTATTGTTTTCCCTGCCCCTTTCTGACATGAGCACTTTTATACCAACTTCTGCTTAAGGTAAATGTTGGGCATAAAATGTACAAGCACACTGTCACAGTACTTTTTACAACTGCTGCTGTTCGTCTTCAAAGTAATTTCACATCGCCTTTTCAGAATAAAGGTTTTGATGCATTAGTGATTGGGGAGGGATAAATTTAACTTTGGTGGGGAAATTCACTCCCTTGTGCAGTCTGAGCTGTCTGTGATTAAAAACATCATAACCCTTTATGCTTTATTAAGGCTGTGCATTTATTCACCATATGTTGTCCGTGTGCCTTTTGTTGTAACCCCTCATTCTCTAGCTGTGGTTTGGTTACTTAAAACCTATAAAACCTGTTTGTGTGGTGGAAATATGCCACTGTTATAAAATAATGAACCCCCCAGAAAGTGTATGTAGCAGCTTACGTGTTTTTTTTTTTTTTTTTTCTTCTAAAAATGTGGCGGTACCGTTCGTATCGCTGGTACTGGGCTGAAATGACCTGTCCACATTTGGTCAATTTTGTATTGTTTCACAAACTTAATTACAAATTATCAACCAATGTAAAGTGTTGAAAATGGTATGCTGTCTGACAAATGTTAATCCCTCAACAAATTTGGTTATTTCGGTTTTCTTGAAAAGTTATTGGATATACAAGGCTTCCACCTGAGGCCAACAGTATATTTAAACTGACATTGCTGTTATGGCTTAAATATACCAAAATTATACTTTGCTTTTGCAATTGATAGTTACACAATATTTAAGGACTGATTTAAGATACACTTGAGCTTTTAATTTTTAAAAAGCTAATGCAGAGAGGAGTAATTTTTGTTGGCATGCAGTATGTAGGTATGCACTTTAGACAATTTATTGCAACTTATTTTGGAGCTACCACTTGCTGAGTCCCTCGAGCTGAAGGGTGCTTTAGATATTGAGATTGTGACATGGGCCCATATCTATGACAAAATAACTTGTACTAATTTCGACTCGGTAAAGACATCGTTTCGGGAATTCCCTGCATAGGGCCCCGTGCTAGCTGTAGCTGGCTGGAGGTTAGCAAGGAGCCCCGAGAGACAGCTGTAAATCCTCGAAAATGCAGACTTGTTGGTAATCGGTAATATCCTCAATGGGACCCCGACGAGTAGGCTTGCTGTCAAAAAGCAGAACAACAAAACCAAGCAAATTTCAGTGTCAGCAAATAAGTGCTTGATTTCAATTGTTTTCTTGTTTGATTATATAACTTTTTGTTATTCTGAAATTGTTGAACTTATCAATTTTAATTATACGGCATGGTTTACCACTGGTTAGCACATCTGCCTCACAGTTCTGGAGACCGGGGTTCAAATCCCGGCCCCGCCTGTGTGGAGTTTGCATGTTCTCCCTGTGCCTCGGTGGGTTTTCTCCGGGCACTCCCACATCCCAAGAACATCCGTGGTAGGTTGATTGGAGACTAAATTGCCAGTACGTGTGAATGTGAGTGCGAATGGTTGTTTCTATGTGCCCTGCGATTGGCTCGCGACCGGTTCAGGGTGTACCCCACCTCCCGCCCGAAGATAGCTGGGATAGGCTCTAGCAGCCCGCGACCCAGTCTTGAGTGAGGATAAGCGGTGAAGAAAATTGACGGATGGATGGATGAATTATAATTCGTTTTTATTTTGGCAATGTATGTGACGTGCTTTCAGTGTCGGTAGTTACTGACCTTGACCATGACCTCAGAGCTGTGATGCGGCTGTGCTAACCAGTCGTCCGACGTGCCACCCACTATTTGACTTGTTTTAAGCTAAAGCCCAAACAAATCTATCTTTCGTTGAACCAAGCAAAGATGAACAAGAAACTGACGAAACAAGGATGATCTAATAATGTCCATCACTGTTTACCATCCCTACACAAATAGCACCTTAGTAAAACAATTTAGTACTTAATAAAAAAAAGACACTGATATGTAAAACAATTGATGTTAACAGGTTTGTGTAGCCCTCGGCAACCGCTTTGAAAAGTTAATTGCCCACACCTGGTGAAAACAGCAACAGCGTGTGCAAGTGACATCGCTTAATTGACAATTGTGGGCGGATTCTGCAGCCATAAAAAGGCCCACGTGAAGCTGAGCTGAAGCAGAGCAAGCTAGCTGGTGCTCCAGAAGACAGCAGCCCTTCTCCAACAGTGTCCTGAGCAACCTGAACCTTCTCATTTCTGCATTATTCTATAGATTTCTTTTTTTACTTTGTCGGCCTGCGCTATCAACAATGAGCTGGACGGTGAAGACTTTCGTGATGCTGTGCTTGTGGCAGCTTCAGGAAGGAGCACAAGCCTGCAGCTGTTTTGCAAGGCATCCACAGGAGGAGTTTTGTCAAGCAGAAGTCGGTAAGTTGTGAACGGGCTCCTCATTAAGTCTTTATTTTAATTTTATTTTATTTTTTTTTTTTTATTCAAACTATCTAGTAGATTGTGGGGGAGTTTGTTTGCCAAATGTTTTTGTGGTCTGTGTGACATTTCCACTTTCAAATCTAGTTACTGGAATAAAATGGATTTGTGCCAATTTCTCCATTAATGATGCTTCTTGCTTGCAATTTTTGTATGAAGTGACCATGTTGACAGAGGTGAAGGAATGCAAACTAGCTAATAAGTTTGACTCGTTTCCGTTTATTCTCAATTCCTAGTTTACTTTGACAATGGCTTTAAAGCTACCTTTTCGTATTAATTACATCTAAGTAGAAAGGAAGCAAATATATTAAACCATAAGTATTGAGAAATCCTTAACATGTTCAGTGTTTTCACATCAAAGATTTATTTTTTCCGCGTGTATCAGACTGGTGGCCCTTCACATTACTCTGTACCCAAGTAGCTCGGTTTCATGAAGGGTGGTGACTCCTGCTGTATACTATTACTAAACCAAGAAATGTATAATTAAACGTATCTTCACTTTCACAAAAATTACAAAATACACATCAGTTCAAACTTCTAATAACACGAAAAAGGCATTAACTGTAAATGTAATGCGTTGTACTCACCAGAGATGTTATTTCTTGACAAATGCTGTAATCCTTTGCTCCTCTGCTGAGTTGTTGTTGAGCGGTCAGCTACATGTAGCTAGCAGTCACAACTAGCAAGTTCTTCCTGCTCGAGAAGTGGAGCAAATAAAACTTTTCTGGGTTAAAACAAGCCAGCCGCTGTCCTTTTTGTTTTGCCATCTTTTGAAAATGAATTTTTAAACGTGTCCGATATTCGTCCGTCTTTAGGGCACCTGTGCGAAGACCATTAAGCGGGACAAGGATCAACCAATCAGAAGGCGCGACATTCAACCAATCAGAGGACTGGAAAATGCAGCCGTAAAGCGGAGAGTGACGCGAGCATAGATATCAACACTATATCCGTCATAGTTGGCGGCAATGTTGGTGAGGTCGACGCTCTCATAGAAGGCAATACATGGACTGAAATTAAGCTGTATCTTGCGCATTTCTCAGATTTGTGAGCGTTACTGTTTAGTCAATGCCAAAGCGTATGCTATCAATACACGTTGGGTGTGGGGGGGGAGAGAAGAGAAAAGGAAGGGGGGGGGGAAAAAAAAAACTTGAAAGGGACTCGGAGTTCCCTTAATTGTACAGAACCATATGCAGCACAATGTACTGGCATCCTTTTGGTTTTCTTCCCATTCACACACACACACACACACACACACGGAATGGGATGAAGCCGTTGACCTCCCTAGCTTGGCGTTTCTGTCGGTACGGAGCGCAAAATGGGACTGTCGTATGCATATCGGTGTGTGAGTAGTGAATGTAACATCTGTTTGGTTAAGAAAAACCACAATTGTTCATAATGCCCATCTGTCCTAAACTGGCTATCGGGATTCTGAAGGCCCTGGGCAGAATACATTGACATGGGAACACACCGAAGAGGAAATCTGTTTGGACAGAAATCTAAAGTGGAAACTGGACAGTGAAGACCAAAGACTGAAAATAAATGCACATATATTTTGTATTATACATAATTTAATGACATTGTAAAAAGGATGGTGTTCAGAGAAGCCATACCTGATTTCAGATTAATTTCCAGTCTGTGGCAAAATGATTGACACTTAAGGGGTCTTGAGTATTTATTTTGAAGCTCTTTCTGGACTTTTTATTTTTTTATTTTTAAAAGCTAGCAGTTGACTCGGATATGCAAGACAGTGCATGCATTACTGATATTGTTACCTTTGCGGATGCAATTACAGGTTCACTTAACTGTATCATTACTAACCTTTAAAGACTTTAACTGTGGATTCAGTTACTTGAGGTTTTAAAAGTATTTTACAGATGCTCATAGTTCAAATTTACTGATTCTATGTCAAGGCAATAGTTTTGCTTGCTCTTGTCTTTGCACTTCCAGAAAGTGCTGACAGTCAAACGTGTTTTCCTTTCATTTGGATTTGTGGTGCACTAAATCCTCAAACCTGGATGCATCTTTTTGTTTTGAATGTAAATCTATAAAAGCTCATTGTCTTTCTAGTCATAAAGGCGACGGTTGTTGGGAAGGCTGACGTTGTCTTAAATCATGGTGAGGAAATTCCTGGTATCTTCAATCCTGGTGTCTTAAATGTTATAAAGTATGACATCAAACAGACTGAGGTAAAAGATTCATAGTATTAATCTACTCTGTATGTATGCAAATTCAACATGACTACAACTTGTTTTTTTTTTGTTTTTTTTCTTTCAGGCATTCAAGGGCCCTGAAAAGCTTTTTGGTTCCGTCTACACTGCAAGCAACTCTGCAGCGTGTGGAGTCAATCTGGTCAATGGCACGGAGTATCTCATCTCAGGTACATTTTAAATAATCTGTTCCAAACTATAAAGTAACTTGATAGCAGTTATAGCACTAACAATGTTTGGGTAAGGGTTTTTTTTTTTTTTTTTTTTTTTTGTGTGTGTGTGTGTCTCGCTCATGGCTGAACCTGAACTTCTCCAGATCCCTGCAATGCCATTAGACTTTGCTGAACCAATGCTCTTTCAGCAGTTGGGCATTGTCTCTGCTTTGTCATTTACAAATCAAGCCAGGGATTTCTAACAGTGACTAATACATATTGCTGAGCTGTGGCCTACATTAAATCCAAACCAGTCAGGAAGGCGCCAGGCGACTTCTCTTCGCTTGCTCCACACAAACTATGGCCAAGATTGTGCCTTCTTGCGGCGCAAACTAAGTGCAGCATGGAAGGGCCACAGTAGTTTCGTGACAGCCAGGTGTATTTTAGAAGGGTCCTTTACTTACAGATGCTTAAAAATTCCCATTTGCTCTCACGTCTTACAGGCAGACTGGACAACAACGCTTTGCTGCATGTCTACCTGTGTGACTTCTTTCAGCGGTGGGAGGACATGAGCGCCACACAAAAGAGAGGCGTGGCGCAGCGCTACCAAATGGGCTGCGATTGCAAGGTAAGAACACTGTGTGGATTTTAGATTAGGATTTTTTTTTTGTTTATACCACTCTGTAGTGGCCAGAACTGATTAAACAGTTTTGCAATTCACGTAAACAAACACCTAGTTCATAGAAACATGGAAAACTGCTGAGCCCATTTGAACTCTTGCTAACCAAAACAGTAGCACCTATTGATGAAAGTCAACAGTCTCTTAATTAGTGTTGCTGTACAGAATGTTGTAAAATGCATTAGTTGTATTTTGGGTAATGTAGAGTGTTGGAGACTAATTGGCATTCCAGTAGTCTCTCCCCATGTTGTGTGAGATCATGAATTGATGAAGTTGCTGTCCTGTCACCTGCAGATCACACGCTGCTCGTCCATCCCATGTGGAAGCAGCCGCGCGGAGTGCTTGTGGACAGACTTTCTGATGGGGATCTTGTTCCGCCACTTTACTTGCATCAAGAAAAGAGACGGCTCTTGTGCCTGGTACAAGGAGGTTGCCTATTGAACCAGGATATTGAAGACCCTTAATGCAAATAAAAAAACAAAAATGGAACAATGCTGTCTTTTGTCCACTCCCACCTGACCCCTAAAGTGCTCTGGTGTCAGGCTAGCTCCAAGTGTATATCTTATGCCCAACATTTCCTTTAAAAGATGCAGAAGTTAGTACTAAAGTGCTCTGGTGTCAGAAATTGCTGAATTGTCCCCATGGATGTACACTTGAATTAGCCTGCTAATGTTAGCTCATTTTGGAGTAGGGGACAATTTAAAAACCTCTTGCCCCTTTTTGTCGTTAAATCGACTCAATTACTTAGTTGGTTTTCCTTTTCTGAACAACCTGCCAGTCTTTGGGTGAATGGCACTGCATACAAATTCAGCAGCTCTATGGTGTGCACAGGCGGTCTAGCGTCACCCCTACGAGGGTGCCTACATTTTTCTAATGCTGTGAAATGTTTGTGCTAAGGCCAAAGCCATGTCTAAAATATTGGTGCCAAAGAAGTGCAGTGATTAACTTCATTTAGTCAGGCCATGGCCTTCTCCCAGGAAACTAGGGCTTTGGTGCCATTTTATGGCAGTTACAATCCTTTTATGGGTGGGAGTCAATTGATTTAATATAACTGGTTAGCAGCTTCTCATTTTGATTGGGGTTCCTCTATTTTGAATTAGTGTTACAAGAAAAACTTAAATGCCATCTCTGCCTCAATATGAGCCGGGAAAAACCATGATCAAAAGAAAAAATGACCAATGACTCAATGCCATTTATTTATTGAGTTAAAGTGATGGGAAATCGTTTCTAATGGGTGGGAGAGAGAGCGAAACATCCATGTACTTAGATGTACTCTGGCCTCACGACAAAGTGGTATATGTACTTTTCACTGGGACACGGGTAGGTCGGAACTTTGGTACCGTTGACTGCAACGTAGGCCATGTTGTTTTTGAACTCCTGAACCTGACACACGTACTTATCTTGACAAATGACGAGGAGCCGGTTCCGGTAGATGATGTCTTCCCGACGGGTGAATCCTTGCTGAACTAGCATAGCCGCAGGGACCGATTCGCAAGTTGTCAATTGGTCAGAACACTCACTTTGAGTCTTGAAGACATTCGCCACCCAATCCACGGTGTCGTTCTTGAAGAGCATGCTTCCGTGGCGACGTGTGCTGAACCTTTCGGATGAAGTTTCTTCATATGGTGTGTGATACCGATGCATGGAGTTACCGTACCTATCATAGTACGGACTCCCTCTTCTGTGTGAATTTCGAACGCGCTCTACATTTGGTTTTCCTGCACTATTCGTAGCATTAATGACCACGCCCCACGGCTCGGCGGTGTAGATCCTGGGCTGGTAATGGTCATCTCTGCTGAACTTCGGGTGAGCAGCAAGCTTGTTGAAGAGCAGCACGTTAAACTGCAACGCTTTCAACATCATCTCCTGATACACGTTCTTATGAATGTCGTACAGAGAGGAGTTGATCTCTAGCTCGTACAATTTCTCCGCAGGGATCATCGGGAAGCGGACACTGTTTAGTAGCTTAACCTGGGCTTCCGACGTAGACCTGTTACCCTTCTCCTGTATCAGGCTCTCCACGGTCTGCAGCACAAAATATTCATCTGGCACCACCAGGTCCGAACGGGACAGAAGTTCCCCGAGGACTTCCCAGGAGAGGTTGAGCCAAGCCGGGGACTGGGTTAGCTTGTGAAAATTCCAGGCCAAATACTGCATGCAGTTCTCCCACAGGATGATGTCTTCAGTTTGTGTGGCGTACTGAAGAAGAGACAACTGGGTTTGAAATGAGGAATCGTCTGGTCGGATCTGTGTGAACAGACGGCCTATGTCCCCCATCAGTCGCTTCAACTTAAATTCGGATGCTAGCTGGTGGAGGCACTGTGCCGAGGAGACGGTCACGTCCATTTTGCGGGTGTATAGGTATCTTCAGAAAACAAGACCATTATAACGTGAGTTTCAAGCTAATTGCAGGTACAGTGGTGCCTTGAGATACCAGTTTAATTTGTTCTGTGACACACTCCTAACTCAAAACACCTTTCCCATTGAAATTAATCTATTCCAGCCTCCTTCCCAAAAACAATTGTGTATTTAAATGAGGAAAAATAGCACACCATGATATTGTACTTTGTAAAAACATCCTGTAATGAAATATAATTTTAAATAATAGAACAGTTTTTGTCACACTGCACTGATTGAATGGCCATTGTGCTGCCCTTTCTGGTCTGCCCGCCTTGGCCACCTGGGACAGTATAAGACAGCGCGAGACAAACTGTTTGTTTACAGGCCGACTCCTCACAACTTATCAGTACAGCACTAATAGGCGGTCTTCGCAGAGCATAAACAATATGACTGAGTACTGTTATACTATGGCTGTACCGTTTGTATTCAGTCTGTTGTAATAGCACCCCAAGATAGATACTATTTCGTATTAGCATTAAGCTAAAATAATCAGACGAACGGCGGCTCGTATCAGAAACTTGTAATTTGGGACACTTTTATCAAAAGGCACCACTGTAGGTGAGTTTGTGAATAGTGAACCGCGAATACGCAGGAGGTTGCCATACCTAACGAAGGAGGTGACATAAGGCTGGCAAGCCAGGCTGACGTTTATCGTGATGCCCTCAGACATGTTAAAGACACGGAATAGTGAGAGGATGGCTTTGTGCGTGCAGATGGTGGTCTCCAGGGTGTCGTTGTCGCCTTTGTTCCCCGCGGCGCTCTCGAAGACTAGCAGGAAATCACAACCTCTCCCGCTGTCGAGTAGGGCGCCCAGATCATCCGACAGGCTGATGCTGTGGTCCAGGTAGTGTGTAAAATTCCAGACAGTCACGTTCGTGTCTGGAAGAATCACAGAGAGCAATTGGTGGGATGGTGGGTATCCGGACTTTTTTTAAACCGTTGTTGGTTCAACACTCACTTGGTGGTTCGCAAATCACGCCGACATCCTCTTTGTGTGTGCAGTCGGTCACTCCCCAGTTCTCCGTACGACAGGCAAAGAGACTCATCTCTGTGCCGTCACATTTGACGTCATCCAGCCAAATGGGACCTGACGCTGTGGTGAGATGATGATATCTAGTTTGGTGGAGTTGGTGCTCCAAGTACCTACCCCCTTAATGACCAACATTAAAATATGGTAGCGTTATAAATTGTGTTCACTCAAAACAAGGTAGAGGGCATGCTAGAATACAATAGAACTTGGGGATGGGGGGGGGGGGGGGGGGCTTTTTTTTTTTTTTTGTACGTCCTCAGCTAAATTCATCTACACGAGTTGCACTTCCTCTTTTCTCCAGAGGATTTCAAAAGAGGCACAAGCTGGACAACTGAAAAGGCATGATTTGCTTCTGTCTAACTACGGAAAGTACATTAAAGGGCACCTTGTCCGTAGTTCTTTCCAACGATGACAGATTTGGCTCCTGGGAAGTTGAGTTGGCGACACACCACTTGAGCCTCAGCCATGTCCCAACCGTCGTCGCACACGGTTCCCCACCGGTCATTGTGGTAGACCTCCACGCGGCCCTCCCAGGGTCTCTCAGAGCCGGAAAGCCTCATGGCGCCTTCTTGAGCCTCTGGAGGTTTCTCTGTTAACCACAGTTCATAGAAACTTGAAAAAATAATAATAATAATGTTGATACATCATGAAATTGATCATTCTGAATATATTTTCATGACCTTTGTGTTTTTGTGCATTTTTTTCCTTTGGATTTTAAAATAGTTAATAACCATACAGGGAAGGATTTGGCAAAGTTTATTAGTAAACATACTTTATCGTGATTCATAAGTTGTTGACAAAAATAGTTTCAATATGGCAAGTACACAGCATCCCTTTCACAGTTAACAAAAGTGTATGTATAGTCTATCAAATCTGATCCGTATTATATCAGTAGGCTACATTTGTTTAAATTGGAGTAAATGTAATCATTTTAATAACATTTATATGGGATAAATGTATTGCATCAATATCCTGTGGCACTTTGAAAATTATGAATTCATGCTGTGGATGACTAAAATATTATTTGTGCATTATTATTGATTTTACCTGGACGTTGTCTGCCAAACTGAAAGGGTTCTTACCAGTAAACTCTGCAACAGGGCGGGGTATGTGGACCTGTTCAGGCCAGGGATTGGTGGATCAAGAATGGATCTCATCATGACACTGATATCGATCAAGATCAGTAAAAGCATTGCTATCGATCCGCCCACCACAAAGCTGCAACAGTAGTTACGACACACAAGCACTGCGTTTGATTGGATCAACTCACTGAATATTGAAAACTTGACAGCACTTCCAGAGACGTCAAAAAGCAGCAGAAGCCACAGTGAGAGGAAGTTTCGACGCTGGGCCATTTTCAATCTTCAGTGTAGATATCTAACAACAGTGACATCAAGAGAAGAGTGACAGAAAAACTCAACTTGAGTCACATGAATCAGACTGCTGCAACCTTAGGTAACAATCTATCACAGCAGATGTGGGAATAAGTTAAATACTCTATGTGCTAGTCATAAATCCCAAGTTACTGTGGCAAAAATCAAACAAGTTGAGTCCGAGACCACAATAAATTTCAAGCAAGTTGAGTAAAGTCATGTCATACAATATTGGTCTCTCACAACATATTTTCACACATTAGCCACTTTGCAGTCAGTCTCTTCGTGCGTTTAGCGAGCTGCAGTAACACATTTATAATTCACTTTTTTTTTTTTTTTTTTTTTTTTTTTTTATTATTATTCTCACGGCATGGAATCGATCACAACTGGGATGTTCAGGTTTTCTTAAGAGGACGTTTCATCTCAGCTGCCTGGTTTTGCATAACTTCTTTCGAAAACAAAATAAATGACATACCATCTTGAAAATGTTGATTTTCAAATGTAAACGGGCAAGATGTAGCTCAAGTATCAGGAATATAAAGTCCAAGTAGTCTTTTACAACAGAAGCCTAACAAACAGTAGCATAATTGCCCCCGTCCTTTTCAACTTACTGTCACCAGAAGCTGAATCGAGGGAACTGGACTTTCCCGAATACATTCAAATATGACTTCGGCGACTATAGTGTTGAGCCAACGATAAGCTGTAGCCAAGCAAGTCCCAGGTCCTAAAATGAATAAACTTAAATCTGACTTGAGTCAAGTCATGTGGCTTAGTTCCTCCAGCTCTGCCAAACAAAGAAAAAAATTACATCATTTAAAATCAGATTACCTGCTGCTGTGTGACTGTCAGGACCTTCTGTCTTAAAAGTCACTTTCTTTGCTTCTCCTTCTGAAGTTCTGCAAAAAATCTCCTGGCCGGTTTCCTTAAGTTTCACTTAGCTGAAAAAAGGATGTTGCACAACCATTGTCCGTGAAAACAAGCCTTGAGGACATCGTTTCTCTGACAAAGAAAGTGGAATTGGTACCTCAGTATTTGTCACGAGGAACACAAAAGAGCTTGTTAATACATGTCCAGAGTGACGACGTTTAATGGTGGAGTCAAGACTGTACAGTATGTGCTGGAGGAGAACTAAACAGTCGTATAATAATCAGTTTCTTGTACATTCATTTTCAAAGGAAGTCAGTGCGGTCCTGGAGAGGTCTTCCACCATTACAACAATTTGTTATGCTGCTGCTGCATTGTTATTGATGGCTAAAAAACTGCGTCACAGACAGGCGGCTGCGACAACAGAACAGTGACGGACGGGATTGTAAACAAGATGGAAGCACAGTGCAGCGACCCCTCAGCCCCGAGATGAATCTGTGTAGTATTCCTTCTTTCCATTTTCAAATAGCAATCAAACAAGTGAATAAGTGACTGATTTAAGTTTTTCTGTATAACCTTCACAAGACATTGAAACGATCGCAACTGGACTGTTCTGGTTTAAGAAGACGTTTTGCCTCTCATCCGAGCAGCCTTTTGAGTTTATAACAAAAAAAAGCCTTTTTTTTTTTTTTTTTTTTTATATTTCAATTCTAGACTCATATCAAAAACGAAAAATGGGACACAGGACTGCGATGCTAGCTAACACTTTTGATGAGCCTTATGTGAGGGTTGTATGGTTGTGTTGAATAATGGAACTACTGAATAGTCTTTACTCTTTATGTAGGATGGAGTACCACTCGTGGTACGTGGGTTCTCTCTACTGGTACACAAAAAATGGATGGATGGATCATTTGACTAATCACGGCAACTAACAAGCTAACTTTCCACATGCTTGTTACCAAACTTTCGGGTCACATAATCCCAAACAATTAAATGTTAAAATCAAATTGAGCCCTGCGGTCTGCGGTCCCATTTTATAGTTTTGAAATTGAACTGTTGATTGAACTTTACCCATTATTTTTAGCAAGGTGACGATATACAGCTCTGAAAGAAAAGAGACCAAAACGGAATAAAACACTAGACCTTTTTTGGTATTCTGACCATTTTTCATCAATTACATTTAAATGCTCAAAATGACAAAACTCATATTTGGGAGTTGTGTTGTCAGCAGCACATAAAATAAAACTCGAAATCACAGAAACAGCTTATTTTGTCTCTTAATTTTTTTACATAGCCGCATACAAATCCATTTTTCATTTTGTAGTTGCTATTTGAAAATGGAAAGAACGAATGACACACAAACTTAAATGAATTCCAAGCCTTCGTACTTGACGTCGCCTATCTTTGTCTCCGGTAGGACGATGCGTCCGTCCAGCGTGAAGGCCACGATGTACGTGGCGATCTTGCCCGCGTCTTCCTCAGACTTGAGCGCCAGGATGATCTGGTCGTCCGTGTTGGGCACGAACTTGAACGAGGAGAAGCCGTGGGTGAGGTCGAGCGGGCCCACCCGGCTCACCGTGACGTCGGTGAAGTCCGACGAGCAGCTCAGGACCAGGTTGGTGGCCCGCCGCTCGTCCGCCGTCTCCTCGTAGCGCTCCGTGCTGGCGCGACGCGGCAGGAAGAACCAACGCTGCAGCGTGTCGCTCCACGTCGCAGACTCGTGAATGAGGTAACCTGCGGAAAGGGAGGAACGTGGCGGTGAGGTTGGGGCCTAGTCACCCGCTCTCAACTCTTAAGCACTCATCTCAAATCAACTTTCCTCATTGAAATGAATGGAAATGCCATTAATCCGTTACGGTCCCCCATAACACCAACACCTTTTTCAAATTTAAACTTAGTCTTTTAATTACTAGCACAATATACCATAATAATAACATGATTAAATGTAAAAAAAATAAACAAATATTTTTGCATCTTTTCTTGCTTCAATTCAATTGTGCTGCTGCTTTTGGTGTTTGTCTTGACCACCAGAGGGCAGTATAATACATATAGGGTTCCCTCGCTATTATTGGAGTTCACCTATTGCGGATTCAGTGCATTACAGATTATTTTTTCATATTCATATAGTGTACAAGTCGCCATATGGAGGGATTTTTAATGTATGCTGTAATTTTTTGGGGGTAAAATAAATGCTTCCTACCCTGAAACATTAAAACTGTTTAAAAAAAATGTTGAAAAAAGAATCATTAAAATACATATTACAAGGAATAGAATATACATATTATATAGTAATACAGTGCATTGCTGTATGGTTCAGAGACTAAAATGTTTTTTAAAGTACAAAAAATGTTTATAAAAGTATGGTAGATGTTAATAGGAGTGTGCGGAAGATTTAATAAGAGTCTGGAGAGGTTCATACATCTTTAAAATGTGTAAATAATCCCAAAATTATGTGGTCGCCACTTTGCGGACATGACCTATTGCGGGGGTGTTCCGGTCCGGAACCTAGAGGTATCTTGACCTGGTAATTTAAGGTGCCACTGTATCTGTACTTAAAGAGTTTGAGTACATCTGCCACCTCTGACCTGGAGGTTGGATTCCAGCGGCTGACTTGAGCGATTTGTACGTCGGGACCCAGTTGCGGTGCTCCACTTCCCCGCGGAATCCCACCACTTTCACCCACTCCGGATTGTCGTTGACGAACTCGCCCGACGTGGTGGTCCATTCCTTCCCCAGACCTCCCACGTAAAGGTGCTCATCCTTCACCGCAAACCACTCGCCTTTGAAACCTATCGAGGGAATGGTCGTTAAACCCCGGCAAAAGTTGAATTCCGCCAAACAATACAAAACATGTCCATCAGCCTTGTTTGATTTGAAAAATCACAACTTGGTCGGTGATACAGTCGGGGATATGATGCAGACCCACCCACAATAGATGAAAGTCTGCGATAGTGCAATTAGTTGAAAAAACATTGTTTTATACATCAACATTGATTAAAATGGTAGGACACGTCGACAGCTGTCCAAATCCAAGTCAGCGCTCGTGCCGACCCCCCGACCAGACAAGAGGAAACGACTGTGGTGACATCATCTACCCAAACCCTCTCAACAGTCGTAGAGCCACGAGTGATGCAATAAATACAACAATAAGCTGACTAAGCAGTTTACGAGGCGGAAATAAACACTTACCTTCAGGGCTGACCAGTTGCTTCTGCACCGAAGCATTACATCGACCCATTTTTATTTTATTTAATTATTTTTTTTTTTTACAAAACAGGCTTACTCGAATGTATCTAACCTATTTAGCCTCATTATCATCTAAAACAAACAAACAAAATCCAAACTTTTAATCTTGAGCCGATATAATGCCGCACCACTCCTGTGAGGGTGCGGCATTATAGTGAGGGAATAGGTGGGAGTTTTACGACACTTCTCAGACAGTTGAGCGTTCAAGATAGGTAATATTTGGTTTTGTTTTGTTTAACCATTTTGAACACTTTCAATTAGTTCATGATGCCTAAAAATAACAGAAATGCATATTTGGACATACAGGGTTTAAGGGGAAAAGGAAAACCACTCACGCTCACATCGCCACGAATAAAAACTAACACATACAAACGCAGAATAATGGGAAAAGACAACCTTTAGCCACGGTGCCGTCGCCATCCGTTAAGATGACCCAAGGGACGGCTTTGTCGCCGTCGATGTGGTAGACGATGCCCGTCCTGTCATCCACGCTGTAAAGCTTCCCGTTGAACACCACCAGCTCCGACAGCTCCATGCCTCGTCCCTTCTCGGCCAGGTGACTCTCCAGCACCGTCCTTTCCGCGTCCCACTCCACGGACACCCTGTCGCCACTCTGCGACACCAGGAGGTACCCCCGCCGCATGTAGCTGAACCACGTCAGCGTTTTCTCGCTACGAGAGTTCGTGTCCAAGTCGGCGATGACGCCGATGCGGTAGCGCGTGCCCTGCGGTGTGCGCTCGGCCGGACTGAGCGGGTAGGTGTCGTTGTAGCGGGCGCTGGTCCGCGGCGGATCGTCGCGGTCCGCCCTCCAGCCCACGGAGGTGTAGGCGCGGGGTTGCAGGCCTGCGCTCAAGTGCATGAGGAGCAGAAGGACCAAGGCCAGCGAGATGGCCATCACCACGATGGGCCGCCACTTGAGGCGGAAGCGAGGGTCTGTGGCGTTGGCCATGGTCGCCAACATGGGGAGGCCCCCGACGGAGATGCGCAAACCGTTCATGGGCTCATTCTGCTCCAGGCGAGTGTAGGCTGCAGGTGCAGTCATAGAGGATGGAGGCAGGGAGTGACCTGAAGAAAAGTCCAAGTAGGAGTCACTGATACAGTTAAGCCCTGCATATTCACGGTGTGCTATCAAATTGACAGATTCACATTTTCGTCAAGCATATCCCAGAAGTGACAGAAAAAACAAGCAAAGCTTGTTTTGAAAGTCATTTTCATTATATTAAGACATAGTCCCGAAGTGTGAACAATAAGATGCTTGTGGTCACGTTTAGCAAGTGACAGCCGCTGCTGAGCAAGTAAGAAGACCTTACAAATTGCAGTCCCTGTGTGTTTTTTTTTTTTATATCGGTACAACCTCTCTAAACAAACAAAAATCCCAACAGTATTGGTAGTTTCCATTTGTGATTCTCGTCATAGAGAATACACTCAGGAGCTATATTGAACAGTGTTTACCACTGAAGATCTTTGGAGCGGCTAGGAATTCAAACCGCATTACGACATCTCGTCTTCATCTGACCTAAGCTTCCTCATAGAAAATAGGTAAGTATAGGTCATATTAATTTATTGTAATAAGTAATAAAGCTTCTACTCACACTCTGGGCATATACCTACAGTATTTTTTCCAGTTTGAATAAAAATCCCCCCCTCCAATTTACACAAGTTTAATTCTTAAATTAGCATTACAGACAAGTTATTCAGGAAATACACGGCTAACTGGCAAGGACCTTCAGATGACGCATTAAAACTCTTGACAAACCAAAAACAACACTCCAGCTTAACTTTTGTTAGTGATGCGGCTTACTTTCTCTGTATCTACTTCTCTCAAACACCAAGTGTCGCAAAAAAGCCAAAGAAAACGCAGGATAGCGGAGTTAATTTTTTGACGTGGGACAGAGCCATGCCACGAGTGGCCAATATGTGCAAGTAATTGATGCCCACCAAAAAGATTTGTCATTGCCTATAGATGCCGGCAAAGCATTTTTCCCCCCCAATCAGACATGGCAACAGCCTGGCAAAATGAAGCTCCTCCCCTCTCGTCAACTTAATTCCTTAAGATGGCGCCGAAGCAATATTCGTATAGCAGACGTGTAGCCTGAGGACAAAAACCAGCAAATTTTCGAGCAAATAACAGTGGGATGGTTCCCCCCAAATATCTGTGAATATGCAAATGCTGAACCGCAAATATGCGAGGGTTGACAGTATTTAAGGACCAAACTGTCATAGAATGTGTAGAAATATTGTTATCATAAGGACAAAAACAACAAAACACGGTCTTCCATCCATCCATCCATTTTCTGAGCCGCTTCTCCTCACTAGGGTCGCGGGCGTGCTGGAGCCTATCCCAGCTGTCATCGGGCAGGAGGCGGGGTACACCCTGAACTGGTTGCCAGCCAATCGCAGTGCACATACAAACAACCAACCATTCGCACTCACAGTCAAACCTATGGGCAATTTAGAGTCTCCAATTCATGCATGTTTTTGGGATGTGGGAGGAAACCGGAGTGCCCGGAGAAAACCCACGCAGGCACGGGGAGAACATGCAAACTCCACACAGACGGGGCCGGGCATTGAACCCGGGTCCTCAGAACTGTGAGGCTGACGCTCTAACCAGTCGTCCACCGAAAACACGGTCTTATTTTTGCAAAAGTATCATGCTTTGCTCAGATGCCCCTTAAAAAACATAAAATTCTGTCAGTCAAAAACAACAACCCTGTACCTTAACCTTTGTTAGTGACATCTTTCCGCTGACTACTACTTCTCTTAGCACACCAGGTGTCACCCTCCCAAATAAAAAAGTCAAAGAAAAAGCACAACCACCGTTAAATGCTAAAATCACGTGCGAAGGCAACGGTGTCAACAATCTCGAGTTCTTTTGACGTGGACCAGCAGGCTCCTCGGGGGGGCAAATCACGGGGTGTCTGGCCAGCCTCCACATGTTGTAGTGAAAGAGCCTTTGACGGGGGTTGGGTGGGTGAGGTCCTCATCGGTCGAACGGCGGCCTATCACGCGCCCCGTGAAACGCGCCTCTGTGCTGGGACAAAGGGGCTTACCTGTCCGTCTCCTCCGAGCGGACCGCCGCTCAGCCTGCATCGCATACTCCTGCGAGCGCAACTGCGATGGTGGTGAACTTTAACTACACTTAGAGGATCCTAGCCTGGTCCAAAGGTGCGAGGGGGGCGGGAGGGGTGGGGCGACAAACTTTGCACTACTTGTAGATCATGAAAACCTTTATTATTAACCTGCTTGGGAATGGACAAACCCTCTGAGTAGGACCACAGCGATGCAATCAGCCAGGCCACAGGCGAACAACAGTCAAGAATGATATGTTTATCTATCACAGCTTTAAGCACACAACGAGAGCTGTTAACTATGGTCTTTAAAGTACAATCTCAATTTTTTTCTTTTAAAAAAAACCCTCTGACTTCCAATCCTAAGATATCCCCCATTTGCTTTGAGCAATGGTTCTCAAAAGTGTGATACAAGCACCATTCATTATCTAGTACAGTATATTTTTGTTAAGTACAGTTCAGTTGCATTGAACTTTTAAGTCAAATACATTTCCACTTAATCTTTTAGAACTGTGTAACATTTATTCAGGTAAATTTTTCTGTTAATGTTTATGTGCAATACATTTTATTTAAATCATTTAAGGACTTTTTATTTTCCCTTAAGCGCAGCATTAACAACCTAGTTGCTTGGGAGTGAAGGAAAATGTAGCCACGCGGCACAGTGACCGCCGAGCTTACCGTTCTTTTAGTGGTTTTATATTTATGGCCTGGATGTGTTTTTCATCCAAACATTTACTGTAATTACAACTTTACTACCGCATCAGTGTAGGTGAGTGATAAGACTACGGCGCTTTTAGACTTAGTTTGTGTTACGAAAATTTCAATGATTCCAGCGGAACCAGTGGGTGAGGAGGATAACTCGATTGGATGTCAGGAAATTGCAAGATGTACTGGCCACTTCTAAAGGGACAGACTGGGAACCAAACCCCCATCGGCGGGTTTTTCGAAGAGATTTTCCCACAAGTATGCAAGAAACATTTGGTCGGGATGTGTGAGTAATTTAGCGCAACATAATGGCTATTTTGCTGGTAGAGAACATGGAAGAGTCTGTTGACTTGCTTTCAATGAGTCAACAAACTCAAGTATTTGACAAAGGTAGAGAAGGCTTGAACGATGATTTTAGCCGTCTTCTCTAACGCCGTAGTTTGTTGTTTTAATAAAATAGACATGGAGGAAGGTCTGACATAATATGATCATTGAAGAACCGGCTAAATAATTGACTTGCTCTTTTGACACTGAGATGGATACAGTAGAGCTGATGTGAGCTGTGAACAAACAAACAACCCAAAAAAACTAAAACTTTTGGGGTATATCTGGTGGTGCAAAGTTTTTGTCATCGTATTAGGTTAAATGAATAGTAATTACTCACTTCCTGCCACCCGGGTACGCTGGCGTTATAAAATGGTGTATTCATGAGATTCAGTGGAGCTCAAGGAGACAGAAAAAGGCGTAAATAGGTCACACGGTGACCAAACAGACGTCTATAATCATCACGGCAATTTTGCTCGATAAAAGCGAGGTCAAATATTCACACAATGGTGAAGATTAGATTAGCCACTCAAACGCCTGAACAGAGCATTCGGGCTTTTAGCGAAGATGCTAATGCACTCCCGCTACAACAATAAACACTCGTTCGGGAGGCAACGAGGCTCACAAAAGTGTCATTTGGCATGTTCGCCGACGCACTCACCGCACACTCACGCCGTCAGCCTTCCGTTCGACGCCGCTCGGGACTCAGGCGTCATTGTTGTCGACGTTTGCTCGTTTTTGGTTTACACTTTGGGAACGAACTCACCGACGACTTCCTGTTCCAGGCATGTGACGTCATCCACGTCGCTTTGACGCAGGCCGGTAACGCTGCATTCAGGTGCACTCAGAAATACAGAGATTTGGGTGTTAAGAGTTTTTTAAAAGGAAAAATTGCGAGAGGTTTCACTGACCTGTTTTCCATTTTGTGTTTTTGATCTTAGTCGAAACTTTAAATGTGAAGAGAAAACGCAAAAGATTCTTTTTTGTGTGTGTTAGATTTAAAAACAACGAGTTACTCTTTGTTTTTTTGATGACTAATAGAAAATGAAAAGAACAAATGAAACAAGCCAGTTTTTGCATTTTGTATTTTTGGTATGAGTCAAATTTGAAATGTGAAAAATCACAGTATTGTCATTGAGAGCATTTAAGATCAAAATACCCCTTAAGTCCGTTTTTTTTGTCTCATTTCTTTTCCCAGAGCTGTATAATTGGTTGCTAAAAAAATAATTGGTTGCTCTTTCACACATTGCTCTACAACGTTTTGAGGACACTGGTTTTGTATTTGTTTGTGCAGATCTGAATTCTGTGTTACGCTTTACAAGTGTGTGTAATGTGAAAAAAGATCATCTTGCACTGCTCAGTACTGTACTGTATGAAAACCGAAACCATTTCATATATGCACCTTGCAGATCTGCAGTCCTCCACACACATACTGACAGTCACTAACCTAAATATTTACCCAAGGAGCAGACATCTGCAGAGAATCCTGTTGGATGAGGATATGAATGAGAATCCAAAAGGTCGGAACACACTTTTTTTTTTTATTATTTGGCAAAGAGAATACTGGGTAAGGCACATGAGCTTGGGGATTCTCCAGAGGAAAATAGAGAAAAAGAGGCCAAACTAAGCTGTAAAGAAGCAAAGAGAAAGTCATGTGATAAGTAATGTGCTAATCTTGTGATTGTCCCGGGCGGGCCTGACCAAATAAACTGCTGTCATCGAATGGTGGCTGATGTGTGGGGAAAAAAACAAAGTAGTAACATGAACACAGGAAACAGAAATCAACGTATGGCCCTGCTACCTTTGGAGCAGTAATTCCCAACCACTAATGTGCCACAGGAAATGATCCAATTTCACGTTATTGGTCAAAAAAATGATCGAATTAAAATAAATGCATCATTGTTCATCTATGTATGCCAGTGACAGGCACAACAATAGCATGTTCTTCCACTATACATCAGAAGGTCAAATGAATCAGTGTATCCACCTGTTGCCATTCATAAAACAGAATACAGACAATAGAGACAGAGCCCTGCCGCAAATACCCCCACATCAGTGCGCTTTGTAATTGCCTATAGAGGCCACACAATGGTAGTAAAGCACTACTTTTGTCTAAATGAAGGTCCTCAACTCACTTCAACATAGTTCTTTGGCACAGGGAAAGCACAAGTGTGCGAGCACCAAAACAGAGAACAACAGACAACATGTTCCCCCAAAAGCCTGCAAAGTGAATCAGCTAGTCACAGATGAACGAGGAAACACCCGCAGCTTTGTGTTCAACTGAACAGGGCCGGATTGCGCTTTTAATCCCAAAAATTGGATGCCCAGATTTTTCTGTTTAGTGCCTTGGTGCAATAGAGGTTGGGAAACACTGCCTTAAAGCAAACAAACAAATAAAACAAAACACTCTCAACCAAAGCACTTACATTAAAATAATATTAAAATTATAGTGCACAAAAGCCATTTTTTAAGTGATTTAAAAAAACAAGACAAAAACAAAACAATGCAGTAGTAGTTTTTTTTTTTAAGCGACATGCGTGAGACTGCTACTTTCCTAACTTCTGTCATGATACTGTGCACTGAGGGTGACACATTGGAGTTCAAGTGGTTTTGGTACAAAGACAAGAAAGCAGCAGGACCCCCCCTTTTCCCTTCCAGAGAACTAACTAATAATTAAAAATATAATAATTAAACACAATAAAGTGTGCATGTCCTACTGGAAGAGAAGAGGTGGGCAGAGGTGTGTCTGTAAGGCGAATTTGGCAAATGTTAACGCTCTTCACCACATCGGTTGGAATTTGGCAAGATCAGTCTTTCAATAGGTTGGCGGTTGGTACTCTCCAGGATTCTCTTGGTTTTGGGAGAACGGGGACTGCTGGTAGCCGGCGGGGCCGCTGCTGCCGGTGGTGTAGGGGGTCGGGGGGTACGGCGGGTCCACGGCGGGGTCCGTGTACTGCCGGTCCAAGTCGCTCAGGCCTTGGCGATAGCGCTCGTAGGCGAAATAGGACAACAGACCCTGGAGAGAGACAGTACGGTACGGTAGTACGTTATTTAAAAAAAAAAAAATAATTTAGAGTTCAAACAACATTTTAGGGGGAAAATGTACCGCAAAAAGGTCCGACACTCATTACACGAGATTTCAGCAAATCTCGTGAGATTTGTGCTCAGTGAGCGAGTAAAGCAGGGGTGGGCAAAATATGTTCAGTCTAATATTTCTTGGATTCAAATACTGTAACATTATGCAGTTAAAAGATGAACACTGCTTAAATATAGGACAATTAAAAAATTAATTAAATAATGATTCAGTAAAATGTTTTGCCCATGAAAGTTAAAAAACAAATACTAAATAAAGGTTTCAAAACAAGCAGTTCTTACAAGATCAAATACAAATGTATTGAACTTAAAAGTTACATACAACAGAACTGCATTGAAGCAGTTACTATTTTGCATACCACTACTCTGATGCTACTGAAATGAAGTTGAAATTTTGTGGTGTATTTTCCCCGCAAGCTTTTTGGTCGGTCCGGCAGGTCGAGCGCTCTTATTTTCGAAGCGGCCAATGCGAGGCTCACCCAGGTGAGAATGGAGAAGAAGGAGAATGCCACAACGGCGCGAGCGGCGTCGCCCGGCACGGCGGGGTCGTTGGTCCAGGACCACTGGTTGGCCAGGACGCAAAAGCAGATGAACCACAGGAACGTCCAAACCCCTGCAACATCCCAATAGTTAAAGCTAACCATTTGCACAAACAGGCAGATAACTAAAGATTTTCTTGGTTGTTTGATTTAACATTTTTACACATGAGCCCGAAACCCAAATATCTGCATACAAAGTCAATTCTCCACAATATATCCTATTTAAGAATTAGGGTTAAAAAGAATGAAAACTTTTATAAACATCCTCTCACCTGAGAAGACCAAGTCCCCGACGATGATGTACTTCCTCTCCTTGGCGTTACTGATCTGCGGGAAGTAGGCATCCAGCACCAGGAAGCCCACGCACACCAGGAAGGCCAGCACGCCGATTCCAACGCCGTAGCCGCACGCGCTGTCCCTGTGGTTGAACATGCACGTGGCCTCCGGCTCCATGTGGGAATTGACGTAGCCCTCCGCCGTGATGGTGGCGAACACCACGATGGCGAAGAGCTAGCGGACAAAGCCAATCGAAATTAAAAAATAAAGAATAAAAGTCCTAATGCTAGGACAAATGCCGTAATGTTACAAGAACATTACGAAGTTGTAATGTTATGAGAATAAAGTTGCAAGATTACGATGATGATGAATAAAGTGATGCAAGAATAAAGTTGGAATATTTATGAGGAAAAAAAATGTTTTACAAAGTCGCAATGTTACAACAATAAAGTCGTAATACTACGACAAAAAAGTTCTGTTACGAGAAGAAGTTGAAATGTTACAAAAAGTGGCAATATTACGTAGTCGGAACATTATAAAAATAAGTTAAGAAAAAATTGTCAGAATTTTACAAGAAACATTTTATAACATTTTAACCAAAAGAAAGTGAAATTTGAACGAAACAGTTCCAATATTACAAGACAAATTAATAAAGAATTATCGTTACGTTTTATGAGCAAAATTGTAATGTTACAATAATAAAGTCATAATATTGCAACCGAAAACGTTACTACTACGAGAAAAAAAAATAACGTCACAATATTACGAAGAAAAAGTCGTAATGTTATGTGTGTAAAGTATGTATGTATGAATGTCTTAAACCACACAACTGCCACTTTTTAAGAATCCCAAATTTATCAGTCAGCTCAGAAAATGGATGGATGGATAAAATATAATACTGTTGCTGTAATAACCAGAACAAAATGCGACATAGTCATGCGTAATGAGCCTTACTTCCGGGTTTGGGCTTAGCATTAGCTAGCATTGAATAGCATAGCAGATGCTACATGCTATCAAAAGCAAAGAAAGTCATTGCGCAACGACAAAATAACCGACGTCAGCTGGAGCAGACCGCTCCCTCTGAATAAGCCTTTTCTGCCTCCAATAATTCCAGCTGCCAACATGTCGAATTTATTGTCATTATTTATCAAGTCACTCAAAGTTTGTGGTCGATTGTAAGCAGCTGTTGACAGCTCAGCATGCTAACGAACGGTTTCGTTCTCTCACTCACCCAGCTCAGGCATCGTAGAATCGTCTGAGGCTTTTTCAGAAAACTCACAAAGTCGAACGCGCCACCGGCCAGCGGGGCTCCATAAGCGTTGCTTTGCATTTCTTTGCGCTTTTTTTGTTCTGTTTTTAAATTACTCGTAGCGACGTCATCAAAAGTTTGGAAACTAAGCCGGAAAAAAACTTTCTCTCTTTGTGGGACGTCAAAACTGCTTCCTGAACACTTGACAAGCCAGCCCCCTGCTTTGATACGTTCAAGGACCCGCGGAAACATCATCAACCATAACAGTCAAGACAGATTTAAATTTGCAGTACGGAGTAAAATAAAAATTATAAAAAATAAACATCAACAATAAAAATGTATGTACATTTTTGGTGTCCACAGAAAAAAAAGATGTATATTATATAATAGTTATGTCGCAGACACTGCGCAAAAAATACCCCCCAAAAAGTAAACAAAAAAACAAATTAAGAAAAATTCATAGAAAGAAATGTATCTTATAGTTTTTAATTAATATTTTCATCCAAAACACGAAGCAAAAAAAACCAACTAAATATTAATATCAACAATAAAAATAAATATATAACATAACAAAAATGAAATAAAGAAATAAAAAAATAAGTACTAAAATTAATACATAGTTGTTGATTATCAGTTAAAACAAACGAAAAGAAAGAAAATGATAAAATAAGGCGGAAAATACTGCGACGGTCTCATGTTTGTTATGCGTTTACATGTGACGTCATATATTGCCATCCAATCACATCACAGAGCGCCAAATTCTCTCAAAAGCGTCAACAACATGGCGGAAAGGGACGTAGAAGTTACGTTCAAGAAGGTAGCTGTGAATCTACATTTTTACCCTCTTCATGTGTGCAGCATTATTATTATCATTTTTATTTTTTAGTTGATAATCCTGGGCTTGACTAAACTGTTGTCATTTCAGCGTTTCCATGGTAGGGGCGCGCGTTTGATGACTATTTTTTTTTGCCATCGCTGTTAAACAGGAAGATTCTAACGCTAAAAAGTGACGTATGTGTGTTTGTACCAACGCCGAATGAACAAGCTTTAGATAATGTTAATATAAGCATCAACACTTCTCATGTTATGTGATAGTGGTCGGAGCAACACACTTAAAAGTTAAATAACATTATTTTCAAATGGAGTCTGATAGCGATTGACGTATTAGTCCACAAGAGGGGGCTATAGCTAGCTAGATGATTAGACATAGTATAATATTTGTCAATTAAAGTATTTGTTGCACACAGTGGGGAGTTTTGTAAATGAATAATGAATGGTGTAAAAGTGGATTTAAAAATATTGTTCATATGAAGGCTATATATTTCTCTTGCAAATTTACCAAAAAGTAAACTAATGATGTGCATCTGTGCGTCATCCACAGGAGACTGTGGGCAAACTTCTGTCCAGCTTCTTCAAGGAGGACAAAAGCAGATGTAAGTAAGTCACTAGGGCGAGTTTTGATTAGTTTATTCATCAGGACATTTATTTTAATCGTTTTTTGTTTTTTTTTGCGGCTTTCATAGTTCAAAGCACATCCCTGCACTGCCAACAGTGAGGAGCTAGTTTATTACGGCAAGGTCAAAGTTGCCAACATGACGATTTGGTGTCTATATTGAACTACTTTTCCAGCCCCTCGAGCAACAATTTTTCTAAAAAGAACAAAAACAGACAACATGATTGGAATCATTTTCACATTTTTTTTCCCCATACGACTAAAAAAGGAAACTGGTTGAAGACAATCACGGAGTCAACATTTCCAATGACATGGTTCCCTTTTACGTGTCGGAAACGTTTGACCCAAGGTATGTGCTTCCAAGCCCCAAATATTTTGCTGAGGTCGCCTTGCCTCACCAGTACAGCTCTACATGAGAAAAGAAAAAAGTGAGAGCCGGCGTTACTAGTACTTGACTACACACATGGACCAGCGAAGCCGTGCAGTTTGATGGCTCATTTTATTATGCTAAATTGCTGAACATTTAACATGGTAGCGTATTAAGTGATGTGTTTACATACATGTTTCGACAAAAGGAAAATTAGCTTTCCAAGAAGCAGCTCTTATTTTCATGTTATCCGGAAAGAAAAGTAAAATATATTTCTGTTATTTCTGTGAAAGTTAATGCAAGTCAATACTTGTTAAACAAAAAAAATATATATATCTTTCTCAAAACTTGTTTGGTATCATGAGAAATAAAGCAAATCAAAGGAAAAGTTTTTTTCTGATTCCTCAGCTCACCTCTTGTTCTCTAATCTCTTGTGTGGCAGTAAGTGTTGAGGCCACACTGCTCATGGCGGAGATGCTGAAAATATTCGTCCAAGGTAAAGGTTGCCATTACATAGATATTACTTCTTATGAGTCAATGGTGATGATGATGATATATTCATGTTGATTATTCATATTGCGATTGTCAGAGGCAGCCGTGCGCTCGCAGAAACAAGCCGAAAGCGAGGACTGTGACCGAGTGGACATTGAGCACTTTGAAAAGATCCTGCCGCAGCTGGTGTGTATTGTATTTCACCAAGCTAACGTCAATAGCAAGTTTTGTCGGAGCGTCACGAAGACAATGTTGTAATGTTATGTGAATAAAGTCAGAATATTACGAGATAAAAGTTGTAATGTTATGACAAAAAAGTAGTCAGGTCAAAAGAATAAAGTTGTAATATTTGCAGCGTAAAGTTGAGGGGAAAAAAACGTGATTTCACAGGACTAACGTTGTAACAAACAAGAATAAAGTCATTTTAAGAGAATGAAGTTGTATTGCTATGAGAATAAAAATGTAATGTTACAAGTATACAGTTATGAGAAAATTTATTACGGGAGTATAGTTGTTAGGTTACGAGAATAAAATCATAGTGTTTCGAGAATAAAGTTGAGGAAAACATCGTAATCTTCCAGCAATAAAGGTGTAGTATTACATGAATGAAGTCGTAATATTACAAGAATGAAATCGGTACATCACGTAGAGAATGAAATGTTACGAAGATGATGTTATAATGTTAAAAGAATATATTTTTAATATTTCGTGAATCAACTCGTAGCGTTACAAAAATACATTTGTGATGTTCTGGGAATAATGTCAGAATATCGCAAAGAAAAAGTCATAAATATTGCGAGAATTAAGCCGTAATGTTACGAGAGTGAAATTGGCGTTACGCAAAGAAACAGCTGTGATGTTATGATAATTAAGTCATAATGTTACAAGGATAAAGTTGAAATGTTACAAAAGTCATAATATTACGTGAATAAAATAATTTCTACCATCACAACGCACCAATAATACGCACTGTATTATTTTTCATACGGTGCCTATTTTAATGCTTTCCCTTTTTCCTTCCTTTTTCAGCTGCTGGACTTCTAGCTGCCACATGATGGCGCCAGAGTGTTTCATGACTGGTACTTAAAAAGAAAAAAATTGTTTTAATTCCAATTCTGTCATTCCCGACTCCCCTTCCAAAAGAAGCCAATAAACACCTCCCCCCTGCCTTGTTTTTGTTTTGAGCCGTGTGCGTGTTGCGAGCGCCCCCACCACCTGTGCTCCCCTGCGCGACAACAGGTGCTCCCAGCATGCTCGGCGGGCGCCCCGCATCAAAGCCTGCCGGAGCAGTTGGAAGCAATTAGAGTAATAAGGGGAGCAGCTAGTCTCTTAGATGATGACAAGTGCCAGGAACCCAAAAAAAGGAAAAGACGTACCCCCTCTAGCCACTTTGAAGTTCCCTTTTGCTGTCCTGCGATGTTTAGTTAGAGGTGGAGGGAAGGCCAAAGGGGAGCTCTGGCGCAGGGGGAAAGTTGAACGCGTGTGTGTGTATACGTGTTGGCCAAACACGGCCCGAGAGACCACACGCATAGACATTCTGTTTGAAGGGAAACATAACAAAACACAGTGCAACACGGTCCAAAGAGGTGCAGGGTGTCATTGTGAAGGTAAATAAACACCAAACAAAAAAGATAGAAAGACCGAGAGGAGCCGTTCCATCCTTTCATCCCAGCGGAAGTTCTCTTAATGGTTTTCCCTCCATTGTGAGTCAGCGTAACACCTCACGCTATTTATTCGTGTGACTCACGAGCTGGGAGTCCATCTGGAAGCGAGTTTGGGGGGCAGGGGCATGGCATTCCACACGCCGCCTTATTTAACTTCATGTTCTCCCCGTTTTTTCTCTCGCTAATTTGTCGGGTTAATAACGGCTGACGCTAAGAGGAGCCCGCGAGACTCGCGTCGCGCCAAAGTGCCACTGTGACGAGCCGCCACTTGTACACGCGTTGCCGCTTCGTTACTGCAGCCAGTGATTCCCAGCCACTGTGCCACCTGCAACGTTAGTGCTCGCTAGCGACGTATACACGCTTAACAATTAAATGCTCTTCCACCAAATGGCGCAAGGTGCAATTATCCCGTGTATCCACCTGTTGCCATTCAAACAGCGGAATAATAGCTTTGTGTTGAACTACACAGGCCCAGAGTTCACTGACTGATTCAATTGAGACGAGATCGTCATTTCATCACCATTTGTTTTCTAATTGCCTTTATTCATAGTTTAAGATGTTCATATACCCCAATTTATGATCCTGTAACACTTTAATATCATTTCATACTCATCTTTCAACATTACCCTCGAGTATTTCACCGTGGTGCTGAACGCTAACGTTAGCCACTAGTCGCTAGATAGCATTAGCGGTCAGGATGTGAAACCCACGCATGATAACGTTCTGACCTTCCTTTTATCGCTTGACTACTTTTTCTAGCTAACATTGATTGTCAGTGGTACTGACTGCAATGCTACGTGGTATCCAGTAGGAGTGTTTTATATTTTTAAACACTCTTTGAAGACTACAAATTAGAGATGGGTCGATTTTTTATTTTTTTTTCCCCAATTATACCAATTATTAGTAGTCAAGGAGGCCGACAGCCAATATTTGGAGTCAACATTAATTTGCAGTAAAAGGGAAAATATTGGGGTCAAAATTTTGAATAATAGTAACTCCAGCAGTTCGTTTAAATGCAACATGTTCATTTTTTTTTTTTTTTTTTTTTTAAATCTTGGACAATAGATATCTTTTATTTTAAAATTCTAAGAAAATTAGCTGGAAGCTCACAGGCTAAGCAACATGTCTTATAAAGTCAAATGAAAACTTGGACAAATAAATAGCTTCCTGATGTTTTCTACAATAAATCAAGTTTTCCAAACTTTCAATACACTGTAACGGAAATGTTAATCTTTCACTTACAGCATCTTTGTTTGAAGTTCAAACAAAAAGTGCAAGGAGTTCTCAGGGTTATCAGCATCACTTGTAAAGTTAATTGAAAAAATTAATAAATACAGTAGTTCCCTGAAGTTTACCGAGTTTCAAATAGATTTCATATCAGGCTTCAGATTTCTTTCTTTTTTTAAACGCAGATGCCCATAGCCGTCAAAAGGCCGAACATCAGCGATGAAAATCGGCCCGGCCGATGTTATGGCTACCCCTACTCCAAATTGTCCATAGGTGTGATTGTGAGTGTGATTAATTGTTTGCCTTTATGTGCCTTGTGATTGTCTGGCAGCCAGTCCACGATGCACCCCACCTCTCGCCAAAGTCAGCTGGGACGGGCTCCAGTTCACCAACGGTTCTAATGAGGACAAGGCCGATAGGAAATGGATGGATGGATAATTGGAAGTGATGCCAGCCATTGCAGATATTCCAAACAACAAATCTTTGCATGGCTCTTCACACGTCTCGGTGGGAACACGTGACATGTGAAGGCAGGAATCTCTTATTAAACATGCGAAAGCAGTTAGGACAAGAGAGAGAGAGAGAGCGGGGCGGGGCGCCCAGTCATGACTTAAAGCTTCTCTTGATGGCGACATTAAAGGCAAGGGAGTGTCCACAGCGCAGGCCAGACAGACGCTTTGTTGGAGAGAGCGCTGATGAGAGCTTACGTGTCTCCAGGCTGCTGGCGGCTCTCTTTGGATCACGCTGCATCACGGCTTCGGTACAGATACTGTCCTCATTATTATCTTACAAACACACCAGAATGGCTTCATCCTCGACTGGCAGCATTTCCAGCTACGTGCTTGATTTGTAATTTAAAAAAAGGGGAGGGCAGGGTGGGGGGGGGGGGGGGGGGGGGTCCAGTATATTGCGGAAAATGTATTTTTGAATGACTTTGATACAAATAGTTGGATCTCTGGTGTGCCCGGCCACCCATCCATCCATCCATCCAATCAGAAGTCAGGTTGGATCAATTTGCCCGATTTGATCTCCAAATCTCCTGACTTTGAGTCGTGTTCAAATTGATTTTTTTCTCGTTGGAGTGCTAAAATTTCCAACTAATCTATCATAAGGAAACAGTAGGAACAATCTACACTAATGCATCCCATAGGCCAAATTACTGGACCAAGGTAACCCTCGTATCGTATGAGAATCTGAATCTTATTTATTGGCAAAGTATGTTCAAACACGCAAGGAATTTGTCTCTGGTAGTTTGCGGCGCTCTACCACGACATCAAACAAGTCACAATCGCAAAATATACATTCAGCACTTAAGGAAAAAACTACAGAGTTATTAAGCAATATAAAGTGTCGAGTAGCGCAGTAAATCTGGTACCACAATAAATGTGTGCAAAAAGTCATCTGTCCATCCATGTTGTGTATACCGCTGGTCCTCATTAGGGGGAGCTGGACCCAACCCCAGCTGACTTTAGGCGAGAGGCTTGGGCCAGCCTGCACTTGTTGCCAGTCAATTGCACAAATAGACAAACAAGCATGTTTTCGGAATGTGGGAGGAAGTACCTGGAGAAAATTCACGTCAGCACGAGGAGAGCCGAGATCCGAACCTTGAACCTCAGAACCGTGAGGCAGATGTCCTAACCTGTCTTTGTTAATATCCATTTTCTGTACAACTTTATCCTCGCGCGGGCCGTGGGGGTGCTGGGGCCTGTCCCAGCTATCTTCACGCGAGAGGCGGGGTTAGGGTTAGGTTAATAGGTTAAACCTAACGCGTACCTTTGTTAATATCATCACGTGGAAATACAGTGTTTCCCGCATTCACTATTTGCTACAAGTTCACCCATTTGCAGATTTATATCCTTCGTTATTTGCTGTTTTTGTGCACTTTCAAAAATGCCAAGATGGCACCAAAGCCCTGTGTGATAGAAAAGTTGTACTTCTGCACCATCTTGTGGCATCTTTAGGGCAAAACCCTAAATTTACCCCCAAACTAAGATCCAAAGACAGTTATTTCCAACTCATCTTACAACATTACCTTGAAAAATAATTAGCTTACAGATGATTAAAAAAAAAAAAAAAAAAGCACCGGAATGTGCGTGTACATGCACATATGCTGAAAATTCTCCGTAACCTCCACTAACAACCCAGGCTAAACTTTGCTCCTCCCCGACATGAAAAGATCATCATATCTCAGTCTATATGTATCACTTCAACAATAGTTCCTTGACAAGTATTAAATTTATATTCATTTGGCAGAAAGAGTATAATTCCCCCCCCCCCCCCCCCCCCAGTGAATAACAGAAGAAAACGCATTTTTTTTTTCCCTGACTTGTGTACCACGAATTGGCATGGGTTCACTGGAATACAAAATAATCAAAACGAATATGCAACAGGTGTCCCATGTGCTCATCACTTCAACTGCTAATTGAATAAACAGGCCTGTGCTTGCTTCTGTGTGTGTGTGCTTGATGCAGAAGACTGCGATGCATTAGCGCTGGGGATACAAGAGATCACCCCCCCCCACCGACCCTCCTCGTGGGCACGCCGCCGTCGGACCGCGGCGGAACGCATTCCACAACAGTCGCCTGAGAGCTCGCGTGCGTGAAGGGAATGCGCATCTATCGGCTGTGACACACGGGGGGTGTGGGGGGCGTCACCCGGAGGCCCGGTGGGCCCCCTCCGAGGTGTCCTGAGCTAGCTGATCGGAACATACCTGCCAGCTTCTGGCATCACCGCTAACTGCTTGTGGCGCTTAGCTGTTAGTCGGAGGCTGGAGATGGCGCTCCGCTGTGCCGGCTTTGCTCGCCGCGGGTGGCGGAAAAGGATTCTTCCGGAACCGGTGAAGCGGATGATCGGGTCAGAGACCTCGACATGCCGCTCGAATAGGGGACAGGGGAGCGAAGGGGATGCACAATTAGGCCCGGAGCTGGGCTATTTCTGGAGCTATACCGGCATCACCCCCCCTCCTGTCAATGGTGGCACAATAACACAGTAATCTCCTTACATAACCGCACAAACTCCAAAAACGAAAGACTGCTAAAAATAAACAAAGCGAGTCGAGGTGACGTCTAAAGGCTTCAAGCCCTGGGCCGAATGCACCACAGGAGTCGGCCGAGCGCTCTATTTTTAGACCCCCGTCACAAGTGGCGATATAAATAAAACTACAAACCTCGCAAGATGGAGGAGGAACCGCGGACCCGAGCGTCATGATCAAAGAGAGCGTGTTTGATGAGGTTTGGAAAGGAGCCAGTAACGACCATTAGCCGGGGCAGGTGGCACAGCGTAAAGTCGCCCTGAGTTAGACTGAAGTGGTGGACGTGTGAAACTGTCACAGGCAACAACTTTAACTTCGGTGCATACGTACAAATAATTGGGCCTAATTTTCCACCTGTGGCGTTTGCTGTGTTCAGAATGAATTTTGGGGCCTTTGCTGACTTAGATCGTAAGGGGTGGGGGAGTAAAATGCCTAAATTCGGCCCGATTATCGGCATGTGTGTACCTCGCTTAAAAAAGCAATTTTTTCCATTTCACGTCACAATCACAATCCTTGGTTTGGCCCAATTTGGTGTTCACCTCACACAGTGATTTGCAATCGTAAATATTGAACAGAATTGTCAGCCCCGACCGTTTTTCCCAGGCGATCGGGAGGAAAAAGGCCTCATAACCAACCCCACACCAGAGGACAATCACTCAGGATAATCATTTAGAGACCTCCGACAACTGGGCCTTTGCAGACGTGGATCGCAAGCAGGGTAAATTCTCCAAATTTGGCAGATTTTCAGCGTTTGTGTACATAGTGCTTTTTGAATATACGCTAATTTATGCCTTTGTTTCAAAGTGCACACTTGAATTCACCAGACAGACTTTATGTGCCTCGCCGGGTGCTGCTGTTTTGGTTAGCAGCAGAGTTCAAATGCCCTCCGTAGTTAACTAATGTCCATACATGAACAATAGCGTCTATGTACTGAGATAATTACAGTAACCAAGGTACTAAGTAACCAACTGACCGACCCACCGATCAACTACTTAATAACCGACCATCTGAACAACCAACTGACTTAGTCCCTCAAAAATGCGGATCGCACTTTTCAGTATCCAAACCTACCAATTATTTTTCAGTCTATTGAATTTATGAGCTGTCAGAGGGCGGTCGGAGTGTAAAGTGTAGCTTCCTATCTTGGAGTTTGGAGGGCAAACAAGCTTGTCTGAAGTTCCTTCTTCACAACATGTTGACTGTCTGTCCTCAAAGCGGTCAAGAAAGGGCGGGGGGGTCGCCGGAACTCTAAATTAGCCGTGGTGAGTCAACAGGACAGCTTTCATGCAGGAGAGGTCAGGATGTAAGAGGTCATAGGTCAGGATGCAGTTTTGGTCCTTTGTCTTTTAACAGCTTCCTGTGTGCCGCGTTGTGCTAATCACTCACTCAAGACTTTTACCCACAACGTTTTGGGGGGGAAGTCCAAATTTGACCCGCTTTTTTGGAGTAATGTTGAAATATGTTTTGGTGTGTCGCGACTGCGCAGCTGAGATCAGCTCTTCACACTCCCTTCGCTAACCGAATTGACAATGGCGCCGGTGTTTGTGCTCTCGTCCACACTTTGAAGGTGCACCTGTTTCTCCACGTGTCACCCAGGCCAAGACAAAGCGTCGCGGGAGGTAAGGCGACACCCTCCCGCTCAGCGCATGGTGTTTGTTCCCAAGCAATCTCTTGTTTTTGACGGACGAGAAATGTACAGTGCAAGATGCCATTTGTGTTGATAGTACAAATGCCTTGTGAAATATTAGTAAACTCCTTTACAGTTATATGACCGTTTATCATAAAAATGAATATTAGGAAGAAATATCAAGAATCGAGGCTAACCCAAACCAAAAAAAAAAAAACTGAGCTGGGACCAGATTTGGATACTAACCCGCCATCCATAGATTTTCTTCTGTAATGATCGGTGACACATCCACACACAATGCATCAATCGCTCCACCTGTGACGTAAACTCCATGAAAGATCACACAGACACATGCTGGGAGATACACTCGCCTTTTATGTTTTATGACTCCTCTCCCTCTCTTTCCTTTCCCATTTGAAGCTTGTTCATTCAAGGCTGATGGGACGTCTGGGATTTTTTTTTTTTCCCCCAATAAAAAAAAAAATTAAAAAGCCACTGATGTCAAGGGTGTGGCTCGAACTCATCCCAAAGGTGTTTTGATGAGAAACTCAAAAGCTCAGTGACCTTCTTTGCTGGCTATCACTATCAGAAGCACAGACCTGCAGTTAGAACCTAAAGTCTTAATATTTGTTCCATGAAATTGTATTCACTTATTCCCAGTCTATTTTCATAATCCGTAGCATTTCTCTTGGCTGCACTGCTTCCAGTATGTGTATGTTAGATTTGTTTGCCCAATCAGATTTTAGCCTCCATGTCAATGTAACCTGACAAGTGCCTTCACTATCAGTCGTGCTGGCTGACGTAAAACTATATTGGCAATGGGACTATTTCTTTAACCTATCAGATTTTAAAATTGTCCTCACAGGCCCAGAGTGCTGGCCCCAGAGATATGAAGACGAGCTACGCCAGCACGCTAACAAACGTGCCTACATGGCTGCCATATTGGTAGGGGCGAAGTTTCTATCAGAGGCAATGCATGGACATTAAAATTAAATTGTAACTAAATGTAATTTTTCATGATGTCTACTTTTGTTTCCAATGTCAAAGCATGTGCTATCAATACAAAACATTTGAAAATAAAATCGCCCACATGATTTTTACCCATTTCCCTTGTCGTAATTGCGCAGCATTGTGAGCAACCATATGCAGCACAATCTGTCGGCATCCTCGTTCTTTCGGTTTTCTTGTCGTCCACACACGGAATGCGCTGACAACTTTGCCCTTACTAGCTCAGCGTCAACATAGGCAAGCAGCTCAAAAGGGTTGTGTCGTATCTACGTATACATATCTACGGCTGGCCCTCTTGATTGGTTGGTTACAGCAAAACTTTCCAACTTCACCAACAAAGCAGCAATTTGCACACAATAATACATTCAACAATTTGCATGTCTGGTGAGTATAATGTATTTCTTTTCATTTATTTCTCGTGTTATCCGATAAAAATTCATTCTAAATTGCTCCGGAAGATGCACTATATGTGGTACAGTTGCATGCTGCGATATTGCGTTTTTGTATAGCATTGATAGTTTCTATCATGGTGCTATTAAGAGATGGATGGGCTGCACTAAAGCGTTGCACTGCACATTGAACTGGAAAACAATACGACGCTTTCTGACTATGGAACATGTCTGAGGTTCCAAAGAGAAAGGAGCACATTTCACCCTCCTTTAAGCACACCACTGGAACAGGAACCTGCTCACTGAGCCGTGGAAACGACTGGAAGTCAGGTGTGTGCAGAAACAGGATGTCAAGTGTTCCAGATGAACCGTGTCCTGTGAAGCGACTGCGAATAAGATGTGCACTTAGGAGTGGTGACGACAAAACGCACTGAACAAGAAAAATACATTCTGAAGAAAAATATTTTTACTGACGCAAGTTGAGCGCCGCCAACTTCATTGTTATCGTAGCGTGCTGCCATCCCACCCCCACTGTTTTAAGTGGAAACACATCTTCTCCAATTAATTCCTTTTTTCCGACTCATTGTTTGCTCGCCGCAAAAATCCACAATCCGCAATTTACTTCTTTCACAGTAAAAAAAAAAAAAAGCAGCACGAGCTGCTATTTTTACTATCCCCCTGATTGATGAAGTATGAAAGTAAAAACACACACGATACATGCAAAGAAATGACAAAAGTAAACCAATTGTTAAAAGGCAGTCAGCAGAGGGTGCATCGTAACTCAAGTCAAGGCCAGTCTCCACCGTCCTCTATATGCCTGAATTACGGCTCATGTCAATAAAATAAAACATGAAGTCATGAAGAACAACTACGAAAAGTAAATTAGTTGTTTTACGCAGAGGATAGTCTAATGCCTGTGAGTATTTTCAACATGCACCATTTGGTTGTTTACAACAGCATGACCATCGATGGTATTTGTTAGCCCGTCTTTGGCGTTTTGCATTGTATGTTAGCTTTGAGCTAGCAGAAGGCCAACTAGTGCGGTTGTTTTAAATAAACGGCATGTAATTCTCTTTTGTTAGGTTGACAGTAAACTGGGAGTGGCATTAAACAGCTGGAAGCCAAACTACGGCTTGCATCTAAAAAAACCCTCATTATTTTTATTATTATTTTAGAAAATATTCCATTTTGAAGCTAACTTTATTGGAAAAATATTTGGCAAAATGTTTCAATCTGAGGAAAATCCCAATTTCTGTAAAAATAAGTATCCAGAAGTAGTAACCATTGCCATATAAATCACCAAGGTGTAATCCCCCCCCCCCCCCCCCCCCGATTTTAAGAACTTGAAATCACGTTCGTGCAAAATGACTAAAATGGAGTTAGCCCAGTGCACTTTGCTCGTAAAGGTTAGGAAAGCTCACATTTGCTGACAGCAGCCGTCCTGTCCGCCAGCTTCCTCGCTTGAACAAATGCAGCCACAATACGAAAAGGAAGATCAGATGATCCACACCCATGTCAAAACAAAGCCGTCAGTAGCCATCGCGTTCTTCTTCTGCTTGCTCATCTCCAGCTGAACAAACTGCTTGAGTATCTTATATCGCCGCAGTCGGGATTTTGGAGCGATCTGTACCACTGCGGTCGTGACAGAAACAGACAAAACAGCCGCCTTTCACTGTCAGACTTCCTTTTGTTATTCTACCGCGTTTGAAGTCTTGGGAACGGGATGGAGACCTCGGCAAAGCGGCCATTCTTTGACACCATGTCATGGCGTATGGGGCAACCGCAGCCTTGCCATGCTTTGAACTCACTCCAGGGCTCCGGGAAAGCTGCTGGGTTAACTTTTAACTTGTGTTATCATATTTTTACTTTTGTATTTATTTATTTGTTACATTAAAAATGTATTGTTTTCATGAATTTTACTGAATTCATTAGTGATTTGATGGATTCTTACATTTTAGAGGGCATAAATATCTCGTATCTGGATAAAATACAATCAAATTAAACACCCATGACATTTAAAAAAAACATTTTTGGGGGTCATATTTGTGAAAATGCTTATTGGCGGTTTATCCCTGCTTATTCAAGAATTTGTATGTGTATATAGATATATTTGCTGATTTTCACTATTTGCAGTCCGGCCTGGTTCTCCTGTGAATAACGGGCATCCACTGTATAATTTAAACTGTAAAATAAATAAAAAAATATTTTCTAATTTTAAAAACGACCCATTCCCTAGTTTTTGTAAAAAAAAAAAAAATATCCAAACTATATGTAGTTAGCGACCCTAATTTGGTACCTACAAATGATTTATTATTTACTGGTAAATTGAGCAACACAGCACAATGATATTTTGTATACATACGGTACGAATTAGTAAATATTAAAACATCTGTGCCGCCACGGCCCATACTTACATTACATTACATACTATTTGAACGTGCATTCTGTGTGTATAAATAACTCTCAATGACCAAATAATGTGGTGTCATTGAATTGAGTTCAATTATTGTAACTAAATAAATGAAGCTGCCGCCATCATAGGGCAACCTTCCGGCCGCTTTCATCTCCCCGGAAAGCAGCTGTGTTTAAGACGAGCTGTCGCGCCTTGCGTAAACACGTCCCAATCACCGTTCCTGTCGCATCCCTCCGCTCGGCATCCCCCCGTTCGCACGCTGTTTACGCCGCTTTTCATCCATGTGTGCAACGAGCGGTCACAGTCCAATGTGTTTTCTCGCTTACGCAGCCCGAGCCCCTCCGGCATGTGCAGAGCGTGCGGGTTCCAGTCGTGACTGAACGCGAGCAAATAAATACGTGTACATGCTGGTGATTAACGTACGTGCAGTACAAACACGTGGGATGGAGCTCATGAACGGACGCTCTGGTCTAAAAACAAGTAGAACTTGAGAAAAGAAGAAAAAAAACAAAGGATTAACTCATGCGCTGGCCCTCGCATCCTTCCACTTTTCGACAAGTTGGGACGCACGCTATTTTTATCCTCGGATGCCAAAGAAAGGGCATCCCATAAAAAGCTTGCGCCACGAATACCTGCACCTTAGCGACGCCTTTAATTGCCATTTAGCATTAAGCCGGCCCGACGAAGGAAGCCGGGCTGAGGGGATGCTGTCAACTTTAATGAGGCTCAGGCTGAAAAGGAGGCCGCTGGGTCGGCACCGCCAAAGGCTCAGCCGCCCTCGCTACGTCCTTTTCCCCTAGTGGCAATACTGTAATGTACAGTGAATGAATTTGTCAAACTGTCACGATCATAAAACCATTATGAAGCGTACATGGGATGTTTTAGTGACCAACCGCAACACTCTTCACCGTTTTATACAAGTACTGTACCGCTGCGTAATCAAACTAAAACAACATCAAACTGCTCACCTGAAAGACGTGTACAGTGGCGCCTCGAGATACGAGTTACCCAAATCCATCAAAACATGTACACAGACAATATAATAATACTCACAGGCATATATTCTTTATCCTCAGCGAAGAACGACTGCTATTTAGTTAGTCATAGTACATTAAATGTACAATTTCACAGCAGAAATGCTGATAATTATACTTAAGTCACCACAGAAATCACCGCAAAAAAAATGTGCAATTAATGGACACATCAACCCTAAAAATGTTCATAATTTTCAATATTGCAAATGACCCGTTTGTGAAAATAATAAAGGGTATGTGATATAAAACACAAACTATGCTGCCTAAACAGTTTAATATCGTTTCAAACTCATTTTACATTATCATTATAAAAGAAATGGCTTGCAGATGATTTGATTTAGAAAAAGAAAATGTGCACCAAGTACGTGTACAGTGGTTATACAAAGTCTACACACCCCTGTCAAATGCCAGGTTTTTGTGATATAAAAAATGGAGACCAATATAAATAATTTTGAAACGTTTTCCACCATGAAGGAAACCAATAGAGAAATCTTTTCAAGCGTGGCAGTAAAAATAAACAACTGAGATAGTATGGTTACAGAAGTGTGCACACCCTTATAGCTGGAGATGTTGCTCTGTTCAGAAGTAACCGATTGCATTCAGTCAACACACGCCTGCCGCCATCTGGAGCGCCTCTGAGTAAACCCCAAGTAAAGTTCAGGTGTTCTGGTAGGCTTTTCGTGACAACTATGTGGGGGATTAATGTAAAATAAAAAAAAATGTGGGGGTGAATACGTGCTGTAGGTTTCTTCCCCCCAGTTCCGCTAGATTTGCTGACATCGCACACGGCGTATTTTGACTGTAAATCAACTCCAAATCGTAGCGCTATTTTTTTTCACTGTAATGAGAACAGGGAGTGGCCACAAATAGATATCAGGGGCACAAAACGGAATAACAACTGTAAGCCTCCTTGTGGGATTGATGCTTCACACGGAGTCCTCCGCCCCCAAAACCCACCGCACTTACTTTGATTCTTTATTCACCCCCTTCTTCCACCTTCCCTCAACCCCCCCCCTGGCGCCATAATCCCTTATGTCCAGCTGATGGAGGCTCTTTTGTCCGGCGGCACCCGGGCAACCGCATCAAAGAGAAAAGCAGGGTAAAAAAAAAAAAACAACCCAAAACAAAACAGGAAAATAAAGGCGAGAGAAGAGGACGAGAAACGCTCACAACGGCACCCCTGCTGCTGCTGTGTACAGGAGGAAATAAAGCCGGACATTCATCATCATTTAGTCAGCGGTGACAAAAGTACTCACAAGTATCTGCACTTTTATTTAAGTACAGAAACAAAAACAAAAAAGACAGTACTGATTCAACTCATTTTACTTCAGTCGAAGTATAAAAGTACAGTGTGAATAGAGAAAAGCCAAAACTTTTAAGATGAATACTGGCCTAAATCAAGGTTTAGTTCCAATTTTGACATATAGGGGGCAGTCCATTATTGCACTCTGCACTTTTTTTTATTTTTTATTTTTTTAGCTTGGGTGCCAGTGCATTTGCATGACAGTCTTAAGTAGATATAAATAATTATTGATAGATTTGATGGTTGTTTGGACTAGTGCAACCACTATTGCACTAAACTTGAAATCACTCTCCTGCAAAATGGCAAAAATTGATTTGATTGATCCGCACACCGCAAACCCTGGTGAGGATAATGATGGATGGATGGACGGAGTTAGCCCACTCTGGTTCTCAGTGGCTCAAGAGTACAAAAGTAAAAAAAAAAACTGCACCACATTTTAAGTGGCAGCCATAAAACTGTAAATTACAAAAACTGAGTTAGCCCATTCTAGTTCTTAGTGGCTCAAATTTATTTCAGTACAAAAGTAAAAATTAATTTTTACTGTAAATTATTAGTTCTACTAACTTGATATGACATTAAAAAACACACACACACACAAAATAGTTTATTTTATTAACTTTCATAGTGCTCATATTAAGAAGAAGAAAAAAATCCAGGGTGGTCAAGATTGGCTCGACTTTTATTTATTATTTTTTATCAAAACAAAAGTGTTCCCTTTGCCAACATTGTAAAGTGACAAACAAAAAACGCAAAATTAGCTAGCGATAACAACAAAAAATGCACCTTATCCTGTATGTTTGCGACATCAAAGCATTCTTGTAAATAGGGGCATAGATAATATGGGTAATATTTTGTTTAAGCTCCCTGGTTCACGTTCCTCAATGTTGCTGCTGACCCTTTTTTTTTTTCTCACTTTAT
Source organism: Phyllopteryx taeniolatus (assembly GCF_024500385.1). Classification (NCBI taxonomy): domain Eukaryota; kingdom Metazoa; phylum Chordata; class Actinopteri; order Syngnathiformes; family Syngnathidae; genus Phyllopteryx; species Phyllopteryx taeniolatus. The sequence continues at coordinate 20,242,915 of NC_084517.1, forward strand.
CAGTCCGCACATGTCAGTCAATCAAGATTCCAAATGCGGTTGACTTCAGCGCTCTCTATTTACGTCCTTTTTTTTAACGTGGCGTCTTCATCCGCGTGGATTGACGTCATCGGCGACGCACTTATGATCAAATATGGCGGCTTCCGAACAGAGCTAGTTACTTGAATAAAAAGTGCAAAAACAATCGCAACTTCTGTGCTAAATAGATGACGGCCCCCCCACCGTGAGAAAAAATGTGACGTTTACACAGATCTGCATGTCAACACGCCTGTAAAATGGCTGTTCTGATTAAATGAGGTGGCACATAAACGGTGGCACATGTAAACACCAGATCGGAATAGATTGCGTCACATGTAAACAGTTGACCAGAGATCTTCAATCGGAATAACAAAAAAAGTCTGCATGTAAACCCTGCTAGGGACTGAGTAGATTTTTGGGCGGGACACCTTGTATTTAGGTTAAAACGGTCATTCAGGCACATGGTAGTTATGTTTGATTGGTGTTAGGATTATGAGGGTCCCCCCCCCTGGACCCAAAAGGTTTGAGAAATCCTGATTCAGTGAATACACAAAAGATGGTGGTGGGAGGGGGCCGGGGGGGGGCGTGTGTGTTTAAAGACAAACAATAAAGCCACATTAGACTTTGTATGAGGCCCATAATGATGCTCTCTTTGTGGCTCCTCATCAAAGCCCATTAGAGGGACAGTGAAAGCCTCTCTCACTTCCTCATCGGGGAGCTTGATGGATTGCGGTCATGCTTTTTTGGACTCTTTGATCTCACTGGACGCCCTTGAAGCTCCGATATGTTAACAAGCGAGATCCATCCTCCACCTACTGGAGTCTTTCATCTCGACCCCCCCACTCCCTCCCAAACCCTCGTCGAGATTCTGGCCTCGCCGCCGCAAAATACCAGCTCTCTGGCACCGGCCCGTCTTGGGGGAAGCGCAGCCACGCTTGTAATTAAAAAGTCACAAAATAAGTGTGTGGCATCTCCATCGTAATGGTTGGGTTAGCCACGTTTAATACTCCCCAGTCTCGTCATGCCCTTGCTCGAAAGAGACGTCAGAGGCGACAAAAAGATTCAGGATTAGCGCTTGCTGATAGCTAGCCGGCTTGACAGCGAACAGCAGCGTGATGGAAGATTGCAGTAGAGGAATTGTAGGACAACTGGTCCTCTCGGACAACCCTGGGTGGTCAACTGGTCCTCAGGTAAGATTTAAAGAAACCTTCAAGGACCAGTTGTCCAAGTTGTTTGTTCAACCAGCAGAGACAGGCCAGGCTTCTTGTGGGCATGCAGGGCGGTAAACTACCAAAGTTGAAGGTAACATTGGCCCTAATGTGGGAAGCCAATGTGGTCTAATGTTAGAGGTAACGTCGGAAGCCAGCATAAAAGGTAACGTTGTAAGCTAACTTTCAAAGCTAACATTGGAGGCTATCGTCAAAGAGTCTTCCTTACTTACCTCGAAGTAGCTCTATTGTTAGAGGGGACATTGGACATTAACTTCAGAAGCTAACATGAGAGCAAACGTTGGGAGTTAACGTTGGAGGCAAACGTTGGAAATTTCATTTGGAAGTTAACATTAAAATGGACAAATTCCAAAATGTCCTTTTCAGAATTTCCGAATTCAAAAGTTCATTTCATTCAAGAACATTCAGGCTACTATTGATGATATTTCAAGAATTCTCAATTTTCATATAATTTCATGTTTTCCATAACAAAATTCCCAAATTACGTTTGTTCAATTCACATTCTTTTCAACAATTTAATGAATTCCACAGCATTCCATTCAGCGTCAGCTATTTTGCATTCACACACGATTTCAACATTTATGGAATTCTTTAGTTATGATTATTATTGGCGAATCCCTGGCTACGCTAACGGGCTGAATGCCGCGGCGGCCCTCCCGCGTCGCTGCGTTGTTGCACAAGGACGCCGCAAAAGCAACGATACCCCGGGAGAGACTCACTTGGGATGTCATGTGATTGAGGGGGAAACCACATCAGATGGATTTGAACAAAAAGCAACGTTCCCAAACATTTAACAAAAAGCCACCAGTTGAAAAAACAAGACGGAGGTGTCCTTGTTATGAGACAAACAAAAGCGGCGACAATGGAATCTCGGCGGTCCATCTCCAGTTTGTTTGGATAGTGACACTCATTTCCCCATAGGAAATAATAGACATAGAAATAAAATATATACAATAAAACCCATTCATTAGGCACCTATCCCGGCTGACTATGGCCGAGAGGCAGGATCCACCCTTGGCTGTTCAACAGCCAATGGCAGGGCGCATAGAGACAAACAGACCTATGGACAATTTAGTCTTGAATGAACCTAACATGCAGGTTTTGGGAATGTGTAAGGAAGCCTAAGTACCCATAGAAAAACTGCGCAAGCGTGGAAAAACATACAAACTCAACTTAAGAAGGCTGGAGCCTGGATTCCAACCTCAGAACTGTCTGGCAGATGTGCTAACCACGAGGTCACCGTACTGCATCAGAGAACCATAAACTGGGAAAACCTTAATACCATCTCAACGGGTGGACCAGTGTGTTTGGATCGCGGTAATTGGTCTAAATTTCGTGCTGGGGGAATTCATTCATTGCGGGTGGCCGAGTGATTCGCTGAGATTCTTCAGGCCTTTTCATACTGCACTCGGTTGTCTTGGATGACAGCGCCCTGGCGCAAGCTCGCACGGCCGTGTTTGGAATCGGTTGCTACGCGGAAACTTTTTTTTTTTTTTTTTTTTTTTAAGGCTCCAGCTCACCCGCGACTCTAATAATGAGGACAAGTGCTATAGAAAATGTTCGGATGGTTTTTTATTTTCTCTGAAACTTTTGGTTGAATTCCTGGTTCCCCAAAAAAAGCAAAAACGAGTGAAGAATTCATCGTACAAAACGTCCCCGGACAGAGCAATATTGCAGCCACGTGTGAGCTTGTTTACTTAACACACCAGGCTTTTAAGTGCAGGAATCTCAAGACCGAGACCGCAACATAACGGACTAAATGCTCTCAATATATAGAAAGTGTGCAGTGCCAACGGGGGCCATCGCCATGCATCTCCTGATGTTTACTACATAAACAAACACACTCACTGCAACGCCTCTTGGCTGACACGCACGGAAGTCTATTTCCTAAAAATCTCCCCTTTAAACAAACTGGACTTTATTTCCACTCGTAGCCAGGACCACATTTGCACAAATGCATTTTGAATCATGACGAGGCTCCGAGAACAAGAGTGGGGCTGCTGAAAAGATGATGAGAAAGAGCAAAGGGGGATATAGGGACCGTGATGGAAACAAAACAAAGTCTTGCTTTGCGGCTCTGATGCCACAATTTTCTCTGTAAAAGGGTCCAGTGAGAGAGAAGGTCTTGTAATAAGCCCCTCGACTGAGTTACTGCACAAATAAACAACAGGCCCTCCTCCTGGAGTACAGCTGCGCTGTAGGAGAGGAAGCCTTCTATTTCGCAGGGGTCAAGGTCGGAGTGCGGGGACGCTCCGTTTCCTCGCTGCTCCGTCATCGTGTCCATGGACGGGCTAGCGGGGAGTGGGAGAGCGCCAGGCTAGTGCCTCGTTTGAGGAGAGCCGTGATTATGTGCCATTTCCTGCACTTACTGGCCTGGTGGAAAAGTGCCTTGATTAATAAGTCTCAATCGCAAGACTGGAAGGCTTCAGTGTGCACTTTTTTGAATGGTGGTGAGGACTCAGCATAAAGTGGCATTACACACTACAATTTCAAAAGTTTGACATTCTTAACTTGCCCAAGTTAGTCAAACGCTTAAAAGTGATTGCAGGAAATTTTGCAATAAATGAAAGCTTTTCCAATGAACAAAATAACGTACAATTAAATATTTAAGATATTAGAGATTGAATGTTTCGATTTTAGGAAAGTGCGGCATCAATACAGTGGTACCTTGATTCGCATATCATGTCACTTTTCCTTTTTGAAATGAATAGAAATGCCATTAATCTGTTTCAACCCTCCAAAATTCGCCATCATTTATTATCACGTTTGTAAAAACAGAAAACTAGCACTCTTTTGTATAAAAACATAATAAAACAATTCAAATAATAACACAATAAAAGAGAACATAAAGAAAGAATCTGATTTTAGTGTAATTACTGCATACGTACTGTAGTTTCCGTGTGTTGTATGTGCGCCTTTCAGGGGCGTGGAGAAGCGAGTGACATCAAGAGCTCAAGTCGGGTTGGCCGTGTCACTGTGAGCATGTGGGCGTGAGTGGTGGCCTACAGCAGCTCTTTGCGACTGTTCTCATTTTTCTATTTGTGTGTTTGACTCTTTGTGCCATTCAATAAACGGCTGAAAGTGCATCGGCGACTGTGTCCTTGTCCAAATACAAGGGCATTAGAGTACCATAATTGCTCACTCAAGTGGCGGCATTTCTGAAATATGCTCGTAACAAAAAATTGGGTTCACAACACAATGCAAAAAAAAAATTCCATTTAATAAAATCAACCTTGTGATGGCTTGTGACTCAAAAAACACGTTGGGGAACGTGTAAGTAAAGGTACCACTGTAGTTTCTTGCTGTCTGATATGCTCGTTTGAGTAGTTGCCGTTCCACTTAAGTCCTCTAGGTGTCAGTAGAGCATGTTTGAAACTTCTGTCTGTGGACTCAAACAAGGCTAACAACAAAGTAATGTGCACTTCACTGCACAGCACCTTGATCTGGATTGGAATCCAGTCGTGAGTCTTCTCAGCTCAACTTACTTACCAACCCCTACCAGACTTGAAATTGGCCTCCGATTCACAAGTCGTAATCGGGCTTGAAAGGGGCTCAATTGCAGCTTAAAGAGTCTGAGAAAGACCTCGAGCCACATCTGCAATCGTCTTTCCTTCACCTCCGACTATTACGGCGTCTTCGGAGTGTCCTGCAGCTATCAAGGCCCACATCAAGGCATGCAGAATGTGTGCCCCCTCCCCATTAAGGGGCTCTCATCAGATAAACAAGACAAACAAGGCCAATTCCTGGCAGGCCTGATCAAAGCACGCAAACGTGAACCCAGAGTAGACAAAAATCAAACACAGATGAGGTCATATGGAAGCGGAGAAACGCTATGTCCCTTCACGAAAGCAAAAGGGACAGTACAGAGGGTAGAGACTTCCCTCTGGAAAACCCCAAAACAAAACTCCACGACAACGTTGCGTGAACAAGTGCACGTAGCGTGAAAAACGCAAGACTTGGTTTAGCGTTTGATGTTAAATCTCTATATATGTTGGCGCTAACAATGCACCGCAATATTGGCAACAGATCTTAGCAAGCAACGACTGAAACTGAAACATTATACATGCACTCACACCCTTAACTTGTGTTTGTTGGATTTTCCTGGCAGGTAAATGTGTCATCTAGGCAGAACCCGAGCATATATGGTGGCAGCTTATTCCTGATTTTCCAAAGCCTTCCTCTGTGAATCACCTCTTTCTTCTAATGCCATTTCCCCAGACGAACAAGACATAATTCCAAATCAAGCAGACGGTCTTGCCAAGTGTGCTTGCAAGGAGTCACACTCTTATTTCCCCACATATTCATAGTGTTAATTATCTGTGATGACTATCCATGACCTGACCGTGACCATCGGATGTCAGGTGCAAACCACCAAGGCATTTTTATCTCAGTTTGTGCGTTAGCAAAATTCTGCAAAAAACCTACGGTGGAATCTCCAAATTTGAACTCTCCTGAGGTCGAACAATTCTGAATTTGATCAAGAAGAATGTGAGAAGAAGAAGAATATACATTGGCAACAAGCCCCACTTGCAAAATTCCGCAAAAAAAAACAGTAGTGGAACCTCCAAAGTTGAATCTTCCTGAGGTCGTAGAATTCGGAATTTGTTATGTGAACTAACTGCTGCTACCCGAGCGCCGTCTCCCATAACTGTTTAGTATTTCTTTTTTTTTTTTAAATTGATATCACTTTGTTGCAAAAGGAGCAGCCTCAACAAGAGGAAGAAAAGTTTCAGAAGAGAATAGGAAGAATATACATCATCAGTAATGCGGCGTAAGCAAGGGCACATTCAAAGGCTTTGAGAACGGAGGGCTGCTGGCCAACCACCGTCTTGAATAAGTCGAGAATTTAAAAAATGTCACTAAAAATTGCTCATACGGTTGACAGCAGTTTGACCCTGGAACTCAAAGAAACTCCAACAAACACTTCGTAACGTGAGTTTAGCCGGCTGTTCATTCACTTTGCGCATACTTAGTGATGGCAAAGGGGCTTGGAGATTAGGCACTGCAGACAGGACTCAAGTGTTGTTATTTTTGTTTGACTTTCTGTGGATTTTTCCAATCCTATAGAAGGAACAGTGGCAACAAAGGTTTTGTTTTTTTTTTAAAGTGAAATGAGATTAAGAATATATATTGTCAGTTACTTGTAAATACTTAAATTCCAAATTCCAATTGTTAATATCAAGTGTGTCTGATTTGATGCTGTAAATTCTGAAGTCGGCGCTTCTAGTTTGTAGTGATGTGCTTTTTTTTTTTTTCTCCTGTACATTTTCTGTGAAAGATTTATGTCTTGTACTCATCGCTTTCAAAGCAAACCAGAGTAGTTTAATGCTATGCTCAAATGAAATCATGCTGACAAGTCTCTGTGTCATGGTTTGGGGTTACTGGCTTATTATTACACACGGGGGAGAAGAAGAAGAAGACAAAAAAAAAAGCCTGCTTTGCTCTACAAAGATGTTATATTTAGCACTTTTTGCCTCGCTGACAGACCTCCTCCGACTGTTGTAGCTGGGCGCAACATCCATGAAGCCAGCAAGATGCAGACCATAAAGAGACAGGCACTGGTTGAGGTTCTTTGATGGCCTTCGATGGACTTTGGCTGACTGCAGGTCTAAGTGGCCAATTCTGATTTGTGTGCCTATATCTGATATTTTTGTTGACTTTCATGTACATTTCAAATGATTTACTTCAGATATCCCTGTGTCCAAACCTGTCTCATGGTTCACAAGTGATCATTGTTTATTACTTTTTATCAAGGCCCACCCAGTAGTTGGTTGTCTGATTGAAAACGAGTCGAATACTCCTGAGGTTGTAAAATTTGGAATTTGACCAAGAAGAATGTGAGAAGAAAGGAATATACACATGTCAGTTACGCAAATTAAGCATAGACGCATTTCAAAGACTTTGGGACCGGAGCACCGCCTTGCATAACTGGTCAAAAAATGTGTCGTCACTGACGTCTAAAAGAAGGAGCAGTCACAACAAGAGAAGAATATAAAAAGACAAGAAGAAAAATAGTCATCATCAGTTGCGTCACGGACGACATTCAAAGGCTTTGAGACCGGATGGCTGCTGCCCGAGCGCTACATTGCCCAACCGCAAAGAATGAAAAAATTCACTCCGTCGCAAAAGAAGGAACAGTCTCATAAAGAGAAGAACAGGAAAACAGAAGATGAAAAGTATACATCATCAGTTACGTCACGTAACTTGACGACATTCGAAGGCTTTGGGAACGACGGGCTGCTCACTTGGAGCCCCCCAAAAGGTGCAGCCTCCACAAGAAAAGAACGTGAGAAGATGAATATGCAGTACATAGTCAGTCTTGACTTTAAAAAAAAAACAAAAAAAAATGTAAAATGAAACTTTCTTGTATGGTTTCAAAATTACAACATTTTGAGCCAGAAACTCAAAGAAAATCAAGAAACCCTTGATAACATGACTTTAGCCGGTTCATTCAGTTTGGGCAGGCATAGTGACAGAAAAAAATACGGCTGCATTGTTTATTGCATTTCATCATGGGCCACCCAATAGTTGGTTGTCTGATTGAAAATCAGTTGACTGATGACTCAAGACGATATTTTGGGGTCAGACAGGAGGAAAATATTCTCCGCCTGGGGTGTTGTCGGGCGGAGGTGCTTGCGGTAGGTAATCGGGGCCGAGCGACCCCGCCCCATCTCCTTAATCCCGTCTAATTAAAGGACCGCAATTCATCCGAGGGGAAGGCTTCGACGCATTCAAAGAGACCTGGGTGTCCTCTTCTGTCATTCTCCAAATTGCTGAATTCTGTTATTAATTATACATCTTAACTGCCTTTGAAGAACGCCGCATGGCATCTTTCATGTCTGGCTCACCCAAAAAAACAAAAACCTTCAGAACTTCAATTAATTGGCCCGAGCTGTCCCGAGCATCCAGTTCAATCAGCAGGTTATGCCTTTTTGTGTCATTATTATTGTTCCGCCTTGGGATTTTTTTTGTTCTTAGCAAAACAGCCGTGTCTGACGCCAGTGTATCATTGTCATGTCAAAAGCCGTCTTGGAAGCAGAGCGGAGCTTGTTATTGAACTCTGGAGAGCCGCCCCGGAGCTGTACTTTGAGGAAGAAAAACCACGCAACCACATATAATTCTTTACAGTCCACTCATCTCAACTGCCTGTCACCAGATTTTCACTTTGTAAAGACACTTGAAAAGGAAATCAAGTCAGGTCTCCTCCGGAGCAAAGGCCAATGCGCCAAAGACGAGCTTTGAAGCAAGAAAGGTCTGCAGCTCCCGAATACAATTTCGGACGGGACGGCTGTCGCGTTCGACGTGCACGGCGGGAGAATCAAATAAATGCCTCTTCTGCCATTGTTTACACCGCATAGCCCTCGAGATCATCTGGTCAGATGGGCACAAAACAGAATAATCACAAAAGCTGGCACGGGATGTGAAACCAAACCACCTCTGGTGACCGCTTGACAAGCAGGAGACCAGTTCAAGCTCTCCGGCGGCGTGAAGACGTTTCGGGGAGACGGCGGAAGGCGTTCGCTTTCATGCTCTCGCCACAGACAAACAAAGACATATAAAAAGCTCCTTGTTAAAAAGTGGCAATCGTCCTTTTAATTCCAGACCGAGCCAAAGTGAAGAATTTAATTACAGAATGGGGCCGACCCAGCCCATCTGGAAATTGCACTTACAGTAAAGACCTTTGAAGCAAATATACCCTTTATCCGATTTCTTCTTCTCTCCGCTGGGCCTCGTAAAGCATTGACTGCTGGGCTCTTGTGTGGCTCTTTCTGTAATCTTCTTTCACACTGAGATCCCGCAAAGTTAGCGGGAAAAGAAAACCCGACATTTATTATACAGAACCAGTTGACGGCGGAATATTGCTTTCACACCGCAACACAACAGCCCGCATTCACATACAGCAATTTCTTACAAGCCCGTCGCTCGGTGGATTTTATTGCTTTGTATGCTGTGCAAAAATTCTCAGTTCATGGCGTGGCCCACCTCTCGCCCAAAGTCGTCTGGGATGGGCTTTAAGTTACGTGTGACCCCAATGAGTACAAGTTGTATAGAAAAGGGATTGAGGGACATATAGTTTTAATGAGGTTGCTCCCTTCAATTTGCCTCTTTGGCAGATAAAATGCATACTCTGTAGGGTACAAGTCAGGAGATTGTCTTGACAAGTCTAAAATCTCATGTCTGCCTCAAGGTTCTGAGGTTCTGGGTTCACATTTTGTGAGGAATTTGCACATTCTCTCTGGGTATGCCGGCTTCCTCCCATAATCCAAAAACATACCTTTTGGGTCATTGAGAACTCAGTATTGTCCAAAGGTGTGGATGTAAGTTTGAATGGTTGTTTGTCAACAGTATATGTGCCCTGCGATTGGCTGGCGACCAGTCTAGGGTGTACCCCGCCCCTCGCCCAAAAACCAGCTTGTATAGACACCAACTTACCTGCAACCTTAATGAGGACAAGCTCTATAAAAAAAAAATTGTTTTTGAGTATGAGCACTGTTTATGAGTTTTTTTTCTATCAGCACAAGCTGGTAGGAAATTAGTGAATGGGACTCAGGTGAAACAATTTGAAAGGTAAGGATGACATAATGCCCTTCAATTAAGAACAGACGGTTCTATATAAAGTCTATTTATACAAGAACTGCCGTCCATTCCTTTGTGTTGTACGTGGACATCTGACACAGCTTAATGATTTCCTCAGCATTAGCTCATGAGTAAAGATGAAGCATTTGTGGTTTGAAACGCCCGGAACGCGGAGCCAACTGTTGTAAACGGACCGTCATAGTCCTCTGGCAGGCGCAGGTGACGTTCCGCCAGGTCTAAGTGAAGGTGTTGGGTTGAGCTGTAAATCAGCTCGCTTTCACACGATCAAACGCTCGCTGCCCCCCCCCCCCCCCCCCATTCCTGCACTTTCATGTTCCTCTCGTTAAAAAAAAAAAAAAAAAAAGGAAGGCCAAACCCTGTTCAGACGGATTGCCAATGATGGTCGGGCCTCCCATGCGAAACGCAGACAAAACAAGCTTGTACAACAACACCACGGGGTCTCACATTTTCCCATTCATTGTCTCTGCAGATTTATGAGGGTCTTTAATGAAAATAGCCTGGGGTTCCATCAATAAATCCTCCTTCCTGACTGAGGACCGAACAACCACATACTGTACCTAAAACATTCATGCTAAACATTCATTTTCTATAGCGCTTGCCATCATTAGGCTCGCAGGTGAGTTGGCACCTATCCTAGCCGACTTTTGGGCGAGAGGTGGGGTAACTACACCCTGGACTGGTCGCAAGTCAATCACAGGGCACATATAGACAAACGACCATTCATAGTCACATTCTACAAGACTCACCCACACAGGAAAGCCTGAAATCCCAACACAGAATCTCAGAACTACGAGGCACACATGGAGGTTTTAGACTTGTCAGGTCAATGTCCAGACCTAAACCTTACAGAGCATGGATTTTATTCGCTAAAAAGACATGAACCTTTCTATAGCATTTGTCTATTTTAGGCTCACAGGTGAGCTGCAGCCTTGATTATGGACCAGAACCGGTGTACACCCTGAACAGGTCATCAGTTAATTGCAGGGGACAAATAGACAAACAACCATTTACACTCACATTCACACTTAAGGACAATTTCGAGTCTTAAATGAACCTAGCGTGCATGTTTGGGATTGTGGGAGGGAGCCCGAGTACCCGGAGAAAATCCACACAAACAAGGGGAGAACATGCAAACCCCACACAGGAGGGCCTGAGCTGAGATTCAAACCCAGAACACTAGAACTGTAGGGCAGACATGGTTCCCTCATAATAAACCGCTGTAATAACACACTAACTCATTGCTACATTCTGTACTTATGAGTTCAACCTTTACAGTGGTGCGCATTACTTATTTGACCCTCAAAGGCCACCATACTTCGACATACCTTATTACATTGTATGAATGGCAACAGGTGGATTTCACAGGTGAATTGCACCTTCTGCCATCTCGTGCGCGAGCACTTAATTGTTCCGCCTGTCACGACACATCGCCGACGAGAGATTATTTGTAGTAAATAATAATAAATAATTTTCAGACCAATTAAGTGATATTGGATAATTTCTCACGCCGCAGCGGTTGGAAATAATTGACCGAAAGGAGAAATAAACATGCAAATGCAGGGCTGCATGGGAAACCTTTTGTGTGCAATGGTCACATTTGATTTTGAAAATCAAGAGGTAGAAAAAAAAACAACGTTTCAAATTGGATGTATAATATGGAAACTAGTTTATTTGAACAATACTAATTTATTCATTCAGTCATTCATCTTCCGTTCCGCTTCTCCTCACGCGGGTCAAAGTTATTATGGTACATTCTGGGACTTGTAGTAGCCGGGCTAAATTGAAATTAAAATAATCTAAATGAAATCAAATTTAGGGTGCTTAAGCAGAAAAAGTGGGCAGGTGTGAGGAAAAAACACAAATACAAACACTTCTTCGCACACGTGCAAATAAAAGAACTCGCAAACCATAAAAGGCAGCTATCACAGCGCCGAGAGTGAGACAAATGTTATTTTGGCTCACACGCAAAGCTTTTGGTGCAGACCGCACATGTCATAAACGAGTAGACGGTGTGGTCAGGATGTATCGAACATGTGCCACGGCGCTAATAAAGACAAAAAAGAATCCTGGCAAACTACGCGACGACTCATTCGCAGCTTCGCAACGCCCTCAGCGAAGAACGGGCCTCTCTTAGTACCTCTGCCAGGGAGGCTTTCACTGGCCTTTTATGCAAAAATGACTCAGTGAACATTTTGTGGAAGGGTGGGGCATGATCTAAAAGAACAAACCATCACATTTGGGTGGGGATCCAGGAAAGATCGACGACGAAGCGTAAGATAAGGTTTCTGTTTTGCCACCCGAGCCCGCAGCGCAGACGGGACATTGTTGTCCGATGTACCAAGCAGCCTGTACTTGCCAGAAATTCCTGCAGCTCCTTCAGTGTTTTTGGTGTTAATCAGTAATTTATGATTTTGAATTTTATATCCACTGCCTATACTATGGTGTGATTTCTTGTAAAATATGAAATTGTCAGGATGACGCCACACTTTTGAACAGTAGTGAGGTAACGCGCTGTAAAGTCAAACTAAATAAAATTAAATGAATGAATAACTGAAGTGAATCCTTCTAATGATCATCAAACATTTTGATGCCACATTGATTAGTGCACGCAAAAAAACTTCGTCATTTGCAGATGGTATTGTAAAATTTATAAAATTGTTTATTATTAAAATAAACAATGTTATTTGTTTATTTGTACTAATTTGATTATAATTAATTACCAAGTACTTAATAAAATATAAGGTTAAAGATATATTTAAATTATTTATTTATTTGTTAAAATACAAAAAAAAAAATCATTTAAAATCAATCAGTTATCAAATTGTTTCGGAAGCAGGAAAGGGCTTTCTTAATAAAATAATTCAACAATTTTATTTTAATTTTAATAATAAATAATCAATGCTACTTTTTCAATGTTTGTTCAATGTTGATAATTAATTCAATTACAATTAACTACCAAATTATTTAATACAATATATATTTTTAATATATATATAACATTATTGTAAAAATAAATACATACATACAGACTGTAATAGAAACTACTAAATACATTTTATTTAACCAAAATGGCTAAATTAATACAATTGAAAAGTGTTTATTTTCATAATAAAATAACAATTCATGGTCATATTTATGTTGCATAATTTAGAATCAAGTTAATTATATTAATTAACCACTTATGCAATAAAATCAAAATGTTACATGCATATCTAAAATCCTTTATTTGACTATTTTCTTAATTTGCTTATTTACAATAAATCAATGGATGTGATGAATGCATTAAAAAAAATACATTATAAATAACCAATTTTGGAAACAAAGAAGACAAAATACAACGCAGCCATAATTACAGGACTCTTGATCATGTTAATGCTTGGCGGGCCCACGAGCCCTACTTTGCCCAACCTTGTTTTAGTCACACATGGTCATTGTAGAATTGCTAAAACAACAAAGCAAGACTTTTTTCGCACGGTCTTCATGTGCGCACGTGTGTCTCCAAACAGACAAGAGGAGACGAGGCCCCTTGTGCCAGTGGCGTCTCTTCCGCTGCAGCTCGTGACTGCGCCTCTTTAACTCCCCCAAACAGAGCACCGTTCCACAAAGCCCATCACGCAAGCCACAGATGTCCCGCAGAACACACAGACGGGACGCCACGCCACGCCACGCCGTGACCGACGAGAGGTTTTTGTGACAGCCCGCACGCGCGCACGTACAGAGGGGTCCCGAAAGCACCACTTCTCTAGCACGTGAAATACGGTAAGAAACTTGGTCAAAAACGTACAAGTCACGTAACTGATTTAAACTGTAAAAGGTAACATATAAACACAACACTCAACATGAAACTCTCCAAATGTTGATCATTAGTGACCAGCAGAAGATCCAAAGTCAGACAATACTTACAAAACATATACACAGGGACCCTGAAAGCACCACTTCTCTCAGAAATCTAACACGGTAAGAAACTTAGTGAAAAACATATACAGACCAGAAGCAGAAGATCCAAATGGCAGGTCTTTGTTCACAAAAAGTCAGCTGATACTTACAAATTATACACACAAGGGTCCTGAAAGCACCACTTTTCTTGTAAATGTAATGCAGTAAGAAGATTTTTGAAAAACAACAACCAAAACATGACCTCGAAGCATCACATTGTGGTGCAATCTATTAGCTCTAGTGATATTTTGAATGGTTTAGTGTCATAGTTCCACTTTTGAACACATACAAAGACAATTTGCTTTTGAACAGGTTCATCTTCACATTTCTGGGCTTTTTATGAAACATTCACATATCTGGGTTGTCATATGAAGTGATATTGTCTAATTTGTCATTAGGTCAACATGGTATGGTATGGTGGCTTTCCACATGCTGTACACGTATAACGCAACAAACACATTTTTTATTATGTATTTACATTTCATCATGTTTTCTTTTCAGTTTATTATATGTGCAAAGAACAAATATATGATTCATTCCAAAATAATTTATAATAATAATAATAATAATAATAATTTTTAATCCACTTTTTAGAGGAAACTTCCAAGGGTTCTGTTGATGGACTCATTTAAAATGAATAAAGTGTTATCAAATGTAATCAGTTATATAACTTTGATAGAGTCATTGCAATAGTTACATTTTCATCAGGGTCACTTGTAATTGTAACCAACTACATTTCCAAAGTAATCTCCGTAACACTGTTTATTAATTTAGTGGTGCACCACCTAATAGTCTTTCAATTGCTCGCATATGCACAACAAGGCCCGCGCCAAAATAAAGATGTCTGTTCTTGTTTATTGCTCAAAAGCACAAGGAATCTAATTTGGCTTGCTTTCCGGAAGAATTGAACATTGAAAATATTCGAAACGGCTCTCACTAGGATGAAGCGCAAGTTGCACACTGCCATACTACAACCACAATCATAAACATATTATGTTCATGTTCAAACACACTGTCACGCAAAACACGGCATCATCATTATTATTGTTGTTGTTAGTGAAGGAGGTCAAAAGGCCGCATTTGTCCATTTTTATTGTTGTCATTTTATTTGCCTTTTTGTTGTCTCTCTTCTATGTCTGTCCTCTTTTCAATAGTCACTAGCAGGTGTTATTGTTGTCTGTTGTTGTTGCTTTTACTTGTCTCTGTTCTCTGTCAGTCCCGTCTTATCTTAAGTTCGCATTTCTAAAGCACTGCGTGGTGTGAGGGCAGGAGTGTTGTTGCCCTCCGGCGGAGATGTTGACGTCGGGCCAAAGTGCAGAACAACAGCTGGAGAGTCTTGCACACTCTTAAAACCCGATCTTTCGTCACCTCCAGCAGCAGAAGCAGCAGCAGCGGCAGCAGCAGCTCACAAGGAGGATACAATTTGCATTTGGCCCTCAGCTCAGTCTGGCCATAAGCACAGGTTTCACACTCAACATATACGATCCCAGAAGTGGTAACATTGCAAAAAAAAAAATGGAAGTCGTCATCGAGACAAATAAGTTTGCCGCTGGCCTAATCCTCTGTTTTGACACATTACCAGTTGAAGTTCAAAGTGCAACAAACCCTCGGACGGCGTGCACGCGGCGAAGACAGAGAACGGCCGCACTCCAGTGGCAGGCTGTCTGCCCCGCGAGTTATTACGTCTCCAAACATTTATTGGAAGGGAATCAAGAAATGTGGGGCCCTTTTTGTGTCTTGCCTCCTTATTTCTAGCCACAAAATTACATTTGAGCAGTAAAAATGTTTATAAGTTAAATGTTTGGGAATAGCACTGAAGCGACTATTTCGGGCAGTTGAAATAACAACATAAAAAAGAGCCATGAATCAGTAAAAGTGATGCTCGGAAAGGGAAAATATAAGCCTGTTTTTCAAGTAGCTATTATGAAGGCTGTCAGGAGGACACTTTGACGTACGTTATAGGAATGGACTTGAACTCTGTATCCAAGAACCATATTTGGTAAGTTCAGTGGATGTTCAAAATGGACCCTGCACGCCTTATCTCTTAGTCATAAAAGTCAATCATTTCTGGAAAAAATATGCTTCAAATGGCTATTGACATTTTTCTATGGAACCTAGTACCATATTTTTATTATTTTTTTGTAACACCCTAAGATGCCAGAAGATGACACCAAAGCCCCGACTAATAGGAAAGTCGTAATTGGCGTTAAGGAAGTATAGTTGAAGTAAAACGTCTCTACTGATCTTTGTATGTCAGGGAGGAGCTAAGTTAAGCTTGGGTTGTTAGTGTAAGTTTTTTTCTAAATCAAATTATTTGTCAGCCAATTGCTTTTAAGGGTAATGTTGTAAGATGAGTGTGAAATGATAAGGGTCATAGTTTGTAGTCTATTTATAGTTGAAACTATTCACTCATTCACTGCCATGGACGCTGAAATACGACAACTGGAATCCAACCGTTTTGGTCGTTTCGGTTTCATTGGAAACATTTTGGGGGGTGTCAATTGTGTTGTTCCACTATTTGCGGCAGGGCTAGGTTGACTGTAGTTTTACTTTATTTTTTTGTTTTACAATTTACAGTAGTTTTATTGCACACATGTATGGCAGTTGAGAATGCAAGGGTTAAGCTGTCTAGCGCAGTTTCGTGCTTAACGCAAAGTACAATTCTTTATGATCTGCTTTATTAGCATTTAGTAGCATCTGGACGACTATTTAGGATGGGCTTAGTCTTGTTTCATTCCAGGAGAACAAACTGGATCACTTGAGGCGAAGTACTTTGAACACTCATTACTGCCACCTCCAGGATTGGAGTAGACAACTCGGAATGACGGATGATCAAGTGGTTTACATCATTTCTATTTTTGGCTGCGAAAGTGGCTGAAAAATGCCATTTGGCACACGGGGGGGGGGGAAATCACCTGTCAAGGCAAGAGTTCTAATTTGTTGCTCGTGGGGAGAACGCGTTGTGTTTCAATCTGGACCGCGGGTTCTGTCCCATCCAATCAGAGACAAAAAACAGATTAGCTGCGACATGGTGACACCACAGCTGAGGAATAACAGACCGGTGCTCACTTCAAAGAGCCAGAGCGATGCTTAAAGTAAAAATAAAAAAAATCACACCAGCAATAAACTAAAAGAGAAGTTCATCACAACATGAAAGGAAGTGGCTTCTCTTCAAGTCGCCGCCTTGAATCAAAGTTTTTGACATGGGAGGTGTTAGTGGGCTTGAATTCCAAATAATGACAATGATGTCCATTTTGACCTCTGTTTCATCCTCTTAAGCTCAGTCACAACCCCCCAGAATGCAGACCGGCCCCAGTACTTACTTCTAAGTAACATTGGACGTTAACTTCAGAAGCTAACATTAGAGCAAGTGTTGGAACGGGCGACATCCATTCATATTCTACCTCCAAAGATAGATCATTGTCAAGTCGACTTCATCCCTCCGTTCTGTGTTGTTACCATTTATCCAAAATTATACAAAATCTTCACTTTGTGCCTCGGACTTTGCCATCGTTGAGTGTTGGTGGATCCAATAAGCGCTGTCAATCCAACCCAATTTTGGGCCTTTTTTCTTTTCTAACTGTCGACAGCGGATCTTCACTTGGTGATTTATTTTGTTGTGCAATCAACTAGTTTGGGGCCTAAAAATGTGGTCATGTGGTTTCAAATTTCAGTTTCACAGCTACTGTTGGAAAAAAGGACCCCATACATATCGTATTTTATTTAGGGATACACAAACTGTGAGTCGGGACCCAGAGTAAGTAAAAGGTTTTATAATGTATAATGATCGTTGAATTAGTTGCAAATGGTTTGTTTTTGTAGATTTATCATGCGCCTATCTCCGGTATATAGTCGTACAGTTGTACCGTGACTCACGAGTGTCATTCGTTCCGTGACCAAGCTCCTAACTGATTTGACTTGAATATCCAATTCATTTTCCACGTTTAAATAAATTGAAATGCCATTAATCCGTTCCACTTCCTCCAATTACATTACAGTACCTTAATTGCTCCATTTTCCCTTTCACTTCATTTGAGTGTTTCTGAAGGGCGCTCGTAAAGGTAATAGGAAAGAGCACAAACAATCGGGCAACGAGGCTGCACCATTCATGTGTTCATCCTTGCCCTCGATGCATTCCGCAGCTTCCCTTGATTCCCGCCCTTCATATGTGACGCTCGCTGAAAAAGGAATTAAAGCCGGGCGATGACAAAAGCACGGCGCAAATTACAAGGCTTTGTGTTTACTATTCTGAGCTCCAGTCCAACATCGAGTCCAGCAGTGGGCTCGTCCTCGTCCTCCCTCTCTTCTACCGAAAAGCAGAACGAAAATAACACGGCAAGCCAAATGGAAGTACAGAGTGAAAGAAGAAAAGCCATAATTTGGGTTAAGTACGAGGAGAATCAAGAGCACTCATGTGCTCATCTTCATTTGCGCCCCACATGAGAGAGCATGACTTTCTGCTCGTTTCGCTCGACATGTCATTCCCGCGATGCCTTAAAACGCCAGTGTCAAAGTGGCTGACCGTTAATGGCCTCCGCGCTGGCTTTCGGCTTTCAAAACGTCACGATAATAGCTTTGTGACACAAGACTTCATCAGCTTGTGCGTGTGTTTACATTTGTTTACATTTGCATGATAGAATGGATATTACGCATGCATTTCTGCAGATGCCATCTGGACATGTGGACTAAATATTCCAAAGATAAAAGAACATCCACAAGGGGGGAAAAAAAGGCCATGGGGGAAAAAAAAGGACATTGTTGGTGGAGGGGAAAAAATGGACTGAGTATCAAAACAGACCCAGCGTAAAATCCCATCACGGATGTATGTGTTAAATGTCAAATTCAGTATTCCTGACAAATTCTGTTTTTCTTTTTTTCCGCAAGTGAGGCTGGCCAGAGAAGTCGGAATATTTCCCCCCGTCACGGTAGGAGTGGGACAACATATTACACGCAGAGAACCCCGAAAATGCCATCTAAGTGATTCTTCGGCTTTAAAAGAGACACTGGTAATGTAGTGGTTCACATAACTTACAAGTGCAGCTGGTGTGGGATCATGTCCCACTTGATGCGCTGTTCACAATCACCTTGGGAGTTATTATATACACAGCGGGTACGGAAAGTTTTCAGACCCCCTTAAATTTGTCCCTCTTTGTTATATTGCAGCCATTTGCAAAAGTCATTTAAGTTCATTTCTTTGCTCATTAATGTACACACAGCAACCCATATTGACAAAAAAAACAATCCGTAATTGTTGAAATTTTTGCTGACTTATTAAAAAAGAAAAACAGAGTCATAAGTATTCAGACCCTTTGCTGTGACACTCATATTTAAAACTTGGGTGCTGTCCATTTCTTCTGCTCATCCTTCAGATGGTTCTACACCTTCATTGGAGTCCAGCTGTGTTTGATTATACTGATTGGACTTGATTAGGAGAGCCACACCCCTGTCTGTATAAGAGCTTAGAGCTCACAGTGCATGTCAGAGCCGGTCAAAGGAACTGAAGAGCTCAGGGACAGAATTGTGGCAAGGCACAGATCTGGCCAAGGTTAAAAAAAACATTCTGCTGCACTTAAGGTTCCGTCCGGCCAAACTGAGCAATCGGGGGAGAAGAGCCTTGGTGAGAGAGGTCAAGAAGGACCCAAAGATCACTGTGGCTGAGCTCCAGAGATGCAGTCGGGAGATGGGAGAAAGTTCTAGAAAGTCAACCATCACTGCAGCCCTCCACCAGTCGGGGCTTTATGGCAGAGTGGCCCGACGGAGCAAGACACATGAAAGGCATGGAGTTTGCTAAAAAAAAACACCTGAAGGACTCCAAGATGGTGAGAAATAAGATTCTATGGTCTGATGAGACCAAGATAGAACTTTTTGGCCTTAATTCTAAGCGGTATGTGTGGAGAAAACCAGGCACTGCTCATCACCTGTCCAATACAGTCCCAACAGTGAAGCATGGTGGTGGCAGCATCTTGCTGCAGGGGTGTTTATCAACTGCAGGGACAGGACGACTGGTTGCAATCGAAGAAAAGATGAATGCGGCCAAGTACAGGGATATCCTGGACGAAAACCTTCTCCAGAGCGCTCGGAGCCGCAGACTGGGCCGAAGATTCACCTTCAAAAAAGACAATGACCCTAAGCACACAGCTAAAATACCGAAGGAGTCACTTCAGAACAACTCCGTGACTGTTCTTGAATGGCCCAGCCAGAGCCCTGACTTAAACTCAATGGAGCATCTCTGAAAAGACCTGAAAATGGCTGCCCACCAACGTTCACCATCCAACCTGACAGAACTGGAGAGGATCTGCAAGGAGGAATGGCAGAGGATCCCCAAATCCAGGTGTGAAAAACTTGTTGCATCATTCCCAAAAAAGGCTCATGGCTGTTTTAGCTCAAAAGGGTGCTTCTAGTAAATACCGTATTTTCACCACCATAAGGCGCACTTAAAAGTCTTACTTTCCGTACCCACTGTATATACCTATTGCGCGTGGGTCTGTTAATTGTAGTGGTTTACATAGCTGACGTGGTGACCCGGTGGCTCGATAAGCATTTTTGCAAATGGATGGATGGGATATGAAAGTTCAGGCAAACGGCCGTGCACGCGTCTTCCTTTCACATCGTGTTTTAGCTTTCTATCAGGAAGTTCCAACCGTGTTTCCTTGACCTCGCCATGCTGGAGCATCGCAGCGTTTCCCTCCCGCATATCAAAGGCCCGCGTTTACAGTTATCTCTGCTGCGGAAGCAATCAGCGCGGGTGAAGGGGTCAGCGCTCTGGCCCGAGACGCAAACCAAACGGACTCGCCGTCGACTTCAAAGCCCACGGATGGATTGTTTTTTCAAACTCTGGATATAATGACGACGAGTTCTAAGGATGAGGAGCGAGACCGGGAAAATACCTTTGAATAATTACAGCCGACAAAGATCACAGCACAGGCTCGAGAGCAGAGAGTGTGTAGCAACAACAACAACAACAACAACAACAAAAAGAGGGACGCCATCGTTTTTATCCGGGTCTTGTTACTCCGCTGGCTGGCGAAACCCCAAACCATGTCAAACATAATGGAAAATATTTGAGGTCTTTTTATTAACCGAGAGCGCCTTTGATGTTTGACGTCTTTATTTGTTTTAGAAGAAGAAAGGGAATGGGGCAATATGGCACGCAACCATCTCCTTTTGGAACGAGCGGACTAAAAAAACAACAACAAAAAAATCCTCCGCTTGCTCATTCTACATAATCAATTAAACATCACAATTGGCCGCATCAAAGAGAAGCGGAAAATGATCAAAGTAAGGCCTGTTTTGTTGGAGCGCTAACCGCTTCCTGCTACTGTGTTGTCCTCCTCGGGAGGAGATCTTCTTGAAACGACAAAAGCAGAGGAACTCTGAAAGACTGAATTGACACGATGTGGTTCAATTGACACCATTCCATTTTAGGGGGCGGGGGTGGGGGCATCGTGGCAGTGTAGGCAAAACAAAAATTGCCGGGAAAGCTGTTATGAAACACTTTTACCGAAAGCAAAACATTTGTTATATTCCAATTTACAAACAGGAAAACACATTTACTAATATAATCAATCCAATGTACTGGGATGGGTAAACCCCAAAACATTGCTGTCCAATTTCTTTGAGCTGTTCTCTTATCCACACAGCCTTAAAATGATACTTGCTGGCTCAAATACTCTGTATATGCATACGGCAGTCACCGAAAGACGGCGAAGGTGGTGCGCTAAGTGTTGTAGAATGTCTCTTAACATGACAAGCCCTATCGACATTGCGTTCGTGATCATATTGCGACTCACTCACAAACTGCGTATGCACAAATTTGTGCTCAAATCGTGTGTGTGAACATTTGATGCATAAATCATCAATAGGTTCTCATTTGAATTTGTTCTTATTCTGCGAACGGACTTAAAAACCTCGCCGGACCATGCGTACACAAAAATAATGACCGGCTTTCAAAAATACATATTTTTTACTCAGGATGCACAACAATTTGAAAGTACATTATTTTTAGAAACCGTTACGATAATAATTGAAACCAAACTGAATTTGCTAATGTGTTGACTAAATGTCCTAAATAACCGTGAAATAGAATATTCTCCGCCATTCATTTCCCTACAATCTAAAAATCTTCAGCTTTAAAACTTCATGTGCAACACAAATATGAAATAAAACACTTGTCTTCACTCATTCGTTGCAAGAGATTAAGACTTCCAAATAGGAACAAATAAATCATTTCCTGCAAGTGATGGAGAAATGATCACTTTCACCCTTGTTCCGTTCCCATGCAGCATGCCAGAGATTGTTGAGTTTCCTATTTTTTCTGGCCTATCCTTTTCATTGCATTCACCTTAATATCGAACCACTTTTTCTTCACCTGAGCCACGGTGCAGACCTCAGGTGACTATCTTTTTTTGTTTTGTCATCGACACTCCGGTGTTGTTTTCCTTGCCTCCACCTCTGACACGATAACCTCAATTTCCGCACTTGTGCGATTTCTTCTATTCATTTTTGGGACCATTTCTCGCAACTTCAAACCTCAGCGCCAATCTCGTTTCGATGCATCTAAGTGGGAAACATGGTTTGTGGTTTACGCAGATTGCACAAGCCCACCAATTCCAATGAATTCTGATTCACCAATACACGCGCAGTGGTGAGAAGAAAATCGGATCGAGCTATTCTCAGAACAACTGGAAGGTCCAAAGGACTCAGTGAGGTGATTCACATAAATCGTTTGGAGCCATTTCTGAACAACTGCACTTATTGGATCGACCCATACTCAGAATAATGGAAACATCCAAGCGGGTCAGTGAAGCTAAGAAGGACAATTGTAGACTTACAGTCTAAGCAAGCTGGGACAGTCTTTTGTAGCATTTCGAAACAACCACATGTAGTGGATCGACCCTTACTCAGAACAATGGGGAAGCCACTGAAGATCTAACAAGAAGAAATGTAGATTTACACATCTTTTGGAGCCATTTGTAAACAACTCCAACTCATTGGCTCGAGCCACAATGGCAACGTCCAAAGGATTTCAGTGAGGATCTAAAGAGGTGACTCGTAGATTTACACAAGCTGTCTTTTGGAGTCATTTCTAAACAACCGCAAATTCCAAGATCATTTGTTCAAGTCATACCACAAAGTACACTCAATTGCAGTTTTTGGAAATCATTATAATTTAGAATTAACTGGAAAAACAGCAGTTAATATTTATCATTCACATCTCCAAATGAATCAAATATACAGTATAGGAGCTAAATGGGAAGACTTTCAGTGTAGCTCTGACCTAATTCGCTGTTGTATACCGAAAGATGCCTCCTGCGTACGTGTTCTGTGTTTCGTTAGAATCCGCGCAATGACAGGTTCAAGAAAATCTGGCAAACGGTGTTCCAGCGACCGCCTTTAAAGTGAGGGGTGGACATAAAACAGCTCAGTTTTTGTGAGGACTTGGAATTGTCCACACCGCTCCGATTTAACGCCAACACTAGCAGTGAAAATCAAAGTGAACAATGTACTTAGTGCTGTGCCACTCTCGTGATCCCAAAATTTGGCCTCGCAATCAAGCAACCGATGAGCTGCGGAGCGTTAAGTCGGAACAAGCTTTTATTTGGCCATGTTTCATGTGGCCGCGATACGCCGGCGTATGAAAAAAAAAAAAAAAAAAAAAAAAATCACTCACTCAACTCACGTCGCTAAAGCTGGAAAATAAAGTGGCTTGTGTTTTTAACCCGGGAGTGGGGAAAGCCGGTCCAAAAGAGAATTCCGGTAATCAAAGGCGCAAACCACTGAGCTTCTGAAGTGTTTGGGACACTTCAAATGAAAGGGCATGGCATGGAATGAAGCGGCTTGTGCTTGATTGGTGTGAAAAGCAAAGCGAAGCAAATTTATTTATATAGCACATTTCATACACAAGGGAACTCA
Source organism: Phyllopteryx taeniolatus (assembly GCF_024500385.1). Taxonomy (NCBI): domain Eukaryota; kingdom Metazoa; phylum Chordata; class Actinopteri; order Syngnathiformes; family Syngnathidae; genus Phyllopteryx; species Phyllopteryx taeniolatus. The sequence goes on from NC_084517.1 coordinate 20,266,608, forward strand.
ATGTGCTTTACATGATTAAAAGCATTTAAAAACAAAGAAAAACAACTATTTATAAACATCTAAAACAAAGAGAAACAAAAACAATTAAAGTACAATGAAAGCAGCGTACAGTGCAAGAAATATAATTTCAAAGTGGAAATGCTCTAAATAGCATGGGGGGGGGGGGGAAAGTAGAGTGTTTAACCTGGACTTAAAAACATGCACGCTAGGGGCTGATGTCACTTCTGTTGGCAACTTATTACATTTGTATGCAGCATAATAACTAAATGCTGCTTCACCATGTTTGCTTTGGACTCTGTGCTCCACTATTTGATCTGAGTCTGTCGATCTCAGAGACCTACTGGGTTTATATTCCATGAGCATTGCTTTCATGTATTCAGGACCTAAACCGTTTAATGATTTATAGACCAGTAGCAGAACTTTAAAATCTATTCCAAAGCTGACTGGAAGCCAGTGTAAAGACTTTAGAATTGGAATAATATGCTCTGACATCTGCTCATTCTCATTCTGAATGAGCTTAATGCTCTTTTTTTAGGGAGTCTGGTCAGAAGACCATTACAATAGTCAAGTCTACTTGAGATAAAAGCATGGATGAGCTTCTCCTGGTCTGCTTGACACATGCAAGCCTTCACTCTGGATATGTTCTTCAGATGGTAAAAGGCAGTTTTAGTAATTGATTTGATATGACTGTTGAAAGTCAGGTCGGAATCTATCAGAACACCAAGGTTTCGGATATGGTCTGTGGTTTTTAAAGTGAGTGACTCCAGGTATTTACTAACACCTTTTAACACCTCTTTTATTTGTTGCCAAAAACAATTATCTCAGTATCTCATTTGACCCACAGGGGGGGTCCAAGAACTGACCCTTGAGGGACCCCATTGGTCATTGCCATTCGATGAGGTCTAACACTTCCTATGGTAAAAAAAATAACTATTTTCCTCAGGTAGGATCTGAACCATTTAAGGACTGTTCCATTTAGTCCTACACACGTTTCCAACCTGTTCAGCCATATATTATGATCTACAGTATCAAAAGCCGCACTGAGGTCCAATAAGACCAGAATTGACACCTTTCCCGAGTCAGTATTCAACCTTATATCATTCAGCACTTTGATAAGAGTAGATTCTGTACTGTGATGAGTTCTGACACCTGATTGAAATGTGTCAAAAAGTCCATTTAAGTTCAAGAAATTGCTGAGTTGATTAAAAATAACTTTCTCAACAATCTTGGCTATGAAAGGGAGATTTGAGATGGACACGGGCATGGAAGGAAGTAGCATCTCCAAATGGAAAGTCAACATTTCGTAGTAGCCAAGTGAGATGGCTGTGCTTTAATGTCGTACAGCAAACTGTTTGCTGTGTTCCAGACCCACCTGCGATATCGAGACATTGGATACTCCAGTGGATTGGGACGTTTTTTTTCTTTGTGCCAATTTTTTAAAATGAGTATTCTATATAATTTAGGATGAAAATTTCTACTTTTTACTTTTGCACTTAAATACATTTCAGAGTCTGTTTTATTTTTTACTTTTACTAAAGTATCGGCAAAATTGTGCGCAAAAAATTCTCAAATCACTTCCCAATAAGCAACAGTTTGGCAAATCGTGAACCTTTCTTCATATAAGAGGCCTTAAGATGTTTAATGCCACTCCCAGTTGAAGATGACTGAAAAACTAAACATAAAACAAAGAGACTTACACATCAATGTTTTGAGTAAGTGTGGGGGATGGGTGCTGATGGAACATTTCACGCCTCCAGTTCCGTTTTTCCACAGCAGAGCAAAATTCGGGTCGGTGGGTTTGGATGCCCGCCCGCCCGCCACCCACCCAGTAAACTAGATGCACTTATTTTGCTTTGGTGAGCCGCGAAAAAAATGATGTGGCGGGACTTGAGAACGACGCCCATGCTTTAGCGCACTTCATTCACTCGCGACTGTTGGATCCATATTCGTCATGTCTCCCACCTAACGGGATTCACACGCTCCCCACTCATCAAGAACAAAAGGGCAGAACAATATTATGGTGTCCACTGCCCCACGACTACCCCGGCCGGCCCCCAGTAAAAACATTTCTGAGAGAGTGGGCTTGACCTACCTCTTCTTCTTCTCGCATATAAAAAAAAACACAAAGCTGAGTGTTTTCCGACAGCTGCTGCCCCGGGTGCCCCTGCAGAGAACAGAAGGAGAGCTTTGAAGATCTTGACCCTCTGGAACAATAAAACGGCATCATCAAACACTTTGCTGACCCTCGGACCCCGGTGTCGGCTCGGGGTAATGCATATTAAACTGTGGGGTTCACTCGGACTGAGGCACCTTCAACACGGGCGCATGTGGCCAGAAGCAAAATAATGCTGCGTGATTCTCAATTGTATTGCCTTAAATATGACAGAAAGTCATTTTTTGGGTCCAAAATTAATAAACAAAACTCAGCATAATAAGGCTATATAAAGCTTGAAACTCAGTCAGGATCTGTACTCTGATTGCCATTCTAGTTCATTAAAAACCTAAATCAGAGACATATATTATTTAATTATTAATTACATAATATTTCTCATATATTATCTGGAAACATTAGGCATGCTGCGCAGGAGGCCTTTATTTTATCCAAAGATAGATATACAGTAGATATACAGTGCCGACTTGACTTAGAAGTTAAATTTACAGTATTCCGTATGATGTCGGCGACGACATATTGTTTGTGTTTTGCAATTAATTAATGACTGAAAGGTGCGCTGTGACTGTGGTTCTCCTTTCCCACAGGTGAGGGCATTACAGTAAGTATACTGTAAAAATCCATTAAAAAAAAAACACACTGTACACATTCATTCATTTATTTGCCCTCAGTCAGTGGATTTGACATGATACAGGATAAGATCAAAAGGAGAGTGTTCCATGTTGACCACGTTGTAGTACTTGGGCAAGGAACAGAGGATTCAAAAGGTGATCTGGCACTTGGGATTGCTCTTCAAATGCGGGCACACCTATATGGAAATGCGTGGCTCTGAAGTAAAAGCTTTGATGGCATAGTAACCGCCTTGTAGCGCACAAGACGAAGACAAACAAACCCGTGGCTACTACTGGTCCCCAGGCTTGTCCGGATGCTAATACTGCACTTTTTCTACCAGTTAAAAACATAAATAGATTTTCGATCTCATGTAATGTAGCATTAAGATAGAGGCAAAAGGGCGGTGTGGAGTCAGCCGCAGTGGCAGCTGGCTCGGAAGGCCCCACGCCTCTTACCAGTGTTAATCTTTGACGTGGCACACGAGCAAGCGGTGTTGACAGCCCTGTTTTCAGCTCAAGAGGAGGGTCAGGAGTCAAGCACTTCCCCCTGACATGAAAGCACAGCCAAGCACACCTTGCTCTTGGTATCTGTCTTTCACCCCCCCCCCCCCCCCCCCCCCTAAAAAATCATCTGTACCTACTACATAATCTGGGGCTCATTGGGGTCCAAACAAAAGCCATGTGTTAATTAGCTTTGAAGACATAATGACTTCAGGGCCATGGACGATCTTCATTTCAAAGCGACGGCCCGAAAACGGGTTACGCTTCAGATGCGCAACAGTCGACTTCCCCTCTACCTGCCTTCGTTTCACGGGAATAAACACGCGTGTTGTTTTGCCTCCCGTCGTCTGGCGTGTCCGATCTGGAGCCACGCGGATGCCTCGCTGTGGCTTTTGTGGGGCTCCTTAAATAAGTAAATTAAGGAGAAAGTTCTGACTTGTGAGAATTGGCTCTACACCTGTCCTCCAGATGTGAGGGTGCTCACGTTGATGGAATTTGGCCTTATTCTTCAAGGGTTTTATCCTGACAACAACTTGATGTACATAAAGGCGTATCGATGAAGACCACATTCACAACTACACGGACATTTCTCCTAAAAAGCTTTCCAAAATAAAAACTCACTTAAAGGCTTTCTAATAATGTTTTGCCACTTCACAGTACTGGGCCGACTCAGCTCTAATGCCGCAGAAACCGCCGCACTGACCGCATCTGATACGCCAACAAACAGCGACAGTGGAGGAGAACGAGCGTTCTCTGTATTTACCATTGTTTGCTGCAAATTGTACTCAATTGTACTGAAAAGGGACCACCGCAGCCGAGTGGAGACTGTGAAAGATAACACCGCAGCATTCGTCGCAAAGGTGCAACGTTTGCGCTACGCAAAACCAATGAGGGACCAAAAAACATCAGCTCAGCACTCTTGAAACCCCAGAAATGGGAGCTCGTAGTACATTGGAGTAGAAACAACAAAAAGCAACGATAGAGAGTAAAAGCCAGTAGGTAGAGTGTAGTGGGAAAAGGGGCAAAACAAGGCATAGCCAAAGCAACAAACGGTGCTATGACCAGTGGCCTGAAGAAAGTAACTTCCGGAAAAAGGCAGAATGACAACAACTACACAGGTAACAGCGGACTTCTTCCCCTACCCTTGAGTGTCGTTTGTCTTGGCTGCACTGCTTCCAGTACACGTGTGTGGATGTTCTATTTTTCAGCCAATCAGATTTGGGCTTCTATGTTTTGCCAAGTCAATCTGCCCAGGTCGAAATCCCTACTGAAGCCACAGGTACCAAATGCGCAGCCCGCCACTGGGTTGGCCTGTACTTGTTGGGTGTTGAGTAGGAAACTTCCCACTGTCTGTCCTGTCTATCTGCTATTCCCTTTCAAAAAACACCATCCTAAATTAGTTCCACCTCTGATACCCCGGGTCCACTTCACCCTACCATGCCACGGTGCTGCTGTGTATACAGAACACTGACAAAGGCAGAGAAATGCCAGTCCTGTAAGGGGAACCAAGGGGTTCCTCTGGTTCTCGTGATGATGCAGATGAAAACCTGAGCGACAACGTGCTCATTAGTCACCCTCAAAAACAAGATGACGCGTTCCGATTTCTCACACCGGAGACGTCAGTGAGTAAAACCTGAGTAACACTCGCAAAATGACCACTTTCTTCCTGTCGGAGGAGTAAATTGGGCATGGCGGGAGTACATTTCAAAACAAGATTGGTTACCTTGTTCTGAATAAATGTTTCCACGGTCTCTGCCAAGTTGACCGCAAAATAAAAATGATCTTTCCGGGAAGTCGCCCGGAATCGACGGCTTAGGTTGGCTCTTTGCGAAAAACACTTCCTCTACCTCGGTGAACGTGGCTTTAATACACCTCCAGTTTGTGTTTGTAATTACATCGTGCGATGATAATCATACCTACTCGTGGTTTTGCGAGAGGATGTGCGCTGGAAGACATCAAAGTGCTTGACATGAATCACGCACCGTCTATCCCACTTCAACCTCTGCGCGGTCCTTCTCAACATCCTCTCAGATGACAATAAGCAAACATGTTCTCTTTTTTCGCTCCGGAAACCTCTCGAGGCCGGTCAGCGGACTTCAGACACCACTTAATCCTGGAGACAAACCTTGTATTGTGCGAGGCAGGTAAAAGATAGATAGTGATCCTACGAAGCAGACACATGGAGTTGAGGCGAGAGCATGGTTATAAATATCCGCCGCACACTGCAGTTTCCTCCAAAAACAAACACTTTCACATAGTGCCTTGTAATTTCTCACAGCTCACTCTCCTGTGGAGAGAAAATCAAAGGAAAGGACCAACAGAGCGGAAAGATCGCAGTGTTCTTTTTTTTTTTTTTTTTTTTTTTTACCTGCTTTTGTTTGTGTTTTTATCTTCCCAAATAATAACCGGCTTTACGAGCAACGCAAAGTGCAATCCGTTGAAACGGGGCTGTCCACAAACTCAAAAATCAAAGAATTTATCTCCAGCTTTTTTTTTTTTTTTTTTTTCATTTTATCGCTGTAAATATAATAAAACTCCCCACGGGTGGGGGCTTTTGTCTGATTTTGTAATTTCCAACTTCAGCTTTTTAAATATATAAATATATTGTTTACATCAAATTGTACCTTTTGGTGCTATCATGGCCACTTTCGTCCAATTGACAACAATGAAAACTACATTTTGAAATTCCTTGTTATTAACCGGATTGATGTTTGGGAATGTTGAATGAAGCCTGAGTACCTCAAGCAAACCTACACAAGCACGGGTAAAACATACACAGAGCGAAGATTCAAACCGTGGACCTCAGAACTAGGAGGCAGACCAGCGAACCACTAGGCAACTGTGCTGCCCCAGAAGTTAACCAATCTAATATTATTTCCTTAAAACCAATAAAACACTGACAAACTGTCACGCAAGTGAAATTACATCAACCACTCATGTAATGTAAAATGTTAAAGCGCAACACAAACATTCTAACTTTTGATCCAAACTGACAAGCATATGGCAGCCAGCCAGTTGGCAGCTAGCCAGTTAGCGTCAGAAGCTAACATACTCGTCAATTATTACAAACAGATGGACTCAAATGCACGACAGCAATCACAGATGATTTGAAGTAAAATCCTTTGTGAGAAATGTGAAAAATGTATCAATACCAACTCTGGGTGAGAGTCCTATCAAGCTAATGGCATTGGAACAACAAACAGGATGTAGAAACTTACCCTAAAACACACTTTTGATTGTCTGCTCAATCATCCGCATGCCATAACCGCAGATGCACTTTTCAGCCATTTATTGAATGCTGGAAGGACAGTAACACACAAACACGGCGAGCAGACTCAAAACAGTAGCGGCTGTCGACCACAACTCACGCCCAAGCACTCACACGCAGAATAGCTGATGTAACGCGCTACCCCATTAGGCCCCGCCTACTAAAGGCACATAACTAACACATATACTCCACAATAAGTATGGTCATTTATTTGCGTGTTCAAATATTTTTACAATGTGTTTAAGACGTGTTTTAATAAGTTTAAATGTGTTTCGAGCATGTGGGAGTGGTAAAACTAGTTAATTCAAATGTTTTGTCTTTTTTGTTATGGTCTCTCTATATCACGTATTTTCACCCATTGCTGATGGGACGAGAATTATAAATAAGGGTTTACTGTAACCATTCATACTTTTGTACATCAGAATAATAGCTTTGTTTTCAATTCAATAGGCAGATTAGTAAATTTGTGAATAAATGAAGTGACGCGGTGATATTTTTGTGATGAATGTAAAATGTGCTCAATCAAGGTTGGGGAACGCTGCACTGATTCCAAAAGTGAATTTACCCTGAGAAATGCATCGTTCACGGGCCGGCAAATCCTAACATCGCGCGCAGCTCATTCACCAACTGTGACTGTAAATATTCTGTGTATTCAAAACATGCTAATGTGTTTGTCAGATGGCGAGGCGACGGCAGCGATGCTGATTTACGATTCCTGTGGCGAAAAAAAGAAAGAATAGAAAGAAATCAGAGGCCTGGATGAGCCTATGGAAAGTAATCAAGTAGCAGAGTGATGTCATGTTGATGAAAAGCCGCCTGTCAGACATTTGGCGACGACGGTTGCGCTTTGGCAAACGACGTCAGCTGCTGCGCACCCCCGCCCGAAAGAAATGACATCAAAGCAGGTAGGACGAAAGCTGGCACTGAGCTTTGTCTTCTTTGATTACAGTAGCTTCATCCTTCGGCTGTCGGGATAAAAGAAAACGGCTGCTCCGTGTTAAGAAAGTGTCCAGGATAATGAGGCACAGCATGCAGTAATGGCGGCCACCCGGGCCAGCTCAGTGCGTACAGCGATGACCAATTCTGACCAAAACTGTCACCAAATATTTCAATCCTGACTCTGCTTCCGTGGAGTCTTCCCAAGGCAACGCTGCAGACCATTAAACCGGAATTGCACTCGGCCTGCACGTAGCGACCCCGCAAAATTGGCGGAACGGAGCCGTAACAGAAGACAATTACAAATAAATTTCAAAACTTTATTTGTAAGCGCTTTGCGTACAAAATCTTATCCCCTTTACCTTTTTACATGGAACCCAGCAAACCTAGTGCTTAACAACGTACCTACACTCTACTTAAGAAGTACAGATACTTGCGTGGAAAAACAATCTGTGCCCCCCCGGCAACGCCACCTCTGGTTCTGCTCGACATGTTTCTTTTCACAAAAGCTAATTTTCTCCGTTTTTTTGGTCAAAAACATTTTGGGGGGCGTGAAAGAAACCCATGTCTTACTGCTGATTACAAATGAAGAGAAAAAGTTCGAAACAAATGTTTTTTTTTCTTTTGGGGGGTTCATTATTATAATATTCTGTGGGTCTTGAAAGATCATTCAAAATGCTCTAAAACAGCTGGCAGTAACTCAGCTTTGAAAATGGCTGGCAGTGAGTGAAGTGATGATCCTTGAACACTGCTTGTGTTTCTAACTATTTAACAGAAAGCTGTGGCATAGCAGTTTTTCAAAATAACTAATTGCTTGATGGATTGATGTTGGTGAGTTTAATCAATTCAAGTTGAAGAATTTCAAAGTGGTCCTTGCATCCTCGCATTTTTCTGCATGCAGCCCTCGGAGGAAAACTCCGTTAAGAGGCAACAGCAGCTATTCGTCGTCCATGAACAACAAACAGCTGACCCTAATGCAAGCTGTCCGGTCTTGAAAGAGTTGGTTCCTATCAAGCGGAGGAGCCGGGGTAGGGGGGGGTGGAGGGGGGGGTGCATCATCTGCAACAAATAGATGGCCCCGTCTTACGAAATGAGAGCCTGCTCGACAGATGTCTCCTGCCTCACTTATTCTCTCGTGCTCCCCATTTGCATGCACATCTTAGATGGCACCTCTTGATTTAATATCGGGATCAAGGTCATCCAGAGACTCTCTGGCTAATGTCAGGGACATGTGGCGAGGGCACATGAAAGGAGTTCTACGGTGCGTTAACGCCGGGAATCTCTGTGCTTGTTTGTTTTGGGTGGCTTTTGACAACAGCTTCAACGTGAAATTAAGGCGACCCGCATCCGGAGTTCAGCCCCTAGGTGACGTCGAACAGAAGCTCAAAGTGTTCCCAAGAGCGGATGGCTTTTAAGTGCTGGAGCATTAGCAATAGATCAATGTCTTCCTAAAGGACAATATTAAGAAAACGAGCTCAGCGTTTCCAAAACTGTGGGTGAGGGCCCAAAATGCCGTAAGCCATTTAATTTTATTGTCAAGCTGGACTCATACTTTCTTGCCAAAGGGCTTTTTCCATTCACGTTTGTTGTAGTAAATTAATTTATTCTGTATTCTAAAAGGGGACACATTATGGAAAATGACTTTTTAATTGTTTGTATACAAATAGTTACGTCTCCAGAGGGCCTCCCTACCCATCAAATGTGAAAATTAGACAACTCAGTAAATCTTTTCTGCCTATTTCTGAAAACGTGTCTGGTATTGAGCTGTTCTGAATTTGGACGACTTGTGATGCAACAGTGAGGCAAATTTACATAATCCCGTCGTTGGCAGCTTTGCCGTGCGACAAGCTGCCATTTTCAAGCACCGGTCAGAGTCCAGTCGCTGGACTACAGTGAACCCGAGCATAGTCCCACTTTGGCATTTGCAAATTCCTCTTTTCGCGACATGCACTGATCCGCACACTAACCGACATGTACTAATTCAGAGGAAGAAAAGATGACACTGCGGAAATGTCTGTTTTTTCATCAGGGGCTCACGTGCGTGTCACGGTTTGCACTCACTTTTTTTAGACTCGGGGCTCAGCCCAGGTCCTGTTATTTAGATATATGATTGATACGCTGCGGGGAAGGATTAATGTATTTATTTACTGCAAATAATGTATCTTTGTTCACCTATTTATATCAGCAACATATAGTGACAGGCAGAACAATGAAATGCTCTTCCACTAGATGGGAGAAGGTACAGTGAACCTGTGTATGCACCTGTTGCCATTCATACAACAGAATAATAGCCAGTGTTCAACTAAAGAGGCTCGGATTTGACGCAAACTACATTTGGGAATGAACTGAGATAGGATCATCATCGTTATTTCAGTGTATATCATTTTTGGTGACATTTTTGTTTGGTGTTGCACTGTGAGATTTTTCTAATGCAAGATGTCCTTTGGCTCAATAAAGGTCGGGAAGCGCTGAAGAATCGTCAGTTCAAACTTCCGAGACAATTTTTTTGAATGACCGATGATATGAACTGATGATTTCTGAAGAACCTTCCAAGGACAATATGCATCATGCACTCATCATACCTGCTTGCTTCCTACGGGCATGATATCTTAGATCTCGGACTGAATAATTGTCTTGCATTGGGATTCTTCATTGCAGTTTCAGCGGTCAGCAATCCATGCAGAATCAACAGTTGAAATCTTGACGGACTTCAGAAGTTATCAACTGATCATTTGTAAAGAAGCTTTTAAAGCTCAAATTCACCATGTGTCATATTTGCTTTTTATGACATTATATCTTCCATCTTGGACTGAAAAATGGTTTTGCATTGGGATGAACCAAAATGGCAGATTACCAGAATCCCCGAGCCATTTTGTTCCATTCTTATTTTGCGTCGTTTGCGCTCTCAATTGAAACTCCTCCATGAACCGTACATGCTTTATGGATGGTGATCTCCGCTTTGTTCTCCAATTGAGGACCTCCACCTGTTTCTGATGATTTGAGCCAGAGCCTGTCCCTTTCAAGAAGCTGATCCCTCCTGATCTCTTTGATGTAACCTGACCTAACAGTTCCAACTCGCCGCACTCGACGGCCCGCGCTGGACGGACCCTCGATGACAACAGCATGTGCGCATCAACGCTAACAGGCGTGCCGAGACGGATGATGGAGGTGTGCGAGCGGAACCGGCGGGCTACGGTGCGTCGGGGGTGGTGGGGGGTTGGGGGCAACAGGCATTGGTCGCATGATCACCGCTGCCAGCGCGGTCTTAAGCAGTAAAACCTGCGGATCTGCGAGGGGCACATGCAACTGATCGGAGATGAAAGAGTCGTGGCTTTGATTTTCACAGGAGGCCTGGCGTTGGGGCCGGGGGCTCAGCAGGGGGGGGGCGGTGGGAGAGGGCACGGGGGCACTTCTAAGGCACTGCAATCAGAACAGCTGGGTCATTTTCAAATGACCTAATTCCAGGATTAATCCCTGCCGACTTGTAAGGTTACATTTGTGTCCGCGGTAGAACCAGAAAACGGGCAGGGGGGCTGGGGGGGGAGAATTACAAGAGAATTACAGGAGCCAGAGAGGCCAAACGCAATTAGGTGCACAGTCAAGAATTTTCTCAAGAATTGCAAATTTTCGTGTTTCAGCAGACAGCGTTTTGTTTTAGCCCGAAATCGGCAAATTTTCAAAACTGTTCCCAGAGTGGATGCTTCCCCAAATGGCTACAGTGCATCTCCATGTAGACACCCAATATGCTAATTTGGGGAAACCGTGATATCATGCACCCACCTCTCTGTTCTCTGTACTTGGGGCTTACTTGCCAACAAACACGGTGAACTACAGGCAGGGGGGGCTTTTTCATATAGGAAACAGGGGCAGTCACCCAGGGTGGCATTCATGTTTATGGACCATTGTAGATTGCCGAAAACTGACCATCAGCTGCTTCGGCAAGTTCTGCCTGAAAGGGACTTTTGAATAAATCCTGCTTCCACTGTTCTGACTGATATTTTTCCCCATCTCCATATCCATCATCACCAAAATATCAGTGCTAGCAATGCTAAACTAGCTTTAGGACTGTAAACAAGCCCCTGGGGTGGACAGGGCTGGAAAAAGAGGTGCCCCCCCCAAAGTGTGTCAGGGATAATCATACAAAAAAATGTTGGGTCAAATTTCCATCAGTTTGCAAACGTTTGCATCCCGGTCAAAAAGTGTCCTCAAAACGAAAGGTCGCTGGGGTAAGCGGACCCGCCTGGAGGTGCGCAACAACACATTCCCGCGTTTTCCTGCTCAGCTTGGAATATACGTCACCCGGCGAGGTTTGGAGGGAGACAGAGCGGGAGAGACTGATGTGGGAGGGAGGAGGGGGAGAAAGAGTGATGGCTGCTTTGATCTTCGGAGGCCCTGTCTGGATCAAAAAAAGAAACAAACAAGTATCCAAGTCACTACCATCACAGTTCACCCCCTCTTTAAATTTGCAAATGAATCTTACGTTTATGTTGCTATGAATCTGCATTTGGCCAACAAGAGGAGAATTGTTGCTTCATAAATTCATGTTGTAAGGGGAAAATGGACATTTTTGTCTGGATTTTTTTTTTTTTCTTTTTTTAAAGAACAAAAGTATGCAAAGTCACACAACGAGGGGAAGGGTACATCCCGGACTCGTGGCCTGCCAGTCGTGGATGTGACAAACAGTGTGTGTATTGTCACTTCATAAATTCATGTGGCAATGGGGAAATGGGCACTTTGTCTGATTAAAAAAAGAAAGAAAAAAAAAAAAGTATCCAAGATAGTTACCTCGCCCTTTAAATGACTAATCTTACTTTTGTGTGATACGAACTAAGTCGTCCATTTACTATTGTCACTTAAATAAATCGATGTTGCAACAGGAAAATCGTCATTTCTGTCTAGGCTAAAAGTCACAAACCATGAGATGGTGTGTGTGTGTGTGTGTGTGTGTGTGTGTGTCCCGCGTCAAAATTAATCTTACTTTAGCGTAATGTGAATGTGCATATGACAAACAAGAAGTTTATTGTCACGTCATAATAAATTGGTGTTGCAATGGGGAAATGGACATTTCAAGGCCAATAAAAGTCACCACATCAAATAAGAACATCGTGGATCAAAAGAAGCATGTGTTTAAAAAAAAAAAAAAAAAAAAAAGAGAGAGAAGGGTTGTGGTGGTGTGGGTGGGTAGGTGGGTGGGTGTTGTTCTGCCACGCTTGATCGTGCCCCGAGTCCTGCCCCGCCGCTGCTGATTGGCTGGACGCGCACCCGAGGGGGGAAAGTTTGAATAAAATACAAGAGGATGGCACCAGTGTGGAGTGGAGCGTCTGTGATCCAACAGGACTTCAAAGTCAAATTGCCAAAAAAAAAAGGGGACACTCGCGGTAACTATCCGAGGATGAAGATGACAGCCTCATCGTTGCTGCCGCTGTTGGTTCCGCTCCTCCTGGTAGTGATGCAGTCCGGAGCCGGACTGGGCGCGCGGAGGTTCCGCGGCGGCCGCAACCCGCAACCGCGACGCGCGCCGCCGCCTCCCACATACCGGGCGGCGAGCGGCAACCGGGGTGACGCCACCGAGAGCTTCCCACTGGATTTCACCGCCGTGGAGGAGAACATGGATAACTTCATGACGCAGGTGAAGAACCTGGCGCAGTCGCTGTACCCGTGCTCGGCGCAGAAGCTCGACCACGACATGAGGCTGCACTTTCTGGAGAACGCCTCGGTCACCTGCAACGACGGGAGCCACGCCGGGTACGTAAAAGTTCAAGTTTGCAAAACGCGCGTGTGGTCACTGCTCAACCGCCGACAGAAGCTGCAGGCAAAACGATCCTTTATAGGACACGATTTCCAGACTGCGGCTCCCAAAATGTCATTTTTTCTGAGAAATGATGTCACTAAGCATGAGGTTTCCAGTGTTTGGCGCCTTATACCCTACTATAGAAACAAGCCTTTCCCAAACTGTGGACTGCGGCCAAAAATGGGTCCTGTTTCACTTTATCGATTCACATTGTCAAAGTCAAATGTATTTGAGTGATTGGCAAATTTACATTTGATGTCTGCTATTATAAATTCTGAAACACCTTTTGTGTTGCCTCGCATTAAGTTTATGACCCTTAAATACCAAAATTGGTCCGCTTCAATTTTTATTCGGTTGCATTGTAAAATGTCGCAAGCTAGTTTAGTAATTGGCAAAGATCTTTTCTTTATCCACGTCTGTTATAAATTCTGTAACATCCTGTATGTTGCTCATCATTAGGTTTATTTATTGATTGGCAAAGGCCTTTTTGAGCAACGTCTGTTGTTCTTAATTCTGGATGTAATGTCTGCCGTGTTCTTGATCATTAGCGCGTGTAAATTCTAGTGTCGGGAACGATAAACCGATGCGACCGGACAAAGGCGAGAGATACGACTGTATCGGTAGCAGACTCCGTAATCGATACAAAATCCGCCAGGAATCCTTAGATACTTTGGTTGTAGGCCTGTGGACCAGATATCGCGAGTCTCGGGATCGGTTGCCTGTGCTGTGGCTTTACAGTTTTCATCTCTTAAAACAAGCGCGAGAGCTCTCGCACGGTGTGCCGTTGACGTAATGTTATGCTTACAACCCAAAAGTGGTGGGCACGACCGACACTACTGGTTCTCCTTAGCGTCACTATTTCAACATCAAATAGCTTTTCATTAGTAGCAGTTAGTGGTCACAGCGATAGCAAAATAGCGTGCACAGATGCTACATTTCCCCCGGCAGTTGTAAACATTGAATGCAACTTAACGTTACGCAGTGGCGCTCTCGCTCGCATGGTTTTCGCGGTGCTGGACCACCCTCGTCTCCTTGTTTATGCAGATTATTTTCTTCACAAAATACATTTTTGGGGTCTGTTGAAATAATTAATTTGATGTTTGAAAATTGAGATATATATTTTGTTGTTTATTTATTTAACAGTGCCATAAAGCAACCATTCTTAGAAACAAGTAGTCTTTTACATGTTTGAAAAAAGGGTCAGACAAATGTGATTTTATACAATTGGGTTAAGGCAAGTCAAATCAAAGTTCTTTATGATTAACGTCAACATCAGCAAATGTTAACTATCGCATTGTTTCCGCACCAAATCGAATCATATCGAATAATCGTATCGCTCCCATACTGAACCGCATTGCATCGTTCCGCCCTTTTTGAATCGAATCGTAACCTTTGTATCGAGATATGTATCGAATCAGGCTCATGCCAGAGATTCACTACTTGTCTATTTCATGCTGCTTTTTTACACAGAAATACATGCGGCAATAGTAAATCCAGTAAATAGTACATTTCAATGCTAAAAACGGTTAAGCCACAGAACTCAATGCATGATGATGTCACACGTAAAAAGCTTTTTAAAGTTATTGCGTTCTGTCTTGAGCATGAGTGGGGAACCTTTTGTCCTATCAGGGGCCACTTGGTTTTTATAAAACATTTTAAGTGCCATACAAAATGTAGGAAAATGATTATATACGATGAGCATTGCTGGGTTAAATGTTATTTGGGCTTGAAAAAAAGTGTTTTTTTCTTCTTAGAATTGCACGGCAGGCCAGGTCAGATGTTCTCATTCCCCACCATAATCATAACCGAGGAAATTTTACTTCCCTTTTGTCAACGCTCAAATATATAGAAAATTGTAGCTAGCTGTGCTCCTCATCATGGACTTTTTTGTTGTTTGGAGATCCACCAACGTTATCATCACTGTGATATATACTGGACCAGAATAGAGATGTGCAGACGTGACTAAAAAGAGGTGATGCTACGTTATCTACTCGTGGATTTAACACTAATAATTCTACGTAATTACTCGTTTACCAGGAGTGCGGTAATGCTAAGCTCTTTAGAGACACAGCGGGAGTAACAGTGCAGGGAGACAGTTCACTGGCAGATGGTCTTTTTTTGCATTCAGCACTGTGGTGGTTCTCCGTTAAGATGCTAAATCCATCAGCTCACATTTGCTGACAAATAAAATCATTTAGTATGTGTGAGAATGTCGGATTCGACTTAAGTTTGATCTTCCACTTGTTTAGTGGCATAAAGTGCTTGGAAGTCAACAGCACTGACTGCGGCTTACTATAATAGTGTAAAGTCATTAAACACAGCCAAAGTATGACTCAGCATCCGAGCAAAGAGATTTGTATGCAGTCACTGAAACGTGTTTGGCTGTCGCTGGAGTTTAGTCACGAGTAGTTGCCTGCCGCTGCCTCATTGACACACCCGTGATTATTCGTCTGCTTGGCCCTGGAATTTGTTGCGATGTGCAATGTGAGCTATCGTGCGATTAACGCAATCTAAAATAGCAATCGATTTGGTCATTGGCGTTGTCGTGAGATCACTACCGAAGAATGATGAGCTCAAAGAAACATCCCAGTTCGCGGACTGCTATTTGTACTCTAAGCAGCATAGGGGAGCTTGAGATAAGCAGCATCAGTGATCTTCCAATGCAGTTACCTTTTTGCCATTGCTGCAGCCTGTTGTCACCTTTTTTGGGAAGATCGCAATCAACAAAGCAGCAGGATGCTAACATTCAGGATAAGAGTCCGACTGCCTGACAACAGAAACGGTGAAGGTATTACCGCAGTTAGTTATCTCCCCCGAAGAATTGGAAAGTCCACCATATCAACCCTGGAATGTGTCTGTTTAAAATATATTGTCACGCTGGTCGAAAACTAAAAGGTATCGTGTAAACTGGAGATTGTACATGACGCAATGGCGTATTCTTGGATGTCCCTTAGGTATTACCTGAAAGAATCCAGAGGAAGCAGACGCTGGTTGATATTCCTGGAAGGTAAGTACAAAGAATGTACAGTATATCGCTCTTCCAAATGTTTTTCATTTGAATAACTCTAAACGGACTCTTTGTGCGCGCTCCGTGCAGGCGGCTGGTACTGCTTCAACAAAGAGAACTGCGACAGCCGATACGAGACCATGAGGAGGCTGATGAGCTCGTCCAAGTGGCCTCAAACAAAAACAGGTCGGCGTCACCTCACGTGTCTGCTGTGTATAAGATCATCGGCCTGGAATCACTGCCAAACTAATACCACTTGATCTCAAAGTCTCACAAAATGAACAACACCTCATCTCAATGGCCGCAATGGTTTCTACAAGAGCTCGTCCGATCCTGAATCCCTCGGGTTAAAGACTCAAATGTTCGCAATGACTCAGGAATCACAAGTCCAAGGTCTCCGGCCTCTATAAGTCCTCTGGCTGGCTCCTGCCAAGTAGCTACATAAGGCGAGTTAGCAAACTCACAGAAACACAGAAGACTCGCTGGAAACACTGCAGACTCCGAAGAGTCGCTTGTATTGGTTCACTGATTTGAGGTGGCAGACCCATCTGACACATGGCTGACTTAAGTCTATCAGTTCATGGACTCGAGTTGGCAGACTCACCAGCAGCACAGTGGATTCAGATGATTCGGTCGTATCGGGCCATTGACTCCAGTTACAGGCCAACAACACTAGCCCAAGTGACCTGGATCCCTTTGGTCACGCAGCGTAGTCCACTTTTACCACCACTAGTTCCCAGATGGTATGTCCCAAAGGAACGACAAAACAATACGGCTCCAGCCCAAATTAAACTGTCTGTTGAATGGCGTTAAATCTATGCTGAAGACAGAGATATAAATTTGTCGGGCCCGTGTTGCCATCTCAAGTGCTGCTACGACAAATGTGATCCAAGAGAACCATGAGCTGTGCTCTGCGCACACAAAAAAGAATCAGACCATGAATCTTATGTATCCCCTGAAAGCCCCATTGGCATACAAGAGCCTTCACATACAGCACTAACTGCAATAACCAGAATTATACCAGAATTAAGATTCAGGCATTATTTATGTAGAATTTGGCGAAGAAAGCGCTATGATGCGGATCTGCCTCTTTAACTTCACTTTCCTTTGGGTATAGTTAGGGTATGGTTTGAGTATTATTTTTTTTGCATGACCATTCTTCTCCCAGACCATTGTCCAGGTCAAATAGGTTTTGTGTAAACCTGCTCACTGTCGATGTAAACATTGGCCTCGCTCTGCTGTCGTGACTGTGAGCCAATCGCTTGCGTCTGCGGCGTAAGTCGACCTGGCGCCCGCTGCTCCAAGAACATGGATGCTTCCGCCTTTCGTTGCGGTGTAATAACTATAATCCATGTGGTAATGATGATGAGGAGGAAGAGGATGTGTCTGGGAGTGCCGGAATGGCTAATGATACATGAAGAAGAAGAAGAATCACCTTTTATTGTCATGAACATGCATGCATGCACACGAAATTTGTTCTCTGCATTTAACCCATCACAGTGAACACATACACACGGTGATCTGTCTGCACAGGCACTGGGATTCTGTCTCCGCTGCCGGAGGAAAACCCTCACTGGTGGAATGCCAACATGGTGTAGGTTGACTCGTGTTTGTTTTTTTGTTTTGTACAATTCTTTCAAATGACAGGGTTCCACTTGAACATCCAATGACTTGAATATTGTTCGTAACAGGTACATCCCGTACTGTTCCAGTGATGCTTGGAGCGGCGCCACCGCCAAAACAGAGCACAGTAAGTCATTGCTGGATCGTCTAAATCATAGCATGGAAGGGAAGCAAACTCCAAATTCCACGTGTTCCCTCTGTGTGGTGAGCAGATGGCTATGCATTTATGGGCTCGCTGATCATTCAAGAGGTTGTGAAAGCCTTGCTTAAAAAGGGTCTGGACAACGCCAAGGTTCTGCTGCTGGCTGGGAGCAGGTATGTTCACAAGTAAAAAAAAAAAAAACATTCAAATCGGTGCTGCAATTGCCAATCTATGTCACATTTGCGTGCAGTGCTGGTGGGACGGGGGTGTTGCTGAATGTGGACCGTGTGTCAGAGCTGCTGGAGGGTCTGGGACACACTGGCATACAAGTGCGCGGCCTGGCGGACTCCGGTTGGTTCCTGGACAACAAGCAATATGATTTTACAGACTGCTTGGACGCGGTCAGCTGTGCCCCCACCGAGACCATCAAGAGAGGCATCAAGTAGGCAACTTGGCACTCAGAATCCAGAGGCTATACACGGCTGTCATCTTACAGCAACTAGATCCGATACAAAGTGACACGCAGCAGTGCTCATTTTCTGGAACGTAACAGTATCCCTCACAATATACGTGTAGTTGCACTTGAAGTGCTCATGTTTTGACCTTCATCCGTTCTCCAGCTATTGTGAACCGAGCAGGAAGCCACCCGGATACTAATTTGCCAATCACTGGTGAGATTGCAAGCGCTTGCTTCTGCGGCTTGACGCATGTGCTCCATAGCCAGGGGCTAAACAAAAGTGAGGGAAAAGGCTGTTTCCTGGTCACGGGACACATTAGGATCCAGGCTTCCAAAGGGACAATCATTGACACCCCAAAGCAAGATTGACATGATCAATGTAGTTCAAAAAAAACTTGTCAACATCAATATGTAGCTTCCTTGACAACTGCATAACTTAGCAGAAAATACTGAAGGACCTGGTAGCTATACTGTCCCTATTCAGGGTGTAAACTAGTCACCAGCTTTTTTTCTTATGCTAGTACGCCACCTGCTGGGTCAAGTGGGGCACTGCCCCACTTGGCCCCCGTAAAATGGCACTGATCATTTTATTTGACCTTATCAAACAGGTACTGGGGAGGAGTGGTACCAGAGAAATGCAAACAAGCCCATGAAGGAGAGGAGTGGAATTGTTTCTTTGGCTACCGAGTCTTCCCCTCCATAAAAAGTATGCTTTGGCACCACAGAAACCGCATTCTGTTATCGACAGAAGCATACATGATCCGTTTGGTTTAAATCTGCCCCTATTATACCGACTCGTAGGCCCAGTCTTTGTGGTCCAGTGGCTGTTCGACGAGGCCCAGTTGACAGTGGACAATATTCAGTTGACAGGCCAGCCAGTGCAGGAAGGCCAGTGGCGTTACATCCAAAATCTGGGCATTGAGCTAAGGAACACCCTAAAAGATGTACCGTAAGTTAACCTCATGTATTTAGGGGGGAAAGGAGAACAAAGTTGTTGGATTTTTAACACGGCGCCTGACTGAAAATGTCGTCCATTTTAGGGCTATGTTCGCCCCAGCATGCCTCTCTCATGAAGTCATCACAAGAAAGTGAGTTTGAAGCGCCGCTGTCTATCATTTGGTGGGCATACTTTTGAGTTAACAGCGCCCTCTTGTGTCGTCTTACAGCTACTGGACGGACGTGCAGGTCAAAGGTACTTCCTTGCCCCGGGCACTGCACTGCTGGGACCGCAGTCTCCACGACAACAGGAACAACAAAGCCCCGCCCAAAGGCTGCCCCGTGCATTTGATCGACAGCTGCCCGTGGCCGCACTGCAACCCCACCTGCCCCACCATCCGAGACCAGTTTACGGGCCAAGAGATGAACGTCATCCAGTTCCTCATGCACATGGGCTTCGACGTGCAGAAGATGGCCCAGCAGCAGGGAATGGACCCCAGCAAGCTACTGGGCATGCTTAGCAGTGGCAGCTAAGGGGACTCGTACAAACAAACAAACCAAAAAAAAAAAACACACTTAACAGTATCTTCAAGCTAAAGCCCAAGTAGGGTTGTGGCTGGTCTCTCTGGCCAGTGTCAATACCTGATACCTCCAACCAATCTCTCTACCTTACTCTCCCCCCTTGTGACACCCTGCTTAATGTTGCACCTCAAAACAAAAAACAAACCAAAAAAAACAACAACAAAACGCTCACCGTATTTCCGCATATAGTGGCGGGGGAAGTTTATTTACTCAAACGCTATTATGCATTTATTTGTACAAATACATTTTTGGAATAATATGAAACCATATTATTTGTATATTGCGCTTAAAAACAAAAGGACTATTATCGAGAAATGCAGCGAAAGGCAAATAACCAAGGCAGGAGGTAATAAGTCGAGTAGCTCCCCAGATGGACGCACATAATATTGTGGAGCAACCACATGTCAAGACTTTCCTGGAGTCAACTGCTAATCAATGTCTCCAGATAACGGAAGATAATCATTAATACTGCGCGGGGAACTCATTTAAATGTGATAATGTTCTCTGTGCTTCAGTGCTGCTATTTTGGTGAACTCCTGCATTAGTTGAGTTTAAAGCATTTATGAACTGGGAATCTTCACTGGCGTCTATTGGACTTTATTTGAGGTGGATAATGCCATCTAAGTGGGGTGAGGTGTCAATTACAGGGATGGCCACTAGTTGAGGAAATACAGTATACTTGTCCCATAGTCCCTCCCGAACGACTCACTACTGCTCACAAATGATGGGGGCCACATGCTGTAAAGACAACTACTCAAACTTGTAATCCAGTTACTGATCAGCAGCCTTCCTCATAGATTGAATTGAAATCGAAGCTCTGCTAGTTAGTGGACCCGGAGGCGTTTTACAGTCATTATGTTGAGCCACATACACACACACACACACACCATAGTGCCATTGAATCTAAAGTGGACCTCTTGCAAGTGGATCATTCAAGATCCAAAGAACATACTGTAAATTAGGCTCCGCGCTAGTGTTCCCAATCCTCAGATCAATGCAATGAGCATCTAAAAGGGGACAAATATTGTCTATTGTATATGTAGAGTATTTGTATAGGTTCTTTCAATGTCAACTCCATGCTTATATTTCATATTAGAGATCACCTTTTAATCTAATGGCAATGCTGTATGGACTGGTGTCTTTCTAAGGACCTCTTTCCTCACACCAACCACAGAAGGAACTGTATTACTAATTGTAATTTTATTCTGTAACATATTTTTAACAGGAGAAACTCGAACTACATCGGTTATTTACATATTTATTTTGTTATGTAAATCATATTTATAAGTGCTATTTTTTTCGCAGAGAAGTGATTCTTTGAAAAATTGTAAATACATGGATGTGTTTTTTCCCTCTTTGTGTTGACTGCATGTCTTTGTATCAGACCTGAAAGAAAAGACACATTACATACGTACAAAGGGAAAAAAAAATGTTCTCTTCGTTATTTTTTTGATGATCACAATCACCTTCCA
This sequence comes from Phyllopteryx taeniolatus, assembly GCF_024500385.1. NCBI lineage: Eukaryota > Metazoa > Chordata > Actinopteri > Syngnathiformes > Syngnathidae > Phyllopteryx > Phyllopteryx taeniolatus. The sequence goes on from NC_084517.1 coordinate 20,288,104, forward strand.
ATTTATTACATGCATTATAGCATTTTTTTTTCCAGGTCTGACAAACTTAAAATAAGTAAATGACAAGGTAGGTAGGTGCATCTGATTGACATGAAATCCAGCATGCATCTACATCAAGACCGGGCGTACAAAAATCACCAAAGGACCGCCACTCTAAATGCAGTTGGTGAGTCATTTTGGTTTGAAGGTTCAATTTTTTTTAGGGATTTGGCCCATGTTCTAAGGTCCTAATTGAATAAGCTACTCTCGAGTTCCCAATTTTTGAGCTGTTAGATTATTAGCCTGAATGTTTTGCGGCTCATATATTAGTTTCTGCGGGCTAGCACAGTTGCTAATGAGCTGTTAACTCAAGTGTACTTGTAGCCCAAGTGTGAAGCCGTTGGTGTGTTTTTTTTTTTTTTAAAGAATGGCTATCAGGTAGCACACTAGCTAACAAGCTGTTAGTGCTATAGTGCTGGTGCTGTGTGTTAGCAGTTAGCATGCTAGCAAAACACATTTAAGTTAATTCCAAAATATAAAGGGTTTTCTCAGAACTAGAGAGAGGTACGTTAATAAATGAAATGTATTCTCTTAAGTGCACGTTTGGAGCTTTGTTTTATTAACACATTTCTATCCATATTTTCTATGCAGGGAAATACAGTACGCACATCTCCAAGTTTCTCATCCGCACATATTTACAAAAGCCGTAGCTAGGCCAAAATATCATCATCAGGAATCCCAGGTACACTGTCTATTCAACATCCGAGCATACAAGTATCAGTACGGTAAGTATTTTCGGTAACTACTAATTCATGTTCACTTCCTAGCTCAAATCTACCATTGCTTCTGTATAATTTTCCTGTTGGATAGTGTATAATTGCTGTCTCTAATGGGCGTGTCAGCATTCCGCCCTGTCATTACACGGTGTATAAATGCCGGTTTCTTATGGCAGGAGCTCTGACTCAGCCTCCCAAGAAAGACGACTCCTCTACTGCCCACCACATGTAGCCTCCCACACTGCTGTGGAATATAGAGACCCTATTTATAGCGTTAGCCAGGGGCCTGTAACCCTGTACATGGCAAACTTTCATTTAAACAGCCGTCTCGAACAATCCACCACGACACCCGGTCAGACACAAGAAACACGGGGACAAGGGAGGACGACCAAATTTTGACAGTTTTTCGATGGAGGGCTACAATGAAGACGCCAAAGAACTTGACTGACAGGAGCACAAACAAGCGCACCTGTTGGCCACTGAGGGCTATTGTTGGATGAACGATCCCTGGATATGACCTGAGGAAGGCTTATGGAACAGGACCGACCTTGTAATACACTGGAGAACTTTTTAAGAGCGCAAGCAAAGAAAGATTTCATTGACAGGCTGCCACGATTCTCAACGGTATTTGACTGCTTTTTTGTAACAGGACTGATACGTCTATTTTATTGCTTACAGTCATGTACAGAAAAGACTAATACTAATCGAGAGTAACTTATTGTCATGACTTACTCTGCTTGCTTTAAGTAGTAGAATCTACTGTAAAGGGTTTATAAGAGAGAAGCTGTAATGCCAGCTCTGGAGGAAACGAAGTACAGACCCTTGTAATTAAGGACTCCCTTTAAAAAGCAACCAAGAAAGGGGCTGAGACTGTTTCGATAAGAATTTCAACAGTTGTTACGAGTGGTTAACACTTATACATGATGGATGCTCGCGGTGGACACTACCTCAACAAAGAAGCCGTGTTGTCACCTTTAGGTGCAGCCCGAATGTGCCAGCTGCTCTTCGGCTCCACCATCATCGCCTTAGTGTCGCACAGTGCAGGCTACAGCGCCACCTATGGGTACTTCTGCATGTTCACGTGGTGCTTCTGCTTTGCTGTGACGCTGGTGGTGTTCAGCCTGGACATAACACGACTCCACGTCTGCATACCCATCTCGTGGGACAACCTAACGGTGGCTTTCGCCATGCTGGCGACACTCATGTACATCACCGCCTCCGTGGTGTACCCCGTCTACTTCCTGGAAATGGACTGCCCCAACGAGGGCTGCGATGAGCAAGCCTACCGCATCGCTGTGACTGTGATCTCCAGTGTCTGCGTCTTCCCTTACGCCACCGAAGTGTTCATAACTCGGGCCAAACCGGGCGCTGTGGTTGGGTACATGGCAACCGTGTCTGGTCTACTCAAGGTGGTCCAGGGATTTGTGGCCTGCATTATTTTTGGAGCTCTTGATAATTACAGCGAGTATGACAACTACATAGCCACTGAGTACTGCGTGGTAGTGTACAGCCTTTGCTTCACTATCACTGTGCTGGTGGTCATACTGACAATATCTGGGAGGACATCTTCCCTGGGCTTCCCTTTTGACCGGTTCGTGGTCATCTACACCTTTATGTCTGTGATCCTCTACCTCAGCACCGCACTGGTGTGGCCCATCTTCAGCTTTGACAAGAAGTACAGCTCGACGACTCGCCCGGAGAACTGTCCACGTGGAGAATGCCCGTGGGAAAGCAAGCTGGTGGTGGCCGTGTTCACCAACGTCAACCTGATTCTTTACTTTGTTGACCTGATCTACTCACAGAGGATTCGCTTTGTCACAAACGCTGCCGTCTGAATTTCCATGTTAGACCTTTGCTAGGATCATTCTTTGAATAAAGACTGGGCTCCGCAGAACTAAGCATTACATCAACCTCGAGAACTTCAGCTAAAACTGCAAGAGATTTACAAGACTGAGTCATCGGCTGACTATACCCAGCACCAAAAACAGGGACGTGACTAAAGCCGGGCAAATACATACTGACAATTGGACCTAATTTGAAAAATTTTCCGCCCTCGCTAGCAAAGGCCAGATTCTCAGATGTCTCTGAAAAATGATCCTGAGTTATTATCCAGTGGTGTGGGGTGTGTTAAGAGTGATTTTTCCTCCCCAATATGCTCAGAAAACAGTGAGGGCTGATCATTGTCAATGATAAACCTGTTTAATATTTAGGGTGGCAAATCCTCGTGTGTGGTCAACACGGAGTTGGGCTGAGGCAAAGACTCTCCGACTGTGACATGAAACAGAATGCTGTACTCAAATGGAGGAGCAACTGGTTATGTTGAGTGTTTGTAAAATGTCTCACACGTCACAGTTAGCCTAGCTTTTTTCTACTTTAACTTGGTGTTGGCCATCTTGTGTACACCACACACTATAGGAGCGGTAAGCACACACCAGGTGGGCACTTGGGGTCTCTACCATTGTAAAAATTGGTTAATATTAAAAATCAGTACGTGTGTACCCCACTTATTTTTTTCTTGGTAATGATTACAATATCAGTATTATGCCATATCCTAAACAAATTGATCTATGCACTATGTATCTAACTGTTGAGCGCATATCTCATACTGATACACATATATTGAATTGACAGTTTGCACTGAGCATAGCCTTTGACTTTTAGCTCCCCGGTTATTTTTCTGTTGTCCTCCTGCCAAATGTTCATATTAGCATAATTTTTCTATTATCCACTGAATGTTATGTATTTTTGAATGCAATAGTTTGTCTCCAGTATTAATTTGTTTACTTATATAACCATATTTATATAACAATTTCCTTCTCTGTTGGACCATTTTAAATACCAATAAATTACTAAAGTAGATTTTCACACTTTTTAGAGGGCAGGTCGCCAACATTGATAAACAGCCTAAATTTATCTGATTTTGAAGAAGTCTGTCTTAAAACCTATATGAACTCTGCTGTGTGTGAAAGGAAGTTACCTGCTGTAAAAGTAAACACAACCAAAATAAAAAGTAAAACTACTCATTTTTTGAAGAGGCCATACAAAACATGGAAAGGTGTTTTAAATAAAGATGGTTCTCTAAGTATTTCTGGAATCACTCATTGTTTGGTTAGTGTATAATAAGTGTATTTATATTATTTAAACTAATACGTTGGTGCAATTTATATTTCTCATATTGTACTAACAAGCCAGACCCTGTATTATGTTGCAATAAATTCTACTTTGGGTTCTATAGTTATTAACATAACATCAGGAAGCCACTTAAGAAGGGACAGACTGGGAACTAAACCTCCATAATCGGGTTTGTGGAAAAAAATGTCTCTCAGGCATGTATAAAATGTTTTGTTGAAGTGTCTTTGAGTAATTTAGTCACACATAATGGCTAGCCTGCTTGCTAAGGTCAGCCTTAAAGCATGCTACTTACATGTGTGCCATTAATCCAACCAACAGAAAAGTCAATTAATTGGCTAGTCACTCAGTGATCATGTTAACTATGTCTAAATTTCCACCACGTCTATTTTTGAATCAACTTTCCTGTTGAAATGTAAATTACAGCCGGCATTCCGTCGTCCTTTCAAGCAGCTGACCTCATGTAACATCTTTACCAACTGACACTTCACACATTTAAACTATGGCGGCAGGGACGAAGGCTAAAATAATAATTCAAGCCAGTTAAAGTGTTTTCTCAATCACTCCGCCTTGGTCAAATGACGGAATGATTTGTTTACTAATCGTGCCATCACAGTTTTTGCCACCTGGAAGTATGTGAGGTCAGGTGAAAAGGTCAATGGTCAGACCCAAAACAATTGAAAAACTAAACGCCTATCTGGGCGTGTTCAGATCATGTCAGGGGTGATTCAAAAGCATAAACGGCAAAAATGCCAAATTTGGATACTTTCTGGACATTTTGAATAGTTTCTTTCCATTAAAATACAACAATGAGCACTTATTAAGAGGATAGTTAGCGACACTGAACTTTGCTAACACTAATTATCGCCCAATTTGTTAGCCCATTCTGACGTGCCTATAACGAATTCAATATAGGCTCATAATTATTACTTAATTTAAAATTATTACTATTTATTAACTTTCATATTTGCTTTGTAAAGCAGAATTCCCACAATACAGCTGCCTTTTACACAAACTTGCACATTTGCACAAACTGATGCAATCGGTTGTGCCTTCAAAATAGCCCGCCCTCAATTTGTCATTTGCGACGACGTCGTTGGTCGTTTATGTTTACGTTAAAGAAGCGCGCGCGGGCATTGGCTCTCGTACCCGTCCGTCAAAAGTTTCGCCCTCGGGTACTTTTCACAAGGCGAGAACGACGTTGAAACTAGTACTTCGTGAAACATTTCGTCTTTATATCGGTAAGTTTCTGTCTCTTTTATGAGTGTCTTTCGGTATTCGGTTATATGGCTGCTACAGACATGTTTAAGAAAGATTAGCTTAGATAACATTGTTATTATTTAGAAAAAAAGCTAACCAGTACAGTATTAAGTATTATTATGTATACTTATAACTGATAAGAGATCTATAATTTATATGATACTTATGTAGTTTATGGCCTACTTGGAATATAAATATATTATTTAACATACTTTTTTATTTTTTAAATACTTTTTAATATTTTGTGTATGACTATTTCTTGCCTTTAATATATAAATATCATATACTTTCCATTATATTTGTAATATACAATCATATTTACATCTATGTTCTTGTAAGTTTACTTTTATAAACCATAATTGAGCCAATTGTTTTTTGGAGAGGCATTAGAATATTATACTGACAAGGACGTGACATTTAGTACAATTTAAAAAAAACAAAAAAACAACAACATTTCCCTCAATTTGAACACCACTTGCCCACCTCGAACACACCTGCTCACTCCACCTGTAAAGCTGCTCAGAATTCAACGATGCGGTTGGCCGAGACACGTCAAGTGGAACCTTACAATGCACGCGGTCGGTCTGCATTCATTCAGTTTAGCTGCAGTGGATAAAATAAGCATACATTAATACCGTATTGGATAGCAAGTGTTGGTGAATATAATCTAATAATAGATTTAATTTTGATCTTTCGAAAAATGCAGTGCCAGGATGCCGTTGTACAGTATACGTCATTGCTTCGTAACCTGTAAAAATGGCTGATTACTACTTATCTATTTGCCATTTTAAACACATGTATTGCAAACGACTCTTTATGGTTAGTTTGGCACTCGGTGCTTTACGTTGAGCAGCGAGTCAGGTGATTAGCCTTTAACTTCCACCACTCCCAATACGGGTCCACTGTAGTGGTTCATTTACAATCGTTGGCCAAATTATTCACATCTCAAGTCGACTTGCTAATTTCAAATGGTGTCCATTGGCAGGTAGGATGAGCGTGGGCTTCATAGGAGCGGGCCAGGTGGCTCACGCACTGGTGCGAGGCTTCACGGCGGCGGGTATGTGTGGCTTCCGACCCTAACTCATTCGTGTTGTTGATCGCACCGTGAACTGATCTGTGTACATGCCCAGATGTAATTGCAGCTCAAAGAATCACAGCCAGCTCCCCAGACACAGATCTCAAGGTACAAGTTTGAAAAAGATGCCTTTTTTGTGTGTGTGCGGCTTGTGAGCCAATGACAATATACTGTATGTCCAGAAATTAAGGGTTTCACGACGAGCAACAAAGAGACAGTGAACAAGAGTGACGTCCTCTTCCTAGCTGTTAAGCCCCACACCATTCCCTTTGTGCTGGACGAGATTGGACCGAACATCGAAGAGCGCCATCTTATCGTGTCCTGTGCTGCAGGTGTCACCGTCAGCTCCAATAGACAAGGCGAGCCATCCATTTTCTATCGCGCTTGTCCTCATTAGGGTCACGGGTGAGCTGCAGCCTATCTCGGCTGACTTAGGGTGACAGCCAATTGCACAACACATAATGGAATCGTAACCAGTCTCTGCCTTTGTAGAAGCTGCTCCAGTATCGCGCTGCCCCCAAGGTAATACGTTGCATGACCAACACTCCCGTGGTTGTGCGTGAAGGGGCTACTGTGTACGTCACGGGCACCCATGCCGACGTGGAGGACGGAAAGCTACTGGAGCAGCTGATAGCCAGCGTGGCATACTGCACTGAGGTGGAGGAGGACCTCATTGATGCCGTTACAGGCCTGAGTGGAAGCGGACCTGCTTACGTGAGTCACTTTACTCGTGCTGAAGACTGATGTTTACATTGTGTGTGTGTGTGTGTGTGTGTGTGTGTGTGTGTGTGTGTGTGTGTGAATGGGCTGACAGATGTTCGCATTATGTGATGGGTCATTTTCATGTAATTTGATCAATAATGGTAAAGACATACCCCACTGAATTTCCATTTGAAAACAGTATTTGAATTACTAGCATGTTGTCATTCAAATGGTAATAATTGTTTCTAATGAAAACAAAATATTTGAAAGTAATATTTTTCAAACTTTTAATTTCAAAATGTCCGTACCGTTGTGTGTCCCAAATCAAGTTTCATGATTAGCAACATGTTTTCTGAAGATGCTCATGACATTTTGGGATATAGAGGATTTTTCACCTATTGCTTAAAGCTATAATCCACAACAATTTTTTGTTAAAAGAAGTCATTTTCACCCAAGCCACTACAAGAGTAGATGACAGAATGCTGATTAAGCAGTGTCAGCTTGTGACACATCTTGCTCTATTTTTCAACATTTATTTTTTAATATTCAGTGACTATCCTATACATTCCCACGCTGGATCACTTGGTGGTGCGCTAAAATGACGTAGCGGAAATGACGATTCGTGGGCGCCAGAAATCGCGGATTATAGCTTTAATATGCCCTTTTCTTCAAAACAAACGCAAATGCGTCATTGTAGTACGTTTTGGGGTTCTTTTACAAAGTCTGTCTTTGTGACTCAAGCTGTCTTTACAGTTAATTTCACTGGTGAGAGCCTCATTATGTTGTTGCAATACACCAGAGGGATCTGTGAGCTGAACTCCCAGGATGAGGCAGTGATTTTGCATTCACACAATAGCAGACAGCAAAATTAATGGCTTTACATCTGAGATACGAATGCATCTGTGAACGGGAAACAATTACTGCATTTACTCTATCCCTTCATAATGTGACTTATGGGCAGACATGTTTACGTTAGCTATACACAGTGACACCGTGTCTCACTTTGTCATCTTCCACTTGAACGAATAGACATCTTTCCTTGAATAGATACTTCTTTGTCCGGACACTGTCCCGGAATCCAGCAGAGAAGAGTAAGCGGTCATCAATGACACAATTAGCGCTTGGCCGATAACATCTTAATCTTCTTGTTCTTGAAAGGACGGCGCTCGGATGGTATTAGACTCGGAGCAACACCCCGGGCAGCTCAAGGACAACGTTTGCTGGCCGGTGGGCACCATCATCCATGCCCTCCACGTCATGGAGCGCGCCGGCTTCCGCAGCCTCCTCATCAACGCCGTCGAGGCCTCTTGCGTTTGGACAAGGTAACCGCGACAAAATGACTGTACGTTGTCAATGCAGGATGTCCATCTGATTGTGACGTTCGACGTTGGCTTAGTCACTCTCTCGGTTAGCTTTTTGTGAACCAAGGACTTTGATTTGCTAAGTTAGTGTGTCACACTAGGCACTAGCTTCCCTATTGTTTCAGTGTCATGGTAGTTGAGCAGAAGTATTGCTTCTGTTCAGCCATGTTTAGCGCAGTTTTAGATTGGTGGGTTTCTACTTCTGTTTTTTTCCCCCTCACTATTCCCGTTAGCTTGGCCGGATTCTCAGCCAGATTTTTGTGAACAAAGGTCTTTGATTTAGAACTGTGATGTCCACTTGTTTGTGTTGTTTGACAAGGAGGAGCACTGAGTAAAACTGAAGAATGCTACATAAGCTTCTCACACTAGTTGCTAGCTTCCATATTCTTCATTGTAGTTGAGCATAAGTGTTTAGCGCTGTTATTACGCTCGATAGTTAGCAGCCATATGTCTATGACTTTTTTTTTTTTTAAGGGAACTTCAATCGTTGGCAGGCCAGGAGAGAATCTCCACGGCTGCCATCAAGAAGACGACCCTGGACAAAGTGATGCAGCAGCCAGGGGTGACCGTGAAGGCCGTGGGCGTACGATCACACGGGATCAGCATCTTCAACAACTGCAACAATCGGAAAACAAAGAATAATTGATCAAGAACTAAGACACTATTATTTAGCTAACCAATTACAATACCTCATCAAATGGTTGCACCACAGTGAGGAGTGTGATTCTTGGCTAGAATAGGAACAAACAGACTGCAACAACATCAAACTACCAAGACTCCCATTTATTTCTACTAGTCTTAAACGCTATAAATGTTTCAAGAATCCAATAATCGCATCCACCTTAACGGCTTGGTGGCCAAGTTCAGTATCGACAGGATCTCAATTAGCTCCCAGTATACTCTCCCCAATCTGTCATAATCCAGATTTCGAAATTAATAATATAACCCTTCATTTTAGCACATGGGAACAACATGTAATTAACCACCTACAACAACTATTTAACAATAATGTTTTTAGGACACGCGATGAACCGTTCCAAGAATTCCAAATAACAGCCTGAAACTTTCTTCAATACAATAAATTAAAAGCAGCAATAATAAAAAAAAAGAATACCAACACTCCAGAGCACCCTTTAACTGCCGGAGTTTGTCAAGCAAATAATGAAGCTTCTCCCGCAAAGTAAATGAAATCTCTCAAAAGTTTATAAATTAATTTCATGTACTAAATCAATGCACTTACCAATCACCAAATGGGAAGAAGATCTCTCCATGTCTGCTGACCGTAGCTACTGGATAAATATTTGTAACAATACGTTTAGAATGACAAAAAACACAAATCTACAGTTTATACAATATAAAGTGCTCCAGAGAAAACAGGCAGTACACTATGCATAAAATGGGTTTCTCTCCATCTAATATATGTGTGCAATGCACCAAAAATACCCCGGACACGTATTTTCATACTATATGGGAATGTACACCAATTCAATGCTTTTGGTCTTCGGTTATACAAAAACTGGGGGGGGGGGGCGTGGGGCGTGGGGCGTGGTTGGTGCTGCGGGTCTGGGCGGGATGGCCCTCTTCTTCAGTGGTTGTCTGGCCTAAATGGCCCGACCTGCAGGAGCCATGCCGCTTAATCACTCACTTAGCACACACTCGCCCCCCATATTTTTATGGGTTTATTCATTTTCATCTCACTAAATAATTTGTTAATTTATCGTGTCTTGTGATTTATTGTAAAAAAAAAACATTTTAAAACAACTTTTAATTGTTTCATAATTTCATTTATTAAATAATTGGTTAGTTATAAATTAATTTGAAATAATACAATTAAGATGCCTGAATTATTTACACAGATTGAATTTGTTTACATATGACAATCAAATGTGACCGTTGAGCACAAAAGTTGGACTACTCTATGTATTATTTTTTATTAATAGAAGAGCGTTTCTTTTTGGGGGCAGGCTCCATGAATGAAGTCACGTGACCAAACACGATGACGTCCACCCGGGTACAACAATCAACAAGCGTGTCTTTTTTTTCCCCCTTCCAAACACGAACGACAGACCTCTCAAATGTGAAGTCTACCCGCTTCGAGAAGAAGCTACTGACGGCTTACATCTCGGAGGAAACGTCTCTCGCAAGTCAGGTGGGTGTGCCGTTGTTTGTGCTGAGTGTGCTGAGAGTATTTATTTATTTATTTGGGGGGGGGGCATCCTGCAATCGGTTAGCCTCGCGCATTAGCCACCTAGCTCAGCAACATCAAGCTAACGTGATTATACAGCGGGGGTTGACTTTCAAAGTAAAAGCGTCAGTTTCTCTGGGCAGGCGGCACACGTTTCCCCTGACCTGTTGTTTTATTATATTATAAAGCGGAAGTGTTTTGTGTTGTGCCTTGTGAAGGCGCAAAAAGGAGCGCTAATTTCATGTAGAAAAATGTCTGATTATTTATTTATTTTTTTAAGGTTGAGGCTCGTCGGCACCGGGAGGGACGCGACAGTGGGAAGCGTTGGTTACCTTCCGAATGTAAGCCGGGGGGCGGTGGGGGGGGGGGTCTCCTTCTCTTGTGCCCCGCTTGTTTATTTGAAGGCAAGGGAGTTGTTTGACACTTTGACGCGCGGCGGGGGTCGTGGAATGTCCAAAGTGTTCGGCTAGCATCAACTCATGCGAACCTGCTGCTGCTTCATCACCTCACCGTCAAAGGGGGAGCAACCGAAGCTGAACATTCACAAAGCGAAGCCAGGTTGGTCGACTTTATCCCTCTCCTTCACAACGCTGTGTTATATCTAAACCGTTATCACGTCTTACTGTAATTTGATTTTATTTTGTTTCTAATCATCTTTTTTGTTGTGTGTGTGACGAATCTGCCGTCGCGTACCGCCAAATTGGAACGACGGCGAAGCAAAAAGCAAACGTCTTTTGTTTTGTGTGGAGCATCGTTATTGTTATTTCAATATGTCGAATCATCACAAAGGATCGTTTGGAGACAGGATAAAGGGGGTCTTTCGGCCGAGGTGGGTCGAGATGAGCACCAAAGGATGAGCATCCTATGGGAATGTGTCTTTGTCTTGAAAGGCTTCAGACTGCAAGTGCCAAATAGGTGTCAAGCTGTCACATCCATTTAGAAAACGGATGCGAAGCAATTTACACGCTGGGCCAAAAGTGGGTATACACTTTTTTCAATTTTATTTTATTTGATTACATTTCCAGGTTTTTCTGCCGGGCATGTTTTCTTTCCTGACCTCCTTCCTTTCCTTGGAGTTGCTTTTCATTTTTGCATCCTTACTTTTATCTGTCCTTTACAGAAACCTACCTTCCTGTTTTCCTACTTTCCTTCCTACCAAACTGTTTTCATCCATGTCACCTTACGTCCTTCCTTCCTTCACCGAAATCCGCTTTTCTCCCTTCATTCCTTTGTTCCTAACTAACCTCCTTCCCTCATTCCTATATGAACTCCTCCTTCCTTTCTTACCTCCTTGCTTCCATCAGTTGCTTTTTATTCTTGCATTCTTACCTCCATCATTCCTCCATTGAAACACCTTTGTGCATTCCTTCCTTCATTCCTACTTCCCTCCTGCCTTCCTTTTACCCTTCCTTCCTACCTAGCTACCATCACACTTTTTTTTATTTATTCATCCTTACAGGCTTTCTTCTTTTGCATAAACCTAGTTTTCTGACTGCCTTCATGTCACACCTGTTTTTTGTTGCACTGCAAAAAAGAGGTAAATGTAATTCGTTGTAAAAAGCATCCATTCATCCATCCATTTTCTGTACCGCTTCTCGCCACTAGGGTCGCGGGCGTGCTGGAGCCTATCCCAGCTATCTTCGGGCAAGAGGCGGGGTACACCCCGAACCGGTCGCCAGCCAATCGCAGGGCACAGAGAAACAAACGACCATTCGCACTCACATTCACACCTATGGGCAATTTAGAGTATTCAATCATCCGAGCATGCATGTTTTTGGGATGTGGGAGGAAACCGGAGAACCCGGAGAAAAGCCACCCACGCACGGGGAGAACATGCAAACTCCACACAGGCGGGGCAGGGATTTGAACCCGGGTCCTCAGAACTATGAGGCAGATGTGCTAACCAGTCGTCCGCCTTGTAAAAAGCAAAAAAAATATTAATAAAAAATAAATGAAAAAGGTGTGTCTTGTAATACTAGTTTACTGTGATAAATCTTGGGGCTAAATGCTTTACTCATATAGTATTATACCTTTCTTAATACAGCAACTTTCTCCTTGCAACATGAATCTTTGTTTTAAAACTTAGAATAGTATTACAACTTAATTACCCCTTTTATTTTATTTTTTTAACCCCCTAACGTTCCTTTGTGTGTTGCATTATTTTGTTTGTATTCCGATCCAGGTAAGCGCTAGCTCTCTGGTGACAGCATTTGACACAATTTAACTGTTCATTTCTCTTATTTTGATGGGGCAGATGCTCTTGTTTCCCCCTCGCGAGTGGCGGGATGACATTTTCAGCCCATTAGCCTGCATGGAGGCTAGGTAATGAATTATCTGCCGCTGTTTCTCTTAAAGTCACCTTGGAAACTGTTGAGCATTTATGGGCAGATTGAAGTTTCCCTCCTCGTTCTTGCTCGCCTAGCCGACTTATTTCATCATCGTGTGTGTGTGTGTGTGTGTGTGTGTCCACGCGTGTGCGATGCATTTAAATGCGTTTTAGAAGGCAGGTGCTCGGCTTTGCAATAAACCTCCCAGTCGCCGCCTTCCAGGTAACGAGAATAAATGAGGGCCCGTGTAGGAGCCTGGTGGTTCCGAAACGATGTGGAGATCGGCTCAGAAATATCTTAGCTCTTAAACTGAGTCAATCAAGTAGGGTTTTGATATTATCATTTAATTCAAATTTATTCATCAGGATATTTTATTTATTTATTTTTAAGCGCTTTGTGTAGTTCAAAGCAGGTCTTCGCTAATGTGCACTGCTTCCACTAACAACACGGCTGCAAAAGCGGTTTATTTACATAAGCAGAGTCAGTTCTGCCAACTTAGCGATTTAGTTTCAATATGTTGCGACTTTTCCAACCCTCTTTAGCAACTTTAATGCAACTGCAATTCCTGCTAAGAATCAATGTGAGTGCAATCATTTTCTGCCCAACAACGATGAGAACATGTTGGAGAAAAAACTTATTTCAAAGTGTGTTTGGTTTCACGAGACTCAATAAAGTCCCAGAAGGGGGAAAAAAACGGAGTAAAACTTGTTTTGAACAATGTCTTTGTTGTTTGCAAAAGATTTATAAAAATCAGAACGTAGATTTTTGTGATTTTTCTTTCTTCCCTCAGAGTTTAATTTGTAGGCCATATTGCTCAGCCCATGGTGGAGTGTTTTATTTTTGGATGACAGTGGTTAACTTATTTTTACACTGACATTTTAGAAAGTTAAAAAACATTTTCGAAAGTTAAGAACACTTCTAAAGTCGTAGAAAACTTTGAATTTCGAGCCACGCTTGACTTTTGCATTTAGCGCTAGACCTCAGTTTAGCGAGCGTCAAGCTTTTTAGGCTTTTTTAAAAAAAAAATACGGTTAGCCTAAAAGCATAATTGCTGAAGTCATATTTCCAAGTGTTCAAAAAACAAGAAAGAACCCGACAAATTAAAAAAGAGTCCATTTACCCAAGCAAAGAAAAAAAATGTTTTTTTTTATATTGTGACAGTAAGTTAGTCACTTGGAGAATAACTGGCTAGGCAAACAATAAGCAGTAAGATTTGTCACTAACTTATGTGTTTTCACATAATAATAATATATGATTACCGTATTTTTAGTTTCCATGCTTGTTGGTTATCAGGAGGACTAAAGCAAATCCTACAAAGGAAATCAAATCAAAAAGCGATCTTGCATTGTCATTCGCATTCTCCGTAAGCAAAGAGGATAAAAATCGATTAGGATTGTATTTTTGTTAACAAATCTTTAATGTTTATTTTAAGGCCAAACTGCCCTGCCCTGCTGTATACTTGCTGAAGGAGAGAATTGGATGGAAGATTTGATGAAACCCCGAACAAGACTTGGCATCATAATGCCTCTTGTATGGCCGACACGCAGCTGTGCCTCGGGAGCGGTTACGCCTATTCAGGACAATTAATAGCCTCTAGGAAGGAACACAAACGTGGGATTTATCCACAAAAGTGCTGCTTAAGCTGCAGAGGGAAAATGGGAACGCATGGAAACACGATCAATATATTATTATATATATATATATATATATTTTTTTTTTTTCCATCCCTTGCAATGGGGCGGTGATGCAACCTCTTGCAAGGGTGATTGCTAAGCGTTGCGATATGCCCGCCGCAGATTCTCTCAACTGCAGCGTCTTTGACGACTTTGCGCCTATAACTCGAATGAGACTGCGTGTTCTTCAGTGTCGGGGCACATAGAACTTGCGACGATGGTTTGAGCGCAGACGAGTATGTGTATAATATTTATATAATTTATCAATTTGGGGTTCAGTGTCTTGCCCAAGGACACTTCGACAGCAGACAGTCGGGTCCGGGATTCGAACCGTCGACCCTTCAGTCACTCGACGACCGGCTACGAACTGAACCGCATTTGTATTCTCATAACGATGTGACTTTTTTTTTTTTCTAGAAAAATGCAACTGTTCATGTAAAATAAAAAAAAATGACAAAAATTCCACTTTATCATAAAATTACAACTGTTTTCTTGTAATATTATGAATTTCGCCTCGTAGCTTTATATTCTTATTTCATTTTTCTCCCCCCCAAAAATTTGACTTTACACTCGCAACATGACAACTTTTTTCTCGTAACCTTACAACTTGATTGTTGTCCCGTTCACGTTTTCAACTACTGACATCTTGTTCTATAACCCAAGTGGAAAAGGAGTTCCATTTTTTTGCCTCTCGATTTAAAATATGCAGAAAATGATCAGTTGAGACACATGAAAGAAAAGCGCAGCGTGACAAAAATAAGTGGCAACCTTTTTTTAAATTTTATTTGTAGTTTACTTTTGCATTTTAACGAACGTGGGAAGACTGCAGGGGGGCTTCTGTGTCTCGCTGCAGAAAAGAATCATGACGAGTCCTCTGTGGGGGGAATGGCTCCTGTGGGACACCCTTTACACCGCCTCTTTGAGATTATATACGCTTTTGTCATTTACTTCTTTTTGTATTTATTCAGCCGGTTGTCACAAAGAGTAATCTCCCGTAGCCTGTAGGCAGACCTTATCCCTCGTGGTTGCAATAATATATTTGAAGTTTTTAACACTCTTCGTGAAAAAAATAGGCACTGTGATTGGATGCTTTGATAATACATGAGCGATTGACGTCCACGATCTTGCCTTTGATATGTCTTTGCGCGCCAATAATATAGGAGCTGCATACGCAGTCCAAAGTTTAGGGGAATAAATGCCCCCCAAAAAGCCAATACATACAAGCTGAATGCATCTTATTAAGAAAAATATTTGCTTTAGCGCACAATAGCAATGGATGCTTTTGGTTGGTTAGTACATATCCAATTAATTCACTTTGATTGACATGAAAATGGCTGTAAACAGCTGTAGTGGGGCTCTAGGTCACCACACCTGGCGCTGCTTCATGCGTACGCAAGCACCACTACTGTGGAGCTTGTGGCTGTTTTTTTTTTTTTTTGGCCAGTGACCCCCTTTCCTCTGGCAGTGCAAAGGCCCAGAGTAGCCCGAGCTTTACTCTTCTTGTTTAATCGAGTCCTCCAGGCCCATACGGATGTGGGCCGATGAAGTCTCTCCGCCTGCTTACACTAACAGAGCATCGCCGGCTGGCAAACAGAAACAGCAGCTGCTGAGCTACAGGGCGAAGAACATCATCATTTTGCGGTGTAACATCAGCGGATGCGAATCTGTCGTACCTGAGTCCCTTTAAATAAGACTCACATTATCACTGACTGGTGTCGTCCCTCGAGGGCGATGAGTCACTTTTTTTTTTTAGTTCAAAAACCAAATGAACCTGATACATATTCCAGACATAAATGTTCCACATGAGCAGTCACATGCTTGCAGGAATACTGAATCGACAATCTGCTACTTAAAACCAGCAATATGTCGGTATAAGATTATATTTCCATGGCCGGTCTAAGTGCCCAATTTGGATTTAATGCCTATTTTGGAAATGTATTTTCTTTTCTTGTCTATTTCCAGTGACATATACAGTACAGTCGATACGACTGTGTTTACATTGAGACAACCTGTGAAGAAATTCAAATTCCACGTAAATAACTCCCTAAGTGTCAATACTGGGCAGCAACAACATGGAAGTGAACCTTCATACATAAATAGTTACAAATAGTGATTGAATTTTCTTTTTTCTTTTTGTACCGGAGTCTAAGTTACTTGATTTTGAGTATCTGCTCATACTGAGTCCTGATCCAATACCTCGGCAATAAACTCACTCTTTTTTACGCTTACAATTAAGCGTGGGTTGATTGGTCCTGCTTGACGAGTGAGTCACAAGAACGAGGTCTTCGAAAAGTGACTGCTGTCATCTTACTGTCTCGGACGCTATGTTAGTGTAGCACTAGCGCTAACAATATCCCACATATCAAACTAATGATATAAATGCAAATATTAAACGGTAAATAGCAATTATTTGGCCGAGGCTGACTCTTCCCCTCCTGTTTATTTAAATGATGGTATTGTTGTCATGAGAGTATTTGACTTATTTAGTGATCTACAAACCTCTAATTTAGCATATTTAGACTCTATTTACCTTTGCTTTCGCTTTAGTTTAGTTTTATATAGGTGTTTTAATCTGTTTATTTGTATTGGCTGGGCAGACGCAGCAGGTGTGTATACGTCACCAATCGGTCTACTGTATTTTGATGACGTCAAGCTGGCATTGACGGGGTATATCTGATGTACGTAGTTACCCTGCATTGGCACATACCCAACTCGTAACTGTTTTTTTTTGTATCCATGTTTGGAAGAGGCCTGATGATTCTTCTCTGAAGATACCTGATAGTGCCATGTTTTGAATAAGTGCCACCGTAAACCGGTGTCATGTCCGTTCTCTTTTGGTAGCAAACTACAGAATTCTCAAAGGAAGTTCCATTTCTCAAACAAAACAAAAAAAAACCCTGAAAAGGCGACCCACCAAGAATTATAGCACACCCTTCACCTTATGTGCCCCTTATCAGAAGCCAGTCTGTGCATCCAACAAGACTCAATGCAGCACTGCTTACCTTTGACATGATTGTGTTACAGAAAGGGTACTTTGACGGTTGCTTGACAATGGCAAATCGTCCCCAGACTAGCTTCAAAGTCACGGCCTTGGAAACTCTGTTGTGTTGGCAGTATTGTATTATGTAAATGAGCCCCACTGTTATGTCACAAATCAGCAAAATCTGAACGGCTTGCCCACAGACTCTTTTTTTTTTTTTTCCAGAAATAGGCAGATGGCAAAAGCTTTTCTTGAGTGTTTAATTTCACACTTGAAGGGGTGGGCAGGCACTCCAGAGAGCCAACTATTTGAATACACACAAATCAAAAAAGTATTTCCGTAATATGTCCCCTTTAAGAAACTACTGTATCTCTGCAGACTATGGTCTCTAGAAATCGAAACCCTGTGACACAGGTAACACTACAATTAATAGAGTAATCTGCTATGGAGAGTTTAGTTGCAGTCCTCTTTGGCAAACCAAATGTAGGCTACAGATGCCAGTGGCCCAGTATCAGCACTGATAAATGAGTCTAATCACAAGTGTTTCCCCCTGTGTGACATTATGCAGCATGTGGCAATAACTCCCTGATTCCAGCCTTCATTTCGGAGGATAAATGGCACACATCAAGAGTCACTGAGGAGCAGATTGCTCATTGCTTGTTTCTGAAGAGTCCAGTCCGATGGAGTTGGAATCAAAATTGCTCTGAAAAATACGTATGAATATGAATCGCACAAGCTGTCTGAGCACATCACGACATCTCATGTCAGCCAGCATAAAAGGGTTAACGCGATCTTCTGTGACTGGTGTCGCACATTGGAGTCCCTCTGTTTGACTCGAAGGAACACTGACTGACTGTTGACTGCTACGTTAGCTTCTCACGCTGGCTGGCGTTTGGTTAACTGCCCTATGCTTGTCGCGAGTGACAAGCCTTGTGTCGTTATCACTGTTACCACTTTTATTTTATTTGGTTTCTATTTCGTATTTTTTGTTCCATTCCTGACTCAGCTTTTCCCTTAGATTCTTTGACTGATGTGTTGCAAGCCCTTTTTTCCACTTAACTGCTTTTATTTTGGTGAGTTTTTACTTGGTTTTTGTTCCATTCATTTTGGCTTAATTGAACTCTCAGGCGGCGCAGGTATCGACCAGCTTTTTGTGAGCTGAGGACTTTAATCGGGAGCTTCTTTGTTGGGCGTCATGTGTTCGAGTGTGTGAGCGAGCACCGTTTGTGCTTTTTGACATTATAGAGCACTGAGTGAAAATGTAGACTGTATAATTTAGCTTCTCACGCAAGCCGCCAACAGGGTAGCTGGCTAACTGCCTTATCGTCGTTACTTGTGATCAAAAGTTCGAGTGTTACTTGAGTGTGTTATGTTTGTACATTTCATATTACGTAACTGGTAGATGTTGTAAAGACAGGTTTTGTGTTGGCGACAATTTGGACTCTGGATCGAACCATTTCGTATTTCCAGTCCAATGAAATTTGGGCTGGTCAAAGGTGTTTCCCATGCGCCCCTGGAGTGTTCCACTTCCATCTGAAAGTTGAATGATTTCCCCTTTGCCTCTTTCTGTCACCCTTATTTCACGCTCTGAATAGTTAGTAGTTAATAGCTTCCCTCCCCCTTTGCAAAGCCCTTCTCTCTCTCTCGTTTTGCTCTCCCGCTCTGTTGTCTGCAACTTTATCCCAGTCCTTCCTCTTCCGGAGCTATCGTAGGCATCTCATTTTTAATTTGCTGCTAAACGCCCTGCGACATGCCTGATAATTGACTGCACTCTGCGGAAACGATGAATGATAAGGATCTGAATAGCCAGATCTGTTATTTGAGACCGCATATGAAGAGAAGTAGTATTTGTGAGGTACCGTCTAGTTATGATATTTAAGCCATAACACAATATTTGACAGTAAATACCTTAACCTTTAACCATAAACCTAGCTCTAAATCTAACCGTTAACCTAACACCTTACCCTTAAGCCGCAAATTTGACCCTACCTACGAATCCACGACGTTTCAATTGCTTTATCATAGTGTGCGTTTTGGCCAGAGCTGGCTTGTGCCAGTTTTGTAGCTGTCAGGCCGAGCGGCTGTCCAAACACGTTTTTGAGCAGCGTGCCCTGCTGCTGTTTGCTATTCATTCGCGTCATTAGCCGGCCGAGTGAGCGCTCGGGACTCGTGCTTTTCAGGGATCGATGGTGAGATGCCCAATTCCTTAACGTGCGAGGTCCGCTCGCCTCTGCGCCGAATTATGATGATACGCAAGCCCCCTTTGCATCTCACGCTGAGCATTCAGAAGAGGGCTGCGTCGTAATCTGGATGTGAGATGTAGGTTTTTTTTTTGTTTGTTTTTTGTTTTTGTTCTTTTGGCCCCGAATAATCCTGTTAAGACGGCTGTCAAAGTGGTGATAGCTCCCCCTGCAGCCCCCTGAGTGGCCATGCGTGACACCTTCAGAAATCCACCGCCACCCTCTCACAACATCCCACCACTACTGCCATTTTGAGACAGCTGTTGATGGAAGATTCCCCTTGCTTGTATCCTTGAAGAATCACCTCCTGAGCGTTTTTATCCCCCCGCCCCACACACACACACACTTGAAGAAAGAATTGAAGGTGATAAATATTCATCATGCGGTGCGACTCGTGGCAACAAAGTGTCCCCCAGCTAATGGCGGCCATCCTTGGAGAGGTCCCGCGGCTGGGATGAGATCATTAAAGCATGACATCGGGCTCAAGACCGGACTTGGCATTTCCCATCAGTGCCCCTCCCGCCCCCATTGAGCTTCCACCTTCCTCCATGAGCTCTCCATGCATTTCGAAGGTTGTCTCGTCCCGTCACTTCAATACAATTTCCTAATTGGCACTTCTGATTTTAGGGTTAGGGCTTTTTTGATTTAAAAATAAATAAAAAAATAAAAAATTGTGTGTGTGTCTCATTGCTGAGATCAGTGCTTTTTCTTCCTTCTGCCCGTTCCTCCCAAGTTCCTCCAAAATGTGTTGAGTGTGCGCTTTCCCCTCCACCATGCACGCCTCCTTCTCCATCACATCCCCTTCTTCCTTTTTTACCTGGGTGGCCACACTCAGCATTTTTTCATCTCCTGTGGGTGTGATACGTCTCTCCCCTACCAGCAATCAGCGCTGATTTGTCAGCATTCTTCCAGGCGATTCATAAAAATTCAGCAAGTGCCTACAAAAAAAAAAGCCTTCCGCGTCCCTTTCGCCACAACCCCTGGGCTCTACGGTGGGCTCCATGTCCTCAATTATGAATGTACTAGTTGCATTCTTTCTGTCTTCAGTCTTTGTCAACCTTGCAGTTTTCTGATTTGGAGGTAGTCTCAGAGCAGTATCAGAGGCGGGAGAGCAGAAGTACTCACTCTGTACTCTATACAGTCAGGTCCATAAATATTGGGACATTGACACAGTTCTCGTCTTTTTGGCTCTAAACACCACCACAATGGGGTTTGAAATGAAATGATCAATATGTGCTTTAATTTGAGAGTATTTACAACTGCATCAGGTGAACGGTGTAGGAACTGTATGCCTCCCACTTTTAAGGTAACAATCCTAAATCAAACTTTCGCTTTTTAATACTTCATTAAAAAAGGATTTTTTTCAGGCAATTAGAGCCCGAAGTCTGGAATGCATCAGTGACATCACCAGATGCTGGATTTCATCGCTGGTGATGCTCTGTCAGGCCTCTACTGCAACTGCTGTCAGAACCTGCTTGTTCTTGGGGCATTTTCCATTCAGTTTTGTCTTCAGCGAGTGAAATGCATGCTCATTTGGATTCGGGTCAGGTGATTCCCTTGGCCATTGCCTAACATTCCACTTCTTTGCCTTACAAAACTCTGATCATTATCCAGCTATACTGTGAAGCGCCGTCCAATGAGTTTGAAAGCGTTTGGCTGAATATGAGCAGGTAACATTGCCCGAAACACTTCAGAATACATCCTGATGCCTTTGTCAGCAGTCACATCCTCAATAAATGCAAGAGAACCAGTTCCATTGGCAGCCATAAATGCCCACGCCGTGACACTTAACCACCACACCCTGCTTCACTCAAAAGCAGCAAGGCCCGATCACACTTTTCCAGACAACATCTAAAAAAGCCTTTGGAGTTTTGGAACAGCATCCTATGGACAGATGAGAATTGAGATCGATTTGTGCCAGAGTTTTGGAAAGAGAAGAGTATGGAGAATGAAAGGCGCTGCTCATGATCCAAAACATATCGCATCATCAGTGAAGCATGGTGGTGGTAGTGTCATGGGCATGTATGTCTGCCAATGGAACTGGTCCCTTGTATTTATGACAGTTTTGTGAAAAAGGTTTGGGAAGATAGTGTAACAAATGTCATTTGCTTTTTAAAGTATTAAAGGCGTTTTAGTCTGGCCGAGGGGTCGGCGGGAGCGCAGACTTTGATGTGCCTGGCGCTGGTGATGTGGCATTGTAATAAATGTATGCTTTTTTCGTGTATTGAATTGGCGATCCCGGGACGGAAGATGAATGAATGAATGAACGAATTCACGATTGAACAGGATTTTGGGGTGATGTTGTGTTGAAGTTAGTGCACATCGGTATATAATAGCAACATATAAAGTATGCAATGCCAACTTGAACTATGCGGTGTTTGGTAACTCGAGCCTGATTTTTGTTATTTTAGAGACGTGAGGCTTCCGCCCGACGATATGCGAATGAGACCCCGCTTGTCTGGCGGTGGAAGGGAGCAGCTGGGCTTGGGCTGTGCTGCCACACTCTTGTCATCGTGCTGGAGGCTCGCAGCCTGGCCGCTATCCTTGTATACACGGACGGTCACTTTGCCTTCCCACCCTCAGTGTTGTGCTGCTCTAATAAAAAAACACCTCCCTGGCACGGCATTCCAAGAACTGGGCCGATTTTGTTCCCCGTTGTTTCCAATCGGTATTAGCAGAGTACTTTTCAATCTATTGTTCCATTATCTGTGCCTCATCAGGCAGACCATTATCCCATTGTATTTTGCGTCTGCGGTCCAAATGCTTACTGGAAATGAGTCACCACAAGACCATTGAGCGATAGGTGCAGCTAACCCTCTGCAGAATGTGAAAGGCTTTTTATACGGGCAACATTGCACTTTTATGAGGCAAAGCCAGAGGACTTTTTTTTCCCCTCAGTAGACGGCATCAGGAATGCAAGTCACAACGCGACCTCCTGTTACGTCCCCAGCCTGTGTGATGGTGTCGTATTCGGGTCAGTTTTAACAAGCGTCTGTCTCTCTCTGTGTTTGGCTCATCCGAGCAGCCCACCTGTAGCACCCTTTCTTTTGTTGCCATGGAAATAGGCAGGCAGTCTTTTCTCTGTGTGTCCTTCACTTGTTGAGGTGCATGTCTGCACATGACTAATCCGCCAGCACGTGCCTCCTGTCTTTGGGGGTTCCTTTTGTTGTTTTTAGATTCTTCAATAAAACATCAAGACCCGCCCCCCAACATGCATTTGTTCGTGTGCTTAGTTGCAAACATGCCACCAGGTGTAAATCAGCTTACTGAGGCAATGTGCTAGCTGGGCTCACAGCGATAGGCGCCCGTGTCGCTGACGCAGCATTTAGCGGGGTGCAGTGGAGCACCTACGGCCACACGGCTGTAAATGTGTATGCGTGTGGATCAGCGCGAACACACTGGAGAACTCCCAGCTTCCTATCTGTCTTAAATTTATCCTGAGCCCCACTGACGACCTGGCAATGTCCCATCTTCGGCACTCACCTTTCACCGCCCTGTTATTGGAAGCTATTGTCGCAACATGGAATTTGGACGGAATCGACCCGGCAGTTTTCCACCTTCTGAGGTTGTTTCAACGCCCTAAAGGAGACAGCATAACGCCAGTAGGAGAGAATCCTACAGCGTCAGAAATGGGGTGTTAAGTTTAATATCTGACACTTCTCCCACCCTGTTGTGTTGAAAGCAACTGACGTGACACAGATGGTGCAGGTGGTGAAAATTGACCCAGCATTTTCCCACCTTTTGAGGTAGTAACAAAGCTGTAACTTTGACAAGGACAATGCCAGTTTGAAAGAATTCTGCAATTTCACAAATGGGGGTGTGAAGTTGAATACCTGACACTTGCTTCTCCTGTCCTGTTGTGTTGAAAGCAATTGTCACAACATGGAATGAGGCGAGGGGTCGAACCTGACTTAGCATTTTTTTTTTTTGAGGTAGTATGAAAGGAGGCAGGACAACGCCAGGACGGGAGAATTAGGCAATGTCAGAAATTTTACTACCTGACGCTCACTTGAGCCAGCGTTTCCCCGTCAAGTTTTGCTGCTTTGTATGAACCATCACGGATTGGAGTGGGCAGGAAGCCAAATGGACCCAGACGTTTTCCACCTTTCGAGGAAGTGTCCGAGCCGTAACAGAGGCAAGACGAGCCCTGTGTGTGAGAATTCCGCAAAAAAGCTTGAACACGATAAACGCTTCCTTCTCCACAACCATTTGCATTCATCTATATGTTGTGCGTAATCATCACATTTTGATTTGAACTTTTCTGACACAGTTTTAATCACTTGGGTTTGATATCTTTGCACAGACGAGCCAGCAGCACAGGTGGACGCGATTCTCGGGGCATGACGACTCCAAACAAGGGAAACAAGGCCTTAAAGGTAACAGGCAGCGTTTTAACAAGCGACATTTACAATCCTCCTCTCCTGGACCCAGCAGGTTCTTGAGGTGCTTCCACTGTTATGAAGTAACTTTTTTATTTTTTTTGCGTGTATGCCAACTCTGGGCGTGGTGAAGTACAGGGAACCTCCACTAGCCGCAGGGGGCCGGATCGCGAATAGTGAAAATCTGTGGATAATTGATGCACATTATTATTGCATTGAGGGAAAAAAAACAAAAAACACCATTTTCCAAAGCTCCATCAAAATTTTTCGTTCCACAAGAACTCCCCCCTCACTCCTCCTGCACTGACAAATCCCCTATCCCCCAGGTGAAGCGGGAGCCGGGAGAAAATGGCACCAGCCTGACTGACGACGAGCTGGTGAGCATGTCGGTGCGCGAGCTGAACCAGCACCTACGCGGCCTGACCAAGGAGGAGATCCTGCAGCTGAAGCAGCGGCGGCGCACGCTAAAGAACCGGGGCTACGCCGCCAGCTGCCGGGTGAAGCGTGTCACGCAGAAGGAGGAGCTGGAGAAGCAGAAGGCTCAGCTGCAGCAGGAAGTGGACAAGCTGGCCACGGAGAACGCCAGCATGAAGGTAGAGCTGGACGCGCTGCGCTCCAAGTACGAGGCGCTGCAGAGCTTCGCCAGGACTGTGGCGCGCAATCCTGTCGCCTCGGCCCGCGGGCCCGTGGCCTCGGTCATCGGGCCCTTCATCCCCGGTAAAGTGGCCGCCACCAGCGTCATCACCATCGTCAAATCCAAAACGGAGGCTAGGTCGTAGTAGCGGAAAGACCCAAAAATAGTCAGTGCATTGTAACACGGCATTCCAATGGCAATATTGTTTTTCGACAACTGGTGCAGCTATCGTTGTTTGCGAAGACCTGATCGCTCTTTTTGTCTCTCAGCACTTCACAGCCAGTACAATCCTATCGTGATCATGGGGAAAG
Source organism: Phyllopteryx taeniolatus (assembly GCF_024500385.1). NCBI lineage: Eukaryota > Metazoa > Chordata > Actinopteri > Syngnathiformes > Syngnathidae > Phyllopteryx > Phyllopteryx taeniolatus. The sequence continues at coordinate 20,313,115 of NC_084517.1, forward strand.
GTTTATTTCCATCTAGACATGAAGCATTCAAAGCCCTGCGATTGTTATCATGCACTGACTGACTCGAGTAGATTAAGAGAGACATATTATGCATTTCTTTTCACAATTTCAAACATTTCCCAGGTGTCTTAATAACATGTCTGTGACATGCTTTAGTCGAAATACCCCAAGGATCAAGAATCATAGCACACTTTACACTGCACACACTATTTCCGAAAATAGCCTGTTGTGAGGGGGGGGGACTGTAAACCCGGCCCCATTTACTGCTGGACCAATGGCAAGTCCGAATGGGGGTGGAGGTAGGGCGTTGCGACTAAGTGAGCAACTTGTGCTTGCGCAAGATGAGAGCCCAGAGTGTGAGGAACATCACGATTGCTCATAAAGACAACGAAGCATTTACACTCATCCGCTTATCAATTCGTGCGCGGATCCGACTGACCGATCGAGTAGCTGCCGCTTATCGGAGGCTAACTCAATCAAGTTCGGAAACCCGTGGATGCGTGGGTGGTTATGTAAATTACCCGCTATTACATAACTGGGGTGGAAATTTAGAACAGCTTGCTCAGAGACACATTTTCCGAAATAGGCAGTTAACAAAAAACGCACTTGGTTAAATTTTACCTTTTGATGGATGGGGTAAGCACTCTCTTTGTATACAATCAAAAAGTCAATTTTCCGTAATATGTACCTTCCCTTTTAAAGAAACAACTCAAAAATCACAAGTATGAATTATTGCACCTCAAATTTTAGCATTCTTTTCCGCTCCTCGCCCTGCGACAGCATTTAACAGAACTAGTCATGGCCGATATGACCGGTAGATGCAATAATACGTGTATGCACTGAAAATACAAAGAAAAAAGAGAGGAAAAAAATATGCGATGCAAACTTTGAATGTTCTTAACGTTTAATCTACTTGGAGAATATATGGTGGAGTTTTTGGTTGTTTTTGTTCACACGGCCATCAGATGTTTTTATTTTTACATTTTTTTGATTTTTAAAAACAAAAAAGAAATCTCACACAAGCTTTACTGTTTTAATGGTTAAGATGTGGAATTATTTTGTCTTCATGTGACTTACAGCATGGGTGGGGGAACCTAAAACCCCCAAAATACCAAAAGCATTGAACCCATGAATCATTAGCCTAATAGCTTGGTTGCCTAAGTCGGAAAAACAAAAAAGCACGACAAATTCAACAGTCTCCTCGAGTTAACATTTGTGGATTCCCATGACCTGGGTGACTGAGAATCTACACATCCATAAAGAAAAAAACACTATTTTTAGCAAGTGTATTAGTGTTTTTTATTGATATTGTGACATTAAGTTAAAAAAGTAAAAAAAAAAAAAAAAAAAAAAAAAAAAAAAAAAAAAAAAACAAGCAATTATGGTATTAGGTTAACAAAATGCTGTTAATGTATAATAATAGCTTTTGGAAGCTCCCCCACTGTCTTAATGTGTTTTTTTATTACCAGGTAAAATACCTTATGTTGTTTATAGAAATACAAGGTGGGAAAAAAAATAATGCGTAGGAGAAAAAAAATCTGTGACTTGACTTTTTTCCATTTTCTTTTGCAATCGTACCAAAAGTGGCTTACTATTGAAGTCTGATAGCTTTGTTTTCTAGTGACTCTAGGCGCGTACTGTGAGGTAGCGCGTGACGTGACGTGTTCTTTAAGTGACAAGTTTTTGGCAGTGTCGTTCACTGTATAGATGTCAATGCCGTGCTATTTTTGAAGCCAGTCTGTAGAGCTAAACTTAGGTGGTGTAAACAAGGTCAGCTTGTCGTCGTGGCATCTGTGCTATCCTCCTCTTGCTGCTGCTTCTTCTTCTTCTTCTTCTTCTTCTTCTTCCTCCTCCTCCGTGGTGTTGAGTTCCAAAGCCGGGTCATGATTTTTGCTCCCAGACGTTCAGAGCGATGCTGCTGTTCGTCGCTGTCCAATGAAAAATGTATGGGATTTAAAAAAAAAAAAGAAAGATAATTACTTCTGAACACAATCAAGTTTAGCCAAATGCCAATCCCGCTTTTCACCGGACAGCACAGATTAAGGGCACCTATTTTGTTCTTTTTGAATAACCGCACTTCTTGATTGGAGACTTACTATTGTTCCGGACTCGGGTTGCAAAGGGACGGACGATTTCCGTATCAGTTCTGGAACTTTTCCATGGGACTTAATGCGACTGAATTGGAAAGACCTAGAAATAGTAGTTTTCACCTACAAACATATTCATTGAAATATGAAATGACCTAAAATATGCAAACTGTTTCCAACATCGGCTCCAGTGTTACTTTGTGTCTGAAATCCGCTATATAAATAAATTTGCTTTGCTTTGCAATGATCATAAGTTAAGCACTGTAGAAAATGGATGGATGGATAGTCGCAATCTTGCGATAGAAATATAATAATATACTACTTCTTCTATTACACTCCTTTCTCCCAAAAATGACCAGACTATTTTGCAATATCATATTTTTTAACAATATTTTAGTCACTTTTACTAAACTACTAATTTAATTCCTCTCAATATCCAGCTTCCGATTCACAGGAAGCCGCATTATTTATGGTACTCATCTGGCGTACCCGATAAAAGGTCTCGTAATCATAATACAGAATTTTTTTTTCTTCTTCCGAAAATGACCTGATTTTTATGCAGTATTTTACTTTCGAACGGTGATTTGAAAAAGCCCTGTCAAAGATTCCTTTTAATATACAATTTCCCCCCAAATTGCATAATTTTTCATTTCCTAATTTGAGCATAGTCGTAACATTATACAACTCATTGCTCCTAAAAATGGCATTATTTTGCAATATCAAATTTTCAACCAATTTTTTAAAAAAAAAACAAAAAAAAAAAACAGATATTGACTAACCCAGTGTTTCTCTAACTTTTTACACCAAGTACCACCTCAAAGAAATACTTGCCACTCTTAAGTACCACCATCATGACCAAAATTAAAATACGGTAGCATATCAAAATGGTCAAAAACGACGCGGATGTTTTACAGTGAACCCTCGCTACTTCGCGTTGCGACTATCGCGGATTCACGACTTTGCAGATTTTTTTTTACAGTGCAATTCTGCTTGCTGTTTTTTACAGCGTGCAAACCCGCATTGTATTCTGCGTCCTGATTGGCTACGGTACCGTCGACCAATTTGAATCAATCTCCTCCGTGCCACGTCTACTGTACAGCACAGTATGCGTTCGGCTTGCTAAATTGAAGTTAGTGTTCGATTGCTAGCAGTGTGACTCTAAAGTGCCTCCTGTCTGCGAGTTTTCTCCCAGACATAACCAACAATGTCGACGAAACGTGCCGCACCGACAAAGGGCACCTGCGGTCGCACCCAAAAGGCAAAGGAAGGTGCTAACTATCGAAGGTGGCACGTCTGCTTGTAAGAATCTTCTCGGCCAGAAGAATAAAAAGCGGCAACAATTACCTATAACTATGTTCTTCTCTCGGAAAAGACAGCGGAGCGGCGTCAGAGGAAGCGTGAAATACGCGCGAGTCACAATTAATAATTTCTTATGGTTCCAACCTCATACGTTGTTCATTAAAATTCAATTCGTTATTTCTACAAAATTGTCGTCATTAATTGTCAGAAAATGTTTACATTTTTATTTCCTAAACAAATGTTTGGGCCTTAAAACAGGTTTTAATAATAATAATATTAACAACAATAATAAGTACAACAACGAAAATAATAATAATAATGTACTAATTTTTCTTAGAGGTTTGAGCTTTGAGCGTCTTTAAACAAGAGACAAATAAAAACTTAAAACTCATAATAATTGTAAAAAATAAACTTTTCTACTTTGTGGATTTCACCTAAACGAGGGAACACTGTATTCCCTAAAAGCAGTTTTAATAATATTGTAAGCCACTGTAACGTTATGCACAGTTTGAACATTTAATTCAGTCATTCTTTTCTGTACCTCTAGAGGGAGCCGGGGTACCACACTAATAACCACTGGACCCAACCTACAAATTTACAGCTTGGGAAACTTTCTGTAATTTTGCAACCCTACTCCGGACACGTGAGGGGCCTACATTATGGAGCCATAGACCTTCCGAATAGCGTTTTATTACGACACAACGAAGACTGTGGCCTGTCAATTAAAAAAAAGGGTCTATATATACTTTTCAGGGTTTAATTAATTAATTAATTAATTTATTTATTTATTCGGGGCTAACTGTTTGTGTGCCACTACGCTTGTTTTGCTCAGGACAAAACAGATCACGATAAAGTCGAACACAGGAAAATCTGGAGAGAAGCAATGAGGCAGCTCTTGTTCCCTATTTTATTGAGTATTTATTTTTCATAAGAATAATCTTATCATAAAGGGCTCCAATCCACAGCGTGACCACGTCTTTACAATCGGTTCCTCTTAATAATTTGCACGCCTCGTCTCATGCTGGTCAAGCGAGGTGTTGCTTGGCGTAAGTTGAGTGGGGAACGCAACAATAACGATACACAACGTGTGTATTGGATGTAGCCCGCTGTTGTTGTTGATGCGTCTGTATTACTGTGGCTGTGTTGTGGAGTCTGCATCTTTTTATTTGTGTGTACGCGTGTGTGTCAAGTGTCTTCAAACTGTCTTCGCAATCTTCTATACAGACGTTGCCTCGCTTTATCACTCTCACACAAACGTGTGTGTGTGTATATATGTAAAGATAAATATATTGTGTATGTATACTCACCAGACACAACATAAGGTACACCTGCACAAGCAAAACGAGCTGTATGATGGGAAATATCTATAACATATTTGCAGCTACCACCTGGAGGATGGAGTCGTAATTATGACGGGAATTGATACAAATTTACCGGTTCCGATTCCTTTATCGATACTGCTTATCGACCCGATGTGTGACGATTCTCTCAAATAAGGGGGACAAGTTTATTCTTGTAATGTTACGGCTTTTGCCCGGATATTTGATGGCTTTTCTTGAGCCAGTACCACCGCCTAACAGCCACAAAGGGATAAATCGGCAGTGTCCCCCATCTTTCGGGATTATTCAACTGTGTAGGTGTACCTAATGAAGCGACTGTGTGGGTGTACACAGATGAACAGTATGTAGCTACAGTAGGCGTTGATAATGTGGAGTGAGGGGTGGGGGGGAGTGACCCTTAATCAGCAACTCAGTGGAAATGTGTGAATGGAATAGTCAGTCAATGTTGTTGGTGTGACCACATTGTGGTGGTGTGTTGTCTTTTGGTGTGTGTCTTTTTCGTTTGCATAATTTGCTGTTATTCATATGGTTGCCGTAAGATTTGGCAAGTGTACTAAAGCGACACCAAAGTCCAAAAGCTACCAAAACATCAGTACTGTACTGGCTTTTTGTTATCAGTACAGTGATGCCTTGACATACAAGTTGAATTTGTTGTCGTTGTGACCACATATCGTATCTTAAAAACACTCTCATGTTAAATCATCTTCCTCCAATTAAATTAGTGGACGTCCAATTAATCTGTTCCAGCCCGCCTTAAAAAACAATAAAAAAAAAAAAAATGTTTTTAACGTGTTCTTAATATTTATATAAAAAAGGGATTTTCAGGTAAAATAAAATATTGACAAAAAAGATGTATTGCTATAATAACTTAAAAATATATAATTTGTGAAAAAGTAAAAAAAATATATATATATTTTTTGTTTTGATTTTTTTTTGTTTTGTTTTTTACAATAATATCTTTGGAAGGTCACGGGGAAGGAATTTTGCAGGAAGAAAAACAATTGTAATATGGGAAAAAATGCTGAAAAACTAATTTACCAAGAAATTATATATTCCAAGAAAAATGTTGTTAACTTTGAGGAAAACAATTGTATCGCTCTGATAAAGGCAAGAATTGTGTGTTTCATGTGGAAAATTTCATTTTTTGTTGCTTTTTTTTTTCCCATAATGCTGCATCAGCGCCACCAACTCATTTTGTCCTTTCACTGCAAGCAAACCAATGTGAATTGATGATGTGAAATTTGCTGGCGCCATCTTGTGGTGGGGGCCTGAAGCGCACTGTATCTCAAATTTTTGCTCCTATTTTAAGAGAAAAAAAAAAATCGGCCAAGCGTCGTATCTCAAAACACCCGTATCTCAAGGCACCACTGTATTTGTATTATTTCATGTCTCGGGGACTTTGATATGAAAGAGTATTACGGACACATTGGAGGGGAAAAAATATTTGAGGAAAAAAGGTCGTACAAATTTTACTCCTAAACTTACACCTTTATCTTGTATTACCACTTTATTTCTGTGGTATTACAAATTTGATAAAAAAAAAAAAAAACTAAAAAAACTTCATTCTCATAACATTACAAATTGACCCCCTAATATTGCAACTCTATTTCATAAATATGACTTTTTATTCAAAAAAATTCAACTTCATTCTCATGATATTAAGACTTAATGACGTTTTTTCTCCCTCAAAATACAACTTTCTTCATTACAATGCTCGTCTTTTTTTTTTTTTTTTTTGTTAGTTTTTTTTGTTTTCCTTGTGCTCCTATTCCTCTGGCATACAGTAAAGAAGTGGTTGTCAAATGTTTTTACACCAAGTACCACCTGAAAAAATGACTTGGCTCAAAGAACCGGTACCACCATAATGACAACATGAAAATACTCTACAGTCGTGTTGTATGCCCAAAACGGATGTTTTATTCCTAATAAAAAGTATATTTAATATTATTGTAAGCCACTGTAACATTATGCACAGGTTGAACATTAATACTGCACTTGAATATAGTGAAATAAAACCCAGTACTTAATGATTCAATTAAAATGTATGGGATTTAAAGGTTAAGGAAATACCTAAATGTTTAAAATCAAACCATTTTTAAAGATTGAATGCAAATGTTTTGAACATTAAAGTTAAATACAACTGAACTGTACTTAGGCAATGATTCTTTTGCACACCACTAGAGGGAGTAGCCACAATTGGGAATCTCTGTTACAGTATGCCTAAAATATCTCACGGGCCACTTGCAATATTTTGTTGTTGTGTATTTTTGTGCATTAATGTGTTGTGTGATTTTGTATGAGCAAGGTTCCATTGCTGCGACACCGCGTCGGTAAGACCCGCCACAATATTTTCTACTTTTGTTTTTATGTTGCAACATGTTTTAACACTGTCTGATGAGCTTTTATTTTGATTTTGCACTTTCAAAAAATAATCATCATCATCATCAGAGAGCATATACAGCAGCACTTGTGCATCTTTTTTTTCGTAAACTTTCCACACAATCGACTGCAATTATTTATTTTTTACTTCATGCAACCCGTCTCTGTTTCAAAGCTTCACGAAAGCAAGTAATACAAAGGTAATAAATCCTTTTTTTTCTGTATGGGTTGTAATAAAATGCCGCAGTACTTTGTATGAGAACAGTGAATTGTAACTATTTATAAATTAAATTATTATTGTACGTTTTTGCAATCTGTAGATAAGTCCCGTATGTACTGATATATACAGTGTGGATTAAAATGTGAGGTGTCTTAAGTTATTGATGTATATATTGTATGTTTGTTGATACAGCTTCCTTTATTTTCTATAAGATCAATAAAATGTTTAAGGAAAAAGAAAATAGCTTCTCGTGCAGCTTTTGTCATACTCGGTGACCCACTTGGATTGCGGTTGGGGAGATTTTTAGGATGGCGCCATCATTTTCCATGGCATCATTTTAAATGTGTGTGTGTGTGTGTGTGTTTTTTTTTTTTTTTTTTTTTTTTTAATTCCGTGATCCAAAAAAAGCCACCGGGCGACCCACTTCAGCTAACCTCCGCGGACGTGTTTCTGGCGACGAAAACGCGAGTCATGAAGGATGTCTAGGTGTGCTTGCCCTAGATTAGGTGTGCTGGTGAGTTAGTCATTCCTGCGTGCCCCCTTGAGGCTCGTACAAGCGTGCACCCGCGTGGACGTATTGTCCTCCGGGCGGGTGTATGTATGTGTGTGTGTGTGTGTGTGTATGTATATATATATATATATATATATATATATATATACAAAAAAAAATGAGTTAAAGGCAAAATACTGCAGGAAAGAAATGGTCCTGGCTGATCTGACCTGCGTCGTCAAAAGAAGCCTGGGGGGCACCCCCGCGAGGAGGTGGGGCAGATGGCCTGCGACGAGTTGATCGATGCGTTCACGCTGTGTCAAGGTGACAGCTGCGGGCCACATAGGAGCACATTGTTCATCTTCACCCGCTTTCTGCCGCTAGGTGTCTGGCTGCCTGGCCCGCTTCTCTGAAAAATGCGATATCGGGTAGGACGTGCTTGCTTTTTGTTCGTCGGTCGGGTCGCTTCTTGACTGGCTACATCCCGTTTCGCGTCAAGATTCACAAAGTCATCACTCGGGAGGAATCTGCTTTCCCCACACGTGAAGATTTCTGGTCATAAATATTGATCAAGTTCAATATTTAAGATTGTTGGCCCGGACCTGTTTCTGACCCTATAATTGTGACAAATTCACTCAACGCAGCTCAGACCACAGAATAATCTTATTGGATAATCTTATTAAACACAGTTGGGAAGGGGGCAAAAACAGCCTGAGTACACTGGGGAACAATTTTTTAAAAAATCTGTTGTTAGATTTTTATGCTGATTAAAACTAAAATTGGATCGCTGATTCCAATATTGCAGTTTTTTTTTCTAGCACGTTAAGTTTTTTTTCTCCACAGTTTACCCTCCGCATAAGCAAAATTCCACTGATTAGCTGTAGTAAGACTTGCCAGCTGATTACTATAGGACTCATCTACAGCTACGTGGCAACTTGTTTGTGCAGTCACAATTGAGACCGCAGCTTCTAATAGGTCAGTACTATCAATATCTGCAAACAGAAAGCTAGCATAGTAGGCATTAAGATGATTTGTGTCATATCCTTTGTAAAACATAATAGTGTTAAATAAACATTGCAGTCATGCCTGGTTTTTTTTTTCATATTTGAAAAGTTTTATAAAACAAGGACATATCTATTAAGTGCATGAGTTTTCATATTTTTTAAGAAACGGGGATCTATAGTTAAAAAACGTGACGTGATAGAGGAAAAAGTGAGATCAGTTTTGGGTTGTGTACCCAAAAATAAGTTATAAACAGCTGTAAGACGTAACTCAACAAAAATTGTGTTCCCCCGTTTTATCTTTGTGTGTACTGGGCCTAATAATAAATGGATAGATTTTGAAGGCCAGAAGCTGCTGGTTTTTAGGCTGTCATGGTAATTTAGCAAACCCCCCAAAAATAAAATGATCCTAAATAAGTCCATGAATGGGCCACTGGTTAGCCCGTCTGCCTCACAGTTCTGGGGACCGGGGTTCAAATCCCGGCCCCGCCTGTGTGGAGTTTGCATGTTCTCGCCGTGCCTGGGTGGTTTTTCTCCAGGCACTCCGGTTTCCTCCCACATCCCAAGAACATGCGTGGTAGGTTGATTGGAGACTCTAAATTGGCCGTAGGTGTGAATGTGAGTGCAAATGGTTGTTTGTTTCTATGTGCCCTGCGATTGGCTGGAGACCGATTCAGGGTGTACCCCGCCTCGAATTGTAGTGTTAATACTTAGATTTACTTTTAATGGGAACAGTGTTGTTTTGTTGATCACCTTTTCTTTTTTTTCCCCAGTGTATCAAAGTCTGGTGTTGCTTGTAGTTTTGTTGTGGCAATTCTCAGAATACATTTGAGGTGTTCATCCCTCAACTGGGAGCTGTAGGATGTTTTGTTGGTGACTAAAAGTCTGTTCACACACACATGTAGAGCCAAACACCACCAGCGTCCTCTGTGCCATCTTCTGGATTTTTGGAAATGTGTCTGCTCTTAATGAAGCATAAAACTCATCCAGTTTGAGAGTTGAACTTCTCTTTTAAGACAGTATCACATTGGAGATCAATCAGTTCCATCTGCAGCTCCCGTGGTGCTGTTTCAGAGTCTTGTGTGACTGAATCTTGGATGGCAGTTTGTCAGATAAAGGTGTTTTGCTGAGCCGTAGCTATCAGTTCCTGCGTTGATTGGCTGTTAACATAATCAGCATGCTTGGTAGAGAAGTGACGGCTGATGTTATATTCTCCTAAAACCGCAACGGTTTCTTAACAAATTAGACATACAGCCTTTGACCGGACTTCAGTGTAAAAGTATTTAGTAATCCATTCTATATTAAACACTCGCCACTCACTGTCGAATTTTCTTTTCTTTGGCCCACTCATGGTTGAAGAAGGGTTCAGAGCAATAGCAGAGTAAAAACAGAATAGCCAAAGTCAAGTTAATGTATCACTGTACCTACAGCACAACCTGGTGGAACCACTCAGCATTACAGGACAATGTCAAATGAATGTAATCATGAATTTGATATGATTTGAGCGATTCTGTAGCAATCTTTGGCAGGCCAGATTGAAATGATCAACGGCCCGGATGTTTTGCCCACCCCTAGACTGGTTCATTCGCGATAGACTGAGATTAGCTTTAACACCAGCGCTGTAGCTAGCTAGCTGCCAACAAATTTGGAAAAAAAACAAGCAAACAAAATTATGACTGCTACAACCACATTATAATACGGTATAATAAAAAGCATAGCACGTTTAATGAATATCCAACTAAATGCAAAAATGTTCGTCTGTGTAGGCAATGTCATAAAAATGGTTTGTTTTTTAATTGATTTGTTAATAAAGGTTCACTGATTCAATTCAAACTGCTCGCTGAAAGACGGCATTATGAGTCTTTTCTGCCATCTGCTGGCAATAAAGTGCAAATACTACGTTATAAGTTTTTTCGTTTACAGACCTTAAAGCAGTTTCAAATGCTTATATTGTATCCGTTCTATTTTGTATCTACGAGGTCCCTATCGTTTCTGTCGAAATTATTATTATTATTATTTTAGTCAACACAAACGGAGCCATTTTTGAGGGACTCGTTATTGTCTTGTTATTATCCTACCTCTGACTCATTACTTACGGTATCGAAGGCAGCTCCTCTATTATATCATTTTCAAAATTATAAATGTAAATATTCATACCGTTAATATCACGGTATAATGTTTAATTAGTTTTCAAATTTGTTTAAAACGAAGGTTGTGTCACGTGACCGGCGCAAAGCACGCGTCATTACGTAACGCGAACTCGTCGCGTGATTCCGATCGACGTCAAGTTGACTGCTTAAAACCTTGCACTTCCGGTCAACGCGCTTTCAAAACAAAAGCACCAACGTAGGAGAAGCCAGATGCGATCTTTATTGCAAGTGCGCTATTTCCTGTCCATTGTCGGACGCCAATTGACCCAAAGCGGGCGCAGCTATCGGGGTGGTGGTTGGAAGGAGGCGGTGTTGACGCAGCGGAACTTCTCGCCAGTCCACCGTCACGACCACCCCCCCGCTTCAGCCGAACTGGAGGTAGCAGTCGCGGGTAACGTGGAAAACACTCCCCGCCCGGGGCATTTAAACATGCTCAAAAACGGACACCACCACCATCACCACCGGCTCCCCCCACACCAGGTGGGCAAGGACGCGGGCCCCGGCTCGACACCCGGAGCTCCGACGGGCAGCCCCGAGAAGAGGAGGCGAAGGGTCCGCGTATGGTGCGATGGATGGTAAGTATTGTGCGGGTGGGGGGGGGGGGGGTCTCGGGGCTTGCTGCAGTCTACTAATTGGGCCACTCCATTAGGTACACCTGCAGAGTTCAGTACGAGAGTCGTATCAATAATCAGCCCAACTTATTTGAGTACAAATGTGTGTTTATTGTGCTTGTGTGGGATAGCTGTTCCTAATGTTCTGTCCCTGCCCTGGAGCTAAAAGTCAGGCGGACAGAATATTAGGGACACCTCTCAGTCTTGACAATGCAAACTACAGGACAGTGCCCGACACCCCCGCCCGTTTGCGGTTCGATACTCGCGAAATCACCTATTTTAACCGCACTTATTTGGAAAAACTCACCAATTTTATGGTCTTCTGAAATGCCCTAAAATTCCGCAAAATGGTTACCAAATCCCTTTGTAAGAGAGTTGTAGTACGAAAAAAATAATAATACAGTAATTCCTCGTTTATTGCAGGGGTTAAGTTCCAGACCACCCCTCGGTGAAATCCACAAAGTCGCAACCACATATTTTTAGGATTATTTAAATATATTTTAAAGATGTATGAACCCCTGCTGAGATAAATTTTATCCACACTCCTATAAGCATATCTTATAAACACTTTCTAGACACTTAAATACATTTTAAACTCTGCAATATAAAGTAATGTGCAGTAGTACTGTATTATTCCTTTTAATGTCTTTTAATGAATTTTTCTTTTGGTGTTTTTTTTTTTTTTTTAAACACTTTTATTGGTTTAGGCTGAGAAGCGTTTTATTTTACCACACACACACAAATTACGGCCTAGGCTCAAAATCTCGCAATATGGCGAATTGTACGCAATATGAATATGAAGAAAAATATCTGCAATGTACCGAATCCGCAATAGGTGAACCGTGATATAGCGAGGGAAAACTGGAATACGTTTAAAGAGACATTAACTGCTGGGAAGGGAAAAAAAAAAATGCAGAAAAATCTGACTGACGTAATGTAAATTGTGCTTGTCCTCATTAGGGTGGTAGGTGACTTGGAGCCTAGCTCAGCTGACTTTGGGCGACGACAACCTAGACTGTTGGCCAGTCAATTGCGGGGCACATTTAGACAAACAAGCATCCACACTGACATTCACACCGATGGAGAATTTCTTCAATGAGCCTGGGATGGGTTCCAGCTCACCTGCAACTCTGTGGATCTCGTCACACTCGTCCTGACTTTTCCTGCGCTGTGGTGCAGCAACAAAAAGGATGGTTTTCATGTCCGGGCCCCGGATTACGGCGCCTTTCTCCCCGTAGAATTCGGGTTATGCGCACGCGGCTTTGGACTGTGTGCTCGCCTCCCCCAGGAATGTTTCCGAATGTTTGGGATGCCATAACTGTTACAACCGGCGGACTGAGAGCGCTAAAGAGTGCCAACGTCAACACGAGCTCTCGGGCCACGCGCAGTCGCCGAGCCACGTTGCGGGAATCGCCGGTGCAGTCGGGAGCATTCCGAGGAGAGCGCAGCACAATCGTGTGTCATGTGTTGTCGGCGTTGCGGACGCTGCCCCCTCGACTCGCTCCGCTCTCATTGGTCGGCCGTGTCACCGAAGCATCGGCAAGGACGACTAAATTCCGCCTCCACGTTGTCATCTGCAGAGGCGGACAGAAAGTCATGAATGGCTTGCTATTGCGCTGATTAAATCTACTGTTTCCAATCCATGTTGATATAGTGGATATAAACGTCGACACACCCCTGTTCAAATACTAGGGAGAAAAAAAAATAAGAAACCGAGATAGATCATTTCAAAACTTTTTCCACCAGCAGCGTTTCCAATCCAGTTTGATATACAGGAGTGGATATAAAAAGTCTACACACCCCTGTTCAAATGGCAGGTTTAAAAAAAACAACTAAGGTGAATCATTTCATACCTTTTCCCACCGACAATGTGACATAAACTACAAAACTCAATTGGAAAAAAAAAAAAAATTAAAGAGGGGAATGAAAAGTAAAGTTCTGATGTTCTCGTCGGCTTTTCCTGACATCTTTGTAGCCACATCTCACAGCACAAGCCTTGGTCCGCACGCAGTGAGGTTCCACAGCATCAGAGGGATTTCATTGTTCGACGGTATCGGTCAGGAGAAGGGTTGTTTGTTTATTTGTTTATTTTATTTTATTTGTTGTTAAGCAGAGGCACTTTAAATGGTGGCAGCCTGGCAGGTTTGTGTGCTGACACCCATTTGACATGCTTGAATGTGATTGGTTCATGCTAAACATAGCCACGTCACTGGTTCCAGGTTATATTAACTTAAATTGAACATAAACTGATACGAAGGTATCAAAGCACAATCCACACGAGGAAAACCCACTTATGTTTCTCTTCTGTTGTCTTTCAGCTACGACATGGTCCACTACGGCCACTCCAACCAGCTGCGGCAGGCCAAGGCCATGGGCGACTACCTCATTGTGGGCGTGCACACGGACAGTAAGGCTCAGTCGTCGCTTGGTTTCGCACACTAATTGAATCGTAACCCGATTTCTGCCATTCACCAGATCATTTTGTTAGCTTGGCTGAAAACAGGCATTTGTTAGTTTGCAGGTTTATAAAAAAAAAAAAAGAAAATAGGTATAAAATGGAAGAACTGCACAGATGAAAGCTAACATTGTTAAGGACACCTCCCACCCCTCTTTGAACCTGATATAGGGCCATTAAAACTCGGGCAAATAGCTTAAACACTGGAAAAAAAGCCTTACTGTTAATGGCTGCTATTGCGCCATACTACTTTAAGGCTCCATGGAATTGCATAACAGACAAATGTATGGTTTTGTGCCTTTTGGGTTCTTTAGGCACTATATTTGTTCTTTGTTTTTGTTTAGTTTAGCCTTTTTATGCTCTCTTTTTCACAGACGGGTGGGCACTTTAAATTTGGTATAATAATATATAGAATATATATATATATATATATATATAATAAATCAAAATCATGCTCCCAGCAAACAGTGAGTTGAAGTCGGAGTTGTCCTCATAAAAACTATTGTACAGTTTTCACACCCTCATAGCTGAAGATGTGGCTGTGTTCAGAATGAACCAATCACATTCAGGTTCATGTTAAATTGGAGTCAGCACACATCCGACAACATTGAAAGTGCCTCTGTTTGACCCCATTTAACATTCAGATGTTCTAGTAGGCTTTTCCCATCATCTTTGTAGTCACATCTTATAGCACAAGCCTATTATCCACGGAGGTTCCAAGATACCGCATCGGAGGAATCTCTTTGTTCGGAGGTTATTTTTTTCCCCCTTGTTTAATATTTCCAGGCGAGATCTCAAAGCACAAGGGCCCGCCGGTTTTCACTCAGGAAGAGCGCTATAAGATGGTGCGGGCCATCAAATGGGTGGACGAGGTGGTGGAGGGCGCACCTTACGTCACCGCCCTGGAGACCCTCGACAAGTACAACTGCGACTTCTGCGTGCACGGCGGTACGCATCCCTCTCATTTGGTATCTCTAAACAAAACTAAAACATTCCGGAGGAGCGTCATTTGCCGTTTGTTTTTGCAGACGACTTAACGCTGACGGTCGACGGCAAGGACACGTACGAGGAAGTGAAGAAGTCGGGACGCTACAGGTACGACTCGCCTCTCTCGACTGTTATTAATGATAACTGCCACCCTTTCAAAACAGAAACATGAATAAACATTCTATTTCCATCTGAATTGGTCACTGGTCTTCTTCCAGAGAATGTAAGAGAACGCAGGGAGTTTCAACCACCGACCTGGTTGGTAGGATGCTTCTCATGACCAAAGCGCATCACAGCAACATAGTGAGTCCATTTCTCATTGACTCCGTTCAAGCCAGAGTACGGATGTGACTATCTCCTCTTACCTCTCACAGGACGCTTCAGACTACCAGCAGCACACGGACAACTTTGGAAAGGTCGGTACCGAATCGCGGTCTTGATGTTAGCTGGAAGATGTTTTCTTCAAAAGATAGCTTCTCCTTAACTTGGTTTTATAACCAAGGCCTTTTTCCAGCAAACACTAAATACCCCTTCTGTTCCTGTGCCTGTAGCAACTGTTTGTTGATTTGTGCGCAATTAGTTTTTGACGCCCAAAAAGGGTTAAGAAGAATCTCAGCATTTTGGGGGGACTAGACAGCAATTTGTTAGCATTTTAGTTCACTTGGTTAGTTAGCGCCACATTAACCAACTTCCATAACATTTAGGCACACGTTTGGATCATTTTGTTAGCATTGCCAGCTAGGGCACTTGTTCGTTAGCTACTTAATTAGCAAGTTAGCAGGTTTACACACACACACACTCACACACACACACACACACACACACACAAAGAAACCGATATCCGCCAAACTTAGTGCAGTATAAAAAAGAACCTATTCCATTTTGTGGTGGAGACGGATCATGTTATTATTGTTGCAAGCTAGGGTGTTTGTTTGTTAGCTGGTTAGTTAGCATATTTACACAAAAAAAGTAAAGATTTTTATGAAACTTTTTTCTCAACTGCTCTGGATAAGTTTGGTGGCATTGCGATGTAGGGCATTTGTTTGTTAGCCAGTTTATGAAAAAAAAAACATGAACCATTTCCGCAAATTTTCCAAATCCGGGTGCATTACGGCGTTAACCAGTTAGCAGCTTTATTCTTAAAAAAAGAAAACAAAAAGAATAACACATTTCTTGCAAATTTTGGGTCAGATCAAATGTTTTCGCATTGCGAGCTAGCCTATTTTTTAGTCAACCCTTTAGTCAGCAGGTTCACACCCTCCTAAAAAAATCCTAAATGATTTTTGCAAAACAGAAGAAAAAGCCTTTGTTTTCGGCCGTATTTATTTTTAATAATGCGATGCCATGCGAGAGGATGTTTGTCAGTTTGCCAGTTAACAGGATTATGCCAAAAATAATGTAACTGATTTCTGTGAATTTTGATGGAGGGTGAATAGAATAGAAACCAAATTTATTGTCACGGTCACAAGAACAATGAAAATCAGTTGGGCATCTTTCAATATGCAGCATTGAGGTAACAACGGAAAATAAGATCATTACATTTTGGAGCAGAACAGATCATTTTGTCAGCTTTGCAAGCTCGGCCATTTGTCAGTTAGCAGGTTGGTCCCCCCCCCCAAAACGATGTTCTTGTTGTGGTGGTCGGAGTTGCTTATGTCTTATGTGCATGTTTATGTGTGTATTTGGATTACGGGACTCCAATGGTCAGAACAACCACAGTCCCTGGACGGGAGTGTCCCAGTTCCTGCAGACTTCCCAGAAGATCATCCAGTTTGCTTCGGGCCAGGAGCCGCAGCCCGGCGACACAATTATCTACGTGGCCGGGGCCTTCGACCTCTTCCGTATCTTTTTCTCGAGGGGGGGGCACCTATCATCCAGCGCTAGAATGGGACTCGACCTTGGAGGAGGTAATATCCTTGACCCCTGTCAGACATTGGCCACGTGGACTTCCTGCGGGCGGCGCATAAGATGGCGGACAAGCCATACATCATTGTGGGGCTGCACTTTGACCAAGTGAGTGTTTATGATGGGCCAGCACAAATGAGGTAAAATCATTATCCATCTGCCCTAGCGTCTTTTGCTCCCAGGTCGCTATCTTGCTCGATGTTAACATACCAACTCTCAAGCCATATCAGTAGGCTTGAACAGATTAACATTTGTCTATTAAGCCACAAAATGTACCCAAAACTACACAACTTGTCCACACGTGTTTTTAGCGTTATGTTTTTGTATTATTTTATTATTATTATTATTATGTCTTTTGTTACAGGAAGTGAACCGCTACAAAGGGAAGAACTACCCCATCATGAATGTCCACGAGAGAACGCTCAGCGTCCTGGCTTGCCGGGTGCGTTCCCATTTCCGCTCCCCGCCCTTTCCCAGCTCATTCCCACGATATAAGTGCTCTTATTTCGGTTGCAGTACGTGTCGGAGGTGGTGATTGGCGCGCCGTTTGCAGTCACCAAAGATCTGCTGGATCATTTGAAGGTAAGATCCACATTCAGTGATGTTCTACACACCTCAAATGATTTAAGCCACCATGCGGCGTCCTCTGCAGGTGGACCTCGTATGCCACGGAAAGACACAAATATACCCGAAGAAGGACGGATCCGACCCATATGCTGTAAGTCTCCTCTGGAATTTTCATCGGTGTGAATGCCGGAGACACTATGCAACATGACATGATATTATTATTATTATGAAAAAAAAAAACTAACATTTGCATAAATCTTCTTTTTTTCTTATTTCTATAAAAAAATAATAAAATAATATTTTTTAATTACAAAAAAAGAACACAACCTAAAATAAAAACAACTGGATTCATCTGACTTTTTCTTTCATTTAAAAAAAGCTCTGCGATCTGAAAATCCAATCTACAATACAAAATCTGAGAATTAATGACTCTTTTTTTTTTAAATGTAAAAATTATTAACCATATTTTTTTATTTAAATAAATCCTCTTTTTTATATAAAAATAACAAAGCCCTGGGAAGGCAAAGAGAAAATGTGCAAAAACATCATCATTATATTATTACTATTATTATTACATTAATCAGATTTATTTTTAATTAAAGAAAAACAGAACACAATCCAAAAATGAGAAGAAAATGATTCAACCGTTTTTTGTTTTTTTTACAAATTAAAAGAACTGAGATCCAAAAAAGAGATCCACAATACACAATCCAAAAATGTACTAATCATTTTTTTCCCCTTGTGATCGTTGCATCTAATTGTTTACAGTTAGAGCCAGAGAATGTACAAAAATAATCTCTGACAATGAGTCACATGCTGCTTCATCAAGTCTAAAGACAAGCAGCTGGTATTGTTCCGGGCATTTTATTTTATTTATTTTTTTGTGTGGGGGGGCATAAGACTTGAAATTTCTAATGTTCACTATGATGCTACTTCCTCCCTTGCCCCTCCCCTGGCCCGTCCCCTTTTACATGTCAGGTGTCCAGGAAGCAAGGAATCCTGCGCACCGTCGACAGCGGGAACAACCTCACCACAGACGCCATTGTGCAGAGGATAACCAAAAACAGGTGGTCTACCGGCCGCCCTTCACACGTTCAATTTAAGCTGAAAACATAACCATTTTTCATTTTTGGGATTCAGGCTGCTTTTTCAGGACAGGAACCAGAAGAAAGAGGCGACGGAGATCGCCATAATCCAGGCCATGCAGCCACACCAAGTAGCGGACCAGTGATGGAACGCCAGGCGGCGCCGGTGGACACTGAATCAAGCCAAAGTCATGAATCCTCGCACAACATGTCGGCCACGTTTCCAACCAGGATGCCTGCTTTCGGTTGGTTGTGTCTGTAGCTCATTCATGGACAAGCAAAACAAATATGATAACTTATACTTACTTACCTGAAAAACGTGGATTTTATTTGGACTCGCACAGGGCAAGTGAGAAGCTTTATCGTGGATACAGGGGCCAAGTAACCAACCGCGCGGGATGTGGGTGTTCCAACACCCACGAATCCTGGTGGAAGGTTTTCATTCCCACGCTTCACCGGGTGAAAGATGTGAACGACTTCACATTTCGTCAAATCCACGAGGGGTGCGGATGTTTCAACACCCACACTTTTCCCACTGTTTTTTTCACAACAAGATAGGAGCACTTGCTTTGCCATCAAAAATAAACCCTTGAACTTCATTGGAATGCTCAGCAAGTGGGAAATTTCCACTCCACCTTTTGCACAGCTTGCTCGGCCTCTGGGCGGATGTGTGTGTGTTCTTTTCAGGGCGCTCGGATCCTCCTGTGTACCGGACTGCGCTGACTTTTCGCCACGTCGCGTCCCTCGAAAACCAGCACGAACTGCGACCCCCACTGTGGAGACTTTTGACTGTCTTTGGTTAATATTGCACGTTGATAGCTCACAAGGACTCGGACATTTCCTGCAACTGACTCGCCAGATGCTCGCTGTTGTCAACCTCAGCAGTGCACAGTTTAACCCTCCTGTTATGTTGCGGGTCAAAATGACCCATTTCAAGTTAAAACTACGGAATAAAATAGTGGTTTTATTTTCTGTATTAAATGGATTAAATTGAGTAACTAATGAAAGATAAACAATGTTTATTGGGATTTTTACTTTTGTTTAGGACACATTTGGTTAGTGAAACATGCATGGGTCAAATTGGCCCAGGTGCATTATTGCTGTTTGTGAGAAACTAACATAGCAGGAGAGTTCACCTCAACATCAATTGGGAGTGCACATTATATTTTTGGTAGTATATTTGAACTCTTTATCTTGCAATGCTTCATGTGTGTGTATGTGCAGTGAGCAGCCACAGCATAATGGCCACTCGGACAAGGAAAATGTGGTCATAATGATATTTATTTGACAATGTCTATCACTGGGGATGAAGTTTGTGGTTTCTTATATTTTGGTTAACTCATTTATGGTTACTTCACAGTCATAGGATATATTTTTTATTTATTTAATGATATTCAAAAGAAAAACAATAGACTGTAGTTATCATATAATTAATAAAAGTTTAAAAAAAAATCAAAACAGAATTTAATACAATACAAAATAGTAAAACAGCTCTCAGTATGAGCCGGTGCAATTCTACACCGTTGTAAACTGCAAGCACAATATAAAGCATACTGTTAAATTACACTGCAGTGTTGTTTAGTTGAGTGTTCATAATGTTGTGGCCAGCCATTGCATGTATGTATACAGTATATAGAGTTATTATTTATTTAAATATAGGTTCATATGTGCTTAATAATAATAAAATGCCTGTATGTCGATTTGGGACGTGTAGCCCACGAGGTGTTATGCAAATACTGTGCAAACTTGACCTCAATATAAGATGTACTGTTGACAATTATAACATGATTTCATCAAAAAAAACGGTGTGAAGATTTTTTTCATTTAATAATGTTGCTACTATTGAAAGGTTTTATTTGGGGGGAAAAAAGTGCCCGCAGGAGATGTGGATGTTTCAGCACCCACACTTTTCCTGGTGAAAGGAACACCTTTGCTTTTTTTTTTTCCTGGTGAAAGGTACACCCTCGCTTATTTAATTTTATTATTTCATAATGTTGGTACAATACAATTACTCCTAAAACACCTTTAAAAATATATATATATTTGCAGCACAACACGCACTCAGAAGTTGAAACATTTTATGACCTTTTGGAAGATTTAAAAAACCAAAAATTAGTTAGAGTAAAAGCATTTGAAGCATTGCATATATTATCCACAACAGTTCAATAATAACAATAATAATGAAAAAATCTCTATATATAGTTTAGTTATGTTTTGCAACATAACATTCAGCTTTACGGCAATTACGGTCCCGCGCACAGCTGTGCCTCCATTTATACCAAATTAGCTGGTACGTCATCGTTTTAGTTTTTGGTTGTTTTTTTTTACAAGGGTGGAAAAAAACAAAACACTTTGTTACAGGTTTGCGGTTTTTGGACCGTAAATTCAAGATTCAAGAACACGACGGAGCGCCCGGAGCCCTTAAGCCATGTTTTGTTGTGTGAATATTCTGCCAGCCCCGCTGCAGGTACTCCAAAAAATTCAAGTATGTGCTTTCTTTTGATGTAAATCTCCCGAAATGCCGCTTTCGGGTAAGCAACACCTCCACACAAATAAACAAACAAACAAGCAAACCCCAAATACGTCTGCAGCAAATTGTTTGGGTTAGTTGGCAAAAACGTTTTTTTTTTTTTTTTTTTTTTTTTTTAGTAGACAAACTCGTATAGAAGCCAAATGAATCAAACAACTGAGGCAAAATAAAACCTAAATGTGTCATACGGAGGAACAAAATGGCTGCCAAGAACATTCGATGTAAAACTCTAAAAGTGACTCAAATAGGATGGCGATCCAATGGAACTCCAGTGTGACAAATGATTAAAAGTAACTGCAGGTTGCTATTTAATAATTCGTGGTAACTGAAATCTGACCTGGCTATTCACAGTCTTTTACCCCTGAGAACTACAATTGAGTTTTTTTAGTCTAGCAGTCCTCTGTGTTTGATTCATGAAAACATGATAAATATCTCCTGAGATGTGCATGGGAGTATGCCTTCGCCAAGATGTCACCGAGGAAAGCAAAAAGGCCAAACTGCAGAACTCCAAAATAGAGCAAGACCTGTCCGAGCAGACCCGGAATGAGATCAACGTGGTCAAGGTCCTCATGCTTGGTAAGATCGTGGTGTGACGTTTGTGGAAATATGACATGATGTGGTGGACAGTTTTTCAGTACTTCCTTGTGTTTTAGGACCTGCGGAGAGTGGAAAGAGCACTCTGATCAAGCAGATCAAGATCATCCACAGTCATGGCTTCTCCAAACAAGAGCTCACCAGCTTCAAGGTGCCGGCAAATCCTATTGTAATGCCGTTAGCAGTACACGGGGTGTCAGACTCCTTGTAGTTCAGGTGTCACATGAATCCGAATTTGGTCTTGAGTAGAATTTTGTGCATCATTCATATCAATAACAAGAAGTTGGTGTTTCCCTCCTTTGTTTCAGTGTATAAACATGCAATTTGCTTCAGTTTATTGATTAGCATTATTGATTACAGCTGATCGCAGTGATCGTATGTGAAGGCACAAAACTTTAAGTTGCAGGTATTTGGAACTAAATGATATAAGTTGAGCTTTATTAGTGCCATTTCGCTTTAAAAATTAAATCAACCTATGAAGCTCTAGGAATTATTTTGGTTTTATATGCATAGTAATTCTCAAAACCTAACGTACCTGACTATTTTAAATGTTGAAGACCGTGAGCTTTATAACAAACTTGCATTTAAAAAAATATATACAGTAGGTTTTTATTATGTCCTACATATTTTTTCACCTTCAAATTTATCCTGCAGGCTGGGTAGAAGACCCTAGCGGGTCGTTTTTGACACTTTCATTAGTTGGATTTAGTCTATTATAACAGGGCGCACTCAAAAGTCTCCGGGACGCATGCCTTAAATTGAACAGGGAGTTGGCCATTTTGGTTTGAAGCAGCCGTTTCAGGAATTCCAGGGCCGTACTTTGACGAACTCCTACTTTTCAATTCGGCCAAATGAGCCCCAGTCGGAAGTTGGCGTCTGAAGGGGGCCCGTTCATCGCTGCTTTTTCTTCTTTGAATAATGATGTCGTTGTGTGCCGTTGAAGCCTGCAGTCCTCGACAACCTCCTCACTTCCATGAAGTTTGTCCTCCGAGGAATGGGGATGCTGAGGATAAACCTGGCCAACAAGAAGAACAAGGTGTGTATTTTGATCTTATTTTGTCAAATGAAAAGTTGAACGCCCCCAAAAAAGTCAAGCAACTTGGAGTTCACCAAAAGTATTCTGGAACAAGTATGCGTCAAAAGTCAAACAAAGGTGCTGTTTGCTTGCATTCCTTTCTTTTAACACTAGATGCCAGAGTTTATCTGGCGTAGCTTTCGATCATCTCACGGATCATAAACAAGTCTGAAGTGGGTCATCTGATTTAGATTCACGCCCGCGCCATCCTGTCGTGCGGCCGCTGTTTGGGGGACGACCAGGAGCTGCTTCCCTTTGTGGCTCATGCTTTCTGTGCGCTGTGGGCCGACCAGGGGGTGCGAGCTGCCGCAGTCAGAGGTTACGAGTTTGAGCTCAACGACTCTGCCCTCTAGTGAGTACAGTGGCGTGGTTTATTGATTAAAAACAAAAAAACACACGTTACTTAACGTTACTGGGTGAGGTGATTGACCAAAGAGGAACTATTTTAAATGGCTCCACCAGATGTGCTCATTGCTTGTAGGTGACGCGCAGTAAGAGAACTACATCGCCCAAACGACTGTTACAACAACCTGGTTTATTGTCTCAAGTGGAGTTTAGGTCTCTAGTTTTACTTCTACAATCATCCACAGCGGGAAATTGATCATTTAACTGTCTGCATTTTGTTTCTGCGCTATAGGTTGAATCTCAAACTTTCATTTTTTTTTTTTTAGATTTTAATTCATTACGCTATTAGGTTAACGTTATGTGAAAGCATGAGAAAATCCAAAAAGTGGTTGTAGATGATGCTTTGTCATGATCTTGAATAAGGCAGACACTTGTTGGACCCTCATCCTAATGGAATGGCTGTTTAATGTGGTTTGTACAAAGCAACTTATTTCTTACCTGCTTTGCACTCAAGACCTTGTACGTTGGGACCTTCATTAACTGGGGACCCATGAGGTTCTAAAAAAAACAGATGCAGTGATATTTTTTGTTCTACTTGAATGACAGCGTACACGTTGACATGCCATTTTGCCACAAATTCAAACAGTTCCTCTGCGTCTTCAGCCACAAATCCCAGGCACACTTGATCAGTCTCTCTGGGCAGCCGCTTTTGGGGATTGTTTCGTTTTTGCCCATGCAAATGAGCCGCTGCTCACCCTGCCCGCTTCCACTGCAGGGTGTGCCAATACGTGTACGGCTTTGGCACGTGTACTACCCCGACTGTGACTTAACAATAGGGCCAAATAAGGGACCCCAAAAAAATCATTCACAAAAACTTGACTTGGGTGTACAATTTCACAACTGGGTAGGCAGGCGCTGTGTACAAGCAATGAAAACGTCCCCCAATGACCTTCTTGAACATGACATGAATCACAAAATGTGATCATGATGCTTTCCCGCTTCAGTTTCTTCGAGAACATGGGTCGGATCATCGCCCCCAATTACGCCCCCACTGAGCGAGATGTTCTCCGAGTGAGAGTGAGGACTTGCGGAATCATCGAGACGCAGTTCCAACTGGATGACATGATGTTCCGGTAAGACCTCTGCAATGTACAATATACCGCTCCATTGTTGGTTTGAAGACGACGTGCAAACAACAACCGCTGGCAATTTCAACATGACTCACGATTGGAATTATTCCTTATTACACATAATGGTATTGAAAACTTTATGCACATTCAAACCACAGTGGAAATATTTGCATTTTATTTCATCCCTTCATCCATTTTTCTAGAGTGGCGATGTACACCCTGGACCTCTACTGAAACCATATGCGTCTGTTGGCAGGGAATAGGGACCAAGCCTTGCGGAGTAGTTGACTCCGCCCCCAAATATTTATAATAAATATTAACACGTAACCATAAATATACTACTATCACCCAAAACACTTAAGTATAATTTCAAACTCATCTTAATGGCTTACCGAAAAAAAGAAAAAAAAAAATGCTTCTGATGTGTGCGTGTACATCCACATGTGGCGAAGACTCTACTTAACTTCCACTAACACTCAGATAAACTGAACCAACATTATTGTTCAGGTTCTCACTTTAATACACCTTTCACTCTCAATTTGCCCCATGTACTTTGTGGTGCATTGACAACAATGAACATTGCGTTCTTCTGACCGACTGATCTCTCTCACGAGTGGTCCTCCTCCTTTCCGCTGCTGTCACATGTCATCGTCGAGACTCATCATTTGTCTCTCCGCTTATCGGAGCTGACGCTCGATAAACGCGTCGGCGCAATCACAAACACGCTCTGACCCCGACGGAAACTCATTACCTGTGTCACCAAGGCCCTCGGTGCCGCTAAGTGCTACATCGTATTTGAAATGATTTTCCTTTTTGGCCGCACTTCGATATCGATTACACAGCCACATTGCCAGAGAAGAGCAAGTCCTGCCTCAAACGTGGGTGACACAAGCAAGACAAATGGAGGTTTCATGAACTATTACGACAGTCTCTTTGTGGAATTTGAATGGAGTGAGTTTTTCAGGGTTGGTAAAGTTGAGGCGTAACATGACTGAGTGAGGGTCCAGCTTGAATCAGTCCCGCTCTGCCCCAATCACCAACATCTTTGCACGAGACTTTCAGCCCAATTAAAAATAGGCCACGTTTTCTGGTGCCAGAAAATTGTATGTCTTCCAGTACCAGGAGTTTTCAAAGTTTTCTCGTACAGAAAAGTTCTCCAGTCTCATAGTCCTTTGCTGTTGGGGGGGGGGGGGAATGGCTAAGATGAACCTGAGTGAGCAAGCATGAGTTTATGTACACAGTATGATGTCTTTTTGGACAGTCCCCTTTACCTTATTTGACTATTCAGTAGTAATTCACAATTGTGTCATCATTATGACCAGTTATCGAAGTGAAGTTTATGTACACTGCTGGTGTCATGTTGTGTGTTCAAATCACATCCTCTTAAAACCAGTCCTCTGACTCGCCCCTTCAGTTTCCTGAACAATTGTTGCCCTGTAACTATTTATAACCACACAGGCTGATTTGACTCTTATCTAATGCGGCAACCTGCTATGCAAGTCCGCCCGAATTCCTTTCCGTTGCGTAGCCCACCCAAAAGGAGCCGGACTTGGCCTACTTTGAGACATCTTGAAGTTTTACGGCAAGGTCTGCGTTATGAGTTCAATGATTCTTGGGACATGTTTTTTTTTTTTAGCACAACAGTTTACAGTAATTCTCAATACAGGCATAGTACACGTCTGAGTTCAAACATTTAATAGACAGGTTTATGAAAAAGAATAAAAGACAAGACGCCACTCTTTACTCTTAACATATTGACAATAATATATAGGCTGGACTTCTTGTTTTTGACTTTGGAACTTCTGCTGTAATTTTTATATTTTGTATTTCAAATGTTCATGATCGTTAACCAAGTGAACTTCTTTGACTGGACATCCAAAGTTTCAGTGGATTATTGGAACATTTTATGTCAGTCCATTGTCGTGTTTTCAATTTCTGTCATTCAGGACTCCGAATGAATTCCGAGCAATTGCCATTTCTGCGGTATAATCACGTTTGCCTGTCGACAGGTTGTACGACGTCGGCGGCCAGCGGAGCGAGCGAAGGAAATGGCTGCGCTGTTTTGACGGCATCCAAGCCTTGTTGTTCGTTGTGGCTCTGAGCAGTTACGATATGTCGCTCCCCGAAGACCCAAAAGTGGTATGTTACGATGTGAGCTGAATGTTGAGCAGCGCTAACTGACTTCCATGTCTGGAAACTCTCTAGAATCGGCTGCAGGAAAGTCGTGAACTTTTCGCGTCGATCTGCACCAACTCGATCTTCAAGAGCACCTCAGTGGTAGGTTGGCTTTTAAGCGTACAGTGCCTTGACTGACGAGTTGAATTAGTTCCATGACCACACTCGTATCTCAAATCAGCTTTCCCCATTCGTTCTGGGCCCATCTCAAAATGCAACACAAAATGTAAGATTTTTAGGAAAAATAGCACTCTATAGTATCGTGCATTATAAATGTGTATGTTATATATGATATATATGTTTCCCTTTTCTGCAGAAATGCAGTGTCAAAGTTTATCACATGACAAAAAACATACGTTTTGCTTAAACACTGAATCTGGAATAAACAAATTTGAATATTATAAACACGAGAAATCAAATTTGCAATAAGACATCAGTGGTATTTGTTTGTTGTTTTTGTATTGAAATAGATAACATGAATTCTTCTGTTTCTCTATATTGTATTTATCTATCTCCAACTACCTTTCTTTTTGATGTAAATCTTTTTTCAAAGGCCAACAAAACAACCCAACAAATTTATTTCAATAAAAATTCAAATCTAAAACTATTAACGGTCCCTTCCTAGGAGTTGATAAAGGGCATTAAAAAAAAACATTAATTCAATTGTTATATTCTTTGTTGCAGCCATGTTGCTCCGCACACGACAAACAGGTCTGTCTTTTACTTTCGTGAACAGATAATCTGCCTCCCACCTGTCTTGGAAGTTAACCGGTTTCCAGCTTTCGTTTGGCCATTTTTGGGAAGGGGAAGTGTAAATTTGCTCGAGGAGACCGGTAGCATAGTTGCTAACGACTGCAACAGAAAGGGAAGGGGCGCTCGCCGGTCTACACTGATGGGCCAACACACTAGCAAAGCATTCTGGGATTTGTAATATTAGTGGCGCATGTGCTATATACTGGCGGGCCAGATCTATTACACATTTGATATGGTCTTACGGGCCAAATAGAATTACATCGTGGGCCAAATTTGGCCCCAGGGCCTGAGTTTGACATATATTCTCTGGAGTGTGCCACTTTTGGGGTGTTCCACTTTAGAGGTTCCATTGTACGCCTTTGACCGTTACGCTCAAGCGTGGCTTGTTGGTTTCTCATTTGTGCCGTGATTGGCTCTGACATGCCTCATTGCAAAGTAGAGCAGGTGATTTTCAGCGCTATGATGAGTTTTGCTGACGATTACCCCTATATAACATTGGCCTCGACAATTTACACCAGTGAAATGGTAACAAATTTGATTGCTCGTTGTAGAATTTTTTTCCCTGTTATTTCCATTTCCTTTTCTTGAGTAATCTTCCTACTTGCACTTGTTTGCCCTTACTTTGGAAAACCTCTTCAACTCAACACCCAAATTAGAAATAGAAAACAAAAGTTTCTTTTTTTTTTTTTTTTTTTGAAAGCCATTACTCTCATTGTGCTAATGTATTTTGGTCTATTTATGATATATAAAACGACAGTTACTTTTTCAAAATCTATTGAAGCAATGGAAACATTCCACTTTTTTTTTTTTTTTTGCCTCAGTGTGCTGCAGTAGAACTAAAATGTGCAAAATTAAGATAAAGAGATCCAAGTCATTTCGAGTGGTATCACTATCTTTTTGCATGGAGTGGCGGTCACCAGGCTGGCAAAGTTGGCGAGCTAATATGTTTGCATTCTGGAGACACCAGTGAATATGTACCATTGTGTTTAAGTTGAACCCTTTCCACCTTTCATCTTACAGATTCTGTTCATGAACAAAACTGACCTTTTCCAGGAGAAGATCCTCCACTCCGGAAGACATCTGAGATTGTACGTTTCCACTTTTAAAGGTATGCTTCAAGAGGCTGTCTGATCTATTCCCAGGAGGGAATTAAATAATTGTCCTATTTTGCAAAACATTGTCGTGCTGTTTAAATCCATCCCAAAAAATGCGTAAGTCACAGCCGGTGGAATACAACGTGGGCGTCTACAATCATGCGTTTCTTTTTGATTCTTGGGCTTCTGCATGCGCAGGTTCAACTGGCCACTATGGTGCTGGGGATAAAATGGCGGACGAGGCACGGGCGTCGTAAAGTCGCGACGTCGTACTTTCGAGTCCGTCGTAACTCAAGGACTTCCTGTACTGGGATTTTTTTATACCGTGTCCCCCCCCCCCCCCACTCGAAATAATTGAAATGGGAAATGATCTGTTCAAGGGTCCGACTGACACCTTATAACCTTTTCAACTGTACACGTAAAGTTGGAAGTAAGATTTTCACATTCTTAACTGACATTGCAGCACTGTGTACCTTTTTGTTTTTGACATGAAAGTGTTTCACCCATCAGAGCCCAGAGGGGAAATTAATGGCACTTGATTAATTTAACCATATTCCCCTTCCTCTCATGTTCTTCTTGCCACTGTTGACGAGTCTACTCTTTCTTTTGTAATAAGTGTTGCAAAAAGCCATGTGCAGAAGCTGGCTAAACTGAGCTCTTGGGATGTACAGTGGATATAAAAACTCAAGACACCCCTGTTTAAAGGCCAGGTTTTTGAGATAATAAAAAAACATGACCATGATTAATAGACTTTTTGTTTATTTGATGTCTTACCCTGTTTGTTGAGTTGTTCAATTCCACTGCTTCTTTCTTCTGTCTTCGCCTCCCTCCAGGAGCGGACGCCGACGTGGACGCCGCAGCTCGCCACATCACCGCCATGTTCTCGACGTGCGGCGGGGGCGATCGGCCCCTATTTCACCATTTCACCACAGCCACGGACACCGCCAACGTCCGGGTGGTCTTTCAGGTTGCCATGGAGCAGATTATGAAGCAGAACCTCACAAACGCTCAGCTCCTCTAACCGCTGAAGTATTTTAAATTACACTTGTTTACACTGCACTTATTTGTATATCATTTTAAATAAAATATTTGTTAAGACCTTTTCCCCCATTCGCTGAAAGTTGAATGCATACCTCAAAAGTCAAACCCCTTCATTAGCAAATCTCGAGCCTTAACCTCAGTGTGCATCTAAAGCAGGGATCCCCCCCGAAATTGTCTGTTTTTATTGGGGCACAGGTTGAATGAATTTTGTGAATCATCACGCTGTTCACAGGCAATGATTTTCGCTTACCACTAGCGGTACGAGTACGACACTTGGCTGCTCTAGCCCATTGACGCCTATAAAATACCACGAGGTGAAAGGAGGAGAGTAGTTTTACTTTAGCAGAATCAGAATCAGAATCAGAATCATCTTTATTTGCCAAGTATGTCCAAAACACACAAGGAATTTGTCTCCGGTAGTTGGAGCCGCTCTAGTACAACAGACAGTCAATTTACAGAACACTTTGGAGACATAAAGACATTAACAGAAAACAACAACAAACAACAATTGTGCAAAAAGATGCAGAGTCCTCAGTTCGAATGGCTAATATCGCAATAGTCCGGTGCAATGACCATTGTGCAAAGGGCACTGAGACTTCAAGGAGTGTATGCGGTTTAAAGTGACGAGTACTGCGATAATCTGGGACAATGGTTGTGCAAATGTTACAGATACTCCTCAATCAGTGTGCAAATGGAGCAGATACTACTCTGGCATGAGTGGCCACTATATGCAAATAGTGCAGCACGGCGAGACAACTACAGTGAGTGCACAAGTAATACATAATACAGAAATGTGACAACGAACTCAAGTCAAAAAATTGCCAGCTTGTTGTAATGGAATTGTAAGTTAGCTGTTCAAGAAGTTGATTGCAAGAGGGAAGAAGCTGTTGGAATGTCTACTAGTTCTAGTTTGCATTGATCGGTAGCGCCTACCTGAGGGAAGGAGCTGGAAGAGCTGGTGACCAGGGTGGGGAGGGTCCGAGAGGATTTTGCTTTGGCTGTAATTTAGGAATATAAGGTTTTATAGTGGCAACAGTTTAAGATGGTAAACCAAATTTCTGCTCGGGGGAATTTTTCTTTTAAGACAGAACATGGATTATACAGTTTACTCATTAAAACAAATATGTACACACACAAATACATTTCTAAAGCATAAAATTGAGCCAGAAAATCTGAGCTCAGCAGCTCAGTCCTCCACACAGTCTGCCAAGTCCAGAGTGAGGAAAACGTCCGCTTTGCACTTGAACGTCGTCTTGTCGCCGGGGAAGAGTTGACAACTCAATGGGTTTGGTGCAATGTGTTTTATACAGGTGGGCTGTAGAACAGAATAATGCATTTTAGTGGATACAGTAAAGATCTGTTGCATGGATAGTGTACTACATTGTATCTCGGCGCTATGATTTTTACCAAATCATTCCTACAAACTTTAAAAATGCAATCACCATAAAAGATGCCGTGTAAATGCGTTAAATCCCGGCTGACTTTGGGTGAGAGGCGAGGTACGCCCTGGATTGGTCGTTGGTCAATCATAAAACACCTACGGAGAATTTAGTCTTCAATTTGAAACAGAATCCTCTTTATTTGCCAAGCATATCAATGAGCTTAATGTTATTTTTGCAATGCGGCAGGAAGCTGAAGCAAGCCAGGGGAGAATGTGCAAACTTGAGTTGAGCACAAAACCTTAATTCACAAATGAGATTATCTCACAAAACGCTAGTTTTATTATCAAAGGCTTTGTTAAACACCAAGTTCATCATTAGTGTCTGTGCTGAACAAAATGCATCACTGTGTTGTGTGTATAAATATATATGTATATTAGAGGTGCTTAATTAATCAACAACTAATCTATCAATTTATTTCGCATTTGGATAATCGTTTAGAGACATGAACTTAAAATTGTCCAAATCCTCAGAATGTCAGCTTCTCAAGACCAAATATTCTCACATTTTCTGTCGTCCTCCATGAACGCAGACTGATGATCTTTGTATTTAGTCAAATTGAGACATTTGTAAACATCTGCTTTTACTTTGGGAAAACTGCTCAACACTTTTGCCCGTTTTGTGACACATTACGGCCCAAAGCTGAATCATCAATTTGTGCATTTCCTGCACTGTCGATCTGAAATAATATCCTGCTTTTTAATCAGACTGATCGATTAATTGAACGATTGTACACACACACACCATTTTCTTTGTTTCATAAACGTCAATAAAACACTGACCATTGTCTTCAGGCTAAAACGCAGCGCTTCCGTTGCAGGAAACAAACTTTGTGACGGCTCCGCGTCAACTCCTCTCCGGACGTATGGTGACCCCCGGATACCCGACAGCAAGCCGGACGCCCTGCCCACCGAGTGGTAGCTTGGACCGGCCGCCTGCTTGTACCACGCCTCGGTGGGGATGCAGAGCACCAGAGCGGAGAGCACCGCGATGGGCAGCAGCAGTTTAGCCGGCATGTCTGTGTTGAACGTGGAGGTTTAAAACAATGGAGCGGACCTCGTCGTCAGCGATTGTGTGCACCTTTCACCAGTTTTCTCAGTTCTTATAGACACTCGATAATCGTTCTTATGTGACGTAAGTGCATTTATTTAGACCCCCCCCCCAAACCAATCTTAACTGGCGGTGACCGTGCGACGACGACTGCTACCAGTCCGTGAATGCACTGCGTTGACACCGCTGTCGCACCCCGCCTGTTTTCCAGTTGTGTTGTCACTCGGTGTACAATAATTTGTCTCATTCAAGTTTTAATATACAGAAACAGGTAATGTAATGACAGTAAAAATCCAGAGTACATGATGAGGTGTTGTTGCTTAAATGGTCATAAATATTAGGTCGTACTAATTTGCCAGGAGGCTAATGTTAGCTTTCTGGGCGCTAGCTAGCGCATTATTAGCATTAGCTGTGTGAGCAGAGGAGGAGGCAAAGGGAGGGTTTGTGTTAAATAATTTTTTTTAAAACCGTTTGCTTCTCGCACAGGCGTAAACTTTGATATATTTAATATGAAAATGTGTTTTTTTTTAACTTTAAGGCAAACTATTGTAATATATGCCAAAAGGTGAAAAAGGTTAGATATAAAATCTGTGTTCAAATTCTCATGATGTATGCAGTGTGTGTGTAACATTTCTATTATTTTCCATGAGACCAGTTTTATCAGAGCGGTTTTAAAGACAACTCCAGTAATATAATTATCAGTTTCCTGCAATAACATTTAGAAAGTTGGGGGAAAAAAACAAAAAAGTTTAAAACTGGTGAAAATGCATCGGCCAACGTTTAAGACAATGGCGATCAAGACTTTAGTTGTGACGTTTTTTTTTTTTTTGTTAAATCTGAGTTTCAAACGCCCATAAATTAATCTTTATCCTCTAATCAAAACGTTGGTAAATTTTGAAAGGTTGCTAAACACAAACAGGCGCCATAAAAAAAGTTTTTAATTAGATTTTTCCAAAGTTAGAAAATCTGGCACTAGAAACACATGCATAGAAAAACAAAAAAAGAAATTAGGAAATTATGAGTTGTTAAAATACATGTAAGGAATAATTATATCACAGTGCTGAGGATTTGTAGTTGATAAAATTCATGAAATTAGCGTTAACGCTTGGACGCACAACACATTCAAAGGGCAGCACAATGTGTGTGAATCCATCAATTTACATCACATTTGGCCGCATCACAGAAAAAAAATATATTTACATTCTTATACCTGTAAATATTGGAATAATTACCTTTGTTTTAGAGGAGCGTTTGAGATTTGTAATGCGGGTTTTTGGTCGATAGGGAAATTTCAAAGTCGTTGGATAAAACTAGGAAATGTGTTTGCGTCATCAGTAGTGGTCAATAAGAGTAAGGTGAAAAAAGTGATTACATTTGTTATTATTGGTTCTGAGCCTCCCCTATTACACAACTTAGGAACATTACAGAGCATGTATTGTTAAAAAATAGCCGTTGAAAACACGAATATATTTTTCAACATCACGACTTGTGTTGAGAAACTGAGGATGAACATAACTGCATGTACAAGATGTTATATCTTTGCACTGATCTTTTCTTTTTTTTTTTTTGAAAAGTGCAACATCAACAATGTTTCTTTTTCGGAAATGAAGGCTGCAGACCAAAGTAACTGTAATAGCTATTTGCAGTCTGAATTATGCTATACATTTTCAAGTACCTGTCCTTTAATTCAGTATTTGGTGACACGGTGCTTGCCTTTTTACTACAGCATCACACCCCCATGGTGAGTTATAAGCAAAAAGCCAATTTCTGAGAAAATGAAAGTGAAACGATAAACATAAAATTGCCAAGTCGTCCTCGGGCGTGTCTTATTCCACTGCAAGCGGCGGAGGGCAGAGGACGTCTCAGTCCTTTGCCTAGCTGGGTAGGAACACCACACTACGACAGAATTTCAACTTCATTTTGCAATGAACGTCGGTTTATGTCATTTTCGCTGCGCTCCCCAAAACGAGTACGTCGTCGAGCAAATTGTGCCGCGTAGCGAAACTTGGAACGGGACTCTTAGAGATGTTTGCTGTATTACGTAGAGTGACTGTTATTTTTGTTGTTGTTACATTTTGAAATGAGCAGCAATGGCAGGCAAGCAGTTCAGGGTGTAACCCACCTCCTGCCGACGATAGCTGGGATAGGCACGCCCGCGACCCGCGTGAGGAGAAGCGGCTCAGAAAAGGGATGGAAGGATGGATTTCCATTTCCTGGCTGTTCGTCGCCGCTGCTAATGATCGTATTCTTCGAAGCGATGTAGCACTACGGTGCTTGAAATCTGGTCCCCGATTTTGGCCACTTTGCCCTGACTGGAGTTTGAGCTGCGGATGTTCTGATAATGTTTATTACGAGTCAAATTTATTGATTGTGGCCTCCATGTTTTAAGCTCTTTTCAATACGATTTTGTTTTTTTGTGGACTAATTTTCCATTGTTCAAAACGAAAGTGAAAACGAGCCCTCTCTCTGAGCGAGACAGGCTGTCGCCATTCCATGTTGCATTTCTGATGATTTTTCCAAAATAATTAATCTCCTTTTTCGTGGTCCTGAAACTCACCAATTTTGGCAGGCGTGTGTAGTCTTTAACCCCCAAAGCCCCCAAAATCCTATTTTTTAAATAGATTTCCCCCCCCCCCCCCCT
Source organism: Phyllopteryx taeniolatus (assembly GCF_024500385.1). Taxonomy (NCBI): domain Eukaryota; kingdom Metazoa; phylum Chordata; class Actinopteri; order Syngnathiformes; family Syngnathidae; genus Phyllopteryx; species Phyllopteryx taeniolatus. Next base: position 20,347,558 of record NC_084517.1, read on the forward strand.
TCACTTATACAAAAAGCATATGACAATGACTTTAGTCTTTAGTTCTCCTGCTACCAAAAAAGCTTTGAAACAGCCACCCCATCTTTAACTTGCATCAACTTTCAGAAATAATAGAAGTAAATATTTTCTTCTTGACGGATGACGTAAATATAAACACTTGCTCTTGGCAAAACGTGCCTTCTGTCAAAACGTATGCAAACTTGAGCCGTAATAAACTGAAATTTTACCGAATAAAATAAGTGTCAAATTGCATGCCTCGGCGGGTCCATATGTCAGTCATCGAAGATTAAGGCCACACCCTACCTCGGTCTGTCACCTTCCTTTCTAGTTTGAATTTGTGTTTAATTCAGTGATTCCTTTGCATACCACAAGAGCGAGCCTGTTTGCCACACTTCTCTAAATTGCCAAGCTGCTGATGTGGGCTGACGGTGGTGGTGGTGTCAATGATCGATAAACATTTTGAATATTTGCTGTGAAAACGGGGGTGCGAGGACCTTTTCGTCCCCGCTTGCAACGTCAATTAATTAATGATTTTTATCTCCCCCTGCGGATAACCCTGAACAGTGTGACGATGCAGTGCTCCGACTGTGGCTACCTTCCTTTGAACAAGAAAGCCAAGTTCTGCAGCGAGTGTGGCGCCAAGTTGCTGGTCCAGTCTGCCAACAGCCAAGGTGAAGGAGATTTGCTAATCGGACAGCATATGCACAATTTGAGAACGATGGCCATCATGTCAATGCACCTACCATGCTTGGAATATTCATATGAAAATAAAATGCTGGCCTGAATTAATGCCAGAAAAGCTTCATACTTGCCAACCTTACAATTCCAAAATAGTATTAAAAAAAATAAATAAAAACAATTATGGGGAGAATATTTTTGTTTGTGTTCGCTGCATACGCCGCATACGAGGATTTGCACACAGGTGTAACTCAGTGACTTGTTGATGAATGTTGTTGCTGAATGTTCTTGTTCTGTCACTTGGCAGAAAAAGGGTTGGCAAATGTGAAGAGGTTTTTATAATGTAACTAATGTATTGGTCACCCATTCAAAAATCCTGTCATTATTTTTGCTGCATTGATTATTTTCATGTAAAAGCTGTCTTCTTTAACCTGCATGAAGGAAATCAACCAGATTTGACAGACTCTACTGCTACAACACAGAAGCGCATTATTTCCGCCGATGACAAAAACGGCAACACAGAGTCTAAAAAGTCAAAGAGTGAGGATGAACAAGCCACTTGTGAGCACCCTCTACGGGACCAGAACGCCAATGTGGATCAGGAACAGCAAGAGAAACATGAGAAGGAACAGAAGCAGTCTGGCACTGCAGACCAAAGAAGAATCTTTTGCCCTCAAACGCCATCTGGGGTAACACTTTATGCAAATGAACAGCTTGGATGAAACATTGCATTCCTGTTCCTAGAGGAGTATTTGTATCCTTGCAGATGCTTTTTCCTGATCAAGGCTCCAGTGTGGACTCCGATGCAGTGGAAGACATGCAGACACAAAAGTCCGATGCAGACTATCATGCACAATACGATACTCCACCCCAACCAACACCCATAAGGTCTATCTCTTTCAGATGGTTTTCTGTTGAGGACATTAATAATAGTAACGTGTTTAATGGTCTGCTTTTCCTTTTTGGCTTTGCATTTCAAGCAGGAGCAGGAACATAGCTTCCCAAAACAGACTCACTGTTTACTTCCATGCCATCCTCTCAAACGATTTCAAATTTGACTGCAATGAAGATTCCATCTTCATCAACGCTGGACCTCCTCTATCAGAATGGAAATTCCATGCATTGCAGCTAAATGTGACCAGGTACTTCTGGATGTAGCATGATCTTGAATATTATTGATCCTTTCAAAATGATTTGATCAGGTTTCGCGATGCCCGTCCGCCACATCGCCAATGCCTCATTGAAAGAGGATGTGGTGAAGCAAATTTTGCCCACATCCTCCACCATGGCGAATCCAAGTTGCCTGCGTCAAAACTTCCACTCACTGATCAAAGTTAAAGCCTGTTCGGTTAATTGAAGACTGAGAATGTGAGTGTGAACGGTTGCTTGTCTTTGCCATGAGATTGACTGCCGACCACTCAAGGATGTACCCAACCTCTCGCACCGAAGTTGGCTCCAGTTACAACCCTAGTGAGGACAAGCGGTCTTGAAAATTGATGGATAATTAATTACTACTTCTTAATTGTCATTCAAGCATAAGCAGAAGGTAACCAGTCGGTATTACAGTAATCTCCCATTTTTCGCGGGTTTCTAAAAACTGCAGCGGGTTTGTGAAATCGGACTCCCATATTCTTTAAACACCTTGTATATACAAACACCCAGTAACTAATTTCAAAGTCTGTGTACTTGCCAGTGAAGATTCAAAAAGAGAGTGAAGGCAATAATGACATGTCTGAAAGCGCTCCCTGGGGAGGCATCCTAACCAGATGCCCGAGCCACCTCATCTGGCTCCTGTATGTAGGGGGACCCCATGGGGCAGCACGGCGGATTCAATTCTGAGCTGGCGAGTTCAACTACGGCCTCGTCTGTGTGGAGTTTGCATGTTCTACCCGTGCCTGCGTGGGTTTTTCTCCAGGTGCTCTGATTTCCTCCCACTTCCCAAAAACATGCATGGTAGGTTAATTGGAAACTCTACATTGCCCCTAGGTGCGAATGTGAGTGCGGATGGTTGTTTGTTTATTTGGACCTTGCGATTGGCTGGCGACCAGTTCAGCTTGTACCCCGCCTCTTGCCCAGAGTCAGCTGGGATAGGCTCCAGCTCGCTCGGATGTGTTGACATTTGTCTCCTTTTTGTGCAGGGATCTCAGCGAGCATGGGTTTTTGGTCGAAGGCAGTCTGGAGACAAACAAAGAGATGATGTCTGTGTCAATACCTTACAAATATGTTGTATTCAAGAAGGCGAAAAAAAATTACAAGTTTGAGTACATCTACAAACAGGATTGTGATCAGGCCAAAACCAGCAGATGCTTGTTTGTCGAACCTCGCCTCCTCATTGAAAACGGTATGAACAACACTAACTAACGCTAGCCTGCTATGTAGACTTCTGTGCTCATCAATAATGTGTTGTTGTTTTTATTAAAGGGGACTGGCATCAATATGATGACATCGTGTGTGTTAAGCCAAAAAAGACCTTTACACAACACTTCACAAGCTTTTGGTCTAACCAGGGGAAACAATTGATTGAAGGCCGAGATATTGCAGGGAAAATAATGATGGACAGAATATTTGATCTTCTCAGGACCTGGACTGACACCAATTTGAAAAATTTTCTAAAACAGCTGAATCAGTTCTTTCAGATTTATGCAAACCCATCTATTTACGAAGGAATACGTAAGAAATGGAACTACTTTAACTACAACGAGAACAATGTAAGTTCTCTCAGTTTTGTCGTAAATCAGTCCAGTTGTAGCCAAATCCTCCTAAATCCACCACTTTGCCTTTCCCAGTTACGGACTTTGATGAAGGACTTCATGTTGACAAAGGTGTCTCCTCGAGTAAATGGGGATGAAAATGCAAAGAGTTTGTATATTCAAGATCCTCTTCGAGCGGCTGTGATCATGCTCCACCTGTGCGAACAGTACCGTATCAACCTGGATCCTGTCCACCGCCTCCACCTGTGCACTCAGCTGTCTTTACCCAAACTAGACAAAAGCGCCTTCCTCCAGTACTGGCAAGATTTTTCACGGGATGTTCGTCTTCTTCCAAGGTAAGTACAGTGGCATCTTGAGGGCTGACCATAATGCGAATCGTCACGCTTTGATTTGCTTGACCTTCAAAACAACTTTTGGGAAAAAGTATCCCGAAAAGCAAAATAAACATTAGCACGAATCCTTTGGTTGCTTGGCCGTTTTAAGGCACACATCGAAAGGCATATTGTTTCTGCTATATTCATTTTGTTTGTAATGGATTTTACTGGTCTATATTGTAGCCTGCCAAGCTGCTTGTCATCTCTCATCAAAACTGTGAAACAACTTGGGAACCCCCACTGGATTGTGGCATTACCGCTCTTTCACCTCCTTGAAGGCATTGCTGCAGAGCCCTTTCAGGTGCTGACATCTGGACATGGTCTGCAAGATCTTGAAGTGGGTGACTTGAACAGTGGTCAAAGGAAGTAAGAACACTCCAACTATATGAACACATCTAACCTTGGATCTATTCCCAAATTCATAAATGTCTCATCATCTTCCGCTTGCCAGGGACCTGCTCAACATGATTAAAAAACATCATCACTTGATGGTGGTGGATCCACTTTCAGCTCGATCTGGTTTTTACCTCATGTCTCTCTGTGAAATGAAGGATTACAGCATCATCATGAACATCCAGCTTTTGGACATTCTTCGTGTTCTCGCCTTAAAGGCACCAAGGGACATCAACCTCAATAACGTCCAGGTATGTCACGATTAAAAAAAAACGAAACTAAACTGTAGCAGAAGAGTGTGGACTCCTTGACAAGCAATCACTTATTACCAGTGATTAAGGGGTCACATATGAAACAAGTAGAACACGGACTGAAACCATGTATAGTGTGCATAAAAAGTCTACACGTTCCTGTTCAAATGCCAGGTTTGTATCTAAAAAAAAAAAAAAAAAAAATGAGACCAAGAAAAAGCATTAAAACAAACACACACAACAACTCTGGAGAGAGGCGTCGATGTTTTAAGCGAGTTCGCCGCGGGAGAGTGAGCAGTTTAGTTCCTTAACTTGGAAGCTCATTTGCTCGCGCGCTAGCTCTTTAGCTCGTTGGCTAGCGAACACAATAAACAGTTAACTTTCCCTTAAGTGTCTCTGTTGCATGAATCTAAGCGCTGCACATGGAGCAAGGCTACGAAGTATCGGACGGAGCAAACACCGGCAGTCTACCGTTCTTTGAGGCCACGAGTGGTGAATGACACAGCCATTCAACTCACTGTGTGATGCACACGCTGGCTCAAAACAACAATGACAATTTATCAAGTCCGGAAAAAAACTATCGTGTCCATTTTAGTTATCAAATGATAAGTCGATATAGTAATTATCGTGACAGGCCTACCTGTCAACACATTTTGGGAATCCCTGCTCTAAACCATTGAAAATTAAGCCTGTTGCAAAATTCTAAGTAGTTCTTCGGGACAAACACAGAGTATATTCTGGAGTAAAAAATTAATCGTTGATGCTGGTTTTCATTTCAGGATCTATCTGACATTCTCTCACACATCCAAAAGAATCTCCTTGAGACAAAATACAGGTAAATTAGATTTTTATTTAAACATGGCAATATTTTATCCCTCCCATTGTTTTCTTGTGTTCTTCAATTTGCATGTTAAACTATTATCGCAACTGAATCCTTGCTAGTTGCATCTCCAAGGATTATGGAAGATTGTGCCTGATTGCGGTGGGAAACCTCTTTGAGAAGATTTGCAACGGAACCAAGTCATTATACTGCAACAATATTCCTCTAGCATGCATGAGCGTGGTTGCGTCCGTGTTTGACTTGGTCATTCCACACATGCAACAGGTATGCAAAGTGAACTCTTATGAAGCCAGTGGTGCACCCTTCAACAGAGGTGGGTTGCCAATCGAAACTGAAAAATGATTCCCTTTTAGGAGGCTCGTGGAGACGGACAGCAGCCACAAGCAGGAGAGATTGCAAAGGCGATTCGCATCATGAGAGGCTGGATGAGTTCGCATTTCAAGGAAGATTTGCTATCCAGGAGGCAACTTCACGAGGTCGTGGCTACGGAGGCGATGGAAGTGAGCATTGTGATGTTTTGAAATGAAATCGCTTGAACAAAATATTGATATGTAAATGGATATAACATTATTATCACTCATGGTACAAAAGCATCAGATATTGAAACTGTCACTGTCTGATGTCAAAGGGTAATGTGATGTGAAAGAACCACTGAATGGTTCTGAATAGATCGTGATTTTATTATGATTTGTCTGCCCTCCTACTCACTGCTCTGTTCGCTTTGTATTAACAAAGAGCGACCATGAGTCAATTAATCTTTTTATGGTAATATATCAAAGTGTATATTTTTTTTATTTCACTTTTTTTTTTCCCCCCATTTATGCCTACTTTTTTCCATTCTTAAGTTACATTGATAATGTGTCGAGTGCGAGGGAAAGCTTCCTTTTCTTGGTTTTTGCAGGTGTGGAACCGCATACTTGGCATCCGCTTCATTGATAATGAGTGTCAGGAATTGTGGAGACTGAAATTATCTTTGGATTTTGAGGGCAAGTACAAAAAGGTAGAGTATATACAGCCTAGTTGTACATCATTCAGATACTTTCTTGACTACATATTCAGTGGAATGTCTGATATGTTTTTGGTTTAAGGCAAATCCAGTGGATCAAATTCATTTTTATTGCTCAAAAATAGAGGAGCTCGATGAGTCTTTTCGACATGTCGGGCCTACTATTGAGATGTGTGCGCTCGAGGCTGTTCCATCTGTATGCCAGGTATTTGTATACTCTCTTCACGACTTATTCATGTTCAAAGTGTTTGCCCCAAGTCGCCAATATGAGAACGTAGCCTGGAGGTGAAAATGCTAAATTCCTCTAATTCATTGTGTCGACACTGTATGTCGACACAATGTCCTCCTTATCCAGACCAATTCAGTGGGCCAACTGTTGAAGAATTTCAAGATGAACGGCAAGTTCGTGAAACTTGTCTCAGCCATTGTCACAAATTCCTGGCCAAGGGACCACCAAGGAAATTATGAAGAAAAAAAAGAGACGGTCCTTCAGTACCTTCTCTCCTGGACTGCTGCCGGACAAATTTTTCAGCTATATGGTAATCCCTCATTTTTTCATTGATCAGGTTTGAGGAAAATCTACTGTTATATATGTGAGATGGGTTGATTTATTCTTTTTTTTAATTGACTCCAGTTTTGAAAGAAGTAGGGGACTCCATTTTGCTTTAGCTGCACACACAAATTGCAAATTCGTGTTAATCGATGAATCAAATCTCTAGGGGAGGAGCGTTCAAACTACAGCCCAACTGATTAATAAGCTTAAATCGGGCCGATTATAGCGCATCACCAATAAATAGACATTGGCCAATATTTAACTGATGCGTTAACCTTTTTGTGCGCGGAGATTGTATCTCGCTACTCGGCTGAGAGAAAAGGGAAGAGAAACTGCAATTTGTTTCATTCCATGATAAGCTGTGATTTTTTTTATTTTATTTATTTTTTTATTTTTTATTTTTTTAAAACAATATAACTGCACTTCAGTACCACATGACAAGTTTTATAGTTGTTTAAGTTGCATCTTTGTGAAATATGCAACTGTTAATTCCCATGTCCACCATTATGTAATAAAAAAAACTTTTACAAAGTATTTTAAAAATTTGTAAATTCTCAAATATCTGTGTGAATAAACATCAAGGTGGATACTGGTCAGCAGAACCGCTTCACAGTTCAAAAGGGTTCAAATCTGGGCTCTGCATTCCTGTGTGGAGTTTGCATGTTCTCCCCGTGCCTGTGTGCGTTTTCTCTGGGTACTCTGGTTTTCTCCGACATTTAAAAAACATGCATGTTAGGATTATTAAAGACTCTTAACTCAGGGGTGTCAAACTCATTTCTGTCGCGGGCCACGCTGTAGTTCTCCTCAGAGGGCCATTATGACTGTGAAAGTATATAAATGGTAAATCGCCTCATGTTTATCGCATATACACAACAAAGTCATGGATAACCAAGTTTGAAATCAGAAGTCAAGGATAACACTGTAGGTTTTTCAGTTCCTAGAACAAGGAGGATCGGTAACAAAATAGGCTTTCAATATTTTAACATTATTTATTACATACGACAATTTGAAAAATCATGGAAGTTGATGGACAGGATTTGCTTTCGTGGGCCACGTAAAATGACGTGGTGGCGTCGGATCATGTCTCGCTGGCCCTTGAGTTTGACATGCTAAAACTTGTCAGTAGGTTGAGAGGCAGTTTTAAAGGGGCTACTAATGTTCAATTTCTCGCCTTTTCAGGTGCAGAGGAAAACCTTTTTGACAAACTCACTGATGATGCCAGAGACAGAATCACTTTTGCCGTGTCAACATTGAGAAACATCAAAAATCAGCTTATTAAGGGTAACATTACAGTGAAGCTGCTCAGAATCCTTTTGGCAAGTCGAGAGGCCCTCTTAGAACTGCTGAAGATCGGTAATGGTCGTCTGCTTTTCATGAAAGACTGCTGGAGACATGATAAAAGACATAACGTGTTTCGTGAACCCTGTCATCACTAGATTGTCTGTCCGAGAATGAGCAACACAGGGACACTGGTAAAATGACAAGGCTTCTGAAGTGCAGAGAAAGTGAAGTTCAAGCGGTATATACTCAGAAGGAGCAAGTGGACTCCTTGCTCACAATGATCCGTCACCTTGACGAGGACATGGCGGGTACGAAGACCAAGTTGAACGTGATCAAGCATTTGCAGTGAATGTAATGTTTGTTTTATCCCTTTTTATTTCAGTTGACGTCCGTGACATGGAAGAGAGATGCCGTGTCAACATAGAGATGATGGCCCTAGACCTTTTCATGGAGGTTCACCCGTTTGACCAACTTCCCTCTGCTACGGCCGGTGTTGTCACTTACTTCAAAATAAATGACGAAATCAGACAAATGTCAGATGTCTTGTACAAGTTAAACGATAGCCACATATTTATATTGTGCTGGAAGGAACAAGGCAAACTCCTGGGCAGGGAAGACGTCATGCAGGACAATCCCGTTGAGGAAGACGTACCACGCGCAACACTGACACTTAATGAGATTCATGCCGATATTTTTAAGCCTTGCGTTGCCGCTTACACAGATATTTACACACATTTGAAGAATGGCAGTATAAAGCTGAAGGAGGTGCAGCGGCTTTTCACCAATTACAGGGGCAAGTACGCACAGCTCGCACGAGATCTGGACATCATGTGTAGAATTGACATGTCGACAGATAAGCAGTGGATCCACACCAGGCTTCAACAGATTGAGCAATATCACGAGCTCCATCTTGCCGTGGATTCAGCTGAGGTCATTATGGCGGTCAAAGGGACCCTCTGTCTTGAAGGAGATTTCAGCGTGCTGGAGACATTGTTGAAAGTTGTAAGTGTTATATCTATTTGCTATTACAGTGGAACCTTCAAGGTCAAACACAATCCGACTAGAATTAGAATCTTCCATTGCAAATAATGGCTATGGAATTACCAATACATTGAGCAATTTCCTTGTTTAGTAACACGGGATGTTTATTTCCTCAACTGTAGATCTTTTAAGCAGGTTGTGGGTCAGTTTTTGTGTTTTTAGAAGATATTAAACAATATATAAAGAGCTCTTTCACCAAACTGCTATTAACTGTGTTCATGTGTTTTAAAAGCCCAATAACGAATTCAAATTCAGTTCATTTATTGTTATTTTCAAAACACTATTTATCTAGAAATATCTTTAATTTATCCCAATAACGCTTCTCTTTGAAAATATTTCTTGGACTGAGCAGCCAATGTGTGTTCCGCTTTCTCACTTGGCAGTTACTTCCAGTTCTAATTCTCCACTCGTTATAACATTTCCAATCACACCTGATGTTCCAGTGTATTCTCAACAACTCAATGAAGGTTTTCCTCAAGCTTTCCTGAACATTGTTTGCTTCATGGTGTTCTTCTTTCAGAGTCATGCAGACTTTGAAGTGTCGGAGCTTCAGTGCATTGACAATGACTTGATAGGGGCCAAGAGGGATCTGGCGGACATCACTGAGCCTCGTAGACTTTGTTTAAAAGAGCTGACACGCAGAGGCCATTTTATAAAATGGGTAAAAGATGCACTGAAAGGTAACAACCATGAGTTCCAGGAAATATCTCAAAGCTCATCAAGGCCAGGCCGTTTGAAAAATGCTGACTACTTTCAGATCTCAAAGAGTTGAAGGTGTTTGTCGAACTGGCTTCCATCTCTGCGGGAGAGAATGACATGGAGGTGGATCGCGTGGCTTGCTTTCATGACGCCATTCTCGGCTACTCTCCTGTCCTGTATGAGCTTCATCCAGACTCAGGTTTTCTGGCCTTCAAAAACGTTTTGAAGAAACTCTGGAGAGCATTAGACAAAGACAACAACCTTCCCAAAAAAATGGTAAAAGGAAAAAAAAAAAAAGAGAGATTTACTATTACGCAATAAGATGTAGCCAAGTGGTTATTCAATGAGACAATAATAATAAAACGAGTTCTTTTTCAGCGTGACAGTGGCCGCCATTTGGAATGGCTGAAGACAGTAAAGGATAGTCATGGCTCAGTGGAGCTGTCTTCTATGTCTCTGGCGTCAGCCATCAACAGTAAGGGCATCTACTGGATCAGTGCACAGAGTGGAAAAAAGGTAAATTAACAAACTCCATTGCTGATTCCACCGCATGGCTGTACAGTGTTCCACCGCTATTTAGCCTATCGCTGGAATTCCCACTATATCGCATTATTCCACAGTTTATAGCAATTGTTTTGATGTGTATTTACTGCCTCACTGTAATACCCATGCATGTTAGAAAGTCACAGTTGCCCATGCACTCGTCAGCCGTTTAACGTTGGGAGAACAATGAAAAACATAAACACAATGAGCACAATAAGCAAGAGTTCGGTCGACCACAGACACTCGCACAGAAACTCGTGAAATGCATACTTTGCAATTTATCGTGTTTAAAAAGTGTGTTTTTAAGTGTGACATAAATATTTTTAACACCGTATGGTCTTTAAATTGCAGATTTTCACCTATTGCGGGTGGGTCTGGAATGTATGTATGTATGAAATGTGCTTTTTGTAACTCACAGGTGAGTCTCGACACCACTTTGAAACTTGAGATTCTGGAGGACAAGGAGGATAAGGAAGAGTGCGAGACGCGCTACTATTCTCTGGAAGATGTGCGGGAGCTGCAGAACAAACTGATGCTCATGTCTGGGAAAGGCGATCAGGGACAGAAGGAAATGAATTACTTCACAGAGGTACGACTGTATTTCTAACTGGGGGCACATGAACACGATGGTAGGGCACCAACAACTTAAATAAGCTCCATAAAATGAAAACTGCAGTAGTCTCTCAAAGCCCAAAGTGCTTTTGAATTGCATTTTTTCTTACAACTGACATTTTATGTGATTCAGTAAAAAAAGAAAAATTCTTCACTCAAATAAAATTGTGACTTTATAGTAGCTGTATCAATCTAAGCTTTACCTGTTCAAATGTTTCATTTCAGGTCTTTGCTGGTGTTCAAAGACTAGCGGAGGCTTTCATTGCTCTCTATGCTGCTGGAAACCCTCTGTTCAGACACTGGGAAGCTCAAATCCAGTGTTGCTCCAGTGAGAAACTCAGCATTGTGATGGACTTCAACCTGGGGGAGAATTTTAATCTTGTCACCATTGAGGAGCGCCTTCCTGACCTTTGCATGAAAATGGAGAACATCCTGCACTTTTGGTTGGATTATTTGGACAAACAGAGATCCCAGCATCACTTTTTGAACTACTTCACAGCAGAACAGATTTTCTACCTATGCAGCAATCTGTCAGAAGAACACGTTAAACATGTGGCTGATCAAGTTCTCATGATGCTGTCCTTTATTAAGCCACACTGCACTGCCTCAGATGTATCGGGTGTCTGGCATGAACTTCAAAATGAAATCCTCACCAAACCAAAAGAACAAATTGAAGAACTTGAGTTCCAGTTGATGTCAGACCCAAGTATGGAACTGGATCCTGAGGAACAAGCAAATGGATTTCAAAGGTTTGATCTGATATGGAATAATTACATGAAAGACCCGGAGGATGTTGTTCCCCACATTCTTGACATACAAAGTCTCGGAAGACTGCTTGAAATGCTGGTTGAGAAGGACGATGTTTCTGAAGAGAAAGTTGAAAGAGAGCTCCCGAAAAGCATAAAAGCTGGAAATCCAAACCTCATTGTTTGCCCTCACACGGCAGTCTTAACTTCTTGCATCTCCATTTATATGACCAGCAAAGATCAGCCGCTGCCAACTTACGACGAGGTCCTGCTGTGCAACTCCTCCACAACTTACGAGGAGGTGGAGCTCTTCCTCAGACGTTGCCTCAGGCCAGGTTGCAAAGGGAAGAAGATATACTGCCTCCTGTACGGGGAGCTGCTTATGTATGATGTTAGCTGTAAAGTTGTGAAATTTTTTCAGCGCATGAAAGTACAGAGCTCGACAGATTACAGGCTTGTTATTCTCTGTAGCTCAGAAAGAGAAGAAACCTATCTTCCATCAGCTTTCAGTCAGTACCGGTTGCAAATTGTTCCTCAAACGTCACTGGCCGACATCCAAAGGTTCCTCCACCAGCATTATGTTGTCCCACCAGATCAATACAGTGCAGCAGCTGTATTCAAAGATCGCCTCTGCGTTGGCACTGTCTCATCTGAAAGGGCTGGTGTTGGTGAGTGTAAGCTTGTGTTCACACTTCATGTTTGATTCTGTTTAAACAAACTTTTGCATGTGAAAACTATCATCCGAACCCAAACAAGCTGACTGAGACCACTAAAAGAGGTGGGTCTCCATCCACATGGGGCGAACTCTGGTGATTGCAGCGTTGAAATGACAGCTAAAAGTCGAGAGAAATTGCTAATATTTAATAGTACGAAGTATGATCAGGGCTGTCTCGCTGCCGCTTGCCACAGTCTGTGAGGCTGAATGTTGCGGAAGCTTTTCCCTGATTTCCGCTGGTTTGAGTAGAAACATTTAAATAAAATAAGAATGTTATTCAACCCAGCAGAAATGCAAATACTTTCCTGACACCATCTTTTTTTTAACTACGCTGCCTTTCATCTCATTGATTAAAACGCCAGCGTGGCCACTAAGTGAACAACACCAAATGTGCTCAGCGTATCTTTACAAATGGTCCAGAGAAGAGCACCAAACTGCATGTGTGAACAAAATACAATACCTTGATATTTCTTTGTATGGAATTGCCACATGGTGAAAAAGTATCCTTCTGATCATGATGGTTTTCAAAATTTCAGGTAAATCACTTTATATCCAGAGGCTTTACAAAAAACTGAACCACTCAGTTGAGGAACGACCAAGGATGCAATGCATTCGCTTGATTGAACCCAGTGTCGACGAGGATGCCATCCTTCAGACTCTTTTGAACGCCACAAAAAAGAAAAAACTCACTGTGTTCCATTTCGACATTACTTCATCGGTAATTGTTATGCATTTTGTTACATTTTATCCATGCTGATAGTATTGTGTTAATGGATATTTCTGCTGTTTTAAAAGGTAAAGAAAGGCATCCACGAATTTCTATTCAAGTTGTTGATTCTGCGTTACCTAATGGACTCTGAGGGTAACACCTGGAAGTGCAATGATAAGGATCTGTATGTCATGGAGTTTTTAGAAGAAACTGTCAAGCCAAGCAAAAATGTTTCAGCGCAGGTAAGAGGTTTGACAACTTGCACGGTCATCTGACTGTAAAACTTTGCTTACCTTAGGCTCTTCTGTTGTCTTAGACTAATACCTCAATCAGCTCAATCACAGACGTGTTCCCAAATATTATTTGCCGGGCACCGAAAGACGTGCTGATGCTCACAGTGAAGAACGAAGAAGATCCCAATGACAACCCACTGATGGATGACAAAGTGTTCAAGAGTGCAGCCTTCCAGCGACCATACCAGTATCTCAAAAGATTCCATAACAACATTAGTCTTGATCGGTTCAGTTATACGGACAAGGTTGCCGAAGGGTCGCATGTGGAATGTCTTCAGATGCTTCTCATTTACTGTGGCATTGTGGACCCATCCTGGGCGGAACTTAGAAACTTTACTTGGTTTCTAAACCTGCAGCTAAAAGACTGCGAGACATCTGTTTTCTGTAATTCCGATTTAACGGGAGACATCCTCAATGGATTTAAAACATTTGTGGTGGATTTTATGATTATCATGGCGAGGGACTTTGCAACACAATCGCTAGGTATCTCTGACCAGAGCCCCGGCAGTCTACAAACAGTCCAGGCTGTCCAAGGCAAGGACTTAGCTCCTTTTTTGATCAGAAAGAGATGGGAAACGGAACCACATCCCTACATCTTCTTTAATGAGGACCACTCTTCCATGACCTTCATTGGGTTTAATATTCGGCCCAATTCACAGAATGCATTTGATGCAGTTGATTCGAGATCTGGAAACGTTATTAAAACAAATGTTATGTCAAAGGCATTGTTTAATGGCCTGCAACATCAGGGCGTTCCTTTTAACATTGACTTCGATAGCCTACCCAGAAGTGAGAAAATACAGCAACTGTGCAATGTTCTTGGAATCAAAAAGCCTCTTGACCCAGATGAAACATATGAGCTTACGACTGACAACTTACTGAAGATGCTGGCAATTCACATGCGTTTCAGGTGTGGCATCCCTATCATCATCATGGGAGAGACAGGATGCGGGAAGACAAGACTCATCAAATATCTTTGTGAGTTGCGCAGGAGCGGCGTTGATGCTGAAAACATGAAACTGGTCAAAGTGCATGGAGGAACATCGTCAGAAATGATTTACGTCAAAGTAAGAGAAGCAGAAGCTATTGCTTCCATGAACAAACGAGACCACGGATTCGACTCTATTCTCTTCTTAGATGAGGCGAACACCACAGAGGACATAAGTAGTATCAAAGAGGTCCTATGTGACAAGACAGTCAAGGGGGAAAGTTTGTTAGCTGACACTGGACTGCAGATCATTGCAGCATGTAACCCTTATCGAAAGCACACCGATAAGATGATCAAAAGGCTGGAATCTGCCGGTCTTGGGTACAGAGTCCGGGCTGAGGAAACGGATGAAAAACTAGGCTCAATTCCTCTCCGTCAGCTTGTGTACAGAGTTCAAGCGTTGCCACCAAGCATGATCCCTTTGGTGTGGGACTTTGGCCAGTTAAATGATAAGACAGAGGAAATATACATTGAGCAGATCGTAAAGAGAGTTGTGGAAAACCAAAACATTGCCCAGAACTACTTCAAATGGATTACTCTGGCTCTTTCTGCCTCACAGAAGTACATGCGGGGAAGGACTGATGAATGTAGCTTTGTCAGCCTGAGAGATGTCGAACGTTGTATGCAAGCTTTTGTTTGGTTTTACGACAACCGCTCTCGTTTCTTTGCAGAGCTTGAGGAATTTGACAGTGTTCAAAACAGAAAAAAACAATGCGCTCAAAACGGCCCTAAGGAGCGAGATCCTGTAATGTGGTCTCTAATCATGGCCTTAGGTGTGTGCTACCATGCTTGCCTTGAACAAAAGGTTAATTACAGACGGTGTGTCAGCCAAAGTCTACCACCAGAGTACAGTCCAGCAAAAATAAGGGAGGAAATTACAGTTATGCAGGATTTACTCCTAAGTGGTGTACCAATGGCCGATACAATTGCAAGAAATGCCGCCCTCAAAGAGAATGTTTTTATGATGGTTATTTGCATTGAGCTGAGGATCCCTCTCTTCTTAGTTGGAAAACCTGGTACTTCAAAATCTCTGTCTAAAACCCTGGTGGCCGATGCAATGCAAGGCCAGGCCGCACACTCTGACCTCTACAAGATGTTTAAGCAGATTCATTTGGTGTCCTTCCAGTGTAGCCCCCACTCTAAACCAGAAGGCATCATTAATATATTCAGGCAATGCGGACGCTTTCAGGAAGGAAAAGATCTTGATGAGTACATTTCAGTCGTTGTCCTTGATGAGATTGGGCTGGCTGAAGACTCCCCAAAGATGCCACTTAAAACCCTTCACCCATTGTTGGAAGACGGTTGCATTGATGATAAGCCACTGCAACATAAAAAAGTTGGATTCATTGGCATTTCCAACTGGGCGTTAGACCCCGCAAAGATGAACAGAGGCATATTTGTTTCTCGAGGCGACCCTAATGAAGAAGAACTGATTAAAAGTGCAGAAGGTATATGCTCATGTGATGTGATGGTTTTGGAGAAGGTGAGGGAATTCTTCCCCTATTTTGCAGTAGCCTACATAAAAATTGTCCAGAACCAAGGCAAAGGATTTTTCGGCCTGCGTGACTATTACAGCTTGATTAAGATGGTTTATGCAGTGGCCAAAACATTCCAACGAAAGCCCACCAATGAGGAGGTCACGAAAGCCATTTTGAGGAATTTCAGCGGCAAAAATGATGTGGATGCAATATCTATTTTCAATGAAGATTTTCGCATTGCATTTGACCCGGAGAACATCAGTGCCGTTGAGTTTGTGAGAGAAAACATACAGACAGTTGGACAGGAGGAAGAATGTCGCTACTTGCTGGTACTAACCGGAAATTATGCCGCGCTCCAGATTTTGCAGCAAACGTTTTTTTCAGAGATTGGTCAGCCCGAAATCATCTTTGGATCCAGCTTTCCAAAAGATCAGGAGTACACTCAAGTCTGCCGCAGCATCAACAGAATCAAGATCTGCATGGAGACAGGTCA
This sequence comes from Phyllopteryx taeniolatus, assembly GCF_024500385.1. NCBI lineage: Eukaryota > Metazoa > Chordata > Actinopteri > Syngnathiformes > Syngnathidae > Phyllopteryx > Phyllopteryx taeniolatus. The sequence continues at coordinate 20,363,963 of NC_084517.1, forward strand.
AACTGTTGTGCTTCTGAACTTACATAACCTCTATGAAAGTCTCTATGATGCCCTCAACCAATATTATGTCTACTTGGGAGGACAGAAATATGTGGACCTTGGCCTCGGAACCCATCGTGTCAAGTGTAGGGTGCACAACAACTTCCGACTTATTGTCATCGAGGAAAGTGGGGTGGTTTACAAACAGTTCCCAATACCTCTCATCAATAGACTGGAGAAACACTACCTGGACTTCAATACTGTCCTGACAACTGCGCAGGAGAGGATGGTCGAGAAATTAACGGAATGGGTCAGGCGCTTTGTTTCTGTTGACATGACTCAGAGGTACAAGTACCGTCCTTCAGACGTCTTCATTGGCTACCATGCAGACGCTTGTGCTTCTGTGATCCATCGAGTGATCGAGAAGAGTAAGGATGGTATTGAAATCTCAGATGCCGAGCAACGAGTTCTCCACAAAGCTAAACTTGTACTGCTCAAGTGTGCCACACCAGATTCAGTGGTGCGGTTGGACTTAACAGACCTTCCCAGTGGGGATAGTGAAGATCTTGCAAATGTCTATTTTGAAGATCAGAACAACAGCTGCCTGGCTGACTTCATAGTTGCTCATACAAGACAGGAAGTCCATAGCGTTTCCTCCTTCACAGAGGTAATGTTACCATCCCAGCTCCTGATAACTCACACAGCTTTTAATCTTCATAAGTCTAACCGACTTGCTTTCTAAACCACAGGTTACAACATTCTCCAGACTTCTCACTGCACCAGACTTAGAGCCATTGGAGCAAATGTTGCAAAGTGTCGAGCTTCTCTCACTCCAGCAGTTTGACATGGAACAGTTCTTCTTGAAGGAAATTAGGTTTGTGGATAAAAGGGCTAACAAGCTAATATGAACACAGTTTAGCGATATTTGATGCACACAGTAACCACAAATACATACTGCTGTGTTAAATTCTATGTAGACATTTGAATAGACGAGATTTTTCAAAGTGTTTGTTCACAAAGGTGATTGCATACATGCGTCATTTCCTAAATAACTGAAGTGAGTTATACAACTCTTGATTTTTGACAATACAACATAATCGCAACACAATTATAGTATTGTATGTTGCGAGGATAAGTTGCAGGCTCTGGATCAGTTTATTCTATTTGTACCGTGCTGTTGAAGTGATGAAGGCAGTCCAAATGCTGTTTTCTCGTAGAAACTACCTCACTGCTGAAAAACAAGTCATCCATGACGGACCCTACAACAAGGTCCTGATCATTCAGAGTGAATTCAAAGAGGGCACTCATAGTGCCCATCTCATTGCATCTGCAAAGTAAGCAAGCACCATTTTTTGCCATGCTTTTTGTGGTTGCGCAATACTGAGCTTTGCTACCCAATCGTAGGTATTCAGCCATAAATGAAATCACCAAGATCACTCAAGAGGGCTTGAACTGCAGGGTGTTCGTCTACTTTATCACCAGGCTTCCAAGGATTCAAGGAGGGACTTGCTATGTTGGATTTCATGGCGGTATGATCACTTCAACTTGCACATTAGTGCTTTTGACGTAAATAGCCCAAGAGTCATTTCAGGACATCTTAACATTGGCAGGCCCCTGGACTTCAGTGCATATAGATGACCTCAGACAGCCAACGGACATCGTTACAAGCATTAGAACCTTGCGAAACACAGCAATTTGCCAGCTGTTTGAAACAGAGAGAAGCCAACCTCAAGGTCAGGGGTATTTATTTGTAATCCTTTTATTGACTTCAAATATGTAGCGCCGCGAAACAAATGAAATATTTTAACAGCTCTGGAGGCAGGTGAGGAGAGTGATTCATGTGGCGCGAACAAGGAGGAAGCAGAGACAAGTGAAGATGTGAGTATACAGAGCTAGGAATACAAACCTCTCATTAACCGACTCTTATCCTTTGCTTTAACGTTAAATAAGGTGTGCTGTGCAATTTCCGAAGTGTTGTTTTGTATCTTAAGTCAATCAAAAGCCAAAGCACCACTGAGGTCAGTGATTCCCAGCAATTGTGTCACTGCACATTAGCGTGAGAGATCCCAAGGCATCCCATCAGAAATGGTCGAATCAAGTCAATTTATTTATTTGACTTACTCCCTCATTGGTAGCTCAACTGAACCCTACATTAGCAAGCACGAGGCACAAGGAGGGAAGAAACCGCAAACAGACCCGAGACTCGGTGTGAGGCGGCCGTCTTCCCTGACCAGTTGGGTTGAGATACAGTAAGTGGTAGTGGAGAGGGACAAAAGCCAGGAAGAGAGGAAAACACCTTTGTGCACAGCGCAGAGAGGTTTGTCTCAGTCAATGCCGTCAACGCTCAGTCAATGTCTCAGTCAATGCCGTCAACTCAAAATCGGGCTGGAAGAAATGGGCTCGCTATGCACAGTTTGTATGCTTTGCTTTTTCTTGACCACAATGTTGTCACCATGCAGTACCAAGATGACACGGCCCTAGACACGACAGCACTGGTGCGAAGCTGTGTGCAGAGTGCGGTCGGCATGCTCAGGGACCAGCAAGGCTGCAGTGGCCGCAGCACTCAAAGACTTGAGACGCTTCTGAAGCTTCTCAGTGACAGTGACCAGGTCACAGGTATTATCCACTTACTTTCTTATGGTCTCCCTGGTTGCCATCAGTGTCCTTTACACTTCCTTACTCTTGGCAGGTGACTTCCTGCAAATTGTGAAGAAGCGTCTTTACTTAATTCTAGCGAGTGAAAGCAACTTTTCATCTTCCACAAAGGATTGGGTCATCAAGGTGGCTTCTAATGTTGATGCCTTACAAGAAGGGGGTACGTTTTGGTGAGTGGCACCCCTTCACAATGCAATATTTGTGTTTGCTTCTAGAGGGTTTGACCTTTTCTTTTGGGTCATTTCAGCCACTCTTTATGGAAGCGCATTCAGGCTGTGGTGACCCCTGTCTTGGCTCAAATGGTTTCAGTCATTGATGCTGACCGAAACCTGGACATCTTAATTAGAGACGACTGTAGTGCCTCTGTGAAGAGGCTGTGGTTACACATCTTCGCCGATGAAAGTTTCCTGGAAATTCCACAGCCATCGCTTGAGTAGGTGGAAGCAATAATGGACACCATAACCTCCAAAATAGGACTGTTACAACAGTGCTTGAACTTTGGTGAAACAAAATTTCCCCTTAAGATCAATTGTATTTTCAATAATTCAAATGATAAGCAGAAGCTTTTTTTGTTGTAAATCGAAAATGTGTAGAAAATTTAAAGGAGACAGTTTTCACAATTTGAAACCGTTTTAAAGTGTTTTAGTCATGTTTACCTCAAAATACGCCAGACTCGTGTGAATGAAAAAGGTGAGCGCCCATGAAGGCAGTACAGTGAACCCCCGGTTATCACAGTGGATACATTTCAGACCTACATAAAATGCGTGCAAATCTACGATTTAGAAAGACCATAGAATTTTTCTTTTAGTATAGTTTCACCTCTCCTACAGACGTTAAACACATTTAAAAGTATTCAAACACACTTTTCAATTTACATTCTCATCATACAGTATTTTACCCACACCCAAAAAATTGCCAGCACAAAATGAAACGAAAATGCAGTAATTGTTGTAAATACTCCTAGATGGCAGTATAGAGGACCCCCAGATATTTGTGATTCCGTATTCACACATTCACCTATATGTGGAATTTTTTGGGGGGACCGTTCCCGTTATTTGCACTAATAATAAACGGGAACGGGGGGACCGTTCCCGTTTATTTTTAGTGTTTTTAGAAATGTTATTTATTTATTTTTTTACCTGATACCCGCTTATTCGCTTTATAATTATTATAATCAATTATAAGGGAGTGTCAATTATTTGCTGATTTTTGCTATTCATGGACAGGCACCTTTCCTATCCACTGTAATGCAAAAGGTATGACTGCGTAACACCATCCTCCCTGAAGCGTATCCATCAGTTTAGTTTTTTCCTAAATGGTCAGTATCTTCGTCTGAGGACACTAAGGCTCACTACCAGAAGCCATCAAAGAGGCAGGATGCTTAAGGGGGGATTGTAGAGCTTAAAACAAAACCGTGTTCAATCCAAGCGTGAAGTTACCAGTAGCCAATCAGCCTAAACGAATGAAAATATCAACTAAGACCAACTAAATTCATTACTCCTTATACTCTATTTTAATCAGTATGTATGATTTTTGACATAAAAAGCCCCCCCCCCCCCACACACACACACATCTTATAGCAGGGTTTCTGCGATAGACAAGCACATAATGTTACGCAAAACAATTTGTGACATTGTGGGACTGTGATACATAAACCGCAATTTAATGGAGGAACCACTGTAAAAGCATTTTTAGTCGCGGACACAGCACTTCATACACTACAGCGAGGGTATATGTGGCACATCACCAAAAACAAATACTGCCCCAGCAACATCGAGTAATCAGATGTTCATTGGTCATTGAAATATCAAATTTGCGAGAGCGAGAATTGAATGTTCCGCTGTCCTTACTGCATACATTTCATTTTGAACGTGTGACCCATTTTGGAACATTCAAATCAAGTCTTAGTGACTTTCTCTCTCAAACAGCTCAAAGACCCGAACAATTCTCCTACGAAACTACTTAGCCCAAGGCAGGGCCTTTACCTTCAGCATGCCTTTCAGTGGGAGGATCAAGGACTACTTAGAGGAGCTCTGGGTTCATGTGCTTCAAAATGAAGGTAATGACCCACGACAGAAAGATCATGTTTCTTGGTCATTTTACTTAATTAACCTAGGATTTGTCTTGTTAGGTCATACTCAACAGAGATTCTTTGAATACTTTTCCAAAACACCACTGGGACAGTACATCGCGAAAGACACCCCAGAGATGCAGTCTGAGTTCTTTCAGCTCTACCTACAGGATTTTCTCTTCTTGACTATGAATGTCACCCGTCAGGAGGACGTGCAGGTTGATGTCTTTACGATACTGATCACATCTGTTAGTACAACTGTGTGCATGCATACATTCATTCATTCATACTCTTCGCATGCTTTAGCTCCTGGATATGGCTTTGAACAGCTGCGTCAATGAACTGCGCTCGCAGTTCGGTGCCATGGATGCAGTTCCGTTGCTTCCGTGGGTCCATGCTGCCTATCACGAGTCCAAGGACCGACTGCAGAACCTCTACATAATGGTCAGCCTTGAACCGCAGGTGACCGCCGACCTCTTAAGGCGTCATCAGTTCAGCGAGGGAGATGAGCTGGTGAGTTTATATTTATTGCTGTGTAGCGTGAACCCTTGCTTGTAAAAATTGTTGAATAGAAATTGGACACCCCACCCTAATTAATGTTCAGTTACTAATAAGTGGTTAATAGGTTTATCACATGAACAATGTCTTGACCAGTGTTTCCCAACGTTGACTGAGCCCAGGCACATATTTTAAATTACCAAACAAAAGTTTGACAAAATGTATAATCGCTGGCGCTGGGTCCAAATTTGGTCAATTTTATATTTTTTCACAAATCTATAGTACTGGTCAATCCCCCTGTGTGTGTGTGTGTGTGTGTGTGTTATTTTTACAAATTAGTGACCAATCTAAAGTGTTGAAATCAAGGTTGAACTTCTTGTCCATAATTCCAAAATGTATGTTTGGGGCAAGCACAACACTGCATACCACCAAACGAACGCTATACAGTAAAGCACAGTGATGGCAGCATTTTGCTTTGGGGTAGTGTTGAGACATAGTTTATCCAACGTGTCCTGGGTCTTCGCTGGGGCCTCCTCCCGGTAGGATGTACTGGAACACCTAAACTGATGCCTGAGCCACCTTATCTAGCTCCTCTCAATGCGGAGGAGCACTCACATTCTCACACACACTCATACTCCAGTGGAGCTGGTATTCGAACCGCCGACCCTTCGGTCACTAGGCGACCCGCTCAACCGACTGATCCACAGCCGTCCTTCTAATCCCAACAGCTTCACACAATGCTGCAAACCACTTTAGCGAGAGGTGAAGATTGCGGCTTGATGAAGCAGAGCAGAGATGCTGAGGCCACCAAACCGGACCATTCAATGCCTCGGCTGGGCCTAGTCATTATATCCATAAAAGTTATGAATAGAATCAGTGGCAAAGGGCAGCCTTGGTTGAGTCCAACCCTCAGGAGCAGGACATTTGGGGGGCATCTTACAGTGATAGAGAGAGTGCACAAAAATACAAGGATAAGTGTGTTTTTAAGGGGAAAGTTGTAGTAATGTTTTACTGAAAGATTTGCGTGTAGATGAGTTTGCGAATGGTGATTCAAAAATCTGCAGGGTTTTACATCAATTGCCGTGATCTTCCAGGTGCTTGACGTGTATGCTGCTCTTGCTTGCCTGGAGTATCTTGAGCCCAGACTCTGGGAGATGGATGCCCAAAGACAAGCCTGGGTCAGGCGGGTGAACAAACTCAAGTTTCCAATTGAGCTGGTCTGCTCGGAGGACAGTGTGAGACACTACCAAGACAGGCGCAAGACGATTGTCAACAGGGTCCGGTAAGTCAAGGTGAAAAGAAAGGAGTTCATGAGCAAACACGTTAATTTCTTTACTCCTACTTCTCAGAGATCAGTGGAATCGGATATTTTCTTTGTCCTTATTTGTGGAGCACTTTGAGACACAACAGAGGGAGATAACACCTTTAATTATGAAGCACGTGCAACTACTCAACCAGGTTGGTGAGGGATTTGTCTCCATTTAATGGATAAAGTCAGGCGTCATAAAAAAGGAATTACCTTTTTCTTTCTCAGGCTCTCGAGAACAATTCTGACCTTAAATGTCAGCAGCCATTCGAAGCGATGATTCGCTTGCTAAAAACCTGCAAAGATGAAGCTCTCAAAGGAATCTTCAGGTACATTTTAACGATGTTGGTTCATATTTAGAGTGCCTCCCACTGTCTCTGCGCTCTACTCTACGACTGCTCTGTCATTTTTACTCCATCCAGGTTCAGTTCGGTCCCTTGGTGCTTGCTGTGTCAGGGAGACCCACAAGATCCCATCAGTCTGCCCTGCGAGCACATTTTCTGTGCTTCGTGTATTAAAAGGTGCTTGGTTCCCTGTCAGATGCATGTCTGTCCAGACTGTAAGCAGGCAGTTCCTGACGATTTTAACCCAGTTCCCTCTGAGGACTTAAGGTTGGTGATGGCGGAGCTTTTCTTAAAACAAAAATGAATTAATTTCACTTAGCAGTGTGAATTGGAATTTAAAGTTCTACATGCAGGCATGTGAAGTCTTACTTAAAAAAAAAAAAAAAAATCTAAATATATTAATTAAACAAAATTCCATACTCCTCGCTCAGTCACCTTTATCTGCATGATGTGCAGACACTCACGGCCAACAACAAGGCGCTCTAAAGTAGCCAGACCAGCGGACTATCCAGAGGGAAGATGCATTTTCGGGGTTTAGGCATAGGTGGTTAGCTAGCAACTACTTCGCAATTGTGCTGGACAACTGCTGATGTGAATGAAGGCGCTGGAAGAAAAAGTCAGGAAAACTGATGTGAAAAAATAGTACAGAGTACTACATAGTTCCCAGGCTTTGTACATGTTTTCAGCAATAATATTCAAACATGTACAGTATGTATGTTTATAAACAAATCTCTGAAAGTTTTTTAAACACTTGTACAGGGCCTGCCCTGCTTTCATTGTCACCCTTGTACAATCTGTGCAGGATTCGAGTTGAACAGCACGCTTTGTTCAGGAATCAGTGCAATGCTTTCTTCATCGACTTGGTGTCTAGTGTGTGCTTCAAGGACAACGCTCCTCCATGCCCAGCTGTCATTCACCACTTGCTTTCCTTTCTATTGGTGGAAGCCAGCGCCGCTCCTATTCTCAGGGGTAGGACATACTTGCTTGTACTGTTTGCATCCATTTTAGGGGTTTCCTAGATCCAATACCGTATTTCCTTAAACCGTGGATCCTACTCTGTTAGACGCTGTAACTACGGTTTATATATGAAAATGAACAGTTGATTGAACAGTGTGGGTGACCTGATTATTATTATCTGAAGCATTGTGAGTTACGTTGGTTGGTTGGTTTGTTGTTTAGTTTGCATGATTGTCAAAACACTGATTACCAGGAAAGTTTGAGTGATGCAAGAACACATTCAGTTTCGGTGGACATCAGAATAAATGTTTGTCCTGAATGGAACCTTCAACCACAATAGGAAGAATTGCTCTCTGAATGTTCTGAACTCCTGTTTCCATGCCAATGTGGTATGGAGCAGATGAATGCTGCCTGGAGGAGCCACGTGTCTGTTGGCCTTCTCCACATAACATCAGGTTGTTCTTTCAGCGACAACAAATCAGTTGAGACTGACTCACCAGCGCCTGTGCAGGTTCCTGCCAACCAGCACAATCCACATGGTCGTGTTTGGTTCGACGTACAATTAATCAGCAATCTCAAGTATTAATAAACTGACCCATCATTTATAATGCCCATGCCTAATACACACATCCGTCTTTTTCACTGCTACGTTAGTTCTTAAGGCAATGTTCATATCTTAACAGCGGATGGACAAATCAGGACAAAGGTGCTCTCTCCGTTTGATGACTCAGCGGATAAAAACCCAGTGGTTAGATCGGTTGTGCTCAAACTCTTGCTGAAGTACAGGTGAGGTGCCAGGATGGCAAAACATAATTTATTTCTTATCTGTCATTATAATAGTGTTCTTAAAGCGGGGTACACACATAACAATGATCAAAGCTAACTGTTAGCTGGTTTGGTAAATACATTGCAGCTGCAAACTCTTCTCCTTGCCATTTTCCCCTGTGGTGAATGACTTGTGAGACACTTAACCCAACCAATTGCTCCTCATATGTATTTCAAGCTTTAGGTCATTTCCTAATTGGCTATCGTTCCATTTCACTCACGGAGTCCGTAGCGCGGCCCAACTCGTTGGTTGCCACAGACATAAGGAGTTGTGATCAGAAATATTGAACAGGTTTAACGTTTGGGATTGTCGACCATGACTGTTTTCTGAGCAGAAGGGGGAGTTTGTATGCATTTACCCCACTGAACCATGCCGTAAATTTCAATTCCTCACAGTTTCGACGATGTGAAAGATTACCTGCAGCACCACCTGCTGGCTGTGGAGCAGTGCCACATTTTAGAGGAAAGGGACAAAACCAAACTCTACTGCCTCTACCTAAAGTGCCTGCAGGTATACATTTTATTTGTAGCAATTCTAACTTCCTGTCGACAGAGATGAAATGATTATCATTAGGGTCTGATATGATAATCAACACAACATTTAAATTTTATTTTATTTTACCCCACAAAATAAAAACGTACAAAGGAGTATAGGGCCACACTAAAAGGAAAGAATTATCCACTGGGAGATTATTATTATTATTATAAAAGGAGTGGAGCTATTTGCGTCTATAGTTTGTGAGCTAATTTCATTGTCCCAGGAAATAAGGTTCACGACTTCACATACAGTGTTTGCATTTTTTTTCCTGTGGAAACTATCCCCAGCTATTCTTTAAAAACTCACTTATTCACAGTTTGGCTGCTTCTTCGAAATGCCCTAAGATGCCGCTAAAGCCATGTCCAAATACGAAAGTGGTACAGTAGTTGGTGTTAAAGAAGTATGTTGAAGTGATGCATCTCAACTGATAAACAAGCTTCGTATGTAAGGGAGGATCTAAGTTTTGCCTGGGTTGTTAGTGGAAGTTATGGAGAGTCTTCGCTGCATGTACATGATGTGCACTTCCAACAGTTCCGTTGCATTTTTAAAAGATGAAATCTGTAAGCCATTAATTAAAATGTTTTTAATTGTAAGATGAGTTTGAAGTGCTATTAAGCATTGTTACAATCAAAGTTTATTGTATTAATGTGGGAAATTATTAACATTTTACGCTACTGTTGAAGGCAGGGCTCACTATCCCCTGCGAATCTCGGTCAATCACAGGGCACATAAAGACAAACAAGCATTCACACCTATGAGCAAATTCTCTTTCAATAACCTAACGTGCATGTTTTTGGGATATCAGAGGATGCCAGAGTACTTGCAGAAAACCCATGGTTTCCTTGTTTGATATGTATATGCAAATTCCGCAACACACTGCCAAATAGCTAATTTCTTATCAATCCTGATCTCACATGGAGGACTCCATGTTTGAGAGTTTCCAGTTCAGGTCGGACACGGACAAGCAGGCGTGCATGCGCCGCGAAACGGCCTTCCTAATGGAGGTGCTGCGTTCGCTCAGTCCGTCGGCGGCGGAGGAAGCGGTGGTCACAGTGGAGCATCTCCAGCAGGTGGCAAGATTGCGTATGAACCTGGATTTAGCAGCGACCATCATTGCCACTGGTGAGCCATTCTCGTCGATGAGAGGCTGCGGCATGCTGTGTCATGTTTGACCAATGCCATTATGACAGAAATGCCACACGGAGAAGGTCCGAGTCAAAGCGACGACTTCTTGGAGAGTGTGGCGAACTTGTGTAACCGCAGTGGCAACAACTGGTATCGCGTCTACTTGGTTCGTAAAATAATCAGCCAACGTGGAGTGGAGTTTGCCTTTGAACTTCTCAAAATGGATGACAAGCACTGGCTGTTTCCCGAGGAAGTTCTGAAAAAGGTCTGGTTTGCCGAGATGACAACTTTTTACGACAAAACAAAAAAGCCTTTAAATCAATGGTGGGCAAAGTATGGCCTGGGGGCCACATATGGCCCGCTCTGTTCTGAAATCCGGCACACTGAGTATTTGCATTATCAAGCGTTCTGTAATATTTGTTAATTAAATGTAAAAAATTAAACCATTTTACTTCCCCTCATCTACAAATGGCCTGTTCCAGCTGTACCTTTTCAAAAATCAAATGTAGCCCCTAAGCACAAACATTTGCCCACCCTTGCTCTAAGTATGTGTTGTTTTTTGTCTTTTTCCAAGCATTCTTCTATTTAATTTGAATTGCACCCAGAGTGGAGAACCCATCATAGTTGAACAGTATCTTGTGTATGGGGAGAGCTACAAGAAAATCAGAGATGCATTCGCTAAAGCAATCACAGAGGGCCGAATGGACTGCCTAGATAAGATTTGTCAGGTAATGTTGTTTCTCTTTCGTTTCGTGTTTCCACTTGAATCTTTTAAATCTGCTTTTACTTTCACCTTATAGGACTGCACAACTTCACCACAAAGGGCAACGGTTTACCTGCTCTTGGCACTGCACAGAGAAGTAACCACCCTCTTCAGAAACGGCAGTTTACTTTTGCATCAAAATACAGAGGTAGATTCCCACACAAGGAGCAAAGCAAGTATTGGCGAGGTCAGGTGTGAGTTTTTTTTTCTTTCCATGTTTGCCGCTTCCAGCAATTCAATACCCTGCTGGATTTCATCAACACTTCCAAAGTGCTTGATAACCCGAAGGTCAAGGCCTTTGCCCGTGTTCTGGTAACCAACCAACCCGGTCCTTTGGCGGTCACTCCCGAAACATCCGGGGACTGTTGTGCATCCGTGGTGTTGGCCGTTCACCTGGCTGCCGTCTTGCTTTGCACAGACCAAAAGATTGTAGCACCTCTGCAACATCTTGCGATGGAACCTGCAACCATGCAGGTACAGTGAAACCTATTACTAAAGGTTTACGTGTTCAAAAACTGACTAAGTGTTTTGGGAAAGGAAATTAATAGCTTCCTCTGTTCACATTAGGCTACCTTCTTGCCTACCATGCCACAAGACAGGTTAGCAGAGGCTCAGCAAGCGCTGGCCAATACACGAGAGAAGATCACGTGGTACAGTAAGTACAATAAAAAGGACAACATTATGATTGAAAACAAAACAAAACGTGTTTTTCTAGTTTGAAGAGATGGAATACATGAAAACATACTAGTCTTCGCAACTTTCTTTTCTTAGCGTGTCCAAATGGTCACCCCTGCTTGGTTGGAGAGGTTTGTTGTCTTTATTCTCTTCCAAATATGTATCTGCATCTCTATTTGTATTTACATTAAACATTTTTTTCCCCTCTTCTGACTAGTGTGGCAGACCCACAGAAACAAAGCTTTGCGTTGACTGTAAGGCCCCCATCGGTGGGGAACGTCATGTCCCTGTGCTGGGTTTTAATCAACTTGGGACGCAGTAAGTGGCTGACTCTTCAACAATGAGGCCACCCCTCTCGAATTTTGACTGATAGTGCTGTGATTATGCCTTAATTTGTGGCGCCATTTTTTGCAATGCAACGTGTTCAAAGTTACTGGTCTTTTGAACTCATGAGAACAAAGGATTGGTTCACATAATTAAAAACTTTACTTTTTTTCTTTCTTAACTGCAGTGGATCCCCCTATTCGCGAGAGATAGGGATTGGGCCGGACAGCGAATATTAGTGAAAATCCATGGAAAAATGTTTAAACCCCAAAGATTCTTGATTAAGCTTATTCAAAATGTATTATTTTTTTTTTTTGCAAATAAGCTTTTTCGTGATTTGTTCCCCCCAAGAAAAAACTAAAAGAAATAAAAATTTAATAAAATAAAACATTGAAAAAAAAATAGAAAAACATTTTGAACAAAAAAGTCCCCGAATAGGTGAATCCACGGTTGCCAAATGCGGGGGTTCACTGTATACAGATGTTTTTAGTGCTGCTTTATTTGTTAGTATTGTTTATATTGTACTGAGCATCCACACCATTTCCTCTGTCACAATGTTCTGTTTCTTGGTCTGCAGCTGAATGATTAATTGACTTTACCAATTCATTAATTTTTATTTTTTATTTTTTTTGCGACTTCCATAGTTCAAAGCGTGTCCCTGCTGATGTGCTCTGCTTACACGAACAGAGTCATTGTTGACAAATTAGTGACTCTTTTGCAATATTTATTTATATTTAGTGACTTTTCCAACCCCAACCCCAACATTTCCAAATTGATTAACTCAGAAATAAGATATTTGATGGTAAAAAAAAGTCACCCTTATCGCCCAGCCCTAAGTTATCATCATATTTTTCCTCTCTGTTTAAAAAAAAAAAATTTTTTTTTTTTACTTTGAGTTTCATTGGCAGTATATAATCATTTGTGACAATGGTGTTTCACTGAATTGGGAATCTCAAAAATCCTGGAAGGTGTGACAGAAGAAACATGACAACCAGAAGTCATGTACGGTGCAGTTATCCTTCATCTTTGCGCTCGGTTTGTTTTCAGGACTGATCGCACTCAGACAGGCCACATCTTGGGCGACCCCAGTCGAAGGGACAATGCAGACATGCTGGACACCAAGCACCTTTCCCCTGTTCCCTTCACACTCATCCGCATGTTTACACACTTGGCCATGCTGATCGGCGCCTCCGACCACTCACAGGTGTCGTTCCACGAGCTTTGCAGCATGACCGCATCTGTTTCGGGGAAGATGACATTGTGATGTTCTCTGTGTTTCTTGCATTGACAGAATATCTCTTCAATCATCAACTCTCCAGTCACTGAGCCAGGTCCATTTCTACTGGCTCATCTGAAAAAAGACAAGGAGCATTTTGGTAGATGTCTGGGCAAAGGGACAGATGACACAGTCGGAGCTGTTCACCTGCTCATCAGAGGCCTCCTTGAACCCCAGCACCCACGAAGCTGTAAGACAAAACTCATTGCTGAGTCTTTCCACTGTCCACTGCTGAATAATGGTCACGCTATGTGGGGTGTGTTATGATAATTTCAACACAGAACACCACACGCATAAAGTTTCTGTTCCACCACCGATCTAGAATCCAGTCCTCCAAGACAGAAAGGTTGCATGGCCAAATGTGATTTAATTCTGTCTGACCATGCTTTCAGCTGACTCATGGGTGCTTTCAACCAATATGAGGAGAAATGAATGGGAGATGCAAATGAGCCTCTCCATCACACCCAAACTGAAGGTAGAGTTCGTGTAGATGACTAAGTGAGGTGTAATCAGTGTGAGCAGCGGCGGTGTGAAATTCTGCCACCTCCCCGCTCTCTACCCCGCAGCACTTGGACAACCAGCTGAAGGAAGTTAACGCATCCATCCAGAAGGACTCGCAAAACTCTGACAATCCCATCATGTGGCTGCTGAGTGACAATGCTGGCTTATTAATGGCTTCTCTTCGCACCAATTCCCACCTCCATAATTCTGCGGTGTGGAGCTGCAGGGAGCAAGTGTCTCTGCGGCACCTTACCCACATGGTGGACCTGAATGATGGCAAAGACACGCTGCCTGTATTGTGGAGATTTCTAAACAAGGTCAGTAAATGGAATCCTGGCCTATTGTTCTTGGCTAAAAACAGGGTTACCCGTTTGTCTAAATTGGAAGGGCCGATGCGTGTCCAATGTAGTCCAATAATATAATTTTTGATTGGGGGGATGAATTCACTAATAAATGGCTGGCATGCGGTTTTAGGCTGCTTGTCAGCTAGTGTTCGCGGATGCCTGTGCTTTTGATATATTTGATGATAGACTTGCATATTTTGCAAGTGACAGTGCTACCGGTTTTATTTTTTGTAAAATATTTCCACAAACTTGAGGCTGTTAGTATGCTGCGCGGACCCAGCACCTGTAGATTTAAGCGTCGCACCCATGTTGTTAAAGCCAAAACAAGTAGTGATTAATCGATTTCAAGCTAACTGTCGTCATTGCGGAGTGGTAAAGTCAACTTGTCGGGTTAACCACTATTACATATCCATATCTCATGCTCTTGAATGAGAAACCGTCTCCAAATTTTTGACAATGAATACGAATGATATGAACATGTTTTAGAAGGATTTGACGGTGAGCACTTTATCATTTCCACTGTCAGGAAGCAGAGCTGCGACTGGTGAGGCACCTCCCTGACATTGTCAGCCTCCAGAAAGGCCTCCTCAAGCAGTTTTTAAACGTCACCCAAGATTCATGCGGCACCATCGCCGAGTTCCTCAGCAGCCTGACTGGTACTAAAACAGCGGCTCCACTCACAGCGATGAAGCGCTCCTGCCACACTGCGCTGCGCTCATCCCAGTTGTGACTTTACTCATCTTGTGGCTAATTTGGCTCCTTTTGGTTGTTTTCATTTGTTAGTTATGCCAATGATATTATTCATACCTTGGCTATATTTTGGGTTTTAGTGATTTATTATAATTTTTAAACATTTTCATTTGTGGAATGGTTAACAATACAACCATTCCACAAATGAAATGACACAAGGCAAAATGGAAAAAAAAAAAAAAGATTTGCTGCATGCTGTCTTATGTATTTATTTTTGTTTTTTTTTACATTTTTGCCCACCAATTATTACAGATGTAGACCAGTCTTTCCCAAACTTTGTTGAGCATATTTGATATTAGGAAAAAAATCTCAGGGTACACCACCGACCAAAAAATGTAAAAAACTGAAAATTCAGGTTCGTAATGTACCTTTTGCGACCTAGTGGAAGATCATATCAAGTCATTGTTAAGCATGTCACTATACATTGCTTGCCTAGGCAGTTGTACAAAGACACATTTGTAGCAAATGAATAATCTTCAGAACAATAAAGTGAAACGGGATAATTCCCTGTGGCACATCTGCCCTGAAGCTCTCTCACAATACAGTAATTGGGAGTCACTGACGTAGACGACACTTTTATCTTTGACCTCTCTGTGCAGGTTCGTCGAGAACCTGGTATGGGAAACACATCAACACGTTCTTGATGACCTGGAATCAACTCAGATCATCATTGGCGACCTACGGTAAATCCTAAACCCTCGTTGTAACCGCAAAAATTGCGACTGTGAGCTGACTCTCGCTGAATTGTCGCTCAGATGAAATCAAAGTGCCGGCCGAGTTCTGCCAACGGGACCTCGATAGCGACAGTGACCTAAAGTTTCTGTTACCGCAGCGGCACGGACCCGGTTTGTGCTCGACCGTCCTGGTCAGCTACCTCATCGGCCTGCACAATAACATGGTCAAATGTGTGGACGATCACACGGGAGAGAAAACCAGGTGAGGGCGCTCTTTACTCACTTTTGCACGTGTGGATGTTCTTACTAGTTTCTGCAAAACAGTATGTTTAAAAGTGTATATTTTGTTTGATATCAGATCAGCTAAGAGGGTAATGTGAAATTTCAGCACTTTATTTTCCTTTAATTACTTAACTAACTCTGGAAGCTGGGGGGTGAGTGTACTGACAATTTTCTTTTGTTATTTAAAAAAAAAAAAAAAAAAGTTTATGTCTACGTATGTGAATCAACTCTGTATGCAGAGAAGAAAATAATCCCACCAGGACAGGAGTGAAGACTGATTTTCTTCTTCCCCTCTCTCAGCCACGTAGTTAGCCCTGTAGATTTGACTGACCTGCACGTGATCCACTACGAGCCGCAGAGGGATCTGATGCCCCTGGTCCTCGCCAACACCCAGTACAGCATCCAGAGGGGCCAGGAGACCCTTCACAAATACGATTTGCCCAGGATCCAGAAGCAGATTTACTCTCGTTTCATCCTGGGAAAGCCAATCATCCACCTCAATGTGAGAACAGAGCCTCTTTTTTTTTTTTTTTTTTTTTTTTTTTAATGCCGAGATCCTACAAAATGCCTGCATCAAAGCCGTATCAGTTGGTATAGTATTTATCCGCCTGTGCCTTTTACGCAAAACCAGTGTATGTGTATAGTAAATGCTACTGAAATTGCTCTCTAAATTGGATTCACCTATTCGCAGATTTTTTGGGGAGGAATCTATCCCCCATATACACATAAATTTGCGCCATTTCCCCCCAAATTCCCCGTTTATTCACATAGGTTTTTTTTTTTTTTTTTGAGAAAAGGAAATTGAAAAAGAAAATTTTTAATGGCAATTATAATGAGCATCAATTATTTGTGGATTTTCGCTCTTTACGGTTGGGCCCTTTTCCCCACGAATAGCAGCGGTCCACTGTCTCACATACTCAAACAATGATGATCTAGTAGAGGAGCATTTAATTGTTCTGCCTGTCACTGTACGTTGCTGACATCGACTCAAGCGAAATTGGATACTTTAATCGCAAAAAGCGGTCAGTCGTGCTATTGCACTGACATGTATTGTTTCCATCATGTCTCTATCCCTTCACTCCAGGGCATCCCGACACTTGTGAACAGACCCGACCGCAACTATGACATCATCCTGAAGGACGTCATAGAAAAAGTCAAACAAGTGAGTTGCGCTGCCATCTTGAAGGCATGACGCAGACGTCTTAACGGTGCCCGAGCATTGACAACCTATGCCGACAGGAGCCTCTGGTGACCCAGACCATGCTGGCGGTGGCCGTGGCGCTGCCCGACTACAGCGAAGCGTGTGAGGCCCTGTCCACTTTGGAGGTGGCCCTGGGCTTCCTGGCAATGTCTGGGGGAGACCCCCACATGCGGCTGTCCAGCTACCTGAAGGACGTGCTGCAGATGGGAAGCCAGATATCAGACTCTGTCCTCAAGGTCGCCGCTACTTTTGATTGTTTCTCGGCTGTTTGCTCACTTCCTTTCTGGACTGATTTGCACCAGCTCGGTTTTACTTTCAATAATGTCTTCATTTTGTGTGCCACAGGTTCTGAGTTTGTGCTGTTTGAAGCATTGTGTGGTCCTGTGGCAGCTGCTGACCGCTCTGAAATCAGAAATTATGCTGATGCTTAATAGGGTAATGCTTGATACAAGTTTTTATATACTAAGAAAGCAAAAGCGTGCAGTGATCTCCCGCTATTTGCAGGGGATAGGGACAGAGCCCAGCTGTGAATACCAAAAAACCGAGAGGAATTATATTTGTAATTGTAATTGCCCATATAAATAGTTTAAACCTGTGTTTCATAGACACTCACGAGGCTAGGTCGCACCGTGGTATCGTGGTTTTGGATTCATGACGGGGGTCACATTTTGTTTTAAGTAACAATTTCTTTAAGTCTATGTCAAAATACAAATGACATTTTATTTCAGTTTTTGTTGTTATGCATGAAAAGAACATTTGGTTTTGAATATTACCGTATTATAGCATCAGAATCAGAATCATCTTTATTTGCCAAGTATGTCCAAAACACACAAGGAATTTGTCTCCGGTAGTTGGAGCCGCTCTAGTACAACAGACAGTCAATTTACAGAACACTTTGGAGACAGAGACATTGACAAAAAACAATTGTGCAAAAAGATGCAGAGTCCTCTAGCACTTAGAGCAGTTCGAATGACTAATATTGCAATAGACCGGTGCAATGACCATTGTGCAAGGGGCGCTGAGACTTCAATGCGGTTTAAAGTGACGAGTAGTGCGATAATCTGGGACAATGTTGGTTGTGCAAATGTTACAGATACTCCTCAAACAGTGTGCAATGGAGCAGATGCTACTCTGGCATGAGTGGCCAGGATATGCAAATAGTGCAGCATGGCGGGACAACTACAGTGAGTGCACGAGTAGTACATAATTGGCCCCACAGAAATGTGACAGCGAACTCAAGTCAAAAAAATTGCCAGCTTGTTGTAATGGAATTATAGGTTAGGTGTTTAAGAAGTTGATCGCAAGAGGGAAGAAGCTGTTGGAATGTCTACTAGTTCTAGTTTGCATTGATCGGTAGCGCCTACCTGAGGGAAGGAGCTGGAAGAGCTGGTGACCGGGGTGCGGAGGGTCCGAGAGGATTTTGCACGCCCTTCTCTTAGTTCTGGCGGCGTGCAAGTCCTCAATGGTGGGTAGGGGGGTACCGACAATCCTTTCAGCAGTTTTGATTGTCCGTTGCAGTCGGAGTTTGTCCTTTTTTGTAGCAGCACCAAACCAGACTGTGATGGAAGAACACAGGACTGCTTCGACTACCGCTGTGTAGAACTGTCTCAGCAGCTCCGGTGGCAGGAAGTGCTTTCTCAGAAGCCTGATAGACCTCAATAAGTGGACCTTTGCTCACAAAAAAGATTCTTTGCGGCCCTTTAATAACTGCACTTGTTTGGTTTCCAAATATGGCTGTATCAAGACAACACTTGGATTTGATCCTCACCGCTTCCCCCACAGGATCCTTTTGAAAAAGTCTGCGAGGAGTACAAGCAGCTCCTGGGCGAGAAAGAGCGCCACCTGCTGACGTCTTTCTACTCCGGGTGCAACACGGACACGTTCCTGCTGGAGCTGCACAAGTTGCTGGTGTTGGAGCTTAAGAATCCCACGGCACCAGATGAGCTCAAGCCATACTGGAGGTACTTCGGTCACCTATGCCAAAGCAGGAGGTTGCGCTTTCATTTGTGTTTGTGTGCACAGTGTTGCGCAACCTTTATTGAGCCAAGGCAAATATTTTCTATTAGGAAAGTCTCACCACACAATACCAAACAAAAATGGCACCCAAAAAATTGTTTAGAATTCCCTATATCAATAATGAAAACCGTAAATGTAAAACCAACTATAATCCTGAAACTTTGATCACTTCCCGTGGCACATGACTCACTAATGTGCTGAGTCAACACTGGTTGGGAATCACTGGTGTGAACGTTGTATTTTGGTTACAACAACTAGCACAAAGTTGTTGTTTTGTACGTGAGTGGTGTCCAACTTCATCACTTGATGTTTTTGTCTCTTCAAAGCCTGATTTCGATACTGGACCCTTCCATGGAGGACAAGTACCCGGGCCTCGCGCTTGACATCCACCTTTCTCACTGTGTCGAAACCTGGAAGTTCATCAACGGCATCAGGCGAGATCGTATTCGCAGGCAAACTGTATAACAGGGGAGCCTTTTGTGCCATTAAAAAAATAAAAAATAAAATCCTATATTGCATTGTTGTAATCAGACAACCCTCAACAAAGTCCCCCCAAAAATTTAAAAAGCAAAACAACACAGATTTGATGACGTAACACACAATGGTGGTTTTATTGGTGTGGATTTTTTTCGGTTGAACTCAAATTGTAACACTTTTCACTCTGGAGAGCAGCATGGTTATTAGTGAGTGTTTTGCATGTCTGCATCACAGTTCTGAAATTCTGGGTTTGATTCTTGGCCAGTTTCCTCCCACATTCAAAAAAACATACTTGTTAGGTTCATTGAAGACTCTAAATTGTCCTTCGGTGGGAATGTGTGCGTGAATGGCTCGGCTGGCAAGGTTGTACCCTCCCTCTCACCCAGAGTCAGCTCGGGTAGGTTCCAGCTCACCCACACACCTCACATGGAGAAATGTTGAAGAAAATGAATTGAAGGATGACTCTGTTGGTTCCATTGTAGACTGCACAATCACTATTGCCTTGTGGGAACATAATCAATATTACACAAATAAAATGTATTTTCAATGTTCACGTGATTGTGTTTTATCATTTGTTAAAGTTGCACTCCAGCATGCTGCTGTATTTTTTTTCCACAGACCTTACCTGGCCAGTCTGGGCCAATCTTTACTTTAACACTTCGGGTTGTTGTTGTTATTACTTTATTATCAAATTAGTGTATTTTCTGTAAATGACCCCCCCGCCCCCAAACATTTTACACCAAATACTTTATTAATGACAAATTTAATTGTTCTTCAAAAATGAGACAGGGTTTTATCCCTAAAAAGTGTATTTAATATTATTGTAAGCCACTGTAACATTATTCACAGTTGAAACATCAACACTGCAATTTAAACATAAGAGTATAAATTACGTAAATAGTGATTCAATTGAAATGTATTACACGTAGGTTAAATAAAAATGGTACCTTTTTAAATATTTTAAAAACAAGAAGTTCTTAAATGTAAACGTGTTGAACTTGAAAGTAAAATACAACTGTGCTATATTGAGAGAGTGATTCTTTCGCATACCTCTCGAGGGAGCCCACTGACCACTAGAAACATTTTACAGTGAACTCTTCATTTTCCCGAGAGCTATGTTTGCAATGATTTTTCTGCATTTTTATTTGTTAACGTGGAAATTATTCCATCAAGTGGACAACATGGATGGGAGCAGAAGTTCAGTACCATCATTAACCTTCTGGAGCCGAGAACTTCCCGTGTTGTGGTCATGAAAGTCATCAAACGTCACCGACGTGGATTGTTTGGAACAAATTAGCATCACCCATCGGTCCGGTATACAAGGTTCAGGTTTTGGTAGCAATCGTACAAAATCTTCAGGACCCCTAGAAATTGCCGAAAATGGCCACTTCATTCCCAAAATAATGTGATGCCTTGAGCTAACTAGCAGAATTACACATTGTGTATGTCAAACACATTGCTTTAAGTACACTAGTTTAATGCTAATGCTAACACATAATGGGAAACGTATTTAACCCTTGAAGCAATTTATATTATTATTTGTAAAACATTTGACCACAAACGCTGCAGCAACACCCACACTTTTCCAGTTTTTTTTTTTTTTTTTTTTTTTAAATAGCGTCATAGAATGTGATAGAAAACATGAAAAATAGTTACATTTTTCATTCTTATGACATTTAGCGGTACCCATAGTAGTAATGTTTAATTGGCCCTTGGAAAAATGTCTCCCTCCCACATTAGGCTTTCTTCGATTCAAAGTTTGAGAACTGCAGCTTTAAGGTGGTGTATAAAGTAATAAAGCCCCTTTTCCCCCCCCAGAATAACAGGTGACTTTTTTTCAAGACGGTATTTTTTATTTTTATTTTTTTAAAGAATAAAGGTGTGTTTTCCAGAATGGAGTACCTACTATTACAAGAATAACATTATATTTTTTAAATTCACTTGTCGAAATATGACTTTCTCATGAGACACTTTCAAAATGATATCCCATCACATAATTTTTTTACCCTTAAAAATGGGTAACTTTTTGATTCTATGCTGCGTAGGAGTACACATGGTAGTTGTGTTTAATTGATGTTAAGAGTAATGTGTTGGAGGTGGGTCCTTGGAAAAAATGTCTCCCCTGTAAGCGGTCCTTGGACCCCCAACACTTGAGAACCCCTGTTATAAGATGGCGATGTCACTCTCCACCTTGACATTTGACCCCGCTATTCCCTGAGCCTCTCTTCCTACCTCCCCCCTCAGCGCAAATACACAACACCCTCTCCGGTTGCACTTGATAATATTTATCCTCCATTTTAATTCCACAGATTGCGGCGTGGATTTGGGGGAGAGAGCGGCAGGAAGACCTTGAGCCCCCTCGCCTCCACTTGGGCTGAGGTGTGTTCCTGTGCGAACCCGAGACAATTCATATTCTCTTCGAGCGGTGCGGGACAAAAATAAGCAACGTGGGCCATTAAGAGCTCCGATGCAACATACGCTTGTATATTTATCCTTGCGGTGAAATGTGAAACGGGCCACAGTACACCTCTGTGTGGGATATATGAGGGTCGGCTCACTGTTGAAATGTTGAATACAGCCATGATTATTATTATTATTTATTTTTTTTGACCACCATAACATGTCACCAAAAATTGGAATGTATCAAGGCCGCATTGCATTTCATCTTTGAGAACAGTTTGATTTTAAAACATTTATGTAGGCCACTTATTTGACTTTTATATGCAATACATTTGAATTGAAGGTTGCGGTTGTTTACTGCCCCTTTTTTTTTTTTTCCACAGAAGTGCCGAGCTATCTCCATAAGTAGACAGTCTACTTGCGTGGACTGATGAACGTCAAGGCTTTTAGAGATACTTTTGCGACCCTTTCCAGCTTCATGCAGCTGAACAACTCTTTATTGTGCGTCAACAATGCTTCTTTAGCATCGTAAACTCAAAACCGGTGAGTTTATTTTTTGGATTATTATATTAGGCAGCTCCTCCAATTTCATCACATTGACTGGACTCCAGTTTGGCTGACTCATGACTTTGCTTAGCTCCAAGAGAAGTCATTAGTCTAGCGGTTTACATCCTTTTTCCACCCTGTGCTGTGAATGTTTATTATGTCGTGTCCAATAAAACCGGGAAAACATATAGTTGTGTTTAGACTGTTTTTGACTATTATTGTGACTTTAGATCACATTTTATGACCAATTTATGCAGCAATTCGTTCAAATGTTAAAAGCGTCTCCACTGCTCAATTTACATGCTCGTGTATATTTTCTTTAGCAAGACAGCAGCAATATTTCCAGGCTAGCATCCATTTTTCGTCCGGCTCGTTTGTGATGGCGTGTGTGAAATGGCTGAGCGTTTATAAATATGCTCAAGTGATGCCCCTGGCTTTGAAAAATAGCCTGTTTACGCTAGCTCGCAACGCCTGTCGTAACGAGTTTCCAAACTGTATACGTAAAGCTGGCGTAATCAACTAAAGGCTCATTAGCATGTATCTAGAATTACATGATATTTAGCCGGCGATAACAGGAGTTTCGCGTGTAATTAACGGTTATTAATGGGCCTAACGACTAAAATTGATGATGTTGCTTTCTAATCCAACTTTTCCACAGATGACGTGGGACACGGTGGAAGTGAAACGCTCTAAAAGTGGGTATGATTTGGAGTTCAACCAAAATGTGGGGGAAAAGTACCCACTCAAAAGCCATACAAAAACCCCACAGTTCAAACTGCCATCTCGGACATCCGCGAGACTTCAGAAACCTTCGTGGCTGACCGTGTCCTTCTACTAAAATGTATCTAACCCAACTATTTTCATTTCTTGTTGTCTAGAAAAACATTCCGACTTTCAATCTTGAGGCGACGTAATGCCGCACGGCTCCCGCAGAGTGAACGAAGAGGCGGAGTTTTACGACACTTCTCAGACAGTTCAAGAGAGTTAATAGATTTGTTGTCAAGGTATTTTCAACTCTTTGAAGTGGTTAATAATGTGTAAACATAGCAGACGGCGTGGGGACAGAACAATAGTATCCGTTTGCGAAAAATGTGCTAATGACCATATTTGGATATACGAGGTTTCTGCCCAACAGCGAAGATATGTAAAATGTTTTTTTTAGTCATAAAATAATCATTCATTCTGATTTTTGTGCTATTATTTATAATGAATTTACTGTTATTAGTTCGCCAATTATTTTATAAGAAATAAACAAATATATGTAAAACTTTATTTGACTATTTTTTGACATTTCTAATGAATTTGTTTGATAAAATAATTTTTTTTTTTAAATCAACCAAGTATTTAATGAGATAATTAACAAATAAAAGAGGCATAAATAAAATTTTACTAAGCTATTTTACTATGATTATACTCGATGACACATTTTGAGTGTTGAAATGTTACCTAACAGGTTTTGGGGACGAGTTAATTCAAAGAAAAGAGCTTTGCAAGGCCCTTGCAAGTTTTGACTCGTACGGGGGTGACATACAACTGAGCATCAATCTTGTACTGTTTGTTATTCTATATTATTTGCATTTTTTTGTGTTAAATGTGGTGCCTGCTTTACGTCATGTGATGCCCTCTTTGACTCATCCATCTCCGGCCGGATCTTCTGTCATGATAAACACATTGACTTCATGCCAAGGTGAGCGCTAAATCTTTTTTTTTTTTTTTCCTTCTTATGCTGATCTAGTCAAACACGCACTGTAGGGAATCTCGCGGAAAATATGTAACTCCATGGTTTAAGCCTCAAGTGGACACTGATGAAGCATCTGATAGCGCTTCCATGTTCCCAGGGCGTATCAGTGATTGATAGCCGCGCGCTCACAGTAAAGAACTCCCTCATTCTTAACGCTCGAGGCAACCAATCGACAATTTGAGCCATTCGTTTTTTGTTGTTGTTGTTGTCTGTGTTGAATAAAAGTCGGTGGAATTTGCTCGAGAATATTCATAAAAGAAAAAATCTAAAATTGTCATCTTTATTTTTAAGTTAGCCTAAATAGCAGTGTTACACACACACACACAAAGAAGACATTAGTTCCTAGCAAGATGTTCCATTGAAAATAGCTCTTTTTTAAAAAAAATTTTTAACCTTAAGGCCATATTTCTATTGAAAACCAGACTTTGATGGCTGGCTGACAGCGCCGCGCATCTAATTATCACAATGCGGGAAGCCACAAAGTGATGTCCTGCGAGTTCTGTTGAAAAGCGACGGGCGAGCGAATCTACCGAATGCTCCACTGCGCCGCCAATTCGAAAGAATTGAAAGGGGCTATTGAGAACGCCGCGTGCGCCGGTCACGTCGTCGTCACCCTCCCGTCGATCAGGCGCGTTTACTACAGTGGCTCATATTCCAGTAAGCGAGCTTCTATTAACAAACAACAGAACGAGCGGCGGTGGACAGGGACGTGGAAGAGGTTGTCGACACCAACGCGGTCCGTCGACGGACTATTTGCTTGCCCGTTGACAGGCGACGACGGCTTGACGAGAAGTCGTCCGAGTTAGCTTGGAAATGCTCGTGGGCAGCGTGTCTGCATCCGGATGGCGACGGTATAAGTCTCAGAGGGAGGAAGCTGCGTACGAGTCTGTCAACGCCGCAGCTCGTCGGGTCCTCTGCGCCCTCGTATGAGGAACGGATACGTCGGCCCAATTCTGCCAGTGAGGGACTGCCACGGGCCCCATCACTGAGCGGCAAAGCATCAACACCGTGCATCTGGCATGTACGCCATCTTGAACCCGTGTTGCGTAATCGACTGTATTCGGTAGTCGCGTAAGTCGACACAAACAAACATTCGCATGAAGCTCATCAATAGTATTCGCTCACGTACTAGGCTAAATAACAAGCTAGCGCAAACTCGGCAAACGAAAATGGCCACTCGCACGTTACACAAATGGTATCAAGTCATTAAAATCAATTTTGGGAATTTGCACACAATAAATGTTAAGGAATACAGGCAAATTGTAACGGCAACGTAAACTACACGGCACATTAGTAGCTGCATGGAGAGAAAAGCGGCTGTGTGTTCAAGGGAAGAGCCAAGTTTAGCCTGGGTTGTTAGTGGGCATTAGGGAGAGTCTTTGCAATATGTGCATGTACTTCCGGTGCATTTTTATTTTATGTTATTTTTTATTTTTATAGCAAATCATCTGTAAGCCATTTATTTTTAAGGGCAGTGTTGCAAGATGAGTTGAAAAGTCAAGTGTTCTGGGATCATATTTTGCGGTATATGAACAGTTTAAACTATTAATAGACGCAACGATAAACATTTTTTCATCAATTACTTGCTGTTGGACGATTTCAGCTGCTTTCCTGCATTGCCTCTCCTGCAGTACCCCAACTGGTCTGTTGGTGGCAGTCTTGCTCCATCTACCGCAAACAGTCCCAGGCTTGAGTCTGGTGGACTTGCAGACAGTAAGGCATTAAGATGTAACAGCCGATGGAAGCACACCTCTTATCCAGGCGGGGGGGGGGGGGCGGGGCGGGGCGGTGAGGGTGGGTGGGTTAGACACTCAATGCCGTAATTAACATCTGACCGGGCCTGCATGGTTCACAAGCTACGGCCAACATATGCGCGTGTCAGCATTTATTCCATTGCCTTCATAGCCAGCTTCTGGTCCATGTCCTCGTTCGTATATGCGCGTTGTCCTCACTTTGCCAAGACAATTTTTGCACACTAATAAGACAACTGCATGTTACTAGTAAGGCAAAATTGTGCACTAGTTGAAAACTGTGTGGTACTTGTACTATTAGTGACATTATAAAAGTCGACTAGTTAACATCGACTGCTTCACTAAGTACAGTAATCCCCCCCAAACAATAATAAAAAAAAGATAAATACATTTGACATATATTACACAAATTATAAAAGTCTTAAATGAATAATAATTATTATTATGAATAATCATTTTGAAAGAGTTCTCGTATTTTACATTTCCACATTTGCACTTAAATGTGGGCTTATTAAGGGAAATTAATAAAATGAATTTTTTTTTTTATTTTTTTTTTTTACACAAATTGACTTTTATATTAAAATCGATCCAGTTTACCTATAACTTATCAGGTTAAAAAAAAACAAAGGTTCTCAAGCTGCTGCAATCAAGGACAACACCGGGAGTTTAACCTGTGTGGTTTTTTTTTTTTTGCTCGCTGAGCACCCCCTTCATAATTCACCCCCCCCCCCCCCCAAAAAAGAAATTGTCCCCAAGTGTGGTTTTTGCAACATTAAAGAAGAGACGCTCTTATTGAACCTTTTTTATGTAAAAGTATAATCACGCACACCGTTTACGATTACATTTTTCCCCACTCATGAATACTCCCCTGGACACACACACACACACACTCTCTTGACTATTTGTGCGACTGACCCCAGTGAGGGTTGAAAGGTTATCAGGCGGCACTCCCGTTCTTCGAGATTTCACCGATAGCCTCGAAAAAGACTGACCGAGGTTCTTAAATGTTGACGTGAGTCCAGAACAAATTGCCCCGCCATGACACAAGTCTCCCCCCCCCTGTCTGTGTAGTTTATGAAGATTTTTTTGTGTATTTATGTTTGTCATTGAGGTGTCGTCAAGTTCATATATTTCCCGAGTAAAGAATAATGCACAGTGTTCACAGAGTTGATGCATACGAGGCAACCAATAAACAAGCAGTCATTTAATTAGCATCACATTTGTAACTGTCATTCGAGGCTAAGCAGAAGTTTAACAGTCTAATATTAATACTTTTAAAAGCAGTAATGCACTCCTCAATGTAATACAAAAGTAAAGTATTGTACAAACAGTATAAAAAAAATAAGAGTAACATCTGTAATAACAAAAAAAAAAATGTGCGATATTGCAGGGGGTAACAATCTTCATTGAAAACAAAAAACAAAACACTTTGCTTTACTTGAAAAAAAATAAAAAGGACCTTTCTAAAGTGACCCTAAACTTTTGAACAGTATTGTAGGGCTGAGTGGGGTAAGTGGGGTAACTACAGTGAGGTTTTCGTGCAAGCTAATGTGTCAATGTATGTTTCACAATCTTGCCCGCATACAAACAAGCAGATTAAATGTGAACATAACAGTTTTGGTGCCCATGCATAGGTTGGTTGCTCACTGGACAGGGGGAAGTTGAGCCATCTCTCTTTTTCCCATCCCAACTTACCGCAGCTTCCTCCCTCCCCTTTCCTCCCTGAGTAGACTCCTTGTATTTAAATAAAAACCTTTTCTGCATCGCTAAGTCAGAAATGTAAAAAAAAAATGGCTATTAGGAAAGTAGTAATTGGTATTTTCACAGGTTTTGAAGCAGTGACATACACATCACCGTCCTTGTACTTCCGGTACAATTTTTGCAAAAGTTTGCGTCGTCCACAACTACATTCAAGGGATGTTTTCCCCTGGATAATATCTGCAGAATTCCAATTTTTACAAGCTTCAGACATTTGCCAAGCTCCTCTTGTGTACATGAACACAAGATTGAGGACAGCCAGCGGGTTGGCCGTTTCATTGCTCATAATACGAGCAAAGATCATTTGTGGAACAGTAGTTGAAAACCTCCTTAAGCGTGTGCGGCGGAGGCTAAAAGTTGGCCAGCGTTAAAACAGCACTGCGGGCCCAAGGTGCCATTAGCGGCCGTGCAGCAGCTGGAAGCGATTCTGAAAACATGGCGTTGGAGGAAGAGGAGGAGGAGGAGGAGGTCCCTTTCAAAAACCACACAGGCGGTTTCGACGGGGTTTTGACACCGTTCTCGTCAATTTACGACTAAAAAGCTTCACGTGGCCCCGGTGTGACTCGGGATCCAGCAGCGGGGGAGAGGGGGGGGGGACACGGAGGGCGAAATCAGAGGCGTGCTGCTACTGTAGCGTACTGTAGGTGTTTACGGCCTCGTAGGATCCCAGAAGGAGAGCAAAAGGAAGGACATCTGCTTCCTGCATCCAACGAAAGTCGGATCCTCGATTTCGTCAAGGCACGCTCGGTTACTGCCATACTTATAGTTCATTATATTTATGGAGTACTCGTGTTTTTCATACAAATATTTACTGTCATCATGACCGTACTGTACTAGAGTAGGGGAGCGGACTGTACGGATTAGAGTTTAAATTAAAGTGAAACACTAACGAAATAAATATTTAAAACCAAACAGTTCTTACAGATTAAATACAAATGTACTTAAAAGTTACTAACAGTACTTGCTACTTAAATGTTTAAGACAACTGAACTCTACGTAATAAATGTACTGTATTGGATAAAAAAAAAGAAGAACATTTAATTCAGTGATTTTTGATGATTGACTCGAAGAAGGTGTTCCACATTTTGGGAATCCGAACAAACAAGTAAAAAACACGTTTGTACACCAGCTGCACACAACCGACTCCCGGATGCGCTCAACACGCAGACCGGCGAACGGTTAGCTACTTAACATCCTGCTGCTGTCCTGAGCCGACAACGACTAACGTTACACTCTCGTTCGCTGCTTCCCATGTCACTCAACAGGCCAGGCCCCGCCTTTTAAAGCCACACGCATTCAACGCCACAGATGCTACGGTGTAGAATGTGAAGATGGCGACCCCAAGTGTGCAAAAATAATACCTGCACCCCACATGCATGTTTTGCATTGCTATTGTGCATGAATATAGAAAAGATATATCAATCATACAAATAATAGGCTTGCTACTTTTCAGATTTTTGTCTTATCGCGAGGTTCTGGGATGTAACCCCCGCAATAAGCAAAGGACTGCTCCATACACAGATGTGTCTTTCTGTACAATAAAACAAAAACAAGTACAGTACATAAAAACTGTTGTGAACACAGTGACGCTTGTGAAATCCAAAGTAAATGGCCTGCTCCAAACTAAGTGGCCGTTATTTAGTGTTAAATTCAGCACATCAAATAGGCTAAGAGTGAGATTTCATACATCACGTGCCACCTTATTATCCAATTCTACAATCGGGTCCACAAGCCGTGGACTGAAATGAGGGCGGCTGCATCCAGTTTGTTGTTTCCATCTCTTGGCGTGATTAAATGGCCCTAATGGCACTTAAGTGCACCTCGTTCCCTTAATAGTCCGGCCAGCTATCCCGTCCGCGGCCTCGGAAAATGTCTTGAGTATCTCGGCGATATTCATCTCCAGCGCTTTGCAGTCCATTTGCGCGAGGCTGAGGTGGTTAAGAAAGCTGCAATCTTCTAGACTTTGTTCCCCCCGCAGTTCAAGTTGCTCGGACCTTGCCGCGCAAGCGTGTCACCGTATTGATTTGGCACCACGCGTGAATTACGACAAGGCCCACGGCCAACGCTATCAAAAACTGTTTTCGTCTATAGGCGTGAGTCTTGAGGTCAAAGTTGCGCATCAGCCACTACGGTGGACAGCGATACAGAAGATGCGGATGACACACTTGCGTCCACTCTCGGGACTAATGTGCAACTTGATCGAACTCACGCATATAGCAGACGACAACTTTTCAACCGCTCTCTACTGTAGTCACTAATGCACAACTGTTGACATCAAGACGTAGTATCGAGGAAAGCAGCTTAGTGTGGGTGTTGAAATTCCATCCTGCAGAATTTTGGTGGGAAAAAAAAATAAAAATGCATAAAACCTGTTGGACAAACAGTCAGTGTCATGTTGTTGTTGTTGTTGTTGTTGTTGTTGCTGCTTCCGATTGAGTTGCAGCCCCAGTAGCTATGATACATCACTTCTCATAACCGAAACTATTGGAACAGTTTTTTTTTTATTTTTATTTTTTAAACAATTTCTCTTGAAATCCAATAGCCATCGAATCGCATTATAATGTGCGGCCCACCCTCAGCGTCCGACCACTGACCCGTTGCGTCATCCTGACAGATGCTGCCGGAGCGAAATCCCCCGCGGGGGCCTTTGCTCAAACCAGACCATATTTCATATTTCAAGACCATATTTGTGTGTCGGGGAAGCCCCGCTGATTTGCATTTATGGACCGTGGCGGCCTCATTGTATGCGGCCCCTTTGCATCGCTAAAAAGCAGACTTCCGTCTCCTCTGTTCGTGTGCAAATCATAGCTATCTGCAAACCTCGTTTTTTATTGCCTTCACATTTGTGCAAAAGAAACAACGTTCCTGTAGTTAGTGGGAAAAACACAACACGCGTGAGATTTTGCTTTCTTTTTCCAGGCGGGTGGCTCCGTGTCATCCTTTCAGCTCGCTAAACGCGAAATGCTCTTTAGCATGCGTTACTCAAGGAACTTTGACAACAGCGTGACTAACGGTGAATTGCAAATTTGACAAATGGCGGAATTCAGGGATCGACTGATACTGTCTGCGCCTGCAGTGAAATCTTAAGACTATCGAGACATTCCGGAGAACTAAGACAAATATTCTTGGGAAGATGTTGAATTTGAGCGGTGTACAGTGGACAGTTCATTTAAACGTGTTCAGTTTAACTAGTGTAAGTCGTCTGTCGTGCCGAACGCTTCCCGGTGTTGACGAGCGTTTCCGCCGCCCGGGGAGAAAACGACGAAGGGACGGCCCGCGTGCCTCGCACGCATGTGCGGGAGACATTTGCTGTATTTTGGAGGGGGCGAGCATATGAAAGTCCAAATATTTTCCTAACTGATTTTCTGTCAGCAACATTCTCCAAATTGCGCATTTGATTCATTCTGTCATGAATGAAAAGGTCCTTTCTTTGGAAGCTGGTCCAAGCGAGACCAAAGTGGACACCGGCGACAAACACTAAAGACTTTCATGCTTGTTATGTATTCATATATAGAAGATTTACGCATTTGTTTATTTTTCTATTTCACTCAGATTATTTTTCAGTTGATTTATTTATTCTTTCAATTATTCATTTATTCATACATTTATTTGTTGTAGTTCCACTGATTTGTTGGAAAGGTTATTACTATTATTTCATTTTGTTCGTTCGCTGATTTTTATTCAATTTTATTATTTTGTCATTATATATATAAATTCCACAGATTCTGTTTTATTTTTCACAGATGTTTTTTTGTCATAGATTTATTTTTATTTTTATTTGTAATCTTTTAATTTCTCAGATTTTGTTTACACAAGGTTACCTGATTAATTTCATGTTGTCATTTTATTTTATGAGGTTTGCATATTTCTCCCTCGGCTTTTAAATCTAGTTAATTACCTTTGGTGTAATTTATTTTATTGATTATTCTTTTTTTAATACTACTGATGTTTTAATTTTAAGTTTTAAAGATTTTTTTTGTCACAGTCTTTTTTTTTTTACTGATTATTATTATTATTAATTTTTTTGTATTCTCTCTATTTTTCTCATATTTTATTTTCATAAGGTCACTGATTATGTACGGCGTATGTATATCAGCAAAAGTTTGTTACCGTTCCTTGTTTTTCCATGTGGTGGCACTGTACCAATACTTGATACTATACATTATAATTTCTTAATCGAAATGTCAAATTTGAGTTATTTAAAAAAAAAAAATAGATGTAATGGTTGTATATT
Organism: Phyllopteryx taeniolatus; assembly: GCF_024500385.1. Classification (NCBI taxonomy): domain Eukaryota; kingdom Metazoa; phylum Chordata; class Actinopteri; order Syngnathiformes; family Syngnathidae; genus Phyllopteryx; species Phyllopteryx taeniolatus. The sequence continues at coordinate 20,395,974 of NC_084517.1, forward strand.
TGGCCGCTTGTGTTTAGCGTGCCGCTCAGATCTGTTTAGAATCAACGACTACTTCCACACCGGAGAACAGAAGCGGTTGTTTTCTGTAGCGCTCCAGGAATAGCCTCAAAAACGTAATCGCTGCATTTCGTAGATTTATTTGGTGTTGTGTCCTGGTCTTGCGCACGCATTTGACCTTTCGTTTATTCTCATGATGGAGGTACAATGACCGCATTGATTTCCTCCTTCTCAATTTCCCACCGAGTTGTCCTCGAGCCTTTGCAAACAAACAATTTATTGTGTTCGCGCGGTGATCCCGCAACCTGGCCTGGTTTGGGGAATATGGCATAACTTAGCCTGGGAAAATGAGCTCTTATTAACTTTGACACAGAGACGTACGTACGGAGCAGGCCCGCGTTGCCAGTCGCCCGGGATTATTAGCCAGGACACCGAGCGGGTGAATGCGGTAATTTACACCCGTTGCGGCAGTGTTGTCAGCGTTACGAGGTGAGTGACACGAGGCAGGCCGTGTGACCAAAACAGGTGGAAGTGGAGGTCAGGAGGGAGCAGGCTTCTGGGAGAGGCTATTATCCAACATGTAAAGCGCCACAGGAAATTGAATTTCCTGCAGTGCTACTGTTCAATTCCAGGTAGGCAAAAAACAAAAACAAAAAAAAAATGATCGGACAACGTTGGTGGTGTGTAAATGTTGTCTCTAAAAGGTGATTTTCAACTACAATGATATCTTCGTTCATTTGTCTTTAACCACAAAAGTGGTCACCTTCCCAAAAATTACTTTGAAAATATGATATACGTATCCGAATTTGGAACAAAGCAAACCATTTCATCTCAATTCATCTTTCACCACGGAAATGCCTTTAATCCATTTCAGTCCCCGTCCAAAAAAAACCCACAATTTTTTTGTAATGTTTTTAATAAGAAAAATAGTTTTGTCCATGTTTTTCCATCAGATGGCACCACTTTTCCCCATTCAAAGCATGCAGAAAAATGCCACATCTTTTCACTGATTCTTGCCTTTCTACTGAAATGATAATCTCATTCATTCTTTTTTTAAAAAAAAAATCAGATACTTGCTCATCAGGCGGCGCCATTTTCCCCCATTCAAAGCATGCAACATTATGCCACACATTTTACTGTTGTCCACAAGGGTGTTGGGCGACTGAAATGAGAAGTGTGTTTTGCTGTATTTGAAAAGGAAGTGTGTTGGTGTGCATGTGTGTGCGTGCGTGTGTGTGTGAGTGTGTATGTGTGTGTGTGTGTGAGACATCAATTTCATCACAACGATCTCTGAAAAACCGGCCAATGACTGAACAGTCGGACGGAGCAGCTAGGCAGGACTGAATCAGAAACTCAAGTCACAGCAATTGGAGTAGTGCGTGCCGACTGAGTGAATGATGGATGAGGAGTCCTCTCGACCAAAAATGAAGAAACACAAATATTGGCTGATTCATTAAATTAACGCAGAAGTGAAGTGATTGGACTATTTCAGTGTTTTCCTTACCTTATTTCTACTTAACTGGGCTCACTGATCCGTGGTTTCGCCGAGGCGTCGGGAATGGCAGCGGAGTAAAAAAATAATAATAAACAGCCTGGGATTATGATAATTGGCCAGCGGGGGCACAGCTCCGCAAACCACGCTCAATTAATCAACTGTTCTGGTGAAACCGTTTTTATAACAAGCACAACAATAACCTTTTAACAGATGGGAATCATTTTGCCAAATTAAAAACAGAAATAAACAGGGCCCTTGTGACAACAGAAGCCCCTCCGCTTGTAAAACACACTTTGGACATAGTCTCAAGAATTTTCTCGCCAAGACGCGAGCAATCAAGTCGGTTGGTAAAAGTGTATTATTATGACTGCAATCATAATTTTACATAGGATCTCATATTGCAATTTCTTTTAAAAAGTGTGTTTTTAAAAAAAAAACATTTTAAATAACAGTCACAACATTGGTGGACTTGTTAATAATAACGTAAGAACAACTGTCTCGTGTCAACATGTTAATATTGAAAAAGTAACATATTTAATCACACATTTCTATTTTTCCACTCCAAGCAAACAAAGACTTAGTTTCGCACGTAAGCGTTGACGTAGCAGCGAGCACAAGACACCGTAGCTAACGTTAGCGTCAGCCGCCTTTCTTTAAGCTCTCTTCACCGATGAAGGCGCACACTGTCAAGAAAAACTTTGTTTTTAATGTCACTCTGACCATTTTCATTTGTACAATGGCGAAAATGCTGCCTTCTTCTTGATTAGTTTTGACAATTGGTGACAGCTTGAAAGCGCTCATGATACCTACAGGGCTCAAGCTTAACCACTGCTGTTTATGTCCACGTGTTTATTGGTTGTCTCAAAGGTGAAATACCGGATATGCATTTTCTCAATATAACGTATTTTTGTAACTAACAAATTAATAATTCAAAAAAATAATGACACAACAAAGACTTTGAAAGGCTAAGCTATCGCCTTACAACTGTGCTAACGTTAGCGTTAACAGCTTTCTTTGATTTTTCTGGAGTTTTTTGTTTTTAAGCATTAGCATAACCCTTTTATGTTCAATACATTTGCATTTAATCTTTAGTAACTGTTTGTTTTTAAACATTTATTGAGGTATAAAATTAAACATTTATTTAGGTACAATTAGTCGGTTAATCTAACGCGGCTAGCTCTTTGTTGCAACTTTACCTAATAGTAAACAGAGTTTGAGCTAGCTTTACAGGAAGTCTATCTAAGTATCGATCCATCTATCCATCTAACGTGTCCATCAAAAGCACACAGCACACCCTTCTGGCTGCTTTTTAAATTGACCTTTCCCCCCCAAAAATCAGCTAATATACTAATATTCAATTCCTGCTATATCAGATTCTTTTTCGATGAAATATATTTTTGAAATGTCTGAAATCCGTTTACAAAGTGTGTTTAAATACGCTTCAGTGTGATTACAGTATGTGGGAGGCGTATTCGAAGGCTTCAAATAGAAAAACAAATTGTGGATTTTCACCTATGGATCTCAAGTGCTGCTCCAGAAATGAACGGGGATCGCTCCATTTCTCAAAGGGGTGCGACAGGGTTAGTTACAAAACGTTGGCAGACGTTGTAATAAAGGGGTCGGGTTTTCCCCGATGGTGTTTAGTTCTCAGTTTGAGCGGGACTACTGGCAGTAGCTGAGTTTAAACTGGACTTTGCGAGGAGCCAGTGCGTAATCTCAGCCTTAATCCATTTTAATCAACGATAACACACCGCGCTCAGTCCCAGAGGTGAGTCTGCGCTGAATTTCTGAGCCTCAGATTTACACTGAAATATGGCTTTGATTTATTTAGGTTTCATCTATCACACACTGAGACAGTAAACAAACATTTGGCTCAGTTCTTTCCCCCCTCCAGTCCTTACTAGAAAGCACTTTTTCCATCTATTTTAAAGATATATATTTTTTAAATAGTGCTTATCCGCATAGTGGTCGCGGTCCAACTAGATGATCAAAATATTGCATATTTTACATACTGTATACATTTTTAATTTGATACAAATCTCATCAACAAATGACCTGTTTTAAAAATCGAAATGCGGCCCTTCAGCACACAATTTGGAACACAAAAGCTTTTCTGTCCTGCTGCTGTTCAGGTGACGGCATGCGTTGACATCACTCGCTTGATTGGATGTGATGCGTTTTTGCGCGCTGTCGATTGTTTTTCGCTGCTGTTTTTTTTTTTTTTTTTTCCCATCCAAACTCTGCCGACCATCCAAATCCACGTCTCTGAATCGGCCTCTTTGTCTACTCCAATCATCGATCCACTGCCCCCGTTTGCAGTTGCCATGGGAACCGGGGCTGTGGCAGATCCCCGTCGTTGAACTGTTTGCTTTGGCCGCGAATCAAAGTTCTTGCGGAGGTGGGGATGGATGGAGGGCGGGGGTGGCAGTGGGAGGAGATACGGGCCTGACACGGGGATGGTCGGGGTGATACACGGTGGCTTTGTCCTCCCAAACAGGAAGCCCCCTGGGCACGCCGGGGCCTCAGGCTTTCGGTTTTTCTGACCACCCCTCCCTTGTCATCGACCCAATGATCTCTTCCTGAGCCTGACAAGACGTGCGTGTGTCGCAGCTTCAATGAACCGCGCCGCAGCCCACCAGTGACGCGCCGCCAACCTTGCAGTGCTCTCGCTCGCCCCAATTGTTGCCGCGTGTTGTCGGAACCCTTGAAAACGGATTACCATTCTGGCGATAGTGCCGGTGACGGTGCAAGGTCGAACGTCGAAACCACTTATCCCATCGAGATGAGTTAAAAAGTGGTGCCTTGACGTATGAGCTGAAGTCGTTGTGTATCTCAAATCATCTTTCCCCATTGAAATAAAAGGAAATGCAATTAATCTGTTCCACTCCCACAAAGCACTCCAAATTTGTTTTTAATTTTTTTGTTTTTTTCACAAGACAAATTGCACTCAACAGTATTGTACTGTATAAAAACACGCAGTGATAACGTTTACTCTCCACATAACCTGCAAAGACGGAAGTCTTTGAGTGCACAAAACAACATAAAAAAAGTAATTTGCTGTCATCCTGTGGTATCTATAGGCAATTATATCTGTTTATATACTTTTCGGGGTGCTTCAATTACTTTTTATTTTTGCTATTTGCAGCAGGGGTCAGTCCCTATCTACCTATAATAACAGGCAGAACACTTAACTGCTCTTCCATTAGATTGCAGTTTATGGCTTGGTGTGAGCAAATCAGCTTTGTTTTAAATTGAACAGGCCCACATGTCATCCTGAGTAAGTCAATTTGTGAGAAAATCGAGACAAGATCATTAGTATTTCAGTATTCAAACTTTTTGTGACACTTTTGTTCGGTAATGCGTTTGAGACTTTTCTCATGCAAAATGGGTGCCTCGCTTCATGAAGGATGGGAAAGACTGCTCTGGTTGTCTCGATATGTTTTGATCACTGTAAAGTCGAGTGACTGTCAAGGCAACTGAAAGCGAACAGTCCTCACCCGCCCCCCCCCCCCCAAAACAGACTGTTGGCATTTTATTCCCTTCAGGAGCACCAGGAGAATTCTTTCCTTGCAGTATGTTTTAGTGCATAAGGTTTGGGATTCTATATTGTCTAATCCGTGCCGCTGTACAAATAAAGTCACCACGGACTGTAAGTCTTGTGGTTCCAAAATTCATACTGGACGGACAAGGCCATTTATCACTGTCAGAGGCTCCACTCGCTCGAACAAGCTGGCTGTTTTGACAGGCGCACTGGCGGCAGGAACAGCTGAGGCTCGGACAGGCGCTGTAGGGGGTCCTCTGGCGTACGAGACCCCGACGTCCCCGGGCCTTCTCGCATTCAGGTGTAAAAATTGAAAACGTTGCTCGGGACTGGCAGCGCCGCGCTGTCTGCCGCAAGCCCCCGAGCCTCCCCGCTCGCTACTAAAATAGAAATGGGGGAAAGTGTTAACCTCACACCAAGACGTTGTCTGCACATCTCGCGTGTAACAATCTGAATATTCATTGGATTCTTTTGCGGCTCATTCGTCATTTTTTTAATACGCCAGTAAATGCAGTTGGGCTTTATTTGTTGTAGCCATTTCATTTTACAAGGCATTCATCGGCAAATAAAAACTTTCGTTTTTTAGCATGAATCTCAAGCGTCGCACAATTTTGAGTTCATCCAAACTTACGGGTATTTTAAAAACTATGTCCCAATGCAAAATTTCGGGACTTAAAACCATCATCGCGTATGACGTCACACATAACGTATCGCAAATCTCACATGATTTCTGCTAAATCAGGTGAGACTTTTGCAAATTTTGCTGCTCTATACTGTAACATGAGACTGTAAATAATACAGAACTGCAAAATCTTACAATATTTTCATTAACTCTCACAAGATCATTGCTAAATCACACAAGACTTCCAGTACATGATGCAAGACTGCCACTAAATCATACGAGAGCTGCGCAAATTTCACCAGACTCCTACAAATCTCTCATGACTTCTAAATCACATGAGACTTATGCAAATCTTGCAAAAGACCTCAGCTGTATCACTTGAGACTCATGAGACTTATGCATATCTCGCAAGAGTTCCACACAAATCGCGAGACTTTAGCAACTCTCTCCACACTTCTGACAAATCGCTTAAGATTTCCACTAAATTTACACGAGGTTCCTAAAAATCTCACAAGAGCTCCAGAAAATCATGTAAGATTTCGTTGAATCTCGTTAGGACTTTGTCAAAATCGCAGAAGACTGCCTCAAATCTCAAGACTTCAGCAAATCTCTCAAAACTGCAGACTGCAGTTAAGAGAGAAGTTCCTTATTCCTTTTGGTTAAGTTTCTGCTCCCTGTATTGTTCCCATTCCTGTTGTTGTCCATGACGGGACTGGATGCCATATCCAACGTCCTTTCTGTAAAGGAGCTGATTTTGATTGAGCTGATTATGCCTGGTGTCGTAAACACGAGTCCATCGCTTTGTGACTGAGTCAAGTGGTAGACTGCTACGTTAACCTCTCCCGCTAGCTGCCATACGCTTGTCGTTTTTATGCATTTTTTTTGGTTTTACATGACATTACATTCTCTTCTTGTTTTAGTTCTCCGAGCAAAACGTGTTCTTTGTAGAGCTTATTTGACGGATTAAGTACATTTATGAAATCCCTCGGCGTGTTGCGAATAACGAGAGCTTGACTTATATATATAAGGATATTGGAGCTTTTTTTCCCCTCCTCTGGCGTCATTAGTGTCACGACTCATTTCCCCGCTTCTATTGAGGACAGGTCTCCTTAAGGGACCCCCGCACCTTGGAAGCAGATCTGTCAAGCGGACTGATGATGATGGGAGCCTGTGGACACGTGAGCACTTGTACAGTGCCAGGACATGCATAATGCATGTGGCTTAAAACCAACATCCACTCGACTGCGGCGTTATCTGGTGCGCTTTTCTTCCTGAGTGGGATGGTGTATTAAATTCCCCCACAGCCAACCTCGCGTCCACAGATACAACAAGATGTAAGCATGCGCACGCAACCATCCCTGTTGTTAGTAGCGCTACAGCACTGATTCAACATCATGTCGCAAGGAATATACTGTAGTCAAGAATGGTTCAGATTTTTAAGAAAGGTTTCCCCATTATTGAAATGGAAAACTGTTCATGAATGAGTGTATTCTGTATATAAAGAATTGAATGTGAACGGCAACATTAGCAATATCTCAATAGATACGATATGTGTATGAAGAAGTAAGTGTGAACAGCAGCAAGACGAGTCAGCAGCATTGTATATCAAACAACTGGAGGAGTGGGTGATGTGGAACCGACATCATCGTATCCCATCGAAGAGGTCAGCTTTGGCCTCATAGGAAGCGACCTGATGGCTTTTCGGGGGGATTTAATGACATTGTACCTCCAGGGTGTCAAATGACACGGGCGACTTAAAATGTGGCGCCCTGCGCACAGCGTGGGCTCCTTAGGTTTTGAGAGGGCGACGTCGACCGCTGATTATTAATCACTTTTGTTAAGAGCTCTCAGAATGTAGTGAAACAAAGTGCGACTTCAGGAGGTTACGAGTTGCAATCTCCAACATCCCAAATGAGGTACAATGAGGAGTTTATCACATCTGCCTCATAATTCTGAGGTTAAGGCTTTCAATCTTACCGTAGCGCTCTAGATTTCTGAACATGCATGTTGGGTATATTGAATACTCTTAAATAGTCCATAGGTTTTGAATGAGAGTGTGAATGTTTGTTTACCTATGTAAGACCTTGCCCAAAGTCAGCTGGGCTCCAGCTCAACCCTAATGAAGACAAAATCTATAGGAAATGGCCCAGGTCAAGTTCTGGACCAGAGTCCGCCTTTTGAGGACCTCTGCTCATTGCGAATTTTGAATGATGTAATGGTCCAAGCTGAGCTATTTCTATGCGAGTGATATCAGTCCCATGGAGTAAGTCAGGGCTTCTTATCGCGCTGTGCAGAGGATGTGCGTGTGGGCAGTTTCCAGAGCTTCATGCCCGCTGGACTAACTCAGACAGCGTGTCGACACCAACAACTTTACTTTCTGCTTTGAGCCAGTAGCCTCCACCCCCGCCGGCGTGCATCACTTCCGAACAAACAGAGGTTATCGCCCAGTGGACGGAGATCAAGAAAAAAAAAAAGGACGGGTACTATCGGAAGAGCTTGAGCTGCAAAGATAGCCGCAGCTCCGTGGTTATGATTTCCACTACAGTGGAAGGTCTCGAGCTTCTGATCTCATTAAAGGCGGAATATTTCTTTTTAGGAAATATGCATTTAAAGTTGACATCAGCCTACCGCAATAAACCTCATTTTGAAGCCATCATCAACAGATTAACTCGGGATGTCTGTTTTGCTTTTCATTTGGATTTTTGCAACACTATTCCGGAGATATATTATTATTTCATTATTAGTTATGATTATTATTAAAAGGAAGAAGAATATCCATCACCGATTGGTGTGCTGGCGGTCATCAAGTACTTTTGTCTAGGATTTGGTCGGTTCTTCCTGTTTTTTCCCATTCCAGACTCTCAACCAGTTTTCGACTTTTCGGTGAATAAATGACCTCGGTTGGAATCTTCTGTGACGTGTGTCGTGCATTTGAAGCCATCTGTTTGTTCTGTTTGACAAGACGCAGCACCGAGTGAAGCTTTAGACTGCTATGCTAGCGTCTCGTGCCAGCTACGAGTCGACTAGCCTTCATATCGCTGGCGTCGGGACGAATCCTCAAATCCCCAAAAGCCATCACTTTTCAGGAAACCAAGAAAACGGTGTTTGTTGAGCCTTTAACATTGCATCGTCAAAGAAATGAATCCTTTTTCAACACTTTCAATTGGTCGGTTATTTGTAAAAAAAATAACAGACCCACGTGGGGACTGACCAGCAGTATAGGTTTGTTAAAAAATATTAAATTGAAGAAGTTTTCTTCTTGGTCAGACTCGCAGCCAACTTTTTTTCTGAACTTTGATTTGAACCTTCTGTGACATTTGAGTCCATCTGTTTGTGCTGTTTGACATGACATAACACTGCTACATTAGCTCCTCACGCTAGCTGGCTAGCTTTTGCTGGTCAGATAGGATCTCCAGTCGAGAATGAGTGTTGTGTTGGGATGTGTTTGTGCTGGTTGGCAAGAAGGCACGCTTGAGTGAAGACGTTGACTTCTGTGGTAGCTTCGTGCGGTACTATTGCCCACTAGTCTGGTTCTTCTTGCGTGCTGACTGAGTGCTAGGAATTACAGTATGTAGTGGAATGTCGAGGCCACCCCTTCGCCCTCATCTGCCACTGTATGGGTTCACTTTTCAGAGAAAATACGAACATGAGCTTTTTGTTTGTGTTACACTTAATTAGTAGTGCCACGTCGAGAGCAGACCTCAAATCAGCCTGGACAAATTTAAGGTGATGGTGTGTGTGTGTGTGTGTGTGTGTGTGTATGTGTGAGGCTAATGTGGCGGCGCTGTCACAGCTCTGTTTCAGAAACAAATTGAAGGGAGCGAAATAAGCTTTTTATGAAAACAGAATGAAACCGAGTCCTGCCCCACATGCTAACATATTGTAGCGGTGGGCACTGATTCCATTTTATTGATTAATTTGAGTTTATTTCTCTGGAGGATTTTCTTTCAAAGACATATATATATATATATATATATTTTTTGCCCCCTCCTCGCTCTTCTGCTTTTCTCTCTGGGACGTGCGCACACTCACAACTGACAACGAGGCACTCTAAAACAGCCGCACCAGTGGGCTATCCGAAGAGAAGATACATTTTTACAGTTGCGTCGGATAACAACTGATGAGAATGAAGGCGCTGAAGTTCTGATATAAGTTCCGACTCACGCCGGATGCCAAGTGCGTCACTGGCCCCTGTTTTAGGCGCACCCAAAAAAAAAATCAGGAAAACTGAAATGGTGAAAAACAAAATACTCAACGCTATTTCTACAGTCTTTCCTTGCACATTTTCAGCAATTATCCTCAAACATGTATATTGTATTTGGAAACAAATCTCTGAATTCACTTTTCAGATTCCTTACATTGTTAAATGTATTAAGCATTGTGTTTACATATACTACTGTTAAAAAATTTGGGGCTCACTGAGAAATGCACTTTTTTTTGGAATGAAAAACCTTTTTTTTTAACCAATTTATGTTTATGTCATCTTCATTGGAAAAAAAAAAACAGTTTTTCTTGTGACCCCAAGTGACCCCAAACCTTTGAATGACAGTGTACATATCTTGACAAAACGGTCATGTTTTTCCAAGACATCTAATTAAATCATCATCATCATCAAATCTGTAAATTATAAAGTATTTTATTTCCATTTTTTTCTGTTGTTAGTTGATGTAAGCTAACACTTGTTCTATAAGTGAAGGAGGAAAAATAGATTACAATCAGATATCGAATTTTTAAAAAAGACCGACTTTATTTTAAGGCTATATCGCCCAGCCCTACGCTAACATGACAAGACCACACGGTGTTTTCGTAGGGCCTCCAGTCTTAGCCCCCAGACTAAAATACATGTCATCTAGGCACTGATGTTTCCTCACAGCAGACGGCGTTGCTTGCCTCGTTTGCGGCCTTGTCTCGGTTGTTATAGAAACCCAGTACGGATATCTGCAATTCACCTTGACACGCAGGTTATAACCAAAGAAGGACAGTGTAAAATTTGGTAAACGTCAAGTCCGTAAATAACCTCCCGTGATCCATGTTGGCGTCTCGCTGCCACCTTCTCGCTTCCAGACACACGAAACCAGAAGTGGTCTCTGGGGCTGAATGAACACCGTATGAAGGCCGTCTTTGTCCTCTGTGGTTGCGCTGCTATCGTGGGCTTGTACCAACGGCGCGGCCCAAAGAGGTGTCGGGCCCGAAAAAACGCGCGAGTGACGCTGACATCAGCGACGTCACCCCTTGCCGCCGCCCGTCCCTGTGGTTTTGCTTGCATTGATTGGCAATTTACAGGCAATGTTTTAAAGAGAACATATTGGGAACTTTGTTGACTTTTTTAATGTGTGTATCCAAATAGTTGGGCTTCTGGACTGCATCAAGTGGGAAGGTAAAAACGCACATCAATCTTTAGTTATGCTTTTTGGTAATGTCCCACTGGCCTGGAGACTAGTTAACCACCTGATGGCGACTCAAGTCTCCGCTCGCTGCGGAGATATCTCTGCGACGTCTCGTGGAGACCAGCTGTGTCGCCGGGGAGTCGCGGTGCATTCAAAGCCCTTCAGGGCTTATCTCACTGGCAGAGATGTTGCCGCGACTGCCGAGGCCGATCAGTCACCGCGACTCCGGAGAGCCAGTAGACCAAAACATTGCTCGCACGCTCACCGGGACGTCTCGGAGACTCTCCAGACGAGGTGACAACCAATTCACCTGTAAGTTGCTGATCTAGGTCTGTCTATATATAGTCTATGTATATTCAGGGGCATCGAGTAGGGGGGCAAAGAAGGGGCCAACTGTCTAAGGTCCCTGAGCATTACCAGAATATCAAGTGACCAATAACCTCCTATTAACAAAAGGGGGGAAGGAGGGACCTAGCTTACAATTACTGATGTCTGCTTATGTAACACAAAGACAATTTTGCAATCCAATACGTATCACTCAAACAATACCAAGATTGAAATGCCGTTGTTGTTCGATTTTCGATCAGAAACAAGCCACACAAACACAGAAGACATTTTTGGCAAGTGTGATCACTGAAACTGTTCACTGTTCTCCAATATCGCGTGCAGTCGGTCTCGCTAATGGCCGGCAGGCCGTAGCCCCCAAACACCTGACCTTCCCGTGACATTCAGCGGGAGAGTGGCTCGTAAGGATTTATGGGCAAAGGTGAGAGGCTCTGGCGTTCGCCCCGCGCCCCACTGACCGCCCCCCTCGGGAGGCAGAGGCTCTCCCTGGTGCGTTGACAGTCTTACGGCGGACCGGCCAAAAAATTGGGTGTGATTTTTCCCTCCCGATTGTTCTGACCCCTATAAAAAACTTGGCCTGGCTACCAGTGGGCGTTTCCGCTCGGAACATCGGGGCCTCCAGGAGCCCCTGTGACTGGCTTCATTAACTCTGCATTGATTGTTTCTGAGCTTTGGAAATGTTCAGCATTTGCAGGGCTAATGTGACTCTATGAAAAGGCATTGAGAGTCCCCTAAAGACTAATTATGGGCTGCAAAAGCTTCAGGTACCTTGCATAAAATGGAGTGAAATTGCTTCGTTTCTTCGTCCTTATTATTGTTAAGCCAAATCAATTATTTGGAGAGCTTTCCCATACTCGGTAACTCCCCTGGAATGTTTTTTAAAACTCAACCCTATCTGTCCACCATAGCGGTTAATGTTCAACTTTGACCTCAAGATGCATGCATAAAGAGAAAAAAAACTTCTAATTAGCTGTGCACTGTAGTGACATATGTGCAATATACAAGTAGAAGAGAGAAGAAGAAAACTGCTTTAAACTAGCTGCCTGCGACATCAAGAGTCCTGCATATTGCATCTCAGGAAAAAACTTTTGTTAAGCCATAACCTTGCCTCGTCAAAGAGAGCAAGCCATTTTCAACATTTTAGATAAATAAAATGAAAAATAATTTGTACAAAAAAAAAAAAAAAAAAGAAACTCTCGATGGATCCATTTGAGTTAGCTTGTTTTGTTAAAAACTGATCAGTGTCATCCTTCGGTGCAGGCCAGCCACAAACGTACGACTCATTAATTCGGTCATCTATTAAATTCCCCTTGTCAGCTCATTGTTGTATATATTGCATCACTCTTGGCCCTCGGCCCTGATAGCAATATTAGCTATAATAACAACTTGAATGAGGCTGTTTGGTAACTCAAGCAACATGGCGTCCTCTTGATTTCCTGAAATTCCGCCCAGCATCGATGATATAGACCAAAACAGATTTGGAATAGCGGTCCCCTGTTGTGGCTGATGTTCAACTTTGACACCAAGATGCTTGCGTTTCCAAGAAAACTGCTTTGCAGTTGTGTAAATGAAAAGCGCTGTCGCCTGAAAATAAGGAAATCAAGTATTCATCGCGCACTTATCCTGAAACACCTTAGCGGAGTTCCAGTAAGGAAGAGGCAGGGTTTCCCGTGGAGAGAAAAACACACACACACAAAAGCCTCCTTGGTTTTTCTCCTTCTATTAAAAGAAATCTTAAGAATCAGCTCTTTTTATGAACTCCGGTTTGTTTCACTTAGGAATGCAATAACAGTAGAGTGAGCTAAAAAAAAAAAAAAAAAAAAAAAAAGAGACTAAAGTTAGAAAAGCGAGCTGCAAGTGAAATGTCATCATGCGTCATATCATTTTTTTATGTTTTATATGACTGCTGTAGTAAAATGGTGGAGGCAAATACTGTTGTGTTGCCAGAGTCTACGTGAATCTTATTGGTTGGAAAAGATACCGCGCGGGGAACTCGTTTACGTCTCCACTGATACATTGTTTATGTTTAGTTTTACAGAAACTTCAACAATATCCGCTTCAGGGTGAGAATAAAGCAATTTGGCTAAATACCTGCGCAAAAACGTAACCGATACCTGGAGTTTACGACCTGGTGAAGTCGGTTGCTGCCATCTAGTGGTGGAGTGACTGAAGCTCACGCATATGTCAGATTTTCTTCTCGTAACAACCAAAAACTCACCGAGCGATGGCTAGTCGCTCGGAGTACTTGTCAGTTGGGGCACTCGTAAGTCCAGGTACCACTGTATCTTAATCTTTGCGGGGATTTGGAAAAGTGGAACCCATCAGTCAATCAAACTGGTAAAAAGCCAGCGTGTGTGACCGCGCAGAGTTATAAAAGTGCTCTTGTGTCTGGACGTGATGGGAGGGACAATTTTCTGTTCCTCCTTGTGTAAATAGTACACATGCGGCGGCGGCAGGTATTAGGCTGGGTCACAATCCCTGGTTATTTGGCAGCCTGTCGCTAATGGAAGCGCGGTCTTGACTGGACGTCACGCGCGCCCCCGGCCGAACAAAGAGGCCCTTTCTGTCGACTCCGAGGTGCTGAAAGGCCGGCCGGACCAGGGTGGCAAGGGACTCTTCGGGGCCTTGCCAGTGAGACCGTAGACAAAAAGTGCTGCATACAAGTAGTAGAATACTGTACAGCAATATAGTATTCAGACGCCAACAACATATTGCTGTCCAAGTTTGACCTTATATTTTATGCAAAGGCTCACAACAGTGACAAGAAGGATGATGATCTTATTTTTTCTATTTTCCTGAACCAAGGGCAGACAACTTTCGCAAACAATTTCAACGCAAAAATATAAAAGCAATGTAGAATGACGACTCACAACAGTGTCAAGAATGATGCTTTACTGTTGTTCCTTTGTGTTCAACCTTGGAACATGAATGTGATGTTTTAAACCGATGATTCACAATAATGGTGTTAAGCAATGCTGAATTCAACGCAAAATAAAAGCGAAGTGAAGGCGCGCAACAGCGCCAAGAATGGAGCTGACCAACGTTACTTTGCATTAGTAAACCAAGTGTGGATAACCTTGGAACATTAACATTTCCCAAAGCAAAATGCAGCGCAAACACTTCAAAGTCTGTCATAAATGATGCTGAAGTCGTCACTTTGTGTGAATAAACTCGCTGCAACAATCGAGTTGTTGAGTTAGGCTCATTTTAATTGACGCGGAGGCTCAACGGTGTCAACAATGGTGCTGAAGTCGTTACTTAGTAATAATAAACCAAGTGACAGCAACCTTGGAAATTTTACTTTATATTTTGAGCGGATGACTGACGATAAAGGTATTTAACTGTATTATGCCGATTTCAATGCAAAATGTAAAGGCGACACAAAGGCACTCGCAAAGGACTCGCAACAGTGTCAAGAATGGAGCCGACCGGCATTACTTTGTATTAACATCAACCTTGGAAAATGAACATTATATTTTGAACAAATAATTGACAATCCAAGTATTAAATAATGGATTATGCAGATTTCAATGAAAAATATGAAGGCAAAGCAGAGCAAAGACTCGCAACAGTATTAATAATTGGAGCTGACGGTGTTACCTTCTTTTAATAAAGCAAGTGCGGACTGCTTATATTTTAAGCAGGTGATTGACAATAAATGTATTAAACTATGCTTTTTATGATCCGACATTCATTACGGATTGGGGAAAATAATTTTTTTTTTGGGATCACATAATTCAGACCACATGTTCCGACGCATACGAAGAAGTGGACGTCCGAGACAATTACGGATTTAAAACATAGTCCGCTTCAAACACAAACAGTGGTTAAAGGAGGGGGGGGAGCAAAATGCCCTTCTGTCACTTCTTTCACAGTTATGGAGGAATTAATTACCAGAATATCAAGTGAACCAAGCGCGATACAGTATGTTATGTTTCTTGTATAAATATGCAGTTTCCCGAGGTATCATTTGTGTTGTTTTAAGTAATTCATTTGAGTCGTGTGTCGAGCTTCCACATATGGTTCCAGTGCAAAGTGGTAGACAGAATTGCAATAAAAAAAAAGAAGGACAAGCTTACATTATCACTTTTTCATAGGTATTATAGGAGCATGCAACTCATTTTACTGGAAAATAGTCCAGATGGAACTTCATTTAACAATATTTTGTAATGAAAGATAAGTGTAAAATACTTTTAATAAGTAAAAAAAAAACAAAACAACAACAACTATATATATATATATATATATATATATATATATATATATATATATCGGGGGCAATTGTTTTAAATATCTTCTGTGTTTGTTGGTGTGCTTTTATTTCAGGGATTCTTTCAGTGAAGGTCTGTCAAGGCGCAGGGACATTCATTTTTATGGAAAAAAGTTCAGAGAGTAGAGGTAGGCCGATGTTTTTTTGTTTTTGTTTTTTTTCCCAGGGCCGATACCGATTATTAGTTGTCAATGAGGCCACTAACCGATATTTGGAGCCGATATTCATTTGGAGTAAGAGGGAAATAGTGGCATTAACATTTTAAATAATGTCAAATGTCTTTAAGCATGTTTTTTAAACAGCATTTGACATTTGTAACATAAAAGTTTATTTTATTTTTTATTTTTTATTTTTTTTTAAATCTTAGACAACCGACATCTTTGTTTTAAAATCCTAACATAAAGTGCTCCCAGGCTCAGGAACATGTTTTAAGAAGTTAAATGAAAACGTATACAAATAAATAGCTGCCTAAATAAAGTTTTCCAAAATGTCAATAAAACTGAAATGTTAATTTTCCACTTATCTTTTGTTTTAAGTGAAAATAAAAAGTGTAAGGAGTTCCCAGGGTCAGCAGCATCGCTTATAACAGAAAATGTAAAGAAATAAATAGTTCCTGACGTTTACCCAGGTATAGATTGATCTCTTATCGGCCATTACATTAACCCCCCCCCCCCAAAAAAAAAAACCCCAAAAAAACGTAGATGCTGCTATTTGTTAAAATCCCGAATATTGCCACCGATCATCAGGGATAAAGTTTTCTCCCTACCAGAGAGTACTTGATTTAGTAAATGTGTATAAGTACTCTCTAATAATGATACAAACTATATTCTTGGGGGTAACCTTTTGGCGATTTGTACCGCTGCCGGAACACTCCCTTTGCTGGAAGATAGGCCGGATCTAACTTAAGTGTACCACACATTTTGGCGATTGTTTCTAATCATTTAAATTTGGCAGGATCCCTCCAGCACTTTTTTTTTTTTCTGTGTTGTCAAATTGACATTACATTTACATGTTAATTTAGACTTTACAGGGACTTTAATCTCACTCGATGCGATTGTGTCCGTCGCATGCGTTTCCATGCCA
Organism: Phyllopteryx taeniolatus; assembly: GCF_024500385.1. Taxonomy (NCBI): domain Eukaryota; kingdom Metazoa; phylum Chordata; class Actinopteri; order Syngnathiformes; family Syngnathidae; genus Phyllopteryx; species Phyllopteryx taeniolatus. Next base: position 20,412,714 of record NC_084517.1, read on the forward strand.
ACGGGTGCGCGAAGCCCCGAACGTGCCAACCGTCCCACGAAAGCCTCGAGGCCACACGCCGTGTTCCGCACACAGTCTGCCATTTACCTCCTCCTGTGTGCACAAAGGGGAACTTATGCGAGCCCCCTGCCCGCTGACTCTCACCCTTTCCTACATCACATCACCCCCGACCTTCACCTTCAGCGCAGTCCTCTGTTTTCTCGCTGATCCTCAGTCTCCTCTCAGATGAAATGTGTCACAGAGAAGTAAATAAAGGAGACACCTGTTCACCTCTATGGCGGTTTTAAACGTCACATTCCGACTTGCTTTCAACGTGTTTTTTGTTTGTTTGTTTGTTTTTTTTGTTTTTGTTTTTAAGTTTCCCGTGGTGCTGTTTTGAAAACAGCAATATTTAGCGGAATGTGTTGCGAGTTAAACCGAGACTCATTGTGTAGTATTTCCGCCGGGTTCCCTCTTTGCCTTAAGACTAGCATGTTGCTAAGGCCACACGCAGCGTAAATAAACCAGGGGGAACACATCCTTGACACCATGTGTGTGGCAGGCGGGTGGGAAAACAAAGCCGGGTCAAGTTGTGTCAGTGTGACTTTTTTTTTTTTTTTTTTAAACTGAGATTATAGCTTGACTTGACTTTACACTCCCAGGATTTTATGACCCCCGTCCGCCCTACCCGAGCTTAGCCAAATAGTTGCTTGGTTTAAAAGTAAACTACTGTTAATTTCAATGTCAGTGTAGCCATAACATTAAACGAACAACTATTATAATTTCAAATAGGTATAGCTAACATGAAATAAAGAACTATTGTGACTTCAAATTTTAAGCGCATATACTTTAACTAGACATTTTGAGATGCTAACGTGAATTGCTAAAATAGCAGTCTGCGTGTTCGCTTAGCGATCCTTCTTGTCAAACAGCACAAAAAGATGTGCTATAATCATGACACCAGTTACAGAAGATCTAAATTTGAAGTTCTTTGTTCACTAAAAGGCTGGAAGCTAACCTGTCGGCGGTGTAGCGTGATAAGCTAACCAAGTAGTCTACATTTTTTTTCTTTACTCTGTGATCCTTCTTGTCAAACAGCACAGACAGATGGACTCAAATGCGCCACATCGGCCACACAAGATTCAAAACAGTCCTTTGTTCACAAAAAGCAGGCCGCTAAACTGTCGGCAGATAGCATGATACGCCAACGTCTAGCAATAAAGGCATTACGCCACGTTTAAATAACCATCTGCGGATACTCAAACAAGTGCCTATCAAGGCAGACTTTTCCCAGAAAGGACTTTAGTCCTGTGCCTTCTGACTGCACGTCACAAAGTAGCGAGGAAAATTGGCCTTACAGTATTCCAGAGCAACGCGAGCCACCATCAGCGAGATTGAGAGTGACAACGCCGACACGCGTACTAGCATGTGAAACGCACGTATGCCTAATCTCCATTCCTTAGTAGGGATTTGCCTCGGAACGACTCCCTGGCCAGCGCGCCTTTCTGTTTGTTGTCGTCGCGTAGACTTTAAATAAACACAGCTTTGATAAGTTAGGGGCCAGACAGTCACCTCTGACCCGTGGCAGTTCCGATCCAGGTCCACGGGACGTGAAGTTCAGCAGGTGAGCGCGGCTTTAAATTAGCAAAGGAGGGATTTGTAAACAGCGGCAATGGATGAGGGAGTGTAGCTCGGAAATTGACTTTGTCCAGAGTGTGTTGACCGAGTGGGCAGCAGGGGTCAAGGTCAAGAGGAGGGCGGACCCAGAGGAAGCTTGGAATGTTTGATTTATTGATTCATTTATTTTAATCACAAACAAGATTTATACACTCATTTCAATTTTTTTTTTCAAAATTTTTTTTTTTTTTTTTTTTATACCCCTAGAGAAAAAGCAAATGACAATATTATTCAAGGCATGTTTCGTCCTTTTTTTTTTTTTTTTTTTTTAAATCTCTCTCTCTTCTGGGACTTTATTTCCCCTGATACCAAACAATCTTTGAAACTATTCCCCCCCCCACTTTAACAGAAATGATACAAATACTTTTTTGGGGAGAAAATATGCATGTAAACAGCATCCCTAATAATAATAATTAATAATAATTAAACTTGCTAGTCACTATTTTTTTGGGGGTGGGGGGGGGATAATAAAAAAAGTAACTAGTGTGGTCGGCAAATTTGCTAAATATAGCAACCAAATCATTAAGTTGGTAACGCTGACTTATAAACTAGACTTTGTAAACTAACACCTCTCTGTCTGCAGTCATTTTGTTAGCGTAGCGCATGTCAACGAAGACATGCTTGGAGCTGAAAACGAAATAAAATGATGAAAAGAAAATCATCCTGAGCCATAAACTTAAAGTAATCATTAAAATCGATTAATCACCTGACCCTACTGACACGCATTCAGCACTAAAGTGGAAGCGCTAATGTCCAACATGAAAAAAAAATAAAAATAAATCATTGCAAATAATGTAAAGCCCTCAGGGTCAAACTGTCAAAGCTTTTATTTAATTTCCACTCTGTGTACATTATGTGATTTGTGGCCTTTCCCACGCGGAAAAAGACGCCTGAGGTGTTTCTTTGTATGACATTTTGAAAACTACACACTGGAACAGAAAGGGGAGATTACAGCATCATACCCGGACGGATGTTTATGTTATTTTACAGCTTTGCCTTGTGGAGAGACCTATTGCCGTTAATAAGTACAGTACAGTGATGAATGGGAGTAATTACCTTTGTAGTGTAAGCACCACCAAAGCAAGGGTGGAGAACCAACGGCCCGTGGGCCATTGTCGGCCTGCCAGAGCATGTCGTGCAGCACGACATGCGGTGTTAAGTACAAACTAGTTGCTGTTGTATTTTAGTCTTGGTCACGATGGTGGTACATAGAGTTTCATTTGATGTGCAAGTCATTGAGACGTTTTCGTGCATCCTGTGATGATATACATCAGCCACTGAATTCCGTGTTGATCGGCAGAACTGCTGTCAAAGGGCAAATGTTTTACTGAGTGAGTTTTGGGGGAATTCATCTCTTACCTAAAACTGTCCCGATGAAGATGGAAGTTTTTATGACGAGAAACCCCAAATGTAGATTCGTGTGTGTGGTTAATATGCCTTAAAAAAAAGAAAGAAAAAAGACTGGCACTGAGGGACTCTGAGCCCTGACGGAAACCTGTTTTCCAGTCAGTGGTGACTTCTTTTTGTATATTTGTCCAGTGAGTGATTTGAAGAAAGACATCCTTGTAAAGGCCACCAGCATTGCTCTCCGAGGGCGCTCGGCCCGCTGACACGTCACGTCTATCATCTCCACTTGAAGGCTTTCCGTGAAGCACCGCTACTTTTTCGGATTGCACAGTATGAGTGGCGAGCCAGGGGACAGGACACGCAGGAGAGGCAATCATGTCTCTTACCAGAGAAGTTACTTTAAAAGCATGCGAGTGAAGGCTTTTCAAGGGATAAAGGTTCAATTTGGATCCTCAACATGCCTGTAAAGTCAGCAATTTCTGAAAGCGTGTGTATCCTGGGGAACATGTATGTGTCCATTACTTTGACGGCATCAATATCACAGCACATCATTACACAAAAATGTCCAAAATGATATACATTGGACCCCATATACGCATTCACCTATCTGCGGATTTTTTTTTCAAATTCTTTTCAATTTTATTCAAATTCTTTCTTTAAATTTTTTTTTACCTTATTTTCATTTTTCTTTTTGTCTTTTCTTTCTTTCTTCCTTTCTTTCTTTCTTTTTTTTTGGGGGGGGGGGGGGGGGGGGGGGAGGCAACCCCCAAAACACAGGAATTGTTTGTGTTTAAAAAAATTAGAATTCCGATACAATTATAATGGACATCATTTATCAGCTGAGGTACATTTTTGAGGTGGTACTTTTTGAGAACCACTGGTCTAGACTAACGTTTGTGCTCTATTCTTTTTGTATAAGTCTTCTTTTTTTTTTTAGGGGGAAAAAGGCCTTGAGAAAGTGAAAGACCTTATTGTTAGCACTTGTAGCCGATAAGGCTAAAGGTTACTATGGAAACGCAGCCACCTGGAGCCAGGGTCCAATTTGGACAAAACCACAAAGTCAACACGAGCGCGTGCTACGCTCGAGAGAGAATGAAAAAAATTAACGTTGTGATTGTACGGCCCATAATCAGTCCAAATATATGAAGTGGAAAAGAGCTCGCGGTACAGTCAAACATCGCCATTCATCGCCATCGCTTTAGGTCAACTATCACCGTGGAGCACATTTACAGCCAGTTTAATGTGACCCACTGCTGCAGCAGCATTTCAAGTAAAAGCTGCACATTTCGTTCAACCAGTCCACTGGTTTAAAATACATGGTCTGTTTTGGGAGGCCAGATATTAATGCGTATATGTATGAGACGCTGCAGCAGTGTTTTTCTTATCTGGCTGTGATTATGATGCAGCCAGCTGACATTGATCAGACCGCCGCGGTCCAATTAGTATGTCGAAGCAGCCGCAAACTCCCGACCAACACGAGCCAACACCATTTCCTTGATTACGTCACATATCGCATCCAATGGTTAATTCTGATGTAAATATTCAACGTTTCGTTTTTTTTTTTTTAACCCCCTCCCACAGTGGTCTTTTTACCCCATTAGCCAGCTTGTCATAACATAGCTGATTATTTCAATTGGCCCAACTTGAGAACACAAGAAAAAAAAAAAAAACAGCTGCAAAATTATGAGAGAATTAAAGTTTAATGATGATATATTTTGCCATTATATATATTAGCTAGCATGGTCTGTATTTAATTCTCTGAGACACATTTTTGTGTGAGAGGAGATTGAGGGCAGTGAGGCTAGGGAGAGCTGAGAGCAAAGTGGAGATTATGGAGTATAATAGTAACAGTGTTTGAACCTATGAGTTGGAAAGCCACACTACCAAAACGACAACATTGAGGCACATTGTGGTGAATTTTATCCAAGAGGAGATTAAGGGCAGCGAGACAATTGAGCATTTCAGCAAAATGGAGACTGTGGAGTATAGCAGGATAGCGTGAAACTGCGAAAACCACGCGACATTTCACAAATAATTCAGAATGAGATAAGAACAATGGAGGAAAACTTCCAGTATTTACTTGTTTGACCTTGACAGACATTTTATCCGAGAAGAAACTAAGGGCTGCAGCAAAGTAGAGACTGTGGAGTACAACAGTACAGTGTGGAGTACAACAGTACAGTGTGCTAAAACCAAGCCACGTTGAAAGTGTTAGTCGGAACATGTCGCACAAATAGACATCAACAATGTGTGAAGCTCCAATGCATTTGCTGAGATTTTATCCAAGAGGAGACTGAGGGGAGCAAGAAAACAGAGAAAACTGCTAAAACCATGCCTCATTGAATGCATCAGTTGGAACGTCGACACACTAACAAACAGCTAGGGAGGAAAACGAGGGTCGCCTGTGTTTACTGTACTTCTCTGGGAGTTATTAAAGCCGCAGAAAAACAGGGACAGCGGCAAAAATCGAATCTGTACCCTGGAAAATCCGGAATATCCCTCGGGGTGATCGGGTTTTTACGAGAACCGTGACTCGTGCCTGTCCAAAAGTGTTTTCGTGCAATTCCGCACACATTGTAAACTCTCCGGGTCGCCCAATGAATCCTGTGCGAGAGGGCGCGGCGGGAGAAAACACAACAGGAGACATACGACTGCAGTTAACGAACGGCGAGGTGTAGCGGACTGCAGCGCGAGGGCCTGATCCAGCGGACCCCCGCGCTCCACCCGGAGAGCGGACGCACAAGGCCCTACAGTCACAAGGTGGTTAATTATCAGCGTGCGTCGTTAAAGCAGCGGGTGGCTGGAAAAGACGTCCATTAATACGCCAAGCAAGGTAACCGGGTGAAATGATTCGGCGTGACAGCGGACTGCGATGCCATCGCAGCGTGGGCATTCGTTTAGCATCGTTTTCACTCAAAAATGTACAAATGTAGGATAGCAAAAACTGCCATTGCGTTTTTACATGAAGGAGCACAGAATGAAAGTTTGCTTGTGTTAAAAAAATAAATAAATAAATGTTACCTTGAGTTCTCCAGAATGACAAAACAAACGTTTCTCCACTAGGGGGAGCAAATCATTCAGCATAACGCCATGACTTTGCATTCAGTCATACAACACTTGTTTTTTTTTTTTTTTTTTTCTTTTTCCCCTAACAGCAATACTTTGTGAAGTTTGGATTCCTTTGGAGTCATTTCAGTTTGAATCCAAATAAATTCAGAAAGAAACGAGTTTATTTTGTCAGAAATAAGCCAAAAAGCTCATTCTCTTTTTTATTTTGAACATTATTTTATGTTGGTTTTCAGATTAAACTGTGAGGACTAATTATTTATTTTTCAAATGTGTCATTTGGATTATATTGCAGCCTTTTCCGAGTATTAATCCTCTGAATGTCTCGCAGCAATAAATGTTATTTAAAAACAAGGACAATGAAAGAAACAATTTTCGTTGCTCGGAAATAAGCCAAAAAGCTCATTCCGTTTTTTATTACTACAATATTTAACGTTGATTTTCCAAGTAAACTATAAGGACTCGTTAATGTTACATTTGTCATTTGGATTCTATTGCAGCTGATTTAAAGTTTTAAGCCTAATATGGTCATGTCACATAGCAGTTATATGGAAGTATCACACAATGGAGGAACACAAAGAAACAAGTTTAGTTGCTCTGAAATAAGCAAAAAAGCTCATTCCTGTTTTATTCCAATAATTTGTAATGTTGACTTTCACATTAAACATTAAGGATTAATTTAAAAAAAAAAATGTACTCAATGCAGGAAATATGAAACAAAATATTTTTCCTACCGGAGTGGACTATATACAGTAAGGTCTTCACGCTGTCATGGAACATGGAACAAGGCGGACAGAAATTAGCCTGGGTAACGAGCCACATGCTGCTTCACCAAGTCTTAAGAAAAATCCCTTTGATCACACGTAGCAGGCTGCCGTGGTTAATTTGAAAAAAAGTCCGAGACTGTTGACAATGCGTCGGTGCTGCAGTTCCGGTGAGTCCATACGAGCTCAGCTGTTTCATGCTCCTTTGCATCCACACTTTGTAAATCACATTGTGCGCGGGTGTGAAATAAATCAGACCGCTCTCGGGAAGACGTTTCCAAAGGCCCGACATCCGGCTTCCGTTTTGCGATCGGTTATTACCCCTCCGTGTTCTTTTAATGCACTTTAGCACAGCCCGTCGCAGACATTATCTGCAGTACACATGGCCGTCCCGTTTCATCGTTTCATCCTCTCCGTTGTGGCGCCCTTCGCTGGTCATGATGAAAGAGAAATGTGAAGCTCCTAAGAGCATTTCCAGTGCCGCTGTCTCCTTTCAAATCACTGCTGATACGTACTCTGAACGTATTGGAAGAAGGGAGGCCAATTCCTTTTATTTTTGCTGTAGACTGAAAACATTTGGATTTGACATCAAAAGATGAAGAGGAGACGAGCTTTTATTTCCAGGTATTTGCGTCTGCGTTTGATACACAACTGATAAAAAGCATAATTGTAAGAAAACATCACATTTTATGTGGATTTGAGACAGCCGGACTTGCAATTTTCAAGCTTTGTTGTTTTGTTCCTTCAGTCTCCTATTTAGCAGGTCAAATGCTTGCGCTCTCTATAGGGTTTAAATCTGTTGTTTTGGTTCTCTATCATGCTGCATGCTGAAGGATCTCCCATTACTTTTGCTTGTGTCTTCTTTTAAATTGGCATACGGAATGATTGTGTAATGGCATTGTGTAATTCTTATCATCTAGTGTAGCATCTGTACTTTTTTGTTCACGCTCATTACCTTCACTCCTGTCCCGTGGAGGTTTTTTTCAGGGCCTTTCTTTAGTGCTACATCATCCTGGTTGTCAAGTTGGTTACACCTCTAACGAGGATCCATGTGGTCAAACCCCAAATCTGAAACAGAGCGTGGACATTCGGTGCTATGCATTGTTAGAATAACAATAACACACCTGTTAGTCACATGTTCCAATATGCGTGCTCACACGACAAGTGCGTGGGTTCAAACAAAACATCTTCCGAGTTGTGTGTCCCATCCAGACGTAAATACATGCAAATGCAAGCTGGCGTATTGATTCAACTTTACAGTCAAATTAAAGAAATCGGCCTTATTGTCCAAACACTTTTGGAAGGCAATCTTGTTTGCTACCTAGCTATCTTGCCGATGCTAAAGCTAGTAAAATGACTAATAAACAGTGGCTAGCGAGTTAACGAGACATATTATTACTGTTGGTGTGAAAGCACCAAAGGAGCCAAGAGGACGCACGAGTTTCCTGGTGTTAGTCTCGCCCAACGTCTGAACTGATCCGTCAGACCGGGAGTCGCACCCTCGTGCAGATGAATCACCACGTGCGTGTGTGTGTGTGTGTGTGTGTTTGAGCCAATGGATGCTGACCTCATGCCTTTAGACGCTGCTAAAAATAGATTTGACCAATTCTGCACACCCACGCACCACTCCCACAGCTGCTGTCAACACGAAGATTCAAATCAGCCTTTTAGGTTCCATTTCTTTTATTCTTTGCAAAAAGCAAATCTTGTGTCTTCAGGATTTCCGAAAATTGTCGAAGAAACGATGTTACGATCAGCACAAAATACGCGCGGGAAAACATTTCTTCGACATAATCGGCTCATCACGGCGAGCGATGCGTGGGCCCCAGACAATCGAGGAAGTCGAGCAGGTACAGACAAGAGCAGACGACATAGGTACAGTCATAATAAAAACAACACTCTAATAACAAAACAGGCTTTATTATCGAGACGCAGGGTATCGCTTAACCTGTTTGCCCTTCTCACAGCTTTCCGTTTTAATCCGCTGCGGCCATGATAGCACAGATGCAAGCGCCTAAGTAGGCCAGCGCACGTCTGGATTGAGGCCAAGAGACAGCATGTCCCAAATCTGTCAGTTTGCAGGAAAATAGATACCAAGGCAAGGCATCAGAATCATTATTCATGTTTCTTTCGTCAACACCAGCTACAATAATAATGGAGGCGAAGGAATATTTGAGGCTTAGCATACAAAATGAGGGATCGTGGCATTAGTGCAAACAAAGCCAGTTGAAGACTGCAGTATTTGAGTTGGTAGGCTTCAGTGAAATTTAGACTTTGCAGGACATTGTTAAGCAGAAATAAGCAAGCAGAATAATGGCAGTGTTTTATTTTTTTCAAAAGTTACTCGAGCTAAAAATCTTCATAATAGCTGGATTGATTGATTTTAGTAATAAATGGAACATCTGCCAGATTGGAGTCCAACTGAAAAGAAAAGCAACCGAAAAAGAAAGACAAAGCGATCATGCTAAACAATCCCTCCTTGTTCCCCTTCACGAAATGTTTTGCAAGTCAGCCTGCTTCAACAACAAATTACCGGTGGTCCACTTTTATTGACCTGACACATTCTACATTCATCGTTTACAGGGCGGGCACGGCTGCCCCGCCCGTGCCGTATAAAAAAACGGCTCAAACAAACACCCGGAGAATGTCGGAAAAGGCCTCGTCTCCCGGGCCGACGTAAAACCCAACTTCTGCGCTCTAATGGGCCGTTAGCACGGCGTTAACAAACCTTTGCGGCGCCGACGTGCAAATGAGCGAGTGTTATTGGAAGAGACGTCATCCAACGAGGGCTAAACGGAAACGCGGTGATGTGTGTGGCACTCCTGTGTTTATTTTGAGAGGACATCAGTGAGAATTTAGCGGGAAATGTACTCAAATAATATATCGTTTATTACCATAACATTCACATTCGCTGTACAAAACCTAGCTAAGCTAATGAGGCTAGCTACGTGCGCGTGGTTGCAACATTTGTATACTTTTTTTTTTTTTTTTTTTTTAATGACATTTACTTAGGGGCACTGTGTCTTGTACACAACACTTCATGGACACAATTTTTGTCATATGCTCTCTGTATTTGGCCATAAACGATGAAAGCAATAAGCTTTTGAGAGCGACTTCACATCTGTGTTGCATGGAGTCCACCAAGGGCAATTGGACTCCATTCCACATTTCTTCTCCATTTCTCTCCGATTCAAGAAGTGCTTCAAATGAGTATTTGGCCCATCACATTGCATAACACTGTACTGCATTTTGTCATCATGGAGTATCGCTGCTTCACATCTGTTTTGCATGCAGTCGACCAAAAACCCGTTGTCTCTCTCTCCTTTAGGTTATTCTAGGTTTGCTACCGGTCACAGTGAGCAACGGGCGGAACTGCAACACCAGTTGAACGAAAAACCTTTTGGCACAATGCCTTCTGTTCATGGACACAAAGTGCAGGCGAGCGACTCGTGTCTTTAGTCATGCGGACGGCTGTCAGGCTGGCTGCTAACGCCCTGCAGCGAGACCTCTTGCCCCCGGGCTATTAGTCAACCTGACAAGCGCTATGTTGCGTGCCACTCTCTGCGGCCAATGACTGCATCTCGCCACCATCGCACGTGTACGTGTATCCCTAACGCGGAGTGGCAACGGGGACACAGGCCACTGAAGCAAAACAAGCAGCTGTCAATCAGCGTATCGCCTAAGACCTCAGCGTACTTCGCCAAAACTCAATTTGGGAGGGGTTAATGCTAAGGACGATTTATTTATTTAGCTGTTGTTCTTTTTTTGAATTCACCTTTTTTTTTTTTTAAATTGAGTTTATGGTAGTTTTTACATTGGTGGTCTCAAACTATTTTTGCTATAAATTATTGTACGTCTTATCATTTGTTAAAAATTGCATGCCCCCATTTGGGCACCATTGTAATGATAAGCAAAAATAAATGAAAAATAAATAATAAAGCATTTATTTCTCCCTGCCTTAGCTTTGGGCCACTTAAAAGCTCGTATCAAATCCACTTCTGAGTTTTTTTGTCTTTTTTTTTTGCAAAAAGTGTAATTACAGGAATCAAGTCCTATTGTTTTCAAAAACAAAAGGCGTATTATTTCGAGAGCAGTCCTTTTATGGGAGAATAAAGGCGTTCTTTCCAGGATTAAAGGCATATTATGAGAATAAAGTTGGATTTTTTTGGAATTCATTTGTTAAAATATGACTCTTTTTTTTCCCCCCCTTGTTGAACTTTGGCTTTTATTCTCGGTAGATTGCGACTTTGCATCCCAACAGTTTTGTGCTAACTCTGATCTAAACGGCTTGCCACGACATGTAGATTGATACAGTTACTAAAGCGGAATTGTTTGTGTAACATAAATGCAGCATTTTACCAGTCGTCGTAGTCTGTCGAGTTTGCCTAGTCGCAGTTCGTTATTCACAAGTTCAACTATTTTATTTGTCTTCTTCATTGGAACCTAGTCACGACTGACCTAATTCCGGTTTCTGTTCTGCCACATGGCACCAAAAAAGGAAAGTAGTAGTTGTGTCAAGGAGGTTTGCGCCTTAGCTATATTATTGACCTTTGTAAGTTGGTGACAAACAAAAATGTAGCCTTAGTGCAAGTTACTAGAGTCTTTGCCCAATGTACGTTCTCACTTCCGATGCATTTTCTTCGAAATCAAATCAAATGTAATCAAATGTAAAATGAGTTTGAAAGGATGTTAAGGTATTTTGTGATTATAGTTTGTAGTATATTTACACTATAAACTATTCATACAGGCAACTACGAACATCAATTACTCGCGTTTTTTTCCCGCAACTCGGGGGCTCGGTCTCTATCCCCTGCGGATTGCGGGTTTTACTGTAGTTGGACATGCACGCTCCGTGTGTGTTTTCGGGGCCACTGAAGCGTGCGTTCCAGCAGGTCGAGACTCCCGACACAGCGAGCCGTTTAAGTCGCTTGGCGCCTGAGCCTCTGATGAGAGCCCTTTTCTGCTGCTGGCTACTGCAGCCCCTAAAACAAGCTCCCCAAGTTCCTGCGGTCAGGACCCCGAACCAAGCCTCTATTCACCTCATCGGGCCGCCTGTTTATTTTCAGAAGCATTAGAGGAAACACTCGACATGGCTTATCAGATCCAAACAGTCGCACGTCTTTGTTATTTTACACACAAGGCCTCCTCTTGCCTCTGCCTCATTTTCGGTAATTGTTTTCTTTCTTGCTTGTTGGAATAACACGGCGGGCTGCGTTTAACACAAGTGGTAAGGGAATCCGTCAGTGTAAACAGGGTCGATACAATGCACACTGGGATTTTATCTGAGACTTTTCTGTTATTCTGTGTTTTTAAGGGGCAGGGCCCGAGCAAATATCGGAGAGGCTCCGCGGCGAAGTGAATGACTGCTTCGTTACCGAGCAGAAGTGACACACACAACACGCCGAAGGCGGGCGGAGATAACAGCTGCACGTCTTATGCTGCCTCGATCCTCGTACTCATCGGAATTCGACCAACTGATTGTTCTTTCTCGCCGTTCTGTTTATTTAATTATTTATTGCAATAAATCTATTGATAATATTAGAATATTCTTATCATAATATTGCACTGTATTTTATGAAGTGTTGGCTATTAATCCGGCAAGAACATTTGGACAAGATATGTCTCTTTTAAAACGATTCATTCTGACTTTTCTTTGGCTTTGATTGTGTGGATTATTTATTTATTTATTTTTAATGAAAAAAGCAAACCTTCCGTCACGTACGAAGTAAGGCGCATCACGTTAGGCATCAGTGTACCTCGCAAAAAGATTACTTTGGGTAATTGACTAACAGGTATGTGCAACTGAATTGTAGACACTGTAATGCATGCGTAACGGGAAAGCTCATTCACATGAATGGCCAAAAGGAAGTCATTTGTCCTTGGCAAAACGACGTTGCAGATATGTGTAATTCAGATTTGACTTGGCAAAATGACATTACAGAGCTCCGTCTTCCATGTCAACGAGTCCAAATTTCATTACCGATATCTTCAATGAAAATGCCAACATTTCAAAATGTGAATACGACTGGTGAGACAGACGTTGTTCACTCTAATGTTAATTCCGCAAAGTCAAATTTGGTTTTTAAAAGACTGTGGATTGTTTGTAGTTTATTTCTAATTTCTAATTTCTAATGTGCAAGGTGGCTGTCATCATTAATTAGACCCAAAATATTCGGTTTATATTAATTATAGCGCTTAAAGTTGAGTTGGAACTGCTGCTAACTCAGCTCAGGATGAATTCCAAGCATGTTTTTTGCTATTTCTTTGTTGTTTTCCCCCCCCCCCCCCCCCCCCACAGTTAAAAAAAAAAAAAAAAAAAAAAAAGCCCATAAATAATGAAGTATGGTATTTCGCATTAGACCTCAGCATGCCTATCAAAACATCAGTTCAGGAACGATTTGAACTTTCTGCAATTGTGACGTTGTGGATTATTCCTAGTTTTGTTGATTTCTATTGTCCATGCTGAGTGCTGTTATGAATAACAAGCGAGAGGAGCGAACGTATTAAATAGGAAACGTACACCACATGAACACGCTATGAACTTTAGCTATTACCTGCTCGGTATCGCGGCGATTTCGTTTTCGAGGGTGTATGCGGCGGAGCGAGGACGCGCCAACTTGTGTGTGGCGGAGTGTTGATAAAGATGAAAAACCTTGGGGGCAAGGCTGGCATAGTGAGATGTGGCTGTGTTGTGACATTGTAGTCCACGCAGTCAACACGGTGGCAGCGTTGCACTGTCCTTGCCACTGTCTCACTAAACATGATGAAATATATAAACAATGTGCTATGCATACTGTATATTTAAAGATTTGTATGTGTGCAACAGCAAGATTTGTAAACAGCATTGTAGGGAACAAAATAACTCTCAATAGTTGTAACTATACGTGGATAAATAGTTAAACAAAATACGATACAATATAGGGGTATAAAAAAAAGCAGCAAGAATAGTAAGCAGTGTTGCATGTGGCAAAAAATAACTATGCATGAATAAATACACGAGCAGAATTCGGCACGATACCTACTTACATACTGACAATGATCAAAAACTCGGAGGAAAAAAACTGCGATATAACGTGACAACTATGCAGTACATGAAGTGCAATTGGGAGTGGGAACCATAAATATTACACATTAACTATAGACGAGAGATTGGCAACAGCACGCTTGTGTTTCCCACATTCATCTTCACTGAATAAAAATGTTGGAGAAGCTGGGAAAGCAACTGCAGTCACGCGCCAGTGACAACGCGAGCCTTGTTCGCCTCGCACACCATTGCAAATCCCGCACTTCGCCTCCTGCCGCCGAGCCCCTCGCCGACCGGGCCCCCGGCTCCCCTCGTCGCCGATTGCGCCCGAAAAATAAACACGCGGTAAATCCGCCTCGATTAACATTAATCACGAGCGCGTCACTTTTTAATGCGAGGAACTGAGGGCCATAGAGTGCAATCACGCACGCAGTTCGTCTCCTCCAGAGGTGAGGCTGCAGCGCATGCAGGAGGAACTGCCGTACGCTGCAGTGGAAAGCGGCCCACGCATTTCGAGCTATCGCCGTTCTATTTGGTTCTGTTGTGCAAGTTGCCGCTTATCGGGAGTAACTGGTGAGAGGACCGATATTGCGTCATCCTGTTGATTAGAATGTTTCGAATTTTAACCTCAGCAGAATTCATGGGGCTCAATTATGAGTGCCCCATCAACCAATTCAAAAAAATTACATATGCCAGCCTCGCCTACATGTTTCTTACTTGTTGCTAGGTAGAATTTGTAGGGCTAAATCATGACTGCCCCGTAAGCCAATCAAGAAAAATTCTATTTACCATTTATTTGCTGGGCATAATTATCAGAGGGCTCAATCATGACTGCCCCACGGGCCAGTAAAAAATTCTTGCGCAGCACTGTGTGACTACGTTGCACTAGCGTCCACCTAACATTTGTTTGCCACTTCTGATCAAAAGGTAGAGTGGTTTATATTTGCGTATAAAGTTTTACAATAGTTCATTTTCAACTTGTGTGACAGTCGGCGATCTCAACCTGACCTCCGCGGACTGGTTTTACTGGTCCGACCGCAGCGGCGCCCTTGGCAGTAAAGCTTATATCAACGGCTTTGTCAGTCCGCACATTTTATATTAGCAGAAGCATTTAAAAGATGGACAGGACTGACTTGCAGCCATTAGCCAGGCAGCAGTCGTTTTTTAAATAAACAAACGCAACTCCTGATTTAGCGAACAAGAAATGTAGGCCGATGAGGGAAAACAGTTCATTGCTGAGTTCCTCGCATTGACCGATATTATACTGTATAATGTAGAATATTTTCCCAAACCGAGTGAATGTGAGCTAATCTATAAATGACATACGGTATTCAGCCACAGTAGATCTGTATCTTCCCATTCTTGCCATTTGACTAAACTTCCTATTATGATGAGCTGGCTCTCTGTAGGTGTCCTTTCCAGGTCACATTTGGCTAAAATTGTTCCCCATGAGGCCTCCCGGGCCGACTTTTTTTGTGCGCGATTGGAATGATTGATGACAAGCTGCAATAAACATCAACTCGCAGAGCGGATGCTGCAGTCTGTTGGTCACATTTAAACGGTCAAGCATATGTAGAAGCAGGTGCACGGCCTCGTGTCACCAGCGTTTGCTCGTGTAAATATCATTGGGGTCTGCTATTTCAACTTGTTTTTTTCCTTGTCAGTCAAGGTGGATTAAAACGAATGATTGATTACACCCACAAGTTGCTGGCTTGAATTAATAAGGGTTGAATTAATCATGACTGCCATTAGCCAATGAAAAACAATGATTGTTTTTAACTTGTTGCTAGGCAGAAATTCTATAATGAAAGTTTTCCATTGCATCTTTGCGTGATAAAATGAAGCAAGCACAAATGTTTTTATGACGGAGGGCAGTAAGTCGGACTTCGATGCGGTGATGTAACGCACGGCGTGGTGCGTTCGCGTCGTCGATTGGTCACATTGCAATGGCTCCACCTGAGCGATCACGCTTCCCTAGATTGCTCCTGATCAATACTGAGCAATTTCCCAGCCAGGTCACTCGAGTGATAAGGAACATTCAAAAACGGAGAAGGTGGGCTCAGGTCAACGTGTCCCTAACTTGACTTGACACGCCCCTCGTTGCATTCCTGCGTAGGGCAAGTCGGATCAAGGTTCACCGTGGAACTTTCTGCACAGTGATTCACTCAGGCTTTCAGACGCAGAGCGACGGCTGCAAAGTACCTCCCTCGCTCTCTCGAAACTTGTGAAATAGTGCTATTTATATTTCCTGCACCCTCAGTCCGGGGACTGTCATTCAAATAGCCGAGTCGCCATATGCTATTTATATTTTCATTTTCCAAATTTCTCATTGGGGTAGATGTGATTAAGCCCTACGAATCCTGCTTGGCAACAAAACTCCTTGCAACAGGAGTGACAAGACAGGAAGAATCCTTGCAGTCCAGTCCATTGATCTGTTGTACTTTAGACAGTAAAAGGGAATACTTTTTACAGGTACAGTATATCTATAAAAATGCCACCGCTATCTCATCATGCTAATCCCTTTAAAGAGTTTGACGGTGAGTCATGCTACCGGGAGTGCGTCCAACTCTCCTCAGCCTGGCCGCCGCAGCTCTTATACAATAATTGCAGCCTTTTCACATTTCATGTGTTTCACATTTCCCTCTTCAGAGGACAGTGCAATGGGCCGCTCCTGCGCCATTGCCAAAGTTTACCCGCGTGCGGTTTTGGCGGATTAGACGTCAAAACATGGTGGCGGGTCCGTTTCTGCAGAGCAATCGAGTAGGTAGAGCCATCTTTTACTGTTTTCAATTATTGCCCTCAACTCTTTATGGCGATTATAATAACTCGCCAGCCCCTCAACAGCTTCCTGGTTAAAAATAGATCTTTTAATCCAAGTCACTCACAGACAATCATTGGCTGTTTTGCGAAGAATGCGCAACACCCATTTTGCGCCACATACCTTCTGTCACACATACCTTCCACATATCAACTGTCAAATCTGACTGGCAGGGAAATCACCTTGTGGAAATAATTTTATGTTTATATGAATTCATGGAAACAGCCATTAGAACGCTTCTAATAACTCTACACGAACATTTGCGCGTTCTTAATTGTCAAACAAGTGTAAAAATAAATTGAAAAGATTTAATAAAAACAAAATAATATCAATGAGTCATTGATTGTCATGTAAGTGTGTAAATTAATTAACCAGTGTAGAATCAGGTTAACTTGTGTGTACCTGGCGAGGTGAGTCTCTCCACATTGACTGAACCGAGTGTGTGTGTGTGTGTGTGTGTGTGTGTGTGCTTTTCTTTTTTTTAAATTTGATTTATTTTTTTAAATATTTACGATGTCGATTTATTGTCACTTTAGCCAAAACGCACTTAGCAGCCCTGACAGGCACAACACGTGCACCACTGTCCTATGTTGCAATGAAGGAGAAGTCCTTTTACTTTTTTGTTTCATCATAAAAGTGGGTAACTTATTTTTACACCTGTGTAACAATTACGACAATTCAAATGTTACTTGCTTAAAACATTGCTAATGAAAAATAGGCCACTACCAGGTTTCTATGTTGTTGCCAGGCAGAATTTGTAGGACTCAATCATGGCTGCCCATGGGCCAATGGGAAACGAGATACAATACATGCTGGCCAAGTTTCTCAGTGCTGCTAGGCAGAATTCATATTAATATAATACTTCCCATGATAAAATGTGTTTTGGACATTTGGAATGGCTTCAAACAGGGTGACGGAACGGATTGTGATCTACTTTGGAGGTTTTATTGAATTTAGGATTGCGTTTTTTTTTTTTTTTTTTTGTTAGTTAGTTTTTTTTTTTTTTTTTTTTGGGGGGGTGAAGGATGACTCATCAAAAACAGACAAAGCACAGGTCAAATGTCCCGCTTGCCGTTTCCTTATAGACAGCGCAACAGGCAGGAAGCCAACAGTCAGACAGCATTTACGCTCTGGTCTTTGCGCCTAGTGATGTAGAAGACACTTTGACTACATCCTGCTGACGGCCTCCCGTGACTCTCTTAAAGTCACTGTCATGCCTAACAAAAGAGGAAGACATTCAAAACCTTTACAGCACTTTTTTTTTTTTCCACCAAAGTAAATCTAGCACGGTCTCTCTGAGACCTTGAAACATAATGAAGGTACCCCTTCCATTTGGTTTGTCATGCACTTTCTGACACATATTAACAGTTGCAGTTATTGTGATAAGCGTTTACAAGGTCAACAAAAGACACCTGGTGAGTGGGACAGAAAAATGTAGCGCATATTCTTCGAAGGAATATTTGTCGTGCGAAGGCCATGGCGCAAAATGAAACATAAACAGGTGAAATTGAATAAATCATAGGGGAAAATAAAAAGTAAAATAAACAATTTTATATGTGGAAAAATAACATAAAGAATTGTATATGTTATACAGTTGACCCCCTCTTCTTCACGGTTTGGCATCTGCAAATTCACTTATTCCCAGATTTTCAATTGGCTATCGTGAGAAAGGTCCTGTATTTTGGCTACTTAGACCTCCAGCGAGTGACCCTCTAACATGGACTTAGTATAAAAGTGTCCATTTCATTTCAGAAAACACTTTGGTTTTGTCATACGAGTGTCCAGAAAAGGCCCCTCCGACAGTTACTTCTGTTTGACCCAGTTTTGTATCTGCTTTGTCCGCATTTGGCTAAGATCGCCTCCTTTCCTCTGATTGGTTGGCTCCGTGTAGAAGACCCACCTGCGAGAGCAAACGTGTTTGTTATGTTGGCTCGGGAGCGGAAATCTTCGCTAGTGACATAGAT
Organism: Phyllopteryx taeniolatus; assembly: GCF_024500385.1. Classification (NCBI taxonomy): domain Eukaryota; kingdom Metazoa; phylum Chordata; class Actinopteri; order Syngnathiformes; family Syngnathidae; genus Phyllopteryx; species Phyllopteryx taeniolatus. The sequence continues at coordinate 20,431,353 of NC_084517.1, forward strand.
AAGCTCGAGAAATTCAAATGACCTGATTTCAGGCCTCCCTGCAGAAAAACATCTAGAACTCAGAAATGCGTGGACCATTTTAATTCATACCTCGCATGTTTACTGAGGCACCACAGAGACAATATTACATACCAAAAAGTTGGTTTGGTAAAATATGGCGCCTTTATTCTCTCGCACATTTTCACAATTTGTGGTCAGGCTCAGACCCGATTCTCCCAAGAGCGGGGCTCCACTGTATATTTGACATTTTAACATTTTATTCGATCAAATAATTGGGTAATAATTCTAATTATATTAGTTCTAATAATACAATTAAACACAGTCTGAATTATGAATTGTCATTAAAATAAAATATGTAACACACAGTACTGCACATAATCTACTGTTTGGGTTCTCTCTCAGTACTCAGTTGTTTTATTCCTTAAAAGTTTATTTAATATCATTGCAAGCCACTGTAACATTCGGCAGAGTTTCAACATTATCGCTGTGCTTTGATATAGGACAATAAAAAAACTGTACATAAATGATCCTATTAAAATGTATTGCACATAGGAATTAAATTAAAATTGTACCCCTATAAATATCTAAAAACAAACAGTTCTTAAAGATTAAATGCAAATATATTGAACTTAAAAGTGACATACAACTGAACTGTACTTAGGCAGCGATTCTTTCGCATACCACTAGAGGGAGCCTGCGTACCACGAGTGGTACTCATGCCACACTTTGCGAATCACTGCTCTGAATTATCCATCAATGTGAATATGAGTGCGAATGCTTGCTTGTTTATGCGTGCTCTGCGATTGGCTGGCAGCCAGTCCGACGTGTGACCTGCCTCTCGTCCAGTGTCAGCTCACCCGTGACCCCAATGAGGCTAAACGCGATAGAAAATGGGTACACATTTTCACATAGCCAAATATCGCATTTACAAATGACATCCTTTTAAAAAGCACAAACGTGATCTATAATTATGAGCTGCCAGCACTGGTGCTAATGCTAGAATGAATTCAAAATGCTAATCATATTCCAAAATGAGTGCGGCCACAAGCATATTTCATTATTTAGGGTCTCCTTTTCTCTTTGACCTTAAAAGACATTTACTTCCTATTACCCTCCCACTAAAGCACCCTCCCACTCATTTGACCTCTGACAACAGGGAGGAGCAAGCCTATTGATTCCTCGGCATTGAACTTGAATGTCGGGGGGCGGGGGGGGTCGCCGAGACGCCAATCAAAGGGACATTGTCTCCCTGCGAGAAAGACGGATTGCCGAGCAAAACAATGCCCGGTCACTTTCCCTCGGCTTCCTCCGCCGCTCGAAGGAGCCACTTATCCTCGGCTGTCCGAGACGCTTTGGAGTAGTCGCTGCGTGTGAAATGCGTGCATTTCCTGTCTATAGAGAACGTCCTATTTACGCTGACGGATGACCGGATGGTGACCACCTCCGTACGCCCCTTTGGGGTAACACAAGCAGTGTTAGTCAGACACAAAGGACCCCCCTCGCCCGCCCCTTCCTTTCATCACATTAACATCTACATTAAAAATACATCACAAACGTTATATATATATTTTTTTTGAGAAAACCTCATAATGATTCCACTTTATATATATATTTTTTCTACCCTAAAACAAAAGGCGCAATCACAAGCCATCTAAGCTCCATTACAATGAAGAAATTAAATAAATAGGCGCCTAAAGAGCATAAACATACACGCGTCATTAAAAAGCAGTGTTTGCCTACGTGGATGATTTCAAATGAGCCACGTGGGACATTTTGGCGACTGTAAATATACACATTCGTGAATGAATATGCTTTCTGATTGCCAGGAAGATTGATCACAGTCTAAGTGCGCAAAATTAGGGGCTACAGTTTAAATCCAGTATCAAGAACGTATATTACCAAAGAGGTCTGTATGCTTATAATATGACGTCTTGGTTGACACTGTGTCTTTCGAGGGCAATTCTTCCATTGAAAATCCTGAATCGTACGACCCCAGCGACGCACAATGTATATCTTTGATCAACAGAAAACCGTAGCATTAAGATGATCTTGCTGTGAAGTCGGTTTCACCCTCGTCTGACATTAGCTACAAGATTGATGCTAAGCCTAACACAAAACCCAGCAAGTAAGCGTGCATATTTGATATTCTCCACATGGACCTTACATCAATAAAAAAAATGCTTCCAACACTCTATAATCGGAACGTGTTTGCTGCTGCGTATTATGTTGAAAGCAGAGCTACTGCATTGGTAGCAACCCCGCACCTTCTCCCGCCCTCTTTGGCGGATCTCAGACTTCTCAACTCGCAACCAATAGACACTCATTCCTGCGCCAAGCTCATTTCTGCTCGCCGCCCATCGCCTCCACGCACGGCCGACGTTTGCCGTGAAACGTGCCAGGACCCGATGCAATAAACGTGTCATATAGCCAGCATGCGCGGACCACACCCGCTCGCCACAAAAATGCTCTCTCGCTGCCACGAAAAGACCAAACGGCTCAGCTTTCACCTCTCGGGATGCGTTTGAGGATAAGCGCCGACACTGACGTTGCGCCACCTGCACAGACAACGCGACAATGTGGGGAAATTTCCCCCGTCGGACAAATATGACATTGTTGTGTTTGCCTGACGTAATGCCAAACGTCTGCGTTTTGAGCTCAGCAAGCATCGACTGAATAACGTCTGCATGATTGCTTCCTTTAACTCACACAAAAGAAACTTGCTTTTCTATTTTTTTCATGTTTTGTTTTTACTCTAAATCTGATAACACCCGTATTGAACTACTCAAAAGTTGTTTTTTCTTTGTTTTTTACGTCGTTGATTCATTGTACTTCGACTCCATTGAGTAACACGATCGAGAGTAAAAGGAATGAGTTTTTAGCATAATATTAGCACGTTGACGCTAAGTAAAATACAGTGATTTATTTTATTGTATTTTAAAAGTAAACAAATACAATTTAAAAAACTAATCGAAGTAGCAGGATTGTGCTGAGATTTTAAGTGATTTGATAGAAACGTGAATTGAGCAACTGGCTCGGTCACGGAACTGATTCATTTCGTTACGGCTCCATTTCCTACGGGAAAGCTTTTAAATTAGAGTTGCGTAAGCGTCTATAACACCTATATAATACCTGATACTGTCCTACTTAATACAAAGCGATTTTTACATTGTGGATTTAGCAGCTGTAACACGGACATGCTTTCGCCGCCCGTGTTTCGTTCTACGGCGATGTCAACCTTTTGCACACTTCCCTGTCCAAATAGCCAATCAGGATCCATTGAGGCCGCCGCGGCCTGGAACAGGAACTGACAGGCCTGTGCCGAGGCGTTCTGCGCCACATGCGAGCCATGGAAGTTCTCAGCGGCGCGGCCATGAAATCCATACTGCGGTTTTCCCCCCCTTAGACGCCGCTGATTAGCACACGACCGGCGCAGACGTCCTGGACAAGGCTGTCACCTCTAATTGTCTAATGGACAAAGAGCAAAGTCACCACAGAATGAAAGTTCTTTTTCCCCTCTGCCAGACTTTTACATTTCTCGCGCGCTAGTTAATACATCAAATAATCAGCCGGTAGTTTATAATGTCGAATCAAAGGAAGTAATCCCGACATTTCCACTTTTAACACAAAGCAGCGCACCACGCACAAGACAAATGCGACGTTTCTTGGCAAGCGAGCGCTGTTTTTTTTTTCCCCTCATTATTTGTATTTATGCTATGTAAACTTCAGCCCCCTCCCGCCCGTCAGTGGCAGCGCTGCGGTTCTGCCACTAGATCGCCTTTCAGCAGGCCCACAATTTGCAGTGTTCTGGCCGCATGCTTGGGTGCTTTGATTTAAACAAACCGGGCTCTGGGCTTTGTGAGGCCATTAAGGCCGCAATCATTGTTGAGGGCCCCAATCAGACCGCCCGAGCCCAGCCGAGAGTTTCGCTTGACTCTCGGTCGGCGGTCGAGTCCGCGATTTTCGAGTCTGTCAGAACGGCCTCATGTTTGGATAAAACTTGCTGGTAAAACTTTCAAAACGAAATTTCCCATTGAGATCAATTGTATTTGGGATAATTCACTCCAGAGTGCAAACTATCGTCATTAATCGTCATTCAAGTATACCCGAAGAAAGAAAAATAAGATCAAATGTTAAAACATGACACAAGCATGAAATGCTCTGCTAACTTTTAGGAGGGAAAAAAAAAAACCTATCGTGAGGATAAAGATGTAGTTTTACGAGAAAAATTCAGAATATTTGAAAAAGTCGTAAAATATGAGAATAAAGTTGGGATCGAATACAAAAAAAAAAAGCTAAATTGAGAGGGGAAAAAAATTACTATCGCTGTAAATCATGTTTCCGTTGTCATGTTACGCTTTTGGTTGTGATTTTGTGATGTTTGAGTTCTTTGTTACTTTGTACCTTGCTTTTTTTTTTGGGGGGGGGGGGGGCTTGAATTTCCCATTTTTGATAATTCCACAAGCCCTTTTGCCTTCTCGTTTTAGAAAATAAAAACTTTCTTTTGAGATTCCTTCACTCGCTGCATTTGGGTCCACCCTTTGCCTCCACGAAAAACATCCGAACGTCTAACAACTAGGGGGCTGAACCGATTAGTCGACTATTTGTCGAGTCGACTTTACTACTCCGCATCGACGTTTAACGCTCGAAGTCGACTAATCACGTTTGTTGGTTTTTTGGCATCTACAGAAAGCTTTCGACTGCTGCCGTCGCCGAACTATAACGCTCTGCGGAGCAGCCAAATGTCCGGCCAACGAGGCGACAAAGTTCGGTCTGTGGCGCAAAAAGGTTCGGGGATCGCTGAACTGTTCTGAAAAAGTATTAACGACGTCATCGACGAATCGACTTCGACTCGACTTTCATTGCGTTAAAGTCTACTACAAGAAAATCTTCATTTTTCTTCAACGTCTACTCACAACTGCTTTGCCGCTCAAACTGTGAAAATTAGATTTATGATTCCTCCATAACTTGATTCTTTCCACCGGGTCTCGTTTCTATTGACGCATTTCCCGAAAATGCCAAGTGTGACTCATGCTTTTTAACTATCTCTGAATACCACTCAAAGATTCCTTGCCAGGGAAACTTGGCTGCTGTTGGCTTCACCACACAACAGTGCCATAAAAAAAACGTGGGCAACTTACATTCCATTTGTTAGCACCTGAGCTAATTTCTGGGTATCTGTATCGTTTCCAAGTACTAACTGAGTGTTAATGACATGTTGTGCTTAAGGGGCGGTAAAGTAGTTTTTAGATGTCCTTCCTTTTGGCGAGTGTAGCAAGTGGGTGTATATCGTTTTATTTATGAAGCGATGACGTCATTCGCGCTCCATTGGCAGCAGCCGACGAGCTCTTTGATTTGGGCGGTAAATCTTCCCTTCTCATTGTTGCGGTTGCCTTTCCTTTTGGCCGAGCGGGGCAGTGACCCACCGGAGTCAGCAGATGGATTCTAAAATTCGAAACTTTCCCTTTGTGATATTGCGACTTATTGCTCCTGATATTTCGACTTTATTCCTGTAATATTTTTCCATGATTCCGGTGAGGATCCAAAATTTTCTTGCAATATTCTCACCCTATACTTTGAGTATAATCTAAAAAATTGCCCATATTTTTTTCCACAAGCTGTCATTTCTTTAACAATGACAACTTTTTTGACCAATATTTGGACTCCATATTATTAATAATATGTAATATTTAAATTATTATTTCCTGTAGCATGACAACATATTCAAACGAAATTACGACTTTATTCACCTAATAGCTTGACTCTATTCTCTTGAAATCTTCCCGAAATTATTGTGACTTTATTCTTGTACAATGATAATTCTTTCTAGTTATAGTAATAGTCAGACTTTATCCACATATGTATATTTTGAATGCATTCTTGTAAATTGACCTGTTTTCTCGCTGTATTATTGAGATTTTATTCTCAAAATTACAACATTACGACTGTATTTAGGTCAAATTAAGACATTTCTCATTTCTTAGAGATTTCTTCCCCCCCTCGCCGACTTTATTTAAATAATATTTTTGACCGTATTCTCATAATTCCTCCCCCGTATGATTGTGACTTCATTCTCGTACATTGATGACTAGATCTACTCTTCGAGACTTTGCCGCTTTCCAATGAAGGGAAGCGACATCGCGGGGTCAAGTGGAAGGCGATTTGCGCCACAATAACTTCGCTGCAACGTTGAAAACAAGGAAGGCCTCACGCATGCAAAGAAACATCTCAACATGCGTTCGACCGCCGTTGCTCAGGAAGCCCACGCTCCTAAGTGCTCAGCTGGTAAACAAATCCCAGTTTATTAAATACACACTTGTCACTCTCCGCTAGCCATGCGTGGCCAAATTTATTTGGACAAAAGTTGCCCCGCTAGACTTAAGTGTCCCAGGCTGACGCCAACAGATAAATAGCCCCCCCCCCCCCCCCTCTGATTTAGGAACTGGATTGAATTTAGCCGAGGTATGCTTTTAGAACGCCGATTCTTCCCTATCCACGTGGCCTATCAAAGGGCAATAAACAGTCAATGAGGGACACGGCAAATTGCTTAATTGAATTGTAGCGCAAAGGTCCGACTACTGTACGTTTTACCCAAACGTGGACATTCCCAAATGAAAGTCTAAACAAACAACAAACACGGAGAAACAGACTGAAGAAAGACAAATTCCTACGTCTCCTTTTCTTATGATAACCTAGCGCTAATATTATGACAATTATGACTTTCGTCTTGCAAGTAAACAGTCTTTTTGTAAGTCACGCAACAAGTTTGTGTTGTGTGGAGGTGAGCATGTGTGTGCGCGCGCGTGCGTGCGTGCGTGCGTGCGCTTGGCAACACTGACCGACTTTATGCATCGGAACTCAATAACGAATTAAGCATTCTTTTATTTGTGGTCTTCTCTTTCTTTCCTATTGCTTTTGCCCTCTTTCAATTTGGTCCGCAATCAACTTTTAACATCTTTTTTTTCTTGTGCCTCACGTGGGCCGCGTCATTAGCATGACAACGGGGGGCACGAGGGCACAAAGGGCCCCCGGCCATGTGACCGAGTGCACATCGGGAGATGGAGAGAGCGAGTGAGAGAGGAGAGAGAGAGAGAGAGAGAGAGAGAGAGAGAGAGAGAGCCCTTGCTAATATCTGCAGCTGGGCCTTTTGGTTTTGTTCCTCATGCAGCTGGGCTGGATGAGAGCGCCTGGATTCCAATACACCCCCGTCGGCATAAATCTCGACGCTGCGAACGCGAGCAACAATGCCAGTGGCTCATTCTATGCCAAGTGCGGACGAGGCCGCGCACAACTAAATTGTTGTTGTGTTTGTGACAACTTTTTTTCATCTTCCCCGCCTCCCCCGTCGTCCCGAGGGATGCATATATTTGTCATTTATCTTCGAAATGCAAACTCAGACGCTGCTAATTATTCCTTTCAGTCCCGCTGTTATTGTCTATAGGGGAGAACCAGACAAGATGGTGTCATGTGTCAACCCCGAGACTCATGTTGAGCGTCGCTTGTCGACTAAATGACGTGAGCCTTCGCGACAAGTTTTGTATACAGCGAACCACCGTTTATCGTGAAGGATAAGTTCCAGACACACCCGTAATAGGTAAAAATTGCCGATATGGAAAGACGATATAAAGAACATTTTGCAATACTTTTATCCCGCCGCATGATTTAAACAAATTAAAACACACTTGAACTTATTAAAAAACACTTTCAAAGTATTCCTCATCGCCTGTTCGCACTCTCGCTTGCACAGTTCTTACTTTCAGCTGATTATTTGTCACCCAGTTTAAATTTACTGTAAAACTGACACATCAAACAAAAAAGATATAAACATTGTATATTTAAAAACCCAAATTGTCAACCAAACCATGTAATTTTGTCTAACGAAGGTCCAATAGCTTATTGTGAACATGCAATGTGATACACTATGAATGGGCTAACGGAAATTAGCATAAATGCTACGGTAATTTCAAACTTTAATAACTGCTACTTTCACACACGGGGCAGCAACACATCCAAAGCACCCTGGCCAAGACAGTGACGATGCTCCTCTCACGCACGCGTCGCTGCCATTACGCATCGTCTTCTGCAGAGAGACGTCTCCATGCGAGACTGTCATTGCGCAATATTTAAAGGGAACGAGAGGAGCCCCTTTGATTGGACGTCATTGAAATCGGCTGTGTTCACTCACACAGCGGTGCAGAAGTTTTACAGATTATTTTTTTCTTATTCTCGTACCTTTCTCTTGTAATAATGCAGTTATTCCCATACAATTAAACATGTTTCCCATCATATTCAGATTAAATTTCCATAAAGTACATCGTTTTCCCAATTATATTCCAATTTTATTTTCATAAAATTATGACTTCTCCGTGTCATCTTACAACTTTATTCTTGTGTCAATATTGCTTTTCTCTCGTAATATCGTGACTTTATTCTCAAAATGTATTCCCATATAAGACCAGCACTGCATTATGAGCATCCACTGAAGCCACAAAAGCTGCCTCAGACACAAACTTGCCCCGAAAACATTTGTCTCCAGCTTTTCAGGCTGCCATTAATAAACCCATAAAGAGGTCTTTATATGCGAGAGGACAGTGTCACTTTTTTTTGGGAGTCACAACTTTGAGATGAATGCCGCGCGCTGAGCCTGAATGCATCGCAGCTGGGCGTGAGCCGGGGCGCTGGTGACAGCGGGTACCGTGGCACAAATCCCGTGGCAGAAAGGGCATCTTTGTTTAGCCCAGGTGCTCTGGTGTGGATGCACGGCTCTACACATCCTGCACCAGCTCATCCATTATGCATGGGGCGTACATTTGAAATCATGAGCTTCCTGTCAAAAGCCAGAAAGGAGCAGCCTGGCCAAGTGGGCGGCAGAGGGAGAATGGAAGCGTGTGACACTTTCAAAGCGCGCAAAAGACTTAACGTGGACGCCATTGTGGCACAGGCGAGCATTAGAAACATATTAAAGGGCAACTTATTTCAGATAGAAAGTAGCGCAAGAGTGGAACCCTTGATCCCTTTCTCGCCGAGATCAATTACAGTACATTTGCAATCGCAATCGAAAACCTTTATTAACTGTACAGATAATGTTGTAAGTAACATTAATAGCTGTTTAAGCAGTCTAAAATGAATGTCTTTAGAAACAATACAATACTCATGAAACACTGTCCTAACTTTAATGACAAAGTAAGACTGGCAATAAACTATAATATTCCAAATGTATGACTTTTTTCTTGTAATGTTCCGATCTTGTTTTTATAGCATTATTATCATATTATTTGGCTTTTTTAAATTTTAATTAATGACTTTTTCTATGTTATGAAGTCCTATGATATTAGCAGAAGTCAGCCAAAGTCTGGTGAGGTTTGTGGAAGTCTTAGCCGAAGTTGGGGGAGATTAGTGGAAGTCTTAACCAAACTATGGTGTGATTTTCAAAGCCCCATCCAATGTCTTGTGAGATTTGCGGATGTCTTAGCCAAAGTCTCGCGATATTTGTGGAAGTCTTGGTCAAAGTCTTGTGAGATTTGCAGAAATCGTAGCCAAAATCTTGGGATATTGGTGAAGGTCGGTGCCAAAGTTTCGTTAGATTTGATTTCGATTTTTCGTTAGATCGTCTCAAAGTTTTCACCAAAGTCTAAAGTCTTGTGACATTTGCAGAAGTTGTAGGCAAAGTCTTATGAGATGAGATTTGTGGAAGTCTTGGCCAAAGTCTCATGAAATTTGCAGACATTTTGGCCAAATGCGCGCGAGAATTCTGGAAGTCTCACGAGAATTGTGCAGGTTTTATCCAAAGTCATAGCCAAAGTAAGCAAATGTTTGTCCTAACTACAAATTGTACATGTGTTCCATGCAAATATAAATGTATCATTCGACTGATCATGTTTTGTCCAGCATTAAAACCGCCAACCAACCAAACAATGCCCCACTGCTCCCATGAGAAGACCGTGCGATTACAGGAGGATTACATTAATCTATGTGTGGAAGCGTAACCTCCCTCAAGCCTTTGTGGTTCAGCGTAAGATGAAGCCCGCACAATTAAGCCATTTTGTTTCACTGCATGACTGTTCATTTGCATTATCTAGAGCCGCTCTCAGACCGGGCGACTCCCACCCCCCCAAAACTCTCCACCCACCTCAAGTTCTCATCAGTGCAGCGGTTCCCTAGGAAACAGCTCAGTCTTGGGGGTCAGACGGGTCAATGCCTCATCATGTGATCAGACGACTAGAGTTACTCCACACAACTCGTAATCGTCTCAAATGGTGCATACGGTGTACAAAAAACATCTTAGCATCTAGCGATGTAGCAGTCTTCATCTTTACTCACTGCCCTTTCTTGTCAAAAAGCACAAACAGAAGGATACAAACGCCTGTCGCAAAACATCCACAAACTAAATTTACAAAAATCTGATGAAGGCTGAGTGTCTTATCACTCCAATGGGAATGGGAACAAAACTGCAAGTAGTAACCTATCAAATAAAACCAGTGACAGTGATAAAAATGGCTTAAGAGAACCAAGACTTCTGCTTAGTTATGCATTGACAATTATCTCTAACTCGCTTGTGAGATTTGTGTCAGTCTGAGCTTTGCGGAAGTCTTGTCCCAAAATCTTTTGTGTGTTTGCCAACATCTTAGCCTAAGTCGTGAGCTTTGTGGAAATCTGATCCAAAGTTTCATGAGATTTACGGGAAGTCTTTGCCAAAGTCTCATGAGATATGCAAAAGTCATAACTAAAGACTCATGAGATTTGCAGAAGTCTCAGCCAAAAGCTCATGAGATTTGCAGATATCTTGGCCAAAGTCTGGGGAGATTAGGCTCGGTCAGAATTATTAATCAAAATCGTGTTAGATTTGTTGAAGTCTTGGTCAAAGTCTCATGAGTGCAGCGGACATTTTATCCAAAGTCATGTGAAATTCCCAGAGGTCTTGACCAAAGTCTTGTGAGATTGGTGTCTTTTAGATTTTGAGAATTCTTAGCCAAAGTCTTTTGAGATTTGCTGAAATCTTGGGCATAGTTTTAGCCAGTGTCATGAGATTTGCTGAATTTTAGACAAAGTTTCATGAGAAAATGCATGAAACCTTGGTGATACTTCAAGGTATCGCTGTCTTCCTTATGTGCTTTCATGTGATTCAATCAATCATTATGTGCGTTAAAGCCAGCCGGCTCTAAATCAGCAGGGTGCACTATCTCCACCAAAAGGGATCATAACCGTCAAACAAGGAGCCATAGCCCGAAGCAACTCATCCCTCCGGCTAGCCAGCCAGCCAACAGGACCCGCTCGAGAAACAATCGTCTGACGCAGGGGGCACCACAGGTGGGCACATTAGCCGTTAAAGATACGTTTCTGCGGAGGGTCTAGGGAATGGCGCGGGTTCTTTCGGCTGCCGCAGGGCTTGAAATGATCAGTGACAGAGGGGGGGCGGGGCTGGGGGGGGGGGGGTGATTTGTCACAGCCAAGGGGGTTGGAGGTGGCCGGGATTTGGGCAGTGAAACCCCCTTATCAGGGCTTTACAAGGATGAGACCGGATAGCTGCTTAAGCAAATCCCTGTGTTGTGATCCTTCCCAGGAGAGATATGACAAAGTGATACCCAATCAAAATGCAGTCGAAAAATGGTACAATTTCAACCAAAATGTTACAGACAAATAAATACTGGCCTTAAAAGTCAGACAAAACCAAAAGCAACCGTTGTAAATATGATAGATATGGACATAGATCTTGTTTTGACGTAGGAATGTGCTAGAATTCCCCTTTGGTCATAGGAATATACTATTTTTGGTCTATTTGGGACAAATGGGAAGTCTCATTTTTTGATAGCGAAGTCAAAGGAAAGATTTTGGCAAGCGCTTGCAGGTCACCTAAAATGAGTTTGACACCTTTGGCGACAAGAAAGTGACATGAATATAATTTGGCAGAGGATAGCGTGAGGATGTGGCTGACTCAGCAGCCTACTGTCCCACATTGTAACCCAGCGACCCCCCCCCCCCCCCCCCCCCCCCCGTAGGCCACATATGCAGTCATAAGACCCGTAAAGAATGGCATCAGTCACAGTTTAATGGAGTCAGGATTACGGTGGCCTCGTCTCTTTCACGCCAATCGAGCCCGAGGCTGGATGCTCGTCTCCGAGCGGGAGCTGCCTTCGTCGTCTCCTTCTTCTTCCCTTGTGACCCTCACTTATTGGTGCCTGTGGGAAAGACTCAGCATGGGGGCCGCACACCAGAGGGGCAAGGGGACCCCGCTGGGTCTCATGCTACTTATTGGCATCAATTTTGTCAAATTAGCAACCAATCTGAACTCTTGTTCTTTGAAAGTGCCCCTAATCACGCTGAGAGCATGGAGGATCCACTTTGGACCACGGCTGGGCGGACCCCCTGCCGCACGTCCTCCCCGAGGCACTCCTCAATTTAGGAGATGAAACATTCCTGCATCGCCACGTTGGAAGTCAGCACCTTTTTTAGAAATATACAACGGATGATAACACCACTTAAAAGGCAACCTAATATAAATACAATTGAACTCTTACAGTCATGCACTTTATACATTAAAGTCACGGTCACAAGTCAAAAGTGGAAGAAAAATTGTATTTTCACCAAAATATTGAAAGATAATCCTGAAAAAAAAACTTGGAGACACAGGCTTTGCATTGGTGTTGTTTTTTTCTGTCCAGCTGGTTTTAATCTTATTGTTTACATTTTTAATTCACTATGATTATATACTGTAATAGTATGGGGATGTATAAATGTATATATTAAAATTTAATTTATTAGGAAATATAGTGAAATCAATCATGTAAAAAATAAAAAATAGTCACTATATATACTGTGCTGTATATCTGAATTTTATATACATACACGTATAACGTATATAATGAGTTTAAGAAATTCAGACAAGTTAGAAAAAAATAATAATATAAAAATGCAGCTGTATTTGGTTCAGTGCTGCAGTTCTATGGACCAGTTGACCTTATATAAATATTTTGTTTTCTCTAACATTGACATTACACTAAAATATATATATGAAAATGTGACTAATTAATATTTAAAACAATTAAGTTAATGTAATGTCAACAGAATATGTTTGTCTGCTTCACAAGAAAATATTAATCATTTTTGGAATGTACAATAATTAAAAAAAATTTGTATATGTGCAAAAAGGGGAAAATATGACAGGAAAAATATTTGTGTTGAAAATTTCTTTACAGTATGCGGAACCAGTTGCAATAAAGTTTCATTTTTATTTGCTAAAACACAGAGAAAAAAAACCCTGACTCAATATTTGTTTGTATGTGGGATCTTTTTTTGTTAGTTCAACAAAAAAGTAATTTGATATTTTTTTTTGTTGAAAAAAAACAATTTTGTGGAAATTGTTGACAACAAATATCTAATAAATATTTATAAAATTAAACAAATTCAATATTTATATATGAAGTAAAGTATGTGTTTCATTTTTATTTACTAATCTAAAATAAGTAATTCACAATGGCTGAACTAAAAACTTTTACACATAGCGTTTCTACTCAACCGTGTTTATTTGATCATGTTAATTTTGAATGAAATTAAATTGTGTGTTGATATATTAACAGCAAGTGAAACCAACATTCCAAGGTGATTCTGAGTCAAAAACGCAATATTTATGTCACCCTGCTTCACACCATTAAAAAACGAATATACATTTGTGTTGAATAACAAAATTGGAAACATTTTTATTTAAAAGCCAACATTTGATTGTTTTGAGCCGCATTATATTTCATAGCAATTGAATATCTGACAAACAAACTTGAATTAGCCTCAAAAATAAATCTTGAACGCTAAGTTTATTGTACTTTCTACTCCACGTTCTGAACCATAACAGGGCCGTAGAATTAGACGGTGAAGCCGGCGCTGTGGGGGGACCACGAGAAGCTGCTATCTGATCACGGCGACCACTTAGTGAGGACTTGTGTTTATGCATTAAGAGAGCAGCAATAATGAGCTGTGGCCTCTCACAAATCAAATTCCCTCGCCAATTACAAAGAGATTTGGTGACGGTAGCCCAAGGGGGCTAATCTTCTTCGGCCATCTCCACAACGGCCTCTTTACTTGGACCCCTTCTTTCTGTTTTGGTATGTTTTTCTGTGTGTGAGCATCCTGGCAAATGGCCACTCAGGACGTTTGACCCTGTGGGTTTCTCCACCGTCTTTATTCGGTGTGTTTTTTAGGGCTAACACTTTTCCTTTAGCGCAGGGACTAAAAAGCTACAAAAAAAAATAAATAAATAAAAATATGGGGGGAGGGTGGAAAGCAAAATATTTGTATAGGTCTCCTGGACGCCTGGTTGCATAAGGCGTTCCACAGGTTCCACAGGCGTTTGCATCAAACTTGCACGCTTGAGACCGCAAATGCTGTTTTGGTTGCCATAAAAGTGCCTTTTCTGAAAAGAGCCCCGTATGGGTATATTCCATTCACTTATAAATTCAAATGAACTGGGGGGGGAAAAAATGCAAAGTTTTTCATAACTGGATTAATGCTGTGGATGGGTTTTACAGGGGTGTGTCCTAAAAAATGAATTGAATGTGTTTGATATTCATTTGAATTGACTAACTCAAAGTAGCAGGTAGCGTCTACGAGGTGTGTCAGAAAAGCTCAGAAAAAAGATAGATAATTAAATACATAAAGAATACAGTGGCGCCATGACATACGAGTGATCCAACCTGTCATGCAACAATTCATAAAAAAAGACAACTGTTGTGTACTTAAAACAACCACACAACTTTGCCTTCTGCTAGCCTAACACACAAAGTGTCATAGACGTGCTAACGAATAGCATCGATAGTTGCGGTGTTAAAATGCTGTAAGCAATAGATATTAACACAAAGGGTGCAGCACCACATATATGCCGACAATAGCGCAATACTCACAGGGATATTTTCTTTATCCTCAGCAAAAAAAAGACCAATATTACTGCAGTTTACCAAGTTACTCACAGTAGTTGTGAGGCATCTTCGTTTGCGTCTTCATGACTGTATTATACTGCCCACCAATGGCCAAGTTGTGCACACCAGAAGGACATTCAATGAATTAATCATAATGCACAAACTATTTAAGTCTTTACATTCTATCTAATTATATTAGTACATTTTTATAAAGTCAATATCATAGAGTGCAACCTCTCTAGCTGGCTCCATGTGGTTTGTTTGCGCTTTCCCTAGCTCAAGAGCTTCGTCCAAGGAGTCCGTTTTGAGGACGCGGACGACATCGAGATGGCCGTGACGACGGCGCTACGGAGGATCTTGTGAGAATTCTTCTAGGAGTGCATAAAGACGTGGCAAAGAAGGCTGGGAAAGTGTCTTCGACTCCAGGGGAATGAGTTCAAAAGGAAACCGCATATATAGCCCGTATATACTATAGATTGCACGGATAAGTGGGATGGGGGCGGGGAGGATGTTTGGGGCAGGGGGTGAAGCTCCTCTCTTGTCCCTTTCCACTGCGGTTGATAGAAGTGATCAGAGGTGAGTTTGTTGTGGTTGTCTGGTCAGAGTAATTGCAGGTTTGTTGTCCGTCACTCTGCACAATGCCCGTGGTGACGGAAGAGAGCTGAGCGATGACAACAAAGGCTTCATTTGGGAACTTGGACAGGAATATACAGGGTGGGCCAAAAGTACGTATAGGCTTTTGAAATGTATTCACCCGTTGACGGGACAAGCCGAAAGTCGCAACAACAGTTTTCACAGGTACGGTGAGTAATGGCAAAAGAAAGGAATATGGATAGGTGCTAAAGGGAGGAAGGCAGAAGGGAAGGGAGAAGGAAAGGAAGGAAAGATGAACAAAGCATCTCTGAGGGAAGAGGAGGGAAGGAAGGCAGAATAGCTGGTTTTAGCCAAGGAATGATGGAAGGCAGGATGCAAGTATTTAAAAAAAAGAACTAAGGGAAGAACGGAGAGAAGGAAGGAAGGAAGGCAGAAAAGCAAGTTTAAGTGACGGAAAGAAGGAAGGGTGGACGCGCATGAATAAATACAAGCCTGACGGAAGGAAGAAACGAAGGAGGAAATTAAAGGACAGCAGAAAAGTAGGTTTAAGTAACAAGGGATGTAAGGATGCAAGAGTAAAACGTGTGTCTGAAGGAAGGATGAGAAAAAAACAGGAAGTGGATAATACAAAACTTTTTTGAACAGGACACATTCCGCTTGCTAACTGAATCATGTCGCTAATGCTAGGTGAAGTTAAACCACGTGCTCATTAAATGCTAACATTAGCCTAAAGTACAACTGCCCCCCCCCCCCCCCCACCCCCCACCCCCCACCCCCCCTGTGGTTAGCCAAAGGTAAAAACAACACTTAAGCTACAGTACAGCATCAGGCTGTTTGGTAGCTTCGGTGCTGAGGCGAAGTTGCCACCGGGGAGGCTAAAGTGTTGGAAAAAACCCACCCCCCTTTTACAACATTCCCAGCCTTTTTAAAGAAAATGTTTTGCTGGAACGAGCCTGGGAGTCGAGACCTCTGCGACTACAGGTACGTCCGTCGGGAACCATTTTCTCGTGATTTAGTGCCACATTTCCTTCCTGGTGTGTGGGTTTCTGTCACAACGTTATCAGTGTTTGCCTGTGGACAAGCTTGCAATGAAGTGATTGATGGATGCGCGAGCAAGCAGGCAGGTACTGAAGGATTGTCGAATACATGCTGACTCCAGAGAGCTCGGCGGATGTTATGTAAGCGTAAAATACGATTTTTGCTCATGCGCAGTATGTGCCGTACAGTACATATTTATCCACTTTAAAAGGCTGGGGCATCTACTTGTCCCATGGTAAGTCTGGGACCCCCGCTGCTTTGCAAGGTGACCTCACCTCTCAGTCTTCACTCATGCCAACAATGGCAGCATCATTGCTGGTTCTCACAGCCCCCCCGTCTGGTCGCACACGCATAGACAACGTCGGTCTCGTTCTCCCATTAATTGATCGCCACTCGATCTCGTATTGTGAATTGGGGCCGGTCTCCAGGGCCGAGCGGCGGTCTTGCTGATACGTGTGGGAACCGGCGCGGAGGCCGTGAAGGCGCACCTGCCAAATGGCTTTTTCGGACTATTCCCCCAGCACCCTGCCCATTGTTTGGCATTTCTATTCAGTTTTCTTCTCGGGTAGCCGCACAGTGCAAGACCGAGATCCGCTCTCTTTTCTAACGATGCGCCCTCTGTTCTGATTTGATTGAAAAACTTGTGACAAGGCAAGAACTAGGTAGCTTCTTTCATGTGTGATGAAGCGGTGATGTCACAAATTATAGCCTCTAAAGTGGAATGCATGTTGGAGGTGAACCAAATTTCTTCGTTGGGCGAGTGGCAGGATACATACTGGATGGCTTGCCATCAAAATGCGGGGGACAGACAACCAACAATTCACACATACAAAAATATTTGCTTGTAATATATTGTTGCTTAAAATAAGAAGCAACTGCAGTTGAGCAACAAACATTACATTCCCCCCATAGAAAATACAGTAAAGTGAGAATTAACTGTACACTTTACCCTTTTTAACAGTCTTATAAGATAAAAGATAAAACAGTCATATAAGATAAAAACAAGATATCTGCTGTATAATAAAACTAAAGTTAAACTGGTCACACGACAGAGTTTCACAACTGATTTAGTAAGCTGCAGTAATTAGTTGATTTTCACAAGAGATGAAGAATTTATGCCTGCGAGTATTGTTATATTGTATGTCTATGTGTTGCTCCACCGTTTGTGTTCAAATGTTCATTGCTTCAAGGATTATAACGAAGCACTTGTCACTTGTATCTCGAGGCGCTACTGTTTTGGTTTTAGGAAATGCATGCACATAATGGAATCGTTGCACAAAAAGAAGAAGGCCGATCACAAGCCACCAATTAGCCTTAATGACAGCCCGCGACCCTCATTTTGGGGTCGAGCGCTATTATCAGGGACATTACTCTGTCAGTGTGGGGTCTCGTTTCCACTGAAGGTGGACGGCAAGATGAAAGCAGCAGGTGGGACGGTTTGAAAGTCAAACGACAGGCAGGTGCAGTAAAGGTGGAACGGACGCCGTAGCGAGGCCAAAAGGCTCGTGTCATCACGTTTGTCATTCTCGCGTGGGGAGTAGACGGACGATGGGATGCGTGGAGTCGTCGGAGCGGGGAGGGAAAAGGGCCAGATTTAAATAAAGTCAACTTTCCGGCCATCTGGCCAGTGTTTGGGAAAGAGAGGGAAGTGGGGTGGGGAGCCTTGAAGGCCGAGTGGCGCTCCAGTTCAAACGCCGTATTTACTTGTAGCATTGCAAGGATTATGATGAGTAAAAGTAGAGATTCATCATTGAGATCAATGTCCTTTTTTAGGTGTTAGAGTAGGTCACATACTTTGAGTGCAGTTCAAAAAGTCTTAGCCGTCGACTTACAAGAACATCTCAAATTATTGTGGCAAAAATTGAGTTATTACTTGGGTTAAGCAAATCATACAATCTTGCTCACATACATTATATTATATTATATATATTTTCACAAGTGTATGACAGTTCACGGTGCGTCAGTTAGAAAAGCTGCAAAGTTCGAAAAGTTAGTTTTACTAGCAATGCATGTGTCAGCATCATCTAGCAATTGGATTCAATGAGATGAATGACTGTGTTTGTGCGATTAAAGTGCAATCTTGAAGGAGCAACAATTGTAACAGTGATGAGCAATCAGCATGGGCGCACTCCAGATTGATGAGCTGCTCACAATGCAGCCCGGAGACAATGGAAGCAGGTCCACAGACGCGCATCGCCACCCGAGAAAAGTGGCGCATGGGCCGGCGGGAGGTTATCGCAGCCCTGGAACCCCAAATAAGGCGAGCGGGGCTGGGAAGTGACATATCCCTCAAACGCGCACTCCGAAATTAAGGACAAAACAATGTGTCAGCCAATGATTGATCAGCGCGGCGGTTTTGTCAAAATTCTGCCGTCTTCGCAGCCCCACCCCCAGGCACTTCCTATAATCAAAGGCCGTGCCCACCCATGGCTAATGAGACATTAAGCAAACGTCAAGGAGGAACGGGGGAGGGGGGCTGATTTAAAACAGACCTGCGCAAAACAAAAGGGGGAAATGAAGAGAGAGCTTCGGATCAATATGGAGTGGAGAGCAACAGTGCCCGGGATAATTCAGATCCAGAAGGCCTGGATGCCGTTGCATTCCCACGGCTCCGAGAGAAGAGCGCACCTGGCCTGACAAAGCCCAGGAAGGGAGAAGGGCTGACCCCCCCCAAACACACACATACACACGCACACACACACGCACAGTCACTGACGGGTATAAGATTATAACAGAGGATTTATTGGCGTTTTTCTAATCAGGCCACCTGCAGAGATAGTCAAGAGTCCATCCCTTACTTTATAAGAATCTCATTTAAAAAAAAAAAAAAAAAAAACATGGCCCAATTAATCCAGAAATAAGCGCAAGGAAAAGGGGTTACCGCTAGTGTGGCTATCATCGTGGCATCTGTAAATGTGTTTACATTTTCTGTAAAGCTCAATTTACAGCGGTTTATATGGAGAGCAAGCGGCTGCTAACGACCCGAGCGTGATTGTTGGGGTTGAGGTCAGGGTTCTGCGCAAGCCTACCCGTTTATTATTAATAACTGTATGTCAGCTGTCATTTTTTTTTATGAGGAAAATATGTTATTTAATATGTTCATCATCATGTGCAACATTTTTTTCCCCCCATATTTTACACAGGTTCATTAGCTCTCCCCTGAAACTTGCAACGATGTCATCATCATGAGCTCTCTCGCGGGTTTTCCGTCTCTTCAAGTCCAAGAAAGCAAATTGCTCTGCATCGACGCCCGCACAAACAAACACAAATACTGTCGCTTCTCACGCCAGCAACCTCTGGACCAAGGACCCGAGCTGGTTTCAATTTGAGCCCTGAGCAAAGTTAATAAGTTTGAGATCAATTCTGCTTGGCCTGACTGGAGCTGATTTGGGGGTGGGGCGGTGTACACTTTCGCCCCCTCCCCTGATTAGCCCTGGTCCCTAACTTCACTGGCAAAGCACAAAGAGCCAGTCTGTTCCCCCCCACCCCACCCCACCCACCCACCACCTCACCCCTAATGCAGCGTGACCCCATGCATGCAGAGGAGCCTGCTATCATTGCTATTTGGAGAGTTCATGTTACAGGTGAGCCAGGTAGTCCAGGGATGCTAGAACATCTCCGTATCGGCTTGACAGTGGTGCAAGTGTCATTTGTTCCTCGACCACCATAAAACATCTTTCCCCATTAAAATCATTACTCCGTTCCAGCCTCACCCCAAAAACAATTACTTTTTTGCACTTTTTTTTTTTATGAGAAAAATAGCACACTGTAATACTGTATTTTAAAAAACATACAGTAATGACATCATTCAATTACTATTACAATTTACCCTGTCAAAAATGTAATAGTAATGTAACTGATTACATATGATTACTTTTCTTAATTTTGAATGAATGCATCAACAGGACCCTTTGACATTTCCTCTGAAGAAGTGGATTAAAACCATAGATCATTATTTTGTGGTTAATCACATATTTTGTAGTTAACCACATATTTGATATGATATTTGATAACAAGACATGGTGAAATGTAAATACATAATAAAAAATGTTTGTTGAATTTCGTCTACAGCATGTGGAAAACCACCAATACCATACCATATTGACCTAATGACAAATGCGCACAATTTAAACAATGTCGCTTCACATGACAACCGAGATACATGAATGTAATGGAAATGTAACTGAAATTGTACCCATGGAAATTTACAAAAGCAATTGTAATTTAAGTACACATTTTGTCCCAGTCATGTAATTGATTACAGTTACATATTTGTTGTAATCAAATGACATAATCTAGTTACATTTAATTAGTTACTCCTAACACTGGTTGCTTCAGTGTTTGTGTTCAAATATCCATTGCTTAAAGGGTCATAACACTGCCACAAAGATGCTATCCAGTAGCTCGTCTATGGCGTTTCCTCATTATGTGCTAGCATTAAGCTAGCGGAAGCTTTGTGGTTATTTTTTGTTTCATGTTTAGTTTGATAGTAAACTTCAACTGGGAGTGGCAATAAACAGCTTGAAGCCAATTTTTGGAAGTTTTTTTTTTACTGTCTGCCAAACTGCTGCTCGTTGTGAAGTTTGTCGAGTTGAGTTCACTGCCACCATACAGCTCTCTGCTCACATTTAAAAAAAAATGTTTTTAAAAAATCAGTCATGTCTCCAGAAAAGTCGGGTCCCTCATATCTCACGGCACCACTGTATGCCATCAAGATTGTTTTGAAGGGACATTTTCAGTTGAGTTAGAGACAAGACAGCATTGTACCACTTGTCTCATTATTCATAGTCAAGTGGCGGAGCCATTTAGTTAAGTAAACCTCACCCCGAGCTAATATTCGTCATCCGTAACCTTTGCCAATGGCCGTGATGTTGGTAAGCACCCGTCGGGTCGTCATTAACCAGCTGGAAGTGACTATGGAACCTTTCTGCTTCCCACCGCATGATTGGAGGCTACCCCCAGTAACCTAACGCACAGGCCAATTACAGCTAATTTAAGACTAAAGCAATTTGGACAGATTTTTTGGGAAATTACTGCAGAGGTCTTGTTGCCGTCGCCCAACACAAACGAGAGTGGGATATTTTGACAGGTTTTTACCACAAACCGGTTCACTGATACTCCGAGGCAGAGGTTGCGCGTTGCCTAATATCCATGTGTTGATTGGGCCTAAAGTCAGGGGGTTAAGGAAGGTCTAGTTAGCCCCGGGCTCGGAATTACTGCAGAGAGAGGTTAAGCAAAACAGCAGGCCTCCGTCCCACCTGTCCGCCAATTACGGCTACATAAACACGACGGCCGCTCGACTGCATGCACACGCATAAAATAAATGGACGTAGGTGGTCGGACTTCCCCAATTAAGGACTCTGACAACTAGGAGAGCAGCGTGAGGAATAGCGCGCTGCACTAGCAACTGCCTCAATACGGCAACACAGCGTATCCTAATCCTGTCTCTTGGCTGTGAAATGAACGTTTAACAGTTGCTGATGTGTGGCCTCGGCCGGCGGCATTTGCATAGTATGTCAGGGCAGGAAGCAGGTCAGACGGCGGCTTGGCACGAGGCGCGACTGAGTCTTTTCAGCTCGGTGCGAGGAAGGCTTGGTGACGTCACTGTTGTGGGGACGGTCTGCTGATGACAGAAAGTCTATTTCAGGGTCTGCTTTTATAAACCTCAGTCGTCTCTATGCCAGTAGGCATACGCTCCAGTTGACTGTTACTGTTGCTGAGTACATCTGGCTTCACATTCACCAAATCGAAGTGACGCAAGCTAAAGCTAATGCTAATGCTATGTGAGCCACTGCCTCGTCTGCAGATGGACACAAGGGCAACACATGTTCTTGTCAAGCTGGCTTGCTCTCTATTGATGATTACAGTCATTCAAAAGCTAAATTTCAAAACAAACGTTTCAATCAGGAGCACAAAACTAGCCTCGTGAGCTTAGCGGGCTAATTAACAAGCGGATGCTTGGGGAACTTTTTTACCAGGGGAGATTTTGCTGGAAACACAGTGGGGTAAATGAAAATAACAGGGTAAATGGGAAAGTTCCTGAAAAGGGTCCTGCGGTAGAAAACCCCTTAAGGAGGCCTCATGTTAGTGGAATGACTTTGGCATTTAATGAGCTGCCATTATTTTATGTATTTTAGAGATTTGAATGGCGACTGGTTAGAGCGTCAGCCTCACAGTTCTGAGGACCCGGGTTCAATCCCCGGCCCCGCCTGTGTGGAGTTTGCATGTTCCCACCGTGCCTGCGTGGGTTTTCTCCGGGCACTCCGGTTTCCTCCCACATCCCAAAAAACATGCATGAATTGGAGACTCTAAATTGCCCGTAGGCATGACTGTGAGTGCGAATGGTTGGTTGTTCCTATGTGCCCTGCGATTGGCTGGCAACCAGTTCAGGGTGTACCCCGCCTCCTGCCCGATGACAGCTGGGATAGGCTCCAGCACGCCCGCGACCCGAGTGAGGAAAAGCGGCTCAGAAAATGGATGGATGGATGGAGATTTGAATAAATAGGTGGACAGTCCCACGTAGAGGCTGCCTTTATCTGGGTTGGTTTTGATTTTTTTCCTGAATTTCTGATGGATTCGAATGACTGTTGGGACGACTGCGTAGCTTTATCCAGAGCTAGCATTTATCTGGGTTTTTTCTGACGACGGCAGCGTAGCTGTAGCCACAACCCATATTTACCTTTGTAAGCTTTTATTTTCAACGTTGTTTTTAATGTATTCAAATGACTACGCTGACAGCCGCATTGCTTTATCCAGAGCATGAATTTATTTTTGTATTGGTTTTAATTTATGTACTTTTTTTTTTTTGGGACAAATTCAAATGACTATTCGGACGACCGCATAGCTTACATGCGGACTCTGCACTTATCCGGGTTACTTTGACTTTTTGTTGCTCGTTTTGAGCGAATGAAAGGCCAATTCAGAGAGCCGCAAAGCTTTATCCACAGCGTATTTACTTGGGTTCGTTTTGATTTTTGTAAATTATTTGTGCTATTGAAACAACTATGCAGATGACCGTTTAGCTTTATCCGGAACCTGCATTTATCTGGAAAAAGATCGCTTACACCTGGTCTATGGTATGGCGGTCATTCATTCAGGCAGTGGGATTACATGATATGCATAAATGTATGTGTCCATGTCTGAGGTCTATTTCACGTGACACATAAAAGACCCCTCCCCACCGTCCCAGCCTCGCTTGGCCCCTGCGCCACAATTAAGAGCGGCGAGCGGACGCACAAAACGTCTCCTCGTGGCGAGATGCTGGCAGGCCGACATGTCAGCAGCGAGTAAAAACACAATCCGTCTCAACACAGTAGTCCCAACGCGACGCATCACTCTGCTTGCTTTGCACTGAGCCGTGCACGCTCACACAGCGGGGAAACAGGAAAGCCTCATCAAGGCGACGTTTTCACAGCGGCATCGCTGGCCGCTGTCCGACATATTTTTCTTGAGAACTAGCTCAATAAAAGAGCTTCTCGCTCCCAAAAGACGCTTGCAGGCCTGGAACAGTTTAATCCTTGAGGCTTTGTGGACAAAATTGCTTTGGACTGGTGTAAAACACCCCAAAAATGGTCAAATTTGGGGATTCAGGAAAATGTCGGTGGAAAAAATATACCCCAAACTTCAAATAAATTGACAAACTTTTTGTCAACTAAATGATTACATTAACACTTAATGACTCCACTGTCCACTTTCCGGGACCTACAACGAAGCGTCAACCAGGATTTCATCACCCCAGTCGGCATACATTCTTCCATTCTGCTCCGATTTGCATTCAATGTTACCGTCATTGGCCCGGCTTTTTTGTGTGTTTGTGTACAAAATACATTTTTAGCGACTGGTGTTTTAATTTGTTCCCCAAAAAAAGAATTCGATTTGGCATTGTTGTTTTTGGACTGCTTCCTCAAACATGGTTTGATATATGATATGAATATGAATCTACAAAGGTTTAGCAATACAGCTACAAGCGTCTGCAATTACAAAATGACCAACTGCATCTCATGTCAGCAAACGGAGACAAATCAACTCTTGAGTGCCTATTGTGAAGCCCCTGGGGTCAAGTGACAGTGCGGACTTCATATAACGGGCTATATTTAGGACAGTGTCTTGCATTGCCCCCAGCACCACATTAACCTCTGAACCCAAACTAGACACGAGTAGTTCACAGCCGCATGCGCTCGGGATTGTGAGAAAACCTCCTTTGCTCCGAGCTTTTAACTTGACCCGTTGTGTCGCTGTGTTGTGGTGCCAAAATGTCAAGTATTCGGCCACTTTCTCCTGCTACTTCGGCTGCGCACTCAGAGCAAGCAAACCAGTTCCGCGACTGCCGGGCTAGGCCAGTGAGCGACGGCACTTTAATTGATGAAGTGGTGCCTCCATGAGTGAAAATACAACACCTTTCTCATAGGGGGATAGCATGCACGGCTGCTTTTTCAGACTTTGGCCTCTGCCCTGTTCATCATGGTACCGGAAGCCCCTTGAAACGGGCTAATTTCAGTGCGGCTCTTTGAAGAAGGTGAACAACACTTCTTACAATGAAGGCTAGAAAGAAACTTTTCTGTGAGGCTTTGGAGAAATGAGCTTCAGGACACTAAACAAGGAAACAAAAATCTTGAATCTCAAAACAATAATATATATAGTTGTTTTTTTTCATGAATCCATTCTTATAGTGGTTGCTTGAAGGTGGCTCTGGATCTTCACCCAGCCTAGCTGCCAAATCATGGGCAGAGAAACTCAGTGTGGGGTTGGTTATTATTTAAATTAAGAATGGCTCGCTCACAGTCATATTTTGTAGAAATGGGCAGCAAACACTTCACACTTTGTGGGTGGGTTAGAAATCCAGCCATTAAAAAGTCCATTTTACATAATATAGCCTTTTTAAAAACATTTCCTGTTCAGTTAACAAAGGATTTATGACAGCAACACTTGAAGTCGCAGTAATTATTAATTAATTATTAAATTATTTGCATTATTTCCACAAAGGGAAATTGTTTCAACATTAATTTGTCTTCATGTATTACAAGACTTGATGCAATGTGTATTTTGTGCTTACATACAACATTTTACATTTGGAGCTGTTTATACTTTTTCTTTTTTTAAATTTATTTTGCATTGGTTCATACTCTCATTCTAAATTTACATGACCGATCTGCATTTTGCTACCTCAGCGCAGACAAAGTGACGCCGGATGTACAGCTCAGCTCATTTCCAGCCTGGCGGGCAACGCTGGTGCGGCGGGGCCGGCGCTCTCCCGCTCGGCGTCCAGATGTTGCCTTGGCTGCGTCAAAACGAAAGCGTCGGTGACGTTTGGGCTGCAATTACTCTCGAGTGTAAGCTGCGCAAACACGAGCGGCGGGCGCAAGCTGAGATCTGCCAATAAGTAATTGTTTCTATGTAGCGCCGTGCGAGTCGACTTCTTTTAATTAGCTCAAATGTTGGCGGGGCGTATAGCTGAATGTCAACTAAATAGTTGTTCATGTCATCACAGTCGCTTGTTGGAAAGTCTCCGATGGTGTCGGCAAGTCACATATTTTCAGTTGTCGGGCGGAAACCCCGTATGGCCAAACTGACCCGTCGCCAGACCTCAGTCTTAAGGGGGACACATAAAAGTCACAGGGGAGGAACAATTATTATTTCCCGACAGACATATTTTTGATAATCCTACGGCCTACTCCACGAGAGTCAAACTCAAGGTCCGGGGGCCACATCTGGCCAGCCACATCGTTTTATGTGGCCCGCGAAAGCAAATCATGTGCATCGACTTCATGTCTCTTGCTAAAATACCAAAATTACAAATTCTCTGCACTTTTACTAACACTGAGATATTGCAAGCATATTTTTTTTTGTTCCCAATTCCCCTTTCAAATAAACTTAATAGTTGAACAAACAACTTTTGACTTGCTTCTGATTAATAATAATGATAGTTTGTGAAATAATGTGTTTAAATAGATTAGATGAGTAACCTGTTTTGTTAAAAATCGAGAGTTGTAATGCTTTGGAGCAGAAGGAACTGCTCAGCCAGGAGGGCGAGTGTGTGCAGATTCATTTCCGTCTATTAAAATGCTTTGTCGTTATTTTATTGCATCACTCATGGCTCTAGGCGCTTTGGGAAAGAGTTTGGGTAGGTGATGTAACCACTGTCATTTTGATTTTGCGAAGTATTTAAAGGATTTTTGTCTGGTCGGGGAGTTGACATTACCGCAGACTTTGATTTTCACGGCTGTAGACTTGTAGATGACTCTTGATGACTGTATTGTATTCTTTGTGCAATTTTTGAAATGACTGTTGGGGAAAGCAGTAAAATGTTGTTGTGTCGTCTCGAGACTCTCATATATGGCTCTCCAGCCTGCACTTCTACACATGATTGAGCGGAAGGAAGCGTTTTACTCCCGCTGCCAACATTAAGGATATCGTGGAGGGGAGGGTCTTCTGAGGAATGGAGAAAAGACAGCGACATCACCAAAGACAAGTAAGCGACGGTGTAATAAAGTATCACTGCTGTTGCCCTGTCGCAGTTTTATTTTCTAACATTCTCAAGAAGCAGTCTTCTATTCACATTATTTTGTAGTTAACCCACAGAAGAAGTCTAACAAGGCATCTGTGTTCCTACTTTAAGTTACTCTTCGTCTCTTATTTCTTGTTCGTCTCTTATCTATGTACTCCTTTTACACAGTGCCCCCTAGTGTTTGGACTGTGACACCTCATAACTAAATTGCCTTGTGTGACAAGGCACATTAAAGGGAAATTTGTGGCAAGACCGTGAGAAAAACATGCAGTTGGATGTTAAAATGTCAGTAAAGACAAGTTGTTACTCTAAAAATTGTTACATTTGAATGAAACTTTGTGAATGAAAGTTTGTGTTTTGTGTTTTTGAGCAATATTTGATCAGAATAAAACCCATTTATATCAGAAGCGCACGATGTAATGGCATTGTCAAGTATTGGTACTCGGTAATGACAAATACTCATATGTATGTATTTGTACGCGCGCTCGGTCGGAGATGACGATTACATTTGTGGACAAAACAGGTTCAAAACAAGTCAAGTTCATTTGATAATGTAATTGAAAAACGCCATTTTTGCCCGAGTCGATCGAGGTACTGTCTGCTGTTCAAGTCTCCGACGGGTTAAGCTGTTATCATTCACGTCAAAGAGATATTTACGCAGGACCGCAGAGAGCTTACGGGAGTCAGCTTACCGCCGGCCGCGATAAAAATGAGCCGGCGCCCGCTGAGGAGGTGCCCCTCCGCCCCTCCGCCCTCCGCCTGCCGTCCGCCCGTGTTTGCGCTGTCACGGCCAAGGGCAACCGCTCACACCTAAAACAGGGTTTCCACATTCATGCTCACTTAAGTTTTGGCTCCGGCGTGAAAGCCGCCGGCCGCGAGATGAAATGCATACTGTTCGGCCTTTGACACCGAGGGCCGCCTCAAGGGCGGATGACAACGCTCATAATCGGACGCTTAAAATGATAATTAGCCCTCCTCCTCCTTCGTATTGTCTTACATGTTGTTGTTTCTTGTCACCCGCCGCTTTCAATTCCATTCCCCCGCCGGGCTGCGCTTGTGATCTTTAGCCAGGCGAGAAACATGCCAAGGTTTTGACTTCCTGTTCAGTGCACTAACATGTCAAGGGTTAAGGTTTTAAGTTAGGGTTTCAAGCCTGGCGTATGGACTCAAAGTATGGTTACAATTTGACAAGGTTTGCGTTTTCACAGTTGGTTTGCAAGCCAGGGTTAGGGTTTCAATTAGAGGATTTATTTCAAGATATTGCTGAGGAGTAAAACGTAGGGTCTCAACAGAGGGTTAGGGTTTTAAATTAGGGCTTTAAACCTGGTTCACTGTTTCAAAGTAGGGTTTTAAATCCAGGGTATGGGTTTTAAAGTAGAGTTTCATCTGAAGGTTAGTGTTCAAAGTTAGGGTTAGGGACTCAAAGAATTTAAACCCAGGGTATGGGTTTTTAAATTAGGATTAGGGTTAGGGTTTCAAGTTTGGGTTTCCAGTCAAGGTCAAATTTGAATTTCAGTTATTTGAAATTATAGTTTCAAGACAAGGTTACAGTTTCAAATTTGGGTTTCAAGCCAGGGTTAGGGTTTCAAAGTAGTGTTTTAAATCCAGAGTAAGGGGTTGAATTTTGGGTTTCAAGGTAGGGTTGGAGTGTCAAGACAAGGTTAGGGTTTCAAGTTAGGCATTCAATCCAGATTTACTTGGAGATTCCAGGTATGGTTTTCAGAAACCATCTGTAGCAGAATCGTTACCTTTTCTGGAATCGTAATTACATAACACTGTTATGTAATCCAATACAACGGTATCACATCGTGAGCTGATGACATGTTCTCCGCCATTATCCTTTACAGGGTCCACCTTCTGTGGGAGCCCGTCATTAGAACGACAAGCCTCAGTGGGCGACTTCAACCGCGCGAAGGTGCGCTGAATGCCGCAGTGCCAGGTCACAGGAGTGCGTCGAGGTGTAGGTGCTGTGGGTAACTCTAGATTTGTAATTACAGAGCGCGCGAGGCGCTGCGATAAGAGGGTCAGCGCTCCTAGATCACCTGCCGGCGTGGTCAATGGCTGATTGTCACCCGTAGAGCCGGCGTGAGAACCACACCAAACCGTAGGACTACATAGGACTAGTCTATTCAGCTAGTTAGCTGGTAGCTTCCTCCGGCTAAAAATGCTATAAATGACTGCAGTTTCAATGTTGTGCATCTTGGGTAAAAGATGTTTTTCAAATGTTTGATCCTTCATTATTTGTGCGTATACATGGTCTGAAGAGGTTCTAAATGGCATGTTTGTGGCATGCGGACAAATCGAAGTACGAACACATTGATGGTTCACAGATTTGTGAGCCAAATGTGCATAAGCACAATTTAATCACAAGTTTTGTGCGCGTGCACTGTTAGTGAATGAGGCCCATTGTTCCTATCTTGAGCTGTCTAAAAAAAAAAAAAAGTCAATATCTACTATATATTTGTGCTTTGTCTCATACTATTGACCCCATCTAATTTTTTATCCACTCACTTTATTTGAAAACCAAAATTTGGTCACCCTAACTTAGCTTAGTCTAGTTAGCAGTTACCTTCCTACAGCAGTAATGTATGTTTATCTTGATCTAATCTTGGGCTTTGTCTGTACGCACTTTTTCTTTTTAAATAAAAATTTGGTCACCCTAATTTAGCTTAGCCCAGTTAGCTAGGTAGCGGTTAGCTGTGTACAACTTTTTGTTTTCTTAGAGTACTTGGGCTATCTAGTCTTTGGCCACACACCCGTTTATGAAAACAAAAATTTGGTCACCCTAATATAGCTTAGCTTGGTTAGCTAGTTAGCGGTTGGCTTTGTACAACTTTCTTGTATGTTTTCTTAGAGTACTTGGGCTATCTAGTCTTTAGCCACACGCTCTTTTATGAAAACCAAACTTTGGTCACCGTAACCTAGCGTATGTAGCTTTATAGCTGGCTTTATGTTTATCTAACAGTATTTACCAAGTAATCTACTTTATTTTTCTTTTCTAAAATCAAAAATTTTGTCACGCCTAGCTGGCTAGTTAGTGGTTAGTTTTCTACAGTGTTCTGCATGTTTGAAATATAATGTAATATTAGCTACATATATATATGTTTTTAATCTAAGAGTATTGACCACTATCTAAGTCTTTATCTATAGTATCATAGCTGCAGTATTTCACTTTGTTTTACTCGAACTTAGACAATATAGCTAGTTAGTCGGTAATTTTCCATTTTTCTATACGTGTTGAAAAGAACACAGAATGCTTTATATAAGGGTATTCATGCCACTTCTTTATGTAAATGTGGTCACTCTAGCTGAGCTAGCCGGGTTTGCGGTTAGTGTTGTACAGCGTCCATCCATCCATTTTCTGTACCGCTATATCCTCACTAGGGTCGCGGGTGCGCTGGAGACTATCCCAGAATCCGGGAGAGAGGCGGGGTACACCCTGAACTGGTCGCCAGCCAATCACGGGGCACATATAAACAAAGAACCATTTGCGCCCACATTCACACCTAAGGGCTATTTAGAGTCTTCACTCAACCTACCATACAGGTTTTTGGGATGTGGGAGGAAACCGGACTGCCCGGAGAAAACCCACACACGCACGGGGACAACATGCAAACTCCACACAGGCGGGGCCGGGATTTGAACCCCGGTCCTCAGAACTGTGAGGCAGATGTGAGAACCGGTCGCCCACCGTGCCGCCACACATTATCCAGTTTCACCTAATTGAATGAAAAATGATGATTTATTTATTTACAAATGATCTATTCCAGTGACCTATATTGACAGGCATTACAATGAAATACGCTTCCACTGTATGGCAGAAGGTACATAATTAACGTGCATATCTACTTTTTGCGACGTGTTTTCTTGGTGGTGTGTCGTAAGAGTTTTCTCATGTTAAATGTGTGCCTTGGTTGGGAAACACCGTCTTAGAGTATCCCTGTCTTGATCTAGATGTCCAGTATCTGCCAATGATCCAGTGGCACACCATCTTGCTAATGGAGCCCTTGTAGGCCACCATACCACAGCAGACAGCAAATCTAATAAAGAGCCCTTCCACAGTTCATAGAAGCACAAGAATGGAAAGCAAACAGCTCAAATATTGGATCTCAGGAAATGGCGCGGGACAATTTCCTTTAAGCGTAACATTAGAATGCCAAAAGCCGGGCTCCCGGAGGTTCGGGGCCACCACCACTGGGTCGTCCCAATTAGACGGCGCTTCCCCGCCGAGTCGCGGCCGCTCTGAACATGAGAGCCCCCGACGGGAGCGTGAGGAGGAAGCGGAGGAAGTGGCGAGGGGATACACGCACGATCCCGCGAGTTTTTATTATGCTTGGCACGTATTCCGCCCGACGTCTCTTGGCTGTCTGCTCTCTGGTGCCTGTGATTGTGCTGCAAAGTGACGGTGAGACCGCAAAATGACAAAATAGATTTATATGGACTGCTTAGGAGCGGCCAGTCGTGACTGCTCGCTCACACGATGTTTACGAAACAAGAAATAGCAACCGTTATTTTCAGTTTATTTTCCTCTTCATATTGCAAATGCATTCAATATGGAGACACAGTTAGTTTAAAAACCCCCACCAATGGACACCTTTAAAATTATTAGCAGTTTTGGGACAATTACAACTTGGGAAATTATTATTGTCATTGTTATCATTAGGTATGTTCATTACCACTTTTTTTTTTCAAACCGATACCTGTACAAGTATTCATTTGAGTACTAACCAAAACCGAGCACTAATACCACCACTACTTTTCATTCCCCCCAAAAGTAGTGCCAACTACTGGTGAGGAGAACTTACTCTGTCAGATTTGCATGCCTTAAGTATCGGTGATAGGTTTCGGCAGCCTTCACTAGTACCAGATACCTGACACAACAACTAGTATTGGTACTCACCTGTCCCTAATTATTGTTCAGCATTAACAGATTTTGTGGAGAATATTGCAACAGATATAGATGACAAACAACATAATCTCAAATTTGTATTTATATTTAATACTGTTTAGTGATTTGAAATTTTTTTTTTACATCGGCTAACGGCGCAGTTTGTATTGAGCCCTGTGAACTCTGCCTAGCAACAAGTGTGACATGGCCAAGAAAGAAAAACAAACTGTAAATGTTCCCCTTTTTATACCCACATTTTTGGGGATGAAAAAAAAGCACTTTACAGAGTAAAACGGAGAACTGCGATTTTCCTGCCGCGTACCCTGTGTTTGTTGCCCCACTGTTGTACATCCGTTTGCTAAATTCCAATTTTGGTTTGCACTGCATAGACTTGGTAATAAGACACTGTTTTAAAGCCCTTCAAGTATGCCATTGTTCCGCTCACCCCCCCCCAACATTTTCTTGAACGTAATAATCTCATTGCTGCGCTCCGATGCTGAAATCCCCAGTGGAAACACTTAAGAGAACTGGATCTGCTCAGGCCCACACAGGCAACATGCGTATTTCCCCCTACAACGAGCGTTATCACAGCTACAAATGCCGCCACTCCGAAACAGGAAGTACATTTTTAGGTTAGGCGAGTGTGTTTGGCAAAGTTCACTAAGTGTAACGCACAACGCGATTACATATCATCACGTTCTCATTTGGGCAGCGTTTGGAGCACGGCGGCTGGCCGTGCGGGAAGAATGGCTCTTTTCATTGCCCATTCAAACAAATGAGGCCCGCTGGGAAAAAAAAGAGCAGTTAAGGTGGCAGGATAGTGAAAGTGGAGAGTTTGGAAAAGAAGACATTCATTGCAATGCCATGTTGTTTCTAATTACCTCCACCAAGAAGCTTACGTTTTCATCGGCATGACTGTCGCTTTTTAATTAAAGCAAACAGGATTTCTTGTCATTTTATTTTTGAAGATGGATTGCTAATATTATTGCTTGTTTTTTTTTTTTTTTATGGGATGGATGGATTCTCATTGAAATTATTTAAATATAACGGGATTGGGAAAGGTAATTTGGCATTAGGCATTTTTGTAGTATCACTGATTTTTTTTATTGTTTTACTTCATGTTTTTCTATTGCAGTCACTTGACTGTTGTTTTTATGTTGTTTATCCAACTGGTGCCAACATTGAAATATGATTAGTTACTTCCATTTTCCCATGTAACAAAGAACATGTATCATTTGTTTCAAGTAATTAGTAATAGGAATATAGATTTTACGACAATTTTTTAATGCCTAGTTACTTTTCATCCACCCTTTATACTTTTTTTTTTTTTATATTTAAACAAAATTCTCTTATATTTTTAAAACATTATGATATATATACTGTATGTATAATTTTGATATAAAATATATCTAATAATATAAAATGAAAAATATAGAATTAATATTTCTAATGTAATCTGTTGCTATTTAAACATTTTAAAAATGTATTTAATCTGTCATCAAGAACGGTGAAATCACAACAAATGAAATTATTTAAAAATAACAATGCAGAAAAGTCCCACACCCATTTAATTCGATCACTGCTCTCTTTTTAATCTAAAATAATTGTTACATAGTAAAACATCATGAATAATAATTATTAAAAAATGTGTCCTTTTAGAGAATTAATAATTCAATATAATTATATTTTAATATACAATATTCATAGTTCATGTTTCCACATTCATTTTGTAATTTGTAATTTTATCATTTCGCTGTATTAAATGTAAAATACAATTTGAAAAGAAAAGCACTCTGTGAATTTATCATATTGATATTTGTAAATGTGTGTACAGTCCATTTGTGGAGTTTTTTAACTTAATTTGGACCGTTCAATAGATTCAATGTAGAAACAGTGGTTGGCAGAAACCAGGAAGTGGAAGGGGGGGAAACCCGTCAGTTTATTTTTAGCGTCTGCTGCGGTCTCATTATCACCTGATGGTTTTAGACAGGTGGGAAGACGGGGGCGGGACCGACCGTGGTGCGACGCCGACGTCATCGTCACAACTGGATGCTGCAGTATTATACTCCACAGTCTCCACTTTGCTGCAGCGCTCCCGTTTCTTTCTACCCTTAGTCTAACATAATAATAATACATCTGAAATAATACAATTATATATAATATAATTTAAATATTTTTGTTCACCCATGCGCATTTTTTTACAATAATTATTTCCATTCAGTTTATATTTGTTTTTACCTTGTTCTTATTTTTGATCATTTTAATCATGGAAGACATTGGCAGATGACAAATCCTTGTTTGTTGCCATTTTTTAAAAAAGTATTATTATTATTCCTTACACGTCGATCTCCACTTGGCTGCAGTGATCCTGACTCTTGGTGCCCTTAGTCTCCTCTAGAATAAAATTTTGCTGCAGATAATTGATCACCGCAAACTGTGTTAAATGTGATACACCACCTAGTCACAATTCACTCTTTACAAATTCACCTATTCACATTTTTAAAAAAAAATGTTTTTGGGAACCTATCTTCACCTATTTGCTGAAAACTCACCTATTTGCATTTTTGAGCTCTTTCTTTAATACCACAAGATTCTGCCAAAGCCTTGGATAATAGGAAAGTAGTAATTGGTGTCCAAATAAGTATTTTGAACTGACTGTTCTATTTGCATGCCAGGAAGGAGCTAAGTACAGCCTGGGTTGTTAGCCTAACATACGGAGAGTCATCGCCACGTCTGTGTTTTTTGCTCTGCTGAGTGTTTGTTAAAAAGCGAAAATCAAGTCATCTGTAAGCCATTTATTCTTATATGATGAGTTTTGAATGACATTAGCTTGTTTTCAGATCATAATTGGTTGTATATTTACAGTTTAAACTACAGTATTGTAAACATTTACTGGCGGTTTTTCGCTATCCACAGCACGGCTCTGGTCTTATCCACCACAAATAGCCAAAGTGTACTATATTTTGGGTTTCTGATGAACCTGCCCACCCGTTCAGTGTAGTAAGAACCCCCGTTGAGATGGTGAGCGCCTCATTGGGCTGTGCAAAAAAGCCGGATAATGTCGTAACATTTTTTGTCAGCACTCTTAAAATGGACCATTGTCATTCGGACATAATTACAGGTCAGGATCAGCTGTGGAGAATGCAGGCGACTGACCCGAAGAGATCACACTCTGCTTTTATTGCGTTTCATTGTCATTCAAAAGGCCCTTCGAAGCATTGGGGGGGGGGGGGGGGGGGTGACTTCACCTGAAGGCATGGAAGCTAGCGACAAGTCACTCAGCACTGTTCAATTCTGACAGAGGGAAGGTACTTATTTGGTTCCTGGCCAACGGCGCTAATGTCGCCGCTTCAATTGTTTGATTGTGTCCGGCTCGACATCGTCCCATTGTTGGCTTGCGCATTTCCGTCCCGGCAGATAGACTATCGGTGAGCGGCTAGGGAGTTTCAGCTGAGCTGATAAGGCCCAGATTAGAGTGGCGCTATCGGCCGAGGAGGAGGAAGACAAGGAGTGTGCGACTGACTAGCAAATAGTTAGCGAGCGCTGCTGCTCGCGCGGGTGAAGGACACGATGCATCCGTCTCGCAGCTGGACTCGTAATTATTTTTCAGATATTCTGATGTTGTTGTTTTTTTTCTCAGGGCAGTGTGCGCCTACAGAGTACAACGTTTCCCAATGATTCCCAACCGCCAATTTCATTCCAAGTCCAAGTATCTTTATTCAGCATAGTGATAGTCAGAAAAATGAAATACTTTTGTACTAGATGGCGGAACGTACAATTAACCTGTGTATCCACCATTCACTGAGTCTGCAATAGGTGAACGGCGATATAGCGAGAGAACACTGTGTAGTAGTCAAATATTATATCCAATAAGTGATTTTGATTCTGTTCTGCAACATTTTGTTTTGGGAGCGTCGGTGTGTTTGTTCCCCTCAGTCCTACTTGCAAAGCCGCTCAGAGCTGTTTTGCGGCTCGGTTTGGGATATCGGGGAAGTGTGAGAGAATCTTCCGAGACTCAAAGGGCTCCCACCCAATCCCCCCACCCACTCTTGTGTCAAGCCCTCGATAAGTCCCGTTTAAACTTTACCCTTTCGCAAAGCGCCATGTGTCAACAACTGCCCGTGGCCCGGGCGCTCTGATCTGCTTAGGCAAACACCAGCGACAGTTAAGACGCTCGCCGGGTGGAATCTCCTGGACGAACTTTGTTTCCATCGCGCCGGGGGGAGAAAATCGGTGGCACTGGGCGGCAGATGTGTGTAAATGTCGTCAGCATTTCCTCACTTGTGGGGTCGTCCGCCGTGTCTGCGCTCGTTGGCACAGCTGGCGGAAAGTCTCGGACAGGTGCGATGTCCGTTGAGGTGGTTTCTCACTCAAATCTTCTCTGCTGGCTTCTCGGTATGCGATTTGCACTGCAGGAAGCAGGCCTCAAGTGCATTTTGTCACCCCAAAAAAAAAACCCGGAGTATTATTACTTGTGTTTCTATTGAAGTCTTGCCTTCCAGCTTCGTCCAAACTGGAGCATCATTGACTATCAATGCTTGATTGGCCGAAATAAATGTCAATCATTACAGCAGCATTGTCGATTGATTCCATTCCCTCAGTCTACACGTATTACTCCTCTCACCGGGACTTGTGTTTCTATTGAAAATTATGTTTAATCGCTAATTTAATTTACAAAAAAATCTAATTTATTATGCTGTTGCCAGCTGTGCACATCAAAATCTGCGCTTGCGCCGACTTCCCAACAACACGAAAAGCCTTTAGTATTTCACAAAAGCAAACGACTGTGGTTACATCATCTTACGAAACTCTTTTTCAAAGGTAAGCGCCACAAGTGATGCAATAAATAAAACCATGATATCTAATACTGTGGGTGAAACTGAATCTGCACCCAAATTTACCTTTGTGGCTGACCAGTTCCTTCTACACTGAAGCATTAAAGCTTTCCATTTTTATCGCCCAGACTTTCAATCTTGAGGCGACATAATGCCATATGGCTCCCACCGAATGAGGAACTGATGAAGCTTTTCGATAATTATCGGACAGTTGAAGAGTCCAAGAGAGTTCATGGATTTCTTCTCAAACTATTTTCCACACTTTAAATTGGTTCAATAATCTGTGAAAACAACAGAAAACGTGGGGAAAGACCAACAGTACAGATTTATGAAGAAAACTATGAAATTGACCGTATTTGGACATGCGGGATTTCTGCCCAACATCTTGCTGGCAACTTGTCTAATTCTGACGGTTTGTACAAGCTACAATAAATATATAACGCTTGTATTGGAATGCACATTTATACATAGGTGCTATTTAATTGATTCAGTGACGAAATTCTTGAGTAATGCTAACAGTTTTCCAAAATAGAGGGGCAGGCGGTCAATTTGAAGGTCTTCAATGGAATCTCAGAGAGCTGGGAGAGGTGGAAGACATGATTTGCCAGTTTACCCTCAGTGTTTGCCTCAACATTTTAACGCCACGGCTCGAAGCGGAGCTGAGAAGTTTCCCAAGACCCGCTGGGTCTGGCGGCGAGCCCCGCGCTCCCGACCTGAGCCGAGTCCCCCACGCACCCGCCCCGCGCTCCTTAGCGGCGGGCTGCGAGTCTTCAGGGCTGGCTCAAAGCGCTCAGGCGTCAACGAGGGCGAGAACACGGCCCCGACTGCCGCTCTGATGTGCTGTGGTGTTAGCCACCGGCGGCTTCGCCTTCTCTGCGTGTTGACTTTGCGGCCTCTCACAACGGGACATCTCACAGCATCACACCTACCGAAAGAACACACACACACACACACAAACACAAGGAACATGCAGGGCCAACACAATCCATTCCGGGACACTGGTCAACCACAAAAAAAATAACCAAAATAGAAATAAGATGTTCCATCATCAGACCTTGCAGTTGTCCCTCACTTCAGTGAACAGGCGAGACGTTTTCAGATGGAAGTTTCACTTTATTTTGCAGATTGGTATCATCAGACAATGTGTGTGGTCTCCAAACTAAAAACTAAGTGTAAAAATCACAATATCAGTTCCAAAAATCAGACAATAAAACAACAACAATGAACCATCCAACTGCCTTTTTGGAAATACAAACAAAATTACAGTAGTGCCTTCAGATACAAATTTAATCCATTCCATGACCACGCTCATCACTGAAAATAATCATATCTCAAATCATCTTTCCCCATTCAAAATGAATGTAAATGCTGTTTAATCTTTTCCGGCCTCCAAAAATTAATCCAAACAAGGAAAATAGCACTCTATAATATGGCACTTTATAAAAACTTACAGTAATGACATCATTGAATACGATGTAAAGAATCTTTTCAGTTTTTGTGTCAATTCAATGAACATTGTGCTGTTCCTTCTGGTGTGTGTCTGTGCTAGCCACCACGGGGCAGTATTAAACTGACGTGCAAATATACATTCAGTCTTCAGTAAGCCGCAGTGATATTAGTCGTTCTCCGCAAAGGATAAAATTTGCCTGTGAGTATCTACATGTGTTGCTGCACCGCATGTGTTCCAATATCTGATGCTATTTGTTAGCCTGCGTGTCAAACTGCTGCTTTGTTGGGAACTGAGTTGACTCATTCGGACGCGACTTTTTCTCCACTTAAAAAAAAACAAAACTTTATTCTCATGACATTGCGAGGCCCCCCCCCCACCCCCCAAAAAAAACAACACAACTTCTGTATGTATTTTTTTCTCTAGAAAATATGTAAAAAAAAAAATTCCTTTGGCAGTGCAACATTCTTCTCATAATACCTAATAATAATAACCCCCCACCCGTCTCCAAAGTATACCACTTTTTATTGCAGGAAATATTGACTTTGTTTTCTCAAGATTATCTTTAATGTTGAAAAATAAAATACAATTTATTCTTGAAAATTACATCTTTTTTTCAAAAATACATGAATTGTGTAAATATCCAACTTATGATTTGATCTAAACACACCACTTTTTCAAGAAAATACAATTTGATTCATGTGACATTAGTTTTATTTGTTTTAAAAAATACATCTATATTCTCTTATTGCCTTTTCTCCAAAAATACAACTTTAATCTTGTGAAAAGGACACTCTGTTCTTGTAATATATATATTCTTGTAATATTGTGACTTTTTCTTGAGAAAAAAATGATACTCTTACATTACCACTTTTGCTTTTTCAACTGAAAACATATTATATACGTATTTTTTTCCCCCAAAACATGATTTTATTAAAAGATATTCCCCCACCTTTTTCCAAAACAATCAAAATTTATTCTCATAATATTCCTCCTTTTTTTGTCCCCAAAAAATGTTTGTTCTTGGAATACTCCCACTTTTTATAGAATATTTTTTTCACGTTGAAAAAGTCTTTATTCTCATGACATTACAACTATTGTTGGGGTATAATTTTTTGTGTGGTTACAATACTGAATGTAACTAACACACTGTGTACTTACAAACAAAACTTGCATGTTTAACTAAATAGACCAATGCTGGTATATACTTATATCTGCATTAACAGGGAGGGGAATCAATTTTCATGTCTGTTAGGTTGTTTTCACATCTTCAGTCTTCCTTCCATGTTTCTGGACTGTTGTCGCCCCCTATTGGTCACTTTCAGACTGCAGCCAGTCACACCGCCCGGTGAGCTCGAGAATGTATGCAAACACGCGACTTTAATTTTCATTCTTTTACGCTACAATTGAGCCAACGCCATTCAAATATGGCGTTAGAAGCTGCACGTGATTCTATTAGGTGTGCCTCAATTGGCCTTTTAATTCGAAAGATCCACAAAAAGAGAGCTGCAAAATAATATCGATTGTTATTTTGTTGCATTTAGCAATTTCACGTGATTATATTTGAGCGCAAAATAAGGAGTTCGGTGTATGAAGTCTTGGCTGCTCGATGTCGCGTTACGTCCCCGCCTACCGGGCCCGGTGGTTGGGCCCCCCCCCCCCCCCTCCTTCTGCAATCACTTCCTGGCCCTTCCAATAAATTCTGCGCCTCCAAAAAACCTCCTCACAAGCTCCACTGACTGAGGCGCGTTTGTTCCCAAAGTTGAGGAGGCGAAAACCGCACTTTGCCCTCCTTGCAAACTCAACAGGACCGACGTTCGATTTGGTTTTTGGGACCTTCCTTCCAAGCAGCAGGAGTGCGCGCACCGTCGCAGGCGGGCTGCCGGTGCACTATTGTCGGGGCTCGGCGCGTGCGGATTCGCACTTTTTCTTCCTTTTTTTTTTTTTTTTGGGGTGCCCCTCGCCGCCTGTTTCGCATGAATCTCCTCGACCCTTACCTGAAAATGAGCGAAGAACAGGACAAGTGTCTCTCCGACGCGCCCAGTCCCAGCATGTCCGAGGACTCGGCCGGCTCGCCGTGCCCGTCCGGCTCCGGCTCGGGCTCGGGCTCGGACACGGAGAACACCCGGCCCTCCGACATGCACCTCCTGCACGACGCCGACTACAAGAAGGAGGGCGACGAGGAGAAGTTCCCCGTGTGCATCCGGGACGCCGTGTCGCAGGTGCTGAAGGGCTACGACTGGACCCTGGTGCCCATGCCGGTGCGCGTCAACGGCTCGAGCAAGAACAAGCCGCACGTCAAGAGGCCCATGAACGCCTTCATGGTTTGGGCCCAGGCTGCGCGTCGGAAGCTGGCCGACCAGTACCCGCACCTGCACAACGCGGAGCTCAGCAAAACTCTGGGCAAACTCTGGAGGTGCGTCCACTTTTCTCTCGTTTGCGGCTTTACGCACAACTTTGCGCCAGCAATCCTCCAACATGCATGCTCGAAAATTCATCTTTGCAACATTTAAACAACCCTTTACCGTCCATCACAGCGCACACACACCATAGCGAGTTTGTTTCCATTGCGCCGTCCCAGTGCGTCAACACACCTACAAAAGCATTTTTGTCCCCCTTTCTCTCCCGCAGGCTCCTCAATGAGGCCGAGAAGCGACCGTTCGTGGAGGAGGCCGAGCGCCTCAGGGTGCAGCACAAGAAGGACCACCCGGACTACAAGTACCAGCCGCGGCGGAGGAAGTCGGTGAAGAACGGCCAGAGCGAGCCCGACGAAGGCGAGCAGACGCACATCTCGCCCAACGCCATCTTCAAGGCCTTGCAGCGGGCAGACTCGCCCGCCTCCAGCATGGGCGAGATGCACTCCCCCGGAGAGCACTCGGGTAACAAAACGGACAAATCGCACATTTCTGCCTTTTATACGTACATTGGCAATCTAAGGGGTCTTTTTTTTTTTAACCGAAATATCAGTGTAGGAAGGAGACTCCAATGATGTGTAGTTTAACTTATTCATATTTGTCACTGTCCTGCTTTTATATGTCATTTTATAAACAATAATGGTCCACCAACACTTTTGCATGCAACTCTAATGCAATCCGATGCATTAGATGACAAACTGAGAATTTAATTGGGGTACGACATCACAGCTGATGTCAAATTTTAGCCTGTGCGTCAAAAAAACAAACAAAAAAAAGGGGGAAGTGCGCGACACAGCTGATAAAGGACAAGAAGATCCGGCAGGGCAAACTAAGGAGTGGATTTATAACAATTATTGTTGAATCGATGAAGCGAGCTTTTTGGGTCGCTCATGAAAAATCACTTCTAATTGTAATTTTATGGGTACAAACAAAAACAAAAAACAAACCTGCAAAACAAATGGGATATTCATGTGTGAGTTGAATTCCGATTTAAAAAAAAATATATATAGCGCTTCAGGTCACCAATGCAAAATCACAATTGAATGTAGGTTAAAAAAAAAAAAAGAGCTGCAAAAGAAGGCAGAAAAAGGACAGAAACATTTGGCAGGAACAACATTAAACAAACACACTAATGATTCCAAGTAACAGAGTTGATTCATGTTGGATGTTAAATTCAGATTTTTTTCACTAATGGAAACTCATCACTCAGTGTAACCGATGTCAAGATTAAGTTCGATGAAGCAATTTCGATAATCGATAATTACTCAGTTAATTTTTCTTGGTGGTCTTTTTGAAGAAAAAAAAAGAAAAGCTGGCCAAAGTAACACAAAAAGGACAGGGAGAAGCGGGAGGCACAAAATTCAATAGACAAGGAAATACATCCACAGGAACCCCTTTCACACTGCTGTTCGCGAGGCGAGTCACATTTTTATATAATTGCGCACGTCAATAGTTGAAACTGTGAATGTACCACAAACTGTGATCCCAAAACAAACAAATTAAATCATTTCAAACTCATCTTGCCTTGCCCTTGAAACTACATTTGATATGCACATTAAGATGCGCACGAGACTCCCTGTAACGCCCTTCCTTGGCACCGATTACGACTTTCCTATTGGCTAGCGCTGCTGGTGGAATCTTAGGGCATTACGGGAAGAGCACAAAAATGCAAATCGGTGAGTTTTTCAGGTTCCCCAGAAGGGGAAAAAAACACAAATAGGGGAATTTGTGAGTAGTTGACAGTGAATAGGTGGCAGTTCACTGGATAACACCTGGAGGACGCACAAAGTGCTTAACATCGGTTCTTCCCAACCTTTAGTGAGCCAAGGAAACTATTTTAAAATGTCACGGCTGACCACCAAACAAAAATGTCAATTAGGTAACGTTAATGGTACCTTCTGCAATCGACTGGAAGAGCGTCCCTGACTGAGACAGATGAACAAAGAAAGAAATACATAAATAAATTGTTGGACCAATTTAGTGGCATTGGATAATTTCCCGCACCAAATCTGATGATCTCTCATGGTACACTAGTTGGGAATCACTTCTTTCAATTGCTAAAATAGAAAGTCACAAACATTTTACAAAAAGTGAGTGGTACACGCTGCTGCCTTTCATGCAGTTGGCACGGGTTTGATTCCCGGCCGGCGCCCCGATACCCAGCCACGGCCGGTCCCAACAAACAAACAAACAAACAAACAAACAAACGGGACAAGCCGAAAGTCGCAAATACAACGTCCGGCGTCACCGTGTGATGCTAACCGTCCTTTCCCTTCCACCAGGTCAGTCCCAGGGTCCGCCCACGCCCCCGACCACCCCCAAGACAGACCTGCCGTCCGCCAAGCCCGACCTGAAGCGCGAGGGTCGCCCGCTTCAGGAGGGCCCGAGCCGCCAGCTCAACATCGACTTCGGCGCCGTCGACATCGGCGAGCTGAGCAGCGACGTCATCTCTAACATGGGCAGCTTCGACGTGGACGAGTTCGACCAGTACCTGCCGCCCCACAGCCACGCCGCCGCCCAGGGGGGCTACGTCGCCGGCTACGGCGCGGGCGGCTCCTCGGTCGCCGCCCAGGGGAGCAACGTCGGGGCCTGGATGTCCAAGCAGCAGCACTCTCTGAGCGCCTTGGGCGGAACGGCGGCGGGGGAGCCGGCCCAACAGCGAGCCACTCAGATCAAGACGGAGCAACTGAGCCCGAGTCACTACAGCGAGCAGCAGCAGCAGGGGCAGGGGGGCTCCCCCCAACACGTCGCCTACGGCTCCTTCAGCCTGCAGCACTACAGCGCCGCGTCGTACCCGCCCATCACCAGGGCCCATTATGACTATTCCGACCACCAGGCGGGCGCCTACTACACCCACTCGTCCGCTCCGGGCCAGGGCTCCGGCCTCTACTCCACCTTCAGCTACATGAGCCCCGGGCAGAGGCCCATGTACACCCCCATCGCCGACACCGCCGGGGTCCCCTCGGTGCCGCCCGCCCACAGTCCGCAGCACTGGGAGCAGCAGCCCATTTACACCCAGCTGTCCCGGCCGTGAGGACCGCCCCCCCTGCCCCCCGCCCTCTAAAAACACCACATTGACTCTTCTTTTTCGAGTTGTATCTCTCTGGGGTCACTGATCGTGTCGCGGTACATCCGCCTGACTTGAGCGCAGTCACTTTGGCTTCAGTTCCCACGCAGTGACGGTGTGAATGCTTGTCTGTCTATATGTTCGCTGCGATCAGTCCAGGCTGTAGTCAGCTGAGAAAGGCGCCAGTTTCCCGCGACTGAACAGGATAAGCGGTATAGAGAATGAATGTATGGATGTATCTCTCTGGATTGGCTCCCGACAGTGCCTTTTTGTAACGCTTGGAATGGCGATTATATTTTTCTAGATATAATACAAGAATAAATCCTCCGTGAGGACATAGTGCTTTGAAATATTTTAGTATGTACTGTGTATGTGTTCTGCTCTGCAGCTAATCCGTGCCATCCGTTGAAATGTCTTAAAGGAGCGAGAATGCCGAGTAAAATGGAGAAAGAAAAGAAAAAAAAAAGCACCCTCTGTGGCCTTGCTTCTGTTTTTTTTTTTTTTTTTTTTTTGTACGGCATGGTGTGACGACAGTTTTTTTGTTATTTTTTCCCGACTGTACATATTTTTATTTCAGTAGAGGACTGATCGTTGCAGGCTATGTCAGAGGTTTGGCGAGGGGGGAGGGGGGGGGGGGGCGGGATACATTGTTTATTTATATATTCTGAGCATTTGGTCTTTTTATAACAGCTCCTCTGAGGTTTTTAGAGTTTTATGACGGGCCACAGTATGACAGGCCTTAGTT
Source organism: Phyllopteryx taeniolatus (assembly GCF_024500385.1). Classification (NCBI taxonomy): domain Eukaryota; kingdom Metazoa; phylum Chordata; class Actinopteri; order Syngnathiformes; family Syngnathidae; genus Phyllopteryx; species Phyllopteryx taeniolatus. The sequence goes on from NC_084517.1 coordinate 20,475,785, forward strand.
TGACGGGTCATAGGTTGCGCTACAAGCCGTTCTTTTTCGGCGGGGGGGCCTTACCGCAACCCTCGCTTCCGTCTGCCTTGATGCCACCGGTGCCTGCGGGGCCACGGGCGCGGGGCTCCGTCCACCGCCGTTCCCACTTCCTGCTCTCAGCAGCCAGCAGATCTGAGCCCCGCCACGCGCTTCTGTCCTCTCGACAACGCCCTCTCTAACCTCACTTAATTTATTCTTTAGCATTAATTTTATTGGAAAATTAACTCTTTTTTTTTTTTTTTTTTTTGCAATTGTCTTTGGAGTTCAGAGGCTCGTCGAGCAGAGTAGTTTGCTGTCGTTTTGTTTTGTGGTACACTTGTGTTTATTTATCGTTTGTAAATGTTATCATTTGATTCTCTGCACGTGTTCAGATGATTCGAGTCAAACTGGAAATTGTTTTCTTTTTTCTCACTGTCTTTTGGAAGCTATTTTGTGGGGAAAAAAAATTGTTGCTGCAATGGACACGATACTTTTTGTTTTTCAGAGATTTGTGTTCCTTCTTTTATATTCTGTATCATTAGTCCTGATTTGTGTCATCTCTTATCGCAGTCTCCTTTTAGGTAAACATGGCATCGTCTTAAAAAAAAAAAAAAAGTGTATCTTTTTTTTGTATCATATTGTTTGCAATAAAAACAAAACACTGTAAACTGTCATCGCCTCCTTTTCATTTCAAATATTTCTATTAAAAACCTTCCAGAAGCGCCATTATCTGATTTAATTTAATGTAATTCACTTTGCTTCAAATAATAATAATTATTTTTTTTGGGTAAGAATTATTTAATACATGCAATCATCCCCATAAAACAAACTACGTATGCAACATTATTTTCTTTTATTACTTGCCAATACGTTTGTTAAAAATACATAGAAAATATTGCCATTTGAATAAAAAATTCTAACATTTTACTGCGATAAAAGTAAATAAAGTACTGTAGGTTTTTTTTTTCCATTTAAAAAAAAAGCAACAAACAATTGTTTATTACAGGAGATACAGCTGTTACATCATGTGCTGTAGCTTGGCATTAGCAAGGCAGCTAGCTAGCTAATTTTAGATAGTCCGTTATTTCACAAGCTATACCTTTGCTAGCTTTAGCTGTTAGCAAACAAGCTACTGAAAGGATAGATACTGTAGATTACGTAGATAGATTTAGCTGACCTCCTTTTCTATTTTTGCGTTTTCATTTACTGCCTTATACTTGGCGTAAGTGTGCTTCTGTTTTCCCGTATTGGACAACAAGTCGGTGAGCAGATTCAGGGCCCCTCGTCAGGACCGCGTGCTTCCCGACCAAACAGCGGGAGGACACTTGATGAATGTTTCCAAGAGGGGATCGGAAACGAGACCAAATCTTTCTTTTCTTTTTTTCTCCAGACGGGCCTTTCCATGGGCAATTTTCCCAGGACGACCCATTATTATTCCGCGGAGACGTCTGCCCCCTCCGAGCCCGATGGGTGGTCTTTCTGAAGGCAAAAGGAAGAGGAAAAGAAAGGGTAAAAGGCTAAGAAAAAAAAAATTCGACGGATACACCCACAGAGAAACTGGAAAACAATCAAATAGATCTTAAAGTCTAAAGTCAATGCAGATCAGGTGAGGTGGACCTTTTTCCTATTCCAGGCCATTTCAGTTCTTATTAAGTCCTCCGAGGGCCGTAAATGTGACCTTCACGTCTTAGTTCTTTTCAGAACATTTGCTCCGAGGTGGTATTTGTTTTCAGAGCGGGTCGTACCGTGGGTCAAAACCACAGCGTCAAATATTGATGCAGTTGTGCACAAAAATTGACACCAAATTGCTCTTTTCTCCCTCACAGTACTGTCAACACATCCAAACAACCGATTAAAAAAAAATCCCATTTCATTACAAGCTTTTTCTAAGATTTTTAAAACTGCTTATACAAGTTTCCCCCTTTTTCATTCATGTGGATATAGCAATTTAATAGAGATGTTTTTCGATAATACAGTGTCTTACGCTGCGATTCCCACCCGTGGTATCCATTGCCAGAAACTTGCGAGTTTGTTTTGGTTTTGTTCACACTGTGTGTATTTGCGTGACACAATTCCTCTGTTTAAGACACTTTAAATGGACCTTCACACTGAGTTACTTTTCCAAACGGTCCATAAAATTCCTCCCGAAACCAATGGCGGAGGAAGGCGAGCTAAATCACAAGCGTGTTTCCATGGAGGTTTCACCCTCAGCTCAAGAAGTGCGGCACATTTCCTTCAGGATTGATTGAAGAATGGGAACTTTATTCATTTCACAGTGGAAGACTATGAAACCGTTTATGGGGAGATCCCAATGGATCCAAAGAAGCTCAGAGCCTTTGCTGGACACCACGATGATCAACGGGCAATCTCCCGGATCCCATTTCTGACACCAATTTGCCGCAAAAACAAGATGTGGGAAATGATCTTTATGGAATAACATTATTGTCTCCCCTGGATTCTCACTGTGGTCGCAAAACTTTGCCCCCGCTGCAATCCGTCTTGAGCTCGGCCCCACGGGGACGGCGCCCAGTGCCAAGTAGCCGTGCCGAGGCCAAGCCTGGGTGCACTCGCCTCCCTCTTCCCACCCTCGCCCGTCTTTGTGCGGTCATGTGTAAGAAACCTGGCACCGGCCCGAGGTCAGCGTCCCAAAATGATATTAGCATAATCCCATTAAGTGTGTCAGAGGCCTCGTGAGCTCCGAGAAGACGGGGAGAGGAAGGTCGCTGGAACCAAAGGAATGGACTAAAGAGGGGATAAAACAAGAGAACATTTCTTACCTCTACTGTAATGACAATTTAATTTCCCTTACAGGATGAATAATGGATCAAGTGATCAACCAATTATTTTTACCTAGAGAAAATACAAAAGGGCAAATGTGAGAAGCTTGTTTGACTTTGGTTAAAAAAAAAACAAAAAAAAAAACAACAGCAGCAATCCAGAGAACATAGCTCGGGGGATTTATTTTGTACTTTTAATCATTTAAATTGAGTTCGAGGAGGGGAAGATATCGAGTAACTATACATTTTTTTGACGATATCGATGATATCAAGATACAGTGATTGTGCAACAATCAATGGACAATACCTAATGAGATCTAATTGAGAGTAAATCATTTTTTATTAATGTGAACCGGGGAGTGCAAAAAGTAGGTACACAGCTGAGCCACTGACTACTAAAGCGGGCTAACTCCATTTGGGTACCTTATATTAGAAATGAATTGAGAAATGGCTTATTTTGAAGATGACTACATCAGCACTTATCTTGATTCATCAGTGCAACACTGGGGCAACTTTTATTTCTGAGATTGCGGCGTCCATGAAATTGGCTTCATTGCCTGCTCAAACGTCCCAGAGAGTGATGTTCAGAAATTGACTGCGGCCGTTTCCGATACGGGCGACATGGCCAGCCGCCCTGGGCGACAATCTCCGAGGACCCCGTTGTTTTCGGAATGGTTTCGATCTTCATCGTTGATAGCCTTGTGAAAGTGTGAATAAAAAAACAAACAAACACAAACACTGAAATTAGCTTGGTGGCTTTGTCGGATTGTATTTCTGCAAAAAAGTTCGATTGAAGTTGCTTGACCGGCAAATCATTTGAGTTGACGAGCTCGTTTGAATCCTTTCATTGTTCATGCTCAACTTCGTTACTTTGCCACGAAACTAAAACCTGACTAAACAACCTTGCACGCTGAGCAGGAAGAACCACATTAATGCATTTAATAATCGCGGTGGCTTTGTATGTTGTTCTGTTCCTCGGTTGACGATCGAATGTTTTCATTATTACTATTATGAAGATTAGCCGAGCTAATGCAGGTAGGTTTCTGTCCGCTCGCATTCTTTGCTGATAATTAGCTTGCGTGTTTGGCCTTTGGTACTGGATAACAGCGTGCAAAACAATGCAGCATGAGCTAAGCTAACATTCTCACATCAGATAGGCGTGGCGCTCGCTGTGAGAGTGTTTGTCTTTTTCGAGGCGCATTAGTTAGCGTCGGTTCTCACAGTGACAGCGAGAAGGCCAAACTCGCAGGCAAGTGGCAGGGCGACCGTATGTCAAACATACCGGGGCCTCTGTTTGGTCATTCCATGCGCAGGACAACCGGTAGCACTTAATCCTCTGCTCAAATAAGTTAATACCTCAACTAACACGTTCAAGTTCAGGGCCAAATGCAAATTCCACAGTGACAGAGATGGTCGAACCAGGCAGTAAAACCAATTAATTACACGCACACACACAGTGACTCACACTCACTAGCGTCGGGAAAGAAAACCTTTTTTTTCCACTCCGATCTGTCACCTTTGCTTCTGTTCTCTTTGTTTAATGTTTAACCCAGCCAGACGTAAGTGGCGCAAGGCGGAGGGTTAAGTTTTGATATCCGTTTGTTAGTTGGCAAAAAAAAAAAAAAAGACAAAAAAAACAACAACAACAACAACACTGACATACAACAACTTTTGACAACTTTTGGCTTCGGGTGTGAGGCAGGGCACATATAGACAAACAAGCATTCGCACTCACAATTTGACGTCTTCAATGAACCTGACCTGAGTTTTTGCAATGCGGGAGCAAGTGAGAGTACCTGGACAAAATCGTGCTGACCACTGCTTTCATTCTACAAAGTACTAACATTGTTTTACCGGGAAGTTAAGACTTTCCAAGTAGTATTTGTCTCAAACGGGTTGCCGTAGAAACCCCGGCTATCAAACAAAGCCTCCCATCTGAAGCATTCAAAGGGATTCTTCCGAGACAAAATGGTCATATTCCCGTGTATGCCGCCTTTTTAGGACATTAATTAGTTGCAGTTCATGCATGGGCAGGGGAAATTGGTGGGGGGTTCTGGTTTGTTCTGCTATGTGCACCCATTATTTTCTCTGCAGGCACTCCCATTCTGGTCCAACAACCTCTTGGAGCATCAGCACATTTTTTTATCTCCTCCTCGTCGTTTAGGGGAAGCAATTGTGCGTCTTTACTTTGGATCATTTGCGTGACGAGACACACCTGGACAAGACACGAGTGGCTGGATGGAGCTGATTGGTAGACGCAAGGAACGGGGCTAACGAGAACAGGTGGGAACGAAATGCTCACGAGCAAAGCGAGACATGAACATGGGACACAGGAAAACAAGATGAAACATGAAACAAAACGAAATGGAAACAAAAATGACCACCTCTTGCACATGCCTGGATTTTGACATTCATACTACCTTATTGCGCGAAAATACTTAAAACCTATTTGAATGTGTATGTCTTATATTTGAATGTCGTTTAGTTTCTATGGGGGGGCGGGGTGTGTGTGTGTGTGTGTGTGTGTGAATGGTGTTCTTGAGAGACTAATGTGGAATGTCTGTCTTTGTAGATGGGACGGATTTCGGCAAACGAGTGCAAAGGCGAAGCTGACAGATGGTACATCCCGTCTTTTTCTTCGCTCACCCCTCAAGACACTTTCACTAACTTGCTGTGAAATTCCAGAGAGACGTCAGAAATCAAGCATCGCGATGTATACTCTCAACTTCCCAAATGCTAGCCACATCGTAAAACGCTTCTTCCCAACCGGATTCCCCCCCCCCCCCCCCCCCCCCCCCCCTAAACCAATCCCATTGCAGTTACACTGCAAATTCCCCCCCCCCCCCCCTCCACTTCTGTCGCCATAGTAACAAAATCTTCCGGCATTAGCACAGGATGAGCCCAAAACCCTGGGAAAAATCATGCCCTCTCCTGATTTATGAAGGCTGCGAATCGTTCCAAATTCTCTCCCAAACGTGTCAACAAACATCACAGCGCAGGTTCAGCCGGCCCGCAGCTCTTGTGAAAAGACCCGAAGGTCCTGTTTGACACCTTGTTAAGGGTTGCCTGTCCTTCCTCGTGGCCTCGCCGTCCCTCGCTCTTGCGGCCCTTTGGAGCGTTTCCGGCGCTGACCCCGAAGTGCCGAGCGTCAGTCTCCCACCGCAACAATCCGGCGCCATTTGGCCTCCACATTTGTCCTCCCTGAAACCATTTAAGGTTCTCATTTTGTTGCGAGACCGCGGTGTTGCAGGTTGCGTCAAAGTATTCGTCAATAAGCATGACAAAAGACTGCAAGATTGAGAAATGAGACCAATGCGGAATACAAGGGAGGGATTGGAAGAAGAGGAAGAAGCAAGGATGAAAGGGAAACACATATACACACAATCCCATGAAATATGACAGCTTGGGGGGAAGCCATATTGTAGCAATCTCATCCTGTGGTCATTAATCGCATCCTGCTGTTTTGCAGCCCGCCTCAGCGTCATGTCAGACGCATTCCCCCAAGCCCAGTGGGTGTGCCGCACAAAAAACTTAGATCATCTCTAGTTCAGAGAGAGCAGCCACGCTACTCGCCCGATCTCGTAAGCTGAGGTCGGCAACGCATCAAAATAATCGGGCTCTTTTTGTCCGGATTTTCTGACCAAGGACGACAAACGCCAGATCTTGGGGTCTGAGGTGTGTTAAGAGTGAATTTGTCGCGGTAATAGGGTCGGAAATGCGTCGCGGCCAACAATCGAAAATATTAAACGCTCAATATTGACGACCAAAACTCTTCATGTGATGTGGAGAAAGCCGACTACTCCCAAGTCACGACTCTATGAATTGTGACGTGAAACAGAATTTAGTCAATCAAGAAGCGACCTGACTAGGGAACAAGGAAGCGGCCATAAATAAAAAGCGGATGTCGTATTTTGTGTCAGTGGCTTCACCAGACGGCAAGAAGTAATTTCCAAATTTCTTTTTATTGACCACATCGCCATTCTACAACACTCACGCCTCCAGTCCCTTCGGCAACACTCGGGAAACATCGGCACAACATATCCGGTAGTTTTTCTTCTTTTTCGTTTTGGATTTTTATTTAAATCACGTTTGATCACGTGACATTTCTGTCTTGGGAAGATCGGTGGTGGAAGAGAATCTTTATGTGTGTGGTGTTCGGTGTAGAGATTAACGGCGCACACCACACACAGTACGAGCAAGACTGTTAATTGCCTGATTTTTGAATGCCTGGGACTACCAGGTGCTGGATACTTACCGAGCCTCACCCCAACGGCGACCCCGAATAAGAAAAAAGATGTAAAGAAGAAGAAGATCTCCATTTCAGACAGAAGCAAGCAGAATGGGGGTACAGAATGACTATGAAAGTTACGTCCTCCGTATCAAAGTGACGCAAGAAAATCATGCAAAACAAATAAGAATCGAGGTGTTGGGGTGTAACTAATTACATGGAACTAGATTATGCAATTTAATTACAAAATTAATGTAATTGCTATCCATTACATTAGCGGGAGAAAATGCGTAATTCAATTAAAGTTGCTTTTGGAAATTTCCATGATTGCAATTTAAATTCCGCTTGAAAAATAGCTGCAAAACCTCAGATTCTTTTTTTCATGTCTCTTCGTCCTTCTGAAGCCGACGCTTGTGATGGGCTCCGTCTGGTCATGTGGCATTCTGCCGTAGTCTCACACATGATTGGGCACAGATTGGGCACATGTACATAATAAAATGAGAATACATCCACATACTGTATATTGAAGTCATGTGCAGCCTGCAGAGCGGTGCACGGCCCAAAGCATCAATCTCCTCACCGCTAAGAGAACTCACTGACTTCTAATACTGAACGCTCGAACTCCTGAAAGTTTCATTGCCGTTAAATACATCTCCTTATTGTGACAGCCCCGCTATGTATTATCTTGTCAGGATCTCTGAGCAGCAGGCTCGAAGCGGTCTTCTCAACCCGCCATGATTGATGGGCTCCCCGACACGGCTTCCATTCCGCTTGTCAAGAGCGCTCTCAGGTTTCTGGCGTCTGGCTGTCAATTTGCGCTTTCGCACGGACTGAAATCGAAATATTTTTCAGTGATAATAGTGCGGTCAGTTGTTCTGCACGGTCTGAAAAGCAAAAGTGAGAGAAAGTCAAGGATATGAGAGCAGCGGGGAGCCCTTCTTCCTCTTCCCCAGTCAGCCACCTTAGCACTTGTCAGTCATAATGACAAATGGCAGCGCTTGATGAAACACAAGGGTTACATCATCACTTCCCTAATGAGGCCGCTCACAGCAGGAGGGAGGAAGAGGAGGGGGCGGGGGGGATGGGTAGTATGAACAGAGGTAAAGATAACAAGGAGGAAAAAGAGGGGCCTCGCTGGCTCGTGATGGTCAACCAAATTGGGGAAAATATGGAGTTTGGGGAGACTTGATACTTTCGTTGACTCATCCAGAAGTACTTGGGCCTGGCTGATTTAGTTCAGCACAAATGTGTTTTGGTGGGTTGGAGTTCAGGTGGGCTCTGAAATTGATGTACACTCATCCAAACATGTCTTTATGTTTAACCCTAACCCTCTTCTTAACCCTAACTCCTAACCCTAACCGCAACTAATCCCAAAAAACCCAATCCTAATCCTGAAACCAAACCCTTACCCTGATCGGCCCTATCCCTACCCGAATCCTGAAATTCAACCCTCAATAACCCTAATTTGAACCCTCAACCACAATCCTAGCCTAACCCTAAATCCTAATCCTAACTCTTGCCCCAACCCTAATGTAACCCTTAGCTCAAACCCTAACTCCAACCTATCTATACATTTTACTGGTTGTCAATCGAAAATGGGTCCAACTCTTTCAACCTGATCTCAAATCTAAATGAATGAACTCAAACCCTAAACCCAACCCTACTAACCTAACTCTCAACCCCAACCTTGAATCCCAAACCTTAACTCTCAACCCTGAACCCTACCGCTACCCCAACCCTATAAATGTATTTGAACATAAACATTTACCCTACTCAAACACTAATGCGCAACCTTGTGTCATGCACTTGCACATTCAAATACAGACCTCAATGGCCAAAGCATGAGGGCCATCGAGAGCATTCCTTAGATCTAAGAGAGTGACTGCAACAAGTAGCTCCATAATGGACCCTCCATCCAATAAAGGCACACTCATTGTAATCGAATTAGTTTGCTCGTTGTCAAGAAACGTGTGGAAGATGCCCTGACAGAACCTTTGCCCCTGCAGTAGGAATGGTGGGGTAGTGAAGAGGGCAGTGGGGGTGGGATTGATGGATTGGGCAGACTCAGCTGGATGTTCAGCAGAGACCCCCGCCGCCCCCCAGCCCCACATCCATCACAGTCCAGACTGAAGGAGAACAGACCTCCAGATGGACAGCACTGTGTTGCTGGGCCACCCGAGCGGACATCTGGAGCACCTCGGAAGTACCCCAAATTGTGACAGACGGCCGGCTCAGGTACCACCTGTGCCCTCTGCCGATTTTTCATGTAACTGTACTTTACTTGAGTGTTTATTTCGTATTCATTTATGTAACCTTGATTTATCCAGGTAAGGCAATTGAGAACAGATTCTCCTTTGCAATGCCAACCTGGCAGCAGAGTAAAACATGGCAAAACAAAAGCAAATAAAAATACATAACAACAAACTGTACGGTAGGATATAGTTACCCGACACATTACATTACATCTTAGCGCATGGTGAATAAAAGGTTCCATTAGGATGTACGGGGTGAGTTACATTATTCGTTGCAGAGTGTTTGGGGCAGAAGATTGAAAAGATTGGCAGTCATGGCCATCTCAGCTCAGCGATGGGGGCGATGACCGCGCTGCCTGGCACCCGTGGCCCGGTCGTGTCGAGTGAGCACCCAGGCGTAACACGGGGGATTTAATTGCGGTGCAAGGACTAATTGTACGGCCAGGGCAGCTGCTAATGAGTTAATTCCAGGCCGCTCATCCATGAGCAGAAGAAACAAGTCCTCGGCGCGGTAATTACGCCGCCGCTCATTAACCTCCGAGCTTCAGCACACAGGAGAGCTGAATGCGCTCGATTCAGACGATAATGCTTTTTAACCGTGCGGAGGCAGACCGAGTTGATTTGTAGAAACCCATTTCTTTATGTCAAATATACTTGGATTTGTTTTCTTTATCCTTTAATTTTGGGTTATTGCAATACGTGTTTGTTAATTCATTCATTTATTTGTTTGTTTATTTATTCAGTGACTGTGGTATGGTAGTTTATCGATTAATTCATGTATTTATTTCAAAATCTTTCTTGTGTTTCTTGCAACTCATTTTATTCAATTAGTCCAAATACTAATCATTATTATCATTTTATGTTTTCAATGTCAAATGATTTAATTGTGGTCTAATGCAAAGAGTGATTATTTATTTATTCATTCATTTCAAATATCATTGAATTTTTTTTAAAATGTGGTTTAATCCCACTAAAGTTTGTATTTATAAGCAATATATATGTATTTGAGTCTATATACTTAAAACATTCTTGAAATTAACCAATGATGGTTAACTTGCTGAAATATACTTTGGAGTTATTTGATATGGAAAGCATTTTGAGAGGTTCAATTTACAGAAGAATGCAAGAATGCGTCACGTGTTTGGGGGGGTCGACAGAATGCTTCCCCACCCCAGGTGCTGGCCAGCCACAGTACACCTCTGTAAGTGTGTACGTGAGGGGGCTGACAGTGTGAACATTTATTCATCTTAAATTGAACCTAAGCAGCCGTTTTCAAAGCCAACTCGCGGAGGCCCGCATGGCTCAACTTGCCAGGTTGCGAGTCATGTTGACAGATTTGAATGTATTTTCTGGGAGGGGCTATTTGTTTGGGAGGTGGGGCGGGAGAAGGAGTCAGGGGAAATATTTAGGGGAGTGGGTGGGGGGGATATATGTAATCCCGTGACCCTTCTATGACAGGCATCACGCTGCTCTCTAGGCACTGATGTCTTCCATATGGAGCCGGGAACGGTCAGCGCGTGTTTACACGAGGCAATCCCCGCAATGTGGTCCCAGGACTCGCTGTGCTTCTCTGCAGCCAACCGGATGAAAGATGCTTGAGCAATCAAGGCTCCCCCCCCCCCCCCCTCCCCTCCCCTTGCTGAAGATCCATTAACGCGGCCTGCACAGTGGCACCAAGCGGTGCTGCAACTGCCAAAAAAGCTCCACAGGCAATCCGTGCGCAAACACTGAAGAACCGCAAGTGATTTTTGACGGATTATGCAGATTACATAATTATTGGAGGCAATGAAAGTCCAAGGCCAAGTCAACACATTTTACCTGGCAGCCTATGAAAAGTGCTATTAATGTGGAATGTTCGTCAAAAGAAGAATTGAATCCCAAGGAAATATCAAGGCGTCAAGACGCTGGACGAAAGAGCCTCTTCTGCAATCATCTTAATCAAGGGGTAACTTTTTAATTCCTGGAGCCAGTCTCAAAACACTTTGTGCTTAGTCCTCTTTTCAGGTCTTTGAATGGGATATTAAACATTCATCCATATTAGGTCGCGGGTGAGCTGGAACCTATCCCAGCTGACTTTTTGCTGAGAGGTTGAGTACACCCTGGACCGGCGCATATAGACAAACACAAACACACACCTGTGAACAATTTAGAGTCTTCAATGAACTTAACACAGGGAGAACACGCAAAGTTCAGGAAGATTGGCGCCAAGATTTGAACTCTGAACCTGCAGACGTGCTAACCACTCGTTCACCAATGCTACTGCTGTTTATCAATTTAGCAGTTGAGTCATCCTGAATAATCATCCTAAAAGCAGAACGGTCCATCCCTCCATTCTCCGACTCTTATCCTAAAGTTGGAGTTTATCTTAGCTGCCTTTGGACAAGAGGCAGGGTACACCCTGGACTGGACAAACTAGCATTCAAACTCACATTCACACCTCTGGGCAATTAACATGCCAGTAATGGAGTGGATGAGAATTTCAATGGTTGTCTGTTATATATGATCGACCAATCAGGGTGTACCCTACCTGTCGCCCAATCCTTACCCGGGATCAAATCCATCTTGAACGGACGGGATAATAAGTAGAAAACGGGATGGGAGGATTAATGAAGTTCTTGTTTAAAACACTTTTTGAAGGAGCGACTAGAGGACTTTGAACAACATTTTTTAAAACTGGTTCCAGGTTTGGGATAGACTTCTGCCTGCCTGGATACCTGGAGCAAACCAAGAGAGCTCCACAAAATCCTCATTACCCCACATGGAGAAGTCCAAGCTAAAACAAGGGCGACCTTCGCCAAGGCTGAAATATTTAAAAAACGGAATAAAAAACCTTTGGCACATCATCCCTTTTCATTTGTCCATTTGTTCATTCAGGGAAGATGAAGTAAGCTGTTATGAACAAAGGTTGGTGAGAGAAGGTGCCAGTTTTCATTCTGGGTACCATCATCCATCATTCTTGCATATGTACCATCCTTAAATAAAATTCCACAGATATTGGTTATTAGTTTTGGGTAATCCTACAAGGTGGCTGATTCATGTGATGTTCAGTGTAGGTGGGGGTGAAGTCTGCCTTTTTCTCCAAGTCAGCTGGGACAGACTCTTTCACACAACATCGAACGGGATAAGCGGTAGAAAATGAATGGTCAGACAGAGGAAGGATGGATGGATGGATGGGTGGTTGGGTAATCTTGTAGAATAGCCAATTCGACGGTTGGGTTTTTGCACGAAAACATTGGATATGGGGGACATTGGATTGCTTGTCTCACGTTTGACGATGGCGATCGAGCAACAAATGCTTCAGCCTGCCTTCTTAGACTAAGTCTTATGTATTGATAGAGTCTAAAGTTTCCAAAAAGCTGGACAGTTCAGTTGGCCAAGGTGCAGTTTGGGTTGATAAACCCTGGTCAGCCTTTCTCCATCCTCCACAAGCACACTGCAGTATACCATTGCCACTGGTACCCCAACACAGGTTCCGGTCAGATAATTTGGGCATACTGAAGTGAGCTGAACCAACAAATACTACAGCCATCCGTCGAATTCATGCCACTACGGGCTGTTTGTCTAAGTCCACGCAGAACGGGAAAGAATGTTTCTACGCAATGGCTTCCACATAGTCCCTCTTGGATGAAGGCATCAAGTAACCCTGAGAGTATAAACCCCTCAATGGATGTTTGCACAAAGGAGGCTTTCCCTGTAGTCTACTTAAATAACCACTTCCCCTGGAATGAAAACAGATCCCCTACAGGACACTGGTATCACCCTGGATGAATTCCCGACTTAAGCGATGGGCGAAGACTTGCCCCATCGTTGTTGACTCAATTCTGGAAGTGAGTAAGCTGAACTTGGGCCTGGTCTCAGGAGGGATCAGCCGCACCCCAGCTAATGACAACCAGCCCTTGGCATTCTTCAAAAGTCTCTGGTTATTAAAGAAAACAAACAAGGACATGACATGCCGTCCCAAGGCCCTCTCCGGGGGGCGGGGCGATTGCTGGTGCAACTCAATTGTCCCCTTTTGGAGATCAAATTGATTATGGAGGTACTGGATTTCCAAACATTCAGCTTGGGCAGGAAGGGAGTTTACCTACCTGACTAAGGAGAATCCTCTCTTCTGGTCACCACAAACGTCTTCTAGGGTTGTATGTAGACCCTGCAACGCCATGCCTCCAGTACCCTCCCCTACATCAGGCCACCCCAGCCTTGCCTCACATCATTGCCCCGCTAAACGCTGACAATTGGTGACAAACCACTTGCACACTGTGCGCCCGTTGCCCCAAGAGACGTTGGCGGAGAGGGTGTGAGGGGGTAAAGTTGGGGGGGGGGGGTGGGGGTTGCAAATCGCTGCAAGCCACAGGTGCCTGGAACCAGCATGGATGCGACGTTTCATTGAGCCTGACAGGAGCAGAGCAGTGAAGTGTGGGAGTCCTCTGAGTGCCACACACAGTTCAATTAAACGATGGCGGGCCAGAAAAGACGGGGAGAAGGCAATCGGGGGAGAAAACCAAGTACGTAGCCTGTCAATTGTCGTGATATGACAGGAACAAGAAAAAACTAACGGTATTGACACTCAAGCAAGCCTCGCTTTGCTGTAGATCGAGAAATGAATGTAAAAAAGAATACATCTTTTAAATGCGAAAAATGCTAAAGATGTAATGTTGTGAGATTAAAGTCACAATTTAGCGAGGCTTAAGATGATAATTTTAGAGAACAAAAGTTATTTTCATATAAATAATATCGTAATAATATGCCTTTTGTCTCAAAATATTGCAACTTTATTCTTGTAATAGTAAAAATGTTTTCCTAAAATATTAATACTTTTTAGTAAAATTACAGCTTTTTGGTAATATTACTTTTGTCTCTTTCATATAACTGTATGTCTTGAAATATTATTGATTTATTCTTGTAAAATTATTGTAATCTCATGTCAATGTATTTACGCAATGTATGAATTTTTGTCAAACTTTTTTCTTTTATTATTGTTCATAGTAATACTGCTTTACCCTCCAAATATTATAACGTGTCCCTGTAAAAGGTTTATTTCCTTAAAAATATTTCACAATATTAGGACTTTATTCTTGTAAAATTATTATTTCACTCTTGTAATATTAAAAGTAAAATGACAATGTTTTTTGCAATCCTACGACTCTGTTCCCAAAATATTGATTTTATTTTCTTAAAATTACACGCGTATTACACAACAACTTTAAAGTTTGTCTCATATTTACAATTTTTTTAGGATTTTTTTTTGTTATTACTTTCCAGTGATTTCCTAAAACTCCTTTGTATCACCGCAACATCTTGAGGGAATATTACCACAATGAAGAACTGTATGTCAATATCACCGTAAGGTGCCTTTGAGACTTCCCCATTTAACAAAAAACAAAGTTGTGATTTTCCATTGACCTTCATGTTCATTGCATTTCGTAGATGTTAGAATTGCATAGCGGTGGAGCTCCCGCACTTTATTATTATTATAAATTAACTGCAAGCTGAGCAAAATATGTGAGCCTGCTTGACATTTTTGCATCAGGCACTACATTATGGCGTTTTTTCACAAATTACAGTAAAAGTTTACGATCATCTGAATTAATTGCTAATCAAATCAATCTCTGAGCCAATTAGCTGCCATTTGGATGCGCGCAGCACGAGGCGACAGAACGCTCATCGGCGAGTTGCACTCTTGCCAGTCGGCTGTCACTCGATTTGCCGGGGTGCGTTCCCACCCTATAGTGAAAGACCTTCCCCACATATGACAGTACAAATTAATCAAGATTCCAGACAATCCCGCTCCGTTCATGAAACAAAAGGATTCCCCCCACCCCGGCCTCACATGGCAATTAAATTGCGTGTGCGATGTGTGTTTGTGCGTGCGCAACGCTATCCGCCGCTTGCATTGCATGTGATGAACTAAAAAGGTCGTACATTAAACGTGGGCAAATATGTGCTACATACATGTGTGTGTTTATACATGCTTGTGGGGGGGAGTGTGTTTTTGTGTGAAAAGGGAGGAATGGGAGGGGGGGGGCAATCAGCTGTGAGCAAGTTTGCCGTCTTTGAGGGGAGAGGGGGCGGCGGCGGCGGCGGGGCGAGGACACGTCGGCCCCGCGTGTGGGAACCCCGCGCTCCTCACTTCTCATACATTGTTCTACTGCTCCTCCAAACCGTTAATGCCACAAAAGATGCTCGGCCTATTGTGGCCCGGGACAGCTGAGGGGGAGGGGTGGTGAGGACGAGGGGGGCGGGTTGCTAAAGGGGGCGCAGGCGAGAAGAGGGCAGGGAGGCCAGTGCCCTGCTAGATCTGCCGTCCGGCAAACAAACGTGATGCAATAGCGCCCATCCACTCAGAATTACTTCCTATTTACTCGAGCTGCATTAGGCGGCATTTTCGTTATGCGAAGAGATGTAAAAATGCACGAATTGAGACACAAATGTGATGTGAGCACACCCCTGAGAGGCCCAGATTTAGGGCTGCAACTAACGATTATTTGAAGAATTATCTTGTTGATTTCTTTTTGTTCCCAAATAATGGATGAATCGGATTCAAAAAAGACATTTCCATTTCCATCCCTTGATTCAAAAACATTATTTCAAATTGACAGCGCAGAAAAAGCACAAACATAAATTAAAAATAGGCAAACACTGTGTGTTTTCTGGACTCAAATAGAGCCCAAAGGTTTTTGCTCTTTGTGAACGCAATGCAACGGGATATTACTGATTCTTATTTTCCTTCTCAGCACCTGCAAAACAAATCTGAGTCTGCTGTGTATGACTTTGGATTTGTATCGCTTGTTTTCCACAAATTCCGCCCAGCAACACGTTTTATTATTTACGCCGCACAAATTCTGCCTAGCAACAAGTAGATGAAAACCAAGAAAAGCAGTTCTAGTCACTGATTACTTTTTCCCCATTGCTTCATCCAAATCATAACTTTTTGTCTGTTGTCCCGGGATGTAGTCTACCTAAGTGGTTGGCACACCATTCATTGGATCAAAATATATGAAGAAAAAAATGCCTCTGGATCCCCTCCTCCGAGACGGAGATGTGGGGGGTGTCGTGCTTGAAACACAAAAGAGTTAAACCAACTCAAGGTCTCTCCTCCCGTCCGGCGGCGAATCTGAGAACCTGTGAAGTAGGGTTGAGGTGATGTTACATTTTCATTAGACTCGGGATGACAAACGAGCCACTAATGGGAAGGGCCCCAGGGGCCATTGTGATGCAAATGCTGATTATTTCTTTAATTAAAACATTGCAGAGGGCCAAAAAAGGAGCGAAGGGGGTGGAGCTATATGTCCCCCAACATACACACCCTCCCTCCCTAAATGTGATTCTCACGTCTGTCCCAGACTGGAGATCTGGGGCTCTGGGGGATTTGGCTGCTTGGGTTGGAGGGATTGAGGCTGCTCCCTGCGAATGTGTTACACAGGTAGTTGGAACTCCACCAGAACGCTTCATTCCATCTGTCGGAAATAAAACGCAAATAAAAGTTCTATCGTGTTTCCGTGCATCGACCTCGGTTTTCATGATTCATCTGTTCTCGAAAATGTCTGACTAAAACCGAACCGTGTGAAAACCCAAGCATTATTGCCCACAGGAAAGAATATAAATCCAATACAAATCTCATTTACAAGAGTTTTACCCATATGAAATACTTGATTGGATATGGAAGACCGGACAGAGGGAATAGAGGGAGCCATTTTTTGGCACGTCGTTATAAGGTCTTGAATCCTTCTTTATCAAATGTCCGGCACTGAGAACGTTCGAGAAGGAACTTTCTGTCGTATTGCGCAAAAAAGGGGTTCAACAGACGGCAAGGTTTTATTAGCAACTCAAGGCAATAACAAGCCTCCCGGTCTGCTCGGCAATACTCAGACAAGTTGGGACAACGTTGGCGTTACGTCCTGTCAAAAGTCAGGCCTTCAAAATAAAAGCAAGCACGTATACAAATGTGTCACCAAACTCTCATGATTGTTGATTGAGTGCAACTTTTAAGTAAGAGAAAGAAAGAGTGGTAAAACTGTGGTGTTATACTGCATGCTTTTATTTTGAAGGTCTGACTTTGGACACGATGCTACGCTGCTGTTTCCCTAATACGTCAATTTGCCTTGTCGTCTGTTGAACCCTTTTTACACAACTTACAAAATGCTCCAGAAACTGAATGGCCGAGTCACACATGTTTTGTATTAACACAGAACGAAATGTACGAAAACTGGGACAAAATTTACATGAAAAAAAATTGCTGAAAACTGAACGGTACAAAAATATAGGGCAGACGAAAGCTAAGGTTCCACTGTACCTGGGGGAAAAAAAAAACACACAACAACAAAGTTGCACAGAACTGCTAGAAAAGCCATCCGTGACTGTGGGCTGAGAATTAACGCTGCTTCCGATTTCTCCCGTTCCCCCGAAATGACACACACACATTACAAAAAGAAGGCAGGAAAAACATTGACAAGACCCTGAGGATCTGTTTTGTTTGTCCTCGCCATTTCTCGTGGGATTCATGGGACCGCTGTGTGCGATCCGTGCGGCTGGTGACCAGATGTGATCAGGACATGGCGACTCCTCCGAGTGTGCACGGTAGCAAAGTAGCGCCTCGCCTTGTTGCTTGGCAAAATTTACACATTCATTCCCCAAATAGAATCGTTATTCTGTAAAAGATATGAAATACATACAGAATTTATCAAATGACCACAAATTTAACTTATGGAACTGGAGCGACAAAATGTCACCAATTGTAACCCTTTTTAAAAAAAAATTATTTTTTTTTGGCAAGCTTAACATGGCAGTGTTGCTAGGCAGAATTCTTGGAGCTGGAAAGTGCAACCAAAAATGTACACATTCATCTTCCAATTAAATCCTCACTCTGTACTAGATAGAAATCTAATTAACTCGCCACAAAGTCAGCTTTTTTAATTGGAAGGTTTGGATAACACAGTACCATTTTGACTCTTTAAGGCCACCGTACAATGGTGAAATGACCTGATCATGAGTGTCGCTAGGCAGAATTTGTGAAGGATTTCTACCCAAAAGCCCAATAAAAAAATATACAAATTGATTTCTCGATTGAATCAATGCTCTGTATTACATATAAAATACATACACAGCTTTTACGTGAATGTTTTGGCCCTTCCAGGCTGCCATACAAAGCAGAAATGAGCTGAACACGGTGGTGTCGATATGCAGAATTTGTGGCGCATATTCATTTGTGCCGCAAAGCCCAATCAAAAATGTGGACACTCAAAATCCCACGTCACTGCTCAGTATTAGATATGAAATACATACATATTAATCCAAACAAATTGCTTTCATGGTTATGTTAAATGAAGCTTGTTGCTAAGCAGCCATGCACCTTACGCAGTGCTACAGGTGACACAAGAGGTACAGCGATTGCGCAGCGAGAGGAGCCGGAAGGGCGATGAGAGCGGCCCTGAGAACGTTTTTTTTTCCACCCCCCTCCCTCCCTTTCCTCTCCATCTTTTTTTTTTTTTTTTTGTAGCTGTGCTGCTCTCCAGGACGGCTGAGTGTACCCCCCCCCCCCCCCCCCCCCCCCCACTGTGGCTTAAGCCTCTGTCTCTTTTTGTCCCGCAGCACAACAGCCTGTGGCATTCCATGGCAGCAAATCTGGCTGTGCTGTCACATGGGAGAGATTAGCCAAACTAAGACCTCAATAGAATGCTCACTTTACTCGCCGCCGAGCCCCAAAACACCCTCGCGCACCCAATTTAACCGTTCCCTGTCTAGACAGGAGTGCAAAGCGATTATTATTGGTGTTATTAAGACTTATATGCCATGCTCTTTATTTGGGGTGGGGGGTTGGGGGCATATTCGCATTCCCGGTGGTGCACATGCGCTACCCCAGCAATGAGCCTCATTTCCTACTGACACTTCCTGGTTGGGTCGGGCCCGGGCAACTCCTGCAAAGTGGCAGATTTGAACACAAAGAAGTGCAAGCTTAAAATGTATGGAAAATACGGTAATGTCTGTGTGCCTTTAAGAGGCGGGGCCTGGTGGGGTCTGCGCGTGAGTGTCTGGGCGTGAGCTGTGCCCGACAGCAGCTCCTGCGCTCATTGTGTTTATGTGTTTTCGCCCATGGGTGACTGTGGCGCTCCTTTCCCACATGCCAGCGCATTACAGTAAGTCAATCTATTCATTTTCTTTATGTGGTTCTACAAACAACCATTCCGACTCGAGGACAGCGTAAAGTCTTCAAATTAGCAAACACGCATGTTTTTTTGGGGAATGTGGGAGAAACATGGAGAAAACGCACACAAGTACAAAGAGAACATGCAAACGCCACATAGCCCGGATTCGAACCACCAACCTCAGAAGTGTGCTAACCGCTCGTCCACCGTCCCGCCTACAGTAAAACTGTCGTAAAAAACGATCACGGTAAATGCGTATGCATATTCCCGGAATAAAGCAGGAATTTCCGTGCTAAGCAAGTCGTACGTTCCACAAAACGTCTGTAATGTAGCTGGGCCGCGACATAGTTTTTTTTTTTGTTTTTTTTTATTGTCATAAGTAACATGTGGTTCCTTGCGCCCCCGAGCTGCTCCGGTCCGCCCCACGCAAACTATCCTGATGTGAAGATGTTCCAGGAAGCCGACGGGGACCCGGGCTGAACCGGCATAAAGGACGGTTGAGATGAGGATAGATTTGCAGCGCGAGACATCTGAGTGCATTTACACACAAAGACGCATATGGTTCCTGTTTGTAAGCATGTCTGCTTTAGAAGCATCCAATCCCTCCCCACACCCTTCTTCATAGCCCCTCCAGCCTCATTTGCATACGTATTCACCCCCAAATGAGAATTATTACATTTAAAAGATTTATTGCCTCCTTGCGCATACAGACAGACAGACAGACAGAGGACGACTATATTTAGGCGCAACACAGTTCCTGTAAAGCTGTTTTTTTTTTTTTTTTTACTATTGCAGTCATCCAAAAGCCAAAACAAACTGTTGCGACCAGGAGCATGCGGCATCTGGAAAGTGCCTTATCAACCCCGATAAATCCAAGGCCTGGTAAAAGACGACTGAAATAATATTTGGGAAAATCCGTAAAGGTTGAACCAAGGCAATTGGAATGTTTTTGTTTGTTGAAGACGTTTCACCTTTAAACCAAAAGGCTTCTTCAGTTCTCAAATTTTAGGTGTGCAGTATATATTTATATATATATATATATATATATAGCTTTTTGAACACCTGAAAAACCAACCGCACAATTTCTGTCTGCTTTAAGGAAAGCAATGTATTGTACAATACTGTGATAATGTCAAATCATGTATAACACTGCTTTACGTTTGTTCGCACAGTAAACA
Organism: Phyllopteryx taeniolatus; assembly: GCF_024500385.1. NCBI lineage: Eukaryota > Metazoa > Chordata > Actinopteri > Syngnathiformes > Syngnathidae > Phyllopteryx > Phyllopteryx taeniolatus. Next base: position 20,496,368 of record NC_084517.1, read on the forward strand.
AAAGGCTCACATTATGCTAAGCTAACGAAGCTAGCTCTAGGCTACATGTACCGACGTGTCCTTAACCGCCTCGCCTTGTCGTTTGACCCGTTTCGTATGGGCAACGTACACATAGAGGCATTAATACTAACATGGGGATGAGATTATTCCAAAAGAATGAACAAATACGTGTGAGTTGATCATTTCAATGTTTTATTCTCTTGTGGTGCAGTGAAGTCAGTGTTTGGCACATGGATGCTAACTGCCACCGTAATTCCCGATTATCGTTCCCACATTTTCGAGCGATCTCGCCACTCGCGATCCTCTCCTTGTGGTTTCCGCCGTCGTGTGCTAATATTAGCGCGCAAAATGCGATTGATTGTTGAGGGGGGGAAAAAAAGCACAAAGAACAATCCCGTCGGCATTTTCCAGCTGTCCCATGTGGTAGCTCTTTTGGCTAATAGCTCCTGGAATTAGTATTCATGAAGTGGGCTCTTCTTTTTTTTTTTCCTCGCTTGTTTGCTCGCTGCTGTGTTCTCACCATAAATTTCGGATCTCCCGGAACGGTGAAAGGTTAAAGAACCCCTTGTTTTTTGGGGCCTGCCTATGTGCACGCATTCACATAGTCTAAATATAAACCAGCTATACATATCAATAAAGTCTGCTATTTATCGATAAGGTATGTTTTTGTTTTTTTTTGCTACATTCAATGCTGCTTTTTACATTTCCATCTACATCGATACCATCCATGTTTTCCAGATACAGTCACCATATAATGACACTGAAGCAGACCCCAAATTGTACTGAAGTACTGTTACTTTCAGAACAATATGATAAATAAACGCTGACATCTGTTTCATTACTCAAAAACGATTCAAATTCTGGCAGCTTACATGATCTTACATTGCAACTTACATGATCTTATATCTTTCCAATCTGTGAAGTCAATATAAGTATCTGCCCTGTTTCACAAAAGTGACTCACTATGAAAAATAACGGTCGCGGAGACTGTGTGTGGGTTTGTGACTTATTGCTTTTGTTTGATTGGTGAAATGGAGTCAAGCAAAGCTAAGTTAAAGCATCTCTCTGACGAACCAGAAGAACTCGCACGAGCGATAATAGAAATACAAGTAGCTGGTGGAATGTCGCTCAATGTAACGAAGTAAAAGTAGTGTTTCTTCTTCACAGGACTTGAAGTGACTCTGACACGCACAATTTAGCCAAAGTTGCTTTCGTAGTTGACGTTTTCACACTCCACGGCTGAGGGAGTTCTTCAGAAGAGCCAACATCCACAGAGAGGGTTCTATAAAGAGAAAGCAAAACGTCACTGCAGACGTTTCCTCTTCAGGAGAAATGAAAATGTCTGATGACGATGTTGAACGTGATTGAGAGCGAGGGAAAAGTGAGAGAACATCTCGTCTGTTGCCTTTTAGCGACGATGGCATGAATAAAACGCGTGACTTGGAAATGCCGGGAAGCATGAAACTAAAGTTAATATTTCCACAAAACGTGGCACGGGTCATTTATCTATTTATCTATTTATCTATTACTCAACTACAGATAGGAGAGGCGTCTGTTCAGGATAATATTATACAATGTTCCCGGCGTATCATGAGTCACGTTAAGTGAAAATCACACTGAAAACAAGATTTAAAAAAAAGAAGACTATAATGGAGAAACGAGGCAGACGGCAGAGGCATCACGTAGCTGTTTACGTACATTGGCGCTGCTGTTTTGGTGAGCAACGTAATTCAAACGGGGTCAGCAGTTAACGCTTAATATGTTACGTCTACGGAACGTTAATCGCTGTCACTTTAATTCATCTGAGAGTCTGCTCACGCGCTTCGGTAGGTGCTGCTGTTTTGGTTAGCAGCAGGGGAGGCAACTAGCGCGGGAGGGGCCTAGTTTAGGTAGTCGCACAGCTACCGTTGCACGCATACGACGTTGTGGAGTGATCGCATAACATCAGATTATCTTTGATATCGTGCAGGGAACTGGAGTACGACATGCGGTAAGATAGACTTTGGTAGGCGCTGCTTTTCTGGCTAGCAACAGAGTTCAAATGAGCTCGGCATTTAACAGTATAATAAAGTCCGTGTGCGGAAACAATAAGAATGGGAAAAGGCAGGCGTCTATTTGAGGGAGTTATTTACTTCTGTTACTCCGTCCTAAGTGCATGACGCAATCGGCAACGAATCGAGAACATTGAATTTAATTTGATTTAATTTACTAGGAGTCAACGGTCATCTGTTTACTCACTGAAGTCACATCAGTATGATGCCAGAGTCCAAGATGATTGGTCAGGTGGAGGTCTCTCCTGAACAAAACAGCTCTTATAGTGGGCCAAGGTGTACCCACCTATTGTATCTGTGTGTATTTTTCAGCAATTGTGCCTTAAAAAGTCTTCAAACGACTTCAAGCTGTCGCAACAGCGGGGCCAAGGAACTTTCCGGAATCATTTTCTTTAACGCGGTACATCTAAGTTCCGCGGCCAGGTATCGCCTTTCCACTTTCCGCCTCCTGGCCAGTGCGACACAAGGCTCGCAAGCGCGGTTTCTACGAATACGTTCTTTTTCTTTTCTGGCTTATGAGCTTCAATGTGATGACAAACCTCATCATGCGTTCTCCCTCGAGCATTACAAAGGGATTAGTACATGCGTATGAGATGACATGAATGCACGATGGGGAAGGTTTGAGGGCGGATTACAGCTCGGAAGGTGATTTTTTTTTTTTTTTTTTTTTTTGGTGTTCAAAAAAAAAAAAAAGAAAATGCTCATTGCTCTTTTTCTGCAGAGAGTGTGCAGCGTTTGAATGGCAGCAAAGTCAAACGCCCAAATTTGGACACTCCCCGGGGTCCCATGAATGCACATCAGGAAATGTCAATCAAGCAACTGGGAAATTAAGTGTCATAAAAGCGTGCAATTTGGTTTTTGTCACACTCATACTACAACTGTGCGCACATAAACAACCACAACAAATAATGACGTGTTGAGATGAGCGTCAGTGTACGTGTTTGGGCGCACGTGTGTTTGTGCATGCGTGTGTGTGTGTGTGCGTGTGTGTCAAGGGCTGCACAAATAGCTGAGTGACATGTGTGACAGATCCAATTGTCACAGGCAACATTTCTCTCTTTTCGGCAGGTCAAGGAAAGAGAAGTGACGCCTTATTTCTCTCATTGATCGATTTTCGTTCTTTCAGTTTTTCTTCCTGCTCAATTTTCCTCATTCGTTTCCTTTTTTGCTGCCTCGGATTTCAGTGAAGAGTTTTTAGCCTAAAACTACGGAAGGTTGTGTCTGGCAACATTAAATGAATATAAAGCCAATTAAAACTAGTTCATGTCTGAATTCATTCATCAAAATGGGAAATACTCTAATTTGTTAATTAAATGTGAAAAATAATATTAAATAATTATATTGAACATATTTAACTCATGTACAATACTGTATATTTATTTCACGAGCAATTTATAGTTTTAGTAATAATTAGAATGAAATTAAATAAATAAAAATGCCATTAAAAACATACAAATTTAATGAAGACAGTATAACAGCACATTTTCATTAAATAAATGTACATGATTTTTTTATTCTTTAAATGTACATTTAATTAAATTGCATTTATTTGTGTTACTGATAATATACATTTTTCTCAAAAGAAAGATGAAGAGAATTATTAGTTTTATATTGCAATTCAATTAATTAATGAAAACTTTATTCCATATATTTTTAAAGATATTCTTAAAATAAAAGGTTTTTATTAAATACATTCATTTTTAAAAGATATTCTTTGAATGTACATTTCATTCAATAAAATGTATTTATCTGAGTGACTATATAAATTGGTCATATTTCACAATTTAATGAATTAACAAACACTTCGTTTAATTCATGGTTTCATAATGTATTATTTAATCAGATTCATGTTTCTTTATTTTTTGTTGAATGAAACCTGACAAATTCGATATGTTGGCGTGTAAACCCCTTTTGACCTTGCTTTTATTTGATTCATTTAACATTGAGTCAGGTAAGGCAATTGAGAAGAGATTCTCATTTGCATTGCCGACCTGGCAACAGACAGCAAACAAAAACAAGGCAAAATAAAAGCAAATACGAATACACAGACACAAACTGTACTGTATGACACCGCCTCCTTCACTTAAGTTTTGAATGAAAGAAAATAAAAAGTTGCAAGGTGCTATATGATTGGTATTCTAAATGGGGGGGACAGTTACTCCTAAAATTCCCATCCTGGAAGCGGCCCTGGTTAAGAGCATGGCGGCTTTTGTACTCGCCACGTGTCCTAACCAGCCGCATAGTATTGCGATTACAGCAACGAGACGTGACCCGGGCACGCATCTTCCCCCGAGGCGAGCGCAGATAGCGTCGGATGCGGGCTGCAAAACATCCTTCCGCAAACAATGGCGCTAATTTGCTGCTGTCGCTCGCTTCCTGCAGAGTTCCACAGAGAGAACGTCACCTTATTTTATTTATTTATTTTTTTTGTGTGTCTCGAACAGCGTTAAGACAGGCCCCTTGTCAGGGTTCTTTTCATTCAGGTATCGTTTAAGACGATGTTCCATCTGTTGACTGCACTTCCACTCATTCTTTTGTGTTTGTGTGTGTGTGTAGCTGGTGAGCTCAGATTTAATTTTTTTTTTTTTTAACCAAGAGGGCCACTCTGACAGGTGTCATCAAAGTATATGAGTAAGTCTATCTGCGAGACGCTTATTAAAGAAAACAGTCGTCCGTCGCCATGGTGACAGCGGCGGTGTCAGACTGGTGTGTTTGCACCACCCCTGCGCAAAGGGAGCGCCGCATCGCTACCAACACGCTGGCGTTTATTTTCGTCAAACCCACCGAAGCTTGCCTTGACAAGATCCATAACTTGTCCGACCGCTTCGAAAAAGGGGTGTGGAAATTTCTGCCCCATGGGGCCCACGTATGGCCCGCGAAACCATTTAACGCGGCCCGCCATGCAACAGTTATTGTATGGACGCATTTCTGCCAGTAGGGAGGGCCTAAGGATCTCTTGGGGGCGGGGCCTTCATCACACGCAAGATGTTTGGCCAAACTCTGCCCTTGTGGAGCAGATTTATTCAATGTTATGGTTTCCGGTTTTATGGCAAGTCATCAAACTTCGCCGTCATGCTTCGCCACCCCACAATGGTGAAAAGTCAAATTGTTCCGAATTTAGTTCTTGTGTACGCGGTTCAAATTTGGTAGCAACAGGAAACAATCTCTAGGACAAGTTCCTTTTTGAAGGATCCTCAGAAGGGCCAAAATGAGCTGCAGATTCCAAGCACGATGTCTGACTTCTGCTCATTAAGAGATCCGACCTGCCACATTATTTTATGTGGCCCGCGAAAGCAAATCATGCGCATCTTGAATAACATTGGGAAACTGCAAGCATTTTTTGGGTTATTGAAACACTTTTTTAAATTAATTAAACAACTTTAAATCAATCCATAAATTATTTTTTTTGTGTATATGTAATATATGCTGAGGCGATTATACATTTATGGTCACACAGTAATAACGGCGCTGTAAGGGAAGCCTACATTGTGAGAACAAATCTGCATGGTGGAAAAGTAGTTGTTTTTTTTTTTTGTGTTTTTTTTTAAGACTCAAGAAGCGCCAGACTCGAGTTTTCCATGATCTGATCTGACAACTTCTGTGACTCACGACTCAAATGTTCTGATTAGTTTCCTGGTTTCGTTAAAAAAACAAACAAACAAACAAAACAGCTCGACGAGAAGTAGCAACGAGCCGCGAGCCCAAATGAAAGGAGCAGTTTAGTCACACTGACGGGTGACCTCTGACATGCCGGCTTTCATGTGCATGCGTCTTCTGCTTTAAAAGAGGGAGGATGTTGTAAATCATCTGCGGCTACGTTTCCACATGAAACGACGGCTTAGCGGGCTCGTACAGCGGCACGGGACGCCACTCGAACCGGCTCTCGTTCTTAGGCGGTTAGAAATCAATGGCGCGTCGATCATTTACCGGAGCTCCCGACTGGTCCGACCAGTTTGGATGTTTCCTGCTTCACTAGATGCTAACGCTAAAGTTGTTGTTGTTTTTTTTCCCCCCCAGCGCAGAGTTTACACTACACTTGTGTAGAGAGACTAATGAAATATTAAACACGCAAAACATGTGCTGTACATGTGGTACTCGATTCACAGAGGAGTTCCGTTCCTAAGGCGAGTGACGTAATTTGAATTTGTATATATGGTGGAAAGTTAAGGTAGAAATCGTGATCACAATCATAACAATGATTATGATATTTTTCCCACGATGCCGATTGTATCACATTAAAACGATTGTACGACAGTCCACGGATGATCTATAGTATTAAATTGATGAAAAGACAACGAAAAAAAATGTCAAAATCGGCATGCCGTCTGACTGCAACAATATGAATTTTTTATTTGGTTGTATTGCGAACATATAACAGACAATAAACTTCAATACGATGAATAAACTTCTCGGTTTACACCGTGCCAACATAATTGGAATTCATACGCAAGTTGGAATGCGTCGTAGTTTATCACTAACCTTTGCTAGAATCGATCTAATACCAAATAAATACAGGGCCAGCATCGTCAATACCAATACATTTTTTTTTTTGGACAATTAAGGTAATGTATCATCAATTTACACAAAATGAACAACCTTTAAATGTTTTGGATTATTAACTGGTTATAACCCAAATACATCGATCCATCCATTTTCTATACCCCTTATCCTCATTAGGGTCGCCGGTGAGCTGTGGCCTGGACTCGTCGCCAGCCGATCACAGGACACTTACAGTAAAGACAAACAACCATTCACACTCGCAAAAAAAAAAAAAAAAAAAAAACAAGCAGTGCCACACATGAAGTGCCAGAGCCGAACCCCAAACCTCTGAATTGTGAGGCAGATGTGCTAACCACTAGGACACTGCACTGCCAAACCAGGTTTAGTAAAACAGACTTCAAAAGTAACAATAATTGTGTGCAGAAACAGTAGGAAACAAACAAACATCCATTTTCAGGTTTGGATTTTCTTCCTTAAATACAATGCAATAAATGAATTCTGCAATTCTGAAATAACGACACGGAAATAAAATAAAAATGTCTCTCCTTTATTTATTTATTTAGTGTACCTACTGGATTGTTTTTCCCTTAGATATGCAATTCGTGAAAATACGATTAAAAAGAGCATTAATAATTAAACAACCCCCAATGTGTTAAATTCAAAGAAAGGATACGTCAGAATTCATATTTGCGGAGCTAAAAATAACATGGTGTCAAGTAGCGACCATGCAAAACAAAAGGGAATGTAACTCTTGACTCTTCCCTTTTACTTTCTTCATCCAAAATTGAACTATTTCCTGTGACTCCAACCTGTGAAGCATTTTCATAAAAGCTACAGTGATGACCAGTGACTCTATATAATCTTCTATTGTTGTCACATACTGTATACTAGTATTCAGTGTCATCCTCTTAATGTGTTAGGTAACATTCTACGAGTCTGATCTGTCATACAAGTGTACAACTGTATTAGTGCTTTGCATGTCATCGAAATGTTCATCCTGATGACAGATTTACGATGTGATTATTATCTTTGTACACAAAAAGAAAGACGCTGAACTATGTGTGTGTCGGCGGAACAATAGGCTTCCCGCAAATGCTAAATTAAAAACAGGCACTGATACATATTCAACATCGATTGCTGCCAGCTACCAAAAACAAGGTGACACATATTCTAACTTTTTCCCATGTCCAAAGAGCAGAAAGAAAAACTTCTCCTTGTGTTTATGAAACTAATGTGCTAAATCCATTCCAATAAACTGTAGGTCAAGATGTGCTTTTAGTATTAGTATCTGTATTTGTATGATATTTAACATTCAACATTTTTGAATTCATATTTTATATTGCCATACTTTTTTTTCGTAATTTTTTTTTTCACAATAGTGGTATAGCGTTTATATATTTTATTTTAAATCGTGTGATATTTTCACCAAATGTGTTCTCTTTCTATATTTTTACATAAAAACAACAAAATTAGGTTTTATAACATTCAGTCCTTAATTTTTCTATTTGTTTGTTTTATTTTTAAAATGAGCGATAGCTTTTAACATGAAAAATGTGTGCTATCTTGTAAGTAATACAATTTTAAATACAACAATAGTGGCAGACATTTTGTAAAATGTAAAAAAAAATTTTAAGTATACAAAAACAATTGTGTGATATCTTGTAACATGCAACATTCCCCTATTAGATTTTGTTCAATGTATATTTATATTGCGTTGTTTTTTTTTATAAACTAGTGATACTAGTGATAGTCAACATTTTTTAGTTTTACATTGAACAATCAATTTTAAACTATTTTGCAAAAAAATAAGAGAAAATTGCTAATATTTTGTATTTAAAAAAAGATAGTGTGATAGCTGTAAAATTCACCATTTTCACTTTTTCACCTAACCTTCTGATGAGGGCCAGTAAAAAAGAACTGCGGGCCACAAAATGTCCCATGTGCCGGACTTTGAACACTTTGCTTCAGATCCGATCATGTGACACGGAAAGTAGTACGTACTGTAACTTTGCAGAATCGTGCGTGCATGACCCGACGACAGTTGAACGAAAACACCTAACATCCGCACTGTTATGTGTACACCCCATAATATATCGACCCTCTCTGTGAACTGTGCCGCTGCGCTCTGGCAAAGCCGATGAGAACAAGAGCCCTCGTGGCGATGGGACAGGTACACTGCAGCGAGAGAGACAAGGGCCTCGTTGTCTACGACGGAAACATGAGCCCGTTTGATGCAGGAAGTTCCGCGCTGTATAATGCACAATCCGAGCCTGGGAAGGTTTAGCATCGCAAAACAATGCTGGCACCTTTATGTCTACACAAAGTACGACAGACGAGCGCTAAGGTCCAAAGCTGAGCAAGTCTCAAGCTGCAGACGGTGGGAATAATTACCAAAGAGCGCTTCAGGATACAGCATGTATTTCATTGGCACGATTGTCAAGTGAGAAGATTTTTAAGCAATTATATAGAGTTATTTATGGGTTTTAACAGTACATTCTTCATTGTCCTACCACGTTGTGCCACAACATGCCGGGCAGCACTGACGTCCACTGGAAAAGATCCAACATAATTAACAAGAAGAAGAAGAGGCACTGAAGGTTCCCAACTAATTTTCAGGAATTGTGCCCACAAATCACAGATAATAAAGGCCTGTGAGTATTGCTGTATGTTCGGTTTATATGTGTTGCTGCACTGTGTGTGGAAAAGTAGCAATTGATTGAAGGTTTAGAAATATCGTCACATCTATGCTACTTTCCGTTAGAAAGCCTATGGCGTTTCATATTATATGTTAGGATTAAGCTAGGGGACTTGCCTGAGATGAAATTTGGTGTTTTAATATACGCTTCCAGAACACAGTGAGGGGACGCTGTCCACCGTGGCAGTTACTAGCGTGAGCCTCGGTGCACGTAGTGAGGATGGCGAAGGTCGGAGTCCTCCACCAAGGCGAAAATCAAGCTGAAAGCGTCCGGTAGCCAAGCTTGAGGAGGTGCCCGGATGAACAGGACAGCACCGGCATCAGGAAAGGATCCAACGCTGGGTTGTGATGTCTGCAACGACAGAAGAACGGGAGAATGTGCAGCTGGATAACCACAGCATGGCAGAGAGTCGTCGACCTGAGCCATCAGGATGAAAGCTGACTAGAGCTAGTCGGCTAGCTGAAGGAGCTAGCTAGCTAGCTGGCAAGAAAAGGCGCTAGCGGTCCTAGCTAGCAAAAGCATACCACAACAAGACAGATGAAAACTAAAAATGCTTTCAGCCATCGTACGGCGGGTAACAAAATGTGACTTCCGACTAGTCTGCCAACTACGTCAAAGGGCAGCTCAAATTCTTACGTGCTACAAAAAATATATCTTTGCTCAACTATCTATGACAGCGATGTATAATGACAGGCAGAACAACTAAATGCGCTTCCCATTGGTATATCATTAACTTGTACATTCACTTTTTAGTGAGATTTTTGTCTGGTGGTGAGCAAAAAAAAAAAAAGAAAAATTTCTGATGCTAAATTTGTGCGTTGGCTCAGTAAAGGTTGGGCAAGACTGCTCAAGACAGCATACAGCAATTTCATAAAACATGATAGATGCTGTGTCTCGGAGCTCTCGTGACGTGCAAACCCTCCGCCGCCTCTTGATATAGCTCCACTCGGAGGACCTGACGCCATGCCAGCACCTTTTAGATTTACGCCGTGTGGAAAAAATAGCGACTTCGACATGCAGCGATGAGGATTTGGAGCAATTGGAAGATGAGTAATATACGGCGGTGATATGGATTCCACATGTTCTCCTTTCTCCCCGTCGATGATGAGGTGCTAGGACTTGTCGGACGCTTAGGACGAAAAAAGAAATGTCTGATGGAGGAGGAGAAATGAAAGAAACGAGTGGCACGGCCGATGAGAGTAGTTCCCATGCTGGCTGCCAAGCGTGAGGCCAGGGGCATGCTGCGGATGACCTCACCGCTCGCTCTGCGGCCGGCGCTGCAGAGCTGCTGCGCAACCTCATTGCATCAGCCCCTCCACTTTTGTGGTTTTGTTTAGGACGCCTCAAGAAAGCCCAAATGGAGCACAGAACACGGAGGCGGGCCGGCAGTTCCCCAAGCAAAAAAAAGAAAAAGAACCGAGCCGAAGACGGCCAAGTGCTTGCGGTCGTCTAGTCGGGTCAACCCTGGTCAGGGAGAGAACATCCCCGCCATCTATCTGGCCAGCTAGGCGGCCTCTGTAAAGACTGTGTCACAGCCTGGGAATCCCGTTGTTTTCGTGCTAGTCTGTCCAGAGGCTGGGACCACAACAGGGATTACAGATTGTGGTTAGCCAAGCTGCGGACAGAGCTAAAACTACAGCGAGCCACAGTGCGTAAACTGTAAACAAATGTTTTACAGTACGCCATATTGTACTGAGCAGCCAGGACAGAGACGTGTCGTAAACATATCAACATACAGTTAATTGAACTACGTATCTATCGAACAAAAACACAAAAAAGATCAAGAAAAACTTATTGTCAAGATTTGCCTGTGTTTACCCAATGTGCAGACAAAACGAGTGTAAATCTGATACAATCCATACTGGACATCGACCGACATCTCAAATATTTATGCTGTGCCATATTTTCAGTCCTGTATAAAATACCTGAATAAATGTCCAAGTATATTAACAGAAAATCACTTTGGTAGAAGTTAGTCACCTTGTAGAATTATACTTGATTAAAAGTCTTAATTTTATTTTTATTTTTTTAGTTTACTCCATGATGTACAGTAGTTCAAGCTCTGCCTGTAGGCTAATGAGCGGAGTTAGCTAGCACACGTTAGCCTGTCCATCATATTGACCGTAGGCTACATCTTAAGGTCATGATAGCTCAAAAAACATTTCGAACATTTTGACCTTACTGGATCAATAGAAATTAATTTCACCTGCCTAGTTGGATGTAAAGTTTCTGAATACCAATATTGATGTCAATTAAGGTAGGCAAAAGGCACTTCGCCTTCTCAGAAGTCTTTCGCTACTATGTACGAAAACCGTACCTGTACATACACTTGCAGTGTTGTGTCTGTCAAATTAGATTTAATTCCTTATACAATTAGGGTAAGCACGCAGCACAACTGTTGAGGTGTCGGTACCGCTCTACCCTCGTACTACACAACATTGCATAGCGGACACACGTTAGTCTACTGGAACGTAAGCGTGATAACGTACGCGTAAGATCATCCTTAACACAGCGCCGGGAAGTCGGTTATAACAGACAGAAAGACGACACACTTAAATTGATCATCTTATATGAGCAAAACGATGAACTGAAACTTTTTGAACTTAGCATTAGCAATAGCTAGCCCAATCCCTTTGATTGTTATTGACGTCCAAGAATGCTGTCGTACAACAACAAGAAAAAGTGCATTCATCACACTAGTGTGTGAACGTCCGTCTCTCAGCATTCACACCCTTGTCTTGTCCTTTAAGGCCATCCGTCTTCTGACCGTTTGCTTTTAATCATTTGTAACCTGTGCACACAAGCCGTACTCAAGTAGATGTATGAAACCACATTCCTACTTTACGTGTAGTATTGATGGGCTGGAATAGAAATACACATGGGATCACGGAGTTGACGTTTAGAAGAATATTGATGATTGCGTTGCAATGCAATCATGTGTCACGCTCATGTTCTTTCTCTTTTGGCAAGTTTTTATTGCAGCGCTTGAGCTCCATCCAGCAGATTTTGCCAGAAAGAGGGTACAGTGAGAATCCATTTCTCTCCCCAGAGAACTAATATCCAAGCTTTTTTCCAGGGCCCAAAAGCAACATTCCTTAGCGAGCTACGCTAAAGCTGCTGCAGAGACCGTTGCAAAGATATCACACTTATATTATTTCAAAAAGAAAGAAAAAATATTTTTGACTGTTACAGAATATCATACTATTTTTTTGCATTTAAAAAAATTGAATAAAAAAAGTTGAATGTTCCAAAAGACCATTTTTTTAATTGAAACAAATTAAAATAATAGCAACTATCAGCAATGATTTAACAAGGTACGAAACAGATAAATATCAATATGCAATATATGTGCTTTCATTTCATGTGATCACTTCTACAACATTCCTAGGAAATCACAATTTCCCATCACTGGTGAACTATTTTTAGAAGAGGCCTGCGGGCTACTCACGCAGTCCTTGAGGGCTACGTGGTGCCCACGGGCACTGTGTTGGTGACCCCTGCCCTCAACCCAAAGCCCTGGTTCAAGCATGTCCTCACATGTATATTTTAAACCTACTATCTCCACTTCTATCAAGCGCCATGACTCTTGGTCATACGGCCCGAGATTGTTTGCTTATGCTAAGTCGTCTGTTTGAGCTGGGAACAAAAGGAATTGCTCAACGCTCGCAGCTAGCCAGCGAGGCAGAAAATAGAACAAAGATTAACACGACGAAGGGATGCAGGAGCTGAAACTAAATGTGGTCTTACCAACGTAGATTTATTTAACGTTCCTTGAAAAGCCGGTTCCGGCGCAAATGGCATTGAGGTTAAACATTTGCTCACGCGTCATGAATCAAGCCGAACATATTTGTTTGTTTCAGTTCAAAGGAGACTATGTGGATTCTGCAAAGCATAGACCTCCGCCAAGGATCAAACTATAAACCGTATTTAACATCATCTCATTTAATTAACCCCAAATCAAGTTGATGAGAGGAAATGTGGTGAGGGGAGGCTGCAAAGAGAATTTCTAGGCGAGTACTGGCTGTGTCTTACAGGTGACAATCACAATCACCCGTGCTCTTCGTACTGCACATCACTTATAGTTTACTTCGCCAATTTAATCGTCGAGTATATCAGATGTATAAACTTGCAAAATTACTTTAAATTACACTATTGTTACGTTTTTGGGGGGTGTAGTTTTGAGTGAAAGTACTTTGAGGTGAAGATGCATACATGCCACACAACATTCCGTCACATGACGTTTTGCATTTTACCAAGGTTGGTTAACATAACTAAAAAGACGTTGAAATCTGAACCGGCTAGCCTTGCATCGTCTCCAAGTTCAGGTCAAAAAAATCTTTAGATTTTGGCGGGGTACTCACTGCTGCCCCATACTTATAGACTTGAGTACCGTACATGCACAATTAAAATGACTAACCTCAGCGGCTTTGTGTGTGTGTGTGTAGATTTAAGTGACAAATGTTACAAGCGTACGTTGAGCTTGGCAGGTGTAAGGTTGAAGTGCCAAAATGAGGAACGAAATTGTGAAAAATAAAAATGCTAAACAAAATTGGGAACACAAATCAAAGAATGAATTCTCAGGGCATTGAATCAATGTCAACTGGACTGTTCTGGTTGTCTCAGAAGACATTTTGCCGCTCATCCGTCAGATGTCTCAAACGTCTCCTAAGACAACCAGAACAGTCCAGTTGGGATCGATTCAACGCCCTGAAAATGAAATGACCTGGATGAATGAGAATATTCACAGGCACAAATCAAAGAAAGTACTTGACGTAACGTGATATCTGAGACCCCTTATGTCAATCAAATGTCTTGGCGATGGTAAACAGATTCATGAGCATGTTTCACATTTTGCGTATTTTTCATGTTTGCAATGAAGTTTATATTTCTTGGCCAACTGTAAAAATAATAATATGAAAACCCTAAACGTGGATTCTGTAGCCGAACTTCCCAGTGTTCTTTGCATTAATTACCCATTTTACAACAGTCCTCCTACTTACTTCTACGCTCTTATTTCCCCAGCTGCTGGGAAATGTCATCTGAACATTAGCCGCATGGCCACTTTGTTAGCAGTCCATGAGTGGATCATGTGGTTGCCAAAACGTTTTAGCGCGACCAGGCAGAGGAGACTAAGAAAAGAAGGAAGAATTTCCTAAGTGCTCCCATACAGTCCACCACTATGTTCATCTTATGGATACGCCATCCCGTTCATCATCGGTCACACTCTCACGTTCCGTCTTATTCTCAATTTGCCAGCTTATAGGGCACCAACTGGTTCTGAGGTGACATCATCGTTTCCACGGCTACTACCCTAAAATCCCGTCCAGTGATGCCGTTATCTCCCCTGGGCCGCTGATCTCCAGCCACTCCCGCGTAAAACATTCCACAGAAGCATATGCACACACCAAAGCCCTATGTGAGAAGAAGGAGCCATCAGAAGGCAGCGATATGAGGCCATTTCATCTGGTTTAACTTGTTGGAACCTGCACAAAATGTTTCGAGCAAAGGATTGTGCAGTGGTTCCTTGAAGTTCACACATCCCAGAAGTTGTAAAACTGGAGATGCACCATCCTGTTTTGTTCCATTGACTTCCATTGACTTTAAAGGACTCTGGAGGAGTGTTAATGTAGACTGTCACGTTAGTTTATCGTGCTAGCTGCTAGCTCTATAACAGACTAATATTAAATTAGTTTGGTTGACCCTCCATGCATCCATCCATCTATCAAACCATCTATTAGGTTTATCCTGCTCAGGGCCATGGGAAGTTGGAGTCATTGCAAGCTGACTTCAGGCAAAAGGGCAGACTACACCCGGGACTGCATGCCAGTCAATCACATTGCACATCAAGATATTCACCCAGTCACTGAGTGCGAACTGAAACTATTCAAGTCAAGCGAGTGAACCACTCTGAGTCGGTGACTTAGATTGGTCAAAATGTTACTTAAAAAAATTGGCCTGTTTAGTCAATGACAGTTTTATTAGGACAATGATTTAGGCTCTAGAATACTTGAATCGAAGACAACTAGACTGCTTCTTGGTTGCTGAAGGCATTTCACCTTGCATCCAAACCTGAAGCCCATGAGTTCAGTTGAGTTCTTTAACCAAGAAGTAGTCGAGTTTCCTTTAACCTTTTGGATCCCCATGAAAGGGATGACTGAAAATCACAATAAAGTCTTTCACTTCCACCTTTCTCTCTCCAAATCCAAGCTTTATCTCTGCATTTTGGTCAATAAATCCTCAAGGTTTTTATCTCGCAGCTCTTGCCAGGTCAACCACAGGCAACCTGATGTCATCCGATTGCAGAGAGTGATTTTTTGTTTTCGTTGTTGCGTCTCTATCAGCAGCTACCATTCGCTCCTCCACCCGCACGACGATAAGATCCTTGTCAGCGCTCACGATGCATGACGTCATGAACGGGAGGCACCTAGCCGGGTATTTGCGAGTCGCACGTCGACAAATGGAACCTGCGCAACGTGAGCTGCCATTCACAGTCACATCATTCTGTCGGGAGGAAGACATCTGACATGCGCTTCTCGACATTTAACTCTTACTAATCTGTAGTGATGATGTCGGCGTTCGCTGGTGAGCGATGAGTGAGCAAGGGCCTGAGTAACTAACGAGGAATCTCGGCTATAACCTGAATGTGAAAAACAGGTATTGTCACTTGTCTGTGACTGGGACGGCAGGATTAAATTTTCTTACCCCTTCAGTGTGTGTTTGATAGAAAGATTGAGTCTCGAGTGATGAACTACGTTGATATTTGATAGTATGCCGAATACCAGTACACCGACAGCACTCTCTCGCTCTCTCTGTTTCCAATTTCTAGACAAGGTAAATCTTTTGAAAGATTCTGTCTTTTGTCCTTTCGTCCCAACACAAAGAAAGATCTTAGTCCTCAAAAACTGAGATTTTGGAAAACTCGACACAGTAAAGACTTTCACTGACGGGACTGAGGATCAAAGCTTCAACCTTCAAGTCTGGAGTGGACCACTACTACCTGAACTATGCCAACCCATTGGAATCGATACTGATTGGAAAGACAAATGACTTGTTTTAGATCCCGGAAGCGCTCTGTCACCACTGACAACAGTCTATGGTACCTGTCCCCCCCTGCAGGTGCAGGCTGCATTGGAAAGCCCTGCAACAGCTTAGGGGTGGAAGTGCAACGGAGATAATCCCCAGCTTTTCCTACTAAGTCCTGTGCACGTTGGGCAGATCAAGGAGTGAAGGGTGGTGGGTGGTTGGTGGGGAGTTTAAGAGGTGGGGGAGCCGTACTACCCCGTGGCAGTCACCGGGCCCGGAGCTGTCCACCTGACCACCAGCTTGCAGAAGCGCAGGAGTCCCATTTGGACGGCAGGCAGCTGTGGCTAAATGCAGCTGCAAAGATTTTTTAAGCCGACTGTTGCCATGTCCTGAACTCAAACTGCAGTCCATTGAGATAGCATTTAGCTCTGAGGTCAGCCCAACCATTCATAGCCTGCAAATTAAGCCAACTACTTATTGCAAATGACTGATTTAATCGTCTAAAATAGTGTGCCAAGTAGGGGTAGTTTTGTCAACAATAATATCACAATTAACCCTTCCGTGATAGTACTGGAAGGAAATCAACTACGATATATCATGTTATTTATGTAAGCTGAGGGAAAACTAGAAACACTACAGTATGTACTGTACATAATAATAGTCTGATGAAACAAGAAGTTCAAATATTCAGCTAAGTGTTACACAAAAAAAATCCAAACCAAAAAGGACAGTTATTTGGAAGATTTAGCAGGTGAGCTCCATTCTTTTTTTCAAAGGTTGTCTTTGCTCCATTCTTGATGTTGTTATGTCTTCGCTCGTCATTGTGAGTTTTCATGAATTTTTGAGTTTTTGATATTTGGTTTACTAACAAAATGTAACAATAACACCAGCGTCATTCTTGACTGTGTGGTGAGTCTTTGTGCTTCATAAAGTTTCATTTACGAAGGTTTTTAAACACAAAGTAACAGTGGTCAGCTCATCAATGATGGTGATGTTAGTCTTTGCTCATCATCCAAAAAAGAAACTGGTTCATTTCCGTAAGAAGAAGAAGAAGAAGAAGAAGAATCATCTTTTATTGTCATGAACATGCATGCATGCACACGAAATTTGTTCTCTGCATTTAACCCATCACAGTGAACACATACACATGTTAGTGGAACACACTGGAGCAGGGGGCAGCTGAAGCGCCCGGGGAGCATTTCGGGGTATCAGTGTCTTGCTCAAGGACACCACAGCCGTGAGTCCGGGGGATGTTGGCAGATGGTCCAGTCGGGGTTTTGAACCTAGGTCCCCCACGGTGGCAGGCGATGATCTTAACCATTGGGCCACGGCTGCCCGTGTAAGTGTTGAGTCGTCACTCCTCAGGCAAAGAGTCAAACTCAAATTTCCAAGATTGTTACTTTTTCAAACCAACAACATTCTGCTGTTGGTATAACCATACCGTACTGTCAATGTTAACGGTGAGGTATCAGTATTGCGTCCCACCTTTGCACCCAAGTGGGACAAAAGAGGCGTTTATATTGTTTATAGCGGGTTAACGTCTTCAATATGGCTATGGCAATGGGGAGAGATAAAGATGATCGGTTAACCCGCAGGTCAGAAGGTCCGGCGACTCTAACGCATTAGTCCAGGCCGAGCCCCGCTTGAGCCGGAGACCCCGAGGAGAGATCCCGAGGAAGAAGGGGGTCAACTCAGCTGACAGGATGTGCATCATCCCCCCAGATACTTTTCACTCCTCTTCAATCTGCACTGCACGTTCCCAGCCTTCTCTTGCAAACGCTGGCCTGTAACCATGACAAGTTCTGGATGAGAGACCCGAAAGACATTGCGGTATGATCCAATTTCTTCGCCGCAAAATGGCCATAAAGTGGGTCACTCACGGAACTCTCTGTAACCCCGCCATCTTCGTCACGAGAGCACCTAGCGGGAAGCCGCAGCTTTTCCACCGGAGAGTTTTTCTATCTCAGTGTAGAGTTTAGTGTGAAGGTGGAATTCTTGAGGGAGCTGCTATGACAGTTTCAAAACGTGGACCACCGTGATGGTTGCACCTCTCTTGTTCCCTGTGTCCTTTAAATGAAGCCAAATGTGGGAAGATTGCATCAAAAATAGCAGGAGACAGCTCAACGCATCAAAGGGAAACCCAAACTCTTTTTCCCAGAGATTGCTGACCACATTCAATTTTTCAAATTGTTCAGGAAGACGGGTGAAACCAACGCGTCTTTCTCAGGAGGATTCCGACACTTTCGCGATCATGCAAAACAGAAGCGCGCAATCTGAGTGCATGCATGACAGTTCCTGAGCGTGTTCTCAGGGTGATAACGATAAGCAGTACTTGAATGCAGCACTGAAGAGCAGGCTTGGGAACTCCGCGGTTGCACTTACAGGTCAACTGCACTAGTTTTTTGGGGGAGTGACGATTTGATCTGTGTCCTTGAAATCATCGTCATCATTTACAGGCTTTGAAAAGTGACGTCATTTTATCTACAAAAAAAAAAACAAAGATGAAAAATAAAAACTCAAAAATCAAAACATTCTGGAGAAATATGCCTTGTGCAAAAGCTTGAGGTTTGAACTGCACTCCCGCATAATGTGAGTAACGTGCGGTATGACCCTTCAGTTCTATGTCATACCTTTGCTTTTTCTTTGGCTTTTTTTTTTGCAACACAAAAAGAAGCTTTTACCTACATGGGAAGTTGTGTAACACATTTAAAGCAGTAAAACTCCATCGTCTCTCAATTATCAAAGACTGGTTTATTGACCAAAAGATCAAATTACTTGTATGACACTTAAGAATGTTACAATGTACAGTAAGTAAACATTTTGTTAGCTTTGCCCTGGAATGCATGATTTCTTTTATTTCCTATGGGAAAAAAATGATTTCAAACAATCAGAACGAATTGCGGGTTGACTATGAACTTCTTGACTTGTGAAGCCAGGAGGAGGCATTTGGAATTTCTGGCGAGGATCCACACATATTCTGGCCTTCTCCGATAAGATCACACTTTCTAGGCAAAATATCAAGTCGGACAACGCTCCCTTTGATAACAAAAACACCAGAGACGGGAATAAAAATCCCCAATTTTGGTTTTAGTTTGATCATCCTCAATTTCCTGACAAGGATCAGAATCAGAATCAGATTCTGATTCTGAGAGCGCGTGTCATTCGGATTCCTCGGATTTCTGGGATGCACGATTATCAGTCATTGAATACAAATGCGTTCCAATGTGACCTTTCGCAATAACTACTACAATGGGCCCGTTTGAAACTGAATTAATGTGACGCAAAGACTCATAACGTAGTCAACTGCTGTCACTGTTATTCGCAACCGAACTCAATTCAATGGAGCGCTTCGCAAAAGACATTTTGGCCCTAAAAGGTTGCCATACTCAGGCACATACACTTTAGAGTGCCTCAATTTCGTTTGCACCTTCTCCTCATGCTTGCCTGGGTTTTTACGGGTACTCTGGCTTCCTCCCAAAACATACGTGTTGGGTTTTTTCAAGACTAAACTGACTAAACTGAAGACTATATTTGTCTATTGATTATGTCCCCCGTGATTGGCTGGTGAGCAGTCCAGGCTGCCCCCCCCCCCCCTCTCCCCCAACGTCAGCTGGGATGTTTGAAGCGCTATCAACAGCGGAATTATTTTACTCCAGATTTTAAAAAAAAAACAAAAAAAACTTGCATGTGTCGAATGTAGCACACCAGCGCCATCTTGCTTGTCCGTTCAGCGTGATCGATGGCCGCCATGGCCTCTTATTGTTCCGCACCCTGCTGCCAACTCTAAGCGTCGGGAGACGAAATTCAAGCACAGCGTGTAAAAAAGAAATGCCGAGTCAAAGGTCTGCGCTTTCCCTGACCGTGGTAGTGTATATATAAAAAAAAAATTAAAAAAAACATGGAAGAGCGCCAGCAAATTCAGGTTTAATTCATGGAGCCCCAAACATGACAATTATATATTTTTTTATTATTGCGGCCACAATACAGATAAAACATGCACAAAATGCCAATTTGTGGTCACGAGACACTAATTTGTGTATAAATAAATAAATACATATACATACCGTGATCATTACAGACGAAACAACAACTATATAAGATGAAACACAACAAAGTTGTGCTCAGGAATTCTGATACGTTGGGGCGATTGAATTTGTT
Source organism: Phyllopteryx taeniolatus (assembly GCF_024500385.1). Lineage (NCBI taxonomy): Eukaryota > Metazoa > Chordata > Actinopteri > Syngnathiformes > Syngnathidae > Phyllopteryx > Phyllopteryx taeniolatus. The sequence continues at coordinate 20,516,796 of NC_084517.1, forward strand.
GAAGAGAGAGAAGAGAATGAGAAAAAAAATCATATTTTATTGATACATTTATTTTGGTCTGGTCAGTCAGTTATTATTTTTTTTATTGTGGTTATAGAGATGAAGATATCAACTATATTGTGGCCACTTTTTTTTTCTCTCTCTCTGTTCTGTGGGGCTCCTCCGTATTTTTGTGTTATTTTTAGCACGTGTTTTTGTGCAGCCGACAGCTTGACACCCTCTGTCCAAATTCATCAGAGGCGCAATGAGACGTCTCTGAAGGTAAACTCCCCAGACGTCGGAAGAAGAAGCGCCAGCCGGCCTGACCTCACTTTCACCCCCCGAAAAAAAAAAAGAACCCAGTTAAGTGAGCCGGGAAAAAAAAGTAGCTTTAAATGTTTTACAATCTGTCATTTGAATGTAATCCTTCCTCGTTGCCAGCCGGTAAAGGTCACACCGCTAAAAAGCTGCCTCACGTTGGAATAGCGGATGATTTTTGCAAGTGCTAAAAGGGGTGAAAATAAAAAAGGGCTCATAATTTCTCCCGGCAGTTTGGACAGATTTGCTTTGTCGGCAGCAATTCAAAGCTGCCCGAGCGACAGCTGGAATTCGGAATCCAGGAGCGAAACGGCCCGTCGGGGTGATGATGTACGGCAGACGAGGGGAGCGGGGGCGCTTTCGAGCTACCCACTGCGGGCCTTTGGCTGGACACATGCGCAGCGTAATGTAAACCACTATATGATAATCCACAGTCTCCACCTTGCTGCAGCAGCCCTTAGCCTCCTCTCGTATAAAATGTGTCTCTTTACTGTGGAGGAGTAAATGCAGAAGACGCCATAGTCTCCACTTTGCTGCAGTGGCCCTTAGTTTCCTCTTGGATAAAATGTGTTTCCTGAAGTAAGGTACTGTGAATTGGAAAAGCAGCATACACTCCAAAAAGTTGAACAATTTGGAGTTTGACCCCAAATGTTTCTGGGGGGGGAAAAAAAAAAACGGCCCTTAGTCTCCTCTTGAATAAATGTTTCTCCTTCCCACCGAGAAGTAAATACAGGAGACTATCATTGTCTTCCATTGTCGTTTGGTATAGTTTGTCATTTCAGCCAATGGCGTTTTATACGTACTATACTCCACAGTCTGCACTTTGCTGCAGCTGTCCGTTTCTTCGCTTCCCTCAGTCTCCACTCAGATAAAATGTTCCCATAATGAAAATATGAATATGAATCAAAATGCGAGTCTCAAGGTCAAGCTCATATCCACTTAAATGTAGACTCCTTATTCGTGCTCACCTTTTCGTTTTGTTGTGACTGTCTATTTTTGGACTGTGACACCCCCCCAAACTCTCCCACACCCCCTTGCCCCATCCCCACGACTTGACACTGCCTCTCTGCATTGATGCCCATAATTGCCATTGAATGGAGCCGCACATTTCCCATGGATGTCAGCGGAGCCTCTGGCCTGCTTTGTCCCCCCCCCCCCCCCCCACTCCTCTCCTCAGTACCCCACCCCCCACTTCTCAATAGGGATTAAGAGCGGGATGGAGAGGGCGAGAGAGGGCGCTCGTCCAGATGGAAGGATGTGTTGCTAGGCAACTCACATGCGACAAGGCAAGTGGATTACCTGAATCCAAAATTTCTCATCTCAACTTCAAACGCCACAAAAAGCAGAAAAGTTTGGCGTTATACTCCACAGTCTCTGGTTTGATGCAGCAGCCCTTAGTCTCCTCTTGAACAAAATGCATCTCCTTACCAACAGCCACATGCCCAGAAGTAAATCCATTACCACGAAGCATTAGTTGATCCTGTTGCGGCCTAAACTTTGACAGTATTACACTCCACAGTCTCCTCTTTGCTGCAATAGCCCTTAGTCTCTTCTTGAGTAAAATGTGTCTGCTAAACAAAAGCCACATCCCTAGAATGATACAGGAGAATCTTCATCTCCTCTTTTGTTATTTAGTAGTGTGTCTTGTTCTGTACCAGTACCCCACACAAGTGGTCCTTCGTCTCCTCTTGAGTAAAATTTGTTTTCTTTACTAACAGCAAGACACCAGAAAGTAAACATAAGAGACTCTATTTCTTCTCTATTATTGTTGTTTGGTATTGTGCGTCTCGTTCTGTAGCAGTGGACCTCAAAGTCAGCCCTTAGTCTCCTCTTGAGCAAAACGTGTCTCCTTATCGTGGCCCACAACCACATGGGGAGAAGTAAATACACTTGTTCTCCTTCATCGTTCCTGCTTGGTAGAATGTGTCTTGTTCTGTAGCAGCGCACCTCACCAGCAGCTCTTAGTCTCCTCTTGAGTAAAATTTGTATCCTTATCAACAGCCACTTGCTGGAAAGCAAGTACGGGAGACTCTTATTCTCCTCCATTGTTGCTGTTCACTAGTTGCATAGCAGTGCAGCTCACTAGAAGCCCTTAGTGTCATCTTGAGTAAACTTTATCTCCTTGATCTTCTGTGACACGTACATTGGAGTCTATCTGTTTGTCCTGCTCAGAGGAAAGATGGAGACTGGAATGTTAGCTTCTCATGCCAGCTAAAAGCCTGACTTTTTTTTTTCTTTATAAAAAAAACTAAGGTAAATCCATCACCAACATGTGAGTGAAATTCCATCACCTCTGCTGACTGTGGAAACTGTAGCGGAAAATCAGAAGAGTTGTTGATTCCCACAAGAGGCGAGTGGATGGACGTCATGGTCAGCGGGAGCCTACGCACACCCACGGCCCTGCCAGAGGTAACCGATACCCATTACCCGAAAAAACCTTCTCCCACAGGGCCCAAAGGAGCGGCTAACACTGTTAATCACATCACATAACGGCGAAGCCACAGAAAAGTGGGGCTTTGATTCGGATACTTGAAAAACTGTGTGGGAAAAAAAGGGTTCGCCCACTCGGAGGACAAGCGCACGTCGCGCTCAGCTCCGTAATATATGCATACGCTCAACATGACAGCTGGACGTCCTCCAGGAGAATGTGCGGTTCACTGTGTCATTTTCCCCTCAGATGCGGCTCGGCTTTTTGGGAAGTTACTTGGAGTCGGCTTCAAGGAGGACTGTGGAACCAAAGAGGTTTGGCTCCGAGCGCACTTCCAATTATCCCCATTAACGGCATTGCCAAGTGGATGTTGACGTTTGTGTGAACGCGGTGGTGCTTAACATGACGTTTAAGGGTTTATTAGTGCGGGTCACGGCTTCCATCAAATTAAACAGCAACTTTTTTTTATCCTAATACCATTTGTGCGACCTGTTCTGGATTAGCTTTCAATGATTTTGATGCAACAGTGGCTTGCTTTAGGGAGAATCACTTTCTCTTGCAAACTACGAGGGGATGAGTGAATGAGCAAGCACATTGTTAACGTTAGCATTAGGCTAACACTACTGTTGAAAAAGTTAGTATCAATGGTTCGTTTATGTGAAGGCACAAAGTTCCATTATGACATTAGAAGACAATACGTTTCAGATTTTGGCAGAAAATCATAAACATTTAGAGAGCTAATTAAGCTACATTCATGTTTGTTAGCTAGAATCAAGGCTAATTATCCAGGTTGTTTACTTAATCTTTTAATATTTTCAGCATGAAAAAAGTGGATTACTTTAGTATCAACAGAATCTGTGGACTGGCTAGGACACCGTGTTTTGTTGGTATCAGTCTATTGTATTCCTGGTAGAAAATAATGAGCATTTAGTAAGGCAATCTAGCTATGTTCATGTTTTATATAATCAGTTAGCATTACTGCTAACATCACGGGTTATTACACAAAGTTTTCATCCTATTTATTGTTCTTTCTTATTTTTAAGTGTAAATAGTTTGCATTAGCGTCAATATTATCCGGGACTAGCCGGGACACTGTTCCGTTGGCGTTAGCCGCTAGAAGTGCGTGTAAAACCTTGAGGGAAAAACGTGATCCGAAAATGTTTATTCGAAGGCACAGTGTTCCTATAAGATGTTAGAAGGCAAGAGGTTTCACATTGTGGGAGAATAAAAAGTTAACTTACTTAGCTAATTGTTCTCATTAGTTAATTGTATTAGAGTTAGCATGAGGCTACTGTAACTGTTCAAAGTTGCGGGCTACTTTTACAATCTTTTAAAAATAAACAATTTAAAATGATACAAAAAATATATATATTTTTACACATGAATATTAAAATGTGATATTATAAGGCTGTGAGTTTCACATTCTGGCATAAAAAAGAAGTTGCTTTGTACATTAGCATCAAACTTCATTCATGTGTTGCCGCACTTGTATTGCCGCAAACATGAAAAAAAGAAAAAGAAAAAACCTGAACTACTGTTGCTTTAAAACTGCAAGTTGGGAGCTTTTTATGTAACTTTTGTTGAGTAGAAAGTTCCGGCAACAGGGCTGTGAGCATGACATTGCACTTTGCCCACCCCTTCATTTGGTCTCACTCTATCATGTCCCATGATTGTTTACTCGGTGAACAAAAGGCATGGCCGCCTGAGCTCATTATGGGATAGGCAGCTCTAATATACTGCCAAGTACTGCCCCATTTCCTGGGCCCGTTGTCTTGGCAACGCAGCATCCAAGAGGGGTGAGGGGACTGGTTGGAACCCGGTGGTTGGGTGTTTTGGAGGGGTTTAAGGAGGGTGGGTCGCATGATGTCATCCCGTGGCACAGAGGGGGCCAATCAAACCCTGAGAAAATGATGTCACCTTTTGTTGAGTCGCTCCATTGAGGACTATAGAAGTGCAGTGAATTGAGAGGTCATCTTTCCCCTGCAGTGTGGGTGTGTGTGTGTTAAAAAAAAAGAAACGGTGGGGGGAAGTGCATTGTGGCCATGCGAATGTTTGGGGGGGGGCCATAAAGATGTCATGAGGCTCAACTTCCAAAACGTCAAAATTGCAACCCCCCCACTTTTTTTTTTTTCCACATGCCGATGACCTCCTCAGCCGCAAATGAGATTGCTAGTACAACGCTTTAGATGACGTGTGACAAGACTGTCAAGCTCCTAATAAAAGCAAACAATAAGTAGCTTCTTCTTTAGGAATAATTAGCACCTTAGCAACTGCGCCGTTCAAATATCACACAGCAATTTCAATTACAATACACTTCAATTACAATTCGATACCTCTAAATATGAGAAGAGTCGATGCAATTATGATACGATACACTCCCATTATGATATGATTCACTCCAATAACAATGTGATACACTGCAATTACAATATAATTCCCTCTGAGTACGATAAAGTTTACTCTGATTACGATGCAATTCCCACCAATTACGATAAATTTGCCTGCAATTACAATACAATTTACTCCAATTCCAATATGACTCACTTCCATTATGAGACGCTTCACTCCAATTATGATACAGTTCATTCCAGTTCTGACACAATTTTATTCCAGTTATGACATGAGTCACCGCCATTAAGATATGTTTCAAATACACAATTACGATATGATACCCTACAAATAAATAATAATTATGTGTACAAACAGTTTGATATCACCAACATGACGACACACCGTCAAAACAAATAGATCACCATGTGATAAACGTTTTTTTTTATTTTTATTATTATTATTATGGCCGCAAACAACATTTGTTAGTGTAACGCGAAAACATTTTGAATACAGACAACACCTAATATTTTATAAACAAGAAAGAATGTTTGTTTGTACTCATCTGTATTACAAATAATAATTTGGCTTTTTAATTTTTATTTATTTATTGGTATTGTGTGTTAGGGTATTCCCCCCCGGAAACATTAATGAATTGGAAAAAAAAAGAACATTTATTTTAGTTAGTTATTAACTTTGAAATAAATAAAAACAATTCTTTTTACATAAAAAGTGTCCAACAATAAGGCAAACATTATTCTTTGAATGTTTCTGGGATGTGGTTTGTTAGTAGCTTAGCAGCACCATGTAAATCAATTTACAATCTAAATGCATTTTCACTCTATTCAATGACAGATGACACTTACAGTACATTGATTTCATTGTAGTTTTACTTATCAGGGGATTCAGTTCAAATTGATTGGCAATGAAAAAGCTAAGCAAAGTGTTTGATTTATTTTTTTTTGGCAAAGCTCTCCATCACCCGGCCTTGACCAGTCAACGTGGTCTAAATATTGTCTCGAGTCTCCGTACGAGAATGAAAATAACGTCTGATTATTTTCCTTTCGCAGTTCCAGCGCTTATTGATGTACACCGGATAACGCAGTGGATGTGACATCGACGGCATTTGAGCAAGAGTATGAAAAGCAGATGTCTGTACGGGAAAATATTAATCCAGGCTCAGTGTAGAATAAGTCAAACAATATGTCCGTCCGTCGCGGTTAACAGCGGTAAACTTGCGGTGCATTCACAGTCTTGGCTTCCTTTTTTTTAGGTTGACTGATTTCTTTCATAATGCCTGAAAAATGGAATCCTCTCCGCTGCCCTGCTGCGTTTACGTCAAAGCTTCTCCCAGTCCAAGAAGCTGAATCTGGATCTTGAGGGCGACGTTGTCAGTGATGGAGCGTATGCTGTCAGAGGCCTCGCCAGGAGAAAACATCTGCTGATGGCCGCACGAGTCCTGGCACCGTCCAAACTGGGATTTACTCTTGATCCTAGAAACATAATACAGAAACTAATGATTGACCAAGTCCAAAAAATGAGCGCATTGGTTTAAAAAAAAAAACAAATCAAAGGTGGACTGCATTAAAAGAGGAACAAATAGCCCAAAACATCCAAAAGCAGAACAGATCTTGTTTGATTCTTCCAACAAACTGAATACAAATTACTGGACCACCTAATGCCACAATTCCATTGCAGAATCGCAATTAAGATGTGATTTGTGAGGGTTTCAATATTGAATCTTATACTTACTGGTCATCCAAGTGAAGACTAAAGAGTCAGTTGGTGTGATCCCAATTGTGTGAATGATTCACTGTATCTTAGTGATGATCTGCCCAGAGTTGACGCCACCTTGCCCAGCAGGGGGTTGGCTCCAGGCCCCCTTATGATCCTGGACAGGATTAGTGGTGTAGTGGTTGGGTAGATGGATTATATCTTTGCTGATTCCCAAAGGTAGACTCTCTCTCTATATTAAAACTGAGGAAATCGTTGATGAGCAATGGAAACCAAGACCCAGAGCAGTTATAGGTTTGGTGTCTTGCTCAAGGGCACCTTGCAGTCTTGGATGGATGATACTTTTCCCGATTCCCAAGCGTAGACTCTCTGAAAACTGATGAGGTCCTTGAAGATGACCAATGGTAATCAAAAAAGAGCAGCTTTTCTTGTCTTGAACTTACCCTACCTTCCTTCCTCGCTAGGCCTTTAAACCCTGATAAGAAGTATTTAAAAACATCAACTTCAGTTCCTTGCTCAAGGGCAAGCCGGCGGTTCTTGGAAAGCAAACTAATCACAAATTTCTGAAACTGCCATTTGCTGACAACGTTAACCATGATACTTGCAAGTAGATATAATTAGTAGAACATCCTGAGATGAGGTAATGCAAGTAGGTGGGCCCCACAAACTCAGAGTTACCTGTGTTTTCCAAATTATATTATATGGAAGCAAAACAGTCGATGTCATGGAAGCAAAGTGGCGGGAACGGCCTCTTCAGCCCGGGGAAGCGGTGTGTCAGATGAGGTAGTCATCCGTCAACGTTGCTCATCTTATTATTTTTTTTCTGCCTGTCTGCACACCAGAGCTGTTTCGACCTGTGAGGAGACACGTTGCACCCACACCTCATCCGCCATTTGAATCTCTCGTTATTCAGACTTATCAGGGATTTTCCTGCTCCCAAAATTTAGATGTGGTCGCCTCAGAACCAGGAATTTTGATCCGCAGTGGCTGTACAAATTCACCTTGGTCAGACATACCGAAACAATGCCAAATACATTGTCCCAGTCAATGATCCTTGCAGCTGAGATCACCCACGCAACTCTTTGCCAGACAGCAGATGAGGAGAGGCTGTTCTCTGCACGCAAAATTGAAACATACTGTGTGATCAAAAACATACTATCATGTTTGTGTTGGAATAAAAATGTCTTTAAAAAACAAGACAACCCATTGCAACAGACTCAAAGTGAGGCGCTTGGACATCCGCCACAAAGTGGCCATCAAACGGATCCGACCAGGAAGCTCTGGACTATAAGCGGTACAAGATATCATTTTATAAAATGAAAAATAGGAGGCTGAAATGTTCCGGTGTGACATACATACATGTGAAAATGGTCAGGATGGTAACACTTCTGCCTTGATTTGGGCCAGGAAAAATCCTCCTTACCTTCCAATTCTCTGCCTTTTTGTCCAGTTCTGTCCCTTCGCTATGGGTTTCCCCTCCGCCCTGATGCCTCATCAATTGGAGCAGAGCCAGTGGAGCAGCATCAGCACACTGAACCACGTCCCAACCTGCCTCGCAGCCTCGGCATGCCGGCGGATGCCTGGGTGCCGGTCCCTATCGCCTTCCCTCATCAGCCCATCGAGCGTACTCGATTGTGGGCACCCTGCCATGCTCAGACAGGTTTGCCCTTTATTTACAGACAGGGGCGGGTAGGAAAGGGAAAAAATGATCCCATGGGAAGTCAAGCATGTTTGGGGATTGTCCACGTCTACCCTGAGCGGTGCACGTATACAGTGCGCCCTCCATTGACTCCCGTCATAAGGGTGTTTTGAAGGTCACTGGCGCTGTGGTAGGCAATCGCGCCGTATCTCCATCGGGTTCCACGGACCGATCGGAGCGTTTGAAGGCGATATGGCCGCGCCGCCGCATTCTTGGTGGCACTGTCACGACTTGAACTTTCATAGCATCCCGCTGAGGCCAACTCGCTGCGCTATCGGTTTGATCAATCAGTGAGCGCGCAGCGCACTCGCGCTTGTTTGTGCTCAAAAGATCAGTTTATATAAGAAGCCTGCATGGGAACAGAATGCTGGGTGAAGATTATACATTCAAATTACCTGGGGAACTCCTTGACATCATGTCTCCAGCTCGGTCTCGGTCATGTGATAGCATCTGAAAATGGAGAAAGCGGAGATGAAATATGCCATTGGTCCAACAAATGCCTCAGTTCAACTCCGACTTGTCACTCTTCTTCAGACAAGCCTAATTTGCAGCACTAACTTAAAACCCTGGCTCCATCTTGAAACCATATTTTGAGACCCAAATCCTGTTATGAAACCCTAACTCAGGATTGTAACCCTAATTTGAATCCCTATTCCTGGATTGAAATTTTACTTTCTAATGCTAATCCAGTTTTGGAATCCTCATTTGAAACCCAAATCCTGTCTTGAAATCAAACCGTGTTTCAACCCTGACTTGAAACCTTAATTATGTCTTAAACCCTAATCTAAAATAGGAAGCCTAACCCAGGTTTGTATCCTTTCTTTGAAACCTAACTTTGATTTTAAACCCTTCTTTGAAACCTTTACACAGGTTTAAAATCCCAATTTAGTTTGAAACTTTAACTCTGTGTTGAAACCCTAATTTGAAACCTTTGCTCTTGTTTGAAACTCCAACCCAGGCTTGTAACCCTCCTTTGAAAACATAACCCTGATTTGAAACCCCATTTTGACACCCTAATGCTGTCTTGAAACCATCATTTGAAACATTAAAATTCATGTTTAAAACCATAATCTAGTCTTGAAATGAAAAATGTCAATCCCATTATGAAACTCTATTGTTGAAAAAACACAATTCTTAAACCGTCATGATTACCAGATTAAAAACCGTTACTCATGTTTAAAACAGAGAATTGAACCCTCACTTTAAACCCCAGGTTGAGAGCCTAACCCTAGTTTGAAACCCTAATATTAAACCCTAACCCTAGTATGAAACCCTCATTTTAAAACCAAACCCTGTATTGGAACTCTACTTTCAAAACCTGACCCTGTCTTGAAACCCTGGCCGCTTGCTAAAGCTTTGCACTCCGTCCAACCTGTTGCTCTGTTTTTCAGGCTATTGCTTCACCAAATCAGGTTTTACGCTAACCACATGGCTCCTACTTTCCCCGGTATCTTCACGGCCCATTGCAGAAGTCAAGCCTCAAGGAGTGACATACAGTAGATCACCTCCAGGCCCTAATGTGAAGCTAAGGTTTCCGTGGAGTTTGCTCAAGTAGGGATGGAAGCAGTCAAAGGGGCTTTTCCGTCTTTGCAGAGTAGGACTAAATAATGTGGTTGGCTGGCGTTATTTATGAGGTCAACAGGTTCAAGTCAATATTGGATTGAGAAGTTGCAGGTTTCTCCAAGCAGACATGTTCAGGAGCAAAACTATGAGCTTTGGACCAGCGTCAGCTCGGTCAACCGTTCACCAACTGCTTTTGAGTCACACTGTCCCAGACCCGTTTCCCTGGGAACAAGTGCGCTGTTTCTTAGTGACACAAAGACTGAATTTAAGAGCTTCCTGTTGAGGGAGGAATACTAATTTGACACCATAATCTTTGTTTGAAATCCTAACCCAGGCTCCACACCCTAATGGAAAACCCTAACTTTTGTTTCTAACGCTGACCCAGACTTCAATTTCTAATTCAAAACCCCATTCCTGGCTTTAAAACCTAAAACTGGAGTGAAACATTAACCTTTGCTTATTTATTTCTGAACTATAATTCTTACAAGAAATGAACATGAGAAGAAAGTGTATTGCATGGAGTTTTATTTCAAATTGGATATGGGCGCCAGCATTAGCCACCAGTTTCTCAAGCCGCCTGGGAACCGCATTAACTGATTTGAAACTCTAACCCTTGTTTGAAACCTTGAGCCAGGTTTAAAACCTAAGTGTTGGACACTGGCTGGTACCCTATCCCTTGCTTGAAATCCTAATTTAGGTTTAAAACCCTCATTTGAAACCCTAAACCTACGGTAGTTTGAAATCCTACTTTGGAACCCAACCCACTAAACTGAATACGAAACCTTCCGGAGGACATGGGCTCATGATCGCATCAGCCTCTGTTTTGGAATACCTCTACCTGGCCGAGGACACCACGGGTGGCTGTGAGCCAGTCCCATTTCTTTTCTACCCTCTCTCACTTGCTGATCGTGAAGTGAATGAGTTATCATGCGGACCAGCGGGAGGTTGAAGCTGCATGCGGTTAGGCTTAGTCCTCCGAGATGAGATAATGCTTCGAGGGCTGCTCGGGTCATGATTAGCCCGGGGGTAGGGGCTCTTTTTCTAATATCGTACACCCCTTTGTGTGGCGAGATTAGCGCCTTATGAAAAACCGCCCCCGCTGACACGCCTGATGAGATCGGAGCCTCCCGCCTGGCGCATCGCCTCGCCTGTGAGTTGTCCGACGCGAGGCCAGTGCGGTCGCCGATGGTTCGACTGTGACTGGACACTCGTGGCAGTAAACAAACAGACAAATGTCGCCTCCTGTGGGCATCCTCTTGAACACTTGTGTGTTTAATGACCACAACCCAGATTGTCACCAATCTCATTCAATGAAAATCACATGATGGACCACATCCAGCTTTGTACGAGCGAGCGATAAGCCGCACCATCAACAATCCACGTTTGGAAAATAAGAAAACCAGAAGATTCAGAGGCAAAGCTCCCAGGGGATTTCACTGGAGTGGCGCTGTAAAGTCGACCGAGGGTTTCGGGACCACTTCACTTACTTAATATCATTTCTGATGGTCCATTAGCTCACAATAAAGCTGCTGCTATGGAAAATGTGTAAACAAAAGTTGCAAACAAACATTCACTAATGTTTTTTCCAGATGCGTAATCGCCTCTCAATTAGCTGCCTTTCAAGGAACTTTTGAAAAGCCAAACCGGTAAATAACAGCCACTTCATCACCTTTTTACCGTTCGGAAGCCCTCGCAAACAAAACCTCACAGAGGAAGAGCATTTAGCGAAGACAAATAAATATCGACACAAGCGCACGCGCACACCAAGACACGCGCTGGCACGACCATGCGCCAGTGGTCTCTTTAAAGCAGTCATGTGAAACAAGCCGTTTCTTTCTGCAAATCAGATTACACCTCCAGGCTGAGGTGTGCGGGTCCACACGCACTTTACAAACCCAAGGCTAACCTTGCCTTCTTGGTCTTACTGTGACTTCCTTCAAACTGCAAAAGTATGCGATCAAGAAATGAAGTATAAAGGCTTGAGTACAGGTGAACAATTTCTTTGCCGAGCATAATCAGAGAGGGACTGCGTTAAGCCTCGTTTCAAGCAGAGCTCGGCTGCTATTCGGCGAGCTGTGCAATGGAATGAGGCACTTGCAGCGACATGTTCTGCGCGTATTTGGCAGGAATGCAAAAGGTAGATGACGCGCAAATTTTTCGCCTTCGATTCGGGTTACCAAGTCAAGGAGGGAACACAGATTTCTTCTGTTTTGAGAGGCAAAAACCAGCGGAATGGTTCGCTGGTTTTTGCGGTTGTAATTTGCGGTGGTGTAGAAGTGCACTGCACCACGGTATGCAAACTGTAACCTCAATAATAAACATATTGTTCAATTAATAATTTGAAACGCGAACACTAGCTTGAAACCCTAACCCTGTCTTGAAACCTTACTTTGACGTCCCAACCCTGGTTCATAACTCGAAGTTTAAACCCTAAACCATGGCTTGAAACCTTAACTGTGTCTTGAAAAGTTAATTTAAAGCTAACTTGAAACCCTAACCCTGGCTCAAAACCTTAACTTGAAACACAAAACCTAACTTGAAACCTAAACCCGTGATTGAAACCCTAAACTGAAACCCCAACACTAGCTCACAACCCTAACATGAAACCTTAACCCTGGTTTGAAACGCTAACCTTGTCTTAAAACTATACTATGAGAACCTAACCCTGGCTTTAAATCTTAAATTTAAACCCTAACCCTACCTTAAGACCCTAACGTGAAAAAAAACCTTGCTTGAAACCTTAACCATGTTTTAAAACTTTGACATTGTCTTGGAAATATACTGTAATCTGAGAACCTAACCTTGCGTTGAAACCATAATCCTGGCTTCAAACCCTAACTCGTAACAATAACCCTAACTTGAAACGCTAACCCAGTATTGACCCCCTAAATTGAAACCCTAAACCTGGCTCAAAACCCTAAATTGAAACCCTGACCCGCGCTTGAAATTCTAACCTTATCTTTAAACTATACTGTGAAAACCTAACCCTGCCTTGAAACCCTGCTATGAAACCCTACCTCTTGTTTAAAAAAAATTAACTAAGGTTTGAAACACTATCTCAAAAGCCTGGCTCATAATCAAGATGAGCATTCATGTTTCATATTGGATTTCAGTTCAATAATTGATAAGCATGCGCATATCGACTTGGAAAACCTGTCACCGCACAGCCAAACATTCGTGTAGCAATTACAGTTCTTGTTCAGTTGTTCAAGAGTTCCGCGTCACTGTGTAAAAACCTTGCCGCCGTTGAACTTAATCAAAGCCAGACTGCGGGAGGAAGTACAAGTCGTCCCTCGACGAGACTTAAACGAGGCTCAGTGCCGCTAATCAGAAAGCCATTCGGCAACATCAGCACTAATCAACAAGCAAAAATTGAAGTAGTTATCTATCAATTTAGAAAAACAATCACTGCAGTCTCTGCCGTCTTGGTGATGAAGACAATCCTAAACATAAAGCCTGGTGCCCTTGCAGCCCTGGAGGTCAGAGTTCTTCCACCCCCTAACAATGAGCTGTCAGGATCCTGTCAGAAAGCTCAACTCAAGTTCAACTCAAGGGGGGTGAAGGGGTTTGGGGGGGGGGGGGAGGGGGGCACTCTTCATAGAGACACCTGAGATGACCGGCGATGGAAAAGCACCAAGGGAGCAGCAGGATGGTGCCCTGGCTGAGACTGCTATGGATGCTCAGATAAAAGGACAGGAAAGGGCAGCAAGCGACCAGAGTGGTGGGGTGGGGGCTGCGGGGGGATCAGGTTCTGGTTCCAGTTACACGAGGAAGATCTCACTCATCCATTAGATCACTGCCCACACCTGGAGAGTCCCCGAGCTGGATCGGAGCAGACAACTAGTCACCTGAACCTCATGTGTATCATTTACAGCCATCATGTATTCGCATGTCTTGAGGGCTTTATTACAAAATATAAAATTGCAGGCATAATATGCATATGCGGTTAGACTTTGTTATGTAACTAAGGAAGCATCACGTTACAGTGGAAAAGTTGAATGTCCCTAATGAACTAAAGAGCATCATTATGTTTGAAGTTATGCAAGACTTATACCGCCACACACCGAGTGATGCGGCCGAACCCGGATGAACTGTTGCGCAGTGTGCGGCGTTCGGCAACAACTTTTCATGAGTGGCTGACGGTCGGCCGTCGATTTTGCTGAGGTTTAAAATTTGACTCGTCGGTGTACGGCGTCGCAGGTGTAACAGCCAATCAAAAATGCACGTTTTCGGGTTTTAAGCATGAGCGAGACCGAGCCGCCAAGCGGCATGAATACAGTATATACTGTATACTTGCATTGTGTTTTACAACAATACTTAACTATATCTATAATTTCATATGTAGCTATGGATGATATAGCAAAGCTTGCGGTTTCTGTTGCCAAAATGCAAGTGAGCGATGGACGAAGCGCGCCGGGTACAATCAATGAATTCGGCGAGGCAGCCTCTCAAAATAGCCACTCTGTCCTTTATTGTCTTCGCTTTGTGGCAGCCCGATTTTCCCTTGACAATCGCGCCATGTTTTTGTGATTGAATAAAAGTTATGCAGTACATTGTACTGTCAAAGGTTTTCCTGTACTGTTAATCCTCAAATGTTTTTTCCTCAAAATGGCGGTCATGGGTAAGTGCGTTGTCCACTTAAGATAACTCAGGCCTTCCCTTTGGAAAATCTAACTTTTAAAGATCGGCAGACACCACAGACCATGTACAAGGCTACATTTTAAGCCCCCCCCCCCACCCCCTGCCCTCCCACTTGAGTTTCCAAATATGGTTTCCAGTCAGATAAAGGGTTAACGTCAATACACTTACACACAACACAGGGGTCAAATAAACCACATAGTTGTATCTTCATCTGGAGTGCATTTCCTGCCCTCGGGCTAGGCATTTGTCTACATGGCTCTGTGTTATGTCGTCCCCTAACAACACGGAAACACCAGAATTTAAGCACAAGGAACCTCTGCGACATACGTGCACATCTGGACAAATTCCTCATGGGGGATTATGGTGGTTTAGGACAAAGTTCTGAATGTAACTCTCTCTTACCAAGAAGCAGATATGTGCAATCATCGGTGTCAACTCAGGTCCAAATTTCAGTTTGGAATGGAAATTTAAGAGGATAATAAAATTACAGCGAGCACAAATTACAATGCCCTCCCAGCCTTTGGTGAAAAAAAAAAAAGAAAAACGTGCCAAATTTTACAGGCTGACAAGTGAAGAGACAGTTATATTGTGCAACAACAGCAGAGGGTTATTATCTTGTCTGCAACAAAATGATGCCGATGGATTGTCCGTCATTCTTTTTCCTCCTTTAAAGCCGTCGAGAGGTAGCGAGCCGCAGTGCCCACGGGAGCTGTGAAATGTTAGTTTTGGAGTCAAGGTAAACAGCCCCTCTCCCATGGTGGGCCAGTACCCTACACAGAGTAAGCACATGTTTCCCATTGTGGTTAAAAGGAAAGTGGGTGGGGGGATTAAAGTGTAGCGCAAGCCAGAGCCATGGCCGTATACACCCCATGGTGGGATCACAGTACTGCTGATGCAGCCTGGTTGAACCTGGATGGTGCATGGGGTGAAGCCATTGTCAGAGCCAGGGCTCGGACCAGGGCTTTTTTCGGGCCATTTTTGTTTTTTTTGGGAGGGGGTTGGGCAGATAGATGTTACCATACCGACACATCCCCCAAAGAATTATGAAAAGGTGTAGAAATCAATTGGATGTTTCTTTTCTAAGAAAAGAAATCACCTTCTGTAATGGAAATTCACCAGAACAAGCTGCTACATGTGATTACATGCCTTTAGACTTGGTGAAGCAGCATGTGGCTGATTATCCAAAGGGATTTTTGCTTTCGTAGTTCCAAGTAACTGTAAATAATTTTACCTTATGTTTTGTGTTTAGTATAAGTGGGATCAAGATAAAAGACCTTTTACCTGTATCTGGCAATAACCTACAGATATAATAGTAATAGTAATAATAATAATAGTTGAGAAAAAATATTGCCACAACACATTTACATGTAATATGGAATCAGACGTAGATAAACAACAAAACATCTGGCTTTGGGCTGGCAAAATGTGAGCTTTTAATTAGCCCACCCACCTCCCACGGGGACCTCCGAGTCCAATAGGCCACATGCAGGTAAGCACAGAGGACAGTTTTTAAGGCAAGAGACTGTGACTGTGCAGCCAATTTAAGGACAATTTTAAAAAGGCAAATAGTGCGACGGGCCATTGAGGAAGCTACGCATAGTGAAGCATATCTGCATTTACCACAAGCTGCCAATTAAGCAACACCCCATGACACTCAGCTGTGACCACTTCAGCTGAAAAGACCACAGAGAAAATTCTTTCTGGGCAGTGTAAAAAAAAAAAAAAAAAAAAGAGGGTGGAGGCTGGGGGCTATGCGATGAGTCAATCCAAATTTGAGAGAGCTAATTTATAGGAGTGCTAAGATTGGATGCAGATAGCTTCATGAGCATTGCGGCAAATGCAGCGGTTTTATAGTGACATACTAATTGTTTGTTCCAATTTTTATCAACTACAAATGGTCCCAATGAAGATCTTTCCAATTAAGTCAATGGAGGTGACTCTTAGCCAAGAGATTTTCAAACGCATACAAAAAAAAAAAAAAAAAAGAAGAACTGTCAATAGGTGGAGAATGAGGAACACATGAAGACTAATCCAGTCACGGATTAGGAATAGGCAAATATCACCCATGATAAACAAATGACTAACATTCCCAGTATGTGTGGTTAGTCACCCCAGGGCTCCGAGAGACCCCAACATGGTCTGGATCCAATCCCGCACTGTTTATCAGTGCGAGTAGACGCCACCACTTGGGAAACACTCTGGGGACAAGGTCCAAAACCCAGAAAATCAATCAGTCCCACTCAGCTCTAAAAGCTCTTGAGCCAAACGCTACATCGACAAACCTATCATTGGTTAAGTAAGTTTACCCGTGCTTTCAATAACAGTTTAGAAAAATGTTGCGCTACTTCCCGAAACTAAACCATGACCAGTAGAAGTTAATATGCATGCATATAAAAGGACCAATCACTCACACACATTTTGTAATCACACTTTTAGGGCCAAGCCACAAAGTCTTGCAATGCTGCAACTCAAGAGTCAATCAGGAAACCACCAGACCAGGGCTGTGGGACCATGTGCAACAATTATTCATTCATTCATTCAACTTCTTCCGCTTATCCTCAGGCGGGTCGCCGGCGTGCTGGAGCCTATCCCAGCAATCTTCGGGCCAGAGGCGGGGTACACCCTGAACCGGTCGCCAGCCAATCGCAGGGCACATACAAACAAACAACCATTCGCACTCACATTCACACCCACAGGCAATTTAGAGTATTCAATTAACCTACCCTGCAATGTCTTTGGGATGTGGGAGGAAACCGGACTACCCGGAGAAAACCCACACAGGCACGGGGAGAACATCCCAACTCCACACAGGCGGGACCGGGATTTGAACCCCGGTCCTCAGAACTGTGAGGCAGATGTGCTAACCAGTCGGTCGCCGTGCCGCCGTGCATCAGTTATTTACATGACAAATCAACACTACAAGAACACTAGAGCTGCGCAGTTTGCCATTATTGGCTAACTATTGATCATTTGTGTGTTGTATATCGCCAAGGAGGTGATTGCAGAATGCTGATGATAGACGATGTGTAACTTCTAGCGTGGACAGACGCATGCCGTGTCTTTATCTTGGTTGTTTAGGGTGTTCAGTAACTATGAATGCATCCATATAAGATACAGTGCTAATGAAGTTTGACCACTGTTTCGGTGTGTTGGTCGATTTAGAAAACGAATTTTTTTCCCCCCAGTTTTGTTTCATACAAATAAGCCTCTGCTCACCTGGCCCCATGTTCTGCCGGGCCAGTTCAGAGTACAACTTTCGTTACCATGACGACCGAGGGCGGTGCAAGGGGCGTTGCGACTCAAACCGTAACTTGAAGATTTGAATTTCTCCGAGCCTAGTGGGGAAACTCAGAACTTGGAAGCTAATAAAATATTGACTTGGTTGTTTAACGTCACACTTGAGACCCAACTATTTGTATACAAGCCATTCACAAGTCCATCCATCCATTTACAAAGCGTGCCAGAAAAGATCAATTCTAAATCTAAACTCCAAACGACGAGTTTTGCCTTACAATGCGGACCAGACTATCAACCAGCACATCTAAAAAGACAGCTAATATAATATGCATGTTTTAAGTTTGTGGAGTACCTGGTGAAAACCCAGGGATGGGAGAACAGGGAGGCCTGAGACAAGATTCAAACTCGACCCTCAGAGCTACAGTAAAGGCAGTCGTGCAAACCACTCATCCGTTGTGCTGCCGCCATCTAAAAGTCAATTTGGCACAAGACGTCCCCTTTTAACTTCTTGAGGCCTCGACAAGACTGCATGTGCGATGTGCTGAGCGACGCGCTCTAATCCAGGTATTTTGTTCCGCTCCAGTGTTCAAATTCATCGTGATAAAAAAGCCGAGACGACGACACGTTGCCTTCTACGGCTGTCTGGCCCGCAATGCTTTGCCCGCTGAGCTCAGAGCTCCACCAAGCCTGAAGGACTTTCGCCACACAAAAGCCATCTGGAGTGCGACTTAGCCACAAAATAACTCTTTCAATGTGCACTCTGCGTGGCTCAGACTCGCAGGGGAGCATCGGGGTCGCCGCCGCCGCCACCACCACCGACACATGCTGGAACTTTCTCCTCCATCGCAACCCCCTCAACCCCCACCCCTAATCCCGGCCTACATGACTGACTCCGCCTGAAAGCCCCACACGCCAAGAACTGCTAGCAAGACCACCTGCTCATCAAACTAAATTGCACTCAGCAAGGGCGATGGGGGAATGGAGAAAATGAAAACCAAGGTGTTGAGGAAAAAAATATCTGTGTGATCTTGGCAAACAAAAGAACAAATTGAGTTTCAACGCCGCAGCACCCGAGGGTCAAAATCGGCGTCGGATCCCACTCGGCGCTGTCTGGATGTGAGCATGTCGATAAAGCTTCCATCAGTCCCGGCAAGAGTCTACCCCGCAGCCTTTCATCTTGGCTTCTTTTGTATTCCGCCGCACTTGCGCGTCTGTTGTCTCGCTCCTCCGTCGAGCTACAATTGACTGTTATTATTCCAAGCAGCATTATGTTCGCGAACGCCACAGGTCCGAGCACTCTTCGGGAGTCGGCGGCTCAGCACAACTGCAGGCAATTTCCCACCCGAGATAAAAGCTCAGCGGAGAGGCCAGCCAGACAGCATCCTCCCTCCTCGTCCGCGGAGAGGTAGCGTGGACGCTGCTTTCATCTTGGGTCATTTTGGCTTTAGTCAGAACAAACACATTATTAGGGCCTCAGCACCATTCTTGGAATTGCGGTTTATAAGTAAACCGCAATTACGACAAAAGAATTGCCTTCATCAGGGGTCTAAAGATGCCTGAAAACTCACTTAAATTTGCAAGTGAAATTGTTCCTGCTCAAAATGTTTTAGGGCTCCCAAATACGATCTCCCGAAATACGTGAAAACGTTAATTGTACCTTCTGCCATCTAGTGGAAAAGGATATAATTGTTCTGCTTGTCACTACATTGATGGCTTAGATAGATGAACAAAAACAGATTATTTGTAGCAAATAAATCATTTCCATGCCAATTAAGTGTAATTGGATAATCCACACCCGATGATGTCTCACGGTGGCAAAGTGATTGGCAAGCATTGTCCGAGACAGATGGGTGACAATGAATTGGCAAGCGTTTTTGCCTATGCCATCTCATGTGGGCAGAGCATGGCGTCAAAGTTTGATGATCGTTTTGAGGATTTTCTATGAAAAAGGGGCTAGGGATGTGGGCTGTTCATCGCGACTCGCAGCTTGAATTATTATTTGATTGAAAGTGACGCGGTGGAACACACAGAAAGGCTTTAAGACGCGGCGGCGCAAGAGCACCGACGGGCACAGTTCATGATGGCCAGCCGGGGCCATTTCCCAAAAGTCAACCATGCGTGACGAGTTGTTTTAAAGACGGTGTGGTGAGCTGACGTGTGGCCAGGGCCGGCGAGCGACTGGAGCCTCGGCTTAGTGCCTCGATCCAGCACCCCCCCTCCCGAACCTCCCCACCCACCTCGCTCCGCTGGTCACACAGCATCAGCTCCCGTCCCGAGCCCGGACACTGATTTATGGGACAGGAGGATTACGGACAAGCCAGCCGTGAGGACCACCCAGATGGTGGCACAGGGCGAGAGCCCCCCAACCGGCACACACAAATCATACATGCTTGAAAATGAAGACCTTCACACGTCATAACAAATAATGTCATTCAATACATGTTGTAGCATGTGGTTTTTTTTTCAAAGCTGTCATTTTGACGTAGGAAATAGGCTAGTTCCAAATGTCCACAAAACTTTGTAGATGGGTGGCGTATAAGGCCCAGGACGAAACCATTACATTTTGGTAAGGCTCTGGCTAACGTGCAGACGGCAATTTTCTCTCAGTGGCACAGTCCATCCTTCCAAGAACCAGGAAGTAGCCAGCTAACTAACAAACAAGAGCCCATGATTGAAATAGTAGCGACAGTATATGTTGTCATCATAGCATTGGACTGTTCTGTAGATCTCAATGTAAGAATGAGACTTCAAGCAATCCACAACAATGGAGGAGACTAAGGGCGTGGCACACAAATTGAGACTGTGGAGCACAGAACTGTAGAGGCATAGCAACAGGCTAAGCTGACGCTAACATTCATGCTAGTAATTGCTTGTCATGTGTTCTCAAAATGGGCAGTACTGTGAATGTTGGAATCTACATCAATGTCAGACCGATACACCTTAGCAAACAACAACGGAGAAGACTCAGGGATTCTGCTCAGTACCGATTTTTTTTTTAAGGGTGTGTCAGGAGAAAGAGCGTCCCGTGTGGTCACAGATGGGCTGCAGACACTAAGAACCAAGTCTGGATTTCATCATCACTGATTCAACACAATCGCAATGTTTAGTGTTCCACTTGCAGGCCCCGACTGGCCCGACTTGCATTTAGCACGCTTAATAGTTTTCTTATTTTCATCCAGCAAGAGTGAAAAGAGGAAAGAGGGAATGAAAGCACACATTTGTCACTTGCCGGCTCACAGCAAAACCCAATGCACCAGTCGGATGAGCGCAACAATAAGAGTCGGTGACAAATCGGACGGACATGGTGCATTCCTTGCGCATACACTGGCCTCATAAAAGGGAGACAAGTCGGCAAACACTCACCTGCCCTGAGCTAACAACACGAGTGGAGGCCCAAAAGCGCAAACAACACATGCGCACACTTGCCTGTCGATATGTGGAGACAATGTTGGGAATAAAAACTAACACAGGTTCTTGGGGACTTTCGACAGGAAGCTTACAGACAGCATGTGCAAATATAACTCACTTTATAGAGAAACCCCATCTATAATGTATATAATATAATGTCGGCCACCGGTCAAGCGCACGAGTTACGATTTTGACAGCATTCAGACAAAACCCTCGAAGTTCGTTTTCGCCAAGAAATGGCCCCGTTCAAACCAAAACTGTCGTGACTTTTTGGGCATGAGTTCTTGGGACTTTTTCGTGGTTGTTCCTACTTACAAAAATACAAAATCTTCTTCAAGCTTATCTAAGTCTCCTCGACGTGATTTAAGAAATTCTAACTCGTAACATAGAGGTGGATTGCTGTGATCAGAATGGCAAAAGCGTCATTCTGGACACTCACTGTCCACGGCCATTTGTGTCGAAAGCAAAGGTGACCGCCGCGTTGACAGTGCCACGCATTGAATTATGTTAAAAAGGCAACCCGCGTCGGCTATTTCCCACTTTGGTGACTTCTGTCTGAAAGGGATGGGGCCAAAGTTACGGGTCTGATGTGCCGATTTACCGAGCACGCGGTGCCCTAATAACATGAAACGCATTCATGTCAAGCCCGATGATTTGTGTGGGAGAATCATCGATGAGCACATCGCACAAGAAAGCCCCCGAGGCCTCGAGGACCCCGGACGCGTCCTGGTCATGTGACTCCCCCCCATCTGCCCTTTGATTGGCCGCTCAGAGGTGCAGGGCACGGATAAAGAGGAGGGGCTGCCGACACACGAGAGAAAACAAATTCCTGTCCCATCGCCATGGAGATGAGTCAACAGCATGTCGGAAGGGGTGGGTGCGAGGGAGCAGAAGGGGCACAGGCTGACCCGCCGTAGTTAACAATTCATCCCTGTATCCGGCTCCCAAATGATTGGGCAAACACCGAGTTGCGTCGAGTCAATAGGGCCGGCAGAAGGGGCCGAGAAGGGGGCATCGCCCCGGGGCGACACGCTGACAGGCGCACACTGGACGGGGGGGGGGGGGTGGGGGGGGTGGGCGATGCGGGAGGGGGGGGGGGGGGGGGGTGCGATGCGGGAGGGTGGCCAAGCCCACTGAGCGCTGCAACATACAGTCCACCAGCAGAGTTTACTAAAGAGGTTTGTTTTTGTTTGCTTAAATCGAAGCTATCGCTCGTCAGAATGCCGACTGTATCGGTGTGAAACCTCGGGCGTCATTGGCAAAAGTCCACACGTGTTGTCGAAAAGCTCTGATTTAAAAAACAAACAAAACCCCCCCCCAAAAAAAACACCCAGTTAGGAACTAATAAAGATGTGACGCCTCGTGATGACAGCCAACCTTTTCAACACAGCTTTTATGGGAGGGCAACGTTATAAATGCACCGAACAGTCGCTTCTGAGACGTACTCACCAACGCATCTGTGGGAGCCATTGAGGGTTGACGGCTCCTTCCCGGAATTTGGATTCCCGCCCTGTGGAAGGAAGAGAGACATTGCATCACACGCTGACTCGAAAGGGTATCAGGTTAAACAGCGGTCTTTGCGAGCCCCCTCGGCCTGGCTCCCCCTACAGGTGTGAAGTGTAGCTTATTTACGATAAATCATCCTAATTGGATACGACACAAAGACACCTTCCGGCTATGTGCAAAGAAATGCGCAACAGAGGACTATAAGAAAAAAAACAATAAAAAAAAACAAACATATTCAATACAGTACAGGAACAAACATTTAAAAGTAATGCTACGGTATGAGAGTTAAATCGTAATCTTACTACCAAAAAAGTTATTAAAACATGTCTTATTGAGAGAAAAAAGACGTTACGAGAATTTTTAATAAATCCAATGAGTTGTTGAATTACAAGAAAAATGTTAATTGTGATAAATTATAAGAATAAAATTAGAAAAGTATGAGAGTACCCGTAATAATAAAGTTGTCATGTTACTACAAAAATGCCAAAGAGAGTTTGAAGAGAGTGAAATTGCGATAAAAAAGATCGTAATAATACATGAATAAATCCACATTGTTGCTTGGAGTCTTCCTTTTTGGTCAGAGAGTGTCGAAGCATGTCAAGTGAGTGCCCGAACGGAAAATTTGGTTCAACCCACAGGAGCGGCTTCCAAAATGGTGACCACTTTACAGCCGAGCGCAGCAGCGCCTGGCGAGAACGGGGTCAGAGACAGAAATAACAGACAAGCCAAGGGTGGATTCCATCAATGTCACATCATATAGGACCAGCGCCGGGCTTCAATAAAACACGATTGGGTTTGACTCCGACAAAAGGGGCAAGGCTTTTGGAGAGGTCAACTTTTTAGATGATGCACAGGCACAACTCAGTTATTCTCCGGCAAAGAAACGGCAACCAGACTCCCGTTATCCACTTGGCCATCGGACCTTCTCGGGCTCCAATTTTTGAGGGGAGGGCGCGCTGGCGAGGCGCTACTGGTTCTCTGGTGCTACTCGCGTCAGAGCGCCGCACGGTCATAAACACTTCCTTTAGGAATCTCCCAGAGTTACACCCGGCGCATCTCGCCTGAGCCAAAAGCGGCACCACTTAGCATGCGGTGGAAAATAAAGCAAGGGTAAAAACCGAAGATTATAAAAAACAGATGCTCGAAGTCACTTCTCGAAAAGGTGTGTCAGGCAGGGAGTTTTTGGTGCGAACCCTCCAGTCAAAATAACTCCTGAAATATCTCAGGAAACTGTAATTTAATGTGAGCTATAAATGCCCATGATGCAGTTTCAGTCTATATAAATTCAAAAAGTGCTGGTGACCTTTAACATCAAATCATTAAAAAGAAAAAGATTTCCATAAACTTTGAGGTGGAATTTGATGAGTTCATTTACAAGCTTCATTAAATCAAACATTAGCCTTGTCAAGTTCTTTTCCAACATCTTGTGGCATCTATAGGCAATTACAAACCTTTTTGTGTCGGTGTCAAGTCCTGGCAGATTTGAGTTATTCGCGGCAGGGCTCGGTCTCGATACCGCACGAACTGAGCGGGTTGACTATATGGTACTTTCTTTCTGGTATTCTTATTATTATGTACGGTCCTTATAGAATTATAAACAATGTGCCTGTAGAGTGAAAAGCAACTTGGCACACCACAGAAGTGCTGTTAACAACCCCGCTAAATTTGAATGATTAATGAATGATTAAAAATATTGCAAAGTATATAATATGAGACTGCAAAACCGTAAAAAAAAAAAAATCAATCAGTTCTCTCCATTCACTGACTGGCGTCTGCCAATGAAATACCTCGACTACAACCTGGACAAATGGATGCTACTTCAGCTAGCATCTTTCTTATGCCAACACATCCCTACATGTTTGAGCCGCGACGTTGCGGGCCTTTTCCATGTCGCCACAATGAGGCGCTCGCTTGGCTTCGCTCTTCCGCCTCCTCTCCGTGATGTGTGCGCACTCATAGCCAACGACGAGGCGCTCTAAAGTGGCCCCGCTTGCCCGAAGCCCTGGTCCACACACTGGCTGTCCCGTCAGACGCTCAAGTTCTTATATAATGGGGGAGGAGCAACTCATGCTGCATTCCAAAGTGCATCTCGCGGCGCCATTTAAGCTTCCCCCCCCCAAAAAATTTTTTAAAAATAATCTGGAAACATCTTTTCCATGCTTCTTGCAATCATTTTCATTTTTTATTTGTGTGTTTGACTGTTTATTACGGTCAATAAACAACGGAAAGTGCATCACAACACAAAACAACAAAAGCAATAACTGGACAAACTCTTAAGTTGGGGCACGTGGATTTCTGAAATTAATCACTCTGAATTGAATATGAAACATAGCAGAGTCGCTACTGGCGTTTTGCTGTCATGAGGATGTGGGTGGCGGGCTCGGGAGGAAGCCCCGAGGCCAGCCTGAGTCGCAAGCGAAGCGGAAGTGGCATGTCAGCCGCAAAGCATGCGCGTATATGAAAACACAAGCGTAAACACGGGCGATGTCAGGGATTACACGATCTTATACTGCCGCAGGAAACGCCACGCAGGTGTGGCCATCATGGCGGACGCATTCCCCTCTAGTCTCCGATTTGAGTTTTTTTTTTTTTTTTTTTTTTTGGACTGACAGCTCATCATCTCACCTCTCCTCCCCCCTGGCTGGATGAACCTCGTGTAAACATCTGCAGGCTTTACTCACTTGTGTGTGTGTGTGTGTGTCATTCTCAGCTCACACACAGGAATTATAATGCTGTAATGTCATGGCCAAAAAGCCTCGCAGCGCAATACCACACATTCAGTCATTGAATATTTCGATTCATATTAGTGGGAGAACTCAAAAAGGTGGCTGTGTACAAGACAAGGGAGAATTCGTGCAATGTCGGTGCCAATTTGGATACAGGTGCGTAGGCAGGGGTGTAGCATGCGGGTGGTGGTCGACGTTGGTGGTCCCCCAACATTTTGAGGGACATAGAATTTCAGAAGAAGAAAAAAATAAAAAAGAGTAGCTTCCGAAATTGGAGAATGATAAATTGGAGACAGACAACATTGACCATACTCACGGGCATGTATTCTTTATCCTCTGCGAAAAATGAGTAATATTATTGCAGCTTACTGGGGAGTTGTGACCGTCCCCATGTATATCCATGTGTCTGTATTATACTGCCCCTAGGTGGCAAAGGTGAGCACACCAGAAGGAGAAGCACATTTATTGAATTGAAGCAAAAATTTGGCAAAAACTGTTTGATTCTATACATTATATTTCATTACGTCATTACACTATGTTTTTATAAAGTACAATATAATAGCGCGCGACACTGAAAAACAACCTAAACTACGAACAACTAACAAAACTTCCTTGGGAGAAGCAACAAAAGCTGCAGTGCTGGATGTATCCATACATCTTGTTTTGTTGCTATGAATAATATAAATGTGCAAACCGTGTGAAAATAAACATTTCAGCCATTTGTTTTGCACTGTATAGTCTGAGTAGGTATGTGTGTGTGTGTGTGTGTGTGTGTGTGACATTAGGCGGAAGGTCAGGCATTAGAAGACTTTATTTGCTCTCTCGCATGCGCTCTCCGGGAGCAGCCCCGTTTCGAGAGTTTGAACAGTGACGTGCCAAAGCCGTAAAAACAGGACGTGCAGCGGCGCTCTGTTTGCTTAAGAACATCCAAAGAATGGGCCGCCGTTCCAAAACAAATCCCTGGGCCCGCATTCCTGCCCGTCCGTCAAACGCTTACCTGTTGAACGGGATGTGTCAGCGAGCGGAAAAGGGTAGTTAGCGACCAACGTGATTGCCGTCACAGGCGGGATGACTTGGAAGTTTGCTTCCGAGCGCGTCTGCCACCATCGGCGAGGTGTGCTAACTTTGTTTTTCTCCTTTTAAAAATATACAGTATATAGAATACAGTGGTACCTTGAGTGCCCCAACTTCGTTTTTCAAGATACGAGCCGTGTTTGTTTCCTTTGTATCGTGAGCTCCACGAGCGTGCCGTGTGCGGTTTCGCAAATATCGACACAAAAAAAAAAAAAAAAAAAAAAAGTGTCCCGCTTCAAGCCGTTTATTGCCACTCGCAGATGAAATTCACTATAAAATGAAACAAAGACAACTACATATTGTGTATTTAACCAAAACCACATAAATAAACCACTTAATGCTAACAAATAAAGCAAAATGCCATTGATGGGCTAATGAAACTAGCATCAATGTCATGGTAGTTCTAAAAATTTGTAAATAAATATTTGTCTTTTCATCCAGTCAATTCTATGTGTATTGCAGGTATGTATATATAATACCCGACCCCCCCCCCCCACACCCCACCCAGAAGGAGCAGCACAGTATTCAGTAAATTAAAGCATTATTATTCTTAACATTATATTTATTTACGCTCATAATATTCCGTCCTTTTCTTCTGGTGAGATTGTGTTTTCTTGCTGGTTTTTTTTCTCATAAAACCATGACTTCATTCTGCTGACTTATTTTTTTGTAATCAATGTGGCTCATTGATATCTGAAAACAAACATTCCAGGGATTTTCATATTTAGTGAACACAAGTATGAAGGCAAATTCCCCCTAATCAAGGGCCTTGTTTATTTTCAATCCGACAGTTTAACATCTCCTTCATTGGTGCCGTCTTATCCTGCATCTGCCGCGTAAACCTTTTTAATTATGTTTTCCACAAGCACTTGTTCTTACGTAACGCCGACAAACAAACCGACGGATTGGACAGTAAAGTCCAAGGGGTGGAAATCCATCAAGTGAGGGGAAGAAAAAAACAAAACAAAACAAAAAACGGAAAAAGAGAGAAACGGAGCGAGAGAAGCAGGGCGAGAATCCCGCCCTCTGCCCTGTATCAGAGCAGCCCTTGGGAGAAGGGGATGTGATTTGTATGTGTGTTTTTCAAGAGGGGTGCTCATAAACAGCCATGAAAGGGGCCCCTCTATTCAGCCCACCAGCCGAGATGCGCTTCACTGGGCCCGCCTTTTGTTTTGGCCTTAAACATAAAAAAAAAGGGGGTGGGTAGATTATCTTGATGTGTCCAAGGCCCTGTGATGCCATTCGATTGGGTGCAAAAAAAAAAAAGGTTCAGTGGCGCTTGAAGTGATTTAAAAGATGGCGGGGGGAGTGCTGGCCGCAAATCCTGTTCGGGAGCAACCCCGGGCAGGAGAATAGGGAGGCAAAGTGCCAGGGGAGCCATCATTCTATAGTATGCAAAGTTGCTCTCAACTTCATGAGTGCCGTGGATGTTAAAACAAAAGGTGGCGAGCATTCCTTTGTCACGTGACGAGGGTCAATGCGCCGCCGTAGCGCGTGGGGTCAGGAAGTGCAGCCGACTTCCCACGCTGCCTCGCATCGTGCCACCGCGACGGAAGAAGAATGCGCTTGCCCGTTGGCAGGTGTTCCGCATTTACATGAAAAAGGGTCGGTGCCCGATGAGCAAGTGGGAAAAATAAACGCAACTTCCTCGTCAGCATGACGAAGTGTTATTTACCGATGACCGTGACGCATGAACGAGGGAAGCATAGACGCCTTATCACAGGAAATCATCAGGTACGGTGGATAGAAAAAAAATCGACACAACCATGTTCCTATGCCAAGGTAAATCATTTTCAAAAAGAAAATCAGTAATGCGACCGTTGAACAATGAGGTGCCCCGTGACAACAAAAATGCCAGGGAAAGCCTACTAGAACAGGTCAACTTTATTTGCGCTTAATCGGAGGCACTTCAACTGGTGGCAGGTGTGTGCCGACTCCCATTTAAAGAGTTGGAAAGTGACTAGTTAATTCTGACCACAGACTCATTCCCATTTAGAAGAGGATTTCCTTTAACTTCCCCTCTCGGAAAGAATTTTACAGGTTAAAGGTTGCATTAATGGTGGCAAAAAAAAAAAAAGGAAATTATCTATCTTGGTCTCTTTTATTTTCATCACAAAAACCTGGCCTTGGAACAAGGGTGTGTAGACTTTTTATATCCACTGTATGTATGTCAGTGATGTCACTGAAGTAACACCAAATCTCAATGTGGCAATTAGCATGAGAATTAATCGCAACAAAACATAACAAAACCGCTGATACTTAACAATAAATTGTGAGCACACACTTAGGCTGAAGCTGCTGCCGGCCGCAGCTCACACCCAGTCACTCACGCAGACTCACCAAGGTCACACGGCAGCCCGCTAGGCCCCGCCTCTTAAAGGCACTTGTATGTCCACAGGCACTACAATACGTACAGCATGTTCTATACATTTTATGTTTGCAATTTCTTTTGTGTTCAAATAGTGTTTAAAAACTTCCACATTTAGTGTGTTTTAAATTTTAAATGTGTTCAAAGAGTGTGGGAGGGCTAACACTATTATTTGTCTTTTTTCCTATTGTCTATCTATAGCGCAGATTTTGGATCTGGAGCTCATCTCCTCCGATAAACGAAGGTTCACGGTATGCCATTAAGATAACGAAGATGATTAAAGTCAAGCCGACACGGACTAACTCAAGTACTTTCTCAAGACAGCAAGCAAATATCAACTTTTTAAGAGTCTCAAAACTGCAAACCTCAACCTCTACTCGGAAGATGAGCTTTTGGGTGTTCTAAGAAAAGCGTCCTATTCCCAGCATGGGAATAAAGATGATCCCTGTAAACGAAGACATTGGCACATACTGTACCAGCGCGGTGCCCGACCATGCAGGGAAATCTAATAGGCATGAGAGAATGGGAGCGTCAACAAAAGGGACCGAGACAAACAAAACCACTTCGGGATGAGCGGGCGCCTCGCAAACAGGCCGAGTCTTGTTCCGCTAAATTGCGCTCTTCTACTCGCTTTTTCCAGTTATATCATGTCCCCGTCAGCCATCGGGAAAACATTCAAAGTATGGCTGTAGCTCGGACAATGTCACGTAAGCTGAAAACGGATGGGATTTCGCCACACTCACCAAATAGCTTGAATGCTACACTCATTAGAATTGTTTGGTGCTTCAAAGTAAGTACTCGCTCGCACTAAGTACCGAATGACTACTTCATCACCTTCTCAACCTTCTCGCGGTTGTTTGGCACCGTTTGAAGGAGGAAGATCAAACTACAAGTGATGCGAGACGAGAAAGTTATTTGATAAGAAGCCGCATTTGCAGCGAAGTCGTGCGTATGATGTCAGCTGAAGTCTTTCAGAGCTTGCCTGAAATGGTTCCTGTGGACTTTTCTTGATAAGCTCAAACTCAATGCAGGGAAAGTACTGTTACTGTCTGCATCTTTCGTTCCCTAAAGGTGTTGTACTTCCTTAAAATAACATTTGATTAAAAATGCATCTGTTTGATTGGAATGAATACATTTGAGATAAATGTACACATTTATTTGAGATTTTGACCTCGCCAAAGCGGGAGACAGCAACACAGCTTGTTGCAGGTTGACACATTCAGATAATTAGATGCGGGGTGACATCAGAATCTGGGATAGCGACAACTGTGCTTTCAATTGAATCTTGGGTGTGAAATTTCCCACTCCGGTTGTCGGAAGCTGGCAAATTGACAGGGTGGCGTCAACCACACCATCCCGCGTTGATAACTTGCAAACAGTAGATGGCCAGCGGGGTTTTTTGACCATCGGCTAGGTAGTTGCAAAATGGTTCAAGCCATATTGCAAATTACATTTATTAGCAAAATGTAACAGTTTCAGTTGAAATTGTTTTGTCGGTTGACTGCAAACGACTTTAAAACTCAATACCGTTTAATTACGGTTGTGCTTGCGTTGGCCGCAACAGGGCAAGGACTCACCTTGCGCCAACGGCAATGCAAAGCATGACATTCGTCCCTCGTCATCCCGCAGGTGACCCTCCTTGCACAAGCATCGCAGGGCACTCTCTGTCGAACCGGTTGGTGGCGAAATCACTGTGATGCCCGTTGCCGCGGAGACGCTCAGGTGTCGCTCGTGAGCCGGCCCTTGCATCAGAACGCCGAGGCGCTCGCTAATCCTTCTCCATACCGCGGTGTGTCAATAATCAGGAATGCACGGTGCCTAAACTAAACCATTGTTCCCGTGCCAACATCACAAATATAAGCACAGACACTGCCCTGTGGGCACCGCTGGAAAAGAACAGACATGCAAGATAACAACAAGGCTCGAGTCCATGGCTTTGATATGTCTCCAGACAGCTTAAAACTGGTCTAAATCATAAAGCTCACCGCTACAGGTGGGGACGTGTCGAGCGGCGTTGTTGAGAATGAACAAAAAGCAGTTTAGCGGCTTCTTATTACAGTAGGACCCGATATGAAAGAGAAGACCAGCTGCCGTCAGCAGCTGACCGCGGCAGGGAAAATCCTCTGCATTACGTTCAGAGTGAAATTCGGAGCACACGATCTCATCGGGAATGATTGTGTTCACATGCGCTTGATTACGGTCGGAAGAAATTGATTTTGCTCCATCAGGGTGTGCAAAATGTGCGAGGCGCACCGGCGAGTAAATGAAGGATCATCTCCTGTTGGCGTTTCTGCCACTTGGGGAGGGGATGCGTACGAAATTGTGATCATCGTTATTGTGGAGCTGAATTATTCAGACTTTCCTGTTTTGACGACTCATCAAATGTCAACGCCACGCTCCGCCTACAAGCAGTGATGAAAAAAAAAGGACATTTTCCACAATTTGGCATGTCCCAAAAGTTTGTTTTTGAAGGACCCCTGGAAAAAGGCCAGATTGACCCTACAATGGCCGCTTCAAACCAAAATGGCAGACGACCTTCGTCTTTTTCAGGCGAGGCTTTTTTAAGACATGCCCACCAAATTTCATGTTGCTAAGAGAAACTGGTTTAGGGGATTGAATATTCCAAAAATTCCAGTGGGTGAAACTGAGAAAGTTTCGTATTAAATACAAATGTGGTCTTTTAGCGTCGTACTTGTTCCAGGGAAGGGATGCGCATTGACAACATTTTCTTGATTGATTTTCGGGAAACTTAACAAGTCAATTAGTTCTTTTTTTTTTTTCCTTTTTGAAAGGGTTGCAGGTCGTCTCTCTGAAGGCTCGGAACGTTTGTTTCAATGTCAATCTTACATCAGCTCCTTTGCCAAGCAGAATGATGATGATGATGATTATTATTATTATTTTCTTTTTGTTTCGAGAAATATCCCAATGCCCCAACACTGAATAATTGTTAATGGTTGCGCTCTTTCCGATCCCCGAACTTATAATATTGAATGGCTGATTTAAGGATAAGGTGAGGACAAACTAAGGCCTTCATAATTTTGTGGATGCATCTTAAATATATATATATATTTTGTTACAGTCACAGTGTTTTTTTTAATTGTTTTTCTTTTAAAATAATCCTAGAGCGACACCAACTCAGAGAGTATTTTTTAACATACTTGGTGAATAAAGATGATTCTGATTATGTTTTCATAAATGATACTTCACTGTGTTAACCACGATTGCTGTTTCCCATAAAACTTTGTGGTTCTCATCCAAAGAACTCATTCCAATTTGGGGAAAATAATGAGGATTTTTCTTTCCACCACATTTGTCAACCTTGTTAAAAATGACTTTTTTTCCAAATCATTTTTTTTTTCTTTTTTGCAATGTTAATTACACAATTATGGGTGTCCCATGCAAACCTTGTTAGTCCACTTTAAAGACTATGTCTGTAGCAAATAACCAATTCAATTACAACAACATGTTTTCAACAAGTATCGCCAGTGGCCACCAGTGTTGCAGTTCAAAACATGCAAGTCCAATTCAGACCACACCGCACTCTTGGGCAAGTTTTAATAAACCAAATGTCAAAAAACGTGGACAATAAACTTATTTTTTAGATAGGATCGTTGCCAGTAAACGGGTGGCTAAATTAGACATTTTGCAATGAATGACGTTGATTTCAACATAAAATATAAAACAAATGCAACGCTTTGAGGGAACGTGTCGTTTTACCTTGCTACATGTCCTCACAAGCTGAGAGGAACATAAACAGCTCGTCACTGGAGTTAATTATTAAATGTATATGTAGAGAAATTTGCTCGAACATCACATACATGGCCGTGAAGACATGGATCTCTGCTGCTGAAGCAGGCTAACAAGTCGTTTTTGTGTCTTTTTATAAAGCAATTCGCTGTGAAATGCTTTTTTTTTTTTTTTTTTTTTTTTTTTTTTTTTAATCACTCCTGAAAAAGTATTTGGATTGCAAATTTTTTTGCGTGCATAAACATTTCATAAACTGAAACATCCATATGTGGTGCAAATCATTCTGAGGCGCTAATATGACAAATCACAATTGTCACATCATGGCCTCCCAACGAGCACGTTGTCCTCCCTCGTTCAACGACCAACCTGAACTTGACCCGCCAGTCACCTCGGTTGCACGACGATGACCCGAGCTGAACAATTGCCGATCACTTCGCAAGTACTCACTCGTCCTGCTTTCGTGGGTGTCATTTTAATTGACATTGTTGGCCACGTTTAAAGGCGTACACATGTTTGTGTATGCGTGTGTGTGTCTCACCGTGAGCCAAACTAACACATAAACACACTCATGTCTTCACCTGCCGCAACCTATCATTAGCGCTGTCATGAAGCCACCTCCGCAAGAGGCTTCACAAGCCCAAACAACTGCAGGTGTACACACCTGGAGGCCCAATCACAGCCTTTTAACACACACACAAACACACACAAAATGCTCCTCCCATTCTCTGCAAGCTTTCTCCCCGACCGCAGAACTTTTTTAGATACTTTCCTTTGTTCCGGCTGAATGAGGTCGCGGCCTAATCGCAAAGAGGGCAAACCGATTCTGAGGCGTTGGGCAATCCGACACAGGCTACACAACAACATTAAGCCTGCGGTGGCTTCTTCTCGACTTCATAGGCAAACAAGCTGAGTCGCGCGGCACGGCCTTCTCCAAAGCTGCCACGGTGACAAATTGCACAAGCAAGTGAAGATCCCGTCCTGCTGCTAGAAGGCTTGCCCAGCGCAAACAAGCACCTGAGGTCCAAGTTAATCAGGGGAACATTGGAAGACCTCTCCAACGTGCTGCTGCAACAGAAGCCTTTGAAAAACAAAGACAGGAATCACGGCCCTGTTTGCGCTCTTTTGTCAGCTTACAAAACCTACGCTTGCTTGTCATCGCGTTCTATTCAGAGACGGCTTAGTTTGTTGCACTTCGCTGTGTTTGCTGTGCAAAACCGGTAGGGCTGGGAAAAATTAAATACAAATTCAAAAAAAGAGGCTCGAATAACTTGGCAAAGTCGACTTCAAAAACGCAAGATTTGCGCTTCGAAGCTCTGCCGGGGCCCAAACAAATTCTGCTGGAAACCATGTTTTACTTGGACAATTGTTGCATGCCGGCGTAGTGTTGGGCCGATGATAAACTTTGCCCAAAAATGACAAAAGTGATTTCTAAGACATTGTTAGATGTGTAACGTACACATAACATGATAAGTATGAGCGAGCTGAATGGTAGTTAGCGTTTTTTGACCTAAAATGTTCATCGCTAGTGCGCTAATGATAACCGCGATTGCTAACTGTTTACCATTTTGTCCTCTCAAATTTTGTACACCAAATTTATGCCATACACTCAATACCAACATATCCAGTTTAAGGCTTGAAGACCATCCCTCATAAAAGAGAATCAAATGCATGTTAAATTATACATTTTTAAATTAATTTTTAGTAACAGTGTGTGTGTGGGGGGGGGATTATTAGTCGATTAGTCAATCACTGATCAATACGAGAATTGATTCTAGAAAGACTCAATAGTGACAGCCCCTAAAAACCAGAATCACATTCAGTCTTCCGTTATGTTCTCGATTCCTTTACTCCATTTGAAAGGTGGCAGATTCTAGCATGTTTTTGACATGGGGGAAAAAAAAAAAAAAAAAGAAAAGAAAATGAGTA
The DNA here is from genome assembly GCF_024500385.1 of Phyllopteryx taeniolatus. NCBI lineage: Eukaryota > Metazoa > Chordata > Actinopteri > Syngnathiformes > Syngnathidae > Phyllopteryx > Phyllopteryx taeniolatus. The sequence goes on from NC_084517.1 coordinate 20,551,478, forward strand.
AGATGCACTCAGAGCAAAACCGCCATGAAAGCACATAATAACCACGCCACAGTCGAGCGTCAAACCCCAGGCGTACTCTGGCTCCTGATCAGCAAACAAATCATACGACTTAATAACAGAGAGCCATGCGAGTGACATGGTTGAGGCAACGACTGCTGAAGAAGATTCTTTTACACCAATAAGATTCCCCGCCCCCTCCCCCCCGAAATGCTTTAGGAAGTCAGCTGAGGAAGTGCAAAAAATGACATACCCCCCCCCATCCAACAAAATCCTCAAGTTTACACAGACAGCGCTGCATTGAGATATAATTTGATTTGAATTCATCCCGTAACCACACTTGTATCTCAAAGTCATCTTTCCATTCCATTGAAATGAATGGAAATGCCGTTCATTTGTTACGGCCTCCCAAAAAAACAGCGACAAAAAAAGTTTTTTTTTTTTTTTTTTTTTTTTTTTTAAATAAGGACAATGGCACTCTGTAACATCAATCAAGCCATGCATTTTCCAACGATGAAATCGACCAATACGCAAACATCAGCTCCACCCGACCACTAAGATACCATAAGAGAATGGCTCGTTTCCCAAAGGAAGGGTCCTGGAAAATGATAGAAAAATAATACCCTGCCCTGAATTATACCAAACTAATTTAGTAAAGAGGTGGTTTTTCATCTCATACAGTATATACTGTACTCTTTGTATACATTACTCATGACTCATAGAGTCCACGACATGCAACAATAGGTTAAACCATGAGAATTGTCCCAAATGCTTAATGTCTAAACGATGATTTAGCTTCTTGCGAAAGCGATTTCGAATGAGCTCATCAAACGGCAGCACACGCTTGCCGAGGATGTCTGCGCAACGGAACGTTTACATCCAACAATATACAGGTCCGCAGTCCGCGCACAAACCGCCGGTGGCACGCTGAACTCAATCTCAGTCTGCGAGGCCGCACGGTGGCGGTCCAGGTACGAATGCGGAGCGGCGTGTCATTGTCAGTTAGCGTGGTCTTAAAACAGCACCGATTCACTGAAAAACTCAGCTTGTTGCATTTTTTTATTTTATTTTTTTTGCTATTTCTGAGACGAAAGCAATGGCTAATGGGAAACTAGAAACTGGTGTGGAAGAAGTATTGTACAGCGCGACATCTTGACAGTTTGTACAGTGGGTACAGAAAGTAGTCAGACCCCCTTAAAATGTTCACTCTTTGTTATATTGCAGCCATTTGCTAAAATCATTGGCGTTCACTAACACACCACCACCATGCTTCACTGTTGGGACTGTATTGGACAGGTGATGAGCAGTGCCTGGTTTTCTCCACACATGCCACTGAGAATTAAGGCCAAGAAGTTCTATCTTGGTCTCATCAGACCATAGAATCTTATTTCTCACCATCTTGGAGTCCTTCAGGTGTTTTTTTTTTTTTTTTTTTTAGCAAACTCCATGCGGGCTTTCATGTGTCTTGCACTGAGGAGAGGCTCCCGTCGGGCCACTCTACCATAAAGCCCCGACTGGTGGAGGGCTGCAGTGATGGTTGACTTTCTAGAACTTTCTCCCATCTCCCGACTGCATCTCTGGAGCTCAGCCACAGTGATCTTCGGGTCCTTCTTGACCTCTCTCACCAAGGCTCTTCTCCCCCGATTGCTCAGTTTGGCCGGACGGCCAGCTCTAGGAAGAGTTCTGGTCGTCCAAAACATCTTCCATTTCAGGCTTATGGAGGCCACTGCGCTCTTAGGAACCGTAAGTGCAGCAGAATCTTTTTTTTGTAATCTTGGCCATATCTGTGCCTTGCCACAATTCTGTCTCTGAGCTCTTCAGGCAGTTCCTTTGACCGCATGATTCTCATTTGCTCTGACATGCACTGTGAGCTCTAAGGTCTTACACAGACAGGGGTGTAGCCTTCCCAATCAAGTCCAATCAGTATAATCAAACACAGTTGGACTCCAATGAAGGTGTAGAAACATCTCATGGATGATCAGAAGAAATGGACAGCACCCGAGTTAAATATGAGTGTCACAGCAAAGGGTCTGAATACTTATGGCTGTGCGATATTTCAGTTTTTCTTTTTTAATAAATCTACAAAAATGTCAACAATTCTGTTTTTTTCTGTCAATATGGGGTGCTGTGTGTACGTTAATGAGGAAAAACTTTACTTTCACAAATGGCTGCAATATAACAAAGAGTGAAAAATTTAAGGGGGTCTGAATACTTTCCGTACCCGCTGTATGTCGGGGAGGAGCTAAGTTTAGCCTGGTATGTTAGCTGAAGTCGCGGAGAATCTTCGCCTCATGTTTTTGCGCTGTTGAGTGGCAATTTTAATCGTTTAATCGTTGTTGCTTCACAGTTACTATTTCGACGGGTTGCAAAGGCAACTTTCGCCTACTTTTGGGGCAAACTCAAATATCTGTAAGCCATTTATTTTTAAGAGTAATTAAAGATGGGTTTGAAATGGTATTGAAGTGTTTCAGGCTCATAAGTATATTTACGGTTTAAAGTATTAATATAGGCAGTTACAAATCTAATTTGTAGAGTGCGCATTAATTACTCGTTTTTCGCTAGTTGCCGCTTTTCGCACTAGCCGCCCGTTGATTAGCTGCCATACGCTTGTCACTCGTGGTTACCAGGTAGAATATGACAATAACTTTAAAATGTCATAACATTGTCCGTGGGTTTAATAAAGGTTTTATGATGACAACAGTTTGGACTCCGAAATATCATTATTCCCACTGGAAATTTTCGTTTTGAAAGTGGACCAAAAAGGACGTTGGACCAGCTCGACGGAACGGGCCACAGTGTACCACCGTACTTGATTCTTATCCAGGCTGGACCACTGCAGCGAAGACACATTTCTGTGCTCCGGTGCTGTTGGAGGCGTGATTACTGTGAGAAAAATGCAGGGTTGTCTGCACCGAGTGGAACTGGTGAAAGATTCCTCCTAGGGGTGCATATGTTAGTGTGTATTTGTGTGGGAGTGCAGATGTTCAAATGACGCAACGAAGCGCGTCCAGGTACAGTACACCATCTGCACTTCCTCTCGCCCCCTACAAAATGTATCCTTGCCATCTCAGCATAGAAAATTTGCGCTGAGTGGCGTGTCGGAATGAAAGAGGCCTTGTCTCAGGGACTAATCCTTGGACGATTAGTCAACGCGTCTCAGTTTAAAAGATGACAATGAAGCCACGCCCCCTCCCTTCGACGGCAGCCCACAGGTGTCCATGAAGTGTATAATCTTTTACGAAAAAAACAGTCGAATCCAAGAGGGGTCATATCATTTGGAAATTGACCACATTTTCCATTTAAAAAACGCTCTGCATAAGATGTGTTGTGATGTCTTCAGTTCGATGAACATCGATAGAATGAATTCTGCAAGTTTTGCTTTTTTTTTTTAACTATAACACCACAGAACAGTGCCAGTCATAGCTAAGAAAATAGCAATGACAATCATAGAACCAGAAAGGAAACATAATCCCGCGGTCCAAACACACAATGGCCCTAATAGTTCTGGCTTGAGGTTCCAGCGGGCTCAGGTTTCTGAAAGTTTGCTGCCTATAGTTGCACTACTTAATTAGTATGATTAACTACAATGCAATCTGTCATTTCTGCAGCTGTAGTTCTAACGAAAGTTGAAGCAAATTTTAGTTCTTGGTACTAATAGTGAATAAATGTAAAGGTTTCCAGCTATCTTCAGCAGTGCAGACCCCACCGCTGAATGAAGAAAGTACTACAGATTCAGTTTACACTGTGCTTGCATTGTTTGGGTCTGTCCAAAATTCATACATTTTAATGTCTACATGCCCTACTTCATTTGTAAAGCAAGAATTCCCAACTCTGCTAATTACTGCTGAATCGTGCAGGAGCTCAGTTCCGCCGTTGTCAGTGTGCATTTAGGCCATTTTCCTTAATCTGCCCCTTGTTAACCGGTGGCAGCTTGAGTGTGAGGAAACGTCCTTCGACCCTGGGGACGGACAACTGTACTTCCCCTGTCACATCCATCGTGAGCTAAGCCTTGAATGAAAGCGGGAGGGAACCGGACATCAGGGGGGAAATCGCTCACCACTTTCTCGAAGAGAGGTCTTGCACTAAGGGGGTATTCAAATAACAATGGCAAGATGGAGGCTTCCTGCGATCAAGTTAGGAAGACCACAACACTTGCCGATCAGACGGCCGGGCCGGCTGCTTTCGGGGGGCCCACGGGGTCAGAGCACACATGGTTTGAGTTGGGTTCCATGTAGGAAGCGGTAAAGAAAGGGTAGCAGGAACCCTCCAATTCTCACTTCCTGCTTCTGCTGGAAACGTGATCCGCGTGCCCACGGCCCGCCGCCGAACACTGCGCTCAGTGTTGATAGGGACGGCGCGTTCAACGCAGAGCGCCCCCGTCGTCGCCCGGGAGCCGCCTATCAGCACCCTGAGAGCCACGCTCACGTTTCCGAACCAGCCGGCAGCAGCAAATACAATCGCATTCAATCATGCTGTCAGTCAGGGAAGGCTGAATTTGCCCATTTTTCAAACAAGGTGACTGAGAAATTGAAAGTCCTCCAGATATCGCATGGGAATTCCGAGAAATGTAATTTTTTCTTGGAAGAGTTCAATATTTACAGCATGCAATAGCAGTTCCTGGATAACATGCAAATACACCAGAAAGTCGACCTTTTGGAGGAATTTCTTTGATCGCTTATGGGTGGAAATGATTTTTACGCAGAATAATGCTGTCCGGCGGCACGGTGGCCGACTGCTTAGAGGACCGGGGTTCAATCCCCGGCCCCGCCCGTGTGGAGTTTGCATGTTCTCCCCGTGCCTGCGTGGGTTTTCTCCAGGCACTCCGGTTTCCTCCCACATCCCAAAAACATGCGTGGTAGGTTGATTGACAACTCTAAATTGCCCGTAGGTGCGAATGTGAGTGCGAATGGTTGTTTCTTTGTGTGTGCCCTGCGATTGGCTGGCGACCAGTTCAGGGTGTACCTCGCCTCCTGCCCGATGATAGCTGGGATTGGTTTCAGCGCGCCCGCGACCCTAGTGAGGAGAAGCGGCTCAGAAAATGGATGGATGGATGGATGGATGGATGGATGGATGGATGGATAATGCTGTCCGTAGGATTGTGGCTACGACTCAACTTCCCATTGCTGACATCATTTTGAACTTCTTTGGACAGCAAACAAGTTGAATCAACAGTAGCTCGCAATTTTGGCTCAACTTCTTCAAGACATGATTTAATTCATTCCCCATAATCGACTTTTGAACGAGCCGTTAATTTCAAATTCAAGCTGTTTGAAGATGTGCAAAAACAAATAATAAAAATGGACCAACAAGGTGTCGTCCTTGAGAAAAAAAAACTTGCTGACTCAAGCGCGCCTCTGCTCCCATAAGCAGTCCACTCCATTTAGCCTCAACGACTCCAAGACATGATAATCGATTCCACATAATCAAGCAAATTTTAAACAATCTATTAATCGATAAATCGATTTATGCGTGAAACGATGCATGAAAAAAGGTGGAAAGGAGTGGCCAAACAAGTTTCCCTTCTTTAGAGATGAAACTTGTTCAGTCAAGAGTGCCTCTGCTGCAACAAGTAGTGCACTCCATTAAGCCTCAACAGTTTCAAGACATGATTAACCAAGTCCACATAATTGAGTAATTCCTCCATTAATCGGCAAACTAGCGCAAGAAAGAGTCGACTCCATTTCGCCTCATTTGTGATTCATCAACCATCCACTTAAGTGAATCACACATTTTTCTGACGCAAAGCAGCATTCAAATCAATGTTTGTCAGCATTCACACAATAACAATGGTGGTGACCTTTTTAAAAATGTATTTATTTCAGGTGTGCAGTCCTGAGCTGATGTTCAATTACACAGTGGAAACATGCGCCCCACTCCAGAGGATAATGGGCACAGACAGAGAGGAGAATATAGGTGACGCATGGGTGAGGCAGTAATTACAGGCTGTCGCAACCGTCTTAATTGCCTTTGCTGCCTGTAAGCCAAGTCCATGTCAGTTAAAGTGCTCCTGGTAGGAAGAACTCGGGCTGACCTCGCCGTCCCTCCCGAACAGCGGAAAGATGACTCACCTCGCAGCGCCACAGGTTACGCTCGGCCACCTTAACAGCGCTTAGAAAACCTGCCGGGCCCTTATGAACGCAGCCATGGCGCTCGTTTCAACGACTTGTTTCCAGTTGATTTGATCATCGCGATGGACCGAGCAGATTTCGTGGTCGCAAACCAAAAGCGGCGAGCCCTTTTGGTGTGAGTTTTCCAAAAATCCGAGCCCCATTGTTGACGCTCTGATGTGTCTGGCTCACGGCCGAATTCTTGCCCCAGCAGGCAGCACATTTTTACAGTGTTGTTGCAAGAGGACGAATGATTACAATATCAAAAAAAAACAAATACAGCACACCAAATGTCCGAGTTAGCGCTCAAACCCGCATTATGACATTATGAGTCGAATGCGGCAATGACTCAGCTAAGACATTCCCACAACGCATTTCCCATTTGAAATCATGAGAATTTGCAGAGATGGCATAGAAACATGACCCAAACATCCAAAACAAAACCTGACACATACGATTCGATCATATTGCGTTTCGAATGATACTGAAATCATTTGCGTCATGCTGACAGGTTTTTAGATTGCGTCACCGATCCCATGTGACCAAAATAATAAATCAGTATGAACAACAACTAAAACAACATCACGTCAGCTATGCAAAGTTGAGCTACATCCACGCGATGACCTCATTCCTAAGGGTCAGCATTATTCCGCTCAATGCAACACTGCCGTAGAGAAAGGAGCTCTGAACATTCTCCCATCCAATCAATCCATCCATTTTCTACGCGGCTTGCGCTCATACGGTACGCTGGAGACGGGGGTTTACCCTTAACTGGTCAGCACTAAACTCTTTCAATAAACACTCACATTTACACCTATGGACATCTTGGAGTGTTCGATTAACCCACGATAGTCGACAAACGAAATGTAGACACGCGCCCATCAATAGTTCAAACGCAAAAAGTTGAGTTTTTATTTGATTTGGTCAGGAACTGCTATATGTCTGGGCAGCATTATTCTGTGGGATATGAAAACATTCTGAGATATTCTCACAAAGTAGATTAATGAATTACTGAAACTCTGTAGTCGTAGTCAATTCTCATCATTGGTAATTGGTAGTCTGCAGGCGGCGGTAGTTGTCATAAACAGCAAATTTCCTTCCGCAAACTCTCTCGCGTCCAACAATTTCTGCACATGACATTTAAGCCACCACATGTTCTTGTACTTGTTGATTCAAAGGTGAAACATCTTCAACAACCATGAAGAAGTCCGCTTGCCTTCAATTCAGCTTTTGCGGCTCACTATGGGAAATGTGCTGTAGAGAGACGTCTAACGTGGTGCAGGCAAAAAAAAAAAAAAAAAAAAAAGGTCACCACTCCTACTACCCGCATACAACACGACCGACTGCTTGTGCATACAGAGTAGCTCCCACTGTGAGAACATTCCCACACAGCCTCACGCCCAACTGGTTTTAGTAGGCCGCGTTCTTCGACCAGAACCTCGCCCTCGTTCTTCTCGACTCCACTTTGTACTCTCCTTGTGTCTCGCAACAAGACGGAGCATGTTCACGCAAAAGCTCTTTGGGGGGCAGTGAAAGGGATTGGGAGATTACATTTATTTTGATTTCCTTTTCCTTTAATGTTGTAATCCCCCCCCCCCGCCGCCTTCCGCCCCCTCCACACCACCAACACCACCTCCTCCTCCTCCTCCTGCAGCACAGAACTAAGATTGATTCGAGAACATCTTGCCAATGAAAGTAAATAATTCAGCTCCAAAACTTCCAGTCACTCGTTGGATGTGCTCCTTAAAAAGTGTGTGAATGGAGAAGCAGACCAACAAAAGCCTCTGTTTAATTTTTTTAGCTTTTTTTATGTAAAGAAATCTTTCTGTTAGTTGGTTCAAGCCTGTTCGACCAATTTTCGACGTCATAAGCCAGGTCACTTGTGCCTAATCACAGTAAGCAGATCAGCGGCTGCACATGTTTGCGTGCGAGATTTTGCCATTTTTGCCTTGCTCCCGGCAAAGACCGGGAATGCTAAGCTCAGCGGTGACACTGTTACGAAACTTTCATCTCTCGCCAGAAATCATCGATTAGAACTTATTTGTGCGACAAAAACAGCCACGGATCATAAAGGGGAAGCAAGCTGGAACCGATCCCAGCTGAATTTGGGGCAAAATGAAAGGGTACACGCTGGACTGGTGACTAAAGGGCACATACGGTTCAACAAACAAGCACTCGCATTCACATTCTCAACGGAAATGGGAAACTTTATTCTTCAGTTGACCAAGCATGCCGTTAACAGGAGTCGCCGGGAAAAAAAACTGAGTACTTCGAGGAAACTGGAGTACCTGGAGACAACCAGAGTTCCTCTACCACCTGGGGGAGAACCAGAGTAACCGGAGGAAAGCACCAGGGAACAGGGAGTAAACCAGCGTGCCCGGGAAAGAAAGAGAACTTGGGAGAAGAAGTACCTGGAGTATCTGGAAAAAATGGAGAATCCAGAGTAAACTGGGATACTGAAGCCATTTCCCACCCGCCCCCCCCCCCAAAAAAATGGTACCGTGGCAATGCAAATCTAATCTGTTCTTTGCATTGTTTGACAAGTCCCCGAAAAAGAATAGTACGTGGTAGAAGTACCTAGAGTATCTGGAGAAAAATTGAGTATCAAGAGTAAACTGGAGCACTCAGAGAAAACCGGAGTACAGAGAGGAAACCGACACGAGCACGAGAGGAACCTACAAAGTGCACACAGAAATTCGGAGTCGAGATTCGAACTCGAAAAGTTCTTCTTTGCGGTAGACGGTCTTCAATTAACCTAGGATTCATGTTTTGGAATGCAGGAGTAAACTAGAGTACCCGGACAAAACCCAAGTAACCAGAGAACAACCAGAGTATCTCATAGGAAACCGGAGAACCCGAAGAAAACACACACATGCACGGCATTCGAATCCAGAACCTTCTTGCTGTGAGGCAGACACGCTAACCGCATGCTCAACCACGCTTCCCCGAGCCAAAGACATTTTTCCAGAAAAATGCTACTGCGGTAATGCAAATCTAATCTGTTCTTTCCATTGTTTGCCGGGTAGCCAGAATACACAGCGACGTGCAAATGAGGGAAAGGTTTCACACTCTTGCGTGGTCTGCAAACTCTTACGAGAGAAACAGTCGAAGGACTAAACTGGTATAATCTATGACATTTGAGCACACTCGCATTCACACATCCAGTAGTCCCAGCTGTGCCAATGACGTCTGTGAAACATCAAGCCAGCACAGGTTTTTCTAATTTGTTCTCCATTTATAGGTGTGGCGCTTTGTGTTGTGGATATAATTACATACATGTTAGCATCCTAGAATGCAACACGAAATGGAAGAGAAGACGAGGTAGATTTCCTGCGCAGACGTGCAGAGTTGTGTCGCTGGTAGAATGTTTTCTTTTGGGGCGGGGGGTAGTCTAAGATCGATATCTCATTAACATTTTTCTACCTGCTACTCAGGAAACAAAGGTGGCTCTGCCCATGAAGGGAAATTCCAAATGCGAATTCAGGGGCAGATGTGCTTTTTCTTTGGAACGTCGCATGCAAATTTAACACGAGTACGCAGGTAGCTATTGGCTGTCCTAGAAGTCAACACAACATTAACTGTCAAATGGAATGTGTTACTTTCTGCTTTCGCGTCGCTTTCCCGCCGAGTCTCCAAAATAGCAGAGAAATTGCGACTCAGTTTGGACATTTTAAGTCCGTTTATTTTAAGTGTATGTTGGCAACACTGCAAGCGTCCAGGCATTTTTCCTCTTCTGATGACCCGTTGCAACATATCAACACGCAAATTCATGCACGCTCCGGAAAAACACACACACACACACACACACTTCCTGTATGTGCACTGGCTCATTTGTCAGTTGTCGCTATCATCTTCGGCCTGACACCTGGCGCTCGGCAAACAATTATAAACTCATCAAGCGAGCGAATCCTGGTTGGAACTCCAATATGACCGACAGATGGCCATGATGTGAGCAGGTTGGAGATAAGAACTCCAGTCAAAAACATAAATGGCATTCGCTGCATGTTGGCGGTCCAACGCTAAGCGATGACAAAACTGTAAGAAATAAATTGTGGATCTAGTTTACAGGTTTGCATACTTAGACGGTCAGCTTTACAGATGCCATGTATGCTCTGCAGGTGTGGCTTACTTTTTTTTAATTTTATTTTATTTTTTTAACTGTCCTTGCTGACACATGGTGGTTGCAGTTATATTAAATAAATTACAAACACTTGGTGTCTATGTACTCAAGTGGACAAGACATGGTTAATTGGGGTACGACGTCTATGAGCGTGCAGGTCACAATTTGGGGAAATATGGTAATACTTCACTGACAAAGTTGCACAATTTCTGATACAGCTCTTGCATTCGATCTCATCACAGGCCCATTTCTCAATGCAATTTGGAACTGGGTCCAAAACCCGTAGAAAAATCACACTGCATCAACATTTGCAAAGCAGATGTCTACTTGAGGGAATACTGCTCAAATCTTTCCCGCCTGCACGATGAGGCATCAAAATTCAGGGCGCCAGAAAGCGGGAAAACGTGACCCGGCACGTCCGACGGCGAGCTTCCACACATCTCGCGGGCAAACGACAAGTGGAAAACGGTGGCGTTCAATCCCGTAGCGCAGATCCGATTGTTTACGAGAACTTAGGCCCTACCCGGCTTTTTTCTGCTCTGTTTAAATAATCAGCTACAAGTCAAACAAACAGCACGAGGAGGGATGTTTTTGCAAAGAGCTCGGCAAGAGGGGGTAATAAGTGTTTTAATGAAACGAAGACCTCTTCCCGCAAATATAAACACAGGACCTCGGCTTTATGTCTGGCGTTTTCCATCCTTATCTTTTAAATACGACGGGAGATTCTTCCGAAAATGAGCTTTTAGATATGCTGCGCTTGTTTGTAGTTCATGATCAGATAAGGACAGCGGCAGAATGAGTGCATCATAAAATTCAAAAAAATGTTACCAAAAATAAATGAATAAATCTGCCCTGTCTTGCACTGAAGCCGCCCATCACTGCTGCCTACACCCAGACATTCATACTCGCTGTGGCTGAGCACAAAAGTCAGCCGTGTGTACCGCTACACAAGCAGAAACTGCGTGGGACATTGTTGGAGCTCAACTATTGAAAATAACATTGAGCCATGACACCGAGCCAGACACTGTGTCTGTTTTGAAGCTGGCGGGAGTTCATCAGGCACATGTTGCTGGCGCGAGGCGGCACACATCTTGAGTCCACCTGAGGCCAGATAGACTTAGACAGGCTCAGAGGTAACCCAGATATAAACGAGCGCCCACCCCCAAACTCCAGCAGCGCCTCCAACACACTGGTCTGAACATAAACACGGCTTGGGTCTGGTTGAGGCTGGTTGAGACCCCGTTTATTTATGTCTGGGTCTAGGACACAATTAGAGCGAGCTAGATAGGCAGAGGACAGACAAAAGCCAATAGTGGTCATCCACTTTCATTCCAGTATGTTCTCATGGCGCAAAAGTGGACAACGTCCACTGACTGCACTGTTCTTATCTGCACTCCGGTCCAATGTGCAAACGATCAAGGAAAACATTTTTTTTTTTTTTTTTTTTTCCCCCCAACGGAAACAAGTCGGTCATTTGCAGATTTTATTGAAGTCGCGGTGACGTTCAAACGTGCCGCAAAACTAGCCCGACGCTGCCAGCGGCGGAAAGACTTGACCGGGGTTGTGAGAATTCAAAGAATTCCCAACGTTTGTTTACCGCTAAGAGAGAAAGAAAACAAGCCCGCTGAAGGTTTTATAAAAGTGCGACCTTTCATCGTTGGTGCGTTCTCCTCGGCTGTATCAGTTCAATCTCCATTGATTCATTTTTTTACAATAGCGCTTTTACAGCTTAATGGCCACAGGCTGCAGAAGGCCAGACATCGTAAGGTGTTTTTATGGCGTTTGTAGCTCCTTTGTGACGAGGCCAAATGCCGTTGCGTTACTGTACAACCATTGACGGAGATGAGGGCGGGAATTCGGTTTGCTTGCATAACTGTTGTAAGGAGGCGACGCGTTGCCCATATCGCAGCTATGTTAAACCCATGTTTCAAAATCAAGGTTCTGTTGCATTCGTTGGAAATCTTTTTCGAGTGAGGAGTCGTTGGAAGCGCTTGGCTTTCTTATTACGTGCATATTTCTTGACGATACTTTTTGCGGTATCACTGTAGAAACCGTATAACCTCGAGCACGGCAATAAAAACTGAGGAGGAGGTGATTAGCACGGTGGCCTGACACGACGTTCACGTAAACACGCACACAAAGTATAAACATCGCACAATTGCAATAGGCATGAGAGTGGCTCGAGCTAATTAAGACCACGCTGCCTTTTAATGCCTGTTTATATGTGGCTTCAAAATGGACGCTCATGCCCGCACGACTCCGAGGACGGGAAGAGCCCAGGGAAAGGAAAAAGGAAGCTGGGACTAAAAATACAGTAGGACGCAAGAATGAAAATTTAAACAGAATTTAAAAAAAAAAAAAAAAAAAAGAGTGGAAATGAAGTTTAGCCAAAGGATAATGTTTACATTATTTAATTAAATCCTTCCTCTCGATGATTAAAGAACACTGTAAGGTTTTGGGAGACACGTTTCAGCATGAATCATGCAGAATGCTAAATAAAAGTGAGCGCCGTTAATATCGCCACCGCGTCGGGCGTCAAGGACACGGAGACCCTGAGGGCGGATAAAGGAGCTGGCACTCGCCCACCCGTGTCGTTAAAGTCGATAAGCTGGCGGCTGGCGGCGGGGAAGTTTGCCGTCGGCCAGCAAGCACCTCGCTCATATTTTCCTTTTTCGCAGGCAAAAGTGGGCCGCCCAGAGCATTCTGGGTGGTCCGGACTACAGCGCAGCAGTCGATCTGACCAGTGAGGTTCAGGACCATTAGGGGTTAGCGTTAGCGTTAGCCCATCACCTGCATCAGAATTTTTGTGGAGCTTCAATTGTGTATTTCCCAAAACAGTGGCTGTCCCTCAAATAGCCTAAATTTAAAGTAGTTGAGTTCATTTGAAGTCAACGGCTAACCAAAACAGGAGCACTGCACGCAAACAGCTTCTCGGATGAATTTACTTGTGATTTTGTGAAACTCACGGTTTGGCACCTGCAAATTCACTTATTTGCAAAAAAATTTTTTTTGTTTGCTTTTTCAGTTTTAGTTTTTTTGAGGAGGGCGGCCACCCCCCGCCCTCCTCAAAAAAAAAAAGGGGGGGGGGGGGGACCAACCCGGCTGACAGAAATTCACAGATGTTCTGGTAATTGGAAACCTTTCAAACTACTGCTACTTCACTACACACAGAGCAGCAACACATACAAATGCAACAATGGGTTCGCTGTATATTGCAAATATTTGACATTATTATTCCACAAATGTGTGGATTCCTCCAGTCCTTTCCTCGGTTTCTAATTGGAGAGCCCACACCCAAAGTAAGTGGAGGCTACCAGGTGGAAAGGTGAAAGCGAGTCGACTAAAGTAAGACACGGTCAGGTACACAAAAGGATTGTCGAGTGATTACTGTGACGTGTATAGAGAAGGAGACGAGGTTTTAGCCAGCTGACAAGTGCTTTTTTTTTTTTTTTTTTTTTTTTAAACTGAATATGTTCCACATCATTAACCTACTGGCACGATTCCCCAAGTTACTGTCACAAAAAGCATCAAAAATAGCAATGCGTTTGCTACAAAAATGTACAAATGTACAAAAATCTTTATGTCTGAGGAGTTTTGCAGTCGTCCAGGTCATTGCAAAGGTTGAATCCAGGCAAATGGATGTTGTTTCATATTTATGCATACATGTCAACGCTAATCATTATCATGACGTGTTCTCCTGTTAAACACAAAAAAAATATGTTGAAATATTAATGGAAAGAATAATATGGAGGGAAAAATATTACAAAAAAATGGAACAATAAAAAATGAAAAAGTGCATCAAAAATAAAATTTAAATGCATTGTGTAATAAAGAAAATGAAGAATCGAATTGCATGAATTAAAATTAATTAATAATTCATTTACAAAAAAATATAAACAAAAATGGAAATTTTGTAAAACAATCAACAAAAATAAAATAAATTAGGCAAATCATAAAAGTTCAATGAATATAATACAAATAAAAACAAATCCTATAACAAATACAAAAATATGTAAAAACATTGATATTAAAAATATAGAAAAGATAATTAATTAAAACAACAACAGCAGCAAAATGCAGTTTCAGAACCCTGGATGGAGCGTTCCAAAAATTCATTTCAGTGTCCTAAAACAATATTGAGTATGAACTGTACATCTAAAAAAAAAAAAAAGTATTATTTTTGCAAAAGTAAAACCGCATCGGTGGTATAAGAAAGCCACATGCGATACAGAAGAAACTCCTTCCCAGTGCAACCTGCACACACTCTCTTGTCATGTCTCCATATGCTCCAACATGTGCAATTCAAACAAAACGTTTTTTTTTGTTTTTTTTTCTTCCTTGGGACGACTGGGACCCATAAAGGAAGTCCCAGTCGGACCGGCTCGGGCACATCTGGTCCAGTTTTCTGCAAGGCCAGGACCTCTGCTAGCCTGCCACTGAAGCGTTTCGATCGGGGTCCTCAATAGGCCGAGCCCTGATTTGGACAAACAACCATTAGCATTTTTTGTTTTTTTCCCAGAGCGTTAAGCGGCCGTGTCGCAACCGTCTGTTGTGTTGCGGCTTGTCGAAATTCGACATAATGCGGGGACGACGTTGACTGGAGAATAAACAGGAAGTAAATCGGCCCAAACATAGATGCATACACAAGTACACAAAGAGAAAAAAACTCGTACAGTTCTGTTAAGGCAAACTGGATTTGGGTTTACATGAGAAAAGGAGGGTCAGATAAGAAGGAACTGTGTGTGTGTGTGTGTGTGTGTGTACCAACATTTAAATACAGGCAATACATAGCAGGTCTGAATGTTAATCAAAAACGAGACGAGGTTTTATTCCTAAAAACGTATACCTGTATGTATTATTCTAAAAACACTGTGCACAGTTTGAACATTAACAGAGTGCCTAAACATAGCAAAAAGAAAGGAAGAAAAAAAAAACTTAAATAATGACGATTCAATTAAAATCTGTGCACATGAAATTGAAAAGGAGAGGTTTTTTTTTTTTTTTTTTTTTTTTTAAGAAAACTCCTCGCCTGAGGAAGACCAACATAAAAGAGACAGCAGGAGGACAGAAGGCGCTTCGCTGACTATTTTGGAATATCTGGAATTTTTTTTTTTTTTTTTTTTTAAATGCCCATTTCTCATTTGCTAACAACTGGGCAGAGTGAAGGGGACCTCAGGCAGCTGAGAGCATTCAGAACATTTATCACCTCTTTTTGATTAGAATTTATTGTGTCTTCCAAAAACAAAAATACAACTTGACTCTCCCACTAATGAGTCAAGCTACCAACGTGGGCTTGTTTCCAGCGCTAACGCTAGTTAAGTATTGCTAGCGCTGCCATTTTTGTTGAGGCTGCGACAACGTTGTCTACGCGCGGTGAGGCTCAAAACTGCGAACGACCCCTTCAAATAAAAATCGTACTTCAATATCATTATTCAACAAAAAATGCTATTTGATTGGATTCAAAAGTTTCATAAAACTCAACTGCACTTAATAAACGTGCTGTAACTTGAAAAGGAAAGTTTAAACATGCCGCATGCGTAGCTTTTCATTTCATGTTCAATCGTATTTCATGTTTCAAATGTTATTTGTATTTGATTCATTTATTCTTCACGAGTGGTACTCGTGCCGCACTTTGAAAATCAGTAGTGTAGCTTAAGGACCCTTTGGCATTTATTGTACCAGTGTTGCAGACGTGGTTATGTGTTTATAATGTACAAATGATGTATGAAAAAAAGAATTATAATAACATTTAAAAAAAAATTACTGGTGAATGATTTTAAACACGTTTTACCTGTGGGAAGCAGGAAATTAAACTTCAAACCGCTGTTGTCACCCAATCAAAATGTGCCCCGCCTAGGCACGTGACTTTGACGTTTGCCAAGTTTCGGCAAACGAAGCAGCTCGCTCGCTCGGTCGCTCGCTCGCCTTCAACGTGCAACTCGCAGGAGCCAGCGGGCGGCTTTATGGCTGCGGGTCGTCAAGTTTATGCTTTTATCGGCTTCGGAGAGCCATATTGATCTTCAAAAGGGAAGATGCGCCGGAACGAGGCGGGCAGTAAGAGAGACCATAATGCATTCACAATCCACACGCGCTTGCACCGCGTGCACGTTGGTGTCGCCACACTGCCATCTAGCGGCCCGCACCGAAACTGCTGCAGCGGGCGAGCCGCACTTCATGTACCACGCCTGAAAATCACATCATTCATTTTAATTGCAGCTAATGGGGTTCATTATCAGAACCACTCAGTCATGAGTCGAGCACACAGTTAGCAGGATTGCACCCTCTTTTCTTTTTTTCACTCAACAGTTTCCAACAACTGTGGTGAGTGACATCGAGTAACATACTCATAAAGGCTAGTCTATTATTAATTAAGATGTTTTGAAGAAGCCCAATTAGGATGTAGTTAACCCTTTAGAGGGCCATGATTGAAACACTTAAAAATATTTCATATTATATATAATACACTAGTGAGGACAAAAAAAAAATGAATGCGTGGATAATTTAGGCTACTTTGAATAGTTGAATAGTTTGGTTTCTTATATGTTGGTAATGCCATGGAAACAATACACAATTGCAATTGAGAGACAGTGAAGTAGAATTCAAGACTCAACTGTGACCCCCAGCGGCGAGATGAGGGAAGTGCTATGAATTGGAGGAAGTCGGAGTAACACACTAAAATCATCTTTCAAATCCATAATCCATGAGCCATAATCATTCCTTATCTCAGTAGAGTAAACCTATATTTATTTTTAATAATTTAATGTTAATATTAACTTTTTATTTTGTTTTTAATAATACCAAAGGTATATTAAAAAATAATAATTAAATTGAATGCATCTGCTGTGAACTCGTTTGTCTTTAATATGAATTAAATGGTAATATTTTAAATATTTATTCCCATATAATATTGTATTTACTTTAAATGAAATTTAATTTACAAATAACTACATTTAATGTGTGAACAGTGAAACAATATTGAGTTCTTATATGAATTAATTGTCAATAAGTATTTGTAATATTTTATTTTCTAACTGATATTGTAGGTTATTTTAACTGAAAATAAAAGTATATTAAAAACAATCAAAGTATGAGCAAGTACAGTGACCTAAGTATTTTTTATATTATGTTAAGGTTGATAATTTTTTGAAATATTTCTCATTGTATTTTGTATTAGAAATGAATTAAAAAGTATCATTAAAACTTACATCTCGACTAATATTTGACATTTAGCGCCACAGTCCTTGCGTGGCCACTGGAGGAAATACAGCTAGGGAAAAAATAAATCAATAAAAATAAAGCTATGGGGTGTACTGCATACATTCTCCACGAGGGGGCAGCAGATTACTACTATAAAAACAGAAAGGGCCCTGGCGTGCAACACCTTTCCAAATGGTGAAACTCTTAAAGGATATCATTGAGACTGTGAGTCACGACAATCAGCCAAAGTCTCCTAAAGAGGGATTAGTGTCATTTTGAAGGTTTTTACAATAATATAAGGAGAGGCTTGTTGACAGCAGCCTGGCTGGCGCTCATTTTCTCAGCACTTTTGCAGAAATAACGAGGACCGTTACTAACTGAGGGCGTATCTCTCATCCGAGGCCTTGACAGCCAATTACTGCACACTCGGCGGCCAAACATGAACGCCAGCACAAGAATGTTTAAATTTGCGAAGAAAAGTGTGCAGCGTCTGCAGCAGATTTCCTGCCGGTCACCACCTACAAGAAATATGTCCTTTACATTTATTTAAATTGAACATGAGTTTGAATGTGATAGGATAACTATGAACATAGCCACATTCCCTGTTATAAGAGGGTGTGCACACTTGTGCAACCACATTATCTCAGTTGTTTACTTTTATTTCTCCTCTCAAGAAGATTTCTGGGCTGGTTTTTTTTCCAATTAAGTTATGTGGTTTATCAGTGACATTAATTGTGGGAAAGGTTTTGAAATGACTTATCATCTCGTTTTTTTTTTTTATATATATCACTAAAACCTGGCATTTGAACAGTGTAGACTTTTTTTTATATCCACTTGGTGTACTGACAACACCCATCTTGTACAACTGGTTGAAAAAAAAAAAGTTTCTCATAGAGACGTCAATCATTTCTAAACAGAGCTGCATATGATTGTAATGTGTGTGCCAGGCCAGTAGAGGGCGATGTCTGATAAGTAACAACCCAGGCGGGCGTGTTAGTGGTTTAGCAAATGTAGGAGGAATGTGTAGCAAGGAACAAGTGATATTTAAGGTATGCATACAACCACAACCTCGTAAAAAAATGTGCTGATTCAAAAAGTTTCACATTCAGAAAAACAATATGCCTGCAAACATTGCAATGTGCATGCCAGGCCAGTAGATGGCAATGAAAATTGCCCATGTTAGTGGTTTTAGCATAACAGATAGCAATAAGAATGAGTGGTATTTAAGGTATGCTTACAACAAGCACCTAGTACATTTGGGACATTTACTTTAAAAGGTTACACGTACAGACGACAATATTACCTAAAAAGCTCCTTCTGACCATGAAAAACATTGCGATATGCATGCCAGGCCAGAAGATGGCATTAGTGGTATAGAAAATGGAGTAGGGGAAAGAAAAATAAGTTTTCTTTAAAAAGTTTCATGTACATGTATGAATACATCTGAGTCCTTCAGTCTTCTCGTGCCAAAGCCAAGGTTAAGAACACAACTGAAGGTCCGCCTCAAAACGTCTGTTAGCTACAACCCCAATTCCAATGAAGTTGGGACGTTGCGTCAAAGATAAATAAAAACAGAATACAATGATTTGCAAATCATGTTCAACCTATATTTAATTGAATACACTACTAAGACAAGATATGTAATGTTCAAACTGATCAACTTAATTGTTTTTAGCAAATAATCATTAACTTGGAATTTTACGGCTGCAGCACGTTCCAAAAAAGCTCAGACAGGGTTTGGTTTTCTGAAGTGTTCCTGAGCCCATGCGGTGATGTTCCTTACACATTGATGTCGGTTTTTGACGCAGTGCCGCCTGAGGGCTCGAAGGTCACGGCCATTCCATGTCGGTTTTCGGCCTTGCCGCTTACATGCAGTGATTTCTCCAGATTCTCTGAACCTTTTGATGATATTATGGACCGTAGATGATGAAATCCCGAAATTCCTTGCAATTGTACGTTGAGGAACATTGTCCTTAAACTGTTGGACTATTTTCTCACGCACTTGTTCACAAAGAGGTGAACCTTTGCTTGTGAATGACTGAGCAATTCAGGGAAGCTCCTTTTCTACCCAATCATGGCACCCGCCTGTTCACCTGTGGGATGTTCCAAACACGTGTTTGATGAGCATTCCTCAACTTTCTCAGTCTTTTTTGCCAGCTGTCCCAGCTTTTTTGGAACGCGTTGCAGCCATAAAATTCAAAGTTAATGATTATTTGCTAAAAACAATCAAGTTGATCAGTTTGAACATTAAATATCTTGTCTTTGTAGTGTATTCAATTAAATATAGGTCGAACATGATTTGCAAATCATTGCATTCAGTTTCTGTTTATTTATGTTTAACACAACGTCCCAACTTCATTGGAATTGGGGTTGTACAAAAAAAAAAGCAAAGCATGCAAAAAGAGAGTCAGTTACTTGCGTGTCAAGGTCTAGACGTGCCCTACCAATAACTCAAACAACAACTCTAAACCTACATTTAACCTTTGACCCTGTTCCCTAACCTGAACCCTAATTTGAATGTTGAACCCTAACCCCTAACTACCAAACCCTCAGATTAACCCTGAAACCCATCTCCTAACCTCAACAGTAACCGCCAACCACTAAACACTAACCTTAACACCTTCCATAACCTGAACCCTAACCCGAACTCTACTGTATCCCTATCCCTAATCCTAACCCTAAAATTTACCTTACATCTATTCCCAAACCTTAACGCAACCCCAATTCCCTAATCCTAACCTCTAACTCTCATCACCTAACTTTAACCCTTGTTGCTATTCCCTAATGTCACCCCAACCCCTACCCTTAACCATAACCCCTAACTTTGACGATAATATTAACCCTAATTCTAACCCCAATCATCTACCCTTATCCCTTCCCATTAACCCTAACTCCGTCCCCCAACCTAAGTAATCTCAACACTGCCCCCATGGTTTCCAGTGCCGCGTTTGTTAGGTCTCTGCGAGCTTCTAGAAAGAACAATTCGGACAGAAACACAGAATCGGGACAGAAGTCCTCAGACGGAACGACATACAATACAAATGCCCGGAGGAGTCAAATGATGGATTACTCTGCCCAATTCGTCCATTGGATATTTAAAGCCCCACCCTAGCGAAAATATTCACGCTTCTTGGGGAAGATTTCAGGTCAAGTCCACCAATACTGCAGTGTTGTCGCCCGAGATCGGACGATTTTACAGTAAGACGTCCAACCTCTTCGAGACAATTTTCTCACGCATTTACTTCCCAGATAAGTGGAAAAAAAAAAACAAACAAACAAAAAATAAATCCCCAAAACATTTCCACAGCAGAGCCCCGCTTTACAAAAAAACTCACTCCTTCTCCCACACACACGCATAAACACATACACCTCGGAAAACAAAGGTACCATTTTACTCAGGAAGGGTCAGCAGTTCTCTCCATCAGACGGGGGCTTGTTCTTGGTCAGAGGCTGCTGCCCAATCTCAGACCAACCTCCCCACCACCACCAACGAGCTCTGTCGACCCCCCCCTTCGGCCCCCCACCGTCCCCAGAGACAAGCTCCCCATTGTTTGTGCCGTACTAATAAATGACAGTTCTCCCGTTCTGACACGAAATACACGCGAAAACTGATGATGCAATTTACGCTAAGGATCATTTGCCATGATTCCCCACACTAAAAGGTCACCTGACAGGAATGATGAGGGGCTACTTTCCACAAAAGACAAACAAAAATAATAAATAGGTGTCAATAATGCGCAGTACATGCTCCTCCTGCTTCCCCGCCGGTCGGGAACACAGTGGGTCATGACACCCAGACGTCGGAGTTCACCATCAGGTCATGGTGAGCTTTTCACCTGCTACTGAGGTCTGGCTCTTTGAGTTTGATTCCGGACATGAGAAATCACAACCCGAGACCCGAGATCATAAACACATCATTAACACGCACGGCCGCGGCAACGCGACCCGTTTACCTTTAGCGCCATGCGAAAGACCGTCTAACAGCCACCCCGACTGCGCGAAGGCAAAGACTCAACAACTGATGGAACAACAAAAAAATGCTCAAATGTTCAACTAGTTAATTGATTGTTCGGAATTATATCGATTGCGTGGACTCGATTGTTGATTAATCACATCTTGAAGGGACAAAAGATGAAATGCAGTACTCAACTGCAACCAGCAGAGGCGTTGTCGATTTCGTCTCAACTAGTCTGCGATCTAAAGAGGAACATCAGTTTAGCGATTTGTCATGTGGTGTTTTTTATTTATATATATATATATATATATATACGTGGTAAAAATACACTGTTCTTAGTATCTCCTGCCATGCAAAATTAACAACGCAAAAATTTGCATTAATTCATTGTCAATTTTCCTGATAGTTGGAATTTAGTCGAATGCTAATAATTTGCTCAAAGTTCTAACCTTATTTGACAAACTCAAATAAAATGTGAGACTTTGCCTTTTGCCAGCGTAAAAACCAAATCCCCTCTGAAATTTTCAACTTGATCACGAGAAGATTAGTCAGAAAAGACAATGCCAAGGCACTGCCACAAAGCACTTAAGCGTAACACTAGAAGGACATATATCTTTAGATTGCAAATTTGCAATGATATCAACCACTGATATTGACCTCGCTGTTGCGCCGTTTGGCATTTTAGCTCGGCAAATGAATTTCAGATGCTACCGAAGGGCGGTGGCCAGTTCTGAAATCTGGACAAGAAGGTTTCTTTTAGCACCGTTTAAAACGCATCCCCACGAGGAGCGTGAGAACTTTCGACAGTTCCACGCAGGCAAACATGCTGAAACGTTTCGCCCGTGGTGGGAAGAAAATTCCTGGGGAGAGGGAAATCAGCAGCGGAGAAAAAAAAAATACTTGAGCTTGTTAAACGAGTCAAATCCCGGTGTGTAAATGGTTCTCTGCTGCGGTTGGGCCCAAGCCTATCATATGACAGCGCGCTTGACACTGCGTGAGAAAGCCAATTCCTGAGCGCTCGGCGACGACGGCCCAGAGACGTCAGGAAAACTTGCTACCCCACCTAAAAAACAACTCCTTGCTCACTTTGATCAATGTTGAGTATAAAGAGTGGACCTCCATTTCCTACAATAATCTACCCATCATGGCACTAATTATTTGACTTAGGAGTGAACAAGGTACAGGTGTTTTCCCAAGTTGTAAAAAAAGTAACGGGAAATCACAGAGGAGCCGAAGACCCAAATTTATCAATGAAACAACAATCCCTATGTTGGGGAAAAAAGGGATCGACGATACACCATCTATGTAAGCGAACATTGCTTATAAAGCATACAAGACATTAAAGGCTATAAGAAAAATGAAAACAAACAAAAAAAACTTCTCATAACTTTTTCAGAATAATATAATGGACAGAGAAGAGCAAAGTAACGGCTAATGAAACACGTTTTCATTTAGCTATCATTGCTGTCCAGAAAATGAATGTACAATATCTCTAGTTTCTCATTTTATTCCTAGATGTAATGAACTTTTTTTTTTTTGTCATCTTTTGAATGTAAAAAAAAAAATAATCTTTACAATATTTGGCAATGCATGTTCATCAAGGACAATGGTCGGCCCCGACATCCGGTGTTTCAAGGTCACGTACGATTACGCTAAATTAGCACTGCACTTACTGTTGTTCATTTGACTGCTTTTTCACGCAAACATTTACTGTAATTACAACTTTAGGTTAGTGATTGACGACGGCGTCTTCCGACTAGCGTACGCCAAATTCGGGTTATGCCATAGGAACTTAGTTTATGTACATATGTGATTAGTTTTCAATTTTAAAGTATCAATATTTGTTGCTGGTGCATCGATACTGCAATAGAATCGAGAATCAAGTATTCTACCAATTAGCCCATCGATTAATCGAGTAGTTACAAAACACGATAACGTGGATGTGAGGCGCCCCGAAACGTGGTACGCTACACAAACCTTTTTTTTTTTGTATTATTATTTATTTATTTTTTTGCTGCTGACACGAGTAAACCACGTGTCTATATCGGTCACCCGGGGGGGTCGATCAAGGGTCACGTCTGCAAACATGCGCCTTCTCCGCCACTCACATATGACAAAAAAACAGGAGGAAGAAGACGACGAAGAGCCAGTGTTTAGTCAAGGCCCCGCTCGCTGACACAAAGTCTGTCATTGTCCGCCTCCCGGGGTGCCGGATAAAGGAATTCTTGTGTGTCTTGGCCGTGGTTGGGGGTGGTGGGGTGAGCGCCGCTCTGACCGAGTTTATTTGACACTTCAGCTCCTTTTGTGAGGGCAAGTGTCCCACCGTCAATGCCGGCCATGAGAGTCACTTGGCACTCGACGGAGGGTCCCTCTTCAGTGGAGAAAGGGGGGTCTTGTGTGCTGGATTACTGACATATAAGAGGTGCTGTGTCCCTCCACCCCTGACAATAGACGCCGGTGTTTGTCGCTGAGACCCTCGCATACGGGCTGCTCTTTATGTTTGCCAATCGAGGTGTGATGATCCTGTGAGCGTCTCACCACGCTCACCTGAAGCGATTCAGCGTGGGACGGCGAGGGGAGGCTGCGAGCGATAAGGAGCAGGTGCGCAGGAGGTCATGGGATGAACGTAGAGCATTTCCGAGGGTCTTAAGACGAACCGGGGCGCGAGCAGATCACACGTGACTCAATTCAGCCGTATTGGAGCAGGTTGGAGCCAGGTTGACGTGGACGCAACTTGGCTCAAGCGCAGTTTATGCTAATATAACAGCTGAGCACCTTATTTCTATGTGGTGTTGTAGAAGTACAACTATAAGCCCAATCAACTTAAAATAAAAAAATAAAAATAAAAAAAACTATTACCAGCAAGTATGTGCAAATGACAGCTACCAGAATGCTTTCTTGCCAATCACTAAAATTGGCAAAGGCAGCCCAAGAGAAGCTGACCTGAGACCAGTCTTGATTCTGGAAAAAGGAATCAGTACCCAACAAAAATACTGTTGTTTTATTTGATTTGATTTGATTTTTTTTTTTTACCATTGGCACATTTGCTTAAGTCCTACCCCTAAAAGTACTGATTTTTCTCCAAATTTACCATTGTCACATGACATTATTGCAATATTTTGCCCAGGATATCGCAATTTTACGATATATATATAGCGAAGGGAAAACATCTACGACACATTCCAATATAGATGCAACAGAAAAGTATTGAAAACATTTGTTGAATTCAAATGAACAGTAATCATCCCCATCCTTTTGACAGTTTTGTGGTTATATAAAATGTTCTTGTGGCCCAATTCCGTTAAGTTATCTTGCTCTGCACTTTTCACTACTATTTCTTCATCAGTGAGCCTTAATGTGCCTCACAATCACTGACAATATTCATCATCAACATTTCCGTACAAATCCCACATACCTGCTTGATCAGGTGATGCTCCGTGAGGTCTCCCAGCATCTAGGCACCTCCGTAAATACTGTAAATATTCCAAAGTATGACAAGTTATTCCATTCCTTGTGTTTTCAAATCAGTCCCATCCACGGGAATATAAAATAAACGTGTGATGATGACGTTATCCCGTGAGAGTCGTTGGTCCCACATGTCCAGCAGCCGGACTTGAGGGAAATCACATTCCATTAGAAAACAAGGTGAAGATTCCACAAAAGAATTTGTTTCATCCATAACATTGATCCATATTTATCCATGTTCATGTGTATTACGATTAAATGTATTTTTTTTTAAAATTGTTTTTAGAAAAAAGAAGAAAACTGGCGGGTTTAAACTTCTCCACCCCCCCCCCCCCCCCCCCCCCCCCCCCCCCCCCAAAAAAAAAATAAATAAAATAAATCCTCGCGACATCCGTCGAAATTGTGTGTATTGGAATAAAAAATTCCGGCGATTAAATGACGTCCAGAGAAAGAGAGAGATGTAAGCAGGTCAATTCCTCAGGATGTCTCCAGCGCGGCGATGTACGAGGTTAGCGGCCGCTCGTTTCCTTGAACGCACCACTCCCGCCCAGCGTCGCAGTCACACTGAGCCATAGTTGCAACACCGCAGCCGAGCACGTGCTGCCCGCCCGTGACGTCTCGCGCAAAGCGACCTGGGACTTGGAGTTTCACTCCAAAAGGGAACACGTTCCCACGTATTTGGACAGTTGCGTTTTCAAATGATTGCAATGCAATATTTTAAAATGACCAGCAAGATATCATACAAGAAGCACAATAAGTAGTGCGAAATATATGTTTGCTTGTTTGTGAAGAATTATTATTTTTTTTTTTTTTTACAACAAAGAAAACAATTTAATATCCAATTTCCTGCTTTCTAAACAGGTAGACAGGTAATAAATAAAATTACATAAAATAAAATTTTGGTAATTTTACATCACTAATGAAAGTCGAGTAGATTTTATGTAGTAAAACTATAAAGAAAACCCTATTTGGCATAAAAAATGATTACAATTTTTAAAAAAAATGTTTCGCCGCAAAATATAAAATTACTTTTTTTAAGTCGGTATTTTCTGCACCAAGATGAAAGACATGAAAAAAAATGATCAAACGTCAATTAATTAAAAATGCAAAACATAATATTGTTTTATTTTATTTAACTATTAATTGAATCAATGATAAATTATTGTTTTACACATCTGAGCCATGCAATTGCATATAAAAGCCTATTATTCCATAACATATTTTCACAATATTAGGTGAAGGTTTTTTTCCCATTTGTGTATTATTCAAAATGATCTCCTTTTTATTGTTTACTAAATATTTTATATGTATCCATGTCACCATAAGTTAAATATGATAATAATTAACATTTAAAAAAAAGTATATTTGTCACACCACCGATCAGAAATAGACAGCCAAGTGTGTGATGATGTCATTAATGGTGGCAGTAGATTTGATTATCAGTCATCAGGCGTCAGCATGAAGGAGGCTTGCGTGTGAGCAACGATGATCACCTGTGGCGGCGCGCAGACACACGGGGGATGTTGCCGCATTAAATCACCTTCCCGTGAATGAATGAATCTCTTGTCTTTGCTTACTTCACTTTCATGTCCTCACGCCTCCGGGCCCGCTCGTGCGCTATTCCTGGGATCGGAGCTTCCTTTACAGCCCAAAAACAAGCACTGGAGTCTTTGGGAGTTGACTGGAGACGCCAGCGGGACAAAATACAGATATAATTGGACATTCAACACAATCTAATGAGAGCCTTTCGACCAGTGATTTTCAAAATCACTGCCTAAGTACAGTTCGGTTGTATTAAACCTTTTAGTACAATTAATTTGCATTTCATCTTGAACAACAGTTTCTCTTTATTTAGCTTTTATTTATGTACTTTTTCTAAACTTAAATTTTATCTGTACTAGTGAATCATTAAGTAGTTTTTAATTTTTACATTTTTTTTTTTTTTACACAGTATTTAAGTGTTAGTGTTCAAACTGTGCATGATGTTACACTTGCGTACAATATTAAATATACTTTTAGGAATAAAACCTTGGTTCTGCTTTTGATTAACACTTGAGCTTTGCCAAGCTTTGTAGTAAGTGTAGAGGCTATCTTCCACATACAGACGTTAAAAGAGTGAACCGCTGATTGGACGCCTGTTGCTAACCAAAACAGCAGCACCTACAGAGGCACATTCACAGATTTTTCAGATGAGAGACGATCTTACCGAGACAGTTTCTTGGAACGTCACTGATGTGTGGTCGCTCCGCAATGTCGTGTGCGTCCATTTTTGTGCCTCTCCCATCTGCAGTTAAGCGTGTGAACACACCTGGTTACTATTTGCAGAAATGCAGTACTTGAGTTCATAGATGCGATCGTTCACGAGCACAGAGACATTGAAGAGTTTACTGCTGAGCTCATTGGAGCCCCAGTTGCTAACCAAAACAACAGCACCTGTCACTCCACAATGTTGTGTGCCATATAGCCATTACCTACAGTCTTTTCGGTCTCAGAGTTTCACTCGACATAAATTGTAATATTGTGGTCATTTAAAAAATGCATTTGATCAAATTAAGACCTCCCCAAGTAGCAGTTGAATATATATATATATATCGAGTGTTGGCGGAAAGATGTGTGTATAAAATATGCTTTCGTTTACGCTCAAGGACATCTAAAAGTTAACTGCTGAGACTGTTTGAACACCATTGGCACTACTTTTCAGTTTTCTGTCCTAAACAAATAATAAAGAAATAAGATAATAAAATGCACCTCATACATCCCAATACCAAATTCGTGAGTAAGACATGCGCCTCATTATTTCAGTAGATATTATTTTTGTGGCATTTTTGCTTGACGGTGTGCTGTGAGATTTTGGCAATAATAATAATAATAATAAAAAAAGACTGCAAATGATTGAATTTAAAAGGCGTGGGGCCAGCCTAGCGTCGCTCCACTCCAGCTTTTCCGATTGTCCGCATTTGGCGACGCTCCAGTCCGCTCCCGCAATATCTGAGCCGCACGCGATTCTGTCAATCGCAGCTACTTGATGGCTTTCTTGTGTGCCAGGCGCTCAAAAGTTGCTGGTGTGTTTTTCTTTTTTTTTTTCTTCCTTTTTTTTTGCGCACGCACAACATTGCGTGACTACAGCCGGGGATGAAAACACAAAGACATTGTTTTCAGTGATCAGTAACCCCTTTATAGTAACAGAACAGCATTCCTGTCTCACATTCCTAAGCCTCCGCTGCTGTGTGAAGCCTTTTTTTTTTTTTTTTTTCTTCCTCTTAAGGAGAAAAATAAAGAAAGGAAAGGAGGACTAGACTTTCTAATGAAGCTCACTGTGTGGATCTCCCTCAGCTAGAATTACATCGACGATGAATTAGGCTCAATAAGATGAAAGGACACTTGGGGGGAAAGGGATCATATCTGAAACTATGTGACGAACGTAAATAACAGTCACATAGAACAGTTTGTTCTTGATCCGTGAACAAAATATGAATTTGGCCTGACTCATACGATTATCTTTAAATTTTAATCACACACACTGAAGAGTTAACTGCAAAACATGTCTGATAGTTGCTGACCAAAACAACAGCACCTATCGAGGCGTGGAAACAATCTCTCAGACACGCCAAACACACACACATGCCACACGCACTGGGCAGCTCGAAACACGCTGCTATTGGCGGATTGGTTGACGGACGATCGTGACTTCCGTGGCTGCTAACCAAAACAGCAGCACATGCCAAAGCGCGGTCTTTCAGAAGAAATTAAGCGCAGGGTCTTCCCTCATGAGTTCCCTGCGCAGTACTAACGATAAAGCTACATGTGTTCGGGTTTGCACTTGTGGCCCGGATGTAAGACCATGACAACGGCTATTAACTAAAACATCATAACATAAAAGAACATAAAAACATTTGGAGACGCAGCACGGTATATTATTAATCAAGTCAAATCAAAAACCTTAGCCATGAAATCCCACGTATCAATGAAACAGCTTTTGGCAATTGACTCGAGAAAAGAAACAACCGACGGTCCATTTTGGATTCTGAGACAAAGTTTGGGAAGACCTGGTCTAAAGAATAAAGTCTGATTTTGAAACCGAAACTTGAGATTTTCCGATGTAGACGCTTAAAAGATATGGAAGCGGTGTACCGTGCCGTAGCGCCTTGTGATAGCCTAACGGTTGCTAACCAAAACAGAAGCACCTACTAAGGAAGTTTTACTTGACATACATCGTAATACGGTGTCCCTGTAATACGGTTTAAATCATATTAAAAATGCACGATTACAAATAAAGTTCATTCCGCCTACAACAGACTTTTGTTGCACGGCTGCAAAAACGTGCCGATTATGATTTATTTGGTCAAATAAAAAAGCCGCGTGTCGTTCAACTGCGCGTGTGCTTGACGATCAGTAAAATAGCTCACGCCATTTTACCCTGACAGGTGACCCAATAAACATCGACCCGCGACCCTTTCACTTTTACTGATTTGGGTTCCCCCAACAACAACCACTCAGCCACGATGGCTCTCCATTTCCTTCAAGTCTTATAAACACAACCTTTTATAAAGCCACAAAAGTGTAATTATGTGCACGTCCTGCTCGAGCCAAATCTAATATTAACTGACCTACGCGGCCGTCCACCAACGCGGCAGCGAGGACAATGGCGTCAGTCATATCTTTGGGGCAGAGTGCGATCGTCACAAGACTGGAGGACATTCATTACTCGGACAGAGAGGGGGCTTCACAGCGCAGCGCTTGTGTTCAAACTGTTTGGATGTGCTCTCCTCTTGTATCTCTTTGACTACCTCCCGCACAAGCACTCCATTCAACGACGGCGGAAACAAATGTTTCCTTATGCGGCTCCGACTTCCCGAGCGCCGTCAACCGGAGCGCCGCGAATGCCGATGAGATGGAGGCGCCGTTGCGGAAAAAAATTCATCACCACAGCAAATTTGACAATAGTAATAAAAGTGGAGAAAAAAAAATTGTGTTTGTTTTTCCTTCTACGCGTTAGCCAGCTGTTACCTGGAGGCTAGCAGGCTAGCACGATGTAAGACAATGGCAATGTACCATTATGAGTTCTTGGGCTGGGAGGAATGCTTTCATTGTGAGTAAAAATGCAAAAAAATATGAATCTAACAGAATGGAGAACAATTTTGTCAAACGCAATATTTTTTTTGTCCTTCCATATGAACATAGAACTTCCTGGTTCACCGAGGACAACGTAAGACCGTGGGAATGTAGCATTTTTCATTCTGAGTTTGGGAAAACGTGTCTACTGTGGCTCAGAGATGAACGGACTGTTCTATTTTTGATTCTGTTGGGGGGGGGGGGGGGGGGGTGTTCAAATATGACTTGGGCAGCAACTGCGTACGATATGTTAGCTGGCTACTTGCTGGTTCAAGTGAAAGAAAAAATAATTGTTAAATACCAAATTCATTATTGTTCATCCTTCAGTATGTTAGCAGGCTATCTCCTGGTTTACGGAAGACCATGTCAGACAAAAATTCCGGGTGGGGAAGGCAGCTTTCAAATGGCGAAAAATAAAGAAATAATCATTTGCATTTTTGCAGAAATGTTTTTAGCGTAGCTTTGCTGACTCGCACTTGGCGGAGGAAATAATGATCCCCCATTAAGCAACAATTAAATGAACTTCTGACTCACAATGAAATGAGCGTGCGTGACTCAGGCATTCTTGTTGCGTGCATGCGAGAAAACATTTATTTCAACAAACACACCCTTCCGGGAACTGCGTGTGCATTTCCTCGGATGTACAACACAACTTTTCTGCAGCGGAAAGAAAGTATTCAAAAAGCATTTTTCTTTAGCCCTGCACTGCGTTTCACTGATAAACACAATTTGGTGTGGACACGGCTATCATAACGAGGACACACGAACAAATCTCGAGCAGCCATGCGCGAAATTGAACAGGACGTCTGCCATTTTGGTTACAAGAAGCCCAAACTTCTACTTGGCAATCCGTCCAAATGAGAAACGGAAACAGAAGCAGGTATCCTCAACTGACTGGCGAAATTAACTTGCCAAGCAACATCTGTCAAGTTCAGTTCAGTTCAGCTGTGTTGAACTTTTAGGTATAATATATTTGCATTTATTTCATTAACTTACATGCAAGTACTGTTTAGTTAATTTTCCTACATGGAAGCACAGTGCTAATGTTCCAGCTGTGCATAATGTTACCGGTGTGTATGTAGCAGCTGGATTTGTCCTGAAAAAGGCAAATCAATGTTTTTGTGTGTGTGTGTGTGTGACCGCAGATTTGAGGTTTTCCACTGCTGGCATCCACCGCGAGTGCAATATGTCTGCTGGCACCGGCGTGTGTGTCAGTATCAGGTTGTGTGGGAGTGTGGCTGGGCTGTGCGTGACTGGGACAGATACACCTGTCTCTGTGCTCAGGTAGGAAGGAGTGTTGTGCTGGGGGTGCAGGCGGGCAGGCAGGGGCCTGTCAAGCGAACAATGCTCTCGATTGTACGCGCAAACCTGACTGCAGACGCTCGCACGGGAGGAAACCCCGCGTGAAAGCGTATCCCTCGCACACTACAAGACATCGTCAAATTATTTATAGTATGCACGTTACGCCGACCGCAGGCGCCCGCCGGCTAAACCCCGGCGACGCTGCCTTTTACACGCAAGCTGCCAATCACACCTTTCGGACTGTAACAAAAAAAAAACAAACAAAAAAAAGTTGCTGCGGGCTTCATCTAATGAACTTGTTTCGTGTAACATTTTCAGCTTATTCTTGTTATGTTACAACTATATTCTCTGACGTTTCGAGCGTGCTCACGTAACAAATTACACTCTTTACATTTTCCAAATATTTAACATTTTTCTGTATTTGAAAAAAAAAACAAACAAACACCACAATCACCTGTGATTATAATTCATTCTTGTAACTGTAAACTGCACGCATAGGGGCACATAGGGGCACCTTGGGTCAAAAGTATGGGGGCATATGCCCCCAATGCCCCCACAGTTCTGCCGCCTCTGTTCATAAATTACTTCTTTTCTTGTAAATTTACAGCTTCACTGTTGTAACATTTCAACTTTATTACGACAATACGACTTTTCTTTCGTGTTACTGATCTTTATTTTCCTTATTTCTTGTAAAAATTGGGACTTCTCTTACAATACTATGCCTTATCGTCGTAACCATTTGACCTTTTCGCCGAAAAATACGACTTCGTAATAGTCCACATTGATTCACATCACCCATTAATACTTTCCGATTTTATGACGGCTAACTTTTGATTCCTGAATGAAACGAGACATTTCCTGGTCTGCGGTTCACAAAATGATACATGGTGAGATCCAACTGATCAACAGCACTTTGCCATCGCAAGAGACTGGAGGAGTAACAAAAAAAGCATAGAAGTGGACTCCCTTAGGAAATAATCATGTGTCACACACCACAATTTTGAATTTTGCTGTTCAGCAGGAGAACAGCAAGTTGTGCAAAACACCGAACAGTTGGATGTCAAATTGGGTTCACCTCGAAAGGTTATAGTGCATTTTAGGTTCATCCTGAACACTTCACCCGAAAGTCCAACATCTCGAACGTTTTGTAGAGTGGCGTGTATAAATAGTGTTACCATTTTTTTTTTTTTTGTCTTTTAACTGTGGCCTTAGTAGAGTGACGCTGAAAGCAAAAAAAAAAAAGAATGCAAAGTTTCCTAAAAAGATGGGTGGGGGGAAAAAAAACAAAAAACCGTGTGGCTCGGCTTTTGTTGTCTGTTATCGGTCCACTTTATCCCAGGAGTTTTGTTCTTGGCGCAGATAAGCGATGGAGAGCAAAGATAAACGAAAGAGGAAGACAAAGCAAGTGACACAAAAGTCAGACAAGGATGAAGGGCGGCGGTCGGCGAGCTCCAATTTCTCGGCCACTCTCATTTTGTCCATTTGTTGACGGGAAAACCATCACGTGGCAACACATTTTTTGCTCGTCGATCGCCGAATACTTGTTTGACACAGCTGTTGCACACATGCTGGATATTTTGCTTTTTTGATGGGAAGAAAATAAAAATAAAAAATAAAATAAAAAAAGGTCTTGCCTTACATGGCTGCAGTGTCATCGTCATCATCATGTTGCCATGAGATTCACTAGCAACCGTGCGTGTGCGTGCGTGTGCGTGTGTGTGTGTGTGTGTGTGACTAACGCAAGGCAGTCTCCATAAAGGTAGTATTGTTAAGTTGCGTGCGAAGCTCATGCTCTGGGCTTCGGGTCCCCGCCCACCCCTGTAAACCAGGGCCACCCCCCCACCCTCCTGCACCTTCCCCTTTCTTTTTGCTACAGGTAAACATTTGATGTCCGCACGCAATCCCCGGTGAGACTCCGCCCTTTGTTCTCGCGGCTGGCTTCTTTTCAGTGTTACTCACACACTCGGCTTCACTCCCCATTCTTTCTGGCATTCCTGTCCTCACTGACTCAGCACCTGTTTCCCTGAAGAGGTTTTGTGGCAAAAATGGTCTATGCCGCAAAGGGCCGGGACGTGTGTTCATATTTCAATGAAAGCGACGTTAATGCAACATGAAATTGTGAGTCCAAACTGTAATAAAATGGCTGATAGGAAAGTAGCAATTTGCGTTTTTACAGGTTGCGACATACTGTAAATGCCATTTATTTTCAAGGTTGAAATGATATTAATTCATTCACTGCCAGTCGTTTTCGGAAAATGCTTGAAAGCATTTTGATTCATCTTTCAAGAGCCGCATTTTGATTCTTGGCAAGAGAAAAGAGTACATTCTCCTCTTTCACCAGAAATGTGAAGTTTTTTCACCCCTGACCTTTTCCATTCTTAAAAAAATTATTATTTTTTTAATTTAAAAATTTCAATTTTCACCAAAAATCAGAGAAAACGAGCCTTTTTGTCCTTCTTCACGCAAACTATAAAACAACAAAAACAAAGACAGAGAAAGCACCTTTGATGGCAAAATCTGAATTTATTTACAGACGTACAACTATGAAACGGGCCGTGAGCGAGTTGAACGTCAGTGCCGTTTTTTACATGCCATTCACTTGCAAAAGACTTAAAATACACTCGCTACCCGCAACAAATACCGCACATATAATTACTGTGTTCAAGTGTGAGCTGCCAAAACCGTTCTTGCATTTCTTGTCAATTTCTCTCACATTTGAAAAATCAATTGAAATATGATCTGAAGGTTTAGAATTCTTCTAATATTGTGGACCATAATATGCTCGGCAAGTTCCCATGCTAATCAGTCACTCCGCCATATCTTGTAAATCGGCCTCCTACGCGGCCTAAACCGACAACAATGGTAAGCAACAAGACGCGGTGAAGTCTTTTCGATCGATTTTCCGAGCGTACTCGAGGACAAAGCGATCCCGCGAAAGAGATTATTTCAATCCCGGCATTGTTGTGTCTCCAGCGACAACTCGCGGTCACCTCTCGCTTTCATCGAGGGGTTTTGGCGGCGTCCGACCAGCCCAATTAGCGGCCCCGCTGAAGGCGGTGCTTTGTGCAACTACAAACTATTACTGTACCGGCAAGAGCGGCCCCCGCTGCCGCCGCCCACCGCCCCGCATGGGCCATGTTAAAGGAATATTAGATTTGTTGTGCCTACAACAAGTTACCTATTGTTGTGCTGGCCTTTCTGCTGCTCTGGAAAAGCCATTCTAACAAGATAATCTGTCTGCGTCCCGTCAATGCAGCGCTCTGTTCCACCGTGCTCGGATGAAACCCTCGAGACAAAGGGGCTGTTTGATTGCGAATACGAACACAAGGCGAGAGAAATGACCGACGGTAGCCATTATTTCATCTTCAATATTTCCCATGATGCAATTTCTGTGATTGTGTTTTGTTGTATCCATCCATCCATTTTCTTTAGCGCTTCTCCTCAGGCGGGTCGCGGGGCTGCTGGAGCCTATCCCAGCTGTCTTCGGGCGAGAGGCGGGGCACACCCGGAACCGGTCGCCAGCCAATCGCAGGGCACATAGTCACAAACTACCATTCGCACTCACATTCACACCTACGGGCAATTTGGAGTCTTCAATCAACCTACCACGCGTGTTTTTGGGATATGGGAGGAAACCGGCGTACCTGGAGAAAACCCACCCACGCACGGGGAGAACATGAAAACTCCACACAGGCGGGGCCGGGATTTGAACCCCGGTCCCCAGAACTGCGAGGCAGATGTACTAACCAGTCGTCCACCGCGCCGGCTGTTTTGTTGTATTTGTTACACAATTGTCTTTTGTGTCATCTGGTCCAGTTTTGCTGGTTGTCACTGGAGCCCAAGGATGTCCTGGATATGAGGTGCGACAGCTGGGTCGCAGCGATGAACGAGCTTATTGTCTCTGCTTGCGCCGCAAGGTGTGCCTGGAGGCATGCCAGCGACCTGGCACCGCTACCAGGAAGCATGCCCGCCCGCCCTCCAATACCAACTGTATTTTAAGGAGCTGCCCATCAGGGCCGTAATCAGGATTTTAGAAATTCCGAGGTCATAACTGTGGAGGTCCGAACAAAAAGTTTCAATAGGCGGATCCATCAGGAAACCTGTATTTTGAATGGACATTGTGTGTGTGTTTGTGTATGGAGTACCGAGAGTGCCAAAATTAAATAAATACATACATCATTAAATGTGTCATGAACTACAGTATTACATTATTGTATTTCATTATTTAGATTTTTTTAAATTATTTGACTGTATTTAATTGTCGCTCTTACTCTGTGCATCATTAAATAATTGTATCTGTCACTCTCTCCCATCAAAGACTAAGACTCGTTTATCACTAACTCTGAAACGACCATTTGTCGGCAGTTAACATTTGCTAGTTATGTTCTCACTAGTGACGGTTGATCACTAATTTGGGTCATCAATGTTTTGGATGGTTCATACTCATGGAGGAGGTTCAGTATCTGAAGTACTGTATTTTGGCCCTAAACCATTTTGAGCTTTACACACTAGCAAGTGTATTTTAATCAAATCTACCCTCTGACAGACAGGGAGCCAGTGTAAAGATCTCAGAACTGGAGTGACGTAGTCCATTTTCTTGGTTTTAGTTAGAACTCGAGCAGTGACGTTTTGAATTAGCTGCAGATGTTTAATGGCTTTTTTTTGTCAGCCCTGTAAATATACTGTTACAATAATCAAGCCTACTGAAGACAAATGCATGGCCGGGTCCTATTGAGACATCAGTTTTTTTATGCTAGATATGTGTTTTTAAATGATAGTAGGCTGACTTTGTAATTGTCTTAATATGCTTCTCAAGATTGAGGTCTGAGTCCATAAGTACACCTAGATTTTTAGCCTGCTCTGTGGTTATAAGATTTAACGAATGGAGCTGTCGGCATACTTCCGATCGCTCTCCTTAGCTCAAATGATAACAATCTCCATTTTGTCCTTGTCAAATGTAGCAAAGCCATGAATTTTTCAATTTCAATGCATTTAGTCAGTGCCTGTATAGGACCACAGTCACCTGATGAAACTGAGATGTATAATTGTGTACCTTCTGCATAGCTGTGGTAACATATATTATTGTTGTTTTCTATTATCTGAGCTACTGGGAGCATATAGATGCTAAATAGTAGAGGGCTGAGGATGGAGCCTTGAGGAACTCCACATGAATTTTGTTTGCTTAGACTAAGGATAGGATAATCCACTGTGGAGTCCACAGTGAAGAGGAAACAGATGAGCATGGGGTTTCGGCATTGACTTATTTGTCAACAGTTATCTTTTTTTTCCACTCAGGAAAAAATACTTAAGACATAACCTTGGTGTCCTCAATGGTAGTTACAGCCCTGCCTGCTGCCAATTAAGATGGCTCAATTCCATGTTTTCTGCTGGATGCGTCCACATTTGACTACTTTCACACCGGCCATCTAAGACGGCTTTTTCCCTTGTCGCTGTCCAGGACACCGATGAAGGATATCAGAGATGTGGCTTTTAGCCGCCACGTCAAAAATCGCTCGGAACGCGTGGCATGCTTGCGGCGTTCTCAGAGTTCATGTCAAGCAGCTCTTTGTGTACACTCCAACCAGCTAATAACAGGGCTGAGAGGAAAAATAATTGAAAAGAACAAAGCATCACTGACAAAGCAGAAGCAGCTCTGTAAACTATTTTGGTTTTTAAAAGAGGCCATATTGTCATGTATTTCTTTCATTTCGGAAAGGACAATAGTCTCCCGAGTATGCATCCAATTCAGTCAAGTGAAATTGTCTACAGTTAGCCTGCTTGATGTATGAATGGATCATTTGTATTGGAGCGTACACACGTAAAATCGCAACCGCTTCAAGGGAAGTGCCGACGTGAACGCTTACGGCTCAGCGTATGGAGTCGTTTTAGCTGCCTTTGATGTGTGAGAACCGTCCAAGTTTTTCTTTTTTTTTTTTCATAGCCGCTGACTCACTCGACCGCAAGCTAGCGTGACAGCAAAGGCAGGTTAACGCAACCCCTTACCCCCGCGCCCTCGTCCTCCCATCTCATGGACGACGCAAGTGAAATGAGCTAATAAGCGAGCGCATGCCCCGAGGCGCCGGACTTCAAATCCATCAGACATAAACTTCTCTGCTTGAGTGTCATTATGTTGTCACTATGAGAACATTTTTCCCAAGCGTCATTAGACACGGCTAACCTCGTCTTTGTGTGGGAGAAGTTAAACATTTATTCTAAACACATTTATTATTTGCACATACGCTCATTATCATGATCGGTGCTGTATGAAGCCACAAGTGAAGATGAATCTCATCTTATCAGTCCAGGTTGCCCCCTGGAAAGTTTGACATTTGTTTTGCCCCCTGTCCCCGTCAACCACTGAAGTAAATAATAATAATTTCTTTTTTGCTAAAAATAAATCAATAAATCAATGAATAATAACAATTTCAATGCTAATTAAAACGTTTACTTGTAGACATATTTCAAAGGGACCTTTCGTTCAATACAAATACCTAAATAAAATATAATTTAAATTTCAAGGGAAAATTATGAAGGAAAAAAATGATATGTCGGGGGACGCATCACTAAAATGTTGCTTTTTTTTTTTCAAATTCATTTTGAACATTTTGCCACTGTCATTTTGTCATTGACACCGTAGGGAGTCGTAAGTCACTTTCACTCCCGCGTCCTGCTCCTCGTTTTCTACTGCTTGACGTTTATGCCGTTAACCTCCCAGTAGCTCTTTATGATTTCTTTTTTTATTGGGGTCAGCTGTTTTTGTTGTTTTTCTACGTGTGACACAAAGTCCAGAGTCTACCGCCAACACATTGATGACGACGCCGAGGGTTTGTTCACCACTGAACGGGGCAGATTACGACAGCGCGCTCGTTTCTCTGGTAGATAAACAACCAATGAAATCGCCACGTCCCGATTTGACCAAGCATCTCCATCAGCACACCCATTCACTTTTGATAGGAGACTTCTGAAGACTGTCAAGACGAGAACAGATCGCTTTTATTTTGCTTCAACAAATCACGTTTTGAACAATTATCTCCATCAGCCTGCCTGAAGTGGTCTTTAAAATGTAGTTCCTCTTTCTGCCAGCCCATTCATTTTATAATGGAGATGAGTAAAGACGTCAGTATTTTGGTTTAAAAAAAAATTAAAAATAATGAAAAAATAAATAAATCACGTTTTTCAGCAAGTATCTCCATCGGAATGCCAGAATTGTTCATCACAACAAATGTACTCTCTTTATCACAACTCAACCATTCACTTAATTTTTTAGGTAAACCAAGATTGGATCGCAGTTACTTTGTTTCAATAAATAAAGTTTTTTTTAAAAAAAATATATCTCTATATATATATATAGTTTATTATATTTCTGCTGTAGCAGTGAACAAAAACAGAAGTATTTAAGCTCATACATATCCGTTCAACATAGGAAGCCAACAGTACATGAACAGTGTACATTTACTCCACTTAAACATTTTGCAACAAAAACTGAAGTTTTAGTTTTGATATATATTTTTTTTCATGAAATAGTTAGCCGTTAAACAGATTTTTTTAATTCCTCAAAAAATATGAATTGGAAATGTGTCATACGTCTTTAGCTAAACTGCAATATTTTTTAACAAATATCCCCAATGGCCTCTGTGAACGTACCAACTATTTCTACTATTTATTGTTTTACTATGTAAAAAAAAAAAAGAACAAAAATTCAAATTTGCAGCGGCCTGGCCAATAAATTCAAAACAACATCCATCAAATGCATCACAGGCTACCACGGGTGATGAGGAGCGAAATCAAGCCTGTCCAAAAAGTTGACTTAAATGTGTCTTAAACGGGATTTTGTAACACAACACAAAGCTGCGCATCCACGTGTGGAAGTATTAGCCGAGGTGTTGCAGCGCCCCGAGGGCGACGGCGGCGGCGTTCTGCCAACTAGAAAAAGCGGCCTGCGCGGTTATCTTGGCTTTGTGCGAGGAGTTGCTGGCGCGCCGACAACATCCACAAGATTAATAACATCTAGTCACGACACGGCGAAAACCAGGAATACAGCAGAGCGGGAGGAGGCGGCAAGATGGAGAAGGCAACGGCAGGGGGGGGGGGGGTCAAAGGTGAGGACGTGTTAGCAGGGGTGCTAGCTAGAGCTAGATCGATAGATAGATAGATAGATAGATAGATAGATAGATAGATAGATAGAGCTTTAGTACAGGGGTTGGCAAAGTATGGCCTGCGGGCCAGATGCGGCTCCCTCCGTACTATAATGTGGCACACCGAGCGTTGAGATTATCAAGAGTCCAGTTGTATTGCATTGTCATTTTTTCCCCCAGTTTTTTTTTCATCTTCAACAAAAAAATGAGAATGAATTATTATTATTAAAATAAACAATGTTACCATTTTACATATATATATTTTAAATTGTAATTTATATTTATTTAATTCACGACATCTACAAATAACTGGTCCATTTGTCTGCTGTAAAAGCAAAATGTTATTTCTTTTGTAATATTAGAGCTTAATTCTCAATATATAACTGTTTTTTTTTTTTAAATCTAATATTATGATGCAAAAGTCTCAGGGAATGTCAAATTTCAGGGAATATTGAAATTTGTTTTGCTCATAAAATTACACATTTCTTTTCATAAAAGCATTTTTTTTAATGTTTTGACTTTGTCCCTCCTATCGTAACTTTATTCTTGTTAAAGTCAGATGTTTTCTGGTAATGCAAAAAAAAAAAATTTAATTCCCAGAAAATTATGACTATTTGCTTTTTTTCTCTGAAACTTTCAACACTTCAATTCAAGCAATATTTCAATTTTTAGTCTTCTCATTTTTGTTGTGTTGTCACGTACTATGTGGACTGCTGCCATCAGTATAGACAACAGTATTTTTCCAATTATTTGTAATGTCTGAGCATAATTGGGACAGTTGCGTGACAAAACGGGGGGGGGGGGGGGAAATAAGTTTCCAAC
Source organism: Phyllopteryx taeniolatus (assembly GCF_024500385.1). Classification (NCBI taxonomy): domain Eukaryota; kingdom Metazoa; phylum Chordata; class Actinopteri; order Syngnathiformes; family Syngnathidae; genus Phyllopteryx; species Phyllopteryx taeniolatus. The sequence continues at coordinate 20,591,690 of NC_084517.1, forward strand.
GGCGCACCTGGTTGAAAACGCATGTCGCGAAAGCAAAACAACTCATCTCGGCGCAACCTTTCAGCAGCACTTTATTTATTTGGCACAATGCGCTGCACATCTGCGTCGCTGCTCAACGTGTCTTTCCGCAGAGGTGGCGCCCTTACTGTCTCAACATCCGATTGGGCCAAATCCTACATGTACTCGATCCCGGCCACACGGTCTTGGCCAAACACCTGCCGCTGGTTGCGGTGGAGAAGGTTTGGGAGGAGAAGGGAGGGGTGCTTGTGTTGGCACGCCGCTGCACTCGTGTAGCCCGGGGAATGTGTCGAGGTGGAGAGGGGGGATTTAAAGCGAATAAACATTATTCTTTCGCAGAAATGCTTTGAATCACCGTCGAACAGCACATTTAAGGCTGTTGTAAAAGCTTTAAAATCAGTCACAGACTTGAAGTCAAGGTTTAGGAGCCCACCCCTTCGCTACATGCCGGACACTCACGCGCCGCATTGCTGGAATAATATTAGACAATGATGGTGGTAGCATTTCTCTCATGTGAAAGTGGCATTTAAAACTTCACAGTCAGGAGATCTGAGTTCAAATCTCCATTGGGAGTATTTCATGTTCTCCCCGTGCTTGAGTGGCTTTTCCCCAGGTACTTTGGCTGACCCCCACATTCCAAAAACAAGCATGTCCGGTTCAGTGAAGGTTCTGAAATGTGCATACGTAGGTGTGAGTGCGAGTGCGGTTGCTTGTTTGTCTATAGGTGCCCTGTGATCGGCTGGCGAACAGTCCCGGGGTCTACGCCATCGCTCGTCCGAAGTCAGCCGGGAAAGGCTTCGGGTCAGCACCACTCGAGACTTTTCCCAAAAGAGGGCAGAGGGGTGAAACAACTCCATATTTTTGCTGTTGTTGGTGCGGTCCCAAAGGCAACAGTGCTGGGTTGCGGCTCACAGAGAGGCCAGTGTTTGCGGCACAGGAACTCGGATGGACGAGGCACAAAGAGACCTTTGGTTTGGCCACGACACAGCGGGAATGCAATAGTCGTTCAGTGGGAAGAGGCGAGAAACCACCAGACGCATCTCGCTTCCTCCCTCTCTCACGGGAAAGGAGATGGTGACGCCAACAAAGCCCCGACATGCAACCGGCCCGTGAATCACTGGAGGCATTATGTCCTTCGAACACACGCTCCATTGATGAATAAAACAAGAGTTGGTTTTTTTTGTCAAATCCATAATCAATAAATAATAGCTGTCACTTTGTTTGCTGACATACCAGAGAGGGAACACAAAACAATCAGCACCAATTCTGGGACTCGGTTCAGACTGCACATGGTTGGAGCAAAAGTGTGAGACCCCGGCCCGGGTCAGCCATTGGTCAGAACACATTGAAGTACAACAATAGGCAGAAATAGAGGGACTCCACATCAGCCTTTTGGATTCAAGGTGAAACATCTTCAACAAACAAGAACAGTCCAGTTGCCTTGAGGCATGACATGGATGACTGAGAATCCACACAGACGTCCCAGTTTGTTGGTGGAGGTCTGTGCTCCGGGTCACCTAAAAATGCTTTGTATTCTCAAGCTGCCCAAACCGAAAACACATGCGCCGACCTTTTTACCTTGAAATTGACACTCGCGGTGACCTCCGGGGTCTCAGGCCACCAGCGGAAGGTTACCCCTGCATTGTCTTTAGCCTCCCGCGGACACCTTGACCTAAAACCTCACGGAAACCCTCGACGCCCCGTGCCCTCGCTGGCACCTCTGCCCTACGGCCCGGCCTCATTCATCTCGCCGCCCCTCTTCGGCCAGGCGAGCTGAAGGCCCTCTTTGTAAGCACTCCCTGGGAGATATTAACCCCCTGTCTCTGCGCTCCTGCCGCACAAAGAAAGCACTTACTAACCGCTAAAGCCTTAACAAACAGCGTCTTTCAAATGAACCCTGCTCCGTGTGTTGCGGAGGAAAAGAGAGGGGGGGGGGGGGGGGGGGGGGAGTGGGGAATCCAAGAGAGGAAGCTCATAACATTTCGCTTGTTTTTAGAGATTACAGAGAACCTTGTAGTACTTGCCGTACTTAGAACTCATTAAGATGGCTTCCTATTGGGTTCCTGTTTGATGGCGCCACAGTGGGAAGTTACGGTTATGGTTAGGGGTGGGTTAGGTAAAACCGGAGTGCTCAAAGAGGGTTAGAGTTAGGGTTAGGGTTTTAAAGCCAGTATTGTTTACAACAGTAAAAGTTAGATTGGCGAGGCGTGTTCCGACATTCCTACGCGAGTAAAAATTCCGTTTATGAAGCCGCCGTAGGGACGCAACTCCGTCGTCGAATATACAAGCGAGGATCGCTTGTATATTCTGATGTTTGTTGATGTGGACACTCGAGTATTCATTTATTTAGCGCGAGTCCACATGTGGGTTGTTTCAGGGGTTTGGGAAATTGAAACAAAGTGATATCACATTGATATACTGATATACTGCGGGCACTAAGTCGGCCTCAGCAAATGTTTTCTTACGGTCATACAAAAACAACTGTTCGGGATTATTTTTGTTGATTCTACGAATCAAGCCCAATACAAAAAAAAAAACGTTGACTGTTGAGGTTTGGCTAAAATCCCCAACCTCTGTCTCGTGGGTCTGGAACACATCCCGCAACTATACGACGCTTTGTCCCTTCAGAGTAGATCACATAAATCGCCAGTCAAACATTTCGGCAAGAGCTTTAAGAGCGGCAGAAATAGCATCGGGAGATAAAGACCAGACACATTTGTGAGTTCTGTGAACACCTGCGAAGGCAACCCGCGATCACACGATATCATCAATGACGTGTTCCGTCAGCGAGCAGGTGAACGGCAGGTCAGCGACCTGAAAACGCTGCCAGCGGCCACAAAACTAACGAGCAGACAAAGAACAAGGTCACGCGCTAAAATGTGAGCCACACGCGCGAAAAGTGCTGAATAGAAAAGAAAATGTTTGGACAAAAAGTGGAATGTGTCGCGTCTTACTTTTGACGTTTAGAAAGTGGCCCAAGAGTGAAACGGGCGGCTGTAAAGCAGTTAAGACTTTACAGCCATTGTTAAGATGAGGCGTTGACCGTTCAACCTGAACAATACGACAACGGAGGCGTTTGGGATTTCCTTATGGAAGTTATTACGCTGACTGCATGTTTCCAGAGATGAAGTGACACACCATGTGGTATTCTTTGGATCATGAGCTGCTCCTTTCTCCAGATGCAGCTACTGTACATACAGTAATATAGTTAGATGGATGACACATGATGTGGTATGCTTTGGATCATGAGCTGCTCTTTTCCATAGATAGCTACAGTATATGAACTAAGTAGTCTTTTTTATTTATTTATTTATTTTGCCGTTACAGTCCGCTTGCATTGTGGGGCAGTGACCCATCAGATTTACGGGATGGCTCTACGTTCCTACCCTCACCTTCGGCCGAAATGAGTTTCCGCCCTTAGAGATAGGGTGAGAAGCTCCATCATCCGGGAGGATCTCAGTGTAGAGCCGCTGCTCCTCCGCATCGAGAGGAGCCAGATGAGGTGGCCGGGGCATCCCCCCCTTCGGTTGGCCCGGGAACGCCTCGGGATCCCCCCGGAAGAGCTGGAGGAAGTGGCTGGGGAGAGGGAAGTCCGGGCGTCCCTGCTAAAGCTACTGCCCCCGCGACCCGACCTCGGATAAGCGATAGAAAATGGACGGATGGATGGATGGATGGATGGATCGAGTCGCAGTGAAAAAAAAGCTTGTTATTCGTGCATTACTGCCACCAACAGGACTGTGGCGGAACAGCAGAACCAGCACATCATCAGGTGAACATGTTTAGGATTGTTCAGGCCTGGCAGAGGTCTTTTGGGTGGACATATTTGCATAACGACGACAACAACAACAACAACAACAAAAAAGGGCCAAGCTTTTTTGTCAATAAAGCGACTTAAACGGATGTTCTTGCACGACAATGACTTTGTTCGTTCTCTGGGGCCTCTAATGGAAAACAAACTGCCGTCTACTTAAGTCCGACAAAATTGCAGGGTAAACAATCCCACCGTCCCGTCTCAAACACATCCTCCTATCCGTCCAAACACATGGTTGCGCGAGGTTCAAAATGAGTCCCAGAAGGCGGGAGGCGAGCGGCCGCGCTCCGGGTTGCTGGAATCGTCTTCCCACATCTGACTTTTCCGCCGATGAATAAGGCTTTGTCTGCCGAGGAATGAGATCCATATCTCCCATTTGGCATCTCTGCGTCGTCACTAATCACAAGCAGATGAGCAGACAAGTTGTGCTTTGCGCTGCGTGTGCGTGTGTGTGTGTGTGTGTGTGTGTATAGAGCTTGGATTTTGTTTTTTTGGGTTGGTTTTTTTTTTTTTAACCACAGAACTCGGAACACGACCAGGGTTAGATTGTGGTTTTATACGCCAATGGGAAAATGCACGCTAACATTTGAATGGCCTCTGTCAGTAACTCATTAAACACGTAAAACCAAAAGGTTTTCTGTGGGCACTCTGTTTTCCTCCCACACTCGAAAATCAAGCCAGCCAATCACAAGATGTTTATTGAGAGACAGGCAACTGTTCACCCGAACTAATTTGGTAGCAACCAGACAAAATCTCTTGCTGTTGAAGGAAATGCCCAAACTGACCCAAAAATGGACGCTTCGAGACATTTTTGTGGGGCTACTCATGATAGATCTTCCAAATTCCATGTTGCTATGTGATCTTATGGAGATGACTAATTCGAGTTTTGTGTTTTATGGCGAGTACTCAAACATGGCCACCGTGCGCCTCCTATACGCAATTACGGAACTCAAAGTTTTTACGATTTAGCAGCACCCAACTGCGCTGTGTACATGGTTCAAATTTGGCAGCAAGCGCACAGAATTTAGCATTTTTGGTGAACTCCCCCACAGACTACAGACTCCTTCGTGTTGTTGGCTAGACAATCTCCTGGACCGTGCTAGACAATCTCCTGGACAGCTAGCGGGATTTTTCATTTGGTGTCAATCATTCAACTCCTGCTCATTGTTGCGAGTCGGTGGTTATATTGCGCAATGACCCCGGCGGAGCGCACGCAGCGGAGAAGCCGACGCTCTCAAGCGCTTAACAAAACACGAGGCTGGTCGAGGGCACCTGATGTGCAGAAACAGCAGGGTAGGTGTTTGTTGACTCCGTGCCAAACGCCTCGCGAGCTGCTGGAGTCAAGACATGACCGCGGGCGTTTAGCGGCGCGGTTCCCACGTTGGGACGAGCTGACGGACGTGCGGTCGACCCGGAGCGGCGATGTCGAAAGCGCGCGGGTCCCGATCGGCGGGGCCTTCGTAAAACTTTGTGATGTTTCTCAAACCGCGACGTTCCCAAACTTCTCACGGGCCGCATTCATTCGGTACAAAGGATCTCTGTTCTGCTCCGGTCTCCCTCAGTAGATCCCTTTGTGAACGTAGGGCAGCAAGTCCTCCGCACTGGAATGCCCCGTTCTCAGGGTGAGGAGGTAAAGCTCACACAGGGGAGGGGGACGCGCAAATACGTCCACGCTCCTGCTTATTTTTTCAAAGACGCTCATAATTAGATGTAAGCAGAAGTCACACCGAGGTCAGCGCGCTTCGCTCCCTGAGAACGTCTCCCTCAATTAAGAGCGCCGGCCTTCGGCTGTCGTTGGGGTTAACCGCCGTCCGTGATGTTCAATGACTTTGCCATTTCCGTGGACGTGAATAGAATTAGAGAAGGGAAGGGAGCGCCCGGAGAAGGACGGTAAGACGACCTCTCCGCCACTAGACTTTATATATCGCCCTTTGTGCTGAGCAGACTTTGGGCTTCTATGTTTGTTAAAAAAAAAAAAAAAAAAAAAAACTTCTTGGCAGGCGAGGCTCGGGGTCTACAGATGTCTGGACGGCACCGCTCGGGCTCACCCTCCAAAGGCAGCGAGCAGCTGTTGCCAGAGAGAGACAGGCTGCCTCGGAGAGAGACTGGGAGGGGGCCAATGGACCAAAAAAAAAAAAACAAAAAAAAAAGAGAAACAACAAGAAAGAGCCTCTTTCACTGCCTGGTATGTCCTTCTGGATCCTTACACAATGTATCCTTTGAGCACCCAGAAGAATAACATTTACGTTAAAAGTTTTCTCATCCCGGGAAGTTTGGGTCATTCGCCTTGTGAAGGGTTGACGCCGAGGTGAGCGTCGCAGGAATGGCGCACAAGCGGATTCGGTCGGGAATTCCAACAACCCCGGGAACAGATGTGAAACTTCCATCCGCACATTTCCTATACCGGCGCTTCTCAAACTTTTGACCCCAAGTACCACATCAAAAAAAAAAAAAAAAAAAAATAGTACAATAAATAAATGCTTGAAAACAAAACAAACGATTCTAAAAGAGAAAATGCAAATGTACTTGACTTCCAAGTACAACTGAACCGCACATAATAAATATACTGTATATATATATATGTGTGTGTGTGTAACACAATGCACAGTTTACATTTGATTCTTTGACTCTTAGCGTAGCACTAGATGGTGCCGTACCACCCTTTGAAAATCAACGCACTCAACCAGCAGTGACTCAGACAACATTAAACATTGATTGATTTCTATTTGACCGCTTCGTTAGTCTTGTAAAACCTCGTTGAATGTGATACCGTATCAAAGCCTGGGCCTTGAGCTTAAAGGCTCGATGATGCCAACCCAGACAGTTTACAACCCAGAAAGACTCCCCAGGCGGGAAATCAATGATGTCCGGTTTATTATTAATAAGCTACTGGCTCTGTTTTGACTCAAGGACCTTAAAAATGGGAACGACGCCCAAAGAAATGCAACCACTCGGTCGTATTAGAGAAAGAATTTGTAGTAGATGAGGTGTTGGTCCGGAGAAAAATTCAGGAAGTGGTACACCTAGCCTGCAGTTATTGAGTGTGTTTTTACGATTGCATTGAAAATGTCTAATGTAGCGTTACAAGGCAAGCACAGTTTCAATGTTTTCATTTTCAAGTAACCCAAAGGAAAACAAGCATACAAGTTTGTATTTTCATACTTCTATAATACAGAATAGTGAAAGTGGTACTCAGGCTTTCTAGCTAGGATCACTAAATAAAATATTTAAACTGTGCGTAGTATTATAGTGGTCCAAAGCTTTTTTTTAAGTCCTGTACAATTCAATTGTATTTACCTTCGAAGCGCAATACATTTGCATTTAATCTTTTAAAATTGTATTTGTATTGAACTTTTATGTGGAACACACTTGAATGGAATCATTTCGGAACATTATGTGTTGATGTTCCTATATTTAGGCGCAGTGTTCTCGTGCTCTGCCTCGTTTTTGAATTTATACGTCGTCGGTCGTTAAATCGGCGTAGCGGTTGGAGGGCCATTGCTATAGATAATATGAATGTGGTCTGATCTGTAACGCCTTGTGTGAGAGAGAAGGCACGGTGTGAAGATTGACGCAAAAGGAAAGCAGCAAAGGGAGGATGTCTGGAAAATATCCGCGAGACAACAGGAGCGCTCAAAACATGGAAAAGCAGCAATCGCCTCGACCGCAAACGGCCTCGTCCAGCCGGAGAATTCAGAAACACGCGATGGGCTTTCTTGGGATTTCTGCTTATCCCGTGAATGTCGGCCGCCGAGACAACGTGGGACGCAACGGACGAAGCAGAGACAGTAAAAACCTTTCACACGGAGGGGAAAAAGTAGGAGGGTGGGGAAGGGGCCGCTTGGCAAGCGCTGAGCTCCAGTTAGCGTTCTGTCTGAGCGCTCCCTCCTGGCTCGCGGCACATTCGATCAATTCGGTCACGTTGAGTGTGCCGCTTGACGGATGCGAGGAGCCAGCACGGCAACGGAGGCGCTTCGGTTTCATTTGCACGTCACGCAACCCGCTCTGCTGATAACGCTTCTCAAATCAAGAACACAAGAACACAACATACAATAAAATTAAACAAATACACATATGCCAAAAGACATAACCTCTTCAACCTTTTCACGAAAGTACAGCATGGATAACTGAATACTCTTGGTTGGCGGTTAGCACATCTGCCTCACAACTCTGTGGTTCTGGGTTCGAATCCTGTGTGAAGGTAGCACGTTCTTCCCATGCTTGCGTGGGTTTTCTCCGGGTACTCCAACAGCGTGAGCTTCACTGAGGACTAAATAGATGTCGGATGCATGGACAATGACGCGATTAGGGACGAGTACTGCGGTATTAATAATCTCCTCCCGGTCAATTTTGCAGCTCTACGGTTGCCACTCGAAGTGTCTCCCTCAACAGAAGCCATCTCATCCCAACTGCCTGCCGTCACCATGCCTAACGCCGCGTAACGCCGGTTCCGCGACATCACGGCGTTACCACAGGTGACGAGTATCTCCGAGAGACGCACAGTGCGCCCTTTCTTTGGGCCACTGTTTGGTTTTCCCTCGCTTAATCGTTGGGGAGAGCCGCGGCTTGCAGAGGGAAAAAAAATAAAAATAAAAATAACAAACATACATTTGTTTACAGTTTACTACGAACGGAGCAGCAAATGGATTCTTACCCTCTGCCTCACCAACACAAATTAAAGTCCACTTGCATCAGGGGACGCGATCTGTCATGACCAACCAGATGTTTTTGGGTTAATGCTAACAGTTAAACACAGCCATCGAACAACGGTCTCGGGGGGATTCAGGCCGTCTCCCTCACGTCGGAATAATTCCTTCGCTAAAGTCGAGAGAGTCTTTCACAACAATAAGCTAAAGCGAACCCCGTTCAAAGGTGAAAATGGACGATATAGAGACAATATCAAGAATGCTTTTAAAAGTTTGAACGCTCCCACACGCTTTAGAGATTAAAACTTATTAAAACACATTTTTAGCACCTGTTCTCCCTCACTTGATCACAGTTCTTCAAAAAAAAAAAGAGGCACAGAGTGCTCGCTTCGAGCTCTTTATCTGTCACTGCCGTTTGAAGTTACCTGTAAAACTGACACCAAATACAAAAGGCAATCAAATGCATATTTAAACACCAAAATGTTCAACCAAACCGTATAATTTCATCTAATAAAAGTCTGCTAGCTTAATGCTAACAGATTTTAAAAACAAACAAAAAAAAAAACATCATAACGGGCTAATGAAAATTAGCATAGGAGTTACAGTACGTCACTGAATATGCACCAAATTCCGACTTGCTTGTAACGTACTGTTAAAACTCATGAAAAACACCCCAAGAAAATCTCGGGGGGGCACAAACAATGAACGAGGGCTCCATGCACTTTTACAGTAAAGGGGTCAAATTGTAAAACAGGCCCGCTACGTGTGATCGAGATCTGGAAGGTGTGTTTGAGCGTCTTTATCAGTCAAGTCCAAAGGAAGACGGCTTCGGGAGGAAGCGTGTTATAAATCACTTCAACAAAGGAACGCTTTGTCGGGAGCGAGAGAGAGACGGGTGGGGTGAGGTGGGGGGGTGGGGGGGGGGGGACATCTTGAGCAAACATGCACATCACCGGTGAACTTTGAAAGGCCAAGCAAGATGTTCTCGTGCGTGCGAGCTGCGCTGCAGTTCGCTCCAGGGAGGAGGAGGAGTAGGATGATGATGATGATGACGATGACGATGCACTACTGCATTGTTTCCAGTAGGTGGCAACACCTCACTGGCGTTTATACACAATGCAGGGGGCCGTGACAAGAAAGACTGCGCTGAGACACTTTGGGAAGAGGGGCCATTTTAATCGCAATAAAGTCGTTTGAGGGCCAACTAAATGATGATCGCTTTCTTTGTGTATATCCGTAAATCTGTATTATTCTGCCCCCAGGTGGCCAAGGTGCACATAACTGAAGGAGCAGCACAAAGTCCATTGAATTGAAGCAGGAAAAAAAAAATGTCAAAAATGGTTACTTAATATTACTATACAATTTTATAAAGTAAAATATTATAAAGTGCTGTTTTTTTTCCCCCGAATAAAAACACGTTCCAAAGTTTTGGGGATTAGATTAATGCTGGCATGGGGAAAAGAGGATTGTTAGTTACGAGCGTGGTCACGGAACGAACTAAACTCGCATCTCAAGGAACCACTGTATTAAATCATGAATTGTTAAGCCAATTGAATGAAAATAATTAACCTTTTTAATTGGGTAAAATGCTCAAATCACAGGAAGAATGAATTATTTCCATTTAAATCACCAAGCAGTCATAAAACTTTAAATCACTTTCATCCACATTTGCAAAAATTCTCATACTCAGTGGCTCAATCGTCCAAATACTTTTGAGTCACTGTAAACGGAAGTAGGCTGTATAAAGAAATATTGAATACTATATTGTGAAATCTCTTCAAATAAAGTCCAACGTATTACTCTTATTTCAAATCTATAAAAAAATAAATAAAAAAAAGTCACTGCCCAAAGACTTAACTGATACGATTAACATACAACTTACATGTAATTTTTGTATTTTTTTTTTATGATGAATAACTCAAGCTCCTGCATTTTCAATGAGATCCCAGAAGCCGCAGATCGAAAAATGTTTTTAACAACTCATGATACGCTTCCAGCTCCTTCAGGTTGGACTAATCTCTAATCGGAGAAAAAAGGTCTTCTAATAATAAAATCTTGTATTCCTGGAATCAAGTAAGACCAAATCTCGACTTCGAGGGGGATATTGCCGCGCTTATCATGAGATTTAACCGACAGACGCGCTATCCGAGAGGAACTCGGATGTGCCCCGGTCGTCGTTCATTTGTCCATTTGTCAAAAGGCTTCAGCCTGTGCGCTGACAGCCGAGTAATAAATCCAGATAGCGTCCATCACACGTTTGCCAAAGATGGCGCTTCGTCATCTGCGGCGAGCGACGACAGATAAGGCTGACAAAAGCTCCTTTCGTGGAGCCGTGTTCTGTAATCGCTCAAAGTGTCGCTTTTACTCCAAAGCGGCTTCGTAAAAATGATTTCAGCTCAACGGTGACAAAAGGCTCTCATTTGCACGCCGGGCAAAAAAAAGTTGACCCTAGACTAAGGGTTTCCAAAATACGGCCCAGGGGGCATGTACAGGTACTACGAGTCACCCAACTTGGGAGTTTTTCAAGATACAAGCTGATTTCTCCGTCTCGAGTTGCGAGCGCTAAATGGCAGCAAATAGTGAACGATTCTTCAAAATCTTCATCCTTCTTTTCCCCCCCCCCCCCCCCCCTTTGGATGCCAAGTCCATGCCACTCCCAGTTAAAGTTTACACAAAAAAACAAAGAGAATTACGCATTATGGATTAAAGTCAGACAAATACACCATCAGTCACTGTGATCCACTGTGCAATATATTATGAATAACTAAACAAATGAAGCCTTGAGTGTAACGAAATATATTTAAGGAAGTCACAGGAGAGCAAGTGCAACCCGTTACGTCGATATCGATTCATTTCAATTCAAGCGTCCATGTTAAGAAGGATGTTTAAATCGATCCGCTTTGAAAACTGTTTTCAAGGGCTTTGGCTTTGCCCTCTGTGGGGGGAAAAAAAAAAAAATGTAATTTGAAAAAAAGAAGACAGCAAAGATCCAACGTTGCCCTTTTTCAAGAGTAGTAATCGACTCCACTTTGAGCGATTAAGGCCTTTGGCGCCTGTGAGGAAATTGATCCAAGTCCTCTGCAGTCAAACACCCCTCGGGAGTTTCTCCCATTTGATTCATTGATTTGAACCATCACGCGGCGGACAGATAGTGGGCGAGCTCGGATGTCAATTCTTTCAAATTACCGCACAGTCAGTCCTTCTGTTCAATTTTCATTCCCCCCCCCCCCCCCCCCCCCCCCCCCCACACACACACACCCCAGTCTGCAATGGAACACTCCAACTGAGGACAGCTTCACATCACCATAAAGTTTTACATCACCCCGAGAGTCACGTCTCCTGCGCCGGTTGGGACGGAACTCAAGTAGCTGTGACAACCTCATGACGACCAATCAAACGCATCCCCTTTTTCGCTCCATTACAGTCACCGTAGGAGGCTGCAAAACGCAATTTGTGCAGAAATTGCGGCTCGATGCGGAACAGCTGACGCTGAACTGAAATGCTGTAGAATTTATTGAAATGTAGGAAATGGAGAATGTCAGAAACACTGCATTTCGTATGAATGTCATGAGATAGAATGCTAACAGTTGCAAAAGCAGCACAAAAAGCGCCAAGGCCGATTGATGAGGGGTTTCCACCTTGCCCTTTATTCATCTACTATTTCTAATGAGAATGGATGAAATGCTGAATCGGTTGAGAAATGTTGAATGATTAGGAAAATGTATACAAATGTTTCCCATGGTGAAGGGAATGTTGCCATGGAAAACGTGGAATTCTAAAATTCGAAGGGATTTTTGGAATGTGAAAAATAGTTCCCAAGATGTCCTGAATGAGCTGATCGTTTTGACTTTGGAATGGTTTGAATCGGTTAAGAAACAGCAATATTTGTCAAATGTCTCCATTCATTTGGGCATTTTACCATGCAACGTAGAATTCTAGAATTTTGAGAGTTGTTGAACTTTTAAAATTTTCAACGAATGAGCTAACATTGAGAAATGTGCAAGTTTTGTAAGGACAAAAAAAAAAAAAAAAAGCAGGCATCATAATAATCAACCTAAGAATATATAGCATAAGAATAAAAATGTCTAATGTGCTTCAGCTTTCCCACAATAACATGGCTGGATAGTTTTTAATCTCTTCAGAAAGACAAAAGACAGCAAGCCCGATGTGTGGTCTTTTTCAACTTTTTTCCTGCCCCTCCCCCTCCTCCTCCCCCGATAGCATGCCTTATCCTCGCCTGGCATTTAGGTTTATGGCATACAAGCTAATTGCAAAGCTGTCACAAACGCGCGCACACACACAGGCTTTTGATCTCAGAAGAAGGTCTGGGTCTAGCCCCACAGAAGAGCCAATCTTATTGTCCAATGCTCCAACCACACACTCATTAAATATGGCAAACACGACCTCTGTATACTGTTTGGTGGATATAAAAAGTAGTAAAAAGCTCCCATCGGGAGCCAAAATCAGCCTATTACAGCAGTCTCACACTGATAGGATTGCAGTCAAGCCTGACGGAAGCAAGAAAATTAAACTCAATAATGATGATATCTTTCTTGCCCATAATTGTACTATTTTTGAAGACCTTTCCTAATTCCTAATCCTTGTCACAGACACTTAAACCAAACCAAATATACACCAGTTTAAGACAATTTATGGAAGAACGGCATAAGGTAGGCCTCTTTTATAACTACTATACTTATTAACATTGTTATAACGCTATATAAAAGTGTTTTCATGATGATGAGATGTGATTTAAAGGTTTTGTTACAAAATATTATATAGCTGAGAACCTTCCCAACGTGCTGGCTTAGCGGTATTTTATGTTCCATCTTGAGCCTTACGCTCACGACATGCTGGTCTTTTGGGAAGTCCAAGAGCTAAAAAGAAGTCAGCATGTTCTAGAGCATTCTCTACTGGGACTCCAGTGCGCGGCAGAAATTAGAGCGGCTGCAAAATACACACTGAATAAGACGACTGTAATGATGCAGAAACAGCGCATTAACTTTTCATGCTGAGTTTTTCCCAAAACAAATTAAAAAAACGCAGCAAATGAGACGCCATTTGGCATCTTTGTAAATATCATTAATTCGTGTTGATTTCGCCACTGCTATACTTATTGCCTCACCTCTCTCCAGAACATTCCACCTCTTGGAATCATGACACCCCCCCCAACAAATTTATTTCACCATTCATGCTCTGGTCAGGCAATTTGTCAGGAGGAGCATCTTCGCGTGAAAGTACCCCAAACAGGCTCAGTGGAGGTGGTACTAGTAATGCCTGGATGCTGCACTGCTGGATGGCTGGCTGCTAAATTGAATGTCAAAACATAAAAAGTTCACGCCGGGAGTGTCTCCGGAGAGGGAAATGAATAAATGCAACAAGTCTGCAGGTGACACAAAACCTCTCAAAGAAGTATAAACAAAAAACTTTATGTGCTCTATATTACTGTCATAAACATTGCAAAATACCGAGAGTTGTCTTTCTAGTTTATGCTTTGCTAGGAAGAAGAAAGAATGCGTGGAGCAGACATGCACGGAATGCAACATCTGAGGTCTTCTGGCTAACAACAATTATATTCGCTCGTTTACATTCATCAACTGGAATTCAACCATTCACTGCCACCAACAAATATATTCGTCAATTAGGCTTTTCAACAGGTAAGGATAAACGCCCCGCTTGTCTTTTTTAATAATTACCAGATCCCTGTAGATGGCGACGTTGCATCGCTTTGGATTTGAGATCAGCACAGCTTTTGAGTATAAGATAAAGATTAGGTGCCGACGCTGCGTGACGTTTCGTTTCATAAAAAGCACATTTTCTCCGCTTTTAGCTCAGAAACCGGTGTTTATGGTGACGTCAAACCATGTTCCACCGTTGTTGTTTACAAAAGAAGTTAGAAATAAACTATACTTTCTGGTGAAAGAGGATTTCCTATGTGCTAAACATTGAGTCGCCTCCTAATCACAAACATACAGTTGTTTACAAGGCGTGCAAAAAAAAAAAAAAAAAAAAAAAAAAAAACCTTGAATGAGGATCTACATCATGCTTCACCATGTCTAAGGACAGACACATTATTATATGATCACATGTAGCAGCCTGCTCTGGTGCATTTTCCTGACACAAGGTCGAACTGAACACCCTTGAAGCTTCCCGAGAAGATCGACATCATCACACTAGGGAGCCTCTAAACCATGTGCGCCATCATAATTATTTGTTACTGTGTTGAAAAACATCACCACTCCTGCTGTGAGTGAATAAGATGAAATTGTTTATTTTGTTGCTTGACTACGGTCAAAGAAGTCTCACGTGGGGCAATTGGACAATGGTACACAGGCCAAATCCGAATGTGTTTTGCTTGCAAACTTTCAGAGTCAACTCGCACATGCTGCAGATCTGCATTCAGCCAGTTTGTGTGCAGCCTCGTTCCGCCTCGGGTGCGTGCGGCATGTCTCTCCTGAGAGGCAGCAGGCCTGACGACAACAGGGAGCCAAAGGGAGGTGAGAAGATTCCGTGATCACCAACTGCTCTTCAACCTCGTGTAAAAGCCACTCTGTGAGTTCCATAATGTCGGGATAGTGGCGGAATATGAGGTTTTGTTGTTGTTGTTTTTATACGTACTGATGCAGATGGAGGAATGCAATGGTGCATCCTGGTGGCACAGTTGTTTAAAACACTATTCCAATTTCGTGTCTATATATGATTTTGGGGGGATTGTTTACATACAGAGGTTAACAATGATTAATACATAACGTTTGGAATGGAAATTTACCAGAACTGGCTGGAACTTGCGATCAGATGAAAAATGGTGAAGCAGCATGTGGTTCATTGTCAGCGAACCTCAGCTATTAGCGAGAGCTCAATATTCCCCTCGAACAGCAAAAATCCACCAATTACAGAAACTATCCCCCAAAAGAGATTTGTAATTGTGTATAGATACCACAAGATGGCAACAAAGCACTTCAAACAGATAACACCATAAAGTACCAATAGTATCAATAGTATTACTATATACTAGCCTAAATAACAAACTGACATGACATCAAATGTGTATACTAGCACTTTACACAAATAATACTCAGTCATTAAACTCGCCTTGTGAAATTTAAACAATAAATAAACATCAGGGAATACAGGCCAATTGGAATGGCAAAGTGGACAACACGGGCTTTTAGTCGCTGCATCGGGAGAGAGAAGCAGAAACATACTTTCAGTTTCACTTTTGACAGATATGTTCCGCGAATAACGTTGAAACGGTTCCAAAAACAAGTCTGCGAATATGCAAATTCATGTCTGCCAAACTGCGAATATGTGGACTTTCACTGTATAACTACAGTAGTACAGCACAGACACGCTCCCACAACTCATTTTCAAACGGGGGAATTTCGGAATTGTATCAATCAATTGAATTTCACATGAACCATGTTGCGTCACTCTAGACTGAGTTACAACACTGTCACATTCTCGGAATCATCTGATTGCTAACAAAACAAACCTGATGAGTTATTTTCCTGACTTTTTTTTTTTTTGCTCTTCTGTAAAGATGGCATCACCAATGCAAAATGGGGAATACCTTACGGCATCACCAATGCAAAATGGGGGATACTTTTCTTCCCAAAAAATGAATCTCCAAAGTTATGTAGTGAAAAATAAATAAATAAATAATTTAAAAAAAAAGGCAAATATATGGCTACAAATTCTTGCATACCGCTCAACTATAACAACAGAGGATTACCAATAAGTACACAAAGAAGACAAAGCATGCGGCAGGAGCTACAGCCAACAATCTAATTGCTTATTTGAGGACAACAGGTGTGCATGTGAGATTGTCATTTCCAGGGGGAAGTGAGAGTCAGATGGGCCCGGTAATTTCACTTCTGAATGGAAAAAGCTTCGTCTCTCTTTTGGTAGCTGAAAAACAGGAATCGGAGAAGGAGTTGCCAGAGAGGCTTTCAGTGAAGGTTCCTGGGAAAGTCTGTTGGAGTCATTTCAAAACAACCAAAGTCATTGGCTTGACCAACGTCAGAACAATGGGAAAGTCCAAAGAACACAGTGGAGATCTTAGCAGAAGTTGGGACAATCTTTTTTGAGTCATTTTTAAGCAACTGCACTTATTGGGGATCAACCAATACTCGGAAGAATGGGAAACTTTGAGGAGCTCAGTGAAGGAAGTAGAAGAATTAAAGATTTACACAAGTTGGGACATTCTTTTGGAGCCATTTCTGAACAACCGCAGATTACAAGACATCAAACAACTGCACACACTATGGGCCATACGTCCCTGTTTGTGGGTACAGTACAGAGTTTTTTGGTTTTTTTAAACACATCTGGCTTGCGTACCTTTCACTTAAGCGCATTCACCCATCGTGCGTAGCATGGAAATTTGTGCACAACCACCAAAGAGCCGTGACTCACTGAAGTCTGAGGCTGGCTGTAAATCATGGAGCATGGAACTTTCCTGAAAATTGTGAATGTCATACAATCCACTCAGAAAATATAGCACACTTTAAATATGAAAATACCTTCTGTAGCATTGTTGCTAATGCGATGTGTAAACCGCTCATCTAACACACGATACTTTGAGTTGTGTGTTGTTGTTGTTTTTTTTTTAATCCTGTATGTGTGTGCATTTGCGGCACAGTGGAACGGTGGTTCCGCCTGTTATTAGACCATAAGTCCAACATATGCAGCTCGGGTCAGAGAAACAAAAAGTCTTCTAAATTCCGAGCACAAATTTAAGCAAGAGAAGATTGCACTATTTTCCATAGCCATAGTAGCCCCTCAAGCCTTCAAAGAAATGCAGCGTACGCAGTTGTATCTTTACGTCGTATTTCTCGTTCTGTTGAATTCTAACGACCCCGTCGCAGTCGTCAACCGCGCCGCCATCTGTATTTGCATTTAGAGAGAAGCACAAGTGAGAGCCCACTGACCACAAGTGGTCTCAGGAGGCACGTATTGATGTCCATGTTAATAGCACGCGTGGATGCGCTCGCAATACATCTTAGTGGCAGCTCGGAGTCAGCCAGCCTATTACATATGATAAGTAGTTCGCCTCCAAGGGAAGCATCTTCAAGTATTTTAAGCTATTCATATCAGTGAGGTTTGGAACTTCAGTTAAAAAGGATTACATGGGGCCTTTGGTAGTGTAGTGGTTCACATAGCTGACTTTAGTGAAGCTGGTGTGGGCTCAATTTCCACTCAATGCGTCGTCGACAGTCATCTGTCATTGACAGAAAGGCTATAATTAGTGTGGATTTCACAGGTTGCTGTATTCATGTTGCTAGTGTAGTAGTTCACATTGCTTACTATTGTGAAGCTATTGTAGGTTCAATTCCGTCTTCATGTGCGCGTCACAACCACTCTGGTATTCAGCAACCTTTAACCTTTTTTCGGTTTTACAGGAGAATGCACTTAAACTGCAGTTTTTCACTTTAGTACTCTTGTCTCTCTGCACACAATAACATTTAATAATCAACATTTGCTCGTGAGTATGATGAATTTGATGTCCATTTCTTATGATTTTGGTGGATGAAGTAGGGTATGTTCCCACCAAATGCACAAATGCCCATCCATAGTTTTATTTTACAGTGCTTCATGATTTGCATTGGAAATTCGTTCCGCACGCTCACTGACTCCGTGGTGACGAGCACTCAAAAGTCAGCGCTTCCCAAGTCGTGTTTTTCAACCAAAACTCCCATCTCTGCACCGTCTTGAGGGGCCGACGAGTGCCGCTGCCGCGAGGCTCCCGGCGCATCTGCCCTGATTAGCTGCTCTTGGGTCACGGCTCGGCGGCGACTGTGTCAGCTGGGTTATATCGGCGCTCCCCGTGCGACGCTTGTTAAAAACAAACGCAGGTGCTCCTTGTTGCATCGCCATGGCGACACTTTTGGACTATCTCTGCAGCGGAGTTAGTAGTGGGCGGGTGGGGAGCGGAGAATCATCATGGTTGCATGCAGACCACAATGAGATTAGGATTGCTTTTTTAATCCGTATTCGGTTTAGGATGACAACATCCCAAAACAAATATAGTAATCCTTTCATATTTAGATTGACGCGTTCATTTAAGAGATAACGATATACAGTATGATCCGATGCACGTCATTCTAAGATTCTTATTGAGCCTTGTTCGGCTCTTTGGATTATAAAGAGTATTTAAAAAAAATATTTATTCCTTCAATTTAGACCAGGGTTAGCGCATAACTCTGTGCTCAAGAGCCACGTTTGATTTTTAAATCAGACAGATGGGCCAGGTCGTTCGTGAAATTGAGACATGCAGTTAGCTAGCGAGGCTATGCCTACACCGCGAAAATGCATCATCCCTTCGCATAGTCCGCTAGCATGACTGCTTTAGAGCGCCTCGTTGTCAGCCGTGAGTGCGCGCAAGTCCTGGTGAGAATGACAGAAGTGCAAGGAGGGGAGCAGAAGGTGAGACATGGAAAAAATAAAAGCCAGAATTGTCAGCCAGCGTGTAAACCAGGGCTTTGCATTGGTGTAGCTGCTTTAGAGTGACTCGTTGTTGGTCACGCGTACATGCATGACACGAGGAGAAAAGCGGAAGAGAGGGGGGTGAGTTTTTTTATTTTTTAAGTCTGAATTGACAGCTAACTTGCTTTGGGTTGGTGTGGCCACTTTAGAGCGCCTCGTTGTAGCGACATGGAAAAGCCCCCCACTACCAAAGGCTTTCAGCGGATATATTTTCGTGGCTCAAACATGTAGCTATGTGCAGGCATAAAGATGCTGGATGACGTGGCATCCATTTTTCATTGGACTTGAAGCCTCATTTTATGTACGTGGCGATTTTTTAAATCATTCAAATTTGGCAGGGTTGTTCACAACACTTCTCTGGGGTGTTCAATTTATTTTCACCTTAGAAGTTGGAAATGACAAAATATTTGCATGTAGCAGTTCAAAACAAAACAAAAACAAAGCGAGGTGAACTCAAGTGGCCAGCAGAGGGTTAAGAAATCTGACAACTGTTTTAAATCACGGAAATATTGCATCAATATGTCTTCTTTCAATCAATACGCCGCGATTGAGCCCCGAAAGCAGTCGCTCATCTGTTGCCTCTGAGTCATTCCCGCCTCATTTATATTTCACGACTTGTAACGTTTACAAATGCGCCATTATGCACTCGATAGCATGTGGCCTCGATAGTAAATAAATGCGCGCGCGGTTTGTTAAATATTCGGTGTTCATTAAGAAAGTGTGACTGCTTTATCGACACGCAGCAGCCGCAGGCGCCCGTGCCGGGCGCAGGAAAATGTAACCTTCATGTTCCATAAAATTCTCTGCATACTTTATCTCCTTACACAGCCATCTGGCCTTGTTTTTTAATGGCTTTCATATTGTTTGCTGGTAAGGAAACATTATACAGACCTCTGTCTTCCATTTTATATACACTAGCTGCGGTGTACTCCAATAAATCTTGCAAATTGCTTCAAAGTGACGGACTGAATTGAATTCGGTTTACTCCACAAGGATAACATGAAACTAAGCAGGAACCCAAGACATATGGGCTATTGGAGACTCAACTTATTTTGCAACAAGCAGCAGTTTTTTTTTATTTTTTTTAAACAATTATTCCAAAAAATGATTCAATGTGTTAATTGCCACTCCCAGTTGGTGTTGACTGTCAAACTAAATATGAACAAGAATCACATTGCACATTTAAAACACATCACTCTGTATGTCCGCTAGCTTAATGCCAACAAACAACGCAAAACACCCTAAACAGGCTAATGAATAACAGCGACACAGATGATATAACAATATATATATATATATAGGTGAAACAGTGGATGACTGCTTAGCACATCTGGCTCACAGTTCTGAGGACGGGGGTTCAAATCCCGGTCCCGCCTGAGTAGAGTTTGCATATTTTCCCCGTGCCTGTGTGGGTTTTCTCCGGGTACTCCGGTTTCCTCCCACATCCCCAAAACATGCATGGTAGGTTAATTGAAGACTCTAAATTGCCCGTAGGTATGAATGTGAGTGCGAATGGTTGTTTGTTTGTATGTGGCCTGCGATTGGCTGGCGACCAGTTCAGAGTTCACTCCGCCTGTCGCGCGGAGCTAGCTGGGATAGGCTCCAGCACGCCTGCAACCCTAATGAGGATAAGGGGGACGAAAGATTAATGACTATATATACTCTTTATCCTTTGCAAAAAAAAAAAAAAAAAAAAAATTGACTGCAGCTTACCGAGTCAGTTGTGAAACTCTTCTTAGTGTGTTTCTGTATGTGTGTATTAAACCGCCCCCTGGTGGCCAAGGCACACACGCCAGAGGGAGCACAGTGTGGAGTCAGAATCGATTAATAGCATTCCCATGTTGTTCAAAGGTGTTTTGAGTTACAAGCATCACGGAACAAATGAAACTCGTAAGTCAAGGCGCCATTATACATTATTTGTAGTAAATAAATACTGCAAATCTTTGCAAATCAGTCTCTTCCCTCATTTGGCGAAATAACCTATCCTCTGTTATTTGTTTTTGTTGCACTCAGGCCAAAGCCATGTCTAATATCAAAATATTGTTTTGGCAACATCTTTTTTTTTTTTAAAACCCAGAAAAATTCTTGAATAAGCGGGGATAAACCACTAGTAAAGGTTTTTGGTGTCGGTTCCCCCAGAAAAATGTAAAGAAAATGTAAAAGGGGGGGAAAAAAGGACTTTTTTTTTTTTTTTTTTTGCCAAACTGTGACTATGCGTGGGTCCACGATACTCACTGTAATAACTTTTGGCCACATTAAGTTAAATCAGATCATTGGAAGCCCCACACTTATACCACGTATTAATTTTGAGTACTAAACGATGCCAGCTTTATTTACGGTGCCTGCACACTATCGACCAACACAGTAAATGTCTGGTTTAGAAAAGCACTGTGGGTACACTGTGCCACTGTTCAATGATAACATTGTCCAGGCAGTGAAAAACTCAGCGTTGTGACATTTACAAAGCACCCCCCAGTCCCCCCCAAAAAAAGGATAAAAATAAGCACATCAGGGGAGGTGGACATTGTCCACACTGATCCACAGGGAGTCAATACAATACAAAGCAGAGAAAGATTGAAAATGGAGACCTACACCAGGTCATGTTTCATGTAGCTTATTAAAATGGACACTCACGTAAGCCTTTAGGTGGAGAGGCTGTGCTTTTATAGCCATTGTGATGCAAAAAAGGCTACACTACAATGTGGTGCTTATTAACGCTCCATAATGGGAACATTCACAGCCTATCAAACACTGAAAAGAGTCTAATTTCAGTTAGATGGCATTAAGGATCCCTGCTTTTTAGTCAACGCTCATTTCCATGTCTGTCATTATTGTCACAGTCTGCGAGGACAACCAATCACGTGCTGCTAGCCACACTCAGATACAGCTCCCTATTTAAGGCTTTGTTGATGATGCAATCATTGTCATTGTACACACCTCAAGACAAATGGACTGTTTTGGTCCCAATTTTCCCGACAATGGACGTCGAACGCCAGACTATCTTATGTCTAATAAGATTATCCTTGGGTCTGATGTGTGTTGAGAGTGGATTGGTCCCGATTATAGGGTCCAAAACGGCTCGGGCCGGCAATCTTAAGTATTGAACGCGTGCAATATTTACGACCAAAACTCTTCATGTCTGTGGGCAAGGCCAACTACTCTCGAGACATGAATTTGTGAACTGTGACGTGAAACGGCATGAAGCCAATCAAAAAAACTGTGACTGTGGAGTCAATGAATAATGTGGACAATTGTAAAATGTCTTTGAGTATCATGAAAAGCAATAAGTGTGCCGTATAAGTGTATTATTATTATTATTATTATAATAGCAGCAGAGATTTTGATTTGTTTTACGTATGAGGCCTTGAGAAAAATAACAGTACAATGTTATTTATGATATTATTTGCAATGCAGCATAACAATAAAATTGCCGGGCTTCATGAGAGTCCACATGGAATAGACAGATGACGCATACAAGACAAATAAACCTTTGTTTGAAATTACAGTGGAGGCATTCGACAGCTAAATGTCAAGGCTATGCTCGTAGCTTCTTGCTATTCTATGATACTTTTTTTGTGTGTTTTTACAGCTTTTTAATACCAACATGATGTTTATTGTCACTTGGTTCCATTTTCTCAAATGTCAAGAGGCCATTATCCATCACCCAAAGCATGTGCGCAACATAGAGCAGACACATGTGAGACCGCAGATGGGATTTTCATTTCAGCCTGCGTTGCGCTTCAGACACCCTTGACACGCTTCACATACTCCTTGAAACTCAACCTGTTGGCAAAAGGCTGCCCCCTACTGGTTTGGAGTGTACAATGATGGCCGACAAATGCCGCTTTTACGATATTATTCGCTTGTCGATATTGTCTAAAATGGCTAATAAAAGTTTTATTGACTTACCAAACACTGTAATTTGAATTATTTAAACATTTTAAATAAATTAATTGATTCATTACTAAATAAAAAAAAAAAAAATAGACCTGGGTTCAAATCCGGCCTCACTTGCGTGGAGTTTGCATGTTCTCCCCGTGCCTGCGTGGGTTTTCTCCGGCTACCCCGGTTTCCTCCCACATCCTAAAAGCATGCATTAATTGGAGCCGCTAAATTGCCCGTAGGTGTGAATGTGAGTGCGAATGGTTGTTTGTTTAAATGTGCCCTGCGATTGGCTGGCGACCATTTCAGGGTGTACCCCGCCTCTCGCCCGAAGATAGCTGCGATAGGCTCCAGCACGCCCTAGACCCGAGTGAGGAGAAGCGGTACGGAAAATCAATGAATGAATGATACTTGAAAATAATGTTAAAACATATTAAGAAATAATTGCACGAATAATTTTATGACAAATACACATGCATTAAAATAATAAGCAAATTGATAAATAATCACATTCACTGCCATTGACAGCTTTAGAAGTCAAATATCCATGTTAACTGGAAAAGGTGACCTCAATGAATGAATGAGTTTTTAATAATACAAAATTTATTGTCATTGACTAAAAACTAATTACAAAAAGTGATGTCAAATATACATTGATATATATAGTATATATATATATATATATATATAGTAATACTGTACTGTAATAATGATACGTTTTATATTGCACCGGTTGCTAGGCAGTTATATAATAATGATAATAATAATAATACGCGTTCAACAAACTCAGTGTTCAGGGAATGACTTAAAAATAGTCATGACGTGTTCAAATCCAATGGGAACATTGTATCACGAATGACATGATTTATTGTATCATTTATTGTATCACATTCAAGATAAGACGTACAGTGTTGTGCTGTGTTGTGTGTGTTTTTATTTATAAAGGTAAACGCACAAATGGAGCAAATCAAAAGTGAGTGGACACAATCTTGTCGCCTGGCGCTTTGGTTGACTCGGGCCGTCGTTATCTCAGCAGCCAGACGCATTTTATGTGCACAGCATGTGAAGAGGACACACGTTGCAGTTTTTTATTTTTATTTTTAAAGATATAACATCGAAAATCTGGGGGGAAATGGGTTGGCTACAAAAAAAAACAAAAACAGTTTTTGCTGACTCCAAGCTGGCCTCTGTGTTTCGACACCCTGTTGGCTCCGGCAAAAATTCAATTTGCGGACAACAGCTGACACAGAAAGTGAGATAACAGTCATCTATAAACAGACGTTCTGACAATTAGAAGATGAGAATACACTAACTAAAAGGTGCGTTTTTAAGGCATATGGCAGAATAAATTGGGCACCGTTGTGGAACCTGCGGCCATTGATAATGAATTTCTTCAGTTATTGCAAAAAGTGTTGTCATGTTGTTTGCCTACTCTCCTCGTGGCTTCAGGCGACAAATTGTTTTCAATTTGTCCTGGACAAGATGTTTAATCAGTGTTTGGTGCACTAAAGGTGCTAATCACGCCTGCCTCCTCGGAAAGCAAATGAACAAATACTGTAAAACGCTTGCACCTCTGTCCTTTTAAAGTAATTCCAAATTAATTAAACTGGAGATGCACCAAAGGACACAAAACTCCAAGGCCACTTTAGCTGAGAGTGTGCATTGATTTTCAATAGCTACAATTGAAACCAGAAGTTAACATACACTATATTAACATTTACAATAGCTGAACATTGCCATGGTGTTTATACTACCTTCAGGCATCTGGAAATTGCACCCAAGGATGAACCAGACTTGTGAAAGTCCACATCTTTCTTCCCGAAATCTTGGCTGATTTCTTTTGTTATTGCCATGATGTTACGCAAAGAAGCAGTGTGTTTTAAGTGTGCCTGTGTTTCTAATTAACTTAAATGTTGTCAATAAAAATATCAGAAGCTTCCAAAGACATGGCATCATCATCTGGGTTTTCCCACCAATTTTTTAAAGGCATAGTAATCTTCCTGTATGTAAACCGCTCATGAAAAATTGTCTAAAACAAATCCTCTCTTTATTTTGGCAGTCATAAAATAGAAACAATTTTGGTGCTCTTAATTGACCTAAAATAAGGAGAGTTTAGTCTGATTTCATGTCAGACAGTGAGAATTGTTTTTATATAGTGTATGTATAATTCTGGTTTCAACTGTATATGTCTAAACAAATGTCGGTAATAAATGCCTGGTACTCTGCAGTTACGTACATAAACATCCAGAGCCACAACATTAAAAAATATGATCATAAAAAATGATTTGTACAAATGAAGGCCTGATCTACATCTGATATTCTCTGCAAATAGTTCCGATATAGATTAGATAATTGAAAAATAAATGCCATACCCTTAATAAATGCCTTGAACTTGAGTAAATAAATGCTCCCAAGGTACTATATGAGGAAATGGTGAATTCCAGTCTATAGTTTTTATTATATCACAGAGCTACTGCATTTTAAATTCACTTGCATGCGGGGGGTTATATCAGAATGAAGATCAGACAGTTTTACAATATCTGGACTGGCTTTAATGACATCTAAAGCCAAAGACAGATTAGGACGGACTCAGTGGACTCACTAAAGTGGATTTTTACCTGGAACACACAGCGATCACATCAGACGCGTCACTCCAGTCAAATGAATAATAAACATTGAAGCCGCGCTGTGAAAATGGCTTTTTGCTTCTCACAACAACTCCACAGAAACGACAGACACTTTGTGATTTTCTTACTTTTTTGTAAATATTGACCATGATGAAATGAATGGATGCTAATATACATAAAAACACGTTGATGAAAACAAAAATCTGTAAAGACTAGTCGATTAGTCGACTTTACTATTACACAATGATGCTTCGACTAGTCGATAGTAACTCATTTTTGGCTTTAGATGGGGCCTGCCATTATGTCACAAATTCTGGCAGGCTCGAGCAGGATTTTGAATAATATTTCGGCCCTCACGAAGTGAGGAATTATTCCACCGCAGAACAGGTGTGCAAACACTGCAAATATCTGAGGTGGGCCCAGAACAAGGACAGTTTGGCAAAGTTGTGCAAGCGTTACCTGTCTGCCGAGAGGCTCCCCCCCCCTCCCCTGCTAAAAATAGCAACACACCACAGCGGGCGAGTACTTCAGCCAGCCCACGTCCATGCGCTTGTGTTCTTACGCGTATGTTCTGCGTAAATTCAGTTTATCAGCTGCCCTGACATATCACATCAATACGGTGGTGTTAGAACGTTTTAAGTAATGGATATTTGAACACAAACGGTGCAGCAACACATACACACAGACACTATATAAAATACACACAGGCATATATTCTTGATCCTCGGTGAAGAATGACTAACTGCAGTCACACTATTATACTGCCCACCCTGGTGGCCAAGTCGCACACACCAAAACGAGCCGCAATGAATGTTTAATTTTTTTTTTTACATTCTATTTCCGTATGTTTTTGTTATAAAAAGTAAAACATACAGTGCTATTTTCTCAATTAGAAAAACAGAATTTTTGTTGTGTATTGGGGATTAATGGCATTTTCATTGATTTCAACATAGCAGAATGTACAATTAGTCTAGTGGAAGAGCAAATCATTTACCACGACACACTTGATGATCTCTTGGTTGTATCACTGTACTAATCCAGTGTGTGGCTATTATTTTTGAATGTGTGTTTTGTGGCGATAGCATAAATGACTTGTGCTTGTGTGCACGTGCGCTCTCTCTCTTTCTCTCTCTCCTGTGCATGCGCATCCTGAAACGTCTCGGCGCTCTCCACCAGGATTCACTTGTGAGTGCGCAACAAAGGCGTGCATATCATTCGCTCTCTCGCTTTTATTTTTAATTCAAACAAATGAGATTTTTACGAGTACGTCGCACAGTCGGAACACCAGGACTACTTTTTTTACTTTATGTTTTTGCACGCAGGTAAGACTGGTGTTGACTTCCATCCTTAGGAATTGTGCATTGTCATCATTTTTTATAACTGTGATTTGCTTTATTTGTTGAATGCATGCTCATTATTTACTATATTTAGGTAATTACCATGAATTAAGATTGACTGTAAACCTACATTTGTACAGCTGTTCCTTAAATAAATCCTAAATCAATGTTATAATAATTTTGTCATAATTGTAATTTGTATTATATATAAGTGAAATATTATTTTGAAGTATATAATAATCTTATTTTTCCCCCAAATAATTGAACTTATTTAAAAAAAAAAAAACAATTGCCAGAAAGGAGATGTAAAAAAGTTTATACTTACAAAAGCAACTCGATTAAAGTAATGTTTGTCAAGAAAAAAAAACATTTTTCATAATTTTGTAAAGCCTGCTCTACACTGTGCTCCAAACGCAGTCATTCTAAAATGCGTTGTGCAAAATGAAAAATGAAATGTTAAACATCATATATACAACATTATTTTGTGTTTTTCTTCAATTCATATTTATACTGTTGGTCTAGCTAATACAATAATGTGCTTCTGCTATGTAAGACAATGGAAAGCTTTCCTAATGAATCGTAACCATTGAAAGACCCCCATTGTGCACTTGAACGTGATTGCAGCGCCCTTATTGGCAATACAATGATGCCACACCTCCTCTCCCGCTTTCAATTAACTTCGGCTCATTTACATCCACGCCCAACCCCCCCACCCCTAATAAATCCCCCCTCCGCGCCTCTTGAAAAATGCCTTGAGCTGTCAGGCAGGGACCATTTAGAAAGAGAGCATCCTCCCCCGGGGGGAAGATACTGAGTCTGCGAGTGTGTAACAAGTGATTTCCCCAGGCAGGGCCGAACCTGGTACTAAATGAGCACACGCTCTGAACGGCACCCAATCCTTTGAGAGCCTCCTCGTCTTGCATGGCGTCAATCAAGGATGGGGGGGAATCAGGCGCAAAATCTAGGAGAACCATCCACCCTAACCGAATGCTCAGTTTCAACCAACTCCGAGCCTGAATTCTCCTCCAGATGGCGGCGTTTTTGTTTGAATTGCCCATTTTGTAGTTCATACAGAGCAGTGATTCGATTCTCTCCTAATCCTTGTTGTTGTTGTGCACCATCATCACCTGTTTTACTGGCCGACGGAGCAGATACGATTGATAGTAAGTCATAAAAAGATTTGTTATTTAGGAATTCTGCCTAGCAACAATTGAATATTGGTAGTTCTGTCAGATACGTCTTCTGTATAGTTATGAAGGTTTTTACAGTTAAAAAAAAAAAAAAAAAAGGTCGATTTGGAACTGCAGCGAACACTCGGATACTCACAATTCGGCATTTTTTTTCTTCAAATTTCTTTGCGTTTTTTCTTTGTTGTCGGGGAAACCACACGTGAAAACACTTATTTGTGATTTATCCTCGCTTATTCAAAAATGGGCGTCAACCATCCGCAGACTTTCTGGTCACTATCACCCACGAATAGCGGGGGTCCGCCGTATACGATTTTAAAAACTTGGCCTAGCAAGGACAAGGACCAGAGTAATTCTGTCGATCAACGTGAAAGTGCCTGCTATGTACTTGTGAAGTGTGGGACTGGAGTAAATTCATAAATTATTGCTGTTGTCTGCAATTATACAATATATGAACTGTTCCCAGCAACAAATGTCTGCACAAAAATGTGCAGACATATTGTTATATTGTTTCGCCTACTCACCAGAATTTAGGGTATTGGAATATCAACTGTAATTTGTTAAAAAAAAAAACATTCCTTAAAAAAAGGGTTTAAAGAATAATAATGAAATAGTCTAGTCAGAAAAAAATCCATCACTTTTTTTGTCCAATTTCCTACTAAATTCTCACGTTGACTCAATATTTACAGATTAATTGTGTTTTCGTATTGCAGATAGGATGTTATAATTCCAAGAGTGGGCGAGAGCGAGATCGGCAGCATGGACTCCTGGATCTTCCCGTCATCCTTTCCGAACATGTCGGAGCATCTCATGTACGGCGGCTTCCTGCCGACGAACGAGTCGGACCCGCAGAGGAACGACGCGGACCAGAGCTTCAACAGAACCAGCACGGTGGTCATCACCTGCATGTACTTGCTGGTGTGCACCGTGGGCCTGTGCGGGAACGCCCTGGTCATCTACGTCATCCTGCGCTACGCCAAGATGAAGACCGTCACCAACATCTACATCCTCAACCTGGCGGTGGCCGACGTGCTCTTCATGCTGGGCCTGCCCTTCATCGCCATCCAATTGGCGCTGGTCCACTGGCCGTTCGGCCCGGTGCTGTGCCGGGTGGTAATGACCGTCGACTCCCTCAATCAGTTCACCTCCATCTTCTGCCTGACGGTGATGAGCGTCGACCGCTACCTGGCCGTGGTGCATCCCATCCGCTCCACCGAATGGCGCAAGCCCCGCGTGGCCAAGACCGTCAACGTGGCGGTGTGGGGGGTGTCGCTCATGGTCAACCTGCCCATCGTCATCTACAGTGGCATCCTCACCAAACACGACAGCTGCTTCTGCACCATCGTGTGGCCCGAGCCTCAGGAGGCCTACTACACCGCCTTCATGTTCTACACCTTCATACTGGGCTTCTTCCTTCCCCTCGTGGTCATCTGTATGTGCTACCTGCTCATCATCATCAAAGTGAAGTCGTCGGGCATCCGCGTCAGCTCCTCGTCCATGCGACGACGCTCGGAGAGGAAGGTGACACGAATGGTGTCCATCGTGGTGGCCGTTTTCGTCTTGTGCTGGCTGCCCTTCTACGTCTTCAATGTCACCTCGGTGACGGGCACACTCAGCACCACGCCGGTACTGCGCAGCACCTTCGCCTTCGTAGTGGCGCTGGGCTACGCCAACAGCTGCGCCAACCCCATCCTCTACGCCTTCCTGTCAGAGAACTTCAAGAAGAGCTTCCAGAACGTTCTGTGTCTCAAGAAGGTGGGCGGGCTGGACGAGGTCGAGTGCAGCGATAGCCGCCAGGACAAGTCCCGCATGATGGCCAACCCCACAGAGACTCAAAGTAGTCTACTGAATGGTGACCTGCAGACCAGTATCTGATGTTCCTTGTCTCCCTGTACTCACCTTGACATGGCTCTACTCGCTAATCATGTTTTCTATTGGCAAAAGCCAACTACCAGGGAGGTAAGCTGAGCTCAGCAACAGCCGTGAAGGCAAGTCTCGCGTGACAACTACCCCCGCAGAAACCCTGATGAATGGTGACCTGTAGACCAGTATCAGATCTTTACTTGCTCTCCTTCACTCCCGCTGACATGGCTCTGCTCGCTATTTAAATTTTTCTGATGGGAGGTAGGATGAGCGCAAGAGTCGCCAGGACGAGTCTTTCACGACGGCAGACGCAACGGCGACCTAAACTACTTGGTGACCTGCAGGCCTAGATCTGATCTGATCTGACCTGACCTCTTTGGTCACCTTGACATGGATCGACTCACTACGGACACTTTTTCAATTGGGAAAAGCCAACTGAGCGCAACAATCCCTAGGACAAGTCCCACATGATGCCCAACCCCATGGAGATCCAAAGTACTCTGTTGAATCTTGACCTAAAGACCAGTATGTCACCTGACTGACTGTCTGACCTGTTCCCCTCTAGGGCCAACGCACACCGAGCAACGTGACCGAACAAAATTGAACTGTCGCGCAGTGAGCAAGGTTCTATAGCGACTTTTCATGAGTGGCACACCAGCGTCAAGTAGTTTTGCTGCGATTCGTAGTTTGAATCACAGGTGAACAGCGTTGCAACGTCGCACTTGTAACAGCCAATCAAAAATGCTCCGTTGTATCACATGATCTTTTACAGCAAAAATGACATTTCCAGGTACCGAACGAGATCCAGCCGGCTTCCGTCGAGTTCAGCTCCTGTTGCCAGGACAACCTCTGCATGATGGCCGACCCACGGAGACCCAAAGTACTCTGCTACTCGTCCTTTGGCAAAAGCCAACTACTATTGCTAGTACCTGATCAGTGTTGATCAGATGACTTCTGGTGAAGCAGATTAAGAACGTTAGCTCGCCCGTTGCTGTGCCATAGCTCTGGACATGGCAGTACTATACTCCACAGTCTCCACTTTGCCGCCATTATTTCTCCTCAGTCTAACTCACCATGCAAGTGTTTGTTCTGCGCTGTAAATGAAACCGGGACTGTTTCCCTCGGTGTATATTGACATTAGAAAATGATCCCTCAGACGAATGAACACACAGATGCGCACACACTTCCTCAGAGGCACTGGATTATTTACATGACCCGCGTGACCGTAGTTTTGTGTAAATATGACTTCAAAACTCCATTTCAAAGTCCAACCTTCCCCTAAATATTTTCTCCGGAGCGGTTTTAAATCAGACTAAATGGAGGTGGCACTTTCAATGGACTTCGGTTTTCTTGCTTGCTAATTATTGTATTTTAGTGTTATTTATTCTGTCATTCAATGTGATGTAATACGAGGGAAGAAATGCGCAATTTACTGGAGGAACAGAACAACATGTGACCAGCTAAATTATATTGGATGTCACTTTAAAGCCTATTTCATTTGATAGTAGTTGTTTGCATTTCATGGTTTTCTTTTGATGGGATGAGTAGTATTATATTTTTGTAGTAAAAAAAGAAAAATTATTAAAACAATTCATGATCAATACATGTGGGGGGTGGGGGGGACTATGTCTTATATATGCTTGCATGATTTGTAAAAAGTATTCAAGTTTTGGTAGTGTATTTCTTTCCCTTTTTTTGCACCCAGCAAAACATGAATTTGAGATCGGCTCCAATATTTAAACACTTAACACACAAATATAACACATTTGTTGGATCGCTGCATAGGGTTTAAGTTTTTTTTTTTTTTTTTTTTTTGCTGGTGCTGATTTCATGTATAAGTGTTGGCAGACATGCCAACGTGACTAATACAAATTGTAGTCCACGACTGCCTCTTTTTGAGGCAGGAGGACACACTTGGAGTGTTCTATATTTCCATAGCAACAGTGACCACAAGTGTTGGTCCCGCTGAATAATGCATAAGCACCATAATACAAGAAATGACTCTGTGGGATGACTAATCAAATTTTGGTCCACTCCACTTCTTACTGCGACGCTTACGGTGCTTTTTATACGCCCATTTGTTGTTCGTCAGTATGTGGCACCATTTCAACAACAGCCCGTTTTCCTCATAAAGTGAACTACTCACATATCAGGATGAACCTTAAATCAACTCTAACCTTTACAGGTGAATTTAATTTGACCTTCTCCAAACTTTTGAATGCACGTCCACCACAGTGGCATGTGTGTTATGTGCGCCAACTGTTCAATGTTCACATACTCCTCCCCCCCCACGCCCATAACTTGCCATCTTATAACAACGGGCTGAATGGCAAAAATTACGACAGGTGTTTGATTCATACATTTCCAAGGACATCCACTTCTATTCCTTTGTGTGACGTTTCCAGTCTCTGTTGTGAACTGCTAATGGCACTCTAAGCACAGAAAAGATACAGTATGTCACAGTTTAATAAGCATTGTAGTAAATATGCTATATTTCCACAAATAGTGGCCAGGGGGCATTTATTTACTCAACTGTAGATGTGATTAGGCATATATTGGGGGGAGTCAGTTACAGTATTTTAGAGGGGAGCGCATTTTCTCAGTTGCCTCTTCACCTTAGACAGGCCCATTCACTTCCTGTTTTTAAATAAAAACATGCAGTTTTTTTTTTCTGGCTTTTGCCTCAGTTTGAGATGTTGACTTATATACTGATCTCTTTTTGTGTTTTACTGTTAAATTGTTTTCTGCTATTTTTCAAATTGGTGTTTATACCTTCGGTTTGTATCGGTCTTTATCTACTTACGTGTATTGTTCCTCGCTGTTTTTATTTCGATGTTGTTTTAAGCACGTTGGTCAATTGTAAGGTTCTTAAAGCGCTCTATAAACAAAGCTGGATTGGTTTTATCGCATGGAGTAAATTAAACAAAGGAACTGGTGTATTTCAATGTACATCAAGTGAAACTGTTGCTTAAGACTAAGTAAGACTACAGAACATAAACATGGAGGCACACAACATTGTCCAGCAATTAAATTGGAGTGGTTAGGCCTTGGAACTCTGCCCTGGATGCCATTTTTGTTTTGTCTGTTCTCGTCCTTGTTGTTGAGTCATGAACACTGACCTTAACTGAGGTAAGGGATGCCTGCAGTTCTTCAGATGCTGTCCTGGATTCCTTTGTGACCTCCTGAATGCATCGTCACTGTGCTCTTGGGGTCATTTTTGTAGGCCGCCCGCTCCTGGGAAGGTTCACCACTGTTCCATGTTTTCTCCATTTGTAGATAACGGCTCTCACCGTGGCGGCACGGTGGCCGACTGGTTAGAGCGTCAGCCTCACGGTTCTGAGGACCCGGGTTCAATCCCCGGCCCCGCCTGTGTGGAGTTTGCATGTTCTCCCCGTGCCTGCGTGGGTTTTCTCCGGGCACTCCGGTTTCCTCCCACATCCCAAAAACATGCATGAATTGGAGACTCTAAATTGCCCGTAGGTATGACTGTGAGTGCGAATGGTTGTTTGTTCCTATGTGCCCTGCAATTGGCTGGCAACCAGTTCAGGGTGTACCCCGCCTCCTGCCCGATGACAGCTGGGATAGGCTCCAGCATGCCCGCGACCCTAGTGAGGAGAAGCGGCTCAGAAAATGGATGGATGGATGGCTCTCACCGTGGTTCGCGGGAGTCCTAAAACTTGAGAAATTGTTTTGTAATCCTTTCCAGAGTGATAGATGTCAATTACTATATTTCTCATCTGTTTTTGAATTTCATTGGATCATGGCATTTTGTTGCAAGCTTTCTGGGATCTTTTTGGCTGACTTCATTTTGTCAGACAGGTTCTATTGAAGTAATTTCTTGATTGATCAGGTGTGGAGGTAATCAGGCTTGGTTGTGGCCAATGAAAATTAACCCAAAAATGTGATTAGCCACAGTTAATTTTACTTTTTCACACAGGGGCCAGGTAGATTTCAATCATTTTTTTTCCCGTGAATAAATAAGATCACAATTTAAAAACTGCATTTTATGTTTATTTGCATTATCTTTGTCTGATATTAAGATTTGTTTGATGATCTTCGACATTACAGTGCGGAAACGGCAACAACAACAACAACAAAAAAACATTTGAGAGGGAAAAAGCTATCACGGCACTGTGTTTCTACAGACCTCTGTATGATGGAGAAAATTGCATGAAGTATATTGAATTTTTTTTTTTTAAACAAGCTCTTTTTGTTGTAAAATGAAATAATTACACGCAACAAAATGTCACATTATTGTAATTTGTTACAGAATTCAGTGCAAAATCACAGATTAAGATCTCCCCTTGTGTTTCCTATTATGTCCAGTGAGTGTCACTATAACACCTTGTAGTCATATTTTGAATGCACAACATTACATTGTAATAATTGCTTTGGGCCTTCTCTGAAATGTTCCTATAGGGGCACAATCCATCACAGCAGACCTGAAATTACGCCCTTGCGTATGCGCTTTACTGTGGAGTGCCGTGTTTATTGCACCGCACTGCGACACGCACCGGCAAACGCAACGTTGCTGTGAAGAAGTTATCACCCAATCAGGCTCAGGGATGCGGTCCCGTGCATGTGCAATGCAACCTGCTTTACAGGGCCACAGCACACATCAACTGAGATTCCACTAAGGAGTTGTTGTTATAGAAGACAGCAGCGTGGTCATATGGCTGTTACGGGCCATGTTTTGGTCCATCCACAGCAAAAAAAAAATAATAAAAAAAATAAGGTAAGCCTCCTTTTAATCAGCACCATCATCATCATATACTAACAATTCCACAAGAATGAAAGTAGCATATACGTCCAGAAATATTTCCAGTAACAGGAACAGCGAAGGACATATGAAAAATATTTAAAAAATAAAATAAAACACAAGTAGTAAACAAAGTAAATGTGTCCATGAGTGCTAAAATAACCATAACAAAAAACAAACAAAACAAAAAAAAAAAACAGTCCCTGCCGGCAAGCAGATTTGAAAACATCGGAGACGGTAAATTGATGAGGGAGCACACCGACAGTCCAAAGGGTTTCCATGGTAACGCTGGCCTTAGCAACAGGCCTGGCGGGTAAGCGTCTCTTGGCTCGTCTCAAAAAATAAAAATAAAATGAAATTTAAAAAAATGTATTTGATCCGCTCATAGCATATAATAGCCATAAAAATGCTCCTGCAAAGTTCTTAATACATTTATTTATTTTATTTTTGCTTTCCCGTGATGCATAATGGCGGCCATCAGAATTAAATGCTTGGTCAGATGAGACGAGAGCACCGTGGGAGAGAATTTTTTTTTTTTTTGGGGGGGGGGGGGTCAGAATACTGTACTAAGATGTGCCCAGGGACGTCTCCTCTTACTCTTCGTCCTCTTCATTCAGTTTCGTCAGGTAGATGCCAAGAAGTAGCTCAGTGCTTGTTTTGTTGTTGTTGAAAGGTTGCATGATGTCATACGTTGTCTTTTGTTTTTTAATGTCCTCCACATTCGGAGGAGCAGCCTCTTTTTTTTTTTTTAAGTCAGTCAGGTAGTTCAGGTAGGCTTGTGTGCATGTGTGTGTGTGTGTGTGTGTGTGTGTGTGTGTGTTGCCAACTGTCCAACAGTGGTTCTTCATGGTCTTCACGAAGAGGAAGGAGGGGACAAGAACTACTCATACTCCAGGAACTGTTTATGGTAGAATAAGAGATACCTACAAAAGGGTGGGTGGGGTTCAAGACAGAAAATAAAGAAGATATATTCAATATACAAATGTGTTTAGGAACATTTTGTTAGTGTTCTTGTACTTCGGTAAATGGGAACGCTCCATTTTCACCCCAAAAAATACATTTAAAAAAGAAACAAGACTGTGGTGGAGTGAGCGAATTGGGACGGTGCAGCCTCATTTCTTAATCGTTGCGACCTCAAAACTCCTCACATGACTTCTTAGTTTCTTCTAGTTTGAATGTATTGTTTTGTTACATTTATACGGTTGGTGCCTTGAGATTCGTGTAAGGCAACTTACAAGTTTTTCCAAGATACGAGCAACATAAAAAATGTCTAATTTGGGTGTTGAGCTACTAACAGGTTGTTCATTTTGCTCGGGTGTATGATTTGCGTGGCGCCTTCTCACCCTTCGCTATCAAGTACATCCTTAATGCTGGCCTTGGTGATGATGGCGTCGTCACATTTGAACCACTGGTCCTTGTGCTGTCGGATGAAGCTGGTGTAGTGTCCGCTCTCTAACGTGCCTTGGTGGTTGACCACCGCAAACAAGGAATACCTGGGCATAAAAACACAGCTTGTTTTTGTAAGTCTGTGTCCTCAAATAGTGGGCGCCAACTGTAATAGTGTCTCAATTACTCTCATTACCTCAGACTGTATCATTTACACGTGGGCGCTTAACTGCTAAACTCATTTGAACTCAGTCGCAAACCAAAACAGCAGCACCTGCCAAAGTACGTAGATGCTGTCTCAGTTTAAAGTCAGAATTTCATACTTACTTATTATCATTGTTTAACACGTCCACCGTTTGTTGGTACTGCCCGTTCATTCTGCTCTCTTTGCTGTGGGAGACATGAGAGAGATGAAGATAAAAAAAAATTTTTTTAAACATGCAGCAGTGTTGTAGAACGTCCACAACGTGGTGCCATTGTGCAATTTGTGACGCACACATTCTGTTTTTTTTGGGGGGGGGGAGTCACGTGTCTCAAAAGAGATGAATGGACTGCTCCACGCAGGGTGGGGCTGCACACTGCTGCATGGTCCACTGACACTCATACACACCAAAACATCCATCCATCCATTTTCTGAGCCGCTTCTCCTCACTCGGGTCGCGGGCGTGCCGGAGCCTATCCCAGCTATCATCGGGCAGGAGGCGCGGTACACCCTGAACTGGATGCCAACCATTCGCACTCACATTCACACCTACGGGCATGTTCTCCCCGTGCCTGCGTGGGTTTTCTCCCACACCAAAACAGTATTATATATATATATATATATATTTTTTTTACATGCATTCAAATTCATTTAAGAATGTTTTTATCACGTTATTATTATTACAACTCAACTGCATCATACTGAGAACTGCTTCTATTATATATTTATATGAGGTTAACAAAATATGATAAATTCTTCAAAACCAAAAGCATGTTTATTACAATGAATATTGACAACGGAGATTTACATAACTAACTGTGGAATTAAGCTATATCTTAGTTTTTCTTTTTTGGATTAGGTTCACATTTCGTTTAATCTCTTCTCAATGCTCTTCTCTTTGTTTTTGCTTGTACTTTCTATCAACCTACCTATGAACAATATGATTTGGTAAACGTACAATATTTAATAAAAACCCTTGGATTGGATCTCATCGGATACGTGATGTTATGTCTGGTGAGTGCACAGAAACAAACACAGCATTTCCTACGTGACGTGAGGCTGCAAGAAAAGGGCAATAGAGTATGTGGGATTTTGTGTGCTCTTCTTTCCCCCACCTGGATGCCATGAAGGGCGTCATGTCCAGCTCGAGAGGAAAGGAAACGTACGTAGTGATCTTCCGCCGCAATTTGGCGGAGTGCTCGAACCGCTGGGGTTGGCCGGAGAGGGAGGATGGGAGAGGAGGGAGAGAGGGGTGGGGAGGGGGGAGAAAATGACAAGTGGGAGACAGGGGGGTGGGGGAAGGGGGTGAACGGAAAATGCAGAATGGTTACAACAGATAATAAAAGACAGCTTTTTTTTTTTTTTTTTTTTTTTTTTTAAACCTGGCTGTTACATGCATGTGAATTAACAGAAATGATAACAACAACACGGATTTATCCAAAACGACCATCTTTTAGTCGGCCCGTTTCTCTGAATTGCATCAATATATTATGAGCGTCCGAGACTATGATAAATAAAACATGGCGGACGAGGGTGCGCTGTGCCAGCGCTTCACGTCGAAAGTATTCTTGGACGATACAAATGGATCCAATTGTGGAATGAACGAAAAGCTGGTCAGCCTTTTGGCAAAAGATGCAATTCAAATGGTGCAATGGTGCAACAATGAGACGGGGGAAAGCCTGTGTCCGGACTCACTTTGAGATGGAAACACGCTACAATGGGCAGCTTCTTCATCGTCAGCTGTTTGGTGGACTCCTGGTAACTATGGCAACCGCCACACTTGATTTTGGCACCGCTTCCAAGATGCTCGGGCCGCGTAAACCTGCGGAAAAGTCATGGAAAAGGGGCTTAGGAAGGCTTAGGTCCGGTCGTCCTGCATTGCATTGCATGTCGGTACACCCAAAAAGCGACTCGGCCTCGCCGGTGTTGCCAACGCCTCTATCGCCACGGCAACCGGGCCTGTAGCTTTAATAGACTTTGCTGCAGCGACTAAGGGGGGGTGTGAGGAGCCGCAGCAGAGGGGAGGGAAAAAAGTCAGGGGAAAGGCGAAGACGACGACATTGGAGAGGATACGAGGGGGAGAAAAAAAAAAAGAAAATAAAAAGCAATTCGGCGAGCAAATAAGATAAGGAGAAGAGGGGAGGAGGGAAAAGACATTGCAAGAATTGGCAACCTTGTTATCAGCTCTGCCGATAACAAGGTTGTTAGTGAGCATACAGTGGTGTGAAAAAGTATTTGGCCCCTTTTTTATTTGTTTGTCATCATCAAACAAATTTAAATATTAGTCAAAGACAACACAAGTAAACACAAAATGCAGTTTTCAAATGAAGGTTTTTATTATTAAGGGAGAACAAAAAAATCCCAAACTACATGGCCCTGTGTGAAAAAGTGATTGACCCCTAAACCTAATAACTGGTTGGGACACGCTTGGCAGCAACAACTGCAATCAAGCCTTTGCCATAACTTCTTACAGCCCATGTGGAGGAATTTCATCTTTGCAGAATTGTTGTAATTCAGCCACGTTGGAGGGTTTTCGAGCATGATGCGCCTTTTCAAGGGCTTGCCACAACCCAAGTTCAGACGGCCGGACATTCTCCTTCAGGATTTTTTGTTAGACGGCAGAATTCAAGGTTCCATTTTACACAGCAAGTCTTCCAGGTCCTGAAGCAGCAAAACAGCCCCAGACCATCACACTACCACCACCATGTTTTACTGTTAGTATGATGTTCTTTTTCTAAAATGCTGTGTTTCTTTTACACCAGATATAATGGGAAACACACCTTCCAAAAAGTTCAACTTTTGTCTCATCAGACCACAGAGTATTTTCCCCAAAGTCTTGGGGATCATCAAGATGTCTTCTGGCAAAATTGAAACGAGCCTTAATGTTCTTTTTGCTCCGCAGTGGCCTTGCAGGCCATTTTTGCCCATTGTCTTTCTTACGGTGGAGTCATGAACGCTGACCTTAACTGAGGCAAATGAGGCCTGCAGTTCTTTGGATGTTGTTGTGAGGTCTTTTGTGACCTCTTGGATGAGTCGTCGCTGCGCTCTTGGAATAATTTTGGTCGACCGGCCACACCTGGGCAAGTACATTGCTACATTCGCCATTTATGGATAATGGCTCTCACTGTGGTTCGCTGGAGTCCCACAGCTCTTGGTGCTCTTTCAGGTGTTTACTGAATGCCGGGACAACAGTAAAACACAAACGCATTGAGCAACTCACGCAGCAGGCCAGGACACTTACACGCAGACTCACCGATGCCACACGCCAATTCCAATGAAGTTGGGACATTGTGTTAAACCTAAATAAAAACAGAATACAATGATTTGCAAATCACGTTCAACCTATATTTAATTGAACACACTACAAAGACAAGATATTTAATGTTCAACCTGATAAACTTTATTGTTTTTAGCAAATAATCATTAACTTAGAATTTTGTGGTTGCAACATGTTCCAAAAAACTGGGCCAGGGTCATGTTTACCACTGTGTTACATCACCTTTTCTTTTAACAACATTCAATAAACGTTTGGAAACTGAGGACAGGACTGAGGAAAACTGGGCAGCCGTGGCCCAATGGTTAAGATCATCGCTTGCCACCGTGGGGGACCTAGGTTCAAGACCCCGACTGGACCATCCGCCAACATTCCCCGGACTCACGGCTGTGGTGTCCTTGAGCAAGACACTGATACCCCGAAATGCTCCCCGGGCGCTTCACCTGCCCCCTGCTCCAGTGTGTTCCACTAACATGTGTATGTGTTCACTATGATGGGTTAAATGCAGAGAACAAATTTCGTGTACATGCATGCATGTTCATGACAATAAAAGATGATTCTTCTTCTTCTTCTAATTGTTGAAGGTTTGTTGGTGGAATTCTTTCCCATTCTTGCTTGATGTACAGCTTCAGCTGTACAACAGTCCTGGGTCTCCGTTGTCGTATTTTACACTTCATAATGAGCTACACATGTTCAATGGGAGACAGGTCTGGACTGCAGGCAGGCCAGTCTAGTACCCGCACTCTTTTACTACGAAGCCACACTGTTATAACACGTGCAGAATGTGGTTTGGCATTGTCTTGCTGAAATAAGCAGGGGCGTCCATGAAAAAGATGTTGCTTGGATGGCAGCATACGTTTCTCCAAAACCTGTATGTACCTTTCAGCATGAATGGTGCCTTCACAGATGTGTAAGTGACCAATGCCATTGGCACTAACACAGCCCCACACCATCACAGATGTTGGCTTTTGAACTTTGCGTCCATAACAGGTTCTTTTCCTCTTTGGCCCGGAGGACACGACGTCCACAATTTCCAAAAACAATTTGAAATGTGGACTCGTCGGACCACAGAACACTTTTCCACTTTGCATCAGTCCATCTTAGATGAAACTCGGGCGCAGAGAAGCCGGCGGCGTTTCTGGGTGTTGTTGATGAATGGCTTTTGATTGGCAATGATTTCTCCAGATTCTCTGAACCTTTTGATGATATTATGGACCGTAGATGATGAAATCCCTAAATTCT
This sequence comes from Phyllopteryx taeniolatus, assembly GCF_024500385.1. Classification (NCBI taxonomy): domain Eukaryota; kingdom Metazoa; phylum Chordata; class Actinopteri; order Syngnathiformes; family Syngnathidae; genus Phyllopteryx; species Phyllopteryx taeniolatus. Next base: position 20,632,406 of record NC_084517.1, read on the forward strand.
TTGCAATTGTACGTTGAGGAACATTGTCCTTAAACTGTTGGACTATTTTCTTACGCACTTGTTCACAAAGAGGTGAACCTCGCCCCATCTTTGCTTGTGAATGACTGAGCAATTCAGGGAAGCTCCTTTTCTACCCAATCATGGCACCCACCAGTTTCCAATTAGCCTGTTCACCTGTGGGATGTTCCAAACAGGTGTTTGATGAACATTCCTCAACTTATTTGCCACCTGTCCCAGCTTTTTTTGGAACATGTCGCAGCCATAAAATTCAAAGTTAATGATTATTTGCTAAAAACAATAAGGTTTATTAGTTTGAACATTCAATATCTTGTCTTTGTAGTGCATTCAATTAAATATAGGTTGAACATGATTTGCAAATCATTGTATTCTATTTTTATTTATGTTTAACAGAACGTCCCAACTTCATTGGAATTATTGTTGTACATTTGTTATTCTAGTCATTCATATTATTATTGATGTTATGTTTTGTTTTATTTCAGTTTTTTTTATTTTGCCTTTATTCTTCCAACCTCGAGGTGTCATAAACAAGTAACTGCCCTGTTGTATTATTGGATAACCAGCACAGATATAGAATGACTCTAAAATGGAGAAGAAGAAGCATTTCATGTCAAGTGTACCTGCGTAGGCAGTCCGTGAGCGTCGTGGACCCCGACAGGTGGCTTTCCCCGTTGACAGTGCCGCCGTCGCCTCCAGGACTGAGGGGCCAAAACGGCGTGGATGAGCCGGGCAGGTCCAAACTGATGTCCCAGAAGGGATCTATCGTCGTGGAAACCCCACTGCAAAGGTGGAGATGACAGGAAACAGTATCATTCGAGAAGTAACGTGCGCTTGTGTGTTTTGTGTGTACGGAGCTTTGTCTCCCATAACGAGTCCTGATGAGAAGATGATGACACGAGTTGTAATCACGTGAGCTTGCATGCAACACCGCCATACTTTTGTGTGAGCAGTACTCTCTTTGACTGGCCATTACTCACAAACTTCATTTTGATTTTGATATTTAGTTACATAGATACAAGTCTAACCAGTTCAATTCTTATGGGAAAAAAAAAAAGAGGCTTCAAGCTGTTTATTTTGCCAATCCCACCCTATATTTACTGTCAAAACATAAAACAAAGAGCATTACACTTTGTGTATTTAAATCAACTGCATCACTTAATGATGAATATCAGCTAACTTTATGCTAACACACAATGTAAAAATACCAGACGGGCTAGCGAAATCTATGGGTGTCGTGGTGCTAGTGAACGGTTATGTTGAGGGTCTGTATATACAGTACAGATCGTGGCGATCTGGTTATGTGTGTGCTCACTGTGCTGAGCTCTAGTGATCATCTTGAGTATAGCACACACTGTAAGCGCAATAAATACACGCACACAGCGATTGAACAGTGGGTCTATCAGTTATGATACTAAAAATTGTTAAGTGTGTACATTGGACGCCGGCATACCCGCGGTTCGGCACCTGTGGATTCACCGATCGGTGGATTTCTTTTTTTTCCAATACGCTTATTTGTTTATCTCCACTTTTTAAAGAAATGTTCAGGTAAAAAAAAAATAATAATTCCAGCGCAATTAGAGGTTAATTGGAAATTCTAAATTGCCCGTAGGTATGAATGTGAGCGCGAATGATAGTTTGTTTCTATGTGCCCTGCGATTGGCTGGCGACCGGTTCAGGGTGTACCCCGCCTCTCGCCCGAAGATAGTTGGCATAGGCGCCAGCAGCCCGCGACCCTCGTGAGGATAAGCGGTGAAGAAATGGAAATTATCATGGAAGTCAGTTATCTGCAGCTTTTCGGGATTCGCGGTCCAGCTCGGTTGTTATCCCTGGTGAACAGCGGGGGTCCACTGTACCCCGCTTGACTGAATGCAAAGGGACTGCAGTCATGCTCACGGTGGCAGTCGACCGAACCGATGAGTCATGATACTGTAATACAAAGAGGTACCAGCAGGTAGCCATTGATAACCTGCATAACAGGGCAGCGATTTTGTGCCGTTCCAGGAGAAAAACATTCTTTTGCACAAACTACGGCGTCAATGAGGATTTGATATGGCCTAAATGGGCCTTTAGAGTGCTAATGCTCCACGAGCTGCACACGAGCGGTTCATATTGAGCAAGGGTGCAGCTTGGCTGGCTGGCTGGCTGGCGGAGGTCAGTGCACCGTGCTCGTGTTAATGTGACAGAACAGCTCAGGGTTGGGGTGGGGACCAAGCTTGCCGTCTAGACAACTATGCCCCCCTCCCCTCCTTATCGTCGTCCCACCAACTGTATGGGGACTGGCCCTTGCGCAGGGATGAGAGGCGACGTGGCAATTAATGACTTCTGCTGCGAAGGAGCGCTCTTATCTGCTTCGCACTTACTGGCAAACCTGACAGGTAACGTCCGACTGGAGCCCTCCGGTGAAGATTTGGTCGATGATGCAGTTACAGTGGTTCGGATTGTTGGCCTTCTTCCCATTGTCGTCTCCTGCGGAGCGTGGTGAGGTGATAGGTTAAATGCAGATAACAGACACTTTAACACGTCAAAAGGCCTCGCTCTCACTCTCACAAGAAGCAAATGGAGGCGGGCTGCTTGCTGCTTGGTCAGCCCGCCATCATTGCACCAATTGACATTCCTCACAATGTCGACTCGGCACACAATATTGTCAGTCAAGTCAAGGTATGCCTCAAATTGCTGCATTTGAGAACACTGGGAACTTGGACCTTGACTAAGAAAAGAGCTCTGACTCTGATTTCAGCGGTCCATTCAAACATTTTATAGTCCGCAAGTTATATGTATCCATTGGTTATGCAGTGAATTCTCGCCTAATCGAGGCTCTCTCGTCACAAATTCCCCTATTCACTTTTTTTTCTGTGGAACCTATCCCCAGCTATTTGCTGAAAAACTCACCTATTTTATTAATTTTTTTACTCTTTTACAAACCAAAGATGCCACGAGATGTTATCAATGCGCTGGCTGATATGAAAGTACTAATTGGTGTCAAGGAAGTATGCTGAGGTGATCTTCGTATGTCGGGGAGGAGCTAAGTGTAGCCTGTGTTGTTAGCGGAAGTTAGGGTGCGTCTTTGGCACAAGTGTACATTTTTACTCTATTATTACTCTTACGCTATTAAAAAGCTCAAGTCAGTAAACAAGATAGGTCTCGTTATTGCTTGATAATTGATATTTTTACAGGTTGGGTTGCAAATGCAACATTTTTACAAAATCAAAACAAAGTTTTTTATTTTTGAGGTTAATGTTGTAAGACAAAATTATACTAGTGTTTTGGAGTCAGAGTTTGTGGTATATTTACAGTTTAACTTGAAAATATGGAAAAAAATGAAGAATTATCGGGGATCATCAATTGTTGTTTTCGCTACTCACGGCAGCGCTTTCCAAGCACTGCAACACGAACCATTACATAATTCATAAAATAATGAACTCGACAAAGGTGCACACACAAACAAACCCACCCAGGTGAACGCGTCCAATTACCTTCCTGCACTTGCGACATACAGACCCATTCGCACGTCGCTATTTAGTCGGGAGGCCGAGCTTACTGATGGTGTCCCCTTTGCAGTGCCGGTGTAGAACATCCAGCGCGGCGATGAGGAACTCGTGGGCGTCCTGCTGCTCGTAGCCGGCCAGGTGGCGCGCGTGCGTCCACACCAGGTGCAGCAGCCGGAAGGGAATGTGAGGCGAACGGTGGCCCGAGTAGAACTGCAGGGGAAGGAAAGAGGAGGAGAGGTGATCATGTCGTTGCGGCTGCATCGCTGTCAACTTTGATTTATTGAGGCGACCCGTGCTGAACATTTAACAGAGACTTTATCCTACAAGTTCACTTAGACACAAAGCGTTTGCTCACGTAGCGTATGTCGGCTTTCAATTGATATCTACACATTCATTTTCGATACCGCTTATGCTCATTAGGTTTCACATTCACACCTAGGGACAAATAAAGAGACATAAAGAGAGGAAGATGGAGTACATCGCAGAAAACCCCCACAAGCACAGGGGAGCACATGCTAATGGGGTTGGATAATGAGAAAAAGATAATGACATTCAAACAAAACAACAATACAATAAAATACGTTTTTGGTAAATTTCAGCGATTGGCGTGACAGTGAGCACACATTTCTTGACATGAAATTTTTTAAAAACAAGTTTTAAAAAAAAAAAAAAAAAAAAAAAAAAAAAAGGCTCCCGTTTCAGCTTAACATTGTCTGTGTACATCATATATCTCAAATGCAACGTTGTCAAAGATAACATTTTTTTAACATCTGAGAAAGGTGGCTTTGGTTTTTTATTTGAAGTCATCATTTAATGGCAAAGAAAATAATGGAATAGAAGAAATGGGATTAACGTTAAAGGGCATCATGCATAATGTTTCTTTCAATAACTTCATTCATTATGTCGCTTACACACTGCATGACTTAAATCTTTTGCGTGTTTTTTTTTTTTTTTGTCCTTGATAATTCCTCTCTGTTGTAAAGTGAAACAAATACTAAAAGACAAAGTACTGTAAAACGGTCAAATATTAGACTTGCAATTCATATCTTTATTTTTGTATGCATTAAGGGACCCAAAACTTATTTTATTCATTACATATATTTTTAATTAATCGGCCATCGGAATTTTATTCTGCCAAATATCAGAATCAGCCTCAAATAATCCATATCAGTCGGGATGTAGTTCTAAAAATTTGGGGGGTATTTCCCCCCCCCACACACACGACTGCTACCCTCCTGCTGGGGCACAAAAAAAAAAAAAAGTTAATCATGGAAGAAGTCTCGCACAATTTGTTGCCATCTCGCACGACTACGCTTTATTTCACTTGTGACAGTTTTGACTTTGGAGGTTCCACAAATGTGTGAATGAGCGTGTATTTTGTGTCACACGGGCGCAGTTCAATACTCAGTCAGCGTCTGCTGCCCGCCCCGAGCGATGACGAGGGGGGCGAGCGATTAGGGCTCAGCCGAGTGAGACGAGGCAGGGGGATTGCTCGCGTGCGCGTCTGTATATGCGAGCTGAGGAAGAGGCGAGGGCGATGACTCAAATCATTCTAGCGCCACTTCCCATCTGTGAGGCCGTTTACAGTATACAGTGCAGTGAGAGGGTGTCGAAAAAAACAAAAATGAGGCAGTGTGGGAGCGCAATAGGCAGCGATTATGTAACCGTCAGCGCCCATGACTTGCAAAATGGTGTAAACGAAGAACGAGAATTGGCAAGAGAACAAAGTTGAATCATTACCAAAATATTGCCTGAATTTTAGCAGAACAGTCAAATAAGTGAATTCAGTCATAATTACACGAGAACAGTCAAAATTACAACAACAACAAAACTTTGGACCAGAGAAGAAAAATTATAAATTAATGACCATAAAGTCAAAATATTGTGGTGTTGCACATATAGTTGTGACTTGTATGAGATCAGTCATAATTTTACCAGAAATTTTTTTATTTTGGTTTGTACAGGAAATTCAACATTAAATAAAAAAACATTTCTATTAATATTTAGTTTTTAATTGTATAAAAGTAGAGTTATGAGCAAAACTTTCATGAGAAAACATTGATTTTTGTGTGAGAATTTTGACATTCAATCTCTCAGATCCACTTTACAAAAGTATTGCGTAACTTGAGAAAAAAAAAATTGTTTTACATGAACAAAGCTGTAATTTTAACAGAAATCAAAATATTACAAAAATATACTATGTACATTTGTGTTGGAATTTTTACGTTTATTCTGAAATCCTTTTAGTACAATTACCACCGTATTCATGTAACACTGACTTTTTAGTGGCACAAAAGCACAGTTGTAATTTTTACAACAGATTTACACGTTTTAAACCACCTAACTTTGCATTATACGTAAGTCCACTAGCTAAATGCTAACACACAGTGGAGAAGGCCATAGACGGGCTAACAAATCTAGCATTGATGTGACGGTGTTATAACTTTAAGCAATGGATATTTGAACACAAACGGTGCAGAAACACACATAGACAGACAATAAAAGTACTCAAAGGCGTATCATTTTTATTTAACACGAGCATTGCTGCAGCTGATTGGGCAGTTGTGTGCGTTTATAGCCCTACGTCTGTATTCTACTACCTGCACAAAGAATTTACAATGATGCACAAACTGTTGAAATGTTTTTATTATGTTATTCCTGTATTTTTTGTTTTTTTCATCAAGCACCGCCGTATATTCATCACTCATCGTTTGTCCTACCTCCTGAAAGAGCTGCGACATCTCGCACACCAGACAGGAGTTGGATTGCATCTCACACTTGTGCCTGTCGGAGAGGAAGAAGTCCCGCAGCAGCGGCGTGTGCGTGAGGGCCTGCACGATGCAGTTCATGAAACACGTGTTGCCCAGATTAATTAACCCTCGTAAACCTGCGGGGACATAACAGCGGGGGCGGGGGAGGGGGGGGGGGGGGGGGGGGGGGGGGGGGGGGTTGCGGGACAAACAAGCAATGCACACAATTTAGATCCCTTGAAGTGAGCACTGAATCCATGATCAAGAAGCATTTATCCCGACAGCTGAGCGGCGAGGAGAAAGCGGTAGTTTTGTAAGAATGTACAGTACTGATAAGGCAGGTCTGCCAGCGGAAACCGTGGGAATCGTGGAGGAGAAGCCAAAGCTGTGGAAGGATTCATTTAGAGAGCCGCTGTCTTCCAGTCGCGGCCAACGGAGCAGGTGAGTTACAGCGAGGTTTTGGGTGGAATCCAACAGAGCGAGCGTTGGGGTTTATTTTTGGGGAGACTGTGCTCAGCGTGGTTCCAAACGCTTTGGAGTGCACTTGGTGCGCTCGCGCACATAAACACGAAGGCCCGATGGGGCCTACGCTCAGCTCAATGCCGAACGGCGAACAACAACCTTGAGGGACATTTAAACACGGCCCACCTATGGTACAGTTCGTAGTGATTTTCCTCCGCTTTGGATTGTGTCGTAATAACTCGAGCTCTCGCTTGGTGGGCTCCCACGTTGTGTATTTCTCGCCTATGCCTGCGGATATGAAAGGAAAAGCATGAAGTTTTGACTATGAGGAAAACATTTTCAAATCACAAAAATATTGTTTTAGTATTACTTTTAGTATTTAAAAAAAAATATTAAAGGGGGAGTTTTACATGAATAAAATCTTCATTAAGAATAATATTTTACAAGAATAAAAAGTTTTAATCTTACCAGAGAAGTGTAAATATAGCAAGAATGTTGAAATTTTACAACAGTCGAAATATGTAAAAATGTAACTATTTTCGTGGGGAAAAAAGCATACCATAGCCGTTTACACGGCAAAACATGACAAGAACAAAAGTTTTAATTTTATGAACACTAAGGCAAATGTGACGTGATTTAATTTGTAACTTCATGACAACAAAGTCTGTTTAGTACAGGAATAAATTATACATTTGTATGTGGAAAAGATATTGCAAAATGGCAATATTTTGATTTGTGCGAAACCTTTTATATTCACCCATTAAAAAGATGTGTTGTTCTTGTTATATTGCCACTTGATGTTCCTACGATGACTACTTTCTTTTCATAGACTGACCATGTTTTTGTTATTTGTTGTTGTATTTTTTTTTCCCAGTGTGACTCCAAGTCAGAACTTGTGTATATACCTTGTAATTTCCAGGCTTTCCTCTGTTCCTCTTTGGCAATCTGCTCCATATCTTTGTCGTATATGTAGTCTTGACACACAAAACAATATATTCCGCCGTATAATAAGTCTATAGCTGGAAGCAGAAGGGAGAGAGAGAGACAGAGAGGGGAAAAAAAAAGAGATTGCGCCGTAATTACAGCACTGTAACACACAATGGGCTTTACTTGGCAGTTAGTTTGACCTCGAGACGAGCGCCGTCTCTTGGCCTAAATTTCCCACTCGAAGCAATCTTTTCAGTCTCCCGCTTGCGCTCGACAATCACCGCAGAGGACGGAACAGAATTAGTGTCTCCTGTCGCCACCTGTGTGTGCAGCCATGGCCAGCCAGCCTCCTCCATTCTCAAACTCCGCTGGAAACAATACCTCTAGCTCTGTTGCCGTGACAACCTATTTTTAGTCGACTGACAGATCTTTACATTTTTGGCATTGCCCACGCTGGGAAATTGAGCTAATGCGTGATGTTGTGTTACATTGGCGTTCTGGCGGAGGATGTGCATGTCCTGCATGACGGTGTGCACTTTTTGGATATGAAAATGTCGGGAAATCACACCAACCCGTGGTTGTAATTGTAGTTTAATTATTTAATGATGACCCCTCGTCATAGTGAAGTTGTGATTTGTAATGTAAAGTGACAGAGTGCAGTTTAAAGCTTAAAACGCTTGAGTTGATCAGCTACAGAGCTCAAATTTGAAGGGGTGACGTGCTGCGCTAGGAGAGTGGCTCATGTTCCTATTGCATGGAAAATCGTAAATGTTAAACCTGTTCAATATTTAGGATAGCAAATCTTAATGTGCGTGTGTGTGTGTGTGTGTGTGTGTGTGGTCAACAACAAATTAGGCCGAGTCACTCCGTGAGTGTGACCTGAATCTCTTATTGTTGCCGGACACAAACAGAGGATCAACTGGTTGTGTGGAGTCTTTGTAAAACGTGTCGAGTGTCATTTAACACAATAGAAAAGACAAGAAGTACTGCAACTACAACTGCAATACAGTTACCAGATAAGTTAATAGTTATGTTAGCTTCATGTATTCTACAACTACTCTTCAGGGATACAGCTATTATTTTGAGAATCAATTATTCTACCGATTATCCCATCAACTAATCGGATAAAAACTGACTTTGCATTATTAAACAACAAGATGTGGATGTGACGCACAGATATTATTGTTGTCCACTTGGGGTCGCCATCCTCACGTTTCCACATTATAATATATATATATATATATATGACGTTGAGTGTGTGTGGCTTTAAAAGGTGGGCCATGACCTGGTGAGTGACATGAGAGTCAGCAAATAAGAGGGTAGAGTAATCGTTTTGGGCCGGTCTACTCTTTCTTCTTTCTATATCTATACATTTGGCTTGGGGGCGGAGCCTCGCGATTGTCGACGGTGACGTCCTCCTGTGCGGTGTGCCGTATTGGCACAAAGCCGTTTTTTTTTCATCGTCAAGTTTGGCTCTCATAGTTTAAAAAGTGGTGTGTACCACGCTAGAATAATGACAACAAAAGAAGCATAAAATCAATCCATCTATACATCCATGTTTATGAGTCGCGTCCTTACCTAGATTGTGCCTCTTGTTTTTGGCGTGCTCGTGGATGTGTTTCTTGGTGAAGCAGCCGAAAAAAACGCAGTAGAGACAAGAGTGGAGTCTGTTCAGGTGGGCGCCACACATGTGACAGATACAAGACTTGGCCTGGGGAAAGGGAGACAGAACAAGAACGGTTCGGTTAGGAGAAAACAGAGGACAGTCAAGCAAAAAAAAAAAAAAAAAAATGACAAAATTTAAAAAAGAAATAAGCGCTACTAATGTAAGCGAGCGTGGCGGAACAGCCTGCCATGTGAATTTGAAGGTGTATTCTTCAGCACGCCCCTTGGCTGGAGACAGACGGAGATTACCCCAGTGCAAAACCAGACGCAGCCCAACGGCAACATATTTCCACTCTCAACTCTCTCACACAGCCGAGGCTTGATGGGATTTAATGCTTGGCCGGCAGAGTTGAATCGGGTCTGGAGCGGCTGCAGTATAGTGCGATCGCGGACAGGCCCAAACATGAAACGCGAGCTCAGGACTCAGGAACACAATTTGTCTTGTGTGCGCCAAAATTAAAACGCAGTCGCAAAATGGAGCGGCCGAGCAAGGACTGTTAGGGCAACCGAAAGAAACGTGTGGTCAGAAAATTACCACACTGTATCCCTTTAGCTGTTTTTGATAATGCATATGTATGGACCATAAAATGTGTTTCCAATAATAAGGTCAACATGAGTTCAATTTTACTCAATATCAATCAAAAATTTTATATTTGTGTAAATAGCATTGATTTTGTAATAGTCCTGATATAGTTTTTCTGAGAAAAACATTGAAGATTTGCAAACCAAATCAAAATTATAAATAGATGAAGTCAAACTTTTTCATCTTATAACTTCAGACTTTTACCAGTACAAAACAGTAATAGGCTACGGCAAAACTACAGTTCCAATTGTATGTTTTTTTTCCCCACCAAAACAAAGTTCCTAAAATTAGGTGAATACAATCTGACTTTATTGAGAATAAAGTGGAAATTTGACGATAATAAAGACAGAATTTACAATATGCTTGTAATTTTGTTGAATATATCACAAAATACAAGTTGTCGTTCTTTGACAATACAAAGTGATATTTTGTGTGAAAAAAGGTAATTTTATGAGAAAAATCATAATTTCTAGGAGTGATTCACTAGTTGAATAGTAATTTTACAAATTATTTGGCAACTCTGACTTGTTATAGTCACTGAAATTACCCCATAAGGGAATTTCTTTTATATATCATTATCAATATTGGATAGAAATGTTTGGCCCTTGTTGAGCTCTCAAGCAAGCATGCTGAATTGTAACAAGGTTATTTATTTAAAAAAAAAAAAAAAAAATAAATAAAAAAAAAAAGTGTTCTGTCCCTTTACAGTGCTATGAAGGCTATATCTGCATGACGATGCCAGTAAATCAATTTCGATTATTATACCATGTTTCAGCAACTGCTAAGTCAACAAAGGGCCATTATGCCAAATCGAGGGCATCTACTTGATCACACTGCAAGAGCTCCAGGTGCATTCCCGCTTGAGGAAGAGAAGTCTGAATAATAACAGCAGCGATGGAGGAAGGAGGAGGGGAGTGGAGGGTGTAGTGTGATCGGAGCGTGGCAGCAGACTTTTACAAGGTTTCAGTTTCTGGTGCGCTGTGTGAAAGAAACTAGATCATAACACAGACGCACACTCCCACGCGCCACAGATAAAGCTAATGGACACAAACTCCACAACCCCGCACTGCATTGTCTGCGTTTTGCAGAATGGAGAATACGATGCGGCATGAGGTGACACCATCCCGACCTTAACGGCTAGCATAAAAGTCGGTTTCACTTGCTTCACCCTGGAGGACGCGCTTTCGAGTCCAAATAAGGAAAATAAACAACTTAAATAGCAATACTTTAACATCAAACAAGGAGATATAGAAAATGTAAATTTATTCAAAGACAAACAGTGGGCACAAAAAAACAAAAACATTTTTGAGAGGTTGGCTTAATGCGCACTGTTATTGCTTAGAATTGCATAAAGAATTACATGGAGCAACACCAACATGTTTGAAACAAAAATACCCGTGCGTTGGAAAGGCTCATCTGTGCGAGTGGGCGGACTGGAAATTGGAATTTCTGCACAAGTGGGTGGGTGGGTAAAAGAGCAGTCCCATGCATATCTATGATGGCAGTGGAAAGTGCGTGTCCACATGAACCGACACAATGCGTCGCCAAACACACACACACCGGTTGGTGTGTTGACTTAGCCTTTGGAGGGCTCAATAGTGATGACATTGAGGTGCAGGGGATATTGCAGTTAGCACACACTAAGTTCCATTTGTTTTTACTGACATGGTACAGTTAGCCAACCGGGTGTGAGTGGTTTAGGAAGGAAGGGGTGACACTGAAGCGTGGGTGGCCTTTGCGTGTAGGGAAAAGAGCTACGAGAACCCAAACCGACGGCCGCAGCAGAGTTTTAAACGTTTGATTGCCAAGACAAGAGTCAATATCACGGACCAATCACCAGTCAATTGCAGGGCTTCATTCCTGTTGCTGCACGCAAATGGACAACTATGAACTCTCACGACACATCAGCGGGTTTAGTTCCACGTTTCTACCAAGCGGTCCAGTTCTGCTTGGTTCCCCGTACTACAGTTGTGACTTGTATTTCCAATGGGGAACTGTGTGGGCTGGATAACGATAGCTGCGTCACCCAAGCTAAGAGCGAGACATCCTCTCTTCCAAAGCACTTTGGACGCTCAATGAATAGACAGGCGATCATTTCTTGCTCCTGGTCCCCCGCTCGGCTTGATTTACTCTCACGGTTCACAAGCGATGTAACTCCTCAATCTCATCAGCCGTGAGTCGCACTCCACCCTGGGCTTTTAATGTTCTATTAGAGAAGCTATTGATCAGCCAGTGGCTCAAATGACTGGAACAACTGTCAGACTGGTACGGGGGGGGGGTCATGTTTGCAACCTGCTAGACCGGATCTTCCATCTGGAGCACGCTCTTTGACACCAGCTCTTTGGCTGGTGTTCAAAGCAATGACCACACTTCACTGAAGAAGAAAAAAGGCTGCTGGCTGATTGAAGAGCAGATGTATGCTTGTAATTACCGGGATGATGTGTTAGGTCCAGGGATCAAGCAATCCACATACCACACATGATCAATTTCCGTATTTTCCCATATGCATTCGTATTTGCAATGAGAGCCAGCTCAAGTAGATAGGATGACAACAACTATAAAGATGTGGACAAAGGTCTGGCTCCAAAGCGCACACTTCTGCCGCAAAGAACAGACCGGGGAGGGGGGGGAGGATAAACTCAATACAGTGCAGGCCACGGATATATGAGAGCGGTGACTCACACTGTATTTCGCTGGCACATAATTCTCAGCGTACATCTGCAGCACGTACCGAAATTAACAGCGGAGATGCACGCAAAATATATACATATTAAAACACAATACCTGAAATAGATATGATTATGACCCTATGGGGGCTGCAGCTGTTGCCTAACCAACATTAACACTGTTACACATTCGAAAAGAATTGCAATAGCTGATGGATTTGTGCTCCATTGGCTTCATTGTGATATTCAAGATTATAAAATCAGTTGATGAAGGAAACTTAAGGGGTAATTGTTCAAAATTGGCTCTATCCATTCATACTTTGGTAATCAATAAATCGATAGGCGGTCAGAGTGTGCTTACTTCAACAATCACCACCAAAAAAAGAAAAAAAGAAACCGGTCCAACCACCTCGGAAAGAAGAAGGAAAGCCTCACTGTACTAGAGCACCAGCCCATTTTAATGCAATTCAGGTTGACTAATGCAGCAGAAAAAACAACACAAAAACAGCAACAACCAAGTATACAAGAAAAGCAGATTAGGCACACAGCTGTGCTTAGATTGTGGCACAGACGGACGACTTTATTGTGACCTTAACAAAAGGTTATACAATAAATTGTCATCACAGCAACCAGATGCCATCAGGCGTGTTAGTACTGGCATCCTTTCCCTAAAGTAACTCACAACAGCTGGCCCTGGGGGACTCCGAGGCATTCCCCTGCCAGAGGGGAGAATCTCCCGAGAGAATTTGGGGTTTACCGACCATCTCCTACCTGATGGAGGTGTCAAAACACAAAAACTCACCTTAGCGGATGACCAGACCACCTCATCAGTGGATCTTCCGTCAAGGCCATTCGGATATCCATTCCAGAAGTCCTTTCTCTCAGGATATTCGTTCTGGAGCCCGCGGGATCTCCTACGGGACGGAGGTGTCTGACCCGGAAATCTTATCAGATAACCAAACCGCCTCATCCAACTATTCTCAAAGTGAGGAAGCAGCAGTCCTTTCGTTAAGTCCAGAGGGCCAAACTTCTTACCCTAATTCTGAGCTAGGTTAAGGTGGGCTACACTGTGAAGGGATTCCAAACCAATTCCATCATTCATGATGATCGTTTACAATCTAGTCAGGCATAACCAACAGACACTGGTATACCATCCACACTACAGCAGGTTAAGCACCAACGTATTCTCGCCCAAGTACAAGACCCTAAGATTCTTCAGTCTCATTCCTTCAAGGTATGAAGAAAATTACCCCAATGACATTGCAAAATCACTAAAGTGGGAGAATTGTGGAACTATTAGCACAAGACTTGTTAGGTCAGTTAATATTTGAGAGCAAACCGAGTTCATTAATTTGCAGACTGGCTAGCCATCAATCCATCCATTTTCTACCGCTTAATTCTCACGTTTTGCATTTTTTTTTTTTTTTTTTTTTTTTTTCCCCACAAGGACAAAAACCCATTTCCAGGCCAAAGACAGCACCTGGGGGTCCCAGGTTTTAACAAAAGAGAATAATCGAGTGTCCATGCGAGAGGAGATTGATTGCCTCTTGGGTTCTTAGTCTTGGCCAGACCCTGGAGAGTGATTGACAGGTCATTAGCCAGATGGTGATACAAAAGGAAAGCGCGCTGGCCGACTTGGGCCACAAGCAGCATGCAAGCTCGGAGTGCGGCCTCTGTGGTGTCTGCTGGCCCGTCAAATGAGGAGTAGCAGTGGGAGGATTGGCGAGGAAGAAATGTGGACCGGTGGGAGGGTGAGGTGAAGGAGAGAATCAATCAAAGGCCTCTTGTCTATGAGACAGAACGGGGGTTACACCGTGAGCTTCTTCAAAATCTTCATTGGTTCAAGCGTCCTTGAATATGATTGGCGGCAGGAGCACCCAATACTAAATATTTCGGAATTTTCAACCAACAAAAGTTGCTCTTGAAGACATCGTGTGTAAAGCAAAAGACATTGTAGATGTTTCATTTTTCTACAGGTGCATTGTCCCAGTCACCTTCCACGGTGCTCTGCCAGTGACCTGAACCGGAAGGAAGTGCCTCATCCTGTTTTGCCGAATGCGGACGGTGGTTGCACATAACCACATAACCCTATTGATGAAATGCTGACTATGAGTGCACGCTTCGCAGTACCGGTAACGCACTAATAATTGGTCACAAGCTTGCTCTTTGAGTTTGTGCTCAAGCAGTCAGTGACAAAAACATAGCATTGGATTGACGCTCTTTGATTATGGTACAAATTATCACAAGTATTCGATATTTAAGAAGCAAAACTTTCCCTGGCGGACGTTTGAGTAGTTTCACTCCTGCCGCTATGGCTACAAGCTACATTACATGAAAGAAATAGGCTTGGATGAGGGCCAGAGACCGAAGTCCGACGTGGCCAAACCCAGCAAAGTGTGAAATCTGTGAGGTAGTACGATGAGGAGAAACAGAGGAACCTGGAGCTTAGCTTATCAGGCTCACACCAAATTGGAAAAAAAGATTGGGGTTGCTGTTGCGGTATGCGAGTCAGATTTTGAGTTTCAGCGCAAGTTTTACTGGGGGAGAATAATCAATCCTTGGGGGGGAAACTGACGCCACAAACATGATGATGAGCGGAACAATCTGGAGAGTCATTTGAATCCCATCGGTGTGAATCTGCAATGAAGAGGGATAAAAGGGAGCATCACAATGAAGTGCCATCATTACAATTGGGTAGATTCCCAGCAACATTGTGAAAATTAGAGGACAGTGGGTTTTTTTTTGTTTTTTTTTTTGGCTCTTGTGATCATCGGTTCATTAAAAACTGGGAAAATGGAGCATTCATACAGCTTCCAGTCCTTTCATCTAATTGACAGTAAATTCTCCACAGGAAACCAAGCCTCCGTTGGATGGCCATTTTGCTTTGGAAAGCGCAACACATTCCTTCCTGGCAGAATCCTTTCTTCTATAGCGCTCTATACGGTACGTCGTATGCAGGAGCACACGCGCAATAAATAACCATGGCCTTATGAATATTCATGCGAACGAAGCCACTGGCATCCCCGTTCACAATATATATAAATTATTAATAGGACCAGCGTAATGCAGCTCGGTGAGGGAGGGACTCACCGGTTTAAAAAAAAAAAAAAAAAAAAAGGCAAAGAACTGATTTGTGGAACAACACGAAAAGAGCATAATAAGGCAGGGCTTAGGCCTACTATTTTTCTTGGTAGGTCGTCCGCATCTTAAGCACGGCACAGTGTGTCAAGGTAAACACGATCCCAAGACGATATCACCAGCGTACGGAAATATAAAAAAATAAATTAAAAAAACACACACACACATACCAGCCCACAGTGGGCCGCAACTCAATCTGGCATTTGTTCCGCCATTCGTTATCACCATACGGGAGTTTACAATTGTGCAGGCAGAAGAGGTGACGGCTTTTCGACCCATTTTTTCCATCGCAGCCTGGGAAACGATTTGAGCTTTGGGTGGATGAGATCGACAGCAAAAAATGAAGACAGGGCGAAAAACAACAATTTGGGATTAATGAGAATACAAAGACAAAAAATATATCTGTTGTATTGTTTTTAAATGGCTGAGACAGTCTTCAACAGTCAGCAAGGTAGGGACTGACGGCATCTTGGACTCCGCTGCTTGCAGTGCGGTTGCTATGACAGTCAAGGAGAATTTATGAGAAGCAGTACAATTGGCAACAAAGAGATACAGGTTCCACAACAGGGAAAAGGTTCTCGTCTGAGTTGCTTCCGCTATGGGCTCACCAAACATTCATTAGGTACAGCCGCACGATATTAAAGCCCTTTCACGGCCCCCGTCAAGGCCGATCGTTCCCCTCGTGTTGCTGGTAGGTAGGCAGATACTTCATTTTTCCCGGAGGAAATGCCGGTGACCTGCGAATTTTATGCCTTCAGACACAGTAACAGAGGCGGAATGACAAGCGTGCGAAAGGCAATGCGGGGTAGGCGACCGCCACTATTCGCGGGGGATGGGGACCTGGCCTTGCCGTGAATAACAAAAATCCGTGAGTAATTGACGCCTCCCCCTAAGATGGTCCAGAATTGCCATCAGCTGCCACAACATGGCGACAAAGCACTACTTTCCTATTTTACAGGCGCTGTGGACTGACTAAACAAAGTCTCAATATAGTTCCTAAGCACCAAGATGCCACAAGATGGCGTCAAACATCAATACCTAGTGTTGGCGAACGTAGATGTGCTGTTTGTTGTGGGAGACACAATACACTTCATCTTCCTTGTTACGTGTGAAATGATCCCAAACTTCAGACATTCTCTGTCGTTTATGCACTTTCCTCCTGGCTCGCCGTCATCACAGCAACGGAGTGGTGCATGCGACTTTAGTTACATTTGTCTGTGTGGAAAAATGATCCCCGCGACGCTTCGAGGCAGATTTTACTTTGACAATTTTTTTTTTTTTGTAGTTGAATTATTCAATTAATCGTTGCGGCTCTAGTACTGTCGTAAACAGAGGACGCCCTGTATCGATAGTGTGGTTCAGAATGTTTCTTTCAACAATGCCTGTAGAGTTAATACACTTTTACTGATGGTGACCGTTAGACCGAGGAACTGACAAAGCTGATTTACAAAAAAAAAAACACACATTGATGTTTTTTAATAGCGCTTGTCTATTACGACTGACTTGGGGCCAGAGGTGGGGTACACCCTGAACTGGTCGCATTGGCACGTATACACAAACAACCATTCACACCTCTGGACAATTAAGACACTTCAATTAAGCTAACAAGCATGCTTTCAGAACATTAAAGGAAACCCAGGAAAACGCACGCGAGCACAGGGAGAGCATGCAAATGCCCGACAAGTAGACCGGCGCTGAGATTCAAACCCAGAACCTCAGAAATGTGAGGCAGGCGTGCTAACCACTAGAGCCCTCCGCTGCCCGTTGTTGAAAAAGGAAGCACTGTATGCTGTGTGACACAGCAATGCAAACCAAATACACCATAACAAATATGTTATATGAGTATCGTGGGAAAACCAAACTGAGCATCATGACCTTGGCAGAGGCAGAAATTGGGATACAGATCTTGGGCAGTGCGCAGGTATACTCTGGCTCTTTCACAGCAGGGTACTGTAAGCCACACACCGGCTCCTGCCTCCAAAATCACATCACATAACGGCAAAGTTCTACGGATAGGTGCTACACGTGTTAGCTTCCCGATGATTACTGTACATGTAATGAGAGAGAGAGAGGAAGAGGAAGAAGATGAGCTGGAGGAGGAAGAGGATAAGCATCAACTCACCAGCTCTGTCCATCCCGCATCACCCTGAAGCACCTATTTCATCACAACAAAATACAAAATGTGTGACGCTTAAAAGGCTGCACAGCACAACTTGAGGCAGAAAAGAAAGGAAAAAAATCATTGAGAAATTGACACGACACACGGGCAGGAGTATTGAGGGAGCTCAATGGGGAAGTGAGTGGCCAGCTGGGGCGCACGTTGTAAACGTTGGCAGCATTGCCTCTTTTGCATGCACACAATGGGGTCCATTTGATATGGTAATGTTGACCCACCGACCCGAACTCAACACCGGCATGAATGAAAAGTGTTGTGTCTGGCTGCAAGGGAGCAGCACCTTTTGCCGACCGACTTGACCACTACTAGCGACGTTGATTTGTGGTGCATCATGTTGCACTCCTGCACCGTGCCCCTCTTCCTTTGTGTCACGTTAATGTCCCAGTGCATTGCAGAATTTATTTTTATTTTTTTTAAAGCAGACGTTGTTTCAAATTGTTGTTGTTGTTGTTTACCTTTCGTCTCCTGGTTTCAGCAGTGCTACTCCAAACAAAGCATTGGTATATGACGCGGAGGTTTTGCTTCCAATTGTCCACCTTATAACCGTTCACATGGGGGCACCCGGCCGGACTCATGACAGACAAAACATTCGCGGTTGGGGTTTGCCGGCTGACAGCGTCAAAAAGTCTCCGGGGTGATTGGCTTGGGCTAGCCAGCTAGCTGTAGCTCAACCACCCACCCACCCCCCTCCAACTATTTGTCCACAAATGCTTTCCGCTTGGAAACGGGACAAGCGATGGAGTATCCCAAAAACGCTCCGTTCCTCTGGCATCTGACAAGCGCCGCCTCGCACGTTAGCACCCTGGAAACATTCTTGCGGAGTCCACTCGGAGTCAAGTAGCCGTCTGCCGCCGCTGTGTTGACACTTGCTTATTTTTCCATGATCATTTTTTTTAAAAAAATTGTTTTGTTTTGTTTTGGGTTTTTTTAGCCGGCGCCTCTTACACTAGTCTGACGATTAGTTAGCTTTCTTTCTCCTTCACTTTAGCCTGCCCTGCTAACGCTTCAACTACTGCTTCACAATGCCCCGGCCAGCGTGCGCCGTGATTGGGCAAGACAAAGGGTGACGTCACTACGCCGAGCCCGACGAATGTTTTGGGAACGTTCGTTTCTGGTCCACGTCGCGCCGGACGAGCGGGGTTCACATTCTAGCCGTTGAGTTACATGAATGAAGTGACACTGAAAAAAAGCTAAAAACAATCCCAACTCTTGAATACCAAACCAAAATATCTCCACTAATGTTATATTTTGTATTAAAATATTTAAAATGTCTTATGTGTTACATATCATGAGATACAACTGTGTATTTATAAATAATACATTTTTTTTTTTAAAACTATTTACGATTTTAAAACCCACAGCAATGTGACGAAAACATCACGTTCTCACGAGCAGGCAAGGTTAAAAGACGATTATCGTCTGCCATCTAGTGGCCACGCGTAACAATTACTCAAGTGCATTAAACGGATTCAAATGAGGCGTGTAAATCTCAATTACCAAGACCTCGTTGCCATGATGTAGTGACCGCATAATTGCAGACAAATGGGATCAGTAGGTGTGGAAGCTGCGTTCACTTGAATAACTCGTGTTTCATGAACAAACTAGTTACATACTGCCTTGGATGGTCACGGCTGACCACCCCACTTCTGACACAATTTCTCACACAACACTAAGGAGCTGACATTGTCTAGTAGTGCCTCACAATTCTCTGGAGTCTACCCACTTCTTACACCTAGAACTGATGAGAAGCACTCTCCACCTATGATTTGAACTAACCACTACAAACAATTGTCATAATAGCACAGTGGTCACCAGTCCTACAGATCCTTCCAATTGGACAATGGGATAACCATCCCACTTCTCACACCAATTTCCATGGTACCGTCTTCCAGAACTGCAGGCACTCAATCGCATTAACTATATATAATAATAACTTCAAATGTACAGTAAACCTCCATTCATCGCAGGGAATATGTTCCAGACAAAAATCTGCCATATAGAGACCATATTAATTTTTTTCTACATCATTCTATTCCTCCCACACACTTTAAACACATTAAAATGGAAAATACTCTTGTAAATGCATTTGAATGAACACGAAAAAATTCCAAGCATAAAATGTATAGAAAATACTGTCCGCATTGTAGTGTCTGTGTGTTAAATATGTGCCTTTAAGAGGCGGGGCCTGGTTGGGTGGCGAGACGTCGACGAGTCTGTGTGTGTGTGTGTGTGTGTGAGTGTCTGGTCGTAAGCTGAGGCCTACAGCAGCTCCTGAGTGAGTGTGCTGATTGTGCTTTACTGTTCTCTGGGCATTCATATAAATAAACAACTAAAAAGTGCATCTGTGGCTCTTCTTTCCCACGTGCGAGGGCATTACAGTAAGTAATTTAAAAAAAAAAAAAATATCGGCGAAAACTAGATGGGCGCGAACGAGGAACTGCGAAACTAAGCGACGACTGTGATGGAGACCACGTGCCGTGGCCGAGTCGATGCAATACCTGACAACTGAACCGCACACACGCATTGTATTCCCCCCCCCCCCGCAGAGCGAGCTCGATTATGAGACTATTCACCATTATGTTTGCTTAACAAACGGCCCTATCAGTCAAGATAAACATAGACATATGCCACTATAGATATACAAAGCATCTTGTCGGCTTCCACTTGGAGGCAGCACAGTTCTACGTTATCCACAGTTTAGTGTCGCTCTGCAAATTATTCCCAAACACTGACGACTGAATGAGGGATATGAAGGCCAACAAGGTCTACGTATTTTTTATCAGGACAAATGACCCCTGACCTTTTTTAGCGTGCTGGACGGACAGTAAGTTGGATGGCGCTGCCTTTTATTTGTCGTTAAAGCTCCTCTCTGACAAATTTCGTTCCATTGTGTTTATTATGGGGTGAATGGAGGACAGACACGTGCCCCGGCCCGCGGCATTATTATGGATTCACACAAAAAGACTCTTTGACAATGTGGCCAACACACACACACCACGCGTTTTAGTTCATGTTTTACTGACAATAGTGTAATAACATTATGAATGCTCAACCACACGCACACACATACACAAAACATTAGACCAGCAGAATCTAATAAAATATGTAGAAAATATTCTTCGCAATGACTTAAGCCTCAAGGAAGTGATTGTTGTTTAAATATAAAATGAAAGAATGTTGAACAATTGATTCCGAGATGTGACTCATAGATGGTTAAAATCCAAAATGTTGTGCTTTGCAAATTGGTCTTTGTTTCTTTTTCTATGTCTGTAAATTTGTTTTTTCCTGCTGTCTGTCTTGGCCAGATGTCTCTTGAATTATTATTATTATGTTTTTAATCTCAATGGGACCCACCTGGGTACATAAAGGTTCAGTTAAAAAAAAAAAAAAACGAGAGAAAATCTGATTCATTTCGTCAGACATTTGTGAGAAAAAACAAAAAAAGAGAACAGAATCGAGATGATCAATGATTTATGGTTTTACGTAGCGCCGACCTCGCACGGTCGTCATGACGTTAACGAATGCAAGGCGACTCAACCGGATATTCCGCAGCCTTTATTGTCAGCACGTGTCAATTTCCTCACGATATAACGTTGCATATTTGAACAGAGCCCGAGTAGGTACTGCTGGGTCGTGACCCACTTTTCACAACTTAGCAATGCGAGGTGACCATGATATGACAAATATGGCCTACAAGCTCAAATCTGGGTCAGCATCAACGCACACTGTCTGTATGTAGTTTGTGTTCTGTACGTGTTATTACTTGGAATGGGCTGAGCAGCATTCGGTTATGCCTTTACGTTTAATTTCCGATCACGATTCGCTAAGGGTGTGTCCTAATTATTCGGCAGGTGTGAGTCTTTGAAATGAATAGTCGTGACGATATGTAGGTCAGTGTGCTTTTGAAGGTCAACAGATCAAATCCGGTCCATGGGCCGCGAGACAACAAAGCTATTGTGCGTACAGCTGTGTTCAATAAATGCAGCCTAATTGTAGTATCCGCAAACATACATCCTAGTCAGCGGTCCAACACAATCACTTCTGTGACGCTGTTTGTCCTCATTTCAGATTTTGTCTTTTTCCAATTCCTGTAACACAAAGTGAATTCCAGGCAGTTGTCGCCATCACAGAGCATTTATTATCTCAACAGTCACAGAAGTTTGTTTGACTTCCAAAGCATTTCTTTTCCAGAGCATTTTGGTGAAACTCTTCTTTTTTTCTTTTTTTTAACACTTTTGGGGCATTCAACAGTGCCAACATGATCTGAACGTCTCTACTATAGGTTCAAGGCCGCTTACATGACTGAGACCGGATATTATGGGAATTTTGCTCAATGAAGTGGGAGAAAAAGACGGGTCAGCTCAGCTGGATTCGACATGCCTGGCAAAGCGTGAGCAGCAAGCAGCGATGCATTCACAGATTGAGTCGATCCATCTTCTTTGTTTCTTCTAAAAGGACGAAGGGCACCCTTAAGACATCTAAAAATTGTTCATCACAGTCCACTGACTGAACCACCGAAGCTACCAGGTGTTACGTTTAGCTACAGGTCCTCAAGGCTGCTAGGTTGTACACGAGGAGAGCAAAATATTCCATCAACCTTGTTAGATAATCGACATGCAATTTTGGAGATTTGTCAACAGTGAAAAGAAGAGGAAGAAAAGAGAGGAAGAGAGAAACCAGACCAATATTACTCAATGTGACGCATTAAAATGATGCTGTCTGCCTGTGAGTGGTCGAGTCAGGTAAAATAATGATATACGTGTGTATGTAAATATAGCTAAACAAATCAACGGTGACAGACAAAATCTAAGTACTTCATCATATATACATATATATGTATATATATTTAACTTTAGTCCTTTGGTCGTTTATGTTCTGACGTCATCAGGAGGCGCATTTAGTGCATGACGCAATCGATCTGCGACGAGAAAGCGGGAAGCTAGCAATGATGGCGGTGCCGCAACCCAAGCAGGCGAAAGAGGGCGAAGATTGCTCTCTGCTGCCTTTGGTTCACGACATTATCAAGTGGTAAGTTAAGCGTCGTAACTTTAAGGGGAGCTCAATTTTCTTGGCGGAAAAGCATTATAATGCTTTCGTTGTTGACATAATCGCCCCAGCCGGACTAAGAAGAACAGCAGAATATAAAATGTCGTCTTCGGTTGTGTGTTCAAGCATGGACAAGGAGAGCCAGGACGTCCACCAGGAGCTGAGTAAGCTGAAGGCGAAGATCCAGGAGGCCCGGGAACAGATCTCCGTCATGCCGGGCATTAAGAGCAGCCCCGCCGAGCAACAGCAGCAGCTGGCGATGCTGCGGGAGCAGGTCCGCACCAAGAACCAGTTGCTGCAGAAATACAAAAGCTTGTGCATGTTCGACGTGCCCAAAGCGTCTTGAATTAGCAGCTCGGACTTCCAAGATGCCGGGGACACTTTGTTTACAGTGTAAGCCTTACACGTTGGTTCGGATCAAATGGACTTTTCACGAGGGACTGACTTCGAGGTTACTCCATTGCTCTGGGAGGCGATTTCAACGTCCTATATTATTTTTCTTTGGTTGGCTATATGTTTTGTAATGAAGTCATGCAGAACAACCAATTGAATCATTGGCTATTATTCTTTCGACACGTGACCCCGTGAAAGTTTATGGACCGTAGATTTAAGTGTTCTGAACATCGCAAAACATAGTTATTCCCCAACTTCTCCAACTTAAACATCTTCGTTTTGTATTTGTGCCTGTCTTCTTTTTTTTATTATTAATGCACCAGATTGTAACAACACTCAAATCTCAAACACCGTCTGACTACTGTGTGCAAAGTCAATTTTGTACATTACCTGTGCTGCTTTGAGTTCCACTAAGGTGTACAATTTTAGTGTTTTTAAGTTGATAAATAGTGGCTTGGTTGGCTCGTTTTTACGTCCAGCGCCAAAAAGGAGAACCGTTTACATTTTGTGATTTATTAACGTCGAAAACCATATTCAATGTATTGCATTCATTTCCCACAGCAGTGAGAAGCTGTCTACTTTATAAAAGCCCATTAAAGTCATTCGGTACACTTTTACCTAAAATTCTGAGTAATCGACCCTCCCCCCCCGAAAAGGTTTATACGGCACTGTAATTGCCTGCATGTATCACAAGATGGCGGCAAAGCGTTTGTCAAAATGAAACTCCTCAACACACATACTTCCTTGCCACTAAGGTGGCATCAAAATAATACAGCGGTGGCTTAAAGGTTACAACTAATGCTTCATTGATGCTAGTTTGGTAGCCAGTCTATGGCGTTTTGCACTCTGCGTTAGCGTGAAGCTCGTGATTTACGACGAAACATTTTTTACGTTTCAACTTGAAGTGGAAATAAACATCTTGAAGTAATGGAGTCTTATTTTTGGAAAAAAAATAGTTCATTGTCTGCACTTGTCACTGCCAACATCTCGTGCTCGCAACTCAAAATGTTTCGCTTTTTTCTTAAGAGCAAATAACGGAGGACGATCTGACGATAGGTGAATTTGCGAACAGCAAATATGCGAGGGTGTTCTTTCAAATGGGGCATCCAAATAAGAGGGAAGCAAGATTATGAAAGTAACCATTTTTTTTGTTTTTAATTCATTTGATGCAAAATCTATTGACAGACATAATAAATAAGTACACATTCAGATTTTGTTCGTAGTGTAACAAACATTCAAGTCTGCTGGGGCATGTAAACATGGCATGGAGGACCTTCGTCCCAGTCTTCATCTCTGCGGTCCCAAAAAGTCTTTCGTTGCCCTCTCCACGGGGGTCAGCATATGACGCAAGCTTTCTCCTTCGCCTGACCTCCTCCCACGGCCTTCTCCTTGATGTACATCAAGTCGCTGTGGACGCTGGGCCTTCGCGCGAACGGCGCCACGATGCCGTAGGCGTCCTTGCACTTCTTGGCGCGGAAGGACTTGCGGTGCAGCAGCTCGCACGACTGTAGCGACACCTTGCAGTGCCGGTCGGGGCTCATCTCGTCCGGCAGCTTGGCCGTGGCGAACAGCGTCTGGAACATCCGGTCCACGTTGGTGTTCTTCTTGGCCGAGATCTCGAAGTAGGCGCAGCGGCGCTCCTCGTCGCCGCGGAGCAGCTGCTCGATCTCCTCGTCCCGCACCTGGCGCTGGGACTCGCGGTCGCACTTGTTGCCGCAGATGACGAGCGGCACGTCGGCGCTCTCCTTGGTCTTGTTTCTCAGGCACGATTTGGTCTCGTAGATCTGCCGCTTGAGGCGCTGCACCTCCTGGAAGGAGTCTCTGTTGTCCAGGCTGAACACCAAAATGAACACGTCGCCTGCGGGAGACGGAAGGGCCAATTGGACGGTTAATACCAACAAATTGATGACGTGGCAGCTCTGCACAAGTATTTCGATGAATTTCTCGTTCAACCGAATTGCATTATGTTGATGAGGAAACTACATTGCATCTATTTTTATGCCCAGACCTTTTGATCTTGCGCACTAATGGCATTACATGACACGAATGAGCAACTTTGCATTGCATTGACTGCTGTTAATGACTAAACTGCATTGCATACTCCCCCCCCCCCCCCCCCTTCTATATCCCGAGTGAACTCTGTCTTGCCTTGACTTGAAATCCACACATTGACCATAAAATAGCGAATAAACTGCATCGTATTGATATCGCTGAAGCAGATCGCATGGCATTCATGAGGAAAACTGTGAGTAATTGAATTGTGAGTGAACTGCATTGGGCGCACGTGCGCTAATTGAGCACATGAGTTGAATTATAAGTCAACTGTTAAATGCACGTTAATTGTCTCCAAAACTGCAAAACGCACCTGTCAGGATGGAGAGCCTCCTCATGGCTGGGAAAGGATGGTTCCCGGACGTGTCCAAAATGTCCAGCTGGTAAACGCTCCCTCGGATGCTGTAGAACTTCCTGTGGAAGTCCTCGATCGTCGGCGTGTACTGCTCGTCCACCCGCGCGTTCAAAAAACGCGAGATGATGGCCGTCTTGCCCACTTTGGTGGAGCCGAGGATGACCATCCTGCGGCAGTTCTTGGCCGGGATGTTCAACTCGATCTCGGAGGGTGTCATCTTCTTGATCATGGTGGATGCAAGTTCCAAAAAAAAAATACAAATAAAAAAAGAATCCACTGTGTGTGAGGATGGGTGCTGGTGTGCAAGTAACACGCAACCCGTGGGTCTCACCGATGCCACAAGTGGTGCGAGGTGGCGCTTTTATGGAGGGAGATGGCCGCGCCTCCGCTGTGCGTCACGCGTCACGCTCCACAGCAGACACACCACCAAATGATTGTTACTAAAGCTGGGTTTTGGGGTGTGTGTGCGTGTCCGTGACATCAGTCCACACAGGCCTGTAATAAGATGGGGGGGAAAATAAAAAAAAATACTGCATCTCAAAAAGTCCTCCCATCATCAAACAAAACTGGAGTGCGAGGTTAGACCAGAAGGAGGCACAAAACCTCAGCAATACAAGAGCAGGCTTTCTGGTACAGTGCAGTACTTTGGATTCTTGTCGTTGAGGTTTGCAATTTGGGAAGATACAAAGTCACTTTTTTTTTTTGTTTGTTTTTGATCCGAGAAAAGGTGCAAAAAGCGCACAGTGTTTCCCAAACCTGATTGAGCCGAGGTGGCACCCATTTTACGTAAAAACAAATATAGATATATATTAGCGCACACCACCAAACAAAAATGGCACAAAAAAAAGTATAAATACTGAAATAATGATGATCTGGTGTCAACTGACTCAGTGTGAAATGTGGGCCTGTTCAATTGAACACAAAGCTGTTGTGCTTGCAGCCATGACTTATTCTGTTTAATGAATGGCAACGAGTGGATATCAAGTACACGAATCTTCCTGAACCGAACATTCTCGTTTTGGGACTATGGGACGATTCCAGAATAGCCAAAGAAAACCTACAAGCACGAAAAGGTGCAAACTTCAAAGATTCAAACCCAGAAGCCAGTGCCGTCACTAGGTCTATTTAAAAAATAAAAATAAAATTAAGCCAACATTTTTGGGTTGTTGTGGTTCGTCCAAAATGTATATCTCTTAGCCCCCCCTAAAATTGGTCTCAAGCCCCCCTAAATGATTTGGTCGTTCCCAATTTGTTTTCCAGGTGTCAGTCGAAACATGCACAATAGACGGATGACTCTTAAAAGTGATATGTGGGCGCCCTCCGGTGGTGTGTGAAAGAATCACTGAATTAATTGTTCCAACTGTGCATATCGCTACAATGGCTTAACTTTTTATTTATTTATTTATTTATTTATTTATTTTTTTATCATTAGTTAAGCACATATACCGTTTAGATTTTTGTACAATGTTCAAAGAAATTCTCAGAGGATGCCAGAGTGACATTTTCCATGTTTATGCTGACAAAGGTCAAACATATCCGAGAGGGGATTCATGACACTTAATGTGAATGTTGAGACCTGCAGCAGCAGCAGCAGGCGTGTTTACTCTGCTCCAAGGCCACCTTACTGCATCGGTGGACGTGCTGAGGGCTTTGCTGTTCTTCAGCCCCCCTCGCAGAATACACACAACGATGGCGTGCTACGTTAAAGGCACATATACAGTAGCAATGACCCTCCAATGGTTTTCAGGTGAAAATCCTGTTCCTGTTTGCCCTTTAAGTGCAAGAGAATGTTCTGGGAACGTGTTTTTCTTTCTTGTTACCATAGCAAGACCTTCTACAAACACTACCACAGCAGATTGGAAAACATTATTGCCACATTACATGACTTGTGAGTGACAATACTTACGTTTACGTCCCGCAGTGTTACAGCAGAGCGAACGGCTCGACGCGTGTGCCCGGCGGAGGGAACACGCCGGTTTCGTTGTTGACCAATGGTCGAAGGGAGCGGCGGCGGACCGCCTCCACCTCGGTTACACAAACCCGTCGCTCCGAGCCCAGAACAGCCGGGCTTAAGTACACCTATCTGATTTCATCCCTCGTAGCCTACACAGGGCCAAAAAAGGTCAGGGCCGTTTGTACGTTAAATACGATAGTGTAGAACTGTGTTTGATTTGTAGAAATGAATTTTTAAGGTGTGAAAACCAAATAGTCTATCTTGTCTATCCAGTGAGATCTAACGGAAACATTCTACCCACGAGGTCCACCATAAATCTGTTCGGCGATGCCTACTCGACTATCAAAGCACAATTTTGATTGGAGATGAATTACTTTTTTACTAATTCGATCATAAAAACTTAAGTAACTGTATACATGTTTTTCCTGTCCTACAAGTATACGCAGAAATTAACGGGTGTGATATTAACATAACAATCTAAACTCTCTTCACTTGAGCGGCTATCACTTTAACTCACTTTTTCATTTGAAGGGGACGAGACGCGATTGAGTCACGAAAGGCGGCGTCGGATCAAGACGGGAAGGAAGTCGACTCCAGCTGCACTCGCTCCGCTTTGGGTGGTGTTTGACGTGGCTTAATTGCATATTGAGCAGAAAGCTGGCACAGAGCAGATGTTAGTTTTCCACACAACGATACAGATTTAGCTGCTAAAAGTGTGAACGCGTTGGAACATGAAGAAGCAAATACGGGAATGATTTACAATGAAGACTTGAGTGTTTTATTTTTTGCACTTCAAGTTAAAATGCTGCGGGGAATGGCTCCAGCAGATACAAGGAACAACATCCGACGTCTCCGTCCAGATGAGTGTTTGTGTTCCTGAGTCTTCTGCTGCCCCTCTCAAGTCTGGAGTGCCTCAAGGTTCCATTCTTGGGCCTCTTTTCTTTTCCTTATCTTCTTCCTCTTGGGGCAGTCCTCCGCAGAAAAGGGCAACTCAGTTCACTTTTCATGCGGATCATGTGCAAATTTACAAGCCACGCAAGTGACAAAATATAAACTGTGCAAAACAACATCTGGAGTGTGTTGAGGAAATAAAGGCATGGATGTCTTTATTTTGCGTTTTATTTGTCATTGTTTTAGACGACTTTTCCAAACGGTGTTTTACCTTGTGTTTAATGTCGGTCTTACATCCCTGGTAAGATAATGCCCGGCTCAGATAATGGATGGATGGACATGATATGCTGTGTTAAGCACTTTGGTCAGCTGTGTTTTTCTTAAAGCACTTGAACACGGGTTTACACGGCCTCTCACCCAAAGTCAGCTGGGATATGCTTTAACTGTAACGAGGACACACGCTATAGAAAATGGATGTATGGATGGAGGAGACAAATTCATCGTAAAGGATGCCATTCAGTTGGCAAGATTGGCACAGACCGTAATCCACTTTATTTTGGTCAGTAAAATACATTATAAAGGATGATGACGCAGAAGCTGCAGCAAGCAGCAGCAGAGCGGACCTTCCGAAGGGTTTTTTTTTTTTAATCATGTTTTGTGGTATGAACCTCATTTGCAATTTTGGGGACAAAACGCAGATTGCAGCGCGAGAAACAGCAGATGTAAAAACAGATTTTCATACGGTGACACACGGCGAGAGTCGAAAAAGAGACGGTGCAAAAACACGTAAGCGAGCGACGCATGACACGTCGTCACTTGGTGCCAAGTCTCATGCACGGTTGCCCGCAACATATGCAAAGTGTATATGTGTGAATATGAGGGAGTTTGCATGCGTATTTACACGTCTTGTGCGTATGTGTGTATTAACACACGTACAAGCTGTTTCATTAGCTAATCTATTACATGAATAACCAATCTGCAATACATTTGATTACTTATTTGTGTTCATGAGTAGCCTAATCCCATCAGGGATTTCCACAAAACTTTGGCCGAGGAAGAACCAATTCGATTTTCATCTCAATGATTGGAGTGGAATATTATGTGTTACGATTTGGAATGAAAAGATTTGGGACACCCGACACCATGTTCTTGTTTCAATGTGGTTAAATTAGACATTGTAGTTTGTATTTCAGTATGTTGTTTATTGTGTCTGTGTCATCTTTTTAAAAAAAACTTATGTGTCATTTTCAGGATAAACAAGGTCGCCATTGACTTGTTTGAGTCAGTGATGTAACATGGGCAGATTGAAATGACTTTAGTTTGTTGGAGTAACTTGTTTACAAGCAATCAAATGATCCATCAAACATGCTCAAATGCAATAAAAGCCGTAGACCTGCCGGTCAGTTCCAGGCAGCTGTAACGAGCAACAATAGTTACAACAACAACAATTTCCCATTGGCGTCCACTGTTACTCATTGGGTGAGATAACATCTGCACGCTGATGAATGCGTTTGTGCGGGTGCACGGAAGGTTGTCCGACGGTGACGGCGTGTCAAGCAAGGCCAAGCTGTTGAATGAGGAACGGGGCCGGCGCACTTTCCAACACACTCAAGTCTGCCTGGAGCCCAGCTTCGTTTGTCCGACCGCACGCATGTTTTGATGAGCGCGTTATCGTCGGCGACACGCAAGCCGATGTCGATCTCTCGGCTCGGAGAGACACGATTATGTTTTGATGCAGGCGAGCAGTTTAAAAGATGATGAGAGCGGGCCTCATCGGAAGACAACCGACGCAAGATGGTCACCGAAAAGTTGTAGCCACGTGTACAAATGTTTGGTTGATTGGGTTTTACATGTTCCTCCGTCTTATTTACTGGAATTGTGGACTAGCGAGACCACGTAGCCCGCCGCATCCTCGCTGTGCGCTCCTGGTTGTAGTGCAGAAACTTTCGCCGGAGAGCCAAACAAATTCTTATGGGAACAGTCAATGTGGTGTCAAGATAAAAAGATGCGGTAATTCACTTTGAAATCCAAAATGAAAAGCGTCGTCAGCCGCCGCCCGCCACGCTGTTCATTACGTAACTCGGACGTAACTTCATATGACAGGATCCACATTTTCTCCGGAAAGTCTCGCCACTCTGCTCCGAGCTCTCAACGGCTGTCCTGGTAATTAGTCTACAGACGGAAAAGCTGATGTCTCCCTGCTCGCAGCCAGACTCTTCACCTTTCTACCTTGATGATAGAAGACTCCCCGGAAAGCTATACGGCCTCCATCTTATCTAATGCAACCTTTTACCGGCACTAACAGGATAATCTCGGTAAATGTCAATAGCGAGATGCAAATGCAAAATTTGGAGTTTATATCCGTCAAAGGGTGCCCGAAAAACACGGTACAATGACCTGAATCATTCCGAATGTCGCAAATATATATACTCATGCCTGAATATATATGTATATGACCCGAAGTCATTTTGAATTCCTCTAAAACATTCCAAACCTGAAGCAAGGGTACTCTGAGCACCCAAAAATAAAATCATTTAAAAAAATTGATCAGATTCCAGTTTGGTGATGAGAGAAATTTCAAATAAAAGCCACGGCAACTTTTGATGCAACAACAACACATTTTGTCAGCAATGCTTCTGTTTTGTAACTTGGGGCTATATTATCTTATGTTAGATGAGGGGATGGAAATGTGAATCCACTTTTGATCACGTAGCCAGGTTTTGAGTATCCAATTGGAAAATCAGGCCCCAGCACAAACAAATACCGTCTGGGTGCATTCTGCGGAAATTCTCCATGAAAACGGACTTTTTTCCAAGAAAATTAGTTCAATTCAAACTGTTGACTAATTATACCAATAAGACAAATCACTGCAGTTCGACTGCTGTGCCAATTTTGTATAATTTGTGTTTAAACTGCTTGTGTTCAATAAAGTATGCCGGTAAAGATGAGAGGACTAATGGAGGGCATTAGAGGACGGGTTAAGGAAACAAGGACATGCTTACTTCAGTGCCCTTGAGCAGGGATTTACTTCTTTCAGTGTACGCGTGAATGGAAGGAGAAACGCATCAGCGAAGACACATCATCATTGATACAGAGGTTAGCGGTAAGGATTCAGATGCATGAATGGGCTATGCAGGGGAGGGGGAGACTCAATGACCCAATGTTCCAGATTGGAGGGACCAAAATAATGTTCTTTCTTCTAAAAATAGCTTTTTTTCCCTGCAGTTCTTGGGCCATGTGACGAAACAACAAAAGTTCCTCCCATTTGCGATAAGTGGGGGGTGGGGAGGGGGGGGGGGGGTTCTGTGATGACCATTAAAACAGGCGTGACCCGCAGACTGGGTCAATACGTTCCACCTGTTAGCGTGGCAACAGAATGACACTGATTAAGTATAATTGGCTGGAGGTGCTGCATATTAGCGGCTGACGGGAACTGGACCAGCGCGAGCGCGGCGGCAGAGGTGAACAGGTGCGCGCGTAAGCGAAACACACGATGCACATGAATGCGGAAGACCTCATGCAAACGCAACACGGCATGCACTCTCTTACCCGAGCTCTCACCTGAACGCGTGGGCCGCCCAGGTCCGCTCATGCGTCACGGTCGGATTTGCCTTCTACCAATCGGGTTTACGGAGCGCGGCGGCAATCAACAACCCCTCGGACATGAATAACTCAATGAACCTGCTTACTTTCTGACCTGGGGGAAAAGGAATGGTTCAAACTTGATGAAAAAAAACACTCACTGACTATACAACATGTGCTACCAGGGAATACCTCGTGCATTTTACTGGCACGTCAGTAAGGTTAGGGTAAGTGGAGTCATGTATGAAAAACGTCGTAAAACGGGACCATTGTAAACTGAGGAGATTATTGGAGATTGTTGTCACGTGTAGGACACAGCCAGTACATTCCAGATATTCCTGCAGCTCCTACAATGTTGCTGTAGGCCTCTTTGCAACCCCCCCCCCCCCCCCCCAACATCTATAGATATCACAGAATATCCAAATGTAATTCCTTATGTTCTTTCAAGTAAAACACAAGAAAACATTTTGAGACAATGTTCTAAGAGAGGGGTGGCAATCTACATTTTGCTTTGCACCCGTTTGGAAAGTTGGTGTTGCTTGGAAACATCAGAGCTTGACTGATGCTCTTCTGAAACAGTTGTGTCACATGTCAATCCAATTTCCATTTTCATCATCTTAAAGTCAGTCAATAATATTAACAGGACATGACATTGCGCACGCGCACAAACACGAGGCGCCGTGTTTGCAGAAGTAAACGTGGCCCCTCGCGTCGGTCTCGTCATGATGCATTTGTGGCACTTGCAAAGATTTTGTACAAAACTTTCTGTTCCTTCGTCGGTTTTGTCGAACTATTCCGATGTCTGTCGTCTTTTGACGACGTGCGTGTCCATACTGCACTTGCATCGGCTACATATTCAATTTATATCCGCGTGCGGACTTGTACTGTTCACATTGTCAAGTCACATTGGGCAAAAAAAAAATATATATATATATATATATATATATATATATATATATATATATATATATATCTGACCTGACCTGCGGTGTGAACACAGCCCATGCCTGTATATTACCGCCCTCGGGTGGCCAAGGCGCACAAACAAGAAGGAGCAGCACATTGTCCATTGAATTTGTGGCAAAAACTGTTTACATCTTTGCATACTATTTAATTATATAATTACTGGATTCCATGTCGCTGGGTTCGACGTGAAAGGAAAATTTCTTGTGTCACGTCTCTCTGTGTGAAAGAACCTTCTAAATGTTAGCCAAAGGAGACGTCCAGAAATATTGTGTACCTTTAAATTTTATAGCAGTAAAAAAAATTGGGTTGTGTACTTAGTGCTGTTCGGTTAGTTGGCTTGCGATTGGTGAACTTTACAGCCGACGAGAGTGTGACGGCCACATTGGAAAACCTTTTGAATATCAGTCTGGAGACGGATGTATGCAGAACAGAACACATACTCCGGTGAGCACCAGGTGACCGTTGGTGCTCGTCCTTTTTGCACGAACAAGATGTACTATAACAATTAGCATCAGAGGTTGCTAATGAGCCGTAATCAAGTGCTATAAATGCAACGAGATTGTGTTTTAATCGGCAAAGTGGCATGCGTTGTCACCCCCCCAGCGGCAAAGTGTGTTTTTAGATCATCTTCATCATGTGAGCATTAGCAAATAAGATGTATTGAGGGAACGGGGTGTTAGGGTTTCGCAATTTGTCCTAAATTGTCCTAATCCTAACCTAAGTTTCCCACATAGAGGGGATGTTATGACTGAAACCACATCAATGTCGAATTGCCTCATCATATGATTACATATACACAACAAATTCATGGAAAAATAGTTTTGAAATTCGAAGTCAGGGATAATAGTTTGTGCAACTATTGTTCAAGTTACTGTAAAAGGGGGTTTGGTAGCAAAATAGTTTTTGCAATATCGGATTATTGTTTTCTCAAATAGGACAATTTAAAATTTTAGTACAGATTTGAGTTAGAATCGTGGAAGTTGACGCACAAGATTTGCTTTTGCGGGCCACGTAAAATGAGGCAGTGGGCCGAATCTGGCCCCCGGGCCTTGAGTTTGACACAGGTGGTGTCACCAGTTCCTAAACTACTTCTGATAATGTGTTGCCTCGCTATCAGGTGTGGATTTAAGGTAGTGCCAAACTTAAATCGTATCATTTGACTTATAGCAACTTATGATCAAGTTTATAAAGATGTTGTCGAACAATAACCAGCGTATAAACCATTTATAAACCCTCCATTTGAAAATAAACAAAATTCCCCAAATGTCTTTTGAAGAACATTGCATGCTCGCTGACACAGGTTACCGGGTTCTCAATTTTCCATTCAGTGTATTTTCCGCTTCCGAACGACGTGAAACATTTCTATGATTATTAACCGGCGAGGGACACACGCAAGGAAACGCGCACGGCGTTACAGCATCGGCAGCAACAGCGGCAGCAGGTGTTGACGACGGGGCTGCTGGGCGTCTGCGCCTAACCCCGCTGCTGTATTTTTGTTGTTGTTGATGGACCCACTGACCCATAACAATTACATATACACGGGAAAATGTGTAAGGGGATATTTGTTGCATAATTCATAGCCTTGATTGCGGCCAGAAAGCAGAATTGATGTGTACGGATTGTAAATATTTGTATTTGCACATGTGGGAGGCTTTTTTTGCGTGAATAATATTAGTAATCGGTATGTTTGCAATTTACAGTATGTGAAATGAAACAGCAGATTCAAATGAAATAAATCAAAAGAATGAATGTGAAGTGCAGAGAAAAATCAAGAATATGACCACTAAGATCTTTTTTCCACAAAATATATTGTAAATAAATAGTAAATAAGTCTTGTCTGTTTAGTGACGCATTTTCAATCTGGGGGGGGGGGGGGCGCACAAATCTTTACCCATTGACATCTGTTCTATTGCTGTGATTTGTTTTTATTTTTGTGAAACACTTTTTGGAAATGTTTTATCACCACAATTTAGTACGGATTTGTACAAAAAAAAAGTTTGATATTACATTCGATTCTGTCAATTTTTCAGCAATTCAAATATCAGCAATTGTTGTTTTGCCTTTTTTTTTTTTTTTTTAAACCATAAACAAAACCAAAAGTTGGAGAGAAGTACAAGTTCAGGATCAAAAAGCCAAGATATTATTTTTAATTATTTATTTATTTTTTATTTTTTTTAACCCAACATCACATCACAGTCAAAGTTTAATTAAAAGAACACTACACCCTCAGTACAGCTGTAGAGCTTTCAATGGAAAAGGTTAGGGAGGAGAGGACGACGAGATCTTGTTCACACACACACGCACGCATGCACGCGCACACACGCGCACACACTGGATAAGCTGTTCTCCCCTGACGAAGCAGGCAAAACACAGCCTGGCCTGTGAGCATGTGTCTTCACACCTTGCGCACTCTGCTTTCCAACAGTTTTCTTTTTCTTTCACCCGTGCCCTCCACCCAACGACGCAGACAACGTAGACATGCTGTTCTTGTTCTCGCTTGAATTGAGCACAGGTTGACTGCCTCCGACGTTATTCTCACAAAAAGTTATATAAAAAAAAAAAAATATTTGCCCTTTTTCAGCGACTGGACAAGCACCACGTAAGCATATGCAGTCAGCTCCCTTTTTTTTTTTTTTTTTTTTAAATCCCCGAACACGAATATGCAAAGACGGCTAATACCCTGAACAATGATCTATCTGTCCTTCCTATGTCCACATTCAGAGGAACATAATATCCTTCTTCTGCAGTGTTTGACAAATTGAAGTGCAGAGGAGTAAGCAGCAGGTGGCCCAGTATTGAAAAACTTGTTTGAGAAAACTGTTTTATCCAACGATATGTCTGTAGATTTAGCTGGAAAAAACATTAAAATAATGAAATACTGCCACTGACAGCAGCTTGCATTAGTGGCTGAAAATGAGAGGGTCGCGATAAAAACCATATACATTTTGAATCACCTCATCGTAGTATTACATATACACAATTGGTCCTGGTTGCATTTGAAATCAGGAGTCATCAAAATAGTGACAACCAAATATTTAAGTACATAAGTAACTATTGTTCAATTTATATTCGGTAGGGATTTGGTGAAAAAAAGGCTTGTAATATCTGTTAAAAGTGAGGAAAATTTGCAATTTGGGGACAGATTTTCTGCCAAAACGCTTAGCACAAAAGCCAGTGAGCAAGAATCATATGAAGTACAGTAGATGCACTTTATACCCGTTAGTGGACCGCAACACATTTTGTGGTGGGCCGGATCTGGCACCCGGTCCTTGAGTTTGACACCTATGCTCGAGCGCAGCTGCGGGGATTTTGTTCACACGGGCGACAAGAGGTTATTCTGAGAATTCTTGCAACATCAACACTGTCAATGCATAAACAGTCTGAAATTGATGTACAATGCGGAAAATCAATTGTTAGATCGATTTTGAGGGAGAGAAATTCCAACGCGTTGGAAGTCGAATACGTTGAGGCACCTGACACTCAAACAGAGTATTGTATAGTACATGCATGCATGGTACAAAGAGAGCATGTGTCAATCTTTAAGGTATGCTCGTCGTCACAATGGCGGTCAGATGAATCGGCAATTAGTCATCGTGCTCGTTTGTTCTCCTGATCTCGTCACTAGGACATCTTGTACAACATTCGGATTGCTCTGAAGGTCATTGGAGACAGAGGACGGTCTTGTTGACTGGAGCGAGCTGCTTGGCGTCCATGCAGCGGCCCACGCGACGGCTTCCGAAAACTTTGGCCAGCTTTGTTACGACACGTTTTCGTTGCACCGTTCGGAGTTAAACCATCGTCGTAAGTGATACCGGCACAATTTGTGAGACAAAGCCCAAATGTTTTTTTTAAATTACAACTACTTGGAAGTAGGCCTAGATGGTAGAGCCTTATAATAAAATCCCCAAAAAATTCAAATCGATTTTTTTGCTTCTTGTAGTTTTTTGTTTTTTTTCACCAACTGGGACATTATTTCTCCTGGAACCAAACACAGGCTTTAAGCAGAAGAAAGATGCTAGCCGGTGTGCTAACAACACTTCTCTACGGTGTGTCAAATTTCGAAGACTTGAACTCAAAGTCAATTAAAATTTGCCGTGTGCAGGTGACGGAAAACATCCTCACCCCCCATTCTAAGGTGCGCACTTTTTCCTCCACCGCGGCGATCGAGGAGACGGATGAAGGACGCTAAAGCGGGGGGGCCGGGTGCTTGAACACACGAAAGCTAAGTTGTAACCAGGCGCTGACGTCGATCCTGTTCTCGGTCTCACGCAGCAGCGCATGTGCCGGGTGCATGCTGAGACGTGCACTTGGACTCACACTGACTTACAATTTCCGCCGCCCAAATACTGTTTACACCCAGGAACACATCCCTGACATACGCCTAATGAGATTTG
The DNA here is from genome assembly GCF_024500385.1 of Phyllopteryx taeniolatus. Lineage (NCBI taxonomy): Eukaryota > Metazoa > Chordata > Actinopteri > Syngnathiformes > Syngnathidae > Phyllopteryx > Phyllopteryx taeniolatus. The sequence continues at coordinate 20,669,912 of NC_084517.1, forward strand.
TTACATAGGATGGGTATTGTTCGTGTCTTGAAAGCATAAATAGGTTATCATGAAAAGTACAAAGAGCTTCAAATGACGCTGGACCTTGTACCTGCTCGTGAACTGACATATTGTAATTGAGTACATGGATGCTCTATGCGGTCGCGATGATGCTAAATAAAATGTTTGTGGACTTATCACGTGTGGATGATTCACAACCAAAACACCGTCGTTTCTCTTTTCGTTTCCCGAGATACAAAATTAGTCAGCCCAGGTGCTGTGCTTTTCTGTTTCGTACGAATTAACCTCTAGGAACATTTCCACACTTTCACCAGCAAGTGAAGAAGCAGTGGAAGAAAAAGCAAGGCATGAAAATTGGACTTGCCACGTGATGTATCATCAGTGGTTGACCGTTCAACTGAGGAAACATTGGCCATCGTTCACTAATAAATGCGTAGAAATGTTCTTACTCAGTGCAAATCATCGTCGGATTTATGACACATGCACACCGGCCAATTTTCTTCTTACCGCCTCGCATATGTCCGTGAATCAGAATTCATTGTAATTGACCGTTTCATGCCCGTCATTTGCAATCTGCACAAACCATGCCCATCTTTCCCTGCGTTTGAGGCATCGAAACAAGATCGGCAAGGAGGTTTGAAGTTGTGAGAGTTGGCCGGCAAATTTCAAAGAAGTTCATCCGTCACTTACAGGCAATTATTTATTTGTTCCTGTTTGGAATTTTTAATACCTTGCGATGAAGACGAGTGTTCATATACCTTTATTTCACATACATACATATATTTGGTACCGGGAGTGTAAAATTGAAGATTCAAGATTCTTAAGTACATGACTGATGGAGAAGTATCCATGTCACGGTTATTTAGGACATTTAGTCAACCCATTAGCAAATTCACAGTTTCAATTATTATCGTTTCGGTTTTTATGAATTAAAATAGTTTGCCTTGTGTTTAACGTTAAGCTGATCCTTCATTATTCGTGGTCTGAAGAGGGTCTAAATTTGCTCCCAAAGTACGAACAAATTCAACATGATTTAAGCACAAATTAGCGCATATTCACTGTTTGTGAATGAGGCTCAATGACCCAAGAGGGGCAGGATGTTTCTCTGACCTTGCCGCAATGATGCATCGTTGAGGAATGTATTTTCTTAATTGATTGCTCTTGATGATTGGTTAGAAGTTACATTGATTGCTTTGGGCTTTCCGCTTGCCCGGCAGGATAGCTTTGCTTCTTCCTCGCTGTCCTTCAGTGGACAACATGTTCCCATGCATCAAGACATCAGTTCCAGACATCAGGGTGACATTGCAATCCTCTGGGAACACACAGTACAGTAGTCGTCATTATATTCAGAGATTCGTCGTAGTTCCCAACAGGTCAGTGCGCTCTCTCAGACCTGACACAGGCCACAAGTACTTTCGGAGAGATTCCTGGCATTGCTGGCAAACTTAAATGGACGCTTCTTTTGGAATGAAGGTCGCGTGGCTTCCCTCCTACATGACTTCAGCTCCTGTAGCTTTTCGGCTTAATGGTCTGCGCTAGTGATGTTCTTCTTCGCATTGCCAGCCAATCGCAGGGCCCATATAAACAAACAACCATTCGCACACACATTCACACTTTAGGGCAATTTAGAGTCTTCAAATCAACCTACCGTGCATGTTTTTGGTATGTGGGAGGAAACCGGAGTGCCCGGAGAAAACCCACCAAGGCACGGGGAGAACATGCAAAGACCACACAGGCGGGGCCAGGATTTGAACCCCGGTCCTCAGAACTGTGAGGCTGACGATCTAACCAGTCGTCCACCGTGCCGGCCCATATAAACATAAGTGTACAAAAAGTTATAATGGAAGTATTTCTGAATGTGTAGTCCATTAGCTAAGCTAAATTGATATATATATTTTTTAAATACCGTAGTTAAAAACAACCCCAAAAATAAACAAAAACAAAGATATAATTTTGAGAACAGATCTCAAAACTCAAAAATAAGACCCAGTACTGTATTGTGCAAAAAAAGAGAAAACAAATGTAAATAACATTGTTAATATTAAACTCATTATACAACTAAACTAAAGATTCATCTATGTTTGATGGTAACCTACAGATTCATATGCAGTTTTCAGACGTATGTGCTTGCTGTGTAGCTAAAGTTTTACTTTCTCTCTGGACGCTGATTAAATTATCTCACCAATTAGTTGTCCATAGTTAAGTTATTGCCTCTGTAACGCAGTTTCAGGTATACTTCTTAACGTGTACGATACTGTACCACCTAAGCACTTATTCTGGTTTTTCGTTACCGTATTCTACAATTCGCTTGGTCTCAGGTTAGCATGGCTTCCCGTCTTCTGTTGTCTCTTCTTTCTCGGTTTGTCGTAATGAATCGCTACCCCTGGTCCTCCTTTAGCAATCACGACACTTAAGTTGTCACAAATGTATCCTATTCGTTACCATAGAGGCAATTGTTGGTGCGTTAAAGGAGCAGCGTCACACCCTGGAACGACAGTGTTTCGCCGCACCGATTGAGCGTCGTTCATCCGAGACCAAATGCCAAAATGGAGGCACCGTGTATACCCGGCTAATGAACACACGTGGAAGGAACGGGTGAGGGAAGCGAGCACGAACATCACGTCATCTCCTCTCATTAAGAAGCTTATCGGTTTATGATTATCATAATTCTCCCAATTACGTCAATATCTTCCGAAGGGAGCGGGCTAAATCCAGGCACCAGTCGCAGAAAGTACTCATTAGTGATTCTTTAAAATTTAATCTCAAGGTAAAATGACAAACTCTTCAATCCTCGCTGTGCACTGCTCAGTTCATCCCGGACACGTGAGCCGGCCGATCTCAGTGACATACTGATACTACTGAACTACTAAATCAGCTTCAATTAAGAACACAGGTCCACGGAAGATGCCCGCACGTGAAGGCCGTGGCGGGGGTTGACGCTCAATGTACACATTTCCTGTGCGTGTGTGCCAAGTAGGTGCGCCCAGGTGGGTCATGTCGCTAGCTCAGACTAGCTAAACAACAGGCAGCTCAGACACGTGCGTCCGATCAATTACAGAGGCTGGAGGAGATCGCATTGAAAATTCCGACTCTGGCCTTGCCGTAAAGGTACGTGATTGCTTAAAATGGAAAAGTGCAATTTAATTGCGAAAAAAAAAAGCCAGCCTTGGACCAAAATGCCACAAGAAAAGTACGTAATAAAAGTCCCAATTCGGCGTACACGTGCAGGGAAGGTGTTAATACGCATGGGTGTGCTTTTAAAGGCAGCACGTGCCAAGCAGAGAACACTGAAATATTTCATCGCCCTGCACCTAACATAATAACAGAATATGGATCGTTCTTATACTTCTGTATCCACTTTCCCCAATGCTAAACCCTTCCGAATCAATCTCCTTTTAAGCACCTTGCATAGACTAAATCATAAAACGTGGTTGTCCATTACTATTCTTCCAACTCCACTTTGCCTACCTGAGCTCTGAGCAACAGATGAATCCCTGGCTTGACCTCCATTTGCTGCAATTACGACCCCATCTCGCCAGGACGACGCCACCTCACTCAGAAGTAGGCTTGTAACGATAAGAGGTCACACGTTATGTTTACAGTCACTGTTGTTTTGTAGCGGTGAGTGTTTAGTTTCCCCATGTTTATTTGTTACTTTGCAGCTAGATTTTTGGATGGTGTTAATTTAGTGTCTTGCCTTTTTGTTTTTTTCGAAAAGAAATCATCTTCTTCTTGAACGCATCCTGCACTTCAGCCTTCTTGCCTCCAACACCATGAAAACACAAACCCCGACACTCCCAAACTTAATCTCATTCATATTACGATTATTATATCACTATAATTAATATTACAAGTTAATTTGAAAAAAAAAACAAAAACAAAAAAACTTAAGCCTAGGTTGAAGATTTCTGCATCAAGCCTCCTCTAAGTGCGTGTCATTTGTCTAATCAGCTGAGCAAAACTGGCTACCGCTAATGCCAGCTGGACTACGCGAAGCGGCACAGCGGGAACATTACGACTAATAACCATGACATCGCCAACCCTCCACGCTCATTTAGGTCAGCGGTATGAGAGCACGTCGGCTACCTGCTCGAGAACAGAAATGGAAATTGATGGAGATGGAGTGCTTCAAAAAACTTCCCCAAGTCATGGGCAATATGTCGAACATGTTAATGCATCTTCAAAGACAATTTGATTTAAGTGGATCACAGAAGAAAATACACCCACAGTCGACGAGGTGGTATAAATATTAATAACAATTTTATATTAATAACACTAGTTTATACATATAAAAAATAGAATCATGCATTGAACCGTGGGTCAAAAATTGAGATATGAATCGAATCCTAACTTTGGTGTATCCTAGAGTCCAAATAAGAAGAGTTATGGTGCCTCCTGGCAGGCAATGTTTAAACTCACATTTTAACATTATTAACTGTTATACATTCATTTTTTTCCCATATTAACCCTCACATGTACAAATTAAGCCACTAATGTAAGGTAAAGCAAACATAGAACATATATAAAACACTTTACCTTTTGATCGCAAGTGACAAGCACATGGCAGCCTGTCGGTTAGCGCTCAATGTAGCGCCGGAAGCTAACCAAGTACGTCTACATCGCTTCAATTGCGCCATGGTGTGATGAAAGTCTTATCACACCAACGGCAATTGTAACAACAAAAAACTAAAAAAACGAAACTAAACAAACCAAAACTTTGGCTAAGTCATCCACGTGGCTACTGGTGAACATCTCCAGCTAGCATGACAGTGACACATTTGCTAACGCTGGACATGGTCTTTTGGACTTTAAATGAGTATGCTTACTTCATGGTAACTTTCCATCTTTTGTTTTTCTTTTCTTACCATCCTCCTTCTTTCAGAAAAAAAGTGTTGCAAAACGTGAAAGAATGCAGCCCACCTTGTACATTTAAAATATATTACCATGACCAGCTCGTCCGCTTGACACCAACTCTGACTCACATGTTCAGGACAGCCAGTCAGCCATTTTGATTTGAAGGTGCCGTGGTGAGATTCGGGGCCTGATAACTATTTTCCTATGTAATTATATGCGTTGTCTTGCTCTTATGTCCAAACAATGTGCTGTCTCGTGGTGTTTTTTGTGTGTGTCCCCTTGTTGCCAATAATGTGCAATCTATAAACATCTATATGGTGTAGAGCGCTGATGATAATACACACCCATGCCACCCGTCTATATTTCTTTCAATCGGTAAACAAGCATGACAAGACATTCCAATCAGTGGAGAAATCAAGTCAACGCTTCAAGTAGTTCAACAATTTCTGTCTTGTCTTGCGCACGTGTGACTGCACGTGCCTGCAGGCAGTTGGCACAAGCTTTGTATCAATTTTGGGGACCCTTGCTCTTGACATCCGCGGGTCAAGTCACTTAAGTTCTCCTTCAGTCGAGATCTCTCCGACAAAGGCCCAAAGTGGCAAACGGAGCATTTTCGGCGAAGCCCAAGGGCGCCTTGATTCACATAACACATTTATTTCTCAACCTGTGCTGCACTGTAGATGCTGACATAATTGTCACTGCATAAGCGTCACCTGGTGTCCCTTCGTCAACCGCATCCAGTCGAAAAAGGCGCATATCATGAAAAATGACATTTGTAAACCAATATTTGGGTGGGACGACCTGGCCACCCATAAAGTGTGAAATTAAACAACCAAGTTTGTTTGCTGCCTATTTCTAAAAATGTGTCTGTGAGCATTACATCATAATCAGGAAAGTGAATTCAGAGATTTGTTTGTAAATACATTAACCATGTTAAGATGATTGCTGAAAATGTGCAAAGACTAAGTATGTTGTCTGGCATTATCCCCTTCCCTGCTATATAAGCACTTGAGCGCCTTGGTTAGCATCAGCAGTTGTCCGGTGCAATTGCAACATACAGTTAGCTAGCTAGCTAGGCCTGCACCCAGAAATGAACTTTAACTTTGGATAGCCTGCTGGCTGGGCCGCTTTAGAGCATTTCAGAAAGGTGAAAAGGAAAAAAATAAATAAAAGTTAGACGTGACAGGCAGCGTGTGGACTGCTGACGTGGCTGCTTTAGTGCGCCTTGTCGTCAGCCGCGAGTGCACGCACGTCACGGAGAGAAAGTCGAATGAGCGAGGGGTGGTTGAAAAAAACGTTTCACTTGGAAGCCAGCATGTGGACAGGGGCTTCGCGCTGGCATAATCGCTTGAACGTGAGCGCCTCGTTATTGCTGCGTGGATGTAATGCCTGCACATTTCATACATTTTAATGATGGCGAAATAATGACTTCAATTTCCATTGCGTCCTATGGTGAAATCTAGTTACGAAGTCACAGTTTCAAATTAATTCCTAACAGCACTTTGGGTGAATGGAGGTCAATTATCGTGTAAGTAAGAAGGAGTCAGAGGCGAAAGAATCTCCTTCAGTGAAACCTAATTGACACCAGGAAAACCAGTGAAAGGAAAAGAGATAAATAATGAAAGTCCTAATTGGACGAGCACGTGTAGGAAAAGCGCAAGTCATTTGCATGTACGTGTATTCACGTGTCACCTGTCAAGCAAGAGACTGTGGCAAGTCGTTCATCAGAGCCTGCATGCTAAACACGCCTGATGTTCTATTCCGTTGCCTCCCAAAAAAACAAAAAAAAACAAAATCTGCTTTGTAACGCATTCAATGATAACGAGCAATGAGAATGCTGCGCGTCGAATGTGAATTGTTGATGTTTAGGATGTTTTGAAAGCAAAAAAATACAAATATTAGTTACAGAGACACCGTATGCTGTTACCGTTGGAAAAAAAAAGATTATTTGAAAGGGCATTTAGTCAGGAAAGATAAAGGTGATAATTTTCAAAGTTTTGAGACCTATTTTAAAAAATGTTTGCAACACTTTTTGTCTGTCTTTCTTTCAAAGTTGTCTTGTGTCAACAGCCCCAAAGTATGAACACACAACACAGTGGAACCTCAAGATTCCAAAGCCATAAAATGGGAAAATACCAAGAAAACTACAGCTCTTAAGTCAGGGTAATACTCGCAACTTATGACGAGACGTCAGAAAACCTTTTTTCTCCCCAACCTGTCCTGTTCAGCCGCTAGGTCGAGCAAAACGAAGGATCTGTATCCCTTTTATGCCCCAACAGTTTTGTTTGTTTGTTTGTTTTTTGTACTGCCTCGGTTCTTCTTTCTATTATGATGGATATTTATTGCAAATTTCAGTCGGACAGAATGAAGTTTTAGAGAGGAGTGATGAAGTAGAGAAAAAGAAAAGTCAGGACCAAGCATGATAAGAATACTACAATGTCACATTGGATTCAAGTTTTTGTTGTTTTTTTTTTTACAGGACAGTAGCGCTAAACCCTGTGAGGGCAGAACAGGACAATGTAGGACAGGACAGCACAGGACAGGACTTCAGCAAACCTTGTGAGATCAGTGTGAAGAGGAAAACACCATCCTTAAATGAATCCCCAAATAAACATCACCCTAACCCTAAACTGACCTAAACTAACCCTAAACCCGAACTCTAACCCTAACTAACCCTAACAGTAGGGAATGCTGCATGGCTCAGAAGGTCCTTGGACTCGGCCATCAATCCATTTAATCAATAGATGTCAGGGCCCCAGGCAATTGCCTGTGTTTTCCTAATGATAGGTCCGAGTGTAAGAATATAAAGACGGGAAAAATCCCGGGTTCAACAGGGAGTGTAAAAGTGTCTTGTTATGTGTGTCCACGTGTGAGCGCATGTGTCCCAAAACCACAGGCAACTGTCACATGCTGATTAGCAGTTTTTTGGAGAAGCCTTTCTTTCACTTGACATTTTGCCAAGGTTGTTCCACTTTCATTCAAAAAGCAGAACGTCGTCTCATTGGTCATCGCGGAGAATAGCCCAAGTCAAACCAATCCCCCCACGTTTAGGCATACGAAACTCGCGAACCTCGTCTGTGAATTGTATTCCAAGCAAAGGCAAATGTAAACTACATACTGTATCTGCACCTGGGGTTTGTCACCATGACAACAGATACTGTCACTAAGCACTGCTTTTAATATTTTTGTGGCCTAAGTGCTAGTGAAAACCCTTTCACCCCCCATTCTTCTTCATTTCCCATTTTTGAAATGGATTTATTCCTCACAAAGCGCCACGGCTATTACCGTGCGCCTCTTTTTGGATGTTCACAACATGAGGCTTCTTGTTTGGAACCTAGCCACTCTCCTGAGCAGCCACAATGGCGCTTTGTATACCTCCACTCTTTTGGTTCATAAACCCGTCCATAATGGCTTTACGAGACTATTTTAAGATCATTTATAATACAAGATCAACACCATTATTATTATTATTATTATTATTATTATTATTGTGTTTTTCTAAATTTGCAACAAATTCAGAATGTTTATTTTGTAAAAAAAAATAAAAAAAATAAAAAAAAATTACATATGTTCAATTTTACCATTGAAAGAATGCATAACGTGTGAATGTTTTGAAGTCCGGGTTAAAAACTCTTTTTTTCTCATGCTTTTTAGAGCTTTTCCAGGTTTAAATGATATTTCTTGCACTGTACGCTGTTTTAATTGTACTCTTTTTTTCCTCTTTTTTTAAAAATGTTTATAAACTGTTCTTTCTTTGTTTTACAATGCTTTTAATCATGTACAGCACATTGAGTTACCTTATGTATGAAATGTGCTACATAAATAAATGTATTCATTGAAACAAATAAAAAATCAAAATACACCAAAAAAAAATCAGACTTTTAAATGATCCTTGAAAAACTACAGCCCCATCAAAAACATTTTTAAAATGAAATCATAATAACAATAATATTGGCAATGATGATTACAATAACAAAAATAACCTCACCTCTGACGTCATTCACAGACCGATGATACATTATGACCCCGCAGTTGCGGAAATGTTGTTTAATTTAACTCACGCGTTCCTAAATATTTAATGTGCATTCAGTTCTATATTTGGCACATATCAATATTCATGCAAATATGAAATAGTGCGTCATTGCAGACACTGGGAAATGATGTTGTTTCAACACTCATGTGATTTTGCGGTACATTTCTTTGAACTATGGTTTTAAATGAGCACGTTTTTATTTCTTTGTGTGTATTTTCAGTTTTGAAACTTGACTCACACCGTAACCGTTTTGTTTCCAAAGCCAAAGTCCTCACAGATGAACAAACGCTGCCTCGTGCAGCATTTTCACACAGCCGTAGAAAATAAGAGCAAGAATGACATTGTCCGAAAAAAAATATCAATAGTTTTATTCAAAAAGTGAAACTCATAGCTTCATTAAACACACAGGAAACTATTTCAATGTCAATTCCTACTTAATCTTACCTAAAATCATTTTCCCTATGTAATATTTTTATTACACTACATCTTGCTGAATTTTGGGGTTTTGTTTGCTGTGAGCGCGAATCATCAAAATTATATTTAAAAATATCAATCATAAAATCTCTTTGTGTGTGAATCTTTATATATGAGATGAACATTTTGATTTGAAAAACCGAAATTAATTACATTTTCTACGATATTCTAAATGATTGACATCCACCTATATATATATATATATATATATATATGATATTATATATTCCTGCAGCCTTGTCTGATGGTACTGAGACATTGTAATTCATCTTTTATTAGTGATGAATTATTGTCCAGTATGTAAGAAATAAAATGATTACTGCTGTGTTCTTTCAAAAAAAAGTGTGAATAATAGAGCTGGTACAGTGGGTTTGTGTACACTAGATGGCGCTACAGTGTCAAAGGCAAAGTCGCAAAAATGTTTGTGTGTGCTGCAGTGCCATCTTGCGGAAGAATGCTCAATTAAAATAATAAATAAAAATCGGCTCAATTTATGGAGGCATGTTTATAAACAGGTCTGTTTAAGCGCAACCAAACAACTAAGCTTGATTTATTTTTTTCTTCAAAACTTTTTCATGGCTAATCCTGGGCTCTGTGGCTGGTTTCCATGGTGATGTGAACAGGTGAAGCTTGGCCTGCGGTTGTTGTTGTTGTTGTTGTTTTTTTTTAAATCTCCAAAACACAACTGAAATTCCCTACATTGAGCACACAATATGCTCCATTTTTTCCATTTCCCTCCTGTACGAGGAGAGGAGGCGTGTGGGAAGAAGGTCACAAAATGAAGCATTTATTCTGCTCGGGTTTGGTCAATTGAAAGCGTCGTTCTAATTTTAGGATGTTTCCAATGCACGCTTAGTCACGTTTGCTGAAGGAAAACTACATCCCCACTGATGGGATTACAGCTCCCATGTGCCGATTTGCAAGGTGCTGTCGGCAGCCGTGCCGCGAAGATTGTGGCGAGAAAAGAGGTTTCGGCCTCAGCTGTTGTTATGAACCGAGGACCTGCGTGCGTAACCGGACAGCTGCCAAGCGAAGGAGGCCATCAGAAAAGCAAAGGTTATTACCACGCCGAGCAGTTGTCCTCTGCTGGCCTGCACTGTTATCATAGCCGATGGCGCATTGGTACTGTATTTTCTTAAGGTCATTTACATATAAATATTGCATACAGACAGGACATACAGAATAAAATTGCGTTTGTGTGCTGAAATGTGTGAACATTGAATTCTATGTGGCCCTTTTATTGGACAAGGAACTACAATAGAGACACTCTAATGATATTAATGTAACCAATGTAAAATCTATGATAAAATATAACTAGATAGATAGATAGATAGATAGATAGATAGATAGATAGATAGATAGATAGATAGATAGATAGATAGATAGATAGATAGATAGATAGATAGATAGATAGATAGATAGATAGATAGATAGATAGATAGATAGATAGATAGATAGATAGATAGAAAAGAATGACACAGTGTCCAGTGGGGAATTGTTATACAAGTGAATACAGTTGTTTTTAAATGCGGGAATATTTGAAAGACATCATTATGATTAAATGAAATAGTAATAAAGTACGTAGAACGTATCACAATAAATGGACTTTTGTTCGATGCATTTTTCGCAGTCGGCAGATTGGCGACAGGCTGTGTCATATTATGTCTCATTAACGGCTACATATTGGATCGAAGGAGATTGATAAAAGTGTATTAAGAAGCAGTGTCGTGCCCTACCAAGCAGCCCAATCTTGCAAAAATCCTTGTCACGTTGACCTCGGAAGATCAAATTTGAATGATTCGTCGAAAACGGGTGACATGGCTTGGGGTTGCAAAAGCAAAGCCGCAATTATGGCCAATGAAAGCTTTTCTGGACTGAAGTCAAGAAATGCTGACAAAGTGAGACTAAACATCACAAACCACACTTGAAAGATTTGCACATGTGCTGCTAACCCCAATGCCCCCCTCCCAACGCCCACTCCTGCTCCCACCGAGCTCCACTCCTGCCTCATTGGAATTAGTCCCATCCCGCAAGATGCATGTGTAACCACACATGTTACGCTCCATGAAGATGCACCCTCTCATTATTGTGAGCAAAGAAAAACAAGAGTTGATGCAGACATGAAAGATGGGAGAGAGAGAAAAAACTACCCAAGTGGCCACAACAGCGGCATCAATGAAGTCAAGTATGTAATGAAATTCTTATGCAAAGCATGGTGGAATGGTCAGTGGTCTCTCTGAGGTTAATCTTTGCAATCTCTATTTAAAGGCATGAAAATAAAATTACTTCAAAGTTCAGTTTCGCTTTTAGGCTATTTTTTGTCTCTACTTTGAAATAGGTATGGATTTCTATGATCACGTTATGCAGTATATAAATGATGCGTGGAGTTCCACAGGGCTTGCCTCTTGGTCCCCTGTCAAACACATTTTATTTATTATTCATTTTATTTATTATTCTGGGCTGTGTGTTGTCCATGATTTTGGACGATCACTGCGCAATATATCAATGATACATGGAGTTCCACAGGGCTCACGTCTCGGTCCCCTGTCAAACAGTTTTGTTTTGTTTTATTATTATTCTGTGCATTGTGTTTTTCATAATTTTTTGGGAGTCTTTAAGTTGACTGAGATGTGAATTATTCTGATATACATTTTTTGCACTAGTTCTTGGTTTGTTGCCCATGCTTTTTGACCAGTGCTTAAGTTTGGACAAGTTTTTAATCTTTTTTTTTTTTTTTGTATCCAAATGGACCCAGATGTAAATCTTTACAATCATTTTTGCAGTGTATCAATGACCTTTGGAGTTCCACAGGCCTCGGTTCTTGGTCCCCTGCTATAAATCAGAAAACAAAGTTTTTATTCAAGGCAGAATGAAGGGGAACATTGAATTCGTTGTTCAATTGTTGTGATGTCTAAAAAGAAAATGTCTAAAAAGAAATTCAATTAAATGAAGATGATTTAGTATATCATAGACATCCACTGACTGTCGCCCTACAGCTGGTGATACTATCATTTCCCTTCATTCAAATCAAGATTAGCCCTTACGCGTCTATGCCGCTGTGTCTATTGACGTTGGATGTCATTTAAAGGCGCTGTAACCAAATCAAACCGCTAGTCTACTGTGACAAGGGTGTCGGTTATCAGGCACATCGTAAATGCATGAGCCCAGTGACCCCTTCAGTCCCCCCCTGACCCCCCACACCGCCACCACCCCTGGTTTCTGAAATCCAGTGTCGCGGTTGCAGGCGCCAGAGGATTGTACGGCGGCTGACCTCTGCAACCACACAGAGGTTTAGAGCGCCCAACGTTGCTTGGCCACAGTTAACTGACACAAACCGCTGAGACTTTCCTCTTCTGATCATTCTTGTTTAAGCTACAGTCGGGAATGCTGCTTTATGTACCAACATTGAATAAGGAAGAATTTAATGTCACATTTTTCTCTTATTCTAAAGCTTCTTGCATTCATTTTGAGGGTTAACTCTTCCAAATGTTTATCACTTTTTGTTGGTGTAACGGCCAAGTGACCCGTTACTTTTGTCCATTGTGTCGACATGGAAGAAGGCTGCTTTACCAATTTTGCGGGTTTTTTTTTTTAACTATTAAAATACCTCAGCTTTGCAGTTTCCTGAATGCAAAGCCACAATTGTGATAATTTGTTGCCAAACACTTGAAGTGTAACATTACACATCTAATTTAGAATAAGAACCCTGTTACTATTGATTGAATTGAGTGTTTTTTTATGTTGTTTTGTTTTTAAAAATGAAAAAGAAAAAGAGTGAAAGGGAGTGTTCATCATTGCCCTGAATGTGATCACGTTTAAACCTAACCCTAACCCTAACCCTAACCAAAAACCTTAATTCTTGCTAGGCGGAAGATTTAAAATCGGACTTTTGGGAACCAAAATTTATTCTCTCAAAGCCTTTCTCTCTCTCTCTCTCTTTCTCTTTCTCTCTCTCTCGCACACACACACACACACACACTCACACACACGCAACACACTCATGCACGTACCCAGTTTTTATGTTGCGTACGGATCAACTTTCTCAAGTCACTTGTGTGGACAACCATGTAAACATGCATGCCCACCAGTCACCCCCCCCCCCCCCCCCCCCCCCCGCCCCCCCTCAAACATGCCCACTAGTTTTTATGTTGTCTGGGTACCAACACAAACACACACACACACACACACCACCACAATGTACATACTGGATGCACATATACACGACTTTCTGAAAGACACTCGTGTGGACCACCATGTAAACATGCACATGTACATACTAGTTTTTCATGTTGCATGAGGCCCAGCTTTCTCTCTCACACACATGCACATACGCGCACACACTTGCACACACATACACACAGCCATGTTGCCCCCACATTGTTTCCCTGTGCGACAATAGATTGAGTTACATAAGGAAGGCCGTCCAAATCGAAGGCAGGAGCGGGGCGAGACTGGCAGGGCTCCAGGTCCTCCAGAATGGGCCGGAACCACACTGCAAGAACATACCCTGCTCTTCGTCACATACCGCAAAAAGATATCGTTTGCAAGCGGCTGGACATGTGTTGCTGATCACAGCGGCATCAAGCTAATAAAAAAAAAAAAAAAAAAAAAAATGGTCACCTCATACTGTATGTTGCGGTCGCGTGTAAAACAAAAAAAAAAAAGAACTTGTGGTGTGTACAGGCTGCACGAGGGGCGGAATTGAGTTTGATGGGACTTAATCATTACTCCTCTCAAGTTCACTCAGTGCTCCATCCTTCTCTCTCTTTTGTCTTTTCTCTTTCGGCCACTCGGGCACATCGCGAGCGTCAAAGATTTGTTCCTCCCACACTCCACATTCCGGTCTCCTATGGGATCCCACATGCTGGTGGCTCGCTCTCACTCTCCACTGGCTGGCTGCTGACAGAGGAGTGCAACTTGTGTTGGAGCGATAGTGAGTGTGTTGCAAGAGGAAGAGGAGTGTGTGTGTGTGGGGGGGGGGGCATTATGCTAATTGGAGATCATTAATTACTTTGGCAAGATGAGCGTTTCCCTTGTTGACACGGCGTTTATTACCTCTGCCGAGCGCAAAGACCAGCGGTGTTGTTTTGACTGCGCTTCGTTAGTTAGCAGGATTACGCAAAAACTATGCTGACCATTTCCACAAAACTTTTTGGTGGGGGGTCAGGGGGGGCGTTAACTCTTGATCAAATTCCAGTTCGATGTGGATGGAATAATTCATTGTTTATTTATTACGGAGAAATGTAAGGGAATTAACTGATGATCCAAATTTCCGCACCTTGAAAACCGATCGTTAACTTGAATTCACTCAAGAGACTGTTTACATGCGGCATTGGGTGCTGCTCTTTTGGTTAGCGACCGAGTTCGAATCTCCTAAGGGTTTAACTCGCAGTTAACCAACCTGTGCTCTGCTCTCTATATACACGGGATATAAAAAGTCTACACACCCCTGTTCGAATGCCAGGTTTTAGTGATGTAAAAAATGCAACTGATAAATCATTTTGAAACGTTCTCCACCTTAAATGTGACTTTTAACCTGTACAATGAAAAAAAAGTTTTAAGGGGAAGAATTATTATTATTATTTTTTAAATGTGCAATAACCTGGTTGCATAAGTAAGCACACCCTCAAAGGTGGACTTTGTTGCAGAGTCGAAATATGAATTTTTTTCCAAAAATGCTCCAAAAGTGTCAGATTTTGAGGACATTTCCTGTGCGCCGCCCTCTTCAGATGTTCGATGGAACTGTTCATAATTCCCTCCACCTTGACTGCCGTTGAAGCGGTTTCATTCTGGTACGCTAGCATTAATGAGAAATGACAGTAAGCAACAAAGTAAAGATGAGGAGAATCAAAACGCATCAATGGGCAGCGAAATACTCAAGTATTGAAAAGCTGTGGATAGAAGATGAGCAGCGCCGTTGCCACCCCGTTCGCAAGTCACACGTGCCAAGCCGAAGTGAAAGGAAAAAGACAAAGTGAAAGACTGTGGACAACTGTTCAGAGAAACACAACGTGACCAGATGTCAATTTGTTGCTGCATTTTTTTCCCTTCCTCTCCACTTTACTTTATTTTTTGTTTGTATTAAATGAAAGACATTCAATCTGTGCTGAGTACAAAAGCGGCATTTTAATACACCATTAACACAATGAAATGCACGAATTCGACAATAATGGGAAATGCATGAGCAGTAGACAGTGCTATTTTTTTCTTAAAAGAAGTAGAAACACTGTCTGAATTAATCTTTTCACCCCCATCTGGTGCGCCGGGGAAAGTTAAAACAGCCCCGACGAATTATTTGCAAATCGCTTTTGCTAAATGCGATCATTATCACCATTAGGGTACATTTGATTCAAAACTAATTTGTTCCTTTTTTCCATGCCTGATAGATTTCTTTTATTAATTCAATGGTTTTTTTTTTTTTTTTACCCGGAACTCACTATTATGGTTTGGATCTGCATCCACTAGACATGTTCAGGAAGTTCACACAAGGTCCTCGTGGGAAATAACGGACGGAGGTAGCCGAGAAGTCGGCGTAGGGCGGCGCGCTGGAGCCGGCGTCAATTAGGCGACGTTGGAGAGCCAGCGCTCGCTGGCCGCCGGCCTTCCTTTGCGGAGGTGAATGTTCATTCTGTCTGCCACCCTGTTATGTTTGGCCTGCCGCTGCAAACACACAGCAGACGTCAATAAATGAAATACTGGAGACTTTTTATTTGGTGCAGGAGCCCAGTGTAAGGGCATTGAAAAGGGGGAGAAAAAAATAAAAACTGAGCCAGCATAGGTGGAGCAGCTTGGCACACTAATGTCAAGGCCTTTATTTGTACAAATGTAATATATATTATTATATACGTAATATGAGAAAATCAAATATGCAATAATAAAATAAGAATCTGTACCTAAAATGCAAATGTACTTACTAAAAGTTAAATACAACTGAACTGTACTTGGGGTATCACTGGTCTAAAACCAGCCAGTTCACCGTTCATATTGCATCTGTACTCATGGCAGTGGTCATAATATCTTGGTGATACTATTTTTTAATCAGTTAATCAATTTGAATGAAGAACAATAATTCAGCATTATTGGTTAGAAATAAACTGAAAGTACAATCAGCATTGTGCTTTCACACAAGAGCCAATTAAATTTGTGGATGCCAACACAAGAAATCCAAGTGGAAAGCAGCCAGCAAGATTCGGGGAGATGAAGAAATATTCTTCCTATCCACTTCGTTCTGCCTTTAAATCAGCCTCACAATCTCCCTCTTATTTCTTTTTGTTTTTTTCCTTTTTTATCCTCTGAAACATGCCCTGAGTCAGCCAGGCTCGTTAGTCAGGATGAGGCTACGCTAGCGGGCGAGCTAACCCACTTGGGGGTGAAAAAAAACCAAAAAGAAAAACCAATGGGATGTGGTCAGGTGGTGGAAGCACCAATTTCCCCACGCGTGTCCTTTGGGATGTAACCTCGGTACAATCATTACATATTCCAAGATATTTCTGTCCATTTGTAACTTTCCTTCCTCCATTCCTTCACTCACATGGAAGTTCCCCCAAATTCCCATCCAAATTTTATTACAAGCTGCAGTGGATATAAAACATCCACACACCCCTTTTTATCATGCAAGAAATGAGACCGAGATGTATCGTTTCAGAATTGAATATGAACTCTAACCCGTACAACTGAATCCATGGCAAATACTGGCTGTGTCCTACACATGACAGCAATCGCCCGTGTTCCCCAAGTGTCTGGGCCTACAGTCGGCTAGCCAAACTTGCAGAGCTCCTCACGCTGCCAGCCATTTTAGAGCATTTTGACTGATGTTTCACCACCCACGGAATATTATTCTAGAAAACCAAAACCAGGCTGAGAAAGGGCTTTTGATGGCAAAATAATAATGATGTACAGATATAGAACTATGAAACACGGCGTGAGCGACGCTGACTCACCGCACGACACCATTCACTCCATGAACTGCGTCATCTTTTCTCACGATCGCCAGACATACCTGTACTCTCTCCTACCTACCACGACACATAAACTATTTTAACCATACATATACATAATCTGTTCGAGAGTGCCTAAACTTGTCCGACTTCCAAAATGTTGGCATTTCTCTCCCTCATAATCGACGTGACAAGCCGACATTCACCCCCAAATCATTATCTTCACCTCAACAGAAACGTTAAAAGATATTCAGGAATTTCTGGCAAGTGCTGGCTAAATGTGACAACGATCTCCCATATTCTTCATGTCTAGTCGGTGGGATTATGCTGGCAAGAAAGAAGCCTTTCTTACGAAATGAAGTTAAATGTTGCAAAAGATACATGAAGTCTCCCAGAAGCATGTGGGGAATGTGATTTGGTCCCATGAATTCAACCTTGAATTTTTGGGCCAAAATCAGGACCATAAGAGTCACGGTTATGAAGAACATGTATTTTATTAAAAACAAACAAATACACACCAATCAGCCAACACCTGGTTTATCTTTGCATGCACAAGCGTTTCCCCAAATGACAAGGTTAAGTGAGACTATGCAGTGGCATGCAGCAATTTCTGGCAAGTACTGGCTGTGCCCTACATGTGACAACAGTCACAGTCACAGTCAACAGCTAGGAAAATTATGTTTAGAACATTTGCAAAAGCACCCTTGAAATTTCACAAACGCATGTGGGATTTTTATTTTTGTATTTTTTTGAGTGTGAATAAGAAAACCAAGTTTCACAACCTTTCTCAACTGGCTGTGTACTACACTTGACAACAATCTCCCATATTCTTCATATGTCTGCCTTACAGGGTACAACTGAATTTGAATTGAATTCTTTCTTTGAATCAGACAATTGAAAAATATTAAAAAGAAATGACTTACAAATCAAGTTGAATTTCACATAATCAAATAGGAGCAGGAAAAAGTAAAAATATATTTACTCATACCCTCATCTCTACTTCCTTATGATTCTATATAACTATTACGTTATATGAACATCAACATAGTACAGGACTATAATAATAAGTAAGATAATACATGTTATAGATGTTATTGCTAGGTGCACTACTACAAATTATTATGTCAGTATCATCAGTATCCTGAATATTCATGAAAATAAAAGAAAACAACCACGAAAAAACAAAAACAAAGACCTATACCTGCACTTTGTAATCGGACATAGACTTTTTTTTTTTTTTTTTTTTTTAAATTGGTTTTGTATTAAAACTCCTTCTTCCTTATATGGTGACAAGGTGTAAGTACAAAACACCCAAAATAAATGTGGCAGAAGCATACAAGAATTCTCCTAAAAGCATGTGGAAAAATATTTATGGTGTGATAAAACCGAGGTTGGAGTTTTTAACTCTGAAAGGTCAAAATCTAACGATTTCCCTCCTCTTTCTTTTCACATCATCACTAAAACCTTACATTTTCTTCAGGGTGTGTAGACTTTTTAAATCCACTGTATTTACAGCGGCCCTTTCAAGAAGGCCTTCCCCATAAGAAACAAGTGGACAAGTTCCAGGGAAACTGGACCCAAGCACCCTGAAGAGCCTTTTCCCCTCACTTTTATTCACTCCTGTTCTTTCTCAAGAGTTCCTCCTGAAAGTATTTGGCAAACACTAGTGCAAAAAAAAAAAAAAAAAAAAAAAAAAAACAGGACTTTGAGGGAAGAAAAACAACTCGTTCTTGATCCACCCACACCCCATCTGCTGTGGTATTATCTTCTTTTATTATCCACAGATTATGTGCGCTGATATGATTCTACAGTTTGTGTTTTTTTTTAATTTATAAATATGAGACAGTGAGAGAACGGAGGGAGAAAATCTTTCTCCGTGTGCATCTAATTGTCCATTCAGGACCCTCTTAATGGCTCGTCAGTTCCCCTTGCCCTTCCATTTTCTGTCCAATTAATTCCTTTCTCGCTCTCCGGATAAAGGGACACAATGAGGCCCCTCCGCGGCATAATGAATCATTAAAATTCAGCAGTGCGGCCCTGGCACTCGGCTTGACATGCATGCCAACCCCGACTCGCTCAAAGCGGGACGGTCTCTCCACTCCATTCTTCTCCCGTCTTCGCTTTCTAAAAAGGAAGAATTGAGCGCTGCTCTTCCTACGGAACTTCGACGGGGTCGGGAGAGTGTCACTCATTTTGGGGTAAAAATGACTGCTCGTCAGCAACTAAGCATCATTATAATCAATTTGTTTTGTTTATTTATTATTTCCAACTCTGTTTAAAAAAAATTATCAAAAAAGAGTCAAACAATGTGCTGGCTGTGTGCTACATGTGCCGTCAATCTCCTGTATTGTTGATATGTATGTGCCATGTGGTAGCATGGCAAGATGTGGGAATTAATAAAAACACACCAACACACACACACACACACACACACACACGAGAGAAAAAAAGCCAGCACATTACAGAAGAAATTTCAGGCAAGTACTGGATGTGACCTACATGTGCCAACAATCTCCTGGATTCTTAATATGTCAGGGTGATGACTTCAGGTGGTAAGAGCATTTGGCCAATGGCAAGACATATGCATGTATTTAAAAAAACAAACAAAAAACAAACATACAAAATTCACCAGCACATTAAAGACACAACATTTTTTGACCAGTACTAGCTTTGTCTTACAGGTGACAAACATTTCCCACGCAAATACCAGATGTGTCCTACATGTGACAAAAATCTCCGCAAGATGGAAGTCTTGCCAACCACACACACACACAAACATAAAAAAATAAAAAATAAAAAATAAAAAATCGGCCTTTTTGAAAAATAAATAAATAAATCGGTCAGCACATAAAAAATGCTGCAGGAACTTTTGGCCAGTACTGGCTTTCTCCTATGTGTGGCAACACTTTCCCATATTTTTAGGTCTTGGCTATGGCTTAGGGTGGCAAGACATACAGTACATGGGAATGAAACAAAAACAAAAACAAAAACCCATCGTCAAAATTAAAGGAGGAATTTTATGGAAGTACTGGTTGTGTCCTACATGTGACAAAAATCTCCAGTATTCTTAATATGCCTGGACTATGCTGCAGGTTGGTAATACATGTGCTATTTTAAAACCCAAACAAATCAGCCAGCACTTTGAAGGAACTGCAGGAATCTTTGGCAAGTACTGGCCACATCATACGCGTGACAACAATCTCCCTTCTTCTGCATAGGTCTGGGCTATGATATATGGTGTGACGACATGCATACGTGAGTAAAAAAAGACAATATAAGAGATATAAGGAACATGTATTTTATTTAAAAAACACCCAAAAATATCAGCCAGCACATGGGTTAGCTTCGCAAGTGTTTGAATGGGAAAAACTCGAGTTAATAGAACAATCATTTTCACAACCTTTGTCCTCAAAATGACACACTCATAATAATGTACAAAAGAAAATTGGAGAAATTTTAAGAGCGGTAAGGAATGATTAAGAAAAGTCAAGATTTAACGGGAAATACTGACAGTATATTTTTCAAAAAGGCACAAAGACGTTTTGTGCCAGACGGAAACGCGTCGTCGGCACTTGATGGCTGCTAAGATAAAAACGGGAGGAGGAAAAAAAAAAACCTCACTCTGGGGATGGACTCAAACATTTACATATCGAACATGCACGCGCACACATACACACACCCATGTGTCGTCCAGCTGACGCGTCACTCAGAGCAGGCCGTGTTATTTTATCCCATTTCCTTCAGCCCTCCGTCATGACTAATCGCAATTTGCCGGACATAGCTCGCCGACACCTGTTCTGTCGCAAGGAATGTTTTTTTTTTTGTTTTTTTTCCCCCCTGGAATTCTGTCTTAATCGGAATGATGTCTTTCCTTTAGGTGTTTTAAACAAAGCAAAAATAGTAATAATAATAAAAAAAAAACATTTCATGTGTGTATGAGAGAAACCAATAATGTAAGAACATAAATATATATATATATATATATATATATATAAGACTTTTACACTGTAAGATTCATACCAGTCGCTTTTGTTAAGACTTTGATGCAGGGAAACTAAAAACATTTCTTAATGTGTACACCTCTCACGTCCCAGAAATTAGTCAGTATCCCTTTTCACACAGCATCTTTCAAGCCTGAATGTATCCGCGTTTTCTAGGGCTGCAACTAACGATTCTTTTAATAATCGGTTAATCTGTTGATTATTTTTCTTCAATTAATCGGATAAAAAAATTCTTTTGATCCCTTTATTGAAAAAAACAAAACAGGACATTAAAATAAATTATGATTCAATCACTGGTTTGGATTGTACCATGTTATAAAATCATCAAAAATGTTGATCGTTGTCTTTGAAAGTAGAAGCAGATGTCTTCAAATGTCTTATTTGGATGGAACAACTATTTTGATAATCAATTAATCCTCTTGGTCATCATCATCATCTAATTATCTGATTGTGTGAACAGCAAAGGTTGATAATCGCTTGGAGTAGCGTCTCTGATGGGATTTCTGTCCAAGAAGCAGCTTAAAAGGCAATAAAAAGTTTCACACGCGACACTCACGTCTCCTGCCCTGTTGTGTTAAAAGCAATTATCAGTGTCCGGCAAAATATTTCAATTTAGAGTCATCCTATTTACTGATTTCGGGACAGTGTGTCGCTGTGTGAATGTCCACACATTTGCAGTAATTTACCACTTAGCTTCAGTCTGTGTGAAATGCTCCGTTAACTTTTACGGCTCTGATTTGTGCGTGAAAGAGGCCACCCGTTTTGGCTTTTTTGCAGGACCAATGCGTGAAATAAGTTGGAGAATTCTGAAACAGAGGTCACGTTTCACACCTGACACTTCCTTCTCCTGCTCTGTTGTGTTAAAAGTAAAATATGCTGTCAGACAAACTACTTCCCAAACACCAATACGTTTGCTCGCTGTGTGAATGTTGCAGCAATATTCTATCTTTGCTGAATTCTGTGCAAAAGGAAATGGCAGATTAATGTGGAATTTACTTGAATGGCTCATAAGGAACAATTTTGCAGGCTCTCTGTGTGAAAGCGGCTTGTTTAAGGGAGTACCGTGAGAAAGTGGCAAAATCCCACCTTCCCTGGGTTCTGCGTGAAAAAAAGATGACTTAAAGACCCTGTAAAATGAATTCAGAATGTTTTTTTTTCTAAATGCATTTGACATGTATGAAGATTATTGCTGATAATGTGAGAAAACAGAATTATGTAGTGCTGAATTTTGAAGATAACCGATTTTCCTGATTTTTGGGGCGTGGCTAAAACAGAGCCCAGTAATGCACTTGGGCATCCCACATGAGTCCCTCCCTAACCCACTGTAGAAGCCTACAATGCAAAAACTCAAAATCTTACCAAGAATATTTGTCTTGTTTCTACTCAAAAGTCTCAAAACTAATCTGATTACACTTCAAATAAGACTCATCACCTAAAAGTTTTGAGACTTTTGACTAGAAATAAGACAACTATTCTTGGTAAGATTTTGAGTTTTTGCAGTGACCATTATCTACACCCTGAAGATTAATCTTCCCTGGATACCAGAATTATTGGAACAGCTGTGTGTCGTTATTTAAAATTCCCAAATGAGTCCGCCGGCCGCAGGGAGCCCCGGAAGCCTGTTAGCGCTCAAGCTAGCTAGTGGCCAGCGCTTCACGTTGCAGGGCTTTCCACTGTGGGAAGTATTGTAGCCACTGGAGGCTTTTAGTTTAGTATAGTATCATGGCTTATGAATGCATAAATTGCTAGATGAAGTAGCATCCATTTTTTCAGTGGGGCATGGTTTCACGCATTCAGGAGACACGCCCACCGCGGAGACAACGGCTTGATTCTTCACGATTTTTTTTTTCACTTATCCAAGGTTGTTAAGAACACTTTTGAAGAAATTTAGTTTCACTTTACAGGACCCTTAACGCTGGATTTTCTATTACCTCTCTGATGCAGCTGTTTTGCAGGATCTCTGTGTGAAAGAGGCTAGTGTTTCACCTATAAGTGCATGCTCTAAAAAAAACATATTAAAAAAAAAAATAACGGGGTAAATGTACAGGGTTTCGGGAGATAATACGTCCTCACGGAGGCACCACCAATAGTTCTCTTGGTGTAAAAAGTCAAGTGTTGCAAAGATATAGAGTATTTTGTAGAAAATCAGCAGGCACTTTTTTTTTTTTTTTTTTTTAAATCTTTTGCTTGTTGTGCTCCTCGCTTCCTTCGTTAGTAGTGCTTGACCGGAACGCATCTCTCCCGCCCATCAAGGTCGGGTCAGCGTGGTGTAGACGGGCTGGTCCCAACTGGAGGCGGTGGGGCTGTGAGCAGGCGCCACGGACAGGCTGTTGAGGATGGGGCTGCCGTAGGGCCGCCTGGGCGAGTGGAAGTAAGGGTACTGGTAGAGGCTGGAGGGGTAGCCCGAGTAAGGGTTGTAGTAGTTGGAGCTCTGCAGGTCGGTATAGTCACACTGCGAGGCGGGGAAAGGCGCCGCTGAGGGGGTGACGCAGGCTTGGCTGTTGTAGGTGCCGTAGTCGGGGTGCGAGGGGGAGCGCTCGCTGTAGTGGCTCGGGCTCAGCTGCTCCGTTTTGATGTGGAGGCGCTGCTGGGCCACCTCGGGGGACGACGAGGTCACGGCGCTCTTGCGATTCCACGCAGAGCCGCCGTAGGGGGCGCCGTAAGAGGCCTGCTCCGAGGAGACGGCGGCGACCGAGGCGGAGGAGGAAGTGGCGATGTGGCCGTTCAAGGGGAGGTACTGGTCGAACTCGTGCACGTCGAAGGCCTCCATGTTGCTGATGACGTCCGTGCTCAGCTCGGAGATGTCCACGTTGCTGAAGTCGATGTTCTGCCTGCCGCTGTCGGCCAGACGGTGGCCTTCGTGCTTCAGGTCCTGCTTGGCGCCGTGGTGCGCGTCCGTTTTCGGGGTGGTGGGCGGTGTCGGTGGACCGTGGGGCTGTCCTGAAAAGATATATATACCAATAATCAGAATTGAAGCACAGACAGAACAGAGGCTCTTGAACATTTGATCCCGCAATGATAAAAACAACGAGCAGCGACGGTGTGGCCGTCGCACCCCTTTTGCCACGACAAATCCTCAAAATTACAAATTAGGATGGTTGTTTCCAATGGGGGCTCATTTTGGGTGAATTCCCTCAGGACTCAGTCAAAGTACAAGCCCAGTATTTGGCTGCTTCAAACCAAAATGACCACCTTTGTCTACAATTTCAAGCATGGGTCCTTGAGACTTTTTCATGCGTCCTGTCACGATAGACACGTCCCCCAAATTGGGTGTTGGTCGGGGAAACTGGTGTCAGCGGCTGATTTCTTTTCTAACTTTTCAAGGTTTGAAAAGTTGGACGAACGCCATTGATGCCTTGCTCTCTCCACATGAGAGGGCGCAGAAAAAAAAAACAAAAAAAAAAACGCTTGGCAATTTAACACAGCCTATCAGTTTAGCATACCAGCTTCTGATTGGGGCTCACTTAGGAGAATTCCTTTAAAAGTTCGAGCGCGGGAATTCCCCCAAAACAAAGGCTGCTTTTTGCCCAAAATGGTTGCCTCAAACCAAATTGGACAACTTCTTCTTCTTCTTCCTGCTGAATTTCAGCCATGTGTTCCGTGCCTCCTAGGACGACAGACATGTCCACACAATGTCGTGTTGATCGTTTTTTTTCTAGCTTTCCAGGGGGCGCTCTCGGGTAAGTTTTGAATGCATTTAAAAGACTTTATTTAGCACCGCTTGAAATATTACCGACGGAAGCACTTTTTAAAGATGGCGCTGACCTGCGTGTTCAGGATGGTGGTGTCCGTCGCCCATCCCGCCGAGTCCCGCCATCCCCGGTTCCGCTTTGTACATGTGGTGATGATGATGATGATGATGTTGCTGCTGCTGCTGCTGTTGTTGTTGTTGATGTTGCGCCAGCTCGGCACCGGAGTCCGAGTCGCTCTGGCCGGGCTTGATGTTCTTCCTCCGCCTGGGCTGGTATTTGTAGTCCGGGTGGTCCTTCTTGTGCTGAACCCTCAGGCGCTCTGCCTCGTCCACAAACGGCCTCTTTTCGCTCTCGGAAAGCAAACTATTTCCACAAAACAGAACAAAAAAAATTCAGGGGTGTCAAACTCATTTTTGTCACAGACCACATCGTAATTATGGGGACCGTTATGACTGTGAACCCATATAAAGGAAATATCACCTCATATAATTACACGACAAATTGATGAATAACTACTTTTAAATTCAGAAGCCTATAAAACATTTTTCTCAACTAGTACATTTCTTTCCAAAGGGGGGTTGGTAACAAAAAAATGCTCGCGATATTTCAACGTTATTACAACAGAACGCAATTAGCAATTTTGATTTGCACATAAAATGATGTGGCGGGCCAGATCTGGCCCCCCGGGCCACCAGTTTGACACCTGTGATTGAATTGATCACAAACGAACTCAGAACACGTTGTTGCATTCACGATTAGTTACGACAGTTAGTTGATTATTTCTCTTTTGTCCAACTAACTGCTTTGTCCTTGAGGGTGCCAAAATTCAATGAATCCCAACTATGAATTCGGTGAACTGCTCCAAATGATGACTTTTGTGCACGGCTCTGACAAAAGTCAATTGACCCTTTGCGTGATCTGAATAAATCGTAAGCTCAAACATCAGCAAAATTCCTTTCCTTACCGCCAGAGTTTCCCCAGAGTCTTGCTCAGTTCGGCGTTGTGCAGGTGCGGGTACTGGTCGGCCAGCTTCCTGCGGGCCGCCTGTGCCCAAACCATGAAGGCGTTCATGGGCCTCTTGACGTGCGGCTTGCTCTTCAGCGAGCCGTTGCCTCGCACCGGCATGGGCACCAGGGACCAGTCGTAGCCCTTCAGCACCTGCGACACGGCGTCCCGGATGCAAGCCGGGAAGCGCTCGTCGTCCTCCGAGTCCAACTTCTTGCCCAAGCCGGCGAGCAGCGATGCGGCGTGGCCGTCGGAGCCGGCGGGCGACGACGGCGCGTCCGAGTCGGACTCATCTTGGGACATGGAGCTGCTGGTGCCCGCGGGGCTGCACGGTTGGTCGCCCACGCACTTGTCGTGCTCCTCGGTCATTTTCAGCATTCTTCTCACCTCGAATTCGACACTTCGACCCGACAAAAGAGAGCAGGCTGGCCGGTGCGCCTTTTACGCACGCTGCGTAAAAAGTCCAATCCTCCCTTGCAGCAATCTTCCGCACTTAGTGTTCGTTTTCATTCATCCGAGGCTGCCACCCCGGAGGCATTCGGTCGTGCGAGCGGACCTCCTCTGTGTGAGCTGCGCGCTTCGCGTTTGCGCAACTTGACTCCGAGGTTTCACGCCGTCGCCCACTCCCGCCTTCCGCCTGCGATTGGCCGCGACAAACCAAACCACTCGGCCCTCCCATTGGTTACGATTCATTTACACTTTTGGTTCCCTCTCTCCACCCATCTTTTTTTTTTTTTTTTACAATTTTAATTAAGCGCACACGTTGTGACTATCATGTGACACAGTTTAACTGGCTTGCAAAATAATGAGTTCTGTGTAATTTAATCATATAGGCAGCACACGTTTCATTGAATTTGACTTCATTTTATATATATATATATATATATTTAAAATGGCTGCTTCAAACAAAAATGTCCCACTTCCTGTGTGTTTTCGGGAATGGCTCCTTTCGACTTTTTTTTTTTTTGGGTGATATACTTGCCTACCAAAATACAATGTGATGCACCTAAAAGTAGCTGTTGGGGTTGATTTCCCCCCCCCCCCCCCCCCCGCCGGCCCTCCCCCAAAAGAAATAAAAACAAAAAAAATCTATATATTATTGTGATAGCCAGCTACTGAGTCAACGTTTTAGAGCTGAAAACCAAAATTCCCCCCAAATGAAAGCCCTGGAAAGTCAATTTATTTGGCGTACGATTAATAACGCCAAAAAGCATTTCGGTCGCAGTGGAGTGTGTCAATACCGAATCTTTAGGTGAGAATTTTCCAGCTCTCCCGTGTGGAAATTCACCGTTGGACAATCCCCCCACTTTGGAGCGCCGCCAACGCTTATTCCAGGTCGCCTACTTAGCGAGGTCGAGGACCCGAATGATGTCTGACGCCGCTGGTTTTAATCACGGCCGCTATCGCCGGTGACGGCCGCCATGTGCCGGGACCTCCTGTTGACCCTTCACCCCTGCACCCGCCCAAAACGTCTGCTATTAAAACGCCTTAATGAGCGCTTTACTGGACCAATTGCGGGTTTTATTTAAACCTATTAGCCGGCGTGCAGAGGTGGAAGGGACTACCGAACGGATCGGGGCAGACTGAAGGAAACAATTAGTCCAAAATGTCTGAGGGTCTTTTTTTGGCCTTCAGCCACGCTCGTTTTTTTTTTTTTTTTTTTTTTTTTTTAATGTCAAAAGCGTAAAAGAGCTCAAGTGTTTCCAGATTATTTTCTGCCATTTCTCAACTCTTTCTTTCTGGCGATAGTTCCGCGTGTTCGTTTGAATTAGGACGGATGAACAACAAGGTTTTGGAAGCTGTTTTAGTAGCAGCTCGCTCGGTTCGCCTCCAGGAATACGAGATCTGCTCAATGTCAGGTGTCTCAGCGCTACACGGGCGGGAAGATCACTTGCTGATGTTCTTTTTTACCTCTGCCAAGCATGAAAGCACAAGGGCGAAAGGCACTGTCATCGCCGTGCGTCGGTTTGCTAGTTGCGCTGCCCTCCAGGAAATTGAGAAGTCGGAAAACCGGCAACCTCCGACTCGGAAAAGTTTGTTTGAATGCAGCTCGGTGTCAGGATTCCGACTCGCCCAGTACCTCAAGTCAAGATAATATCTTTGCCGTTTGTTGATTTGTTTGTGATGCTGCCTTCCAGGAAACTGAGAAGTCGGAAAACTAGTGACCTCCAACTCTTCAAAGTGTGTTGGAACGTTGCTTGAAATCAAAATGTATACTCCCCCTAATACTTTGTTCATTTGTTTGTTAGGTAGTTAATTGTTATTGACCTCCACAATGACTAAAGAGACTAACAGATACTTTATTTATTTGTTGTTTTTTACCTGTTAGTTAGATAGTTAGCGGTATTGTTTTTGCTCGTTAATTGGTTAGTTCGTTTGGCCGGCTGTTAGCTCATTGGTTGGTTAGTCGTACAACGTAAATCAGTAAAATGTGAAATGTATTGTTTCTTGCTTTTACCAAATGATTGTTATTGTTTTGAGTTAGAATGATTGTTCTGGCTTATTTTCACTAGTTCATTTGTTAGTTGGTTTGTTGACTGGTCATTTGTTTGGTGAATTAGTTCGATATGTTGTTTACCCCATTTTACCCCATTAGTCGGTTCGTTAGATCACATTTTCAAGTATTTCTTGATACAGTTAGGGCTGTTTTCTCCCATCTTTAGTTATATAGTTAGTTACACAGCCAAAACAACAGACGAATTGATACGGGGCAAGACATGGAAGCTTTTAGACTGATTGAGTCAGTCGGCAGACTTAAACACACATTTTAGGGAGTAACCCAACAAACAAACAACAAAGCCTGGAAAAGTATCTCACTATTAACAAACGTAAGTTGTGTGTCTGATCCAGATGTAAAGCTAAACTGTTGATCTCATACTCCATATTCATCTTTTGATGTCAAACCCAAATGTTTTCAGTCTGCAGAAAAACTTAAAGGAACTGACCACGCTGTTCCAATACTTTTGAAGCCAAGTGCAGTTGGTTCTGCTTATTGTCCGTCTGGAAAGCAGACACAAAACGCTCAGGACGACACTTCCCATGGTGTACCTTGTCCCCGAGTTATCCCAAAGGAGCGTGGGCGTGTGTTTTCTATCCTCTCCAATCTACAAAACACATCCCCCAACGAGCCCCCCGCCCGTCTTCTAAACTTGTCTCACCACCCTCTCATCTTCACAGCATATGCTCAGAATAAAACTTGTGGTATGCTCGTTTTTTTTTTGGTGTGTGTTTTTTTTCCCCCCTCATTCACGTAATGGCCTCCTTCATGTGAATGTGAATTTGATGGTGGGGCACATATAGACGTGTTACGGGAAGGGGAGCCACAAAAAGCCCAACATGGCCAGGGTTTGCTCATTTTGGCTTATTGTGACAAGATGATTCAATGCCGGATTGTTCAATTCACATGTCAAACTACAACATTGCATATTTTCATCCCCCAAAAAAGTGTAGCAAATAGAGTGGCCTTTTATCGTGGGCAGCCTAAGGCACTCCTATAATACGCCGCAGCTGTAAAGTGGATGGATTATCTCGGCAAAGGAGAGGCGCTCACTAACACAGCGTTAGACAGATTATTTGAGAGAAATTGCTGTTTTATGTACGGAGAAAAAGTCTTAGATCTTTGAGTTCACCTTGTGACCAATGGGAGCAAAAAAAGTCTGCCTTTATACAGTATTTATGGTCAGTATATTTAAAAATATATATATATTGTATTTTAATAATATATAACAATTCATTCATATATTTTGAAATTATTTAGCTTTTAATTATTGTAATATTCTTCAGAGTATGTAACAATCACATTTATATAAAACACTTTTTAAAAAGAATCATTGTAATTGAAAATTAATGTATGGATTATGATTATATATATATTTTTTAAATTGTTTTACTCTTTCATTTGGTATTATGAAAAAAATATAACTTTATACCATTTTTTCATAAGGAAATAATTTTAGTTGTATTAAATGTATTTTTTTAAATAAATAATTTCAAAGTAACTTTTGATTTACAATAACATAATAATATGATTATTAATAGCAAGAATAATAAAGACAAAAACTTTAGGTTAATGAGTAAAATATCGCTAGCCTAATAGCTTAATCGCCTAAATAATTTTTACCTTACCGTGACAATATCAATTAAAAAAGTGCTTGCTAAAAATTGTGTTTTCTTTTCTTTATGCCTGTGTAGATTCGCGCTCGTGCAATCCGCAAAAGTTGAATGGAGGCAACTACACTCTTCGTTTGTTGTGTTTTGGCCTGTTTTCCGAAAACGGAAAAATGACTCGGGTAATTGTGCTATTTGGCTAATGATATTTAAAGACCCTCAATGAAAATACAGCCTAATTTCAAATGAGATCCAAAATGTGATTGTAACCCATGTAAGTGCAACACTTGGCAGGGTCGCGTCCACTCGACATCACGTGCTCTCTTGCCCTCGGGCGTCAAAATCAGGAAGTCTGCTGTTCTGCGTGTAAATACTTCGCTATTCTTCAACTGATGCGAAAGAACGGCCTGCGGGTGCCGAACACGCAGACAAATCACTGCGCTCCGGCAACACAAACTGTTTTTTTCGTGTTACGCTGCTGCTTATTGGCCCCCAGAAGCCGTGACCGGTGCGGAGCGTAGTGATGTTACACAGCGTGGGAGTCCGCGGTCAGGGACAAAAGATTACATGGAAGTACTTGAGTAGCGTGAAGGGCTTAAAGAGTCTGAGTCAGTGAAGCGCAAAAGTGGACCTCTTCATTCATTGGGGGGGGGGGGATTGACTAGCGCTGTGGAAAGGAACAAAAGCTCTGTCAGCTATGTGAACCATTACACTAGCAGACCGAGGGCGAAAGGTGGAGTACACCTTGGATCACTTACCAAATATTTTTCAGACACTGATCCTTGCCTTAATCAGAACCGAGGCCAAAACCCTCCCCAGCCTTGGCATTTTATGTGAACACGTGCATTAATGAGCCGCACCTCAGGTACGTGTATTTATAGCGGCCGTAAATGCGCTTGCTTGCTCGCTCGCTGCACTTCACGGGTCTAATGACTTTTTCTCTGCCAGTCACCAGTCAGTCTGGGTTGGGGCCACAGG
The DNA here is from genome assembly GCF_024500385.1 of Phyllopteryx taeniolatus. Lineage (NCBI taxonomy): Eukaryota > Metazoa > Chordata > Actinopteri > Syngnathiformes > Syngnathidae > Phyllopteryx > Phyllopteryx taeniolatus. Next base: position 20,700,993 of record NC_084517.1, read on the forward strand.
GACCGAATACAGACTGACATGCGTGCTGCATGCCTACAGGGGTTTTGTTACTATTTTCACTGTGTTTGTCACTTTCTAACTGTGAACATGATCCTGTTCTCTCTCTCTCTCTCTCTCTTTCTCTCTCTTCAATATATGTCAGTGATTTGCAAATCCTCTTTGCATAGACCTTTTCAGCCTGCTTATTTAAATACATTAAAGAGTGGTTACAGCTGGCCTGGGCAACCTTCCCCCCCCATCAGGCAGATTTTATAAAAAAAAAAAAAAAAAGATATAACTGTCATAGTGTGTATTAGAACTCAGTCGTGCATTTAAGTGCAAGTACGACATGTCTTTGCCGATTAAAAGGTGACCTTGGCGGACCAGCCAGGACACCATTTGCACTAGCATTGCCGCTGATGTTTTGGCTCAGAAATGTGCGCGGGACTTCCACTAAAGTATTATTACCAAAAATTCATTATCACAAATGAATTTCCACACCTGAGCATTCATTTGTGAGGTTAGCCAGGCACTATATAAATCAATACATTATTATTGTTATTTGATATTTTGTTTTCAACAGGTTTTCTACCGTAGCCACTAATAATGACTAAACAAATCTTTATCCTGAGCAAAAAAAATGAACGATCTACATATTTGAGTAATCATGACTTGACATAATTGAGTAGAAAAAGGTATTTTTTTTTCTCCCCGTGTCTTCGCCACTGCGCATCTTCCCTCCTCCTCTATCTCTGTGCATCAATCGTATGCGCGCGCCTCGGGAAGATTACAAAGAGGCGCTTTGTGAGGCGGGATGCAGCTGCTGAAATCTGACTAGATCCAGCTGAAGAGAGAAGGGAGCAGGTGGGTCAACAACCCCGCTCGGGCCGTTCCCAGAATATCAGGCTGCAGCAGAGTCGGGCCTCGACCGCCACCTCCAAACACCCGCTTGACCCACAAACACGTATGTAACACACAAACATGTATGCACAAACATCTAGCTGCATCAAAAGTATTATACTGACCATTCGAAGAAGTGTGCCAGTCTATACAGGAGTGAAAAATATGCACATTTAGGTTTAAAACAAGCATGCATATCCATGGAGCCACTACTTGAATTACCTGCTTATTAGATACACCGAAATGTTCATTAGTATTCTTACAAACTTAATATAAAAGTTCATAAAAATGTCAGTTTGTGGTTTATTTAGTCAGGCACCTCTGCGAGCAGCCAGGGTCCTTGTGGATTGAAGAGCAATCAGGAAGTTCACAGTGCGCTTCACGGAAGGCACCTTTAGAAAAGGTTGGTGATTAACGACCTCGTTATTATGAAAGTTTGTGGTCTTACGAAGCTCCTCTGTCTGTAATGGCCCCTAACCGTTGTACAGTATAACTCAACATGTCCCTAAAAAGTCAAGCACCTGTTAACCTGTTCAGTTAAGGAATCAGCAAGTTCACCGTAAACATAATAGAAGACTCCTTTGGGAAAAATACAAAATAAATTATTTCGCTGTTCTGTTTGTCGAAACCTCTCACTTTTATTTAATAGAATATGCTCTTTAGTTTGTTAATTTAGTAAGGCACCTGTCCAGTCAATTCATGGGAAGAAGAAGAAGAAGAAATTTCACTGCTATTCATAAAACTCATCATAATTTAATAGATTTTTTTAGTTTGTAAATACAGTAAACACCCACCTATTTATTCCCTTTGTTTTCCTGTGGAACCTAACAACATTGTCCTGAAACACTCACCCATTTTCACTTTCTGCTCTATAGGCACCATGCTAGCAGAGGCCTAGCTAGCTTTGGCCACCAGCCGATTTGCCAGCCATCTTGACAGAAAACAGCAGCATGTAGCAAGATTCCAGTAGAGGTCAGACAGACAAGCCAGGCTCTTTGTGGCTTTGACGCCAGAGAAAACATCTCTTGCGAAGAACGGTCCCAATCGCTAGTGGCAGCGCTGATCAGCGGGTAACAGCTAGCTGCTCAACATAAGGTAAAGTAAGTGCCCAACTAAAGATACAGAGAAAAAAAATGTTAGTAGTAGAAATTGTTGTTTTGATGGGTTGCAAAGTGGCAATGGTAATTCTCCCTTAATTCATGTAATATTGTTTGTTGTTAATGTTATGAGGCACCTTTGTGAACCATCACATTTCTTGTGGATTGAAAAGGCATATAAAGACGTTCACTGTATTTCAAAGAAAAGAAAAAAAAAAGTGTTTTAAAACAGCTGCTTTAGTCATTCACTTGAAGGCCAGCTAAGCTAGTTCATGAGCCATTTATTTGTTTCTGTTGTATTGTATTTACATTGTGGAAATGCTCATGGATTCACTGATGAATTGTGTATACATCTAGCTGTGTTAGCGTCATTAGCGTTGACCTTTTTACTCAATAGTACATGTACCAGGAGCCATGCAGTTTTAATGTGTTCAATGTTTTGTTGAAATCACTTTAGTACGCTTTGTGCAACGCTACGTCCTGACAAACAAAATCAAATTCTACCACACTATTAGCAGACCTCTGCCAAGGCCGAATAGTCCTAATTGGGATTTTTGCAGAGCGTGGGTGCGCCATCTCTGTTGGGATGTTGAAAGGGGTGCGTGGCTCATCTCCATCCTAATCATCTGCAGAGAAGCGACTTTTGTTCAACATGTGCATACTCCATGGGAACAGGCAGCAGAGATATGGACGACATTTTCAATTCTTTTGATAATCACAAAAGTCATATGCTAATCTGATGCGAAGGAGTTGGAAGAGTTCAAAGCCGCCATCAGCTGCATAAAATATGTTTTTCTTGACTGACGTCCTGACTTGGAGTTTTGACGCACATGGCACACTCCCCCACAACACTCCCTAACCCTCACCCCACCCACCGTGTGTGCAGCAATTCCTCCTTCTGTGCCTCCCAATGTATTCACACTTTGAAAGAACCCACTGTCTGGCCCACCCACACCAAGTATTACGATGCGGCCATTGCGATGCAATCATTTGCTTTTCTGTTGTTAAACGCGGTAAGGATACGAAAATAACTGATCCGCGGCGCCCTTAGACTGCTGCGTGGAGATTCGAAACTTAAACTTAAAATCTTGCTTTGGGGCAACAGTGTTACCCACCTGGTCACTTTTTCACTGCACCGTACCGACACGATTCGACTCATTTCTGAACATCTCTTCTCGCCTCGTCTTTGGGTTGTTTTTGTCATTCAAAGAGCACTGGGGGGAAATTTTGAAAACAACACCACATTGAACCCATAATTTGGAACATTAGAACAATGGACGAGACAAGGATCTACTGCATTTTACTTCTCTACATGTGGCTGTTGGTTACGATAAAGAGACACATTTCTCTGAGAAAGGCAAAACAAAAACAGACAATTTCAGCAGTGCAGATATATGTGGCGTAATCGGGTAAACATGACTTTTAGTGCCCATTTTTGCATTTAGTTGTAGTCTCGAATGTTACAAATATGAGATGATGATGAATCATCAACTTTACAGTATTTTGACGAACCCAACCGTAAACATACCCATCACACCCAAACCGTCTGGTATTAAAGCTAAACCTAACCCTAATCATACGGTATTTTGGCCAACCACCTAACCCAAACGCTAAGATATTGAATCCAATCCAAACCTGATCCTAACCCTAACCATATTGTCGCTGTCTGGTGGAATCCTGAAATCTCCAAAACCTTTGAGGAAATTGCCATGAATGATGCGATACAAAAAACGATGAGGTGAACAGGTTATCTAATAAGTAGAAATGAATGTGCACGCAAAGGACGTCCGTCAGCCACAGAGCTATGTGGCTGACGGACGTCCTTCGGAAACAAAGCATTTCAACTATTCATTTTTAACTAAATCTGCCTAATCCAATGAATTTTTCCTATTTTCACTCGTTATCGTCTCTCGAAGATTTTTTATTTGTATTTTTTTATTCATTGCTGTGATGTATTTGAACATTTAATAGGTGTCATTCTTTTGTTATGTGTTTATTTAGTTTTACCGTGAACTTCAACTGGTGTGTCAATAAACGACTTCAAGCAAACAACATTCGCTCTTACTGCTTGCTACTGTGGTAGCACCTCAGCAACCTGTTGTTGTGATCACGTGGGCTCTGCATGCTGCTGCTGGAGCGGAACATGGAATGAACTGCTTGCATAAGAGTGATAAAATCAGAGATTTTAGATCCAGTGTGGTCCGATACTCTTTATTTGTTTTGCTGACATTGGACCGATTTCTGACACCTCCAGTGAAAACGAGCATAACTGCATTCGCCTTCTCGACTCCAATTTCCTTTTTTTTTTTTTTTTTTAGTTGATACTTTATGGTCACTAGGTGAAATGTTAACGGTATAAATACCACGCCAATCATCTGTTTGTCATTCATTTCACAGCCAGCAGACTTAGTGTTCCTGTGTATCTTTTTGTTGACACAGGGTGATATCTCACACGCTCTCACACACCCGTAGGAAAAACAAAGGCTTCCATATGTCATGCTGCGCTCTGGGTTATTATTCATGTTCTTATCTGTCACTGTGGTTCATCTGATCCACATTGAGGGTCATCTGAGGTTCTCCAATCACTCGGTAGAAGGTGGATCCTTCATGTGTCATGTGGATCCTTTTTCTTTTTTTTTTAAGAGTGAGTCAAACTATTAAACATATCAACTCTGCACTCATTTGTGGGTGTGTGAAAGTTATTAAGTACTTTTCCCCTCCTCCTCCTTTTTTTTTTTTTTTACCCCCCAAGAGTAATTTGCCATTACTGCCATTTATGTTCCTTGACTGTAAATCATTTCATCTATCATGTTAAATTACCCTTCGTTGTTACTCCCAAAATGAAGCCAGATGTTGTTGCCACGGTGCCAGGGCAAAGTGTTTTGCCTTTTTGCTGCTGTGTCATCCTTAAGCAACTTCAGCCACATCATGCTGAGACCAGTGTGGTGCACATACGCAGGCTCCCTTTTGTGGAACTCCAAAGAATCACTGCCCAAGTACAGTTCTGTTGTGTTTAACCTTTAAGTACAGTACAATTGCATTTAATGTTTAAAAACTGTTTATTTTTAAACTTTTATTTTGGTATATATATTTCCAAAGTTGTCATGTTGCCCTGGAGCAGTGATGCTCAAAGTGTGCTCTGCATACCACTTGTGGAATGACTGCTGAAGTACAGCTCAGTTATATTTAACTTTGGTGTTCGGTTTATTTACATTTCTTTTTTTTTTCATATTTTTTCATTTCATTTTTTTTATTTAGTTGCAGTTTTTGTCTGACTTTTAATTGAAGAATTAATTCATTATCTTTTTTTTTTGTTTGTTTTTGATGAACAGTTAGCCCTACTGCTATATTTTAATGTTGGTTAGAATGTCGGTTTGAGAACCAGCGCTCGAGACCGACAAGCGAGTCACCGTCTCCATCCACGCCCCGCTCGCCGCCATTCCTCACATCTGCTTCCTGGAGCAGCGGCGGGGAAGTCTCGGCGAGGGCTCCCAGCGGAGCGAACCCGCCATGTGTGTGCACATGTGAGGCCAGAGTGGGATGTTTTTCGTGTGCGCGCGTGCGCGTTTGTGCTCGTTTCTTTTTCAAAGGGTAGTGCTGAGGATGTGTTGAGAAGTTGAGAGTGCTCTCTGAGGAGCTTGGTTTGTTTGGTTCGCAGAGGATGTTGTGGTGAGACAACAAGACACAGGCTTTGCACGTGGCTATTTGGATGTTTGTATTGGGTTAGAGAAAGTTTCCATGTAACGCTGTCTCCAAACTGCGGTGGAGGTCCGTATTTGTCGATTGGTTTTTAACATGTTAGAAGTTAGAAAATCGGTTTGCGACAAACACTATCGAGTCATACCTCATATTAAAACTCTTGATGAGTGCTTTCCACATCTGTGATCTTTTTTTTTTTTCAATACAGTGTTGCTTTGACTTATAAGTCAGTTTTCTTGTATCTCAAATCAATTTTGCCCGTTGAAATTATTTCAAATGTCATTGATCCTTTCCAGTACCTAATTCCAGTAATAGAAGAAAATGTAAAGAAATCAATATTGTAACATTTTTGTGTGTGTACTTTTACATATAAAGACCGAAAGGAAATTGATTAATGGCTCAGCTCTTTGGTTTTAGTGGTGACTGACCTTGACTGAAAGATGGTCCTAAATCCATCTGCCATCAACCTCATTTAGTCATGTCATTTGAAAGCCTTGCTGTTGCTTGACCAGCACTTTCCATTGCAATTTGTCATTTTGGACGAAATGAATTCAATATTTTGTCACATAATGTATTCAATGAGGACGCCAGATTGACCGTCTTGTTCGTCTTTTCTTGTGACCATGCATACAGAGCATGACCTATAAGGAAAACATGCAAACAACCAAACAGAACTGGCGGCAAACAGGGAAGTAAAGCGTGTCGGTGTAACTGTCACATTTGCGCCCGTCATTTCCCTTTTTTGTCTGCCAACCACGGCGGAATGTGGACGCTGATAGCCATCGAGCGCTTTGCATCCGAAAACCGATTTGTCCGCACTGAAAATGGATCCCAGGATGGGTATTTGTTTATGCAAACGCAGCCACTCTCCATGCAGACATTTGAGAAGGAAAATAAGATGCAAAACTGATTGTTTGCATTTTACAGTATTTCTTTTGTTTGTTTTTTTTGTGTGTTTGAGGTCACATCACTGGTCTTTGGTTGACTTTTTCAATTTACTTTTGCAGACCAAGACCAATGTTTGGTTAGCATTCTCTAGCCATACTCATATATGTCTTGGGCGGTTGAACTTCACATGCCAAGAATATAATTTTCCTTAAGTGCTGGCAACTGTAAAAACCCAAGTTTGATTTCACTGGGACTTGACTGAAGGTAATTACAGGCAATTAAAGATGGGAGAAAAATGAAAACACTTTCAGCTTTCGCAGATCTGGCACATTATTATTATTGTGCGGTCTGTCCACAATTTAATTTGAATGTGGCGCCACATACATGGTCATTTGGGCTGGATTTAAACTGCAGGTCCAAGTGCCCAATTTCCGCTTTTGTTGTGTTTTGGGTCGATGTACATTTCAAATGAACCGAATGGCTGCGTTGACGTTGATGTAACACATGAAACAACCTGCATGCTCGAGATGGCCAAATTGCTTCAAACCCCAAAAGCATCAATTTGGGGAAGTGACATCACTATCACTCTTTCTCCTCTTGATTTAATTGAGGGTAACCTCCACATTGCGCTATTATTGTAATGATTTAATGATGGATGCACCTTTAATGTAGTATATCTAGACCAGTCTATTCTTTCACTGTAGTTCAGAAAGTGTTTATTTGTGTTTAGGCTGACGAGGGTGTGTCAACTTCGCCGATCGATGTGTTTTGATGACGTCCGACTCGCATTGATGGGGTATATGCGACTCTGCCCCCCCATTGGCATCTGATACGTTTTGTATCTTTGGAAGTTGATTCTAATCTGAAGATATCCGATTTCTATTTACCCTGCCATCACACATACTGTCTGTAGTTGTGCCATTTGAAAACCCCCAAAAAAAAAGGTCTAGGTAAGCCATGGTTGACGTCTATAAATGTTAAAAAAAAACTAATAAAACACATTTTACCTCCAACATTACATAGAAAGTGGAAAGAAAAGAAAAAAAGTTAATCAGTAAAGTCATGCTAATACTATAATGAAATATAGCTTGAATTAATGTCCCTCGGTCCCACTTGACTACCTGGCAAACAATAGCCAATAAAAATGTGAAATGTAGTCCAATAGTCCAGGGCGGCAAGAGCGATTCATAGGTGCCAGATGTTGGTGGACTCCATGCAACACAGATGTGAAGCAATTCTCAGAACCAGTGTTTATTAAACTGCTCAGTGGATAAATTGCTTTCAAATCGAATCTACTGGAATATACCCCGACCCTAACTCATTCTGAGTTGTATACTGGGCTGATTATACTGTAGTCCCAAAATGGACTAGCCAAAAATACCTTGATTCCAGATTATACACCAGACTAACCCAGAATATAATCCTCGGGTATAACTAGACTCGCAGAACATAATAATTGTATTGTTTGGTGTTCAAGTGGCATGTTGGAAGCGTGACGGTGCACCTGTCCATTGCGAGGGCCTGGCTAATCGCTGGATAACAGCATGTGAGCAAGGGGCGAGACCCTCAGGCCAGGAGGAACGGTGGGGGGTGGGAGGGGCGGCGGGGTGAGACTGAACTGACCTGAACTGGCCTGGACTGACTTCATAAAAAATAATAATGATCATAATCATAAAAAACAGCAGCAGCGTGTGGATGGAGAATTCCTTGGATTATTCCCACGCCTTTCACCGCTCCTTCGGTCTTTCCCTGACACGCCTCTCTCGCTCCTCTTTGGACATCAAACCATTTTGCAGTGTTTTTCTTATGAAGTCATCCGATGATTGCTAGAGTTATTGTCTCCTCACTCATTTTGGACTCGGTCGCTTTTAAACACCATCTTTAATAGTTTGGGAAAAGGTCAACATTGAAACTATTTTGGATGTAAAAAACTTAATTCACGGCCCTGAAGGATGTTTTTGGTGCTACTTTTTTGTCCGTGCTGGACTAGCTACTTTTTAAAGGAGTAGGAGAATTGCTCTGTTTCCCAAAGCTGATGTCATGTTGTTTTACTTAAACAGCAAACTAGATGAGACTAAATCAACAGTGCCCCTGCTGGATTCACCCACATAGTTCACTCTATTTTAACTTACAGCTGTGATGAAGCTATTTTGGCAGGATCACTGCATGAAGAGTGTTACTGTACATAAGAAGACATTTGTTAAAGATAAACAAAAGCAATCCTAAAACAAATAGCAGTAGCTGTAAAAAGTGGTGGTTGAAACTGTTCCACTCCATTTCTATAGGTGGCAGTATTATGTATTGCAAGTGGGTGACAAGTTTTAAGCAACAGAAGGATTCTGGTATTTGTTCTTTCTTTTCCTAAGCGAGATGAGCCTGAAGGACATTTTTATGAACGGTGCCTCGATGCAACATTTAGCATAGTTTACACCTGACCACCCTTTATGAAAGAAGATACTGCATGTTTACCCATCATCCTTTACGAAAGTCATTTTTGCCGAGAGCTACTTAAAGAGGCTTAACTTCACTTACAACTTACAACTCACTGCCCCCAGTAGTCTTCCTTAAATTCAAAGTCAGCATTTCATTGTCTTATGGCTTAAATTATGGGCTATAAAAAAAACTACTGTGATGTCTAATTTTAACATTGCAAGTTATTGTTTCGTAGCATAACGGTAACTTAGTCATGATCTGTCGCTTTTTCTCCATCGCCTTGGGTTTTCTTCTCTTTGCTTCTTATGCTTGAGTGTCTTTGCTTAGAGTCTGTAAACTTTGTTGATGGCCTGTTGATTTAAATACGTCGGTAAGGAAAGTGGAATCAAATTCATTTTTATACAGTGCTGTCTTTTCCTATGTTCGAAAGGAAGCGTCTTTTTATCTCGCCGCAACCCGATGATGTGTTCCACACAGGTTAAGGAAAGGTGATATAAAGGTTAGGAGATTTGACTTTTTGAAGAGGTCCGCAATGTCTGCTGCCTTTGCTTGGATCTGGGGCCAATGCAGCATCCACAACATTTTGTTGGTGTACTATAAGTTACGCAGAACAGAACCTTCTGCCTTGTGCTCTGCAGAGGTTATAAAACTTAAAAATAAAAATGCTGACTCATTTTTTTCATCCAAATATCGAGCCTGCTTTCCCTCCTCCTCCTGTCTTTCTTACTGCCATGAGTCATTCTTTGGGAAAACCTTCTCCGTCGAGATTCTTTGCTTCTCCGCTTGTGTTGACCAAGGGTGAGGTTCTTCTCTGGACTTCTCGAGGCCGGACCACACAGTGTGTAAATCGGCTCCGAAGACACACCTCGAGTCTCATGTGAGACACACATTGGAGGCTTCCGCACATAAAGTGCGTCGCATCATGGTTGTAAGATGCAAACCAATCCCCTTGGGAGTCTCTGAACACGTGACTGTTTGTGTGTCTGCAGTCACCAGCTTTATTAGCATGAGGCTAACACGCTGCCAAGCCACAAGAAAGTGTTCAATTAAAGCTGGAGTCGCTTGAAGGCTCAAGAGTTTTACATAACTCTGAATAACGCCTTCCAAAAGAGTTCACACAATGCCAGAGCATTTTGCATATGAGTCAAAAACATTTTTTTCCAAACTCAGAACGGTCAGCAAGATCAAGACTCGATTCAAGGTGAAGTAGCTTGAAAGTGGAGCTTGTCCGTTGGAATGTTACCAATTTTTGGGTGCAAACAGTGAAGTTGAACCTAATGATTCGGAATTCTCATTGCGAAATATTGTCGTGCTTTAATGCATTACCTCACAGCATGTCGCACTTCGTTGAGATGAGTTTTGATTTTCTTTGGCTTTCTATTTAATCATTCCAAATCTCACAAAAAACACCACGGCGACCGGAGAACCAAAAATGGAATTTTGTTTTTACATCGCATACAACTTAGTAATGTTACGTTACGTAAGATGCATAAAGTGAAGCCTTTCTGCGAAGCATCAAAAGATGATTTTGCGTAACTTACTGGCAAAAATGTTGTGTGAAATATTGTTGGTACAGATAATAATAATTTAGCCAATAATAAAAGAGTAGTCCTCGCACGGAGTGTTTCGACTTCTATTAATACTTCAATGTTGGAAGTCAACAGACAATGAATTGTCTTAGACTCTAGACTTTAATTATCTAATTTGATTGAATGAAGAGACTTCAGTCACTCAAAGATTAGATTATAGAAACTCCTTTTTTTCGTATGCATGTCGAATGTGAATAATTGCATTTAGCAGGCAAATTCAAAAATGATTATGGGAAAAAAAATGATTAGATTGGACATGTTATATAGTCTGTTGACGCTTCTCTGTGTGTCTTTAAAAATCATTCAAGTTTTTGCAACCTCAAGTTTAATGGAAACTTCACCACTGTAAACTGTACTGTATTAAAAATACAATTAGGGTCCATCAAAAACTGAGCCGAACGGTCAGCATCCTTTCAGGAGATGTTGGCAAATTTGTAGAAAATGGGTTGAAACTGTTTATCTTAGATGCAAAGTATTTACACTTTTTGTATGAGCCACCTGATTTGTTTTTTTTCTTTTGGGGGAAGTCTCCTTCGCATTGTTTTCCTGAAAATGTTTTCTAAATTTGACTTTTATTGCTGCTAAAAACTAACTAGCGTAAATGCACTTTTCGCAATACAAAAAAATGTGGTTTTAAAAATACAATTTAGCCCGAGGTTTAGCCGCTCGTTTTCACTTTTCACGTTAGCAGCCGCATTTCATTTGGTTTTCTGTTGTCAAAAATCCCTTTTTCTGCACTTTTTTCTTTGGCATGCCTACTTGACGATTAGATTAGCCACAATAACAATTGCGGAACTTTTATCCAATCATATATTCACGTATCATCACTTTTCCAAATGTTGTTAGGTTAGGTGGTCACTTTTTTTTTTTTTTTTTTTTGGATTGATGTTGCAGACCTCACATTAGATTAAAAAAAAAACTAGCGTAACTGAGCTAATTGACGGCAATCTTTATACCCAATTATCGCTTCATATGGTAACTGATGCACCAAACAATTGGTTTTGTGGATGAAAGATCACTCAAACAACCTGACCTGCTGTACTAGTCACTTCTACACACACACACACACACACACACACAATACCACGATTGGTTGGTGGGTAGCTTGTAACCCAAGTGTTTTATGAGCAACTGGTCCAACAGGGCTAATTGCTTCCTGAGGGAGCTGCCTCTCCTCCCAATGACTGATTAACGGCCAACATACGGTTTCTCGACAACCTTGACAATCTTTTTTTTCCCCTCCTTTTTAGTCCCCTAACTTTTTTTTATTACACAGCCCCACCGCAAATCTCTTGTGTATTTACTTTGTGTAGCAATAAGTCCCTTTTTTTCTGTTTATTAATATGATTTAACGATTATTAGGAGTGCCATGTTTTCGCCGCATGCATGGCACAGCTGCCATATAAATGTAATAGTCATCTGTTTTAGTTTTTTGCAGGAAAGCCTGCGCAGACTGTGCCACATGCAGAAGTGTCAAACACGCTTTCATTTGCCCTACTGTTGATTTTTTTAAAATATATATTTATATATTTTTTAAAGGTCATATTTTCCAGCATTTGATTTTTAAAGAATTGCATCACATTGCAAATAAAAGAAGTTGCGCAATTATTGTTATCCGTTTTAGTAAGATGAAGAAAATAGCAATGGGAGAGAAAAAAATTGGGATTTCAAATCTTCCCGATTGGAAATGATAAAAATAGACAATTTGTCAAACCTTTAACGAGTGTAAAAAAAATAAGTTAAACACTTAATTACATTGTGTTTTGTAGTGTCCTTTTTTTTTTTTTTTTTTTTTTTTTTTTACATTTTTAATGTAAAATTACATTTTACATTTTACATAATTGTAAAAAAAAAAAAAACACACAAAAAAAAAACTGTTTGCGTGTCTCATGAGGAGTCACAAAAATCTCAAGACACTATGGCCGGAAGGGGGAAAAAAAATCTTTCATTTTGGTTTGTTGTGACCATTGCCTGGCGCCAGATTCACTTAGCAACATGTAATTTGGTTAGTACGTCTATCATGATTAGACCTACCTAAAAAGTCTTTAGAAGGCCTGCCAAAATAGACACATGAAGTCGGACATTTTGGTTTAAAACATCCATTTTAGGGGCATGTAACAAACCTGTTTTAAAGATTGTGTCCAATTGCTACCAAATCGAAACCTTCAAGTTCTACAGTTGGGTGACACTAAATTGTGAAACATTTGTTTTCGCATTGTGTGTGGGTGGAGCATGGCAACCAAATTTAATGACTCACCATAATTCACAAAAGCGTTGCGTTGTGTGATGAAGGTCCCACCCAGAATGTCTTGAACATTCAGCCCCTGAAGCCACATTTAGTTCACAACATGAAATTTGGTGAGGACATCTATCGTGACTATAGACCAGTGATTCCCAACCGTGAGCGCTTTTCAGGTGCGCCGTGTGAAATGATCAAATTTTACTTAATTGCTCAAAAAAAGAAATAATGTATCTCGGTTCATCTATGTATGCCAGTGAAGCATGGTGACAGACAGAACAAATAAATGTTCTTCTATTAGATGGCAGGAAGTCCGTCCATCCATCCATTTATCCTCACAAGGGTCGCGGGAGCGCTGGAGCCCATCCCAGCTATCATCGGGCAGGAGGCGGGTGATCGCAGGCCACGCATAAACAAACAACCATTCGCACTCACATTCACACCTACGGGCAATTTAGAGTCTTCAATTAACCTAGCATGCATGTTTTTTTGGGGATGTGGGAGGAAACCAGAGTGCCCGGAGAAAACCCACGCAGGCACGGGGAAAACATGCAAACTCCACACAGGCGGGGCAGGGGATTGAACCCCAGTCCTCAGAACTGTGAGGCAGACGCTCTAACCAGTCGTCCACCGTGCCGCCGTGGCAGCAAGTAAATACAGTAATTAATGTATCCAGTTTTTGTGACATTTTTTGATGGTGGTTCGTGAGATTTTTCCACTTGTCAAATATGTGACTTGGCTCCATAAAGGTTGGAAATCACTGCTGTAGACCCACAAAAAAAGTCTCAGGATGCCATGCTGGAAATGACAGAAAACCTGCTGTTTGGGTTTGAAGCTTCCGTTCGAGTGTGATTTGGCCCGGCGGCTTTCAAATGAACACGACCCTATTGTATGTTGGGTATGATGGTGGTACTTGGAGGGCTGAGATCTTTTTTTTTAGGTGGTACTTGGTGTCAAATGTATTTGAACCGCTGGCTCACGCCATCTAATGCGGGCTGAGCCTGGTTTCGAGCTATGCTGATTATTTTAAGGATTCACCAGCAAAACAGGGTTGCGAGAGCCCATTCATGGCTGCACACAGCTTTTATTTTGCGACTGTTGTTTTCCGGCCTCTTCGCGCTGCATTTTCCGCTCTCATCGGCGTGTGTGATGATGCCACTGGGAGCGTCGAGCAGATGGGTTTCAAAAGACGACCTTCCCCAAACAGGATATAAGCGTAGATGTGTAGGCCTGCTCCTCCGTGGGGTGCAAACAGTCCCTCCAAGCCTGCGGGGTGGGGTCCGGGAGGAAGAGGTTGTCTTCCTCAAGGTCGCCTCATCATCGTTTCCTTCATCTGGATGTCATCATATGCTGTAGAATCCTCAAGGCTCCACCGTGCACTGTCGTGTCTCCTGCTGAAAACAAGTTCTTGTGTCATTCGGAATTCTGTTCAATGCAGGACTCTATTAGTGGGCCCTGAACACATCATCTTAAACACATTACTTCTGCTTTGAGTCAGAGTTCCTGCGATTGGCTGGCGATCAGTCCGGCTCACCTGCGACCCTGATGAGCACAAAATGGTTGCAAGGATGTAAGAGTCCCATTTGGGCTGTCCATTTGTTTGACTTTGTATACAGTTATTATTTTTAAACAGGTTTTGCTCAGTCTGTTTTGATGCTAATTAGTTCCATCTGGTAAATTAGTATACTAATGCCCAAATTTGGGCCCCCGCATGTATCAAGCCACTCATTTTCCTTAACTCCTTCCTCCATTGTGCGCACACCTATGTCCAAGCTCTGGATTTAGTTTTGTTGTTCGATCAAACACTGTACATACTTTCATACATTTAACAGTTAAGACGTTTGGCTTCCACACGAAAACTGTGCTATGCAATATTCAAGATGGACTTTTAGAAAAAACTTTGGACAATTAGTTTTTTTTATTTAAACAACTTGTATATCTACTTTTGTAGATTTTGTATATATGTTTGTGAATTTTTTTGGTAACTTTAAACTTTTTTTTTTTTTTTTTCACGTTGCCATTTGCGCGAATACTTCTGACTCACTGATAAAATGTGGACTTATGGTCTTGGGTTTTAAAGGTTTTTTTTTTTTTTTGTTTTTTTTTTTTGCCTTGGTGCACAATTCGACTTCACCTGCTTCCATTATTTTCCAAAAGATTAACTTTCTTGAGCCTGTTCTCAGTTTTGAAGCTTACTTGTTTTCTATTGTTATTCAAAGTATTTGGCATCAATATGGACTCATTTAATGCATCAGTATGAGAGTTTTTATTTCATATAAAAGAACAAAATGTGGAGATAGGTGCCAGTTATTGGGCAGTAATGATATTCATCAGTACAGTACAGTATATGCAACTCTTTTTGAACACCGATGCTGAAAATGATATTGGCGGGCGACGGTTTCAGTCGTACACCAGGCAGCAGCGGGGCAGGGGCCATTTTTGCATTAGCGGAATCACATTTCGAGAAAGATTTGGCATTCCAGGAGCCCTTTATTCGATTAGCCGTAATGTCATCAATGCAAGAATGTACTCTAATAAATGGAAAAGTAGCCGATGAATTAGTTATTCCCGTCAGCAAATTCCCACGGCGGCGTCGCCCTCCCCGCTCCCCGTCCCACCGGCCACATTGCCTCCTCAGTCTCCAATATGACGCATAATTATACTAATTTCTCTCAATTGCATTAGCCGAGGGCCTGCAGGAAAGAAAGGGCTTCTTTCTAAGATGCGGCGATGTGCGGTCAGCCTCCCTGCAGCTCTGAGACGAATACATGGAGGTGGTGGGGGGAGACAACGTGACCCCTGGACACCCCCCTTCCTCATTTGCCTGTGCTCTTTACTCCTCCTTCATTCCCTGCAGCCCAGATCTCTCTTTTCTCATTCCATATCTTCCTCCCACACCCTTTGCTTCAAGTTCATGTCAGCTGAAAACACGGCCTTGTTTCCTGTAGTGAGATCACCCCGACGATTGTCCAGTTCAAATCACTTTGTTGACTATTTTCATCCTTCGCTTGACTAATACCGAGGCAAACAGTCACTTCCAACATGTCCTGCAGCGGCTTATACTCACCACAATTTAGTACAATTTGTACAAAAAGTCATGCAATTTGTCAAAAAACAAATAAATTTCTTTGGTGAGATTGCTCAGACTCAGATAATCAGTTTTTTGGTTAGTCGTTTCGTCTTTTTCTTTAATTATAACTAGGAAACGTGTCCCTTTCAACTAGCTAGCCTGTCCAGCCGCTAGCAGCTAGGGATCTGTGGCGATTTTGTAAAAACATACTGTGTAAAAACGTATTCAAGGAGTCAATAAGCAATAAAGGAAAACAAGTAGACAGCTTCAATAAACATAAATTGCGTAACTCGCCCAGCATTGTTGTCATGACTTTCGGCTTGTCCCAATGTACAGAAATGACACTTTATAAAACCAGTTTGTTTCTTTACATTCTTTTATGAATGTATAATATTGTACGTTATAAAAACATATAGTAATGACATAATTAAAGAGAATGTAAAGAATTAAACAGTTTTTGCCACATTGATTCGCTTCAACTCACTGGTCATTGTGCTGCTCCTTCTGGTGTGCATGTTATGGCCACCTCAGGTAGGGACTCCGTTAGCTGCAGCAATACTCGTCTTTTTATTTCGCAAAGTATAAAGAATGTATGCCTGTTAGTATTCGTCATCCCGTCAATGGCATTCTGTATTTTTTGTGCATTGCGGCTGTTTTAAATACACAATGTATAATTCTCAGTAAATAGTAAACGTCAACAGGGAGCAGCATTAAATAGCTTATTGAATTTTTGCCAGCAAGTAAAAGCAAAACAATCTTCCGAAGGACTGCTCGTATCTTGAAAAACTGGTAAGTCGGGTCACTCGTATGTCAAGGCACTACTATATTTGGTTACCAAACAAACAACCGGAGTTGGGAAAGTATCCAGTCCGACTGCTGTGATTTCTGTCGACGCAGTCCTCATGCCTTGGTCAAATCAAACTGGTGCAGAATGGGGGGCTCCGGGATCGCGGGCCAGGGTACAGCTAGTGGGAACACAGCTTCGATTATGAAAGGCGCCATTGTCCCGCCTGGCTGGCCACCACACAGAAAAGGAATAAATCAAAAGATGAGAGATCAAGAGTGGAGGCGAGGACGGGCCTGGGGACTATCTGACATCTGCATTTTCCAATCTACTGCCCTCATGGCGGAGTGTTTTCGGGATCAGCTCGCCATTGCAACAATGGCCAAAGAATTTTGCGTTGAATTATGGTGTGAGACGACCTCTAATCAGATCTGCTCTATATCTCTGTCTTGGCTGCCAGCGCAACAATCAGCCCTCACACATACCTTGGCTGATTTATTTGTTGTCAGGTTTTGGATGAGGAATTCCATTATGGACTGTTTACCCTGTGGACATTAATTATGAA
Source organism: Phyllopteryx taeniolatus (assembly GCF_024500385.1). NCBI lineage: Eukaryota > Metazoa > Chordata > Actinopteri > Syngnathiformes > Syngnathidae > Phyllopteryx > Phyllopteryx taeniolatus. The sequence goes on from NC_084517.1 coordinate 20,718,236, forward strand.
CACATAGCTGGCGGAGGAAATGGCACTTTGGATTAGAAAATTAACGATTTATGATTAGAAGAATTTATGGGAAAGGTTTAACTTGAAGGTTGTTGACCTGGATTTGGGTTGTGTCCTGAGTCACCACTAGATGACTTGAACAATGTTTGTTACAATATGAAAATGTGGAAGTATTCAGTTGAAGTTCCAAGGTCAAACACAATTTGTTCCACCGGTCCTTGTTTTGGAACAAAAAATCATAGAAAAACATCCAAGATTTGATGATGTATCGCCTTGTGCGTGGGATTTTATATATATATATATATATATATATATATATATATATATATATTTATTTTTTCAACACTTCCAAACTAGAGCTGAGGACGTTTGACTTTCCCAACACAGTTTTGAAGATGGCCTTACTTCCTGACTTGCAGTCCCTAGTCACCAACCCCTAAAACTGTATCTAAATCATTCATATTACCAAGATATTTTTGACACTTATGTCTTACTGTAACCCTAGACCCAAACCCCATCCCCTAGTATCCAACCCAAGACCATAACCCCAACCCCTGAACCTAGGCCCAAGACATGTTGGACAATTGTTCGTCTAACCTAAGCCTAAATCCAAACCCTGAATCTTTCTTCCACATTTTACAGTTATGGCTAACCCATCACCTAGCCGCTGAATCCTAACCAGAAACCTGAGCCCAACCCCCCTAAGCTTAAATCGAAACTCTTCGCCTTGTGAACACCCGCCATCCATCCATTTTCTGAGCCGCTTCTCCTCACTAGGGTCGCGGGCGTGCTGGAGCCTATCCCAGCTGTCATCGGGCTGGAGGCGGGGTACACCCTGAACTGGTTGCCAGCCAATCGCAGGGCACATAGAAACAAACAACCATTCACACTGACAGTCATGCCTACGGGCAATTTAGAGTCTCCAATTAATGCATGTTTTTGGGATGTGGGAGGAAACCGGAGTGCCCGGAGAAAACCCACGCAGGCACGGGGAGAACATGCAAACTCCACACAGGCGGGGACGGGGATTGAACCCCGCACCTCAGAACTGTGAGGCTGACGCTCTAACCAGTCGGCCACCGTGCCGCCCTTGTGAACACATTTTGGATAATTGTGTAAATGTCCAACTCTTAGACCCCAACTCTAACCCTATTCCCTGGAAAATAAACCCTTCACCCAGCCTCAAAAACCTACCCTAAATCTTACCTTTCATCTTGCAACAACATTTTTTACAACTGTGTCTAAACTTCACTCTTATCCTAGACCCTAACCCCAACACCTAGCACCTCAGCACTAACCCTAACTCAGAAACCTAAACCTCTGATATGTTATAGTCATATGAACCTTCTTGGGTTCTGAGAACCTTAGGGAGTGGTGTCATACTGGTGCCTTGAGTCTGGACTGAGGCTGCGGTTCAAAGTTATGCTCCTAAAATCTGGAACAGTCTTCCAGAAGATGTGAGACAGGCCTTGACTTTGAAAATGTTCAAATCCAGGCTGAAATCAGTTCTATTTAGTTGTTAGCATATGACATTTGAAAGTAATTTATCTGCACTCCTCACTTTTGATTTAATTAATGATTATTTTTATGCTTTTTGGATGATTTTATTTTCTTTCTTGTTATTTTATGAAGCTGCAAAGCATGTTGAATTGCCTGGTGTACAAATTGTGCTCTACAAATAAAGTTGCCTTGCCCCACCTTGCCTAAACCCTAAACCTAACTGTAACCCTAAATCTTAATTCATCATTTTACCAAGACATTTAGTGCAATTTTGCCTAACCCTAATCCTAGACCCGATCTCGAGCCATTGACTCCAAACCCTAAACCTAACCCCAAACACTGAAACTTTAATCTGAAATCTCATGTTTTCATTTATCAATTTTGGACAATTATCTATCAAACCATAATATGTAGCCCCTGACTTTGATGTTATGGGAACAGTTTGGATATTCAACTTGTCTGTTCCAGATTGACCAAAGCAGTGCGTAAAGCCGGTTTATACGTTTGATGTGGAAGACCCCTTAGTTCCCCATATAAAATTTACTACTTCGTCTTCCCAAGACAAAAATAAAGAAAGAAATAAAAACAGCTGAATTAGCGAGCCCATTCGTGGCGGAAAGTGAACGGCAGAAGGTCAGCGGTCCGTTGTTCGACCCCTGCCGCCTCACGGCCAAGCGCACGCGTGGGTCAGTTAGAGCAAGACAGACAGCTGCTGCCTTAGCGCAGTACCACTTCCAGGTGTGTGTGTGTGCGTATACAATGGCGGGCCTGTGTGACCCATCTGTGTGGACAAGCCCTACTGTCCTGTCAGCCTTCTCCTCAGTATTGACAGCACGCTACAGGTGCCCAACACATCTGGCCTTCACACACATCTGCTGAGGCACTGATAAGCTAAATGAAGCTCCTATGGAGGAGCCAAAAGAGTCGAAAGCCCAACAAGTTGCCCTTCACGCGAAATGGCCCACCAGCACATTCATTATAGGGGCAGGCCACAAGTTCATGACCAGACCTCCAGTCATTAATTGCATCTGGGTCGGTGTTCGGAACAGTCGTCACACTGTTATTCCATCGACAACAAGCTGCCAGGCATTTTTCCGTACTAAACACATCCCCGCGGATAAGCCGAGCTCTGTTATAGCTAAAGCGCAACAACAAAAAACAGTTTGTCTGAAAGGAGGCCATTTATAAACATTTTTCTAAGCTAAAGGAACATTTGTTAGTTGTGTCAAGCGCCGATTCACAAGCGCTGTGCCGCGGCACATTAGCATGCACTGAAAGATCATCAGATGTGCCGCAGGAAATAATCCAATGTCACTGAATTGGTCTGAAAATTTTTTTTTATTACAGTGCTGAGGTTGAGGGTTTGAATCCGGGATAAGCGGTATTGAAAATGGATGGATAGAAAGAATATTTTTTTTGTTCATCTAACTATGCCCGCGACGTATAGTGAGAGGCAAAACAATTAAATGCACTTCTTTCAACCTGTTGCCATTCATGCAACAGAATACAGTTCAGTGAAGCCCCGCCTTTTCAGGGTTTTCTATTTCTAAAGTTCCCAATTTGTGCTTTTTTCTTTGGTACCTATCCTCAGCTATTCGCTAGACAATCAGCTATTTGTGGAATCTCAGTGTAGCTTTGGGCTCTTTCTGTAACAACAAGCCCTAGCTTATAGGAAAGTAGTCACTTGTGTCTTGTTGAAATATGTTGAAGTAATACATCTTAACTTTTCAAAAATCTTTGTCAGTGAGAGGAGATTAGTTTAGCCTGAACCATCACCGCATGTGTTTGTTTTTGCTTTCCGTTTTATTTCTGTAAGGCATTTCTTTTGTAAGGGTAATGTTGTAAGATGAGAATAATATTAGTCCTTTGGCATCATAGTTTGTGTGTATTTACAGTTTAAATAATTAATATAAGCAATTATAAACCATTTTAGGGGAGTGTCTGTTACGCACAATATTTTGCTATAGTGAGGGTGAACTGTAACAGCTTTGTGTTCAACTAAACAGGCCAAAATTTCACACTTCAGTATATGTACCTTTTGTGACATGTTTGTTTGTTTAGTGATATCTTTTCTAATGTAAAAAAAAAAATGTCCCTTGCTTAAAAAAAGGGTTGGGAAACACTGGTGTAGTGCAACTGTCCCGTAACTTGCCTGCCGTGATTGGCATGCAAGCAAAGTAACAGCGTGCAAACTAGTTTCTCACTTCCTCCTCCAGCCGACGGCGTATTTGCATGACCTTGCCAAGGAGGAACAAACAGAAGAGCAGGTAACGTGCATCACAGAGCAACACTCTTCTATGGTCAAGTTTCAGCTTTTGTAAAGTCAATAAATAAATATGTTAAATTCTAATTTTGCAGCCAGCGAAACCTGAACAATCACAATTTGCAGTGACATTATTCAGCCACAACAAGCAGTTTTTTTTCTCAATATCAGCTATTATGAGAAGATCATACATTTTACAACAGTCTACTGTACTATTGTGGCCTATTGGTAATGGGACGCCCTCCAAATCCCCCCTGCTTTTTATTTATCTTGGCTACGGCGCACCAGATAGCGCCATGGATTTGCGCGCGGGTTCACTTTTATCGGGATGCTGTGCACTCTGTAAGGAGAAGACGCTTCTCCAGGACGCCCACCCGCCCCTCCTCTCCCTCTCTGGGTGGGTGGGCTGCAGTTTATGGGCTCCTGGAGCAGGTCATCGCTGGGCTGCAGCGGGACTGTTACCGGCTCAAGCCTGAAGGAGCAACGTGGAATGTTACACTCATATGTTCGCGTGTGTGTTTGGACTTCCTGCGTGCAACGGGCCTTGGGTTGGGGTGGGTGGGGACATAATGGGGGTGAGATGAACCTTGACCCTGACCACATGTCCTGCTCTCCTCGCGGCTCACGCACACTTCCGCCCTCATGGCCTCTCTGCTCCTCTCTCTGGCGTCTTCAACAAAATCCTCCTCCTCCTCCCATTTAGATCCTCTCAGTCATTTTTTATTTGTTTTGTTGCAACTAACTACTATTGATGATAATTAAAATATCAAGAAATAATATTCTTATTTATTTCATTGTCTTGTATTCATTTTATACATTCACTTTCATTTTTAGTCATTTTATATTTGATTTAGTATTGTTTTATTTAAGGTTATAGTAATTATTTCTTTATTTGACAATAATAATGGTATTGTTTTTAATACTGTATTGTTTGTTTATTTGATCCTTATCCTATACTGCAAGAAAGATTTTTTAAATTTAAGAATGTTGTTGATAAAGACATTAATAATGTAATAATTGTTATCTATTAATGTATTTTGTTTTATTTTAAAAGATTTATTTCATTTAATCTTTAAATGTGTCATGTATTTTATTATTAATAATATATTTTTTATTGTAAGTGATTTATTTGCTATTTGTTTAATAATTGTATTTAATAATCATAATTTCTATTTTATTCATTGTTGTTATCATGTATTTTATTATTCTTAATATAATACACGCATTTACTATTAAAAAGTTTATAAAATGATAAATTAGTTGTCATTTTGCAAGAATAGTTTAATATTATGAGAAATTTGACATCTTGATTTAATAATTTTTTTTTAGAATTAAAAAAAAAATGTACATATTAATTTTTTATGAGATTTATATATTTCATATTGCAATAATTGATTTATTTAGGAATAATAGTTTTTGTGCTTATTTCATTCCATAACAATAATTTGTTTTATTGTATTTATTTGTATTCATTTGTTTTATTTTAAAATATTCCTATTTTATCAATTGTTGTTTTTTAATTTCTCTTGTATTTAATTACTGCATTAATAATATCAAATTATGGCATTTACTATAAAATGTTTACAGTCATGTTCAATGAAGTTCTACAAGAATTGGGTCTAATATCACCAGAAAAACACATTTACAAGAAAACATTTTTGTTTTCAGCATAATATATTTTTATACACATTAACCCTCTTGGAAATGTAGTCAAGAACCGAATCATTTTGTATTGTACGTGACACAAGGGGCTTAGGTCGTTGGGGTCAAATCAGTTTGCATTCAGCGCTCAGCATGATGCTTGCGGTCACTGAACCTTTTCCTGCATAATATCGTTTTGTTTTGTTTTGTTTTCAATAATATCCAATACAACGGCTTAAAGTAGCTTGGGTTAAAAAAAAAGTTTAATTTAAAAAAAAAAAAAAAGTCAGCTGTCTCGGTTGCAGGTAATCAAACTTTCAGCAGGAAACCGATTGCCTTATGTTGTTGAGGTCTCTTCTCCGTCTTCCTCCTTATCAGCTCATCAGCTGATTCAATCGGGGGGGACACATGCTCTTCTCTCGCTCTTTCCGGGTAGTGCCGCCATTCCGCTAACGCGGTTAAATACAGTTAAATTACATAATCGCACAGGCTGCAATTAGCCGAGCATGCCCGTCAATAAAGACAGCAGTATATGCACGTTGCCGGAAAAAAAAAAAAAAAAAACGCGTGTCCCAAATTGCTGTAATTAAATGCTCGCGTCTGTGTTTTGTGTTATTGGATTTATTTCAAGCGATTAGCCCCCAGGGCAATGACTGATGGCTAAGATACTGGCGGTGGTGGTTGCAGTGGTTTGTGGGTAATGAATGCTAGCGAGTGTGTATGCGTGGAAAATGTCATGAAAATAATTGAATCAACAACCTATTCCAGGGCCAAACTGGTATCATGCTCAAACATATATTGAATGCAATTTGTATGTAACATTTTATCAACAAGGGTTTTCTTATCTTTTCCAAGTCAATTTGTTAATCGAAAAAGTCAGCATCTGAGTGAAAGTTATGCCATGTTCAAGAAAAGTTTGTGTTTTGTGTTTTTGAACAATAGCATATTTTCATCACAATGGCATTATCAAGTATCGGTAGTAGTCAAATGTAAAAACTGTATTCGTACTCGGTCTGGAAAAAGCGGTAAAGAAATCTCACGTGTTTTCAAATGCAGAGTGTGAAAGTAAAACTTAAGTCAAGTGGAGAAACGTGAACAATTGTACTTAAGTACAGTAACAAAAGTATTTGTACTTGGTTACTTCCCGCCGCCGCAAAAGCGGCCCAACATTGTCGTCCGATGAGGTAGCGGCTGCAGTCAGATTTCAGGTGTTGTCTCCTCTTGGAGTGTTTATGAGGCTCTACGTCGGTGTAATCCCAGTAATTGTTTATTACATCGCTCGAGCTGGATTCCAGGTCATTACTTGCGGGGGGCCCTGCCCTGTAAAATCAATTCCTGTCTCGTCGAAGCGCCTCCTCCGAAAATACAAAAAAAAAAGAATACATAAATAAAATAGGTGATTCACATTACATTTTTTTTTTTTTTTAAATCTGTATATGCAGCTGTAAAACATAGCCTGTTAAGCATCATTAGAGGCCCAGCTATTCCTCAGTGGCACTCCGTTGGGCCATAAACTGTTCGTGGTGGAGGCGAGGTCTTAATTAGGCTGCAGTGCCAATTGTAGTGGTTAGCAATGAAGCTCGTCATGAGGTTCGTGGAGGCACTACAGCACGACAGTTACTGCCAATTGCTCGAATGTACATTTACACTCATTTGGACTCTTTTTTTTTTAAATATGTCTTCTTTTTTTTGTAAGCTCCTGGTTAAAGAAAATAGAAAACAAATATTGAATTTTCTGAAAAAAATAACAACGGTATTGCTAATTGTTTATTTTTATTATTATTATTATTATTGTTATTTAAGTTAAAAAAAAATACTGTTTTAAATAGATAATTAAATAATATTAATTATGGCTACCCCAAATATACCAGCACATTTTTGGTATTGTGTGCAAAATCTTACTTGTAAATAATACTAAAAATAATGCGTCATAACCTCTCTCCAATTGTAAATAATGGCAAAATATCATATTTTGTTAATTTTTTTATATCATACTTAATTTAAATGAAATAAAAAAATAATAATTTATAATATCAAAAAATACTAATTTTTAATATCACAAAAAACAGAAATAACATAAAAATGCCCCCATCTGAAGGTAACAGCACACACTATGATGTCATAATAAGGAGACAAGCTAATATACAGAAATTTTAGTATGATTTCCTACTAAATTCTATTTTATCACACTTATTTTTTTTGCTTAGTATTTGTGCTTTTTTTGTGTTTAATGTCTGCAAATTAGCAAAAACTTGCTGGAGAACCATAAGATAATGAGATGACTCTCGTTGCCTCATATGTGAAGCCCAGTGTGATGCTAACACACGCACACACGTGAACACATGCACACACACACACACACGACGCACAAACACACACGCGGACATCTGACAACAGACACCCAACACGCATTGGACACACATGTGCGTGTCTGCACAGCTGCAGATGCTTAAACACAGAGTACATCTGTCCATAATACATCCGTCAGTGCCTCCACATCTGTGCACTATACACACACACACGCGCGCACACACACACACACACACACACACACACACTGCACACACTCTACTGAGCTTGTTTGGTATCATGCCAAGCCTCAGCTGAGCGCTACATGCGCTAACCTCACACAGTCATATTACACTCCTGCGTCCGGCCTATTTTTGGGCTATTCCAGAAGGAAACGTGATACGGTTGCTTTGATATGACCAGAAGGAGACTCTTGCCGCGTTAATAACCACGGATGACATATATATTGCTTAAGAAGAAGAAGATGATGACAATCATGCTTGGTTTAGGGCAAGGGGTTCCCAAAGTTTTTGGGTCCAGGTGAGAAATCCTTAGAAGGACCCCCTTAAAATATTAACAGCAATTAAGTGGAGGTGGGACTGCACCAGGGATCAGCCCTGAGCCCCTTACTGTTTGCAGTGGTGATGGATAGGCTGACAGATTAGGTTAGACTGGAATCCCCGTGGACCATGATGTTCGCAGATCTGCAGTGAAAGCAGGGAGCAGGTGGAGGAACAGTTAGAAAGATGGAGGCATGCACCGGAAAGCAGAGGAATGAAGATTAGCCAAAGTAAGCCAGAATATATGTGCAGGAATGAGAGGGGTGGTGGGGGAAGACAGAGGCTACAGGGAGAAGAGATAGCAACGGTGGAGCACTTGAAGTACTTGGGGTCAACCGTCCAGAGTAATGGTGAGTGTGGTCAGGAAGTGAAGAAACGGGTCCAAGCCGGTTGGAATGGGTGGAGGAAGATGTCAGGTGTGTTATGTGACAGAAGAGTCTCTGCTAGGATGAAGGGCAAAGTTTATAAAACAGTGGTGAGGCCAGCCATGATGTATGGATTGGAGACAGTGGCACTGAAGAGACAACAGGAAGCAGAGCTGGAGGTGGCGGAAATGAAGATGTTGAGGTTTGCTCTCCGAGTGACCAGGTTGGATAAAATTAGAAATGAGCTCATCAGAGGGACAGCCGAGGTTCGATGTTTTGGAGACAAAGTTAGAGAGAGTAGACTTCGATGGTTTGGACACGTCCAGAGGAGAAATAGTGAGTATATTGGTAGAAGGATGATGAGGATGGGGCTGCCAGGCAAGAGAGCTAAAGGAAGACCAAAGAGAAGGTTGATGGATGTTGTGAGGGAAGACATGAGGGCAGTTGGCGTTCGGGAGGAGGATGCAGGAGAAAAGGATGCTTACATGGAAAAGGATGACGCGCTGTGCCGACCCCTAAAGGGACAAGTCCAAAGGAAAAGAAGTTTTAACATAATGTCAAAGAGTCACTCCCATATTTGAGAATGAAATACATAAACTAAAAATATATATATATATATATATATATATATATATATATATATTGCTCCAACTGGCCTGGTCTTGATTTAGGAACATCAAAATTCATACATACATACATTCATCCACACAAACACCAAACCCTATCATGTACACATCCGTGGTGTACATGATTAGGACTGAGCCCTGTCACGAATTTTGCAAGTGACACCACCCTGAAAAAGTTTATATTGTACTGTAATTGCCTGTAGATGCCACAAGTTGGAAGCAGAGGACTACTTTTGTCTAAATGAAGCTCCTCAATTCATTGCAACATTGTTCCTTGGCACCAAGGAAAAGTTGGCGCCAAGGAAAAGACGGCACCAAAGCAATATCGTCACTGGTTTGGCCAGAGGAATAGGTGAGTTTTTCAGCAAATAATGGAGCATGGTTGACCCCAAAAAAAAAAAAAAATGCGGGGGTTGACTGTAATGTACTTGTAATGTACATAAACAGCAGGAATTGTGGGCTGATGGAACCAAATATACGGGAGTCAGTCATCTGTTGTGCGGGTATGAGTCGTTTTTTTGGTTTTTTTTGCGATTGTCCAGTTCAGTCACTTTCTGCTATGTCGCTCCAGTGACATAAGTATCACCACCAACCATCACCCCGAAACCACCCCTGCCCTGAGGTCATTTGTCACAAGTGTGGAGGGGAGGGACAGTGCAGAATGGACGCTATTGTTGTTGTCTCACCCGGCCGGGGAAGTATCGCCACCACCAGTCGGACTGTGCTTTCCGCTACATCTGTTTTTCCTGTGAATGCTCGCAGGTGTTCGTTTGTCGGCGTGTGTTGGCGATTGTCTGCACTATCACCACGGCAACTGCTCTTTTAGCTAACGAGTGGTGTGAGACAGCCGGTCACCGCCACATGGGCAACGGAAACTTGTCACCATTTTAAGAAGGTTTCAAAAGTACCGATTTTTAAAATCTTAAAAGGTCAGTGACCCCACACACGACTCGGAGGGAAATATAAGAAATCTGTGTCTGTGCTCACTGCTGTTACATTGATTGGTGAACACAAAATGTATATCACACATGATATCTGTCATAGTACCAACACTGACCTCCACAGGGCTTCCAGACTGATAGAGAATACAAAGAAGAAAGAGTAGTTGTAGAAAAAATAGAAGCTAGTCTATATTGTAGCTAACATTACTTTTACCATAAGGATTTTCTGAGCAGATCCAGGAAGAAAAGTCAATACTCCAAACTTGTTCCGATTGTCAGAATGTGTATACTTCGCTCAAGGATTTGCGATTGTAAATATTCCATCCATCCATTTTCTTAGCCGCTTCTCCTCACTAGGGTCGCCGGCGTGCTGGAGCCCATCCTGCTATCATCGGGCAGGAGGCGGGCTACACCCTGAACTGGTTGCCAGCCAATCGCAGGGCACATATAAACAAACAGCCATTCGCACTCACATTCACACCTACGGGCAATTTAGAGTTGTCAATTAACCTACCATGCATGTTTTCGGGATGTGGGAGGAAACCGGAGTTCCCGGCGAAAACCCACCCAGGGACGGGGAGAACATGCAAACTCCACACAGGCAGGGCCGGGGATTAAACCCCGGTCCTCAGAACTGTGAGGCAGAGGCTCTAACCAGTCGGTCACCGTGCCGCCGATTGTAAATATTGAAGAGGTTTAACATTTAATATCGTCGGCCCAGAGCATTTTCTGAGCAGACCCTGGAGGAAAATTTCTTCTTAACACACCCCTTACCACAGGATAATAGCTCATGGTAATCATTAAGACATCCAATGATCGGGCCTTTGCTAACTTTGATCGCAAGCAAGGGACAACGATCTAGTTCAGTCTGATTGTCGGTATTGGTGTACACCGCTTTAGCAGAGTTTGCTGCTGCTCCACCCAAGCAGGAGACTTTGTAGCAATGTAAAGTGATTTCGACAGAAGCAAAAACAAAAGCGCCTGTAAACGCATTCAGCGCGATAGCCGGCGGTATCAGCACAGCAGGCAATGACAGCCACGGCTCGTAAGCTCGCTAAAACCTCTTCAAGTGCGAGGTGCCGAAAGGTGCCTGGCAATACGCCCGACCGCACTCACTGGCACTCAATAGAACACTTTGTGTGGCTGCTTCACATTCGCTGTACCTGCTCACGCCGTGGAAAACCACTCAACGCTGTCACTCAGTCCATCCTCCAAATGAGACTTCTCGTGTAACAGCCGTAATGGAAACACACCGCGGCTTTTTGGGGTGTTTTGCAGGAGACACGGATACTTCCCAGAGCGAGCCCTGTAGCGTAAGTTGGTAAGGGAATTGCTGTTGACTCTTTAAATGATGATTGCAAAAACAGAACATGTCGAGAAAGGACGGGAAAAGAATGGATTTAGTTGCTGTTGTGGTTTTGTACTTTGGTTTCACGATCGTGTGGAGTCTCTTGGAGCTCCAACTGAAATGTATGTTTTCATCATCTAGACTGTTGTGATCAGAGGATGACACAAAAGACATCCGAGCGCAAATATTCACCCAAAATGTTCCTGCACACTAGATTTATTGATTCATTTATTTATTTATTTTTTGTCTGCAAACTGACAATTTAATTTGATTATCTGGCACCGGGCACTATTAGATTTGGGAAGGAAATGTCTCTGCATTCCCTGAATGCGTGCCAGCGCTCAGGACACATTCCCCGTGGTTATATAGCGACGGCACAAACAGGTGATGAACCATGTGCTTTCTGCGCATTCCGTGGGCTGTCATCGTTGATAGGTCAACTTCATGCCAATAAAACGAATTATCCAGGCCGCAATTGCCGGAGAAAACCTTGTGGGTTTATTCAAGGATAATCCAATCTACAGCACTGGGTTAAGGTCAGGGTATATTTGAAGTGTAGTGGTTCACATAGCTGATTTTCAACTAATTCATTCCCACTCAATGGGTTAGTCCGGCGAGGACTACAACAGGTGTTGAATCCATATATGAACCAATAAATAATAACCTGGTTTATTCCCTTGGTTAGGGTATATTCTGTGATGGGCCCAGAAATATTGTAACTTTGGAACCAGTCCTGTTAATAACCCAATTTTAGAGTTTAGGTACAGTATATTCTGGATAAATCTGATATTTACCATGGGATCAGGGTATTTACCGAACCCCAGAGTTATTGGATAGCCATGTTTATTGGCTCATTGTTAGAGATTGGGTATATTCTACGCTTATCCATCCATACCCCAGGATCAGTCTATAAACTTGATCGTTTTGTTTATTCCTCTTATTTGGGGTATATTTGGGGATAGTCTGGTATATTCTTTGAGATTAGGGTATTTCCTGGTGTAGTCTATTTTGGCACTAAGGTATATCAAGGGGTAGTTCGGTATATTCCTTGGGACTAAGGTAACCAACCGTATAGCCACCATTTCAAATTTACTGACTGCCCTAAACCAGCTGTTGTTTAAATCGGGGAAACAATGGAAATTCATACAATAATTGAATGAAAAGCTTACAAACAGGATTTTTTTGGGGGTGGACTTTGATGAGTTTGAACTTTTGAGCTTGGATGCATGATGGAACAATTTCCGATGTTCTTTTTTTGGAACAAGACAAACATCTGCGAATCTCCCCTGAGTTGACTGCGATGACAACTTTCCTCGCTGCGCTGGTCTTCCCGCCCACCCAAAAAGCCCCTTATGTGTGGAGAAGGAGGTGGGGTTGCAAATGTTGATGTATGTGAGGTTTATTTGACCTGTCCCCCACCTCGGGATTGCGGCGAGATTCTGCATCATAAAGAAACTCAAATGCACGCTTACGTAAAAATGCGTACACACTGATCTGATGAATCCAGATCACGTCTTCCTGTCACCGTTTGAACATTCTTCTTCCTCTGGGTTAGAGTATTTTCTGTGATGGTCCAGAGTATACAGACAGGTTAGAGTTTGGGTATATTTTGGACTTGTCTGGTGGTTTGTACCTCGGGATAAGGGTATATTCTGGGATAACCCAGTATCTACCCCAGGTAACCCAGTATCTACCCCTATGGTATATTCTCTGATGGTCCAGTATGTACTGTACCACAACATTAGTGTACCATCTGAACGAGAACCGTTTATGAGCTTTAGAATTTGAGTATATTCTGGACTAGTCTGATTTGTAACTCGGGATGATGGATTTGTCAGATTTATTCTGCCATGTTAGAGTATATTCTGGAAAAATCAAGTTTACAGTATACCCCAAGTATGGCCTGGGATTGTGTAATATATACTGTACCCCTGCATTAGGATATACCTCAGATTAGGAAAATATGTTCTCTTAGATATCCAAGTGGTCTATTTTATTCATATAGGTTAGTGTATATTCTGTCACAGTTCAGTATTTCCTCCAGGTTTCATGTCTGATATCATGTTCATTTTTCCTATTTATACTTCAGGATTGGAATAATACTCAAGGCAAATCCTATTTATTTCCCGGGGTCAGAATATATTCTGGAAGAGCCCAGTGGTCTAGATTATTTGTTGAAATCGAGATTTCATCTGTGATTGTCAAGAATATACCTCACTGTAAATGTACCTTCTGAACAAGCCTCATTTAAGACCCAATATTTGAGTTGGGGGGTATTCTCCACTAGTCTGGGATTAACGTATATTGTGGGCTACACCATTTTGGCACTGGGGTATATCCTGTCCAGAATACACCTCGAGGTATATTCAATATACAGTGCATGTAAAAATAATTCACAGCGCTTCTCTTTTTCCAATGTTTGTTTTGTTAGGCTTTTTCCAAATTGGAATACATTTAATTTTCACCGAAAGAAAATCCACACATTACAACATAAAAACAATTTTGTGTATACATTTGCAGAAATATTGTTCTGGTATGCTACACCTCAGGATTACGATATACTGTATCTCGGGATCAGGGTTTAGGGTTTATTCTAGGATAGGCCAGTGGTCACCTTTTCTAGTTAGTTCCCACAAGCCCACCTGGCTGCCATTGAGGTTAACTCAGTTACCCAAAGCAGAAGAAGACAATCACAGACAGGTGGCTCCTCTAATGACCCGGATGTACTTATCCCATGATCCTTGGTGACCTGGACAGGAAGTAGCCGAGTGACCTGGCTCCCCAAGCCCCCACCCCTTCCCCGGTGGCCCTTCCTGTCCCATGATGCCTTCCAGGAAGGAAGGATACTCTTTTTTCTCCTCTCTCTTTTGCTGCCCAAATAGACAAAAATATATTGACTCCAGGCTCACCTTATGTTCCCCTTTTATCTCCGTTTGTTTCAGCGCCGTCCAAATAACAATTTCTTGGACTGCTCATACATCTACATACAGTACGTCGTTTAAATATCTTTCTGATTTCATTCTTGCTGGAGGAAACCCAACATCAGGCTTCTGGGTTGAGTCTGCATGAAATCGCGTGAATTTCACAGGACGAGCATTTGGGGCTGGTTAGCGAGAGACGGCTTTTGTTGTGCGTTTGGCTGCACTTTAAGGAAAGGTGGATGAAGAAGAAGAAGGTGAGCAAGTCATGAGCGCGCTTAGATGTTGTGCAGAGATGGCGGCAGTGTGCGGGAAGATGTAAGCTTCCTGTGAACGCGGCCATGTTTCTGTCTGTGTGATGGAAAACAAATCTTTTTTTTTTGTTTGTTTTTTTGTTTTTTGTAATGAGGACAGCAGAGCAGGTGATGCATGGTGGTCACTACAGCCTTGTGGACATGTGAGGGGCCATTGTGGCGCACATTTTGTGTGTCCGTGAACGCAACACAATCAATTCCCCACACGCATTTAAGAGATATTTGACACGATTCCCTCCTGTTTTAACATTTCTTGACCTACTTGTATTCAAACCGTTACAAGTTCAAAATATTTTCCACATTCAGGAATTCCCACCTTCCCCAAAATCCACACTTTTCATTCTAAAACTCCCACATTTATTTTAGTATTATTTTTCCATTCCCCGTTCTCTAAATTCCTGAGTTTTCAAAATCAAATTGAAACTATATTTTACCTTATTCCCTTCACCTTTCCTCATCTCTTGACCATTCCACCTTTTAAGAGCGATTCCCTTTCCCCAAATTCCCAAACGTCCATAAAAAAAAATATATATATATTTAACTTCGTCACCTCCCACCACTTCCCAAAGTCGCAAAAGAAACCTGAGCGCTTCAAGAAGACAGTTGCGAGAAAATTATTCCGACCTTCTTGGTGAGAGTTTACGTCACGCCCCCTTTGCAGCGGTGTCGCCACCTAGTGAGAGCAGAGGTTCAAAGTGATTTGAAAGGGCATGATTGAGTCCAGAGACATTACCACAGTTACAACACATCACAAACACTCTTTAATGCATCCACTCATCTGCGGGCCAGAAGAGCGCAAAGACACTTTTAACTCCGCGTCTCGGACGGAGAGCGAGAGAGGGGAGAACGCTGTAAAAGAAAAAGAAAGTTTGTCCGCTGGTGTTTTGAGGCTAATTGGTCTCAGCGGTGCAGCTAATGGTTTTAAGTTTTATGCCCGCGTCGCCGAGAAATGAGAGGAAACTTAATGAAGGCCTCGCTGTGTGCGTCTGTGTGTGTACCATATGAGTGTGTGTGTGTATTTGCAGTACTTCAGCGTGCTAATGCGAAAAGGTGGAGGTGGAGAGCGTCACGTGCCGAAAATGTTCGAAAGAAGAATTTCAATCACCTCGGATCTCAGCTTCCTGTCGCTGCGCTATGCCTTCAACAGATGTCCTCTTGAAACCAAGTTATTTGTTTTACCGTGTTTTAGGCTTGGACTACATGCCAAAAGGATTTTATTCACTTTGCTGCCTTCCCCAACAAGAAGTATGATATAAAAAGTCTCCACACCCCTCTTCAAATGCCAGGTTTTTGTAAAATGAGACCAATATAAATAATTTCCAAACCTCTTCCATCACTGATATTTTTGATTTAGTTACTTGCAGTTACAGTTCATTACTTAGTTACAGGTTATTATTATTATTATTATTTTTTTACTGTAATGGTGGGTTACAATTATTTCGTTAGTTATTTTCTTAGTCACAGTTACGTAATTACAATGAGTGCGTTCCACTTGTAGTTAATTAGTGACAAGCTGGGGATGCGGCTTTGTTTGGAATGAACCAATCGATTTTAAACTCATGTTAAATGGCAGTCAGCACACACCTGCCTCTGATTAATCAACTCCAAATAAAGTTCAGCCGTTCTCAAAGGCTTGTATGTGCCCAGTCCAGGGTGTACGCAATCTCTGGCTCAGTCAGCTGGTATAAGCTCCCGCTCACCCGCGAATAAAATATATCGGAAATTGATGGATATCGTAACGTATTGTAACATGATGCAATGCAGTACGGATGACATTTTCATCACTGGCCACAGCATGAAATATTAATATTGTTGTCACCTGATGGAAACCAAAAATCTCCAGATTTGTGAGTTTATTTCCAAGTTGAGTTCCTGTGGCAGCGACAGTTGTGTGCTGTTATATTGCGTTTTCGTACAGTATCGATGGTTTCTATAATCGCGATGTGATGGTGGAGGTTGTTTAAAAAAAAAAAAAAAAGCCGCATTAAAGGTCTGCGTCATGCCACTGCTTTCCTGGCAACTTTTGGGGCCGCCTTTGAAGGCGTCGCCTCCATACGCTCCAAAGTCTGGGTCCTCTGCAGGACCCCCAAATTGCTTGTAAAAACTCTTTCATATAATACCTTCCATGTCTCCGAAGCCGTCCTGGTCCATCTGCTCATGTGGCAACAGCGCAGTGGTCACATGGCATCTGTCTGAATAATAATCCCAAACTTATCTCAATTTATCCTCAAAGTGTTGCGTAATTGAGTTAATGAGCGTGTAACCCGATCTTCTTTTCCCCCCCTTCTTCTTCTTCTCCTCCTCCTCCTTCGTCTTCTTCTGCGCGCCCAGCCAGGAGGCGCGGAGTGAAAGGGCCCCCCCGTGAAAACAGCCCGACAACAACTGCGGCTTCACGCTGTGGTCCTGGCAAGCCTCACGCTGGGGCGCAGCCAATAGCCGGCGAATGAAAAGACAACAGTTCGGAAGCGAGGCGCCCGGGAGGAGGAGCCGGAGGAGCGGCCCGGGCGCAAGCGACCTGACCGGCCCTGGCGGCGGCCTCGGCGCCAGTTGTCGCCGCTTTAATCCTGCCGGCCGCGATGAGGTCATCGCGGCCGGCCCGCCTCGATGGCTGGGGTGACCTCACCTAAACAAGCGGGGTACGCAAACATGCCCAGGCAAGTGCCCGTAACGTGCTCGACTAGTGCACAGTAACGAGTATGGGAAATACAATTCAAAATTGTTAGACGTCGTCTTGGTCTCAAATATTCAACAGTTAACGGTTATCGTGCCTTTTTGGGTCATCCTGAATTTTCAGCTGAAAGCCGAATCTCCCGAACATTTTTCATATTTACAGCAGTCGTCTTTTTAAATGATACACCAATTACTTAAGTAGGCTAAATGCTGTACTAGGAAAACACAATACACTAGCTTACTGACTGCCATTTCTGGATGTATTTCTTGTTGCTAGGCAGACTTCATAGGGCTCAACCATAACTGAGCCATTGTCCGGGGGGGGAATTGTCCAGTAGGTCGGTTCATGTATATATATATATTGTATATACCATCATATGTAGAGTACAGTGTATTAACTTTTTTCACATTCATCGATTTACCCACTATCATAAATTTCAAAATGTGTAGCTCTTTTACCAAGCATTACTTATTATTAATTATTTAGTCATTCTAATTACAGTTCATTACTTTTCGTATGAAATCCTACTAAATTCACACGCACCATGTAACATAAGATGTAAAGAAATATAAATGACTGGACAAATCTAAAATGCAGAAAACAGCGCTTTTCGAGTGGAATTGATTTCTTTTTGACTTTTTCACAAGTGCAAATTAGGAAATAGGACTCCATTTAAATGTATGGTGCGAAAGTCCCATTTGGAAGTAAGCTGGGCACCAGGCTGAGCGGGTCAGCAGAACCTCAGATTTTGGCCTCAGGAGAAGCACAAGGCGGAACCCCGTTTGGGGTTGCCAATCACCATGCCTTTTGACAGACTTTGCTGCCGTGTTGTTTGACATTTGCGATCACACGTTTTGCTTTTAGCGAGTTAAAAGCTCAGGAAGTCGGCCAATCGGGCTCGAAGCAGCCGTTTTCGGCAAATTACAGGGCACAAAATTAGAAAGTCAGACAGATTTTTTTTTTTTTGCCTCTGGGTGGAACGTGCTGTCAAAATATGATGTCAAAGTTGTGTTTTTGTTTTTTGGGTCTTTTTGTACTGTGGACAGTTTAAAAATAAAAAAGAAAAAATCAGCCCCACACACCAGTTTCACCGAGCCACACAAATGTCGGCGCACACGTTTGTTATAACAAGATGCATGAAAAAGTCTCAAGGAAACTCTGCCCAAAACTGAACAGGAAGTCGGCCATCTTGGAATCAGCCGTTTTGAGCCAATTACAGCGCTTGATGAACTCGTACTTGGGAATTTGCACAAAAAGAGGCCCAATGCAAGCAGGTATCCTAAAAAAAAAAAAAAAAGGCATTATTTACATACACCATCTAATATGAAAAGAGTATGGCGGCAAAATGATCATTTCGAGGATTCGCCATGAAAAAGCGTTAATTGTGCCAGCTAGGCCCGTTCATTTCTGCACATTTCTGTACGTTAAAGGCAAAATTCATGAGGAATCACTGAGTGTTTCGGCGAGCGGCTTGCTTCACATACAGTACCAATTAACTCGGTGTCATATAAACAACGGAATCATTTGCATACTGTATACTTTATATAGCAACGCTCCGTATTGTGCTAAACAACATTAGACCCTAAAGAGATGATAAACACAGATGTACATAATGTAAGCGAATGTACAGTAGAGTCACACGCGCGCACATGCACACACACACAAAAACACAAACACAAACACACGCACGTGCAATGGGAAAATAAAGAGACACTTGCTCTTGTTGGCACCTCCTCCCATCACACACACCGCCTCCACTCCTTCATCCCAGCTGTCACAACTGCAACAACTCCACAAATACACGACACACACACACGTTCACACTCGCTCACCCACACACACACACACACGTACTAACACACACACGCGCGCGCGCGCGCGTGCACAGCACTTTTCCCACTCACACCTTTTCCCGCTCGCAACGGCCGGCTCCAGTTGGTGCCCACTCGCGACGGCACATTTGTGTGTCTTTGTATGTTCGTGTGTGTGTGTGAGACAGAGACAGTGAGCGAGCGAGTGAATGAGTGAATGTGTGTGTGTGTGTGAGAGAGAGAGAGAGAGAGAGAGAGAGAGAGAGAGTGAATGAGTGAGTTAGTGTGTGTGTGTGTGTCTGTGTGTGTGTGAGAGAGAGTGAGTGTGTGTACGTGAGAGTGAGACAGTGATTTTGTATGTGTGCGTGTGTGTGTGTGTGCGTGCGTGTGTGTGTGCGTGCGTGTGTGTGTGTGTGTGTGTTTGTGTGTGTGTGAGAGAGTGAGTAAGTGAATTTGTGTGCGTGCGTGTGTGTGTGTGCGTGTGTGTGTGTGTGTCCGTGCGCGTGAGAGCGTGAGTGCGTGCGTGAGTCAGTGATTTTGTGTGTGTGCGTGCCTGTGCGCGTGTTTCGGCGACATCGCCAAATGTTTCTTGTTCGCCCGGCAAACACCATGTGTGAGGTCATAAATCCGATCTCCACGGCAACACAATCCGGCGACACCGACACTCCCAGGAAGCATCACAGATTAGACAGATTATTCGCGCTCGCCTCTCAAATTGCACGAGACACTCCATTTTTTTTCAGTATATATTTTCCATATATTTTTCTTAATTATAATATATACTGTTCATACCATTCCATATTAGAGATGAGTGATGAGTGAAGTTTTTAATTGTTATATTACTTATTTAGAAATATTATTATTTATGTATTTAATGGAGTCTTTTAAAAAAATAACAATAATGATGATTTTAGTACTATTTTTGCATATTTACTACATTTTAAAAACTTGGTCACCGACACATTTCAAAAGGATCCCCAAGTAGAGAGCTTATTCACGTTACTCCTCGACTTTCATGAGAAACTTTGTTTTTGAAGATTTTGTTTGGTTTTTGTAAGCACTTTATTTAGGACGCTTTAAGATTTTTGTATTTGTATGATTATTTGTTTCAAACATATAATTATTTTGATATTTATTCTCTTCTTTTGAAGTTTTTTTAATAATAATGATAATTATATCATTATGTTTACATATTTATTACATTTTGAAACAGTGGTCGCTAATGTGGATAATGAATGAATTTTACATTTTTAGATACTTATTAGACGTGATTGTTTTATTTTTTATTTATACCTATTCATTTTATTCTATATTTTATTTGTTTTATTATATTTTTTTTATTTAACCATGCAATGTTTCAACTGTAGTCGCTGTAGCTCTTGTGAATTTTTTTGTAAAAATATGTTTTTAATTAATAATTATATACTGTATATACAGTACTGCTAGCAACTAGATGGATGGATGGATGGATGGATGCATGGTTAGATGGATAAGTGCAGTTCCACTCCAGTACTCTAGAGGGTGGGAATGCTCTTGCCGACCAAACAAGAGGAAATCACAAATCCAAAACAATGCAAATAAATATTCCTGGATTCGCATTGTCATACTGTTTTGTTTTTCTTTCCTCTACCATCCAACATTTCAAGGATGAAAGAAGCCAATTGAGTAAAACTAATTCCTCCAGTCTAAATTGAACCTACACGTCGCACGGTGACATTAAGACCGAGACTGGAATATGGGGCAAATACTGGGAGGTGGTGTTTGGGGGGATAAATAGGGCTCTTGGTGGTGATTATGGAACCGGTTGACTTATTTCCGTAGTGGAGCCTTGGCAAACACGTATACGTCTGGATAGTTTAAAGGCTCCAGGGAGAGTTGGGCATGTACGATTATTTGCAACACTTCAGAATAGTGCAGACGGACCCCCTGCTGGGGAACGGTGACATTAAACGTGTTTAAGAGAAAGAGGTGGAACGCTGCCACGCCGTGGTGACGTTTGTGGAAAGTAAGGAATAATAAAGCGTGTCGCCTTTTTACAAGTAGAAAATTCAGAGCGATGACAAATGTTGAGGTCTTGGATTTGTTGGTGGAGGACATTAGAACGCGGTTAAATGGAGGACACCAAAGCAATTTGCCATGAAGGCTACGTTTACGCTATGTTCCCGCCGGCTACGGCAGCCACGTTTGCCCGAAATGTAGTATGCTGTGGGTCATTTGGGCCATTTTTTTCCTCCATATTAAAGTCGGGCAAAATTTTCTCACAATCTCTTGCGGTAATGAAGTCCCAGAGGCTGAAAATCGTTTCGGCACACGGTTTACCACCGATGCCACTGCGTTCCCTCCCAGTCTGTCACGTTCTGAACGGGTCCATCAAGGCTTTCTACAGCTGAAATGTGGACGCCGGACACCTTTGGAGCACGTAGCCCCCGCAGACTCAAATGAAGCTCCGCTGCCTTGGCCCGGCCCCAGAGTCGGCGTCAGCGTCAGGGTATGCAGTGGACCAAGGCTATTCGCAAGGGTTGACTGGCCTGGATCGCGGCGAGTGACCCAAAAAAAAAACAACAAGTTACTGAATAAGCCAGGATAAACTGCCAATAAGCATTTTCGGGGTTGGTCCCCCACCCCCCGCCCCTCCCCCACCCCCACCCCCAAAAAAAAAGATAAATAAAATTTTGAAATGAAAAAAATATATATTTTTTTGGGGGGGTGTTATTAAAGTTATTTAAACAAAATAAAAACGTATTTAAAAAAAACTTAGAACCTGGGATACTTGTATTTCATGGCCCCACTGTGTTAGTTTTCTGTCAGCAACTAACTCATCACCAACAGCAAAAGAGCTAATTCTTCACATTCAAACGCGTCTCTACCAGATAGAAGTTCCTCACTCACCCACTCACTCACTCACTCACTCACTCACTCACATTAAGCAGAAATAGGTACAGTATGCCATGGCGGGTGTTATAGGCAAGTAAAATTAAACAGCTTTAGAAAAGTTGTAGGCGGCGAGTGTGAGTTGCAGGATAAAGAATATGCTTCTCGTGCCACTTTGGGGCACTTCCAAGGACTAAAAAAGATTGAAACTACATGCAAGCCATTTTCTTACGGCCGACGAGGTAAATGTTTTGACAATTTAAGCATCTTGCTTGACAACACTTTACTGTTTTTTTTTCTTTTCAGTGTGAAAGTGTTCCCATCCCAAATAAGGGTCTCCAAAAAGTGGTAAAAATCCAAATAAATGTTCCATTAACTTTATTCTTGTAAAATATGACATTTTGGTCATTTTTAGATAAATTGGTCTTTCCAGCAGCAGCTTTGAAACGGGTGTCACAAGAGAAGGCCATAAAAATAAACAAAGAAAAAGCACAAAAATTGGACTTCATTCTCATATAAATATAACTTTTTTTCTCACGTAACCTTACGACTTTTATTTTAATTCAGGCCCATCTTTTACATGTAATAAGTGTCCCCGCAAAAAATCTATAAAAAGCCAAACAAAAAGTTAAATATAATCAAATTAAAATTTCATTTTGTTTTTCTTTCCAGTCTGGAACTTCTTTTGATGTAAATGTAATTTAAAAAAAGACACCAAAAGCCAAAGAAAAATCAAAACGTTCAAATTACAACTTGATTTTCATAAAAATCACATTTTGTTTAATGTACTTTAACTGTATTTCTTTCCATTTTGGCACTTGTCTTGAAATAAGTGTTGCAAAAATGTTTTACTTCATTCTCGTAACTTTCACTTCAAAGTTAAATACAACTGAACTGTAATTTAAAAAATGTAATGTATTGGATTACCCAACACAATTTGAGAATCACTTTCCTAAACCACAAAATGTATTTTTTATGCTCATACATCCTACAGTCTTTGTCTCTCTCACATACACACAAACAGACACACTCGCACACACGCACACACACACACGCACGCACGCACGCACATTTTATGATGCCTCAGGGAGCGAATAAGCGCCTGGCAGTACCAGTCCAGCAATGGCTGCTCTTGCCAAGGCCCAACAAACAGGGGGTGCCGGCTGGCTGGCAGTGCACACACTCACACACAAACACACACAGGCACACGCGCACACACACACACACACACACACACACAGCTGAAGGAGCAAGCGAAATAGATAAATAAATAGATCAACAGTTGCCGGGATGGGTTTTGAGCGAGTGGTCAGACGGCTGCACGCCACCACGTCCAACATTTTTGGGCACCTGACCCCGCGGAAACGGACAAATGGCGACGGTTGAAGGCCACACACACCAATATTAACACGCAGACACACACGTGTGGCTCAAAACAACATCTTTGCACATGGACATCGTGTACGATTGTAGAAAATGTGATGCATTATTTTAAATAGTGTTTGCCTAATAGCATAATTGCCAAAGTCAGTGGTACACTGGACTCCCTCTAGTGGTACACAAAAGAATCACTGCTTAAGCACACTTGAGTTGTATTTAACATTTAAGTTCAATATATTTGTATTTAATCTTTAAGAATTTATTGTATTTATTTAGGTAGAATTTTTATCTATGTTGTAGGTAAGTTTTTAATCTATTAAGTGCAGATTTTTTATTTTACCAAAAAAAAAAAAAAAAAGTTAAATGATAAATGCGAAATGTTATTAATCTTAAATAAGCTATTTGTACATTACTCACAGTTATTGACAAGAACGTAAGAGAGCCAAAGGTTCGTCAGTGCCGTATTCCCTCCTAAATGTCCAGCTGTTGCCGTGGTGACAGCTGCCCGGGCGAGCAGAACCAATCTCAGCTGTCCGCCGGAATGCGCTGCAGAGGTTACCGGACGAGTTCGAGCGAAGGCGGGATATTGTTGCTGCGGCGAAAAAGCTAGTCGGCTTCTGCCACTGCGAACTCTCCAACTTTTGGGCTTCGTCAATCAAGCGGAACTAGAACGCTTCAATTTGGGGATGCGATCGGGGGGAAAAGACTGAGGCCTCGCCAGAGCTGCGGAGAACTCTTCATCTACGACTTTGAAGCTGACTGTTCATTTTAGCTAATGTAATGTTGACATATCAGCAAACCTCCTCCTGGGATTTGAGCTCTTATCAGGCCGCTAATGAGGCCTGACAAGCGGCCGTTTTCAAGCTGGTAAAAAAAAAAAAAAAACGTGATAAAGTTAAAAAAGTAATTAAAATAACACGTTAACACACACGCACACACACACACACACACATGGTTAACCAGTAAAAAGTAAATTGTTAACTTGAGAATGGTAAAGAATGGTAAAGATGAACTGTTAAAAATAAAACAGTTTAATTGGTTGAAAAAAACATGGTAAACTGATTTTTAAAAACATGGTTAAATGGTAAAAAAAAAAAAAAAAAAAAGTCATTAAAATGGTAAATAAATAAATGTAAAAAAGAAATACTGAATTGGTAAAAAAAAAAAAAGAACATGTTAAACTGTGAAAAAGAATATAGTGAATAGGTTGAAATAACATGGTTTACTGGTTAAAAAAAATAGTGTTGAATTTGGGGGGGGGCAGCTCATTGGGTCATAAAGTTGTTCTTGTGTTGCCCTCTTGTGGAGCTGCATTGAAATCACATCTGATGACGTTTTCCCCAGTGTTGAGTAACAGCGCCCTCTATCGCGGTATTGCTGTAAGTGTTGAAGGTGCGTTCACTTGCCTCAGCACAGCGTGTGTATGTTTGCGGCTCACACGGAGCAAAAGCTACCGCGAGGAGGAAGAAAAACACACATTTTAGACATCCAGCTCGACTACATCAAGAGTCTCTTCTTTTGTAGGGGGAGGGGGGGCGCTTCATTCAACTTTTGCAATCTTTTCAAGAGCTATAGAAGGTTTTGGAAGTTGTTTTGCTGAAGTTCTTTTGTTTTTGAGGACATGTCTCGCAAGAAGGCTACCAGGGGCAAAAGCACGGGCAGCCCCTCCGGGAAGGGCAGCGGCAAAGGTGCGAGGAGCAGCCCGGCCATGGTGCACTTGAACGGGGTGGTCCATCCCAGCGGACCCGCCATCAGCTGCAGCGGCGAGTTTTACGACATTGCTTTTAAGGTACACTTTATATTTGTAACCTTTCTTTCATTATTATGACTATATTATTATTAGTAATATTATTATGACTTTTTTTATGAATACATTACGTACGTACGTACGTACATACGTTTTCACCCCGCTCTCGTTTTGCCAGTCTTCCCTTGTTTTTGTTTTTTTGTTTTTTTTTAAATGTAATTTCACCAAGCACCTTTTAGTCGTGCCGCCAGCTGTGTCAATAGACGATCGATAACGCGCGCAATCAACACTACGCTGCACAGTTGCGAGCGCAAGCTGTGCCTTGACCCCGATGAGTCCAATCGCCCGAGTCGCAACAACAAAAAGGTGTCGCCGTCTTTCACGACGGGGAAAGAAAAAAAAAACAAAAAAATCCAACTTCTCCCAGCAGCGACGGAAACAGTCTCCAGGGACCTCAGGGACCCGTGCCACCTGCATGTCTGTGTGAATGTGAGAAGACATCAAATGTTCCAATATCATTCAACAAACGAAACAGGTCCTTTTTAGTTATTCGCTGTTCCCTGATTTTTTTCGAAGTCAAGAGGAGCTTCATTTAGATAAAAGTAGTGCTTTGCTGCTGTCTTGTGGCGTCTCGGTGCCAAGGAACTATGTTGAGGTGAGTTGAAGAGCTTCATTGAGACAAACGTAGTGCTTTGCCACCATCCAGTTGTTAAGAAACTATGTATGTTGAAGTGAGTGGAGGAGCTTCATTTAGTCAAATGTAGTGCTTTGCTGCCATCCCCTGGCTTCTTGGTGTCACGGCACTATGTTGAGGTGAGTTGAAGAGCTTCATTCAGACAAAAGTAGTGCTTTGCCACCATCTAGGTTGCCAAGAAACAATGTATGTTGAAGTGAGTTGAGAAGCTTCACTTAGAAAAAAAGGAATACTTTGCCGCCATCTTTGCCACATTTTGATGCCAAGGAACTACTGCATGTTGAAGTGAATTGTGGAGCTTTAAAAAAAAAGTAGTGCTTTCCTGCCATCTTGTGGTATCGTGGTGGCATGGAGCTATGTTGAAGTGCGTGTAGGAGTTTCATTTAGACAAAAATAGAGGGGCTTTCATAACATCAATTTAGCATCATCAGTCGTCGAGTTCTTCATTTTATTTTTATGTCCATCAGTAATAGCGAGACACCGTTCTTGTTCTGCGTCTTTGATCGAGCTGGCGGCGGCTTTAAAGCAAGCGGCGAACCTCTGCATGCATAAAAGTCAACTATTTATAGGGGTAGATCAAGAGCATTTGGAAGCAGCGTCGCATTCCTTCAGTCGCCTTCTTTCATTGCCCCCGAGAAGCCAGAAATTGGACTCACAAATCACATAAATACGACTGTCACAAACAAAAAACAGCACTAACGCCAACCCTCAAGCGAAATCTCAGATCCCTAAGCCGGCCTCGGCTCCATCCGATGTGTTTTTGCAAATCCTCAGCTCGATCTTCCGGTGTGCAGGTGATGCTGGTCGGAGACTCCGGTGTGGGCAAAACCTGCCTGCTGGTGCGCTTCAAGGACGGCGCGTTCCTGGCCGGCAGCTTCATCTCCACGGTGGGCATCGACTTCCGGGTACGTCCCCCGCCCACCCTCCTCCACAACTCCCTTCAGGATTGATAAAACAAGGCCAGATGCACCCCTGGGATACAAAGTCTCCGTCCACTCCCTATTAGCAGCGTGTATTGATTTCTTAAATTAGTTCGACATGCTTTACATTTGAGGCTCCTCCTGATGTCGTCCTAATGGTCCCGCTAGGCAAGTTGGAAAGGAGCCGTCCATCCTCTTATTGGTTGCAATCAGTCACGTGATTGCTTTGACCTGGCACCTAACGATTGCACCTTTGACCCAAGCTAGCTCAACCCCAAAAACATCAATGGAGCAATTCGAAATAATTTGACCACCACATGATTTGCGGGGTTGATTTAGCTTGTTTACTGTGGAACGAAACATGAAGAGGATTCCACGTTGTGTGCGTAAAACCACGAGTAATGTTATACACGCAAATGCTGGAACAGCACATGTAGACAAATAATATCACAGGGATATATTCTTTATGTGCTGCGACCAACGACCGATATTGCTGCGGCTTACTGAGGAGTTTTGACCGTCTCCATGTCCGTATTGTACTGCCATCAGGTGGCCGAGGCGCACATACCAGAAGGAGCAGCACAATGTCCATTGAATTGAACCAAAAAAAGTGGCAAAATGTATTTATTAATCAATCCTCAGTAATCGTACAAATTGTGCAAAGTAGCGAGTAGCAATATTTTCCACTTTTGAATGTTTTGGACTCTGGAATGTAATTGCCTGAGCGAACTCAAATATTAGCAACAGCTCTCAGTATGATATTGTGCGAGTGGTCTTTGTATTTTCAAAGGGTCACACTTTCATTTGTCATCTTTTGCTTCTGTTTTTTTTTTTTTAAGCTAACGACAAGGCCAACCCAAAAAGTCCTCCCCTTTGGCCTGCTTTTACGCCAGCTTGCTTTATTGATTCAATTACTCAGCGCGGTTTGACGTGAATATTTTCATCCTTCCTCTGGGCTCCTGTTTGCTTCTGCCTGGCTTCTTCTTGGAATGCTTCCGTTTTTTGGAAACTCTTATTCGTGCGCGCGTGTGTGTGACAGTAATTAACAGACTTGTAAATATTGGTGTTGTGCTAATTAGGATAATTCAATGGCTGTGACTATACACTTTTCTGTTGTAGTGCACACGTCTCTCCTAGACTCTGGATGAGTCTTTTTACCCCAGCGAGAGTGCGAAGCTTTGTGTGTGTGTGTGTGTGTGTGTGTGTGTGTGTGTGTGCGTGCGTGCGTCTTCTCGGGATTTGTCTCGGTTCCCACTTCAAAAGCGCGGCAAGCTCGTTTGTTGTCGTCTGGTCTCGTTAAAGCCTCAGCATGTGCGCCGCATTACGGGAAATACTGTACAAACTGCTTTCCCTTCATTCCTGTAATTGTTTGTAAATATAAAACACACACACACACACACAGCACGTCGATGTTGTCGACTTGAAATGCCAAATAAATTCTTTGGGGAAGCTTCATGCACAGTGAGACCAGACGCTGTGCAAATAAACTCTGCATAGGGTTGAACGGATTAGTCGACTAATCGACGTTTAAAGCTTGAAGTCGACTATCCGCTAAACAGTGTTTTTCATCTGTTTTCCGTATCTCATCTCGTTTGTATTTCAAATGACTCAAGATTTTTCACCATATAACACCATATGTACTTTTCCTAAATCCTTTTCATTACATTTTGAGCATTTTATTCTGAATGCTCGATTCTTACCAGCAATTGCATTTCGGTTTCTTTTTTTCGTGTTATATCAGAATCAGAATCATCTTTATTTTTGCCAAGCGTGTCAAATGTATATTTTGGAGAAGAAGAAAAAAAATGTTGTGTATGCAGGCGTTCGTTTACGACTTTAGCGGCGAGCGTGTCGACGAGACGAGACGAGACCAGCTGGCCGGTTGCCACGGCGACGCAGGTGCTGGGGGCTGAGCGCAGGGCCAAAGCTGATTGTGAAGCACGCCCACGCTTCTCTTTATGCTTCCATCGCGAGGTCACGACACGTACGAGAGGTTTTAGGTCGTAAACGGTCGCACTCGGGGGGGGGGGGGGGAAGCTGACTGACGGCTTCTTCGTGCTCCATTTTTGTCGTTTACGGTCAATCAGATTTCGCCAGGACAAGGGTTTCTTTTCATTCCCTATTTTTGTCCGTACACTCTGACATTGGATCACAGTACTTCGCTTAGTGGAAATGTTTATCAGTCACAGCAGGCCAGGGTCACGTCGCGACTGTGTGGGAGAGTCGTTTCTGTCATCGTGGACGTGCGGAATGTTTTCATTCCGATAATCTGTTGGCGCTGCAAGGTTTTGCCTGGCTCAAATTGAGGTCGAGCTTTCCCGAAAATGTGCGTCCCATTCCAAATTGTTGGACTTTTTACATTCTGTAGAATTCTCCGATATTTTGAATCAACTTGGGTGTCTTTACCTGCAGCGTAAATTGACTTTTGAGGGAAAGCAGCTTGTCACCTAATGTGGTGTTGTTGTTGTTGTTGAAATGAGTCCCAAATCTTATTTAGGTCATTTAAAAAAAAAAAAACACACACACACAATATTGCTTTCATCTTAAGTGGGAATTTGCTTCACTTTATCCCCAGGAATTAACAATATAAGTCCTTAGGAATAAAAGATTAAGGAAGTCAATGACAATAAAAAAAAAAAAAGAGGAGCGATGACAAAAAGCTCCTTCAGAAAGACTTGAGTGTCAATTCCCTCGATGCATTGATTCTTCTTCTTCTGTGAGGAGCAAGCAGCACTTCTCACCTCCAGTGACAGACAGCCGCCCTCGGGGGCTCTTATGTAACCACGTGTTTTCCTTCCTCCCATCGCAAGGAAACATTCATCCCCAAATATGTTCAGTGGAATATATTCAAGTTTACTTTTCAAACTCAAGTAAAAAAAAAAACAATCTGGAAAATCCATGCATCCATTCTCGATAGCTATGTGAGATATTCTCATCATAAAATGAGGAACAGCCCACATCAAATGGTTGTGACAAAAAAATTCCACTGTTGAAAGACAGAACAAAAAAGACTATACTTTTATCTTAAATTAGTTTTTTTAATGTAAAAAAAAAAGGTTTTATGAAAATTCAGCATTTTTTTTCAATTGGAAATAAAGTTGAATATTTTAAGATCACTTTTTGATTTAAAACATTTTTAGGGTGAATGTTACAAGATATCACCCTTTTTTTTTGTAAATCAAAGATGTTTGATGTCACACTAATTCTAGTTACGTTTGGTTTTGTCACCGATAACACCAAACTGAGATTGAGTGTTTATTTTCCTTTTTTTTATATAACTTTTCCTTTTTATGACCTTTTCGCATTTTGATGAACTAGTTTTAGCAGGTTTCATAAACTCAAGGTGAAGTGGTGAAAAGCAATCATCCAAAGAAGAAGACTGATCATTGTCATCATCTTTATTCCCCAAATCATTTATTTTGGACATTGAAAATAATGCGTTTTAAATCAATAGAGGCAACGTAGAGGACTAGCGGTTAGCGTGTCTGCCACACAAATCAATATCCGGACATCAGGGGAAACCAATAAGAGTCTTGCTTTGAAAACGAAAACCATCATCCTTTAAAGTGTGAGGAAATAAGTTGAAAATCTTCAGGACACCATGAAAAATGTCGACGAAAAAAAGTAAAAGAAGCACATTGTTCTGTTGTTCGTTAGCATTGTTGTTAGCATTAGCCTTCCAATTCCAAAATGAAGAAATCAGATGAAAATCTTGTTTAGGATGTCATCAAATATTATAGGATTCTGTTGCTCAGGTCAAAGCACTCGAAGTAAGGGTAGCACGTCGGTCGCTTTAGCATTTCTTTTAGCATTAGTATTCTGACTCCACAATGATGAAATCACTTAAAACTCTCATTTGGGACGTCATTAAAAATGCACAGGATTCCCTCTCTAAGATCAAAGCACATGCCTTTGTTGTTATCATTGTCGTTAGCATTAGCATGCCAGTTCCACAATGAAGAAATCAGTTGAAAATCTTGTTTCGGAAATCATTCAGTGTATAAGACTCTTCCTCAAAATCAAAGAATAAGAAGTATATAGGAAAGCACATTGTTTTGTTGTTCGCGTTGTCATTAACAATAGCGACGAGAACGTTAGCCCTTCAGTCGTTTGCAAACATCCTCTATTGTCATTGTGTTATGAAAATCAATACTTTTGTCTGTATAAAATGGGACAAAATTTCTCGTGGGAAACAGCGACCTTCACGTGCAATACTTGACAGTGTGAGGGAATGGGAGCGTCAGCCTCCCGCAT
Source organism: Phyllopteryx taeniolatus (assembly GCF_024500385.1). NCBI lineage: Eukaryota > Metazoa > Chordata > Actinopteri > Syngnathiformes > Syngnathidae > Phyllopteryx > Phyllopteryx taeniolatus. The sequence goes on from NC_084517.1 coordinate 20,749,349, forward strand.
TGAAATGCACGAGCGGCCTTGACCCGGGGGACCGCCTCCCCTGCCTCGCGCTCCTTTGAAATGTGTGAGCAAAATGTCAAATAGCTCCACTTGTATTAGCATTCACTGGCTTACAGAATACAACTGAATCATTTGTATTATTGCCGCAATGGGGAAATTCTGCTTTTACAGTAGCAAAGTGGCAACATCAATAACGCATATGCAGTTGTAAATTGAACATTGAAAATAAAAATAGACACTATATATACGTACAGTGAATGAATCTGTAAGCAGCAAAAATAGTCAGCAATATTGTAGGTAGCAAAAAAAAAAAAAAAAAAAACACGTAAATAAAAAAAAAAAAAAACACCTTAGGGTGAAATAAACATCAGCAGTGAAGTGACATTTATACATGGAAATGAACAAGTTTCCACGTATTATGTGCACACAACAAGAGTTTCCTGAATAACAGTCAGTCCATTTTATGCTAATTTCCCTCTCTTCTCTTCTGATGTTATTTTTGGGTGCACTCAGTATGTATATGCGGGCGAGTCAGGCAAAGGGATGCGGCGTCGGCTTTTGTTTGTTTTTTTGCTTTTTTGAGATTCATGCCGAGCGTCTCCATCATGCGTTGCTCAATACGCTGCCTTGACGTGATCGTAACCAATATCGACCCGCATCGGAAACAGTCGATGGAACATCGTCTCGGGATGAGTCTCCGTGGATGTGGGAGGTCATGATGGGGTGTGGGATGAATATTTCAACGCATCCCGGGACTCTTTGGCTCAAGTATGTTCTCATTATATCAGGAAGAAAAATGGAAATGGTTTTGGCGCTGACAGATTTTCCAGAGGAAGTCAAGCAAAGATCGTGCTGATCCTGATTCATCAGTCAAAAAACCAAGTCATGCCGATTGGATGGAACCCTTTTATAAAAAATAATCTCACAAGAATCAAAGCTCTAGTAAACAGCAGAAAATGTTGAACATGACATTATGTTCAAGCTGCATTTTTTTTTATTTTTTTTTTAGCATCGTTAACTATGTGCACATAGGATAATATTCTAAACCGAGCGAGTGTAAAACCGAGCGAGTGTAAAACAGTGCAAGTGCAGTGTTTATAACCTTTAAAGCGACCAATATTGAGCACAAATTGCGTAGCAACACACTGCTAATGTAACAATACTCACAAGCATATACAGTATTCTTTATCGTCTGCAAAGAACAACTAATATTACTGCGGCTTACTGAGGAGCTGTGTATATCTGTATGCCTGTACGATACCGCCCCCAGGTGGCCAAAGTCCACACACCAGAGGAGCAGCACAGTTTCCATTGAATTGAAGCAACATATGTGGCCGAAACTAGACCGATTTCAATTTTGATGCGAAAGCGGATCATCTTTGTCCTATCCGCACAGGGTTGTAAACATTGATCTCCTTTGTGACCTCTGACCCCCCATCACGGGGAGCCAATCACAGCTCCTGGAGAGACGTGCGATCCATCACGCGGTCCCTTGCGGTTTATTCTGTTTCGCCACTGCACCTCGACGACAACTTCCCGTTGCGGTCGTCGCTCACTCGGCACCGGTGGAGCGAATAAGCCGGGAATCGTTACGAGCGCCGCGTTCCCACGCGTGCAAACCCAATGAGCCCGTTTCCCTCCGAGTCGGTCCGGCCTTGGCGATGAATCACCTCTTGACACTCACTTGTTAAACTTTACGCCCACCGACGCTCGCTGTTAGCTCTCCTTAACCGCCCTCGCGTCTTGTGTACGCAAACGATGGCGGCTGACATTTCATATTCTGTATCAAGTGCCCGTTAGTCATCGGCGAATGACGCCAACGACAGTTTGTTACACAAATCAGATCTGCAAAAGGTTCAATGGAGGACTGGTTTTGGCTTCTTCAGTTCAAAATTTCTCTGCAGGCAGATAGGTGTGCGTGTGAACGGTTGTTTGACTACATCTGCCTTGCGATTTGGAGGCAACCTGTCCAGGGTGTCCCCCGCCTCTCACCCAAAGTCACCTGCGACCCTAATGAGGATACATACAGTATACAAATAGTGCCTGAGGACTCATAAAGTGTGAAATTCATCATGTTAAATTTGCCAGTGGTGGCTTAGCACAAGCGCCATTGACTTGCAGTCTGGATGTGAAGGGTTAAAACACGACAGTAAAGTCAAAAAGTTGGATGCACAAATTAGTGTTTGGGTCTAAGCAGCACTTAGTCAATTGCTCAGTGAAGTAATATCATGAGGGAAAAGGTTGTTTTTTTTTGTGTGTGTAAGTCTTATTTTTTTTCGAGACAAAGGCAAAATGTTATAAAATTAGTATGATTTATTTTTTTAGAGAATTGTTGTAATTTATGATTTCAAAGTCATGTTTTTATATATTATCGAGAAAAAAGTTTTTCAAGAAAAGTTGAAAAAAAAAAGTTTTTTTGTTTTTGTTTCCTAGTCATCCTAGCCGTTAGCACCATGCTAAGCAACACGTTTCTGCTACTATAACAATAAATAGCATTTAATGTTTTAAAGGTAGCCCCAATAATACATTGATCCTTGCTGAGTTCTCCATTATCCACTCGCCAGCCTGACGACGTTTAATGGGAGCTTTCGATTCAAAGTGAATCATGCAGCAACTCAAAGTAAAACTGAATTGTATTTACATAAATTATAAAATCATGTAAGTCCGACACTTAATATTAATATATCAAGCATCTTGAAGTATTTTTTTTTAAAGTTGTTGTCAGTGTGAAATAGGTATAAAAACGCTGGTGTGTCCAACAGGGGCTCATCTGCGTCGTAATAAATGGAAAGCAGCTGGCCCACTGCGAGCCAAATGTCACCCAGCATGAATATTTAAACGAGGTGCGGGAAGGCTGGCTAAGTGAACGGTTGTAAAGTGAAAAATGGAGAGTGACAAAAAAAAAAGAAGCTATAAATGCAGCGATAAATGTGTACCCCTAAAAGCAGAAACATTTCTTATGCTAATGTGGAGAACAATGTCTTTTCAAGAAAATGGTTTTAATATTACAAGTGACTATTTTTCACAAAAAAAGATGCAATATCATGAGATTAATGTATTTTTCCCTGGAAAAAAAGCTTCAATAATAAAAAAAATAAATAAATAAAACAGAGTTAATGTTAGAGTTCTTTCCAACAGCTTGTTGTGCAGTCTGCGACGTGAGTCAGCGCCACACGTGCACAATGGAGCGCCAGGCTGCCAATTTTGGATTGACTAGATTTTTTTGCCCCCTGGGTTTTAAACCCAGAAACGCTTAAGGTCAATTAAAATGCCTTCAGATTAAGCAATTCGATGGTACATCAGAAGTACTAAACAGATGGAGGACGCTAAATTGCCACGCTTTCTCGTCTGTGCCGTTTAATATGGGCGGAGCTTGGAGTCAAATTTTGAGGTCAAAAGTCTCAGTGTAAAAAAAAAACAGTTGAAGTTAGAATAAAAATAGTTTAACCTATCAAAACCAAATATGGTGTACATGTCTATCATGACAGGACACATGAAAAAGTCCCAAGGACCCATGCCTGAAACTGAACAGGAAGTCGGCCATTTTGGTTTGAATCAGCCATTTTGGGGCCCATTTCCAGAGCTCGTACTTTGACGGACTCCGACTTGGGATTTCGCCCCGAAGGCACAAAATCAGGTAGCGGGACTCCTTTGATCCAGCTCTCGTGTTGTGTGTCAAGTCAATTTGCCGTCTGGTGGTTTAACCTTTGAGGCGTCTCCTCTCGGGACCGAGCGCAGCCCCGACCCGTGTTTTTGAAAGCCGCGGTTCATCTAAGGAGAGGATTGTCTCCTCCTTACTCGGGAAAGAGGGAGGGGCAACGCTCCAGCGAGGGTCGAGTGGGGGGGGGGGGGGCCTTATCAAGCTGGGCCAACGTGAGATGAAGACATGAATTATTCATGACGGGCTGGAGAGCTCCGACTCATGTTAATGATTTGTCCCGCTCTCATTTCCAGAATAAAGTCCTCAGTATCGACGGAGTCAAGGTGAAGCTGCAGGTAAGACCTTTTCTTTTCCACCGTCATCCGGAACATGACGTCGCTGCGTCGGCTAGTAGACAGATGTCAGTCAAATACGAAATTGAATTCGGGGAAGCAGCATGTGGCTCCCTGTGCAAAGTGGTTTTATGCAGTGGTGCCTTGAGATAAGACTTAATTTGTTCCGTGACCACACATGTATCATAAATCGTCTTTCCACGTTGAAATTAATGGAAACGCTACATTTTTTAAAATAAGGACAATAGCACTCTATAATATTTTACTTTATAAAACATACAGTTATACAACAATTAAATATAATGTAAAGAATGAAACGGGTTGTGCATTAATTCATGCGGCTCCTTCGGGTGGGCACAACACGGCAGACACAAACGACGAAGAGTTTCACAAGTGACACAGTACAATGCAGTAATATTAGTCGCTCTTCGCAGAAGATGCCTGTGAATATTGTTTTATCATCTGTCTACATATGTTGATGCACCATTTGTGTTTAAATATCCGTTGCTTCAAAACTTTTTCCGCCTCCGCATAGGTGCTATTTGTTAGCCTGTTTAGGGGTTTTTGCATCGCTTTTTAGCATCAAGCTAAACAGACTTTACTAAGGCAAAGCTACTTACTGTATGTGGTTGTATTAAATGACTTGAGAAAATATCGCCCCAAACCACATAGAGTTTTTGCATGCTGTTACTAAAAATGCTGATGACGATCTATTGAGTGACTGCAGACGTTGATCTTTCCACAAAAGGCCCTTAAAGATATTTAGAATAGCCCCCACCCCTTTTACGGCACTCTGCCGCTCTTTCGGATGACATCACATCATTGTTTTACATGCTCAATATTTCCAACAGCAATTCATTAACTGAATGATTTTGTTTGGCGGCTGAAGGAGGACTGTACAGTACCGGACTGTTCTGTATGTGTGTGTGTGTGTGTGTTGGTGTGAGCGCTCTATTATGCGTTTTAATTGGCTCTCCATCACTTCAGAAGGAGAATTGCTGTTTTTTTCCACCCCCCTCGTTTTTAATTTTCCGTCATTGTTAACAGCACATCCCGTGGGTGTGGACAACCGCCGATAGAAAGTGAACAAATAAAAAATAAATACTGTACTGTATGTACGGTTACAGCAGAGGAAAGGAACGTTAGTCCAATTCTGACACTTCCTAATGAAAAAAAATGCATTCAATGCTATATATATACTGTGTGTGTATTTACAAATATAAAACAATATCAAATATAAAACACAAATATCTAATATATTAGATGAATATTGGAAAAAAATACAAATCATAAAAACAACAAATAGAAATCCAATAATTTTTGAAACCATTTAAAAATGTTGCATGAAAAATAGAAACATTTTAGAAAAACATACAAAGATATTTAGTCAAAATTTTAAAATAGCAAAAGATTAAACAAAACATTTGACAATAACAATATTGTATTTGGAAAAGGTAATAAAAAGCAAATATTAGACAGAATAATAGAAAATATACACAAAAATTATACAGATTTATGGGACAAAACATTGAAAAAAATATTAGACATGTGACAAAATTAAGGATTCACTTGCCAATTAAAAAAAACCCCGGTCCCCAGAACGTGAGGCAGATGTGCTAACCGGTCATCCGCCGTGCCGGCATTTGCTTGATATGTGATTGAAAATGATCACCGCTACACTCTCCAGCAACTCTTAAGAGAAATGACGTCACGAAATGACGTCCGTTGTCAACAGCAAAGAGCAATTTCCCTGGCTGCGCTCATCTTAGGCTCATCTTTAAGTGAATCTCACTGCACACTGCACCAAGAGAGAAAAAAAAAGAAGTCAATTAAGAGAAGACAGAAAGCTTCGTTATCGCCATCGCTCATTGTGTTCTTTGCAGATCTGGGACACAGCCGGCCAGGAGAGGTTCCGCAGCGTCACCCACGCTTACTACCGCGACGCCCACGGTCAGACTAACTATGTGACCATGTAAATGTGCAGGAAAGCCGATTTTGCGATGAAATATTCAGGCGAAGTATTGAATTGCAATTCGTTCATCCCAATTTTGAAAAGATGTGCATTGTTTGTATGTCTTCATTTTAGCTTTGCTTCTGCTCTACGACGTCACCAACAAAACATCCTTCGACAACATTCAGGTGAGTCGATGACGGTCATCGCGCTTGTGTGAGCGTTTGCGATAAAACGGCAACGATTTGCTCAGAAAATATATTCAAATATTTAAAAAATATGTGATGAGAAAAATATTTGAAGAGAATACATTTTACAAAAAATAGTAGTTGAATAATACACATTATCCGAAAAGTAAATCATTTTACAAAAATGTGTGAATATCAGGCAAAAGTAACAAAAACAAAAATAAAATCTATAAATGTAAAAATAATGTAGAAGAAAATACAAAATAAAATAAAAAAAATGAAATACAATATTTACAAAATATACACAATAAGTTTCAAAATAGCAATTATCACATGAATATGAAATACTACAGAAAATAAATTATAAACAAACGATAGAGGTATTAGGCAAAAATAGACAAGTATTAGGAAGAAGCTTTATTAGACAAAAAGACTAATCTAAATCATTCAATTACAAAAATGAAAAACTGAAAAAAAAATTAATAGAAGACAAAATTGACAAACTATTAGAAAATACAAATTGACAAAGTATATTCAAATACAAAATTACAAAAGGTACTAGAAAATAATTCAACAATATTAGATAAAAAGAAGCAGCAGAAAATAATGCAAAAATATTACTTGGAAAATGCCAAAATAAAAAAAAGTACGAGAGTCAAAAATGCAAAACTATTCGACAAAATGAAAATGATTTGATGAAAAATACGTCTTGAAAAAATAAAACACAAAACAAAATACAAAAATATTAGACTATATCACTTACATACTCAACCAAAAAGAAAAACGAACACCAAATTGAGCTTGAGGAATCTCAATGTTCTTTTTTAAAATTATTATTATGAATATTATGAATAGAGCAGACAGACTTTTTCCATTAGCGTCCATCAACATGGCTCGGCTCTGCCGTCAGTCAGTCAGACGATAAAATGCGAGCGAAGTTGACCCCGCTGGGCTGTTCTCCGTCTCGATGGAAAATCTGAAGTCAGACGCGTGTCCTCATTAGTCATCGCCAAGAAGTCGGCGTGAATTATGCGTCGTAGTTTGCGCCGACGCTTCTGGCGACTTAATCGCCGTCTTTGACCGTCTCTCAAGGATCCGTCACGCAGAGTTCTCATCGAAAAAGTTAGATTCGAACGCGACTATTGTATATTTTACCTTTATAACAGAGTGTCTGCGAATCCGGAAAAAGTCTTCAATTGGATTATCATTTGAAATTCAGGCCTTTGTTATCCTTCATCATGTCACGTAATCCTTAAATCTCCTTTAAAATACAATACATAAATATAAAAATATGACCACTTGGAGTAGGTGATATGGACTCCAGCTTATATCCCAATACTAAAATTTTGCTATATTGTTTATTGTGTGTTATTGTGTGTTTTTTTTTTTTTAAGATATTTGAGGCCGTTTTAGAAAATAAAATGTAAGGTTTTTGTTTTTTCATTTTTCTTTTATGCAGTTAATAATAAAAATTCCCAAAATATTGGAACATTTTGAAAAGTACAAGGCGAAGCACTTTATATATACTACTATTAGAACAAATACTTTGGACATTTACAAAAATATTTTCAAAATATTACAATGAAAATAAACATAAAAAATAGACAGAATATTTAAAAATATTACATCAAAAATACAACTGGAACAAAATCCCAAAATATTAGCTCCATAAAAAAAGTAATAATACAAGAATATTGCACAATAAAGAATTACATAGAAAATACTAAACAAAAGACATAAATACAAAATCCAACATATTAGAAAATATTTAATATCATTTACTTCATGTTTCATTTTAAATTTGTAGGCTTTATTAGTGTTTTGTATTGAGCGTGTGTTTAGCTCGCAAACATACAAATGTGTGGAACTAGCTGACAAGAAAAAAACCACAATGACGAATTCCAATTAGCCTCGTAACGATGCCAGTTTGACTACTAAAATCCTATTAAATGTGCTTGCCCACACACACTTTTACCTCCTGAAATTTAGCAAGCGCTCGTTCCGCTTGTGGGGTTTGTGACAAACACGTTCCGAGATGAAGAATGGAGGTAATAACAGCCAAAAGCATTCACGACGGCCGAGTATTTGATTTCCTTTATAACAAGACAGATTGGGTGCGAACAGAACATTAACAGGACGAACGACCGCATTGAAGCTTTGGACTCTTTTGGCCTTTGGATGTCTGTCATAACATTTATTGCGATCTTATAATGTCTATTTATATTCATTTGTACTCGAAGCTGTGCAAGCTTGTGTGACATCATCATCTATCTACTTATTAGTCTCATTATGGAACGGGCATATTTAGCGATCCCTGGAGTCATTGCTCGTTAAAGTATAAAAGTATAAAAAAAATATGCTTAAAAGCTAACCAGAAATCTAAAAAAAAAATAATAATGATAATAATAATTTGGGGGGGGGCTCCAGGATGACCGAAAACTCACCAATTTGCAGTGTGCCCCTGACGGCAGTTTCACTTAACATCATGAAATTTGGTAGCCACGTCAAACATTGGTAGAGCCACATAAAGGTTCCCAAGAAGCCATGGGAAGTCTGACATTTTAAGCTCCTTTTTCAAGGGTCCTTCAAGGACGGATGACCCCTGGACTTTTTGTCCAATCGCCACCAAATTGGAAATTGGAGATGGAGGACGCTAAATTGCGAGGACGTTTTGCTGTCGCCATTGTGTGGGGGGGGGAAATTTGGCTCAAGAGCACTTAGTTTAAGAAACAAATATTTTTTGAAATATCGAGAGTAGTTTAAAAAGTATATATTTTTTAAACTCATAAAATTCTTCAATAAGCGGGGATTAAACTGTCACTAAGCATTTAAGGTATTGTTTGTGCCCCACAAAAAGAAAAAGAAAAAATGGAAAAAAAATAAGTTAAGGTAAAAAAATTAATTGGGGAAAAAAAACTTTCAAAAATGGATAATCCACAAATAGGTGAATTTGCGGGTGCTGAAGCACAAGTATGAAATGAACTGCTAGTATGAAGTGACTAATATTACTGCAGCTTACTGAGTCACTGAGAGTAGTTGTGAAACTCTTCAATGTTTGTGTCTGTTTAGCTGTATTATACTGCCCCCTGGTGGGCAGGCGCGCACACCAAAGGAGCACAATGAGGGGCTGGAATGGAATAATTGCATTTCCGTTCATATCAGTGAGGCAAGATGATTTGAGATATGCTTGTTGAGTTAAGAGCGTGGCCATGAAAGGAATTCAACTTGTAAGTCAAGGCACCGTTGTACTGACATAGTAGTAAGCAAAAGAAAAACCTTCTCCGAAAGAGCCTTTTCCTCACAAAATAAATTGGAGGCTGTAGAAAGTGAAGGAAGACCGCGAGTGAACTTTTATTATACACGGCCGAGTGCAGAATTTCAAAGCCCATCAGTCATCCAGACATGCGTCACACACTTTGCCACTGCAAATCTGCTCACAAAGCTGTCACTGTTGTTATTCTTGTTGTTGTTGTTTTTTTTGATGATGACAGGCAGAAGAAGGTTTTAATGAGCCTTTTGTACACAAAACGCTGATTACCGCCACACAATGTAGTCATACAAGCAAACAGAAATCCAGCAGTCCTATTTTCCTGATGTGTTTTTAGTACATTCATGTCTTAGGAGAAAGTATCTCCAAAGCAGGGTACACACACACACACACACACCAACTATTAACATCTTCAATGATTTTTTTAAAATTTGACAAGTACCAAGTTGCCACAGGGCAACTGGACCGCAAAAAAAAATAGTGCAGTAGCAGTAGAGGAAGAAATACAAGAAGCTAGGCTAACTGTTAGCTTGTCTGGTAACTAAACTACACTGCGGCTCAAAACTGTTCTCGTTTTCCTTTTTAATGTGTTGAATAACTTGTCATACTAACAATAAACACAACCGGTTTGCTTACGTAAATAATAAACAGGTTTAACATTTACAATAGTTAGACCAAACTGCTTTCCGTACAAATGCGGGAAGAAAAATCACTTTCGACACATCCCACACCACAGGATCCACTAGCCTCGTCTTTGCCGACTTTCATCAGACGGGAGGAAAATTTACAACTTATCAGTATGTGTGTACGCCGCTTAACTCATCCACTGCCAGCATTCCCAGTTAACATGGGTATTTGACTTCTATAGCCGTCAATGGCAGTGAATGTGTTAAGTACATATATCTGTAAATGGTCCTGTACATTTTGTTCCAGCCAGGCCAGAGCGTGAATGTTTTGTCTATCAAAGAGCGTCACTGTTGCGAAGCTTCAAGCTCATCTCATGGGAGAAGTCCTACTTTTTCTCCCGGCTCCTGTGGGAAATCTCAGCCTCTTTCCGTCCCCGGTCTTCCTCCCTCTAATACTTCGATCAAAGCTCTCAGTCATTCTCAGCCAATCCCCCCGACACGTGTGGAACACAGGTGATGTGACGAGATACGCCGCTAAAGCTGCACTTTTTATTTTATTTATTTATTTATTTTTTTAGTTTGACAAAATATTCTTTTTTGAAGTCACAAGAGTAGACGGCAGATGCTCCAAAGAGGATTGCATATTTCAAAGGATTTGCAAAAGGCTGTGGTGAAATGTGAAATACTTGACCATTAATTTAAAAAAAAAAAAACAACAACAATAATTAATTGGTGAATTATACAATATAATAAAATTGAAAATAAATAAATAAAAATACTTCATTATGGTTAAAATGTACATCGAAGAAATATGCATCAGATTGTAACTATTTTCTCGCAAAACTGTGACTTTATTCTCTTAAAATTGCTAATTTTATCTCAAGTAAATACAACTTAATCAATGTAAAATAGTTTATTGTGACTTTTATTTTCTTTCGAGAAAATACAGCTTAATTGAATTATATTAATACTTATTGTTTTTCATTTGATTGTTTTACAGTATATTTATGGCCCGCAAGGGTTTGGAGTTAGTTTTTCAGGTTAGGGTTCAACGTCACCAAGTCATATCGGCAACTACTGGCCTGACGATTTTGTCGCAGAGCCGCTTTGAAGGTTTTATATGAAACTTTGCAAAAAGCCAAATATAAACGCTGGTCACATACGCGCCTCGGTTTCATCTCCAGGCTTGGCTGACTGAGATCCACGAGTACGCCCAACAGGACGTGGTGCTCATGCTGCTCGGAAACAAGGCAAGAATCTATACTTACGTGTTTCGTTGACTTGTGATTCACGTCATTAACACTCAAATTAGGACTTTCCCACAGTGGCTATTGTCTCAGATTTAATTAGACAGTAATCGAAAACAATTCTCCTCTTTTCGCTGAGAAATTCCTAAAAGTAACCTATTCACGTTTATTTTTTTGCTGTTTCTATCACACACTAAGATACCACAAGATTGCGCTGTCGGAATAGGAATTATTGTCAAGGGAGCATGTTGAAGTGATACATCTTGACTAAGAGACAAGCTTTGTGTGTCAGGCAGGAGTACAGTGTAATGTCAGTCCATTGTTTTTTTTTGTTTTTTTTAATCAAATCATCTGTCTATTTTTAAGGGTAATGTTATAAGATGAGTTACAAATCATTCGAAACTGTTTTGGGATCAGAATTTGTGGTATTTTGACATTTCAAACGATTAATATAGGCAATTGTTCTTATTTTTAAGGGGTGTCAATTACTCGGTTTTCCACTAATTCACGGTTTTGCAGGGGATTACTGTATTCCCAGACGTAGGAATTTATTTTCTAGCACACACACACACCTCCCACCTGCTCTGTCAACTCACCAGCTCATTTGCATATTTCAGAACAGATGGTTAGCAAACGTCCCCGTCGGCCACTTAAATTCACTATTTATTACCTGAACGCCAACAACAGCCGCCATGTAAAGGGCAAGCGGGTGCAGGCGGCTGGCGGCTGCGCATATGCCGCGTGCGGCATGTCCAGTGACGTCCGTGTTGTCTCCGCCAGGCCGATGCCACTCACGAGCGGGCGGTGAAGAGAGAGGACGGCGAGAGGCTCGCGAAGGTGAGGAATTTGCCAGCCAGCTTGCGTAAAAAGTCAGGCCTTAATTAGCGTTAGGGTTTCAAGCCAAGGGAAGGGTTGCAAATTTGGGTTAGGGTTCAAAGTTATAGTTAGGATTTTCACGGGTTTCCAGTTAGGGTTAAGGTTTTAAATGAGGGTTGAGGTTTTATGTTAAGGTTAAGGTTGTGACTGAGGGTTAAGGGTCAGGGTTAATCCTTGAGCAAGGGTAAGGGTGTTAAATTGGGGTTCGGGTTTACAATTATTATATGTATAAAGAAAAGCTCTCCCCACTAATAGACACCTCTAATAAACAATCTTTTTTTTGTCTTTTTTTTTTTGATAATTACCTTCATTTCCCGTAAAAATATATATGATTACAGCGTATAAAATGGACCTGTTTTGTTTTTGGTGATGGTGCAGGAGTTTGGGGTCCCCTTCATGGAGACCAGCGCCAGGTCAGGTCTCAACGTAGAGTTGGCCTTCACTGCTGTTGCCATGTAGGTAATACGCAGTACGTTCATCCAGTCCGCTTACATTTCAGCTCTTAAAAGGTTCATAATGTGTGTTTCTCATGTCTCAGGGAGCTCAAGCATCGTTGTGCGAAGGATCCCTGCGAGAACTTTAAGCTACAAGAATTTGTGAACAGTGAGGTTAAGAGCGCCAGCTGCTGCAGATCTTAAAAGCGGCCAAGCCCCCCCCCCCAAAAATTGGATTTTATTTGTAGTTACAGGGGGAACCAATTATCTACTCACGGAGGAAAGCAGACTTTGGAAAGATATGATTAATGCTAACAATAATGTATGACATCTTTATGGATAAATTTGATTAAAGGTGTAAATACTGCATGTACAAATGTTCGGATAAACAAGAGTGTTTACAATGTGAAGTATTAAAACAACAAGAATGTGTATATGGCTGTGTATAATTTGTTGTATTTTGTTGTAAATTGAGTAGTAGTGCCAAGCATTTGTTTTCAGTAATGCCTGTATTCTGTTGAATTAAGTGTTAAGACTTTTTTGTATAATGTTGGCTTTAGTCATAGAAGATATGAAAATAATAATGGTCACATTCGGTTTCTGTCAGTGTTCATTGCTAATGTTTGGGGATTGTCCACTTTGGAGTGTGTAACCAAGTTTGTACAATACAATAAAAACAGAAGACAGTATTGTATTATGTATCATTCCAGACGGAGAAACATCATGAACAGGAGCGCGAGGTTAACGCTTTCACTTCAAATGGGAGCCAGCATATTAAATATTCAAATAATACCCACCCCCCTTGAACAAATAAATACTTAGACCCAAAGATGCACTCATTAACAAGTTGCTATAATCGCTGAGCCCATTTGAACTCTGTTGCTAACCAAAAGGGCAACACTACAGAGGCACAGGTTAAGTGTGGGGACTGACTGCATGTTGTGAACCAGTTCCCTGTGCAGCACAGTTTTGAAAATTATGTGGAGATGGGGCCTCTAAATGCAAATTAGCGCTAGCAGATTTGTACAAAATTAGAAAATCATTTACCATGGCAACAATAACGAGTGAAGCCAACGTGAGAACATTTCAAACTTGTACTCTGTCTCCCCCTACTGGATCGGTACAAGAATTAGATTTTTATTTGTATTTTTTTTGTAATTACACTGACATCAAATAGTAAAATCCAAATAGCAAGCGTGTAAAAAATAAGCGAGTCTGTATTGGAGTTGCCCGATCGGGAACATCTTGTTCTCACGCATTTTGTTGCTCATAGTGCGAACGTCGAGTGCGAAGAAGGGAAGAATTGCTCCTTCGACGGCTCCTCGAGTTCGTCTCCTCGTCCGGCGACACAAGTCCTTCTTCAAGGAACCGAAAAGTCACCGTTTGTGCTTAAAATTGGCCTCCACTGTGGAATGAGAGGGAGTTCAAAACACCACTTGAATTTTACAATTACACCATTTTACAAAGCAATGGGCACACACTCCAGAGACCAACGACTACTAGACTTTGTCCGATTACTACCAAATATGGATTCACATAACCCAACAAAAGGGTGACCGTAAACTGTGAGAATGTTTCGTAGTTTTCTTCGCCGCACGTGGGCGTCAGTTTCACATAGCAACACGAAATTTGGGAGGTATGACTATTACGAGTGGACCTACAAAAAAGACTCAAGAAGCCATACCGGAAAAGAGACGGCAAGTCGGCCATTTTTCTTCGAAGCGGCCATTTTGCGATCAAGTTGGCCATTTGTTGACCTACTTTGTCCTCAAGAATTGATACCAAATGATTTAGTGACATGAAATTTGGTAGAATTGCGTATCGTGAGCAAATCTAGAGAAAAAAAACGATAAAACAAAGTTTCAAGTCTGCTATGATGATGACGCGAATACCTCACCAAGGGAAGCTAACCACTGTGTAATAAAATTCACCCAAAATAAAGTTGAACTACTCAAACACAGATGACTAAAACTAACAATGAGGCAACCCGGCTGCAGATCGAACGTACCCGCGTACTCTTGAGGTAGCATCGGCCTGCCGACGACCGTCTGAAACGTCTCCATCCAGTCCGTCCGATCCCGCTCGCTCTCGCACACTAGAACGAACTTCCTGTCCGGCGTCGCTACGGTGATCCCGAACTGCCAGTGGGAGCTCTGAACGCCCGACGGGAGGCCCGGCAGGACGCTGTAGCCGTTTTCCTTAGCGCCGATGAACACTTCGCCTCGTGCGTAGGCATCCTTGCGACGCAACGGAGACGCGTTAGCGGACGGGAAATCGCCATGAAGCCCTTTGTCAGGTACCCACCAGTGGATCTTTGAAGTACATGAGCCTCCTGTCATCCATGGCGAACCACCTCTTCCTAAAACCCTCCGTGTGCTGTACGTGAGATAAGCACGATGACTTTACATTTCAAACTTCATACCGCGGACCGCAACGGCAGACGTCACCTTGGGACCGGTCTTCTCCATGAAGCCCTGCTTTACGTAGTCCCTGGTTACCATGGGCAACAACTGGAAAAAACAGCAACGCAAGTTCCTCTTTAGTTTTGGAGGCTCACGAAGATTGATAATGACGCGTTCAATGTTACTTTGCATTTGGGTTCAAGTCCAAATTGGACCACTTTTAGTCGTAATAGTAGGAGAGACTTACATCAGCTGCGGGAGCTCCGGGGAAAGCCACCTGCAGGTAGCGAAATCTGCCTGCTCGGATGGCGTTGAACCAGTCTACCATTTCCTTCAGAAAAGGACACTTTGGTTGCTAAGCGACTCGAAGCATTTAACAACACCCGCTGGATGGAGACCCGAAGCTAGTTTCGCTTCGCAACGTGACATTTGGTGAGGCATGTCTATTGTGCGTAGAGCCACAAAACAAAGTGTCAAGACGCCGGTCCCTCAAACCATTTATTGTTCAAAGACTCCATTTGGTCATTTCTGGGTGTTCTTCAAAGAAGAGACCGTCCTCGAGAGTTCATCTCATCGCTACGAAATTAGCGATATACGAAATTTGTATATCATGGAAAATCTCAAGAACCGATGCCCGAAAAGACACCGTAAAACGGCTATTTTGATTTGAAGGATCCATTTTCCAGGTGTCACGACTTGGTTTTGATTCCATTTGGTTTGTTTCGTGTTGTGTCAAGTTTTCCTGTGTCGCGCGTTCACGTCCCGCCTGCTCGTTTGGCTTTCGTCTCCACCTGTTCTCGTCAGCCCTCTGCCTCGTGTCAACCAATCAGCTCCCTCCAGCCACTCGTGTCTTGTCCAGGTGTGCCTCGTTGTCTCGTCAGTTTGCTTGTATTTAGTTCCCTGGTTTCTTTCTGTCTTGGTTGGCTCACTGTTCCTGTCAGTAAGCGTAACAAATTGTAACACCAGGGGGCCCCCTTCAACGATGAACTAGTCTGCAATTTTGATTTCAAGAATCCTTTTTGGCCATTTCTCGCCAAACTAGTCCAAGCCGTTTTTTTCCATTTGTTACCAAATTTGAATTGTGCGTACTAGACGGTCGGACGAATGGGTGAAATTGTGAATTTTGGCGACTAAATGTATTGCTGCAATAACGGCGTCACGTCGCACGGCTCCTCCTCACCTTGCCATCCTTGTGGTAAACGAAGATGTTGCGGGTGCTGTTGTCCTTCAAGTAGGTTATCTGAAGCCCGTGGGCTGTGCCGATTTTAGCCGGCTGGAAACTAGCGTTCAGCGTCCCGACGCTCATTATCGCTTTAGGCTCTCTCCCCTACACAAAAGAAATAACAAAACATTATAGCATTCTTTGAACCTTAATGTATAGTTACTTACTGCATACCAAATTTGTTGTTATATGGGTGGAGTTTATTTGTTAAACTGGTGGCTCTGTGCCTGGTTGCCAGTCAACCGCAGGGAGGATATGTAATGTTTTTATTTTTCAAAAAATAATAATCCACACATTGGGGAATGTACTGTAAATCTTTAATCATTACATTATGCATGACCGTTGAAAGTCACTCACATGTTCCCTCGAGGTGAACCTTGAACCCACAACTAACTTGGAACAGTGGGTATGCACGTTTTCAGAAAACGGACAAAAATATATACAAATAGCAATTAAGACCGAATAGTCCAACCAAGTAATTGTAAAAAAACATTATAATTTCTTTGTTGTTGTCCAAATGTAACTTTTTTTCATCTTCATATAAGATATTTCAGGCACAAAAAAAAAAAAAAAAAAAGTTGAGAAACAGGTATTCCTGTCGTATGTCCAGTCACAGGACAGTTCATTAGGTACACCGTTACAATTGTCAGATCCAATATAAGAGCTGCATTGCTTCATATTGTGATGTATTTTTAATATTTGTGCTCTCTAGTGTACCGAAATAATCTGATTCGAAAAAAAACCCTCATATTGCGTATCTTCGTCACTCACATCCTGCTTGTTGAAATACTTGAGCACGCCCTCTTTTTCGGACAGGATGAATTTTCGGCTGAGGTACTGGCCGTTGTCTCGGCCTCGTTTCCATAGAAACCCCTCCCGGTAGCCTGTCGCACGGTGACGTGCGAAAAAAGACAGCGTGGGATTATTTCCAAAGAGTCGCAACATTAGGTACAGCTCCATATTTCAACTCATTGTGTGTCCTCAATGAAATCAACTGCATTTTTTTTTTTTTTTTTTTTTTTTTTTATTCGCTTATTTTGTGTTACTAACACTCGGAGTGTGAGCAAACCAGAAATTGCGCTGCAGGAAGATGTGCGTTATCATTGCCTAACACACACACACACACACACACTGAAACCACAAAAACACATCCACATGCTCACACAGAATAAAAAGACAAAACCAACACTGTCATGCACTTCTTTTTTTTTTTTTTTTTTTAAATAGCAATGCGATGCTGCCAGTAATAGTCATAAAATAAGTGATAATGCACTCCCCTTGAGGAAAAAATACAAGGGAAGCATTTCCGTAAAGAGTGATGGCATCTTTTAAGGTCAAATGCAACAAGAACAAAAAGAAGATTGAGCAACTGCAGCACTGAAATACACTTGCCAGCATCTGAAATGATGTTGCGGGATGTCAAATAACTCAACAACGCGAGCCGTCATTTGGACAATTGTTTTTTTTGTTGTTGATTATTTTGGGATGTTTGCTTTGACTTGCAAGCAATCAGCACGTCACATCACATCAAGCAGCCCTTTGGCAGATAGAGAACAGTTCTTCCCAAAAAGGAAAAAAAAGAAAAAAAGGCTTCCAGCCTCTTATTGCCACACCCACTTGAACGTTACTGTCAAACTAAACATAAAACAAAGAGAATTACATGTTGTATAGTTAAGACCCGCGTAGCTTTCCCGTAGGAAAGTCCGTTTAGCTTAATGCTAACAAACAAAGCAAAACGCCATAGAGGGGCTAATGAATGGCATCTGTACCGCGGTGTTATAAACCTTTAAGAAACGGATATTTGAACACAAACGGTTGAGCAACACGTAGACAGATAAAACAACAATCGTCACCGGCATATATTCTTTATCCTCTGTGAAGAACCACTAATATTACTGCAGCTTACCGAAGCGTGACTGTCTCCATGTTTTGACTTATGTCAATATCATACTGCCCCCAGGTGGCCAAGATGCACACACCAGAAGGAGCAGCACAATGTCCATTGAAATGAAGCAAAATGGTGCCAATGGTGTTTCATTCTTTACATTCCATTTCATTACGTGAGTATTGTATGTTTTTCCGTGGTCACGGAATGAATGGAACGAGTATTTCCATTTATTTCCGATTAAACCAAGAGCAAAGTGATACGATACCGTTTTACCTGCCGAGTAGGATTCCTGCGTCCCGCCGGGCACGAACTCCTTCCTCTCGTACTTGGCGCGGATCCACTGCTCACGCAGGAGCCTGCACGGCAACAAAAGCGACACCGTCAACGTCTTCAAGTACATCACAACATTATTGTAGTACACTAAAAGCCATCAATAAATCAGTACTTTGATTTCACCTTAGTAACTTTAAAAAGACATAAATATACATTTATACATAATATTGTACAATCACAATGATTGTAACAAGCAGAAGTCAATCAACTTTAGCTTAGATGTACATTTCATGTAACATTGCAATATATTTCTTGTAAGTAATTAACTTTTTATTAATATTAGCACTTGGTAGATGACGGACAAATGAGTAATTATTACTGCAGCTCGTTGAGTCAGCTGTGAAACTCTTCTTCGTGTTTGTCTCGAAATGTCTGTTCTATACTGCCGCCAAGAGGCCGGAGCACGTACACCAGGAGGAGCAGCACAATGTCCATTCAATTGATGCAAAAACTGTTTAGGTTCTTTACATTATATTTGATTATGCCAGTAAATGCATGTTTTAAAAATATTATTGGATGATATTCTTCTTATTAAAAAACTAGGTTTCTTGTTGGATTTTTTTTTTTGGGGGGGGGGGGGCTGGAACAGATTAATGGCATTCCCATTCACTTCAATAGGGAAAAGTCATTTGAGTGTTTGCGAATGAATTGAACTTGTATCTCAGGGCACCACTTTGCAATTTTGCTTTATTATCATTTTAATTTTACATATAGTATCTGCACCTTGAATTTGTCACGTGCAGAAAGTTTCTGTACGCAGGAGTCTAGCTGCCGTTGACAAAACTTGTGGTGCGCTACTTACGCGCAGTCTTTGTGAGCGGGCCGGTAGTAGAAGGCGGGCACGGTCTGCTCGTATTTGGCCTTGGCCACGTGGTTGCCCACAGACTCCATCAACTGCAGGAGGGAAGGAAGACAAACGTGATGTTTGCGAGCGATACGCAATCTTGGTGCACGCATAGCTTGCCTTTGTGGTCAGGCGCTCTTCAGAGGGGCTGGAGGAAAAAAAACAAAAAAAAAAACTAACCCTAACACAAAAACAAATTCTACCTCCAATTGTGCCATGGTCCACGGGTCCAGCAGGAGAGACTTGACCTTGCTGATCTGGGCGATGTTTCGATGGAGGCCTGAGCAACTGTGGCACACAAACACACCCAGCGTGTACGATGCCCACTCGGGATCTACAAAACACACACACATGTAACGTTGTGACCTCTGTCCGGTAGGTCTAGGTGACAGGTGTCAAAACTCAAATCTTCACACGTCACCTGACCGCCATCTGCAAACTGCGTTTGGCTCTTGAGCATTACTTTCTTTGTTTTTGTGAACTTGGGCCCTTGGCTTTCTATAGTTACTTTAAGTTCATCATTATTATTATAATTGTCTGTTTCTGCGTTTTGCAAGTTTTCCAATGACACCGGCTCTTATGAAAATAGGTTGTAGAAAATTACCAAAAGTTGAACCTTCGGATTCAAAAAATAAAACGGTCACACCTAAAATCTCAACCCGCACTGACGTTAAATTAAGACACTGACCTAGAAAACTGTGCTTTTCTTTTCTTTTTTTTCTTTTTTTTTTTGATGTGTGATTTAAAAAGTCCGAACTTTCTTCATATTTGACACGGGAAAATAACACTCACTGGAATCGTCTTTCCAAGCTCTTTTTGATAAAGCTATGGTCTCATGCAAATCAATTAAGCTTGGGAATGTTACACACATACATATATTGGATTCTGTTAGCTTCATGAAATGTATTTATTTCATCCCAAAACTCTTTTGGGAGATACAACCAAATCTACACTAAAATAAAAATTAAAAAAAAAATACATTTATTTATGAGTGTCATTAAAAAAGAGTAACATAATAGGTGTGCATAGCATATTGAATATCGCCCCGAGAGTCTACCTGCCGCTCCGCAGTCGGCGCAGTTTTTATTTTCCGGTTTGTCCATAAGTTCCATCACCCTCTTTCTGTTGTTTTGTCGCTCTGAAAACATCTTCAAGACGACTCCGCTCGGCTGCTCAAAGTTTCAAACTCCCGTGCGACACGAACTCGGTGCGAGGACGAGTGAGGATGGCAAGGACGGCGACAACTCGGAACTGGTTTCTGGCAATAGCGAAAGTAAGCCTGTATTGAGCGGGGCGACCCCCAGCGACATTGTCGGGTATTACATCAACAATGGAGTCGCCTGCTTTACGACGGAATTTCATTCCTACGACGCCGACGTAAAGTCGGGACACAAAATATTTTATTGTATTGAAAAACATGACTATAACACAAATAAATAATTGAAACAACATTAAGTACGTCAGTAACTGTGAATGACTTACAATCCAGATTGCCAAAAAGCTATTATAAAAATAAATGGGGTAGTCACATTAATGACCATTTTAAAAAATACCTTTCTATTGTGTGGCACTAATAAATGTGACATGGCGCTCATGTGTTTCCTAAATAATACATTCTTAACCGTTTCCTCAGTTTAGTAAAATCTAATTTAGCTGTAACATTAGGAGCACAGTGAAGAAGTGGTTAACATCTGCCTCGAAGTTATGAGGTTCGAGGTTTGAATCTGGGTCAATCGCCACAGAAAATGGATTAGTGTCATATTCTGCCTCTCAACTACTATATGACAGTGCTTCAACAACATTTTACAAACAACCTAAAAATAAATAATACAATCATGAACAAAACCAGCTTGATGCTGTTGACGTTTCACAAGTTTTATTCTTCAAACTGTCAATAAGACAATACAGAGTAGAAAGGCTCACAATTTCAGCTTGTACTCGTCAGGATCAACATAACAAAAATTACAAGAAACTCACTTTGAAATTCACAAAAAAAAGAAAATCTACATGAGGGCAACATGTTTTTTTGTAATTTTGGAGTAATAAAAAGTAACTTGAAATTCCGCTGGAAGCAGAAAACTTGTTTATCTGGACGAGTTTGAGCTGGAGCGAGAGCGGTGACGCCTGCGGCCGGGAGATCTGGAACGAGAGCGGCGGCGTACGGGCGAACGCCTCCTCGGGGAGCGGGACCTGAAGCGACAACAAAAAGAATACAAAGTTATTCCACTAAACTAAACTAATTTCCACTAAACGGGGAAATTTTTATTTTTTAATGGCAGCAAGTAACCATATACAGCCAGTGAGAGCATCTGATTGGCCACCGAGCGGGAAACTTATTATATTTTAAAGGAAGACCGACCTCCTCCTCATGCGCGGGGGGCTGCGTCGCCACATGGGCGGCGGCGGGGGCATTCTGCGAGGGGGAGACAGGCGACGAGGGGGAGGACGGACCCTCTGGGGCAGCACGGCGGCCGCCGTGATCTCCTGTCCGTCGATCTGACCTACGAACGCAAGTTGAAATGCGTTTAGCATCAAAGAGGGCGCACGCTCACTGGCCAGAACGTTAGGTACAGGGGGTCCTCGGTTTACAACAGTTCTGTTCCTACGCCGACGATATCACCTAAATGTACAAAGTACAAGTGAGAATGATGCTCCATTTCCACAAGAAAAAAATGATAACCTTACAAGAGAAACAATCATACAAGGATAAAATGTCAAAATCCTTTCAAAGAATCCCCAGTTTGTGAGAAAAAAGTCGGAATCTTACACACAAAAAAAAAAAAAAAAAAAAAAAAAGTGACAAATTACAACCCCAATTCCAATGAAGTTGGGATGTTGTTAAACAATACAATACAAAACAATACAATGATTTGCAAATCATGTTCAACCTAGTTGTTAAAAGAAAAGGTAATGTGGTAAACATGAGCCTGTCCCAGCTTTTTGGGAACGTGTTGCAGCCATAAAATTCCAAGTTAATCATTATTTGCTCAGAACACTAAAGTTGATCAGTTTGAACATTAAATATCTTGTCTTTGTGGTGTATTCAATTAAATATAGGTTGAATTTGCAAATCATTGTATTCTCTTTTTATTTATGTTTAACACAACGTCGTTGGAATGGGGGTTGTATAATAAAGTCAGAATCTTTAGAGGAAGTCTTATCATTAAAAGGATAAATATATTGACAAAGAGTCCTAATCTTCCACACCAAGAAAAATGTAAAAAATAAACTTACAAGTAGGGCTGAAACGAACCGTTATTTTAATCACAGATTAATCCGTCTTTTTTTTTTTTTCAACTAATCAGATAAAATTTTGTTTAATTTCCATCCCTTTATTCAAAAACAGGACATGTTTGCAAAAATCTCCTTTTCATTTTAAACAAATGTGACCAGTCTGCTTTCACAGAGGACTATTTACTGTTGAGAGGCTGAAAATCCTGAGGATTTTGACAATTTGAAGATAAACAAGACCTCTAAACGATGAACTAATTATCAAAATAGTTGTAATATCGTAGCTCAGTCATAATTGCAGTCAATATTTGTATGAAAACAGTTCTAGAGAATCAACTGTTGCTGCAAAAGCCATCCACTTACCGGTCCGAATAAAGTAACCCGAACCTGATGATTACGCTGCTACGCAAACACATTTGTAACCTGGAACGGTTGTACGGCGAAGAACCCCGTACACGGGTTTGACACACAGAACCCAACAATCTCCGACCTCCATCCATGTACTTGAGCGCCTTCTGGGCCTCCTCGTGGCTCTCGTACTCCACGTAAGCGAAGCCCTTGGACATGTGCGGGACCTGCCTCTCCATCGGCATCTCCACCGACTTGATTTTCCCGTACGTGGCAAAGATCTCATGGATGTGGTCCTGTGCACAAGAAGAATTTATTTTTTTTCTTCTTCCCAGGAACAGCTGTAAAAGCTCAGAGGAACTGTTGTTGTTAAAAATGCAGACCTTAGTGACATTCCTGGTCAGTCGTCCTAAGTGAACCTTGGTCGGTTTGGGGCTGGGAGTTCTTTTCCTCCTCTCCTTATCCTTATCTTTATCCTTATCGTCCCCCCTCTTCTGTGTTTTGGACCTGCACGATGACGAACGACAACAGTGATCATCGTGCCAAATAAGCCCGAGCGACGACTGAATATTAACAAGGACTTACGCCGAGCGGGAGCGGCGGCGGTTGTCGTGGCGCCGGCGGCTCGGGCTGGGCGATCCCGAGGAGCTGGAAGAGGAGGACGACCGCGAGCTGGAGGACCCCGAGTGGCTGCTACCGGAGGAGCTGGAGCCGCTGGACGAGCCCGAGCTGGAACCGGAGCTGCTGCTGGAAGAGGAGCTCGATCGGGACCTGATTGTAAACGTGACCTGTCAGCATTAAGCTCCCTTCAGAGTCATGTCGTGCCGAATACCCCAAAAGCGGTACCATTTGGATTTCGAGCAGAAGTTTCTGGGAGGATATGGCACAAAACTCATCGTGCTGGTGACGGCGGCCAATCTCTCGAGACTTCGCCTCAATGCGCATCGAAAAACTTACTAACTTCACAAGTGCGTTTTGATTTGGTCTTTGTTTAGAAGAGCGCCAGGGATGGCAAAGAGGAAAAAATGTGTTAACCAAAGAGCAGCAAATAGAAGGGTGACATAGGAAAGGTTCAGGCATAATAACTGAAGCAGCGTGCTTGTGGCTTTAAAAGGCGGGGCCTGGCCTGACAAGTTACGTGGGCATCAGCCAATGAGAGTGTACAGTTGGCTGTCGTGAGCTCAGGTTAGTGGCTGGCTGTTAACTGGCTAACCGTTAGCCAGTCTGAGTACCTTGAAGTGCCCGGGCATCAGTGTTGCCTGTAGCAGCTGGCACATGAATGTGTGATTATCATAATTTTGTTGAGGCTGGAATCATTTCGTTCTCTGTTTGTTTCCGTCAACACCTGCCGCATTAAGACGAGCACATATTTGCGCTTGCTGTACGGCTGTAAGACAATGCCAATGTATGTTTTATTTTGTATTTTTTTTAATGTTGCATGTTTTAGGAATCGATCACTTGGGATTGTGGAGTCCGGACCTGCTGCTGCTGCTGCCGGTGGACGCGCTGCGGCGTTTCCTGGCTTTCTCCCGCCCTCTGTCCTTTTCGCCATCCTTGACGGCAGACTTCTCCTTGGCTCGGTCTTTAGTTTTCTCCTCTTCCTTCCGCTTAGTAGGTGATGGAGCCCTTACACACACACAAAAACAGGTTTCAATTATTTTTCACACAAATCCGATTTTAAGTGTCCAACCAACCCACCCCCCCACTTGTGGAAAAAACTTTTTTTTTTCCTTCTGGGATTTGCCCCCCCCCCCCCCAAAAAAAATATTATTATTGATAGGCAACAGTAACACTTATTTCTATACCTTTAATAATATTAGTTATTCAGCATGTCTGGTTTGCCTTGTTGTTTTCATTGTGTGTCTGGAGACAACAGATACGGTGAAATGTCCGTTTGGATGAATAAAGTATCTATCGATCCAAAGTGCGAAAACCAAAATATTAGAAACACTTTAGCATGATCCACAGTGCACGCAATAATATAACATTGTTGAATCCATAAAAGGATGGTAGTCTCAAGCAAAACTTATTATAGTTTAAGTACAGCGCTTGTGTTTTGAATTAATTTAGAAGTGGCGTTAATATTAATGAATGTCGTGGTGTGTGTGTGTGTGCGTGCGTGTGCTAGCTTGTTAGCTTCACACATGACCGCAAATCGTTTCAAAATTCGGTTGCAGTGTAACTTCTGGGAGAAAAAAAATAATAATCTTACGATTGATGTGGATTTAAAGAGGTCAACACGAGGACGTGATTAAGTTAGAACAATAAAAAGTGGCAATCGATTGAAATAAAATACAATGGCGGGGGGGGAAAAAGCCGCCATTGAATTTCGTTCAGGCCGATTCAACTCAGGCAGACACGGAAACCACGGGGCTATTATTAAATCATAGAAATGCTCAATATATTAAGTATATATGACATTCCTCTACACGGCAAATCGTTGCATGTAATAAAAAGTAGCAAATAAAATCATGTTCTCAATTGTAACTATTAAATAAAATAGTCAACTTACATGTTTTTGTTACAGGTTGTACAATCCGGGGCGACTGCGGGCCTCAAGAGTCGCTGGCTGATGACGTTGCGGACCGGAACATCGTCACTACCGAGCGCCATTTACGACTCATTTGTTTATTTATGCTCTCCTCGATAAAAAAAAAAAAAAAAAGAAATCTATCGTTAGCTTGTCGACGGAGCGATTTCGAACCCAGGCCGTCTCGAATGTCACCAAGTATCTCTTGCTTTCACCAGGTAATCGATCGACTGTGTTTTTGTATTTGTCGACGCAAACCAGTCTTTTTTCCCCCCCCTGTTTGTATCTCAAAGCAGGGTTTGAGGGTAAAACCTGTTAAGACTCCACGGCTTTTGCAGTAAATGTGTATCTTGTGTGTTCTTTGTTTTTCCTTTAAGTGTGTAATCTATGGTGATAATATATGATACATTTTGGGGTGGCTTTGGTGTTCAAGTCAACAGTCTCTTGTGTGAATGTAGCTTATCGGTGTGTTTTCTGATGAAGTTGCTTTGAATCATGAGCAGTTCCTTACCACAAATAGACAGCTCTATAAATTAGATAAAAAAATAAATGAGGAAACCTTATTTATTTTTGTAGTTTAATTCAAAGACTCAGATATTTCATAGATTGACTGCACAGAGTAAACTTTTATGATTGGATGTATTTTTTTGATGATGGTATCTTACAGCTAACGAAAATTAGCAAATTAGAATTTTCCCATTTCCAAGAAAACCGAATGTTACATAAGAAACAGATTTTTTAATATGGACATTAAGTTGGAATTGGCCTTCTGAAAAGTATTTTTTTGTGTGTGTCAAATGAATCTGTATAATTCCAAAAGTAAAACTAAAAAATAGTTTGCAATGCTGGAATACAAGGACCTGTCTGACAGTATTGTCATTTATTGAGATGCACCTGAATAAATGACTCATGATGTGGTGGGCTTTGGATCATGAACTGTGCCTTCCCCATAGATCAATTGATTCTCAAATTGTAGTGCGAGTAGTGTGTGTCCTCTAGTGGTATGCAAAAGAATCGCTGAATAAAATTTTCAAACTGTGCATAATGATACAGTGGCGTAAGCTTTTTTTTTTTTTTTTTTTTTTCATCCAGTTCACTGCATTTAAGTACAATCCAGTTGTATTTCATTTTTAAGTACAATCCACTTGCATTTACTCTTTCAGAACTGTTTGTTTTCATACATGTATTTAAGTACAAATTGTATAAATTTTTTATTAGATATACTCCTCAGGAAAGCTTGAAGAGCTTATTAAGTATTTTTGAGGCAGTACTTGCTGTAAAAAGTTTTGAGAACCACTGCCACAGAGAGATGTCACCCATAATCCCTTATACTGCCTTATTGGATCATGAGGTGTTCTTTTCCGTAGATAGAAACCACGCCATGGGTCGCCTGGACGACGCCGCCAAGCGCAAAGTGGTGGAGCTGAGAAAAGCCGGCTTGAGTTTCCGCAAAATCAAGGCCGTGCTGGAGTTGGAGAACATCAAGGTGTCGGCGCAGGCCATCTACCTGTTCCTCCGGGAGTTCCAAGGCAGGCGGCCGGGCAGGGTCAGGCCCCTGGAGGCCGGGGGCAACGCGACGCCGTCGCACGTACACAATCTAGTCGGTGGGCTGCAGGAGAGCTGGAGCAGTATACGTCTGCAACACTTGCTACGAGGCACGTCCCACCACGCCGGCTTCACCAAGGTCGCCAAGCAGGCTTCCGCGGAAGCAGACGGAAATGCGAAAGCATCCGGGTGTGGGGAAGTCAGCGCCGAGAGCCGGCCGGACCAGCAGCAGTGTGCGGACGATAACGACGTCCAGATTGTGAGCGTCACCTCTCTTGCGCAGAGTCAGCAAAGAGCGGAGACGAGTGCCACGTCTTCTCTGGGAACAGCGTCTGTGGCCTTCACCAAGAGGAGAGTGACCCCCTCCCCCGCCACCAGTTCCATGCTGGCAGCCCGTAAACGGATTCTGGATAAAGCCTTGACACACAGGATGAAGGTCTGATCGTTGGCGTTCTTGCCTGTCACAATCGGAAAAATGAGTCGACTTATTTTGATTTCGATCCACCAGGTGGCGTCGTTGTTGAGGCGAGATCACGCAAATGTCCAAAGATCCGATGTAGCTGCAATGTCACAACAACAACAGCAGCCACCATCATCTTCATCATCATCATCTTCAGCAGCATCAACACATTATGATCTGACCACAGAAAAGGTGAGGAAACGGATGATGCATGATGTGCAATGCTTTGGATTATGAGCATCTTAACCTTTCCATAGCTAGGTAAATAAATAAATGAATGGATGACACAGGATGTGGTCTGCTTTGGATCATGAGGTCTTCCTTTCCGTATATCGTATAGCTTAGATGACACATGAGCTAGTCTGATTTGGATCATGATGTGTTATGCTTTGGAATCTCAGCTCTTGCTTTTGATAGATAGACACAGTGAAGGTATTGCTATAACATGAAGTGTATGTTTTCATCCTCGTTCCGCAGACTGGACTGGAAGATGGTGGAGCCAACACAACCAGGCGGTTTGTCCCACAGAGACCCGGACTGTCCGTGCGCTCCCTCCACTCGCTACCTCGAGGTGGAATCCGGCTTCCCAACCGTCCACCGGCTACTTTAGCATCCTCGGCTCCCGGGGGCGCCGTCATTCACATGCAGAGCTCGGGCGGGCCGGGGCCGACCCGCGGCGAGCCGACCCAGAGCGGCGCGGCCAGGGGCGGTCTGCAGGATCAGATGCAGACGCTGGGGTGCGAGGTGCGCAGCCTGGGCCTGGCCGTGAAGATGCTGGCGGAGCAGCAGAGCCGCTTGGAAAGGGAGCAGGTGCAGCAGACGCACATCCAGAAGCAGATCCTCAGCACTCTCCAGAGCCTCGCGTCCCGAGCGGGACCTTGCGGCAACGCTCGGCAAGCGCGGAACAAAACTCCGTCCCCTTCCTGTTTGCCCGCCGCCTCGTCCTCGTTCGGCCAAGACACCTTCGACTTCAGCCAAGTCGCCTTCAGCCAGTGCAGCCAAAACGAAGTAGCCTACAACCCGCTCGAGAGTCTGGAACCCGTCGAGGCCTTTAAACTCCCCGTCCTGAACCCCGATGGCATGAACGGCTTCCCGCCGTGTAGCGGCACCGAGAACCTCCCGCTCACTCACACCCCTCCGCAGACTCAGCAACCCTACGCGGGCGCATACCCGCAGCAAAACTGTCAGACTCTCTTGGCGCCCTACGGCCAGCCTTACGTGCCTGCGTACGACCGCTCGCATCCTCAGCCGTTCAGAGAGGCGGGAAGTAAGATGACGGATTTCGAGAGCAGCTGCTCCGGCAGGAATGTTCAGGACTGCAGCATGTCGACGCAGGATCAAAACCTCAATATTATCAAAGTGGAAGGACCCTAGACTTATCGTAGCATATTTCAGCCTTTATTAGATTTTTTTTAACAACATATTTATTTCCTAAGTACAGTGGCACCTCGACCGCCAATTCGTTCAGGGAAAAAAAGTAATCACAAAAGGAATACAGGAAATGGAATCGGTCCATTCCGGCATCTCGAACTGTGGCCACTGTAAAACTGGAAATATTCTCAATACCATTTTTACATTCTTAACTCGACAAGTGTAAGTTACTCTCTCTTGATTTGGTTTTCACAGTCTTCACAAAAAGGCATTTCTGTGCTATTATGAATGCAGATGAAAGCGGAGTACACACTTACTGATTTTGAACATCTTAACCGATTTTTACAATGGGAGAGATCACAAAAGACAAGAAAAAAAATTGTGCCGTGCGTACTGCTCTTATAGTGTGTGGCGTACTCAAGATGACTAACATAGCACACCACGCACACAAAAGCTCCACCAATAATCGCGTGCCTCCTCCCTTAAACCAGATGTCTGCTGTAGTACCAGCAATGAACTATGAGAGGCAGTATTTTAGAACAATACAAAGAAACGCAAATCAAGGACGCTAGGCTAACTGTTAGCTCATCTGTTAATACATTGCAGTTGCAAACCTTTATTTGATTTCATTTTATTTTTCTGAATGATGTTAACCCAAACAAAAATTCACCTCGCCGTTTTCTCCTTTATTTGTGTATGCCAACAGCGCAAGAATCAAGTGGCTTCCTGATTGGCTTTCGTTCAGTTTTACATTTTCAGCACCGATTCGGTGTTGACCTCACCCATAAGCATTTGCCATCGGAAATGTTGAACAGGTTTAACTTTTTTTTTTATTTTAATTTTAATTTTTTTTTTTTTTTTTATATCGGCCTCGATTGTGAGGGAAAAATCACTCTTGGCACATCTTGTCAAAGTATGAACCCTTCAGTAGACAAGTGACAAGACAAGCACTGTTGAGAATAATAAGACGTACGCTTTAATACAAACTGGCATGCTAGGAGACCCGATGGCTCTAAGAAGTGTCTGCCCATTTTTTCCCTAGCCAAGGTCATATATAGACATTAACGTGCAGTTATCATCTGCCTCGTGCAACTGCCCCCCAACCACTGACATCTTGCCTTGTCACAGCAAAGTGATAATAAAATATAAGAGAGAGAAGGGGGGGGGGTCTACTTTCTTATCCTCGCACTTACACAAAACATTATATGATGTTATTATTAACAGAAGACATTTTATAAGTGGAGAGAGATATATTTTTTCAAATGGTTACCTCAACACCGGGGGTTAGTCACTCAGGATAATCTTTTAAAAGCATCCAGCAATTGGGGCTTTGCTGACTTTAACGGAAAGGGAAGCAAAATGCCTCAATTTGGCCTGATTATGTGTGTAACCTACTTCCGCCATATTGTACTAAGTAGCCCCTACATCTTAATAATGTTCCTTTTTCACTAAGCGTGCGTGTTGATGGTAGTATACAGTATCTGTGTAGATCTCAGTCATCCAGGTCGTGGTCATCGGCAAAGGTCGAATAAAGGCGACAAACAACAACGGCCCAGTTACCTTGATGCAAACGTTGCAGAGTTTAGTGATAGCTTACCCAGTTGGTGTGCCTTACCTCTGGACGCTGCAGTATGACACTCCACAGTCTCCGCTTTAATGCAGCTGGCCCTTAGTGTCCTTACCGTGGAAAACAGCCACATGCCAAGGTTTAAAGATTGTTGGCGTTCCAAGCGATGCGTTCACTGTGGCGTGTTTCCCCCCGTCACCCAAATTTTCCGCTGTAATGTTAAGCTTTGCAGTGGAAAGTTTACAGCTGCGTGGTCGTCTCCTCATCCGCCCTCTGTTTGCCTTCCTTGGTACCCGTCTGTGCCAAAGAAAAAGCAAAACACGCAAGGCCTTTAGAGGTTCCACTGTACTGTAGATGCCAATCGCCAGAAGAATGGAAACTGCAACAGAGTCATGGTTTGATGAAAAACTCTATGTAGCATAGACCGTTCTGGGGTCGTTTTTAAAAATCTATATAACTAAAGCAAAATAAATGGTTTGGATGAACGTGTAAGTACTGTATTTGTTTTGAGAAGCTTGTCCACGAACACTTCAGCTTGTTGCAAACCTTGTCAAAATCTCTATGCGAAATAGCATATTTTAATAATTCATTCTTTCAAACTGTAATTATTTTGATTCTCATTAATTAACCATTTATGAAAATTGTGAATATATTTATAATTGTATTTCAGTAAAATGGGATTTGTAAATATAATTGTGAAATAAGTTCACCAATTTCTATTCACAATAAATCAATTAACTAATTATTAAATAAGATACATACGATGCGACCCTATTGTCTTGTGAGCTCACGTGACCACAAGCGATGTCAAGCTCAAAACCGAGCTCCTCACCACACTTCAACACACCGTAGTTTTTTTGGCACCAACATGAGACCAAAGTAATACTCCGATCAAACTGAAGCTCCTCACCTCACTTCAACATACTTGACACCAAGATGGTGCCAAAGCAACACTTTGGTCGAAACGAAGCTCCTCACCTCACTTCAACGTAGTTATTTGGCACCAAGATGTCGCCAAAGCGATACTTCTGTCTAAATGAAGCTCCTCAACTCACTTCAACGTAGTTACTTGGCACCAATATGGTGCCAAAGCGATACGTCTGTCTAAATGAAGCTCCTCAACTCACTTCAACGTAGTTACTTGGCACCAAGATGGCGCCAAAGCAATACTTTGGTCAAACTGAAGCTCCTCAACTCCCTTCAACGTAGTTGCTTGGCACAAAATAGCGAGGAGCGGCGTTTTTAAGCGCATAACGGAGGATCCAACAACATGCAATTTTTCTTCACGATAGCGATAGTCTGCCCTTTAGAGTTTGCGAAAGAACTGCAAGAGGCTCCCGTCGAAAGCCACCAGGCGCTTGTGGACGACCGGCGAGGTGTGCGACTGACAAGCTGGCCTCCGCTTGCACGCAACTCTTAGGTGAGCTCGCCGTTCGGTCGGACGCTCATCCATTCGCATATTGGGCATTACTGCGCTGTTCGGATTCCCACTACGAGCAGTTCCACGCAGCTCTGCTGAGTCGCAAACCGCACTTGCTTTGCTACGAGAAGTGCACAGGGTGCGTCGGGGTCAAACGAGGTCGGCTGTGCTCCGTTTTGTTTGGCTTTTCAGGCATATTTTGTCCACTATGTTCCTGCTTGCAACCATGCTACACAGTAATATACAGTGAATATCCACAATTGACTCCCCGCCGAGATGCTGCAAAATGACGGCAAAGCACGACTTATGTCTCAATGAAACTCCTCAACTCACTTCACTGTACTTCCTCGGCACCGAGATGTCACCAAATGGTGCCAAATCCATACTGTTATTGCCTGGACAATAATAACGTGATATCACATGGCTGTAATTTCAATTCTCCTAAATGTATACAGGATACGGAGAAAAGTGCTGACGCGTCGGTGTTCTTTTGTTCCTATCACAGGATTCCAAAATCCCGTTCACGGACGACCACGTTGAGGCTCTTCTCCGAGGCCGCAAGGGAAACGTAAGCATCGCTCAGCCGGTACATTTCGCTTCAAAAGATGACTTGTGAAAAGAAGAGTAGAACCTCCGTCGTCATGGCAGCCATTGATCCTCAGTATGTTTTATATTATGGATGTATTTTGCAACTTTTATAAAACAGATTTCGTGGGGAAATAAATAAAGTATGCACAAAAAAAAAATGAAGTAAGACTCCTTTATTTACACCTGGATATTACCATTTGGGCTTAATTTACACAAGAGCCAGAATAACTATAATGGACATGTAAAATATTTATATACGATGTTTGAGGACCGTTGTTGGTTTTGCAGCCATGTTAATATTATTTATAATAATATGCTAATCATAAAATCAGCTCAGGATTATTTAACTCTTATACAGTCGTCATGTGGTAAACAGATTATTGTTGTTATTTCCATTATCGTTATTATAGTCACTTCTTAATATTGAAGCATGCAAAGCTCAGTGTTGCTGTTCAATGGCACGAGCAGATAAGGTAACAAAAAGAGCTCGTTCCATTTACCTCGGATGTACCTCCTGTACTATCTTCTATTCCTCTTATGTTTGTTTAAATGTTGACCATGACACAAATTTACTCTTTACTAATATAAAGTAGTCTTGTATTTATTTTTTTAATTATTTCAATTACACTGAAAGAGAAATGTTGAATGTCGCGAGGCGACCAGTGTTTCCGCGAAGCATATTGGAACGCGGCCTGCGCCCTGTTGCTAGGAGGCGCTGTTGTAGCCCGGAAGAGGGACGTCGACGGCGGCGGTGATGGGAAAACCGGGAATACCAGGACAAAAGCGAGGTTTTTAATGCCTGCCGTGGCTGTATCGTTTTTTTTACAAACACACCCCGGAGGTGTATTGTCACCGAAGAGCAAAAGAGGACCGGAAAGGAGGAGAAACGTCGCGGTTTCATCGCAGCATGGGTATGAATGGGATGGGTGGATCAGCTGTGTCATCTGTGCGTGCACATCTGTACTACAGCATCCCGAAATAGCTGCACTCAGATATTTCATACTTCTTATTTTACCCATTTATATGTGATAAAATTGAAATATGGCTCAGTGGGACTCCGCTTTGGATTAATTATAGCTTGACCGAGTGACACACCAAAGAGTGTCATTGACCTTGGTCACTGTGAATGTTCATTTCTAAAAAAAAAAAAAGGGTTAAAGATAAATAAATAATTCAGATAGTTGTTGGCAGACTGTTTCTGTATGTGAGATGAGTCAGGCAAGGAACGGCAGGAATTTGATGAGTGTGATGAAAACAACCAAAAGCAGACAGAGCCTCCCTTTGTTAACCCTGTGCCCGCAGTCACATATTGACACAAGCGTGCGTTCGACTCGACATTCGGATCCAACAGAAGAAATGCGGATGGAAAGCTATGAGGAATTCTCCTTACGGAGTGCGGCCACACTGCAGGAGGAGGCCAACTCGAAGAGAGCGACGCGTGAGCCCGTCGCGGCGTACTCGTCTGTCGTCCTCTTCTGTGGGAAAGCTGTCCTGTCCCCACTGGTAAGACGCAGGCGAGAGCTTCACAGTTGCTATGTCAATGCCTATCTGACACGCATTTCAATGAATCGAACATATAGAGGCACAGCAAAGCCTTGCGGGACACGTGACCTCGGGATTCTTAATCAGATAAGCGGTTGGCAGGGAATGAAAGAGCAGCCGTTGATAAGGAACATCAAGTTTGTCTTCTCTATCACGACAGGACAAGGAAGCCTCTTGAAAAAAAGTGGCATTTTCTGCCTTTTTTTTTTTTTTTGTGTGTCTGGGGGACAGAACTAACACTTTATTATTGATGACCTTTAACCCTCACCAAAACCCGGTACCAGAATTTAACCCAGAACCCTATAACTGAAAACCCTAATCTATTACCCACAACCTTAACCCCAAACCTGAAAGTTAAGTCCAAACCCCAACCCTAAACCTGAATCCCTAACCCTAAACCTTACCCCCAACACTCACCAAAACCTTAGACCCCAAACCCTAACTGGCCTAATGCCACAAAAAGTGGCATTCTCTTCCATTCCTGTTTCAAAAATATGTTTTAGTTATAAAAGAAAACATAAATTACTGACAGTCAAGACTGACTTCCAATTAAACCGCGTCACATTAAAAGTGCATGGCACCTAAAACAAAATAAAATACCGATAGCAAACTGCTTTGCTTCAATATGTGATTTATTTATTTTTCAACAATCAAGTCCGCACAATGGACAGAATTCTTCACAATCAATCAATCAATCAATCAATCAATCAATCAAATTGTGAAATTGTGTGTTTTCTTTTTTGCAGTTGAGTGGAGAGCAGCGGCAACAGATGCGCGACCTCAGGCGGACGGCGGTCCAGCTGGAAACGGACCGACGGAACCGGCAGAGGAACAAAGTTGGAGACGTCCCCGCGAGGTGTACGGTGCAGGCGCAGGGACGCACGGGGTCTGCAACAAAAGACGGCAACAAACCGGCTTGCGAGGTACATTCAATGCACTCCAACGCTGTCACAAATGTATTCGTTCAGTCCACAGTCACCTTGGATATGCTCCGGCTGAGCAGGACAAGTGGTTTAGAGTGGATGGATGTGTATACTATCAAAAAAAAAGAAAAAGATAATGAATCTCAAACTTCCTTAAAGTGTAGTTTTAAATGTGCAGAATGTAGCACAAACACAGTGTGTGCCAGAATCCCTTTAAGACATTTGCAGACTTCACTAAAGGTAGTCACCGACTCCAGATTTCCCCCACCCGACGTTGATCTCGTTTTATTTTTAACCTGATGATTGCTCTGTTTTGTCCACTCTACTGAAATCGTGTAGTTTGCTTGTTAGGCCTGTGCAGTTACTTCAATCAGTCTGGAAGTAGAAAACAGGTCGTCTCTGTCCGTTCAGACTGCACGGCTATCGATTATTTGACAGTGACATGACGGATACGGCAGTAAAAAGCAAACTGGAATTTCAGGTCTCGGTTAACATTCAACTTGAAAATAGGGAACCAAATTGTGGAAGTGGACCTTGTTTGCTTAAGTATGTACTGGTTGGTTTTCTGGCTGCTGAGAGCGGTTTCTCGGAACGTGGTTTAAAATGGTCTTTCGCAGGCTTTGTTTATCAAAGAATCCATCCAGCCATTTTCTACCTCTTGTCCTGTGCAGTGTGAACACGTCGGACTGATCGCAGGTTGTTACAAAGATAATTCATCTGAAATTTGAATCCCGAAACAGACACGTCAAGTACTGTGCGGCGAGGCTGGTAAGTCACCGAGTCCCAGAGCAACAAGACTCAGTGATTACAAACTGATCACTGACTCCCCCGGACTTCCAAAAGACCCAGGAATTGGCGTTCAAACCAGCAATCAGCCAACAAGCCCTGTCCTCAATGGTCTCGTTACTGGGGATGAGTTGAAGTTTGGGACAGAAGAGAAGAGCGATGAGGACGATATGAGTATGGACAGCCTTTTCAAGCAAACAAAAGAGAATGTCAGCAAGGAGCAGAGTAAGGACGGGTTCAAAGTTGTCATTCCGACACATTCGCCGGAGGCCGCCTCAGAGAACGCGATATGTAGTCCAAAAAGCCGTGTCGAGTTTGGCTTTAGTTTGCATCGCAGTCCCATCGGCCCTCCGAAGATTCCCTTCCATCAAAATATGTATGATCCCGATCCTGAACAGCCCGTATCGCCTAGTCTTCCCGATCAGTACATTCGGCAGCCCAGCCCAGAGTCCAGTTTAAGCCCTCGGACGCAGAGACGTAAACCACGGCCGTTCTCCACGGGGAACATCCAAATCGTGTTCCCAGGGATGCCGTGGGAAGGAGCCTGTCGGTCGGACTGGGAAGAAGCTCTCTCCGGAGCCGCGTGGTCCCCGGATCACTGGAGCTCCGTGTCGAGCAATGGCGCGGGCGTTCTAAACAGGCGCGGAAGTCATCGATCTGTTCGTTGCGCCATCAGTCCAATGCGAGAAACCCATAGCCCAGTGAGCCCCTCGTTGCCTAGCCCGATTGGGCAACATGACCAACTGTCATCAGCGTTCCGCCGGCGCTGTCACACCTTCGACAGTCAGCTGCACACTGACCAAGCTGGATCCCTTCACATTGACCGCAGTCAAGAAAGAACGCCTCGCTTCATGGCGGGAGTCACGATGTGCACCGCAAGTCGGCACAACTCGGCTGCCCCAATGAACAAGTCGTGCAAGGTAGAGAATCCATCGCCGCATCTGCGGAGGCCTCACGTTTGCCCTCAAGTCAAGCTCAGGACGGAGCCCGATGAGCCTCGTGATGAAACCTCACCGACTGCCCTCAGAAATGCTGCAGACGCACATGCCAATAACACAGGTGTGTGATCGTTTGATCAAGGATGACCAAGTACAAATAGTTTGAAAAGCTGTGTCAAAGTTTTACGGTCACGTTTTGGCACGCAGGGGAGATCCAGAGGCGAGCGCAAATTCTGGAGGACATGCAAAGGCGTCTGGAGGAGGAACATGCCTTACAGATGTCACTGCTTCTGGCTGAGCAGGAGAAAGAGCAACAGCGCCTCCGTCTGGTGAGCATGTGACATTACCGTCTTTGTGAATGTATAGCATACGGAGGGCCAGAGTTCTGACGTAACCTGAACTTGCCCGCAAGTCGAACATGCAGACTAGTTCACTGTGTTCCGTTGAGACGTCGCATGTTGTACGTAAACCGAGGACCTTCTCAAATGGAATATTTTCTCGCATAACTCCCAACTGTGTTTGTCCTGCGAAAGGAGCTCGAAGAGACTGAACGAAGACTGAGGGAGCAGGAGTGTGAGAAACTCCAGACCTCGGATACTTCTCAGTGGAAGCGCGCGTCTGTGAATGACGGACTTCCAGCTGAGAGCCCGTCCGCCTCCACGCCGGGACACAGTATAGGTGCCGCATCAGTATGCTCACTCCTAACACTTATTTGGATGCCTCACCGCTTACCGTTCTCTTTTTCCAGGTTTCCCTAGTCCAATTAGTTCTACTGTGACCTCTCCCTCTGCCCAGTCCCCCGTGTACTTACGAGAGCCCACTTGGGCAGCTCACAAACCTCAAGCGAGGCTAAGTCAGGTGAGGACCTGTATGATCACCGGTAAAACATTTTGCCGAGCCCGATCAATGTTCAGATGTGTACAGTAGCGTGGTTTGTTCTCAGGTTCTGAAAGCAGAAGAACAGAGAGCGTTGTGTCGAATCAGCGCAATTGCCCGTGGCTTCCTCACGCGCAGACTCCTCAAAACGCACAAGGTTCAGCATCTGCGTCAGACCGTCACGGTGAGGCCTAAAGGAAACGCTCACGACATGAGCGCACGCTTGAGTCAAGACTCTTGCCAACCAAAATCAGAAGTTCAGTAGTTATGTGTTGGAATTTCGTGTACAGTTCACTAACATTGAGGAAGAAAATAGAAACACTAATTTCTTAAGTAACCACATCTACAAAGACCAGAATTTGGTTTGGCTTTTCAGTAAGAATTTAAGACCAATGAATCAGTGTGGTCGTATTTTAGTCAAGTGTGCCTGACTTAAAATTTTGTCACACAAGTCACTAACATCATCGAGAAAAAAGGGAGAAACATGAATTGCAATTTTTTTTTTTTTGTGTGTGCAATTTTGTCAGTAGAGTTCAAGTGTCTTTCAGGAATCTAGTCGTGGGAAAATGGCAACAAAATTCCCGAATAAATAAAAGAAACTCCTGGATCAGAACTTTTGCACAGATCCACACCGCACCAGTGTGCTGCGGAAACGGGTTCAGTCGTAGGCTATTTCAGTCATGAATGCGTTTGACGTGAAAGCTCTCACAAAGATCAAAAGAGGAAAAAAAAAAAAAAAATCACATTCCAAAATGAATTGGCATGGATAGCCTGGGGCAAAATGTGTTAAGGATTGTGTTTTTTTTGTGTCCTGACAGGACACACAAGAGTTCATTAGTTCCTTCAAAACAGAAGGTCCACAGAAGAGAAGCACTTTCTCCGCACAGGATCTCTCCCTGCAGGACAGAGTTCAAGCCCACGTACGAATGCGCCGTAAGCGGCAGTCGGCAACTTTGTTCTCTTCCGTTGACGGGTGACACGTACGTTTGCCCTTCTCAGTTACGCGCGGCCCTCTACGACATTCACGAAATCTTCTTTGAAATACCTCTGGAGGATCGATTGGCGCTGCTGCAGCAGGACAGGGAGCTCTGTGCTGAGAAGAGGCAACGAGACATGGTAAGCAACATGCGTCTATGCACGTTTCTAGCATGCTAGCCGTTATCATTGTTAGCATTCGCGGTACATTTCGTTGGGCGACTCCCACACAGTCGAAATAATCGGGCAGGCCAACTCCCATCAGGTACTTGCTTTGCTATTCGAATGGCAGTGAATTGAGAAAAGTTTCTAACTTAATGTGCTTGATGAAAAAGCCTAAGGAACCCTAAAATGTTTGCACTATTAAGCCCAAATAGTGAATAAAACATCAGCAAAGGTGATTTGTTAAAGTTCTGTGCTCAACAAAATGTCAGTTGAACCACAAAGGTTTTCCACATGGTGGTGCTATTGTTAAGCCCCACATTTACGCCATTTTTTTGCATTCTACTTGCAATTTGTGACAGAAGTCCAGCAAAATGTGTGTGACAAAATAGACTATTGAACCAGAAACGTTTTCAACAAAGCTATGAAACCCTAAATAGTTAATTCGGTATCATCGTATCATTAACTCTAAAAACCTGAACATTTGTACACAAGAACAGCTTGAAAAAAAAAGCAAATTAACCCAAAGGCCCTTTTTCATTTATCAAGTCCCAAAGTTATAAAATGTGAAAGGCCCCTCACGCCAACTTAGTGTGTTTGGCAAAACAGGCTGTCGAACCACAGAAATTTTAACATGGTTATGAACCGTAAATAAGAAATGCGATAGCGACGAACATTCACAAATATCAACGACTATTTGTTTCTTTTGACCTGAAATTTGTAACACAAGTCTTGTGCTTGGGAGGCGGGGGGGGGGGGGGGGGGGGAATAAAGATATCAAAATTGACTGGCTATGCCCTTGACTGCATTGATATGTTTGACTTGAAATGTTAAAGCTTAATGTGCTGGACGAAATAGGCTGCTGAACATAAAAGGTCTTCAGTAAAGTGGCGCTGTGGTGAAATAAATAAGCAAGGACCGCTTGTTGCTTTTGATTCAAATTTCTCACAGCAATCCCAAATAGCAAATGAGACAATGAATTCCTTTGTGTCTTGTAAAACGTGACACAAATCCACTTGTCAATTATGCCTTTCACCATTAACACCAGTGTGCCTTGTTATAAACCTGACCTATTCATGTACTGAGTGTATCCATTGTGAAGGAGAAAGCCAAGAAGGAAAAGGAGAGAGCGGTCCTGTCTGCTGCCACACAAAGATCTCTGGACCGAAAAAAGAGGTAATGTACGGAGCGAAGAAAGGAAGAAAAAAAAATAAAAAATCACTCTGAATGGGAGATTTTCCCCCAATTGTTTATGTTAGTAATGCGATCCAGCGTGGTGACATCACCGTGGGCTCTCGCTTTCAGGGAGGGGGAGTCACCGGGGCAGGCTCGAAAGGTGATGCAGAAGCCCAAAAGTCCCACTCCCATCAGGTACTGGAAAGGTTGGGTCACAAAAGAAGCCTTTTCACTCCAACTGCTCAGATCTTTGAGCATACTCGGCCTTTTCACTATTGTCTTTCCCAGTTCTGCTCTTTATTATTGTTTCCTCATGCCTAGAAATCTGCACTGATTTATTCCTTTCCCAGAGTTCAAAAGTCCAGCCAAGTCCAAAAATGTGTCCCGAGCCAGCTCAACCGCCAGGGGTGAGTTCACGTCTCATTCACTGTGCAGTACTTAACTGTTGGCTGCCATGCTACAGTGGATAGAAAAAGTAGCCCAGTAGAGTGGCGACCGCCATGATGAATGCCAGCTTCTGGTGATGTAATAACACGTTAATCATTCCACAATGTTTACACTTGAAATTTGACAGACCCAAATACGTCAGATTTGGGTGGCATTCCTTGCGCACAGCCCCCCCCCCCCCCCCCCCCCCCCGTCGTATTACTTGATGGATTTTAGTTTGGATTTAGCATTTTGTTGATTTCGATTTGCATTAGTTCACATGAGGTTGAATGCAAGGTTAATGGAGTTCAATTCTAATAATTAAAATAATACAACACATCAATGTAATAATAATCCATCACAGTGGGAAATTAAGAAAAGAAAATAAGAATGGAAAAAGAACTTCTGCAAAGAGATAAAATGATTGGAACAAAGCATTTTAGATGAACATTTGCGCAAGGGGCGGCATAACGTATTTTACAACTTTACTCCTCGATAAATAGTGCATTTCG
The DNA here is from genome assembly GCF_024500385.1 of Phyllopteryx taeniolatus. Taxonomy (NCBI): domain Eukaryota; kingdom Metazoa; phylum Chordata; class Actinopteri; order Syngnathiformes; family Syngnathidae; genus Phyllopteryx; species Phyllopteryx taeniolatus. Next base: position 20,789,997 of record NC_084517.1, read on the forward strand.
ACTGCAGGAACTTTATTCCAGAACTAGGAGATTTTGGAGTACCATTGTGTGTCTAGACCACAAATCGACCAGAGTCGTGCTTGTCCAACTTCATTTATTTAGCAGACACTGATTCTTGGTCTGTGTGGTGTCCTGTCAGGAGCTGGTACAAAAAGACCCCCGAAGCGAGAGTGAAGCGCACGGACAACCTGAAGAACCTGAAGAAGCAGCACTCTCTGGGCTGACAGGTGGCAAACACATCCCTTAACATCTTTTTTTTATTTTTTTTTAGAATGTTACATTAACCACTAAGTTTATTTAGCACTGATGTTTCCCTCGAGGACCATATTTGGTAGAGTAGAACATTGTGAATCCCCCCGCTGAATGTTGTAATAATAATTTTCTGAAAGATATTCAGTGGTGCCTTGACTTACGAGTTGAATTTGTTCCCCGACCACGCTCGCAATTCAAAAGACTTGTATCTCAAATAATCCTTCTCTATTGAAATGAATGGAAATGTCATCAATTCGTTCCAGCGCCCCCAAAAAACGCCACCAAATTAAAATGTGATGTAATCAGATAATTAAGTAGAATCTAAAGACTCAAACAGTTTGTGCTTACCATAATTTCTCGTGTATAATATGCATTTATTTTCTTTAAAAAAAAAAAAAAATCATCAAAAGTCAATATTACAAATAGGTATAAGGAAAATTAATATGAAAACTTGAGTAGAAATTCGTGGTGAGGAAGCGACGCGAGCGTGCACACGGAGCAGAACGTTTCTTTGAAAAACCTGAAAAATATGGATAATACTTCGTGTTTTGAGCATGGTGCATATTATACACAAAACCAAAAAAACGGCCGAGGGACAGAAAAACCCGTAAGTCGGGACACTCATAAGTCGAGGTATCACTCTAATTAATTAAATGTAATAAAATAAAATAGAAAACATATACATATATTATTCACCATGGCAACTTTAATAATATATTGAACACATTTATAGGTTTTAAAATGACATCTCCAAATATTTCAATAAGTGTGGTATCGAACAAAAGACATAACGTGCAACGGTGCAAGGAAGTTACTTCATAAATCCCGTTGGAAGTGTGCCTCAAGAACAATGCCTTTATTCGGACATGCATACTGTACAGTAGATACAGTACAGTAGTGTTCACATCATCCAGCGCTGGAAGTAGACGCGCAACAGTGACGCGGCGCACCATGTGTAATGCAAGTTGCTTCAATTGTCAAGCGTTTTAAGGGCTTTGAGTGTGCGTTTGTTTCTTTTTTTTTTTTTTTTTTAATGGTATTGAAATGGCCTTTTATTAATGCATATATTTGGTCTTCAGTTTACACTACATGAAATCTGAATGTATTTGTTTACATACTGGCACACCTACACTTTATTGCAGCGTCATTATTACAGTACGGTGGAGTCAAACAGCCCAACATTTCGGTCGTGGAGTAGGAATGGGGGGGGTAAAAAAAGTAGTAAATAAAGTATTAGAACCGTATTCCTATATAAGTAATGACTTTTTTCCTCGTTAATATTGTATTTGATTTTCTTTTTTTTGTTTTTTTTTTTTAGAATTTTATGACTTTCTTGCAAAGCTGCAACTTTATTCTTGGAATATTTCAACTTTTTTCTTGAGTATGTGGCCTTAATGCCCCTTTCCAGAGGAAAAGACAACAACAACAACAAAACAATCATAAAGCAGCCTCATAGATACAGTACCCACTTATTGCATATGCTTGAATTTTGGGATTAATATTTATGCATTATTAACTGAAAATGTGTATGAAGGCATCTGTACCAAAATGTAACAGGGTCTTGATATGAATAGACATTTGTAGGCCCCACTCTTACATCTAAACAAATATTTAAGTACACGTACCGGTAAATATATCACATGCATTTAACACACGTTTGTGCTGTGATGATGTTGTTCGCCTACTGAAATTGCTTTTTTAATTTTTATTTTTTTTCATTTCAACTGTCAATTTGATATATTTTCTATGACCACAATAAATGATGAAATTGAATAGGAAATAAGTTACAAAAGTAATTTTTTTGCCGCACGTGAAGCAAAAGGTGACGAGGAACGGGATGATTTGTTGGGCTTTCTTGTTTTATGACGAGCCGAGTGACCGAAACCTTTTCTGACTTTAGTACCCTCCTTTTGCTTCTAATGTCATTTCAAATTCGGTTACACTTTTCCGTCTTTGCCATCATGGGCACCCTTTTCTGCTAGCGTCATAAAAAACACACTTGGGGAGTTAATCCTATAGATGTTCACTGAGTTGTCTTTTCTACGGCTTTAATGGCGTATTTATATATATATATATATATATATATATATATATATATATATATTTATTTTTTAAATCTTGAGTTGTACGTCTTGTACTTCAACACTGTCTCTTGCCGAATAAATGAGCGTCGCACGTGATGCTCCACTCGACACGCAGGGAATGAGTCGGGAGATTGTGATCTTCATTCGTTACCCGGTAACCAAACACAAGCGATCCGCTTGGGAACACACCCTGTGTCTGTTCTTCTGTGGCTCCTTCCCTCCTTTTGTCTCGCCCTCCACTCGGGGACCATAAAAGGCAGGGATGCTGCGTGACGGATGGCACGAGGTGCCGCTCCACCTCGTCCCTGCAGTTTCTCCCGTTCATACGTGACCGCCACTCCGCCTTCCGTCTCTCATCGCTGGTCCTTCCAGGCCGGGTAACACTACTCTATTTTTTTATTTTTTTTACACAAACTTCTCCTTAGCAACCAAACAGACCAAAGGCACCAATAACAAACGTTTTGTTTTACACTGTGATCAAAAGTCAGCTTTTTTGTCACATAATGCCATGCAGAAAATACAGGATCTGAAATGGCGTTGTTCACAGCACACTTAGTTAAAAAAAATAATAATAAAGGGGGGAAAAAAAAGAAACTTCAACAGATCTAAAAAATAATAATCATAAATAAATAAAATAATTTAATTAAATGGAAAAAATAATATGTTATATCTATATAGAAAATGTGCAGTATATTTAGAAATTGGAAACATTTTTAAATTAATTTTAAAAGAGATTAATGTATATTTTCTTTCCTAAAAAAATATTTTCTCCGAGATGAAAAAGTCCTATTTATTTTCAAGAAACAGTATAATATAAATTGGAATATAAGTCTTGTTTTTCTCGCTAGTCTTATTTTTCAAGATAAATGCAGAATTTGTGAGAGAAGTTTGTACTAGTCTTATTTTTCAAACTAAAAAGTCATATGTTTTCTAAATTAAAAAGTTGTATTTTTTTAGATTAGGACATTTCTTAAAATTCCAGATATAAATTGTAATTCCTTTTATCAAGTTGTATTTTCCGAGATAAAAACTTGGATCTTGACCGTGTAGTTTTTTTTTCCAGTTGAGTCCATTGTAATCATTTCTACATAGCCAGATTTTCTTCTCGATAAATCTATTTGACGTGTTTGTTTTCAAGCATTTATTTAGGTACCATTTTTATTTAACTTTTATGTGCTATGCAGTTTAATTGAATCATTATATGAATAAAGTACAGTAAATATTTTCCCCTCGCTTTAAAGAGCAGCGTTGATGTGCCGAATGTTACAGTGTCTTACAGTAATATTAAATACTGCTGTCCATTTAAAAAAAAAAATATATATATATTTTTTTTGATGAGTACTGTGAAAAAAAGTTGGAGAGCCACTGTTTTAAACAACAGAAAATGTGCCAAAAGCCTAAAAAAAAAAAAATAATAATACATTCATTGAATAGGAAACAAAGTATTAACCAGACTGAGAAGGGCAAGCACTCTTCTTCCCGATGTTGACGGCGCCGGCCGAAGCGCTCTCACGACTGCGTCCTGCGGGATTCTGGGAACGAGAACACTGTCGCCTTTTCTCGCAGCTCTTCTTCCATCCCCTCCCTCGCTTCCCACATCAAACTTTTTTTCTTTTGCTCTCTTCTTCCCTCTCAACGTGACACCCCACAGAACTGTCGTTTTCACGCCAGGCACAATTTGAGGGATATTTCTATTTGAGACACTGACAACAAGAGTGGAGTAGCTCCATTTTTTTTTTTTTTTTTTTTTGCTATTTTGCAAGAGAGTGAGAGAGATGAGGTGCTGTCATCATCTTCAGTCTCGTAGTTTGAATCCCAGTCAGTATAACTTAAGTAAAAGAAAGAAAGAAAGAAAGAAACTAAGATAATAATAAACAAATAAAAAAAACAGTTTAGTGCCATAGTGGTCCAAACATCCTTCATATCTATCAATATTTCATGAAAGATTAGAAATAACATTCACGGGTGCGGCCATCTTGGAAATGGGAGTTGGCACGGTGCTGCACTGAAGAATCAGGAAAGGTGCAATTATGGACTGCCGCCTGTTTCTCAAAATTGGAATTAAGTCTTCCTTTCTGAAATATGTGACTTTTCTCTGTTCATCTTTGCACTTTAGTTAAAAATGGAGGAATTCCTCTCCCGTTCTCAGTGGTTTATTTGGAGTCACCCATCTGTCAAATACACACTACTCACAAACATGTACGCAAATATTGGGATGACCCGAAACTGCATTTTCCCGGTGAACTTAATTCGACCTTGACCTCAAAATTACCATGAACGTCCACCTCTATGCCTTTCTGTGACTCTTCCAGTCTCTCTGTTGCAACTTGCTGCGGACAGTCTAAGCTAGCGATTGTTCGGTGTCGTCGCGGTCTCGGTCTCCCGATGTCGAAATATGAAGAGAACTGTTTAAATACCAATTTGAATTCAATGCGGGACATTTATTGGTAGTCATTAAGGCTTATGCTTTATGCTATATGCTAGTAAAGCTAATGATAGGGTTAGTTGTTGTTTTTTTTCCCATGGAGTTGAAATTTAATTCATTGTATTTCTGAGACCTCAACCTTAATATTCTTATTATAATATAATATTATATTTCAATTCTGATCTGCGGAGTGTGAAGGGAAAACAGAGAGAGGAACAGGTGCTGTGGAGTTCCGGTTCCCTCCAGCCAGCTTTGGAAACAAAATAGACAGTCACACGTTTGTTTAACCATCAATCGTGTACGTCTATTATTAAGAATGTCGCTTTGGTTACTGCCCATTAAATGTTGCTTCGTTTTAGTTCGCACAGTAATGTTTTTTGAAACATTCTGTACTAGACTTTATTGATTTGATTTGAGCATTAGAGTGATAAACCACCCCAACTTTTTTTTCTCATAACCGTATTTCAAATTTTGATTTAATTGAAATAAAATTGCTCATTGTTTCTTATAAATTATGTTTTCTTATTAAAATTATATTATTCATGTCGAATTACACCTCTTTAATGTTTATCATAGTATTTCTTGTAAATTACAATTTTATGCATGTGCAATTACATTTTGTTCCCCTCATTAAATAATAATAATCTTTTCATAATTACAATTTTCTTGTAAATTTTAATTGTACTTTTTCTCAAGTTCCAAATTTAGTGATCTATTTTTTTATACTCCTAAAATGATTTTCTCCTGTTAAAATGATTTATTGTAAAATACAAATTTACAATTTTGAAAATATTTAAAAATATATATTTTTTAGAAATTATATTTTTTTCCACATGAAAGAATGAATTTAGTCTTGTAAAATTACATCTTTTTTCCTCCTGAAATATTATCATATATTTGCAATTCTACTCAGTTAATTCTTTTTTCACTCATCAAATAATTTATTATTTATTTATTTTCTAAATTATAATTATTCTCTTGTAAGATTACATATTTTTCCTTCCTAAATTTTATTTATTGTAGTAAAGCAATACATTTCATTGTCATATTCATGAATGAATTTTTTAACAAATTATTTTTCTTGAAAAAGTAAAGTTGTATTCATGTAAGATGACCATTTTTACACCTAAAATAATAATCATTTTGTGACTTATTTTTCCTCACAGCAGTACCATTTATTTTTGCTGGAAATGTTTGCTTTCATTGAAGTAATCGTTTTCCAACAGTCGTAATCATGAATTAAAAGCCAATGTCATGGCAAGATCCCCACTGATTTTCATTGAATCAAGATGTCGCGACAGTATATTAACTTCGGCTGATTTATGAAGTTGCATTTTTGGCTTGATGAAGTGCAGGAATGGCAAGAAAAGTTTTTTTTTTTCCTTCCTCCTGTTATGTGATGCGGTTTGAAAGCTATTAAAAGACATTTAATTCATCCTTCCATTTTCTTTACCGCTTCTCCTCACTAGGGTCGCGGGCTGCTGGAGCCTATCCCAGCTCTCTTCGGGCGAGAGGCAGGGTACACCCTGGACCGGTCGCCAGCCAATCGCAGGGCACATATAAACAAACAACCATTCGCACTCACACTCACTCACTCACTCCACACGGGCGGGGCCGGGATTTGAACCCCGGTCCCCAGAACTGTGAGGCAGATGTGCTAACCAGTCGCCCACCGCACCGGCACGCTTAATCCGCGTATTTCCAAACAGTCTTAAAAGGGCCGTGGACGTTTTGAAACTAGCCAAATATTTGAGAGGACCATTCATGCCTCTTGTCATTTACACTGAAAACAAATTGAATTCATTCGCGCTTGTGTGTAGGTGGAGGTCACAAAATGATGGCATATGGAACGTTCAACTGCTGAATAAGCACACAAAAGACTTCTTAGAAAAATCCTCGTTTAATGGGCCGTGTTTGTGTTTATTTCCAACTTTCCGTGTGTGTGTTGAGGAAGTATTAAATCTTACAGAGGAGCCACCATTTTCCTCACGGACACACCGAAATACAACACAAACATACACGCTACATTTGCTATGTACCGTCTATTAGGGCTATTTTAAACAGCTGGAGCGATATTAAGTAGATAGAGTGCTCATTGAAGGCGCAAAAGGGGAATGGAAATGAAGAAGGGAGCAGTTCAGCAACTTGTACGACCTACTGGGGGCGGAAGATAAGTTATTGAATGTTTCTTGTGTTTTTTCCTCATCATACACGTGTTTTAATGGTTTCAAACTTACAGCACTTCAAATTTTGGATTCATTTATGGTAATACAGTACATTTCGATGAAATATTTTTCTACGGTTGCAATACAATTGAATTCTTTCCACGACGTGACGAGAGGCGCTAGCCGGCAGTTAGCTTGTGCGCTAACCGGCAGTTAGCTTGTGCGCTAACAGTGGCGTCCGCGCCGTTGCCTCCACGCTATAGTGGTCGGAATGGGCGGAGTAATTCTAACTCGCAACTGAGTCGGATAGCCACTGATGCTAACGTTCATTTCTTATATGCAGTAGGGACTCATACATTTAGTCACGGCGGAAACAAAATCAGGAAATCGCAAATGGTAAAAAAACGTTAAAGGCTCCGCAACATAGTTCTCAGTCTTTGCACGTTCTCAGCAATTATCTTCGAATATGTATAATGTATTTAGAAACAGTTCTATGATTTGACTTTGCAGGTCTTTAAGTGGCAAACATGAGTGAGCGATGCAAAATAAGATTGCCTTTTCCCCCGTAGCGCGTTCACAGTGTACATGACGCATCACACTATCGATCTCTTCTCTATTTCCATCCTTGGGTGTCTGCGCGATGATTTTCACTTTTCGGACGAGTGCAAACATAATAACGTTAAATCGGAATGTGGGATCTCCTCTCTGACAGTGGCACTAAAGAGCGGCAGTGTTTCGGATCCTCCTGCAGGCTTTCTTCACAAACAGAACAAGACTTTGAGGAAGAGCAGCTGACTAAAACCGCATTCCGCACTTCCTTTTCTGTTTTTTTTTCCCCTGGAGGGTGGTTGCATGGGAACCTTGCGGAAAACTGAACAGGTAATGGCACCGTCGGTCAAAGCTGAGAGATGCGGTCTTTCGTTAATGCGCGCGTGGAGAAGATCCTCAGTCCAAAAAACGAGAGCCCGCAGGTTAGCATCAATATTTGATGTACCGGTGCAGCCCGCCCGAATTGTTAACATGTGGCTGAGCTGCATCCCTCGACCTGCCCTCAGTTCCTGCACCGTTTAATAACTCTTTTCAGGCGGGGTTCCACCCCTCACACACAAGTTTGGGAAAGACTGGCTTCAAAGATTTGGTAAAGGCCGTTGCAATACGTTTCTGTCCTGTAGAGGGCGTCCGAATGCAACACAAGCCGGTCACTGGCTTCTTGCCTATAATCGCCTGTGCCAACACATCGTTTTGATAGACATGTGTCAAGTTCCTTCTTGTCTATTGCACTATTACCGCCATTCATCTGTTGCTACCTGGTTTTAATTAACATGAAATGGTCTTAAAAACAGAGTGGGAAAAAAAATTGTTTTCTTCAGAATGCTCACACAGCAACAAGCTAAACTGGTCTTGTGTCTCCGTGTTGCTGTTCCTTTCCGTGCATCATCTTTCATGCCACTGTTGCTCGCGGGGTCAACTGTGTGTCTGGGGGGGTCACGTCAGTGCGGTGCCATGTGTCCTGGTGTCTCCATTGCTGTGTAGTCACACTAACAGACACACGTGCACAAGGAATGTGCACGTACAACTGTAGCTGCTACGCAACTATGTACCACAAACGTACGGTACGGATGTATCAGGCCACCTTATTGGTGCATTTCCGTTGGCTAAACAATACCAGATGTGTGTATGTTGGTCAGGCAGGGAATGTGAATGAGGAAAATAACAAAAATTTGGAGGGGGGGTTGGTGTTGGGAGAGATAAAGCAAATTTATATTTAAAAAAACCACACAAAAAACAAAAATAATAATTGAAAAATACACTCATATTAGAAAAAAATAGAATGTAGTTTTTTGAAATAAAGAACATGTAAATGTTAGACAAAATGCAGAACATTTGCATTAAAATATAAAAGTACACACAGTTTTGAAAAAAAACCAAAAATATTATACATTGAAAAATATTAATTTATGCAACAAGCAGGCCTTTTAAAAATTAATTTAAATGTTTTTTTCCCCCTTCATTGTAAATAATGAAAATCCTGAATAAAATTGAATGGGGACTGACATGGGGCGAATGTGGTGAAGGACCCAAGTGCAAAACACCGAACCACTGTAAAAGTTGAAAAGGATTCTAATAATCAATTTAACCTCAACTGTGACAGATCACTTCAAAGCCCGGGTCTAGGGAAGTCAACTTCAGACTTCACAGTCGAGAGGGTCAGGCTTTGAAGATGGCTTTGTCTTTGACCAAGGTGTTGCAATGGTCCGCGGTCCTCATATAGCAGGTCAGGAAATGCTCAGATTTCACTTTTGAAAAGTTTCTCCGTTTCTGTTTTCAGTGAATCATGATTTTAGACACTCACTGCCATTGACGGCTTTAGAAGTCAAATATCCATGTTAACTGGGAGGGCTGGCAGTGAATGTCTTAATCCACGATTCACTGAGAATACAAACAGGGAAACTCACACCTTGCTGACCTTGACGCAGAACCCTCCAGAGCCACGAGGACAGGAACAGGCAAACATGTTAAGGCCGAACTCTCACTGGTTCGTGTTGTAGTTTTATAATATTTTATTTATAACGCTGCAAAACTTTGACACTGATTGTATCATCAACAAGGCCATAAATATGGTATTACTGTGGCGAGTACAACGTGATTGGCTGAGAGATTGGCTGTTTGTCATGGGAGACTGTGAGAGGAACACTGAATGACGCTGGTGGGTGTGCTCATGCTTTTGCACACTACTGTACACACCTCTTCCAAAGTATGGAAGAAAAAAACCTAACGAGTGAGTTCAAAAAGCGGCCTCATGCTCAGATCATGTCGATGCATGTTTTGCATCATACTCGTGAAATAGCTTTCACTCATCCCTCCTTCTTTGATTTTCTTTTCCCCTCCTCCCTTTTCCTTCTCGGCTCGCTAAAAGAGCTGACTGTGCCGTTCTCCCTGTGAGAGTATGTGCTGCGTTTTTGGCCTCCTCCTCCTCCTCCTCCTCCTCCTCCTCCTCAATATGATGGGAAAAGCATGAAACAACAACGTCTGGAGGCCGAGTGAGAGAGTCCTGCTTGCCGTTTCATCTTGTCTTCTTTCTTCTTTCTACGTGTTATCACCTCTCCAGATGCTCTCTGCAGATCTACTGCAGGTGTGTGTGTGTGTGTGTGTGTGTGTGTGTGTGTGGGCCTTCGGGGACAAATTGTACTCGCTTACGACTACAAATGCTCCAACACCCACATAACGTAAGTAGGAATCCACCTGCCAATGCGAGCAAACACAGAAGCTTTGCATTCAGAAAAAAAAGACGCACAATAAGTCATCGGGGAAGACTTCCTAACAACTCCGATTGAAGCAACAAGAACACAGAGGAAGATTACAAAGTGCAGTTTTTGATTTGACGACAACAGTGAATCATCGCATTCACATTTCGTCCTTTTTCTTTTCATACACTTTCCGTGCGCACAATTCAATGAAACGCACCCTGCGCATGCCAAAACAAATCACATACACTGCAAGTCATGTACAGTGCATCTCTAAAGTTGCATTCTAGTACTTACTTTCATCTCGTCAAAGAGTTGCAGTCTACACCCTGGACCGACATCCGTTCATGTTCACGTTCACGTTCACGCCTGTGATGTAGTTAGTGTCCTCGGTCAACCTAAGGTTTCCTCTCTGTTGGCTTTATCAAGCCGTGATCTTCAACTCTCACTGGAGCGCTTCACGCGGTTTGGGTGAGAATCAGCACCTCCAAATAGGAGACCATGGTACTCAGTCGGAAAAGGGTGGCATGTCCTCTTCATGCGATCCTGCCAAAACTTCAAGTATCTTAGATTCTGTTCACCAAGTATGCAGCCGGAGATCTACAGCCGCATCAGTGCAGCGTCTGCAGTGATGCGGACTCTGTATCGGTCTGTTGTGGTGAAGAAGGACTTTCCCTCTTGCAATCAACTTCTTAAACACCTAACCTACAATTCCATTGCATCATGCTGGCAATTGTTTGTCTTTTTGTCTTGAGTTTGTTGTCACATTTCTGTTGGGCCAATTATATATTACTTGTGCACTCACTGTAGTAGTCTCACCACGCTGCACTATTTGCATATCTGTTGTTGACCAATACTGGCCACTCATCTGCTCCATTTGCACACTGACTGAGGAGTATCTGCAACATTTGCACAATCAACATTGTCCCAGACTATCGTACTATTCGCTTGAAGTCTCGGCGCCCTTTGCACAATGGTCATTGCACCGGACTATTGCAATATTAGTCATTCGAACCGCTCTAAGTGCTGGAGGACTGTGCATCTTTATGCACAATTGTCCCAAAAATTTTTTTTACCGGCATTACCAGATAACTAGCAACCCTTTATTGCTCAGTGACTGTTTTTCTCAATGTCTTTATTTCTCAAAAGTGTTTGTCTGTCTGTTGTCGTACTAGAGCGGCTCCAATTACCGGAGACAAATTCCTTGTGTGTTTTTTGGACATACTTGGCAAATAAAGATGATTCCGATTCTGATTCTGATTCTGATGCCAAAAGGCAATGCTCTGAATTTACCGGTCGATCTATGTTCCTACCCTCAACTATAGTCACAAGCTGTGGGTCGTGACTGAAAGAATGATACAAAAATGAAATGAGCCTAAATGAGTTTCCTCCGCAGGGTGTCCAGGCTCTCCCTTAGAGAAAGGGCGAGCAGCTCGAAGAGTCGAGCCCCTTCTCCTCGGCATAGAGAGGAGCCAGATGAGGGGGCTCGGGCATCTTGTTAGGATGCCTCCTGAATGCCTCCCTAGTAAGGTGGTCCAGGCACGTCCCACTGGGAGGAGACCCCAGGGACGACCCAGGACTCGCTGGAGAGACTATGTCTCCCGGCTGACCTGGGAGCGCCTCGGGATCCCACCGGAGGAGCTGGACGAAGTTGCTGGGAGAGGCAAGTCTGGGCTTCCCTGTTAGAACTGCTGCCCCCGCAACCTGAAGAAGATGGATGAATGGATGTGACAAAAATGTTGGGTCCTTTTGTAGACTGCAACAAGAGAACCCATCCAAGAACAGGCGAAGAACATGGAAACGCCACACATGAAGGCGAATGTCCGGAGCTCGTCTTTGCTGAAAGGAAGCAGTCGTAACTCAACTGGGCCATTTCTTTCCATGTGCGCAGACTGTTCCTATGCAGGTGTTAGCTCCCTGCGGTTTTGAATTTACAAAGAGATTGTTGAAAGATTAGAGGAGAGATTTAAGGAGTCGGTGTTTACCCTGTCAGGTGGCAGGTAAACTTTTCTCCCCCCCAAATAAATCCTCATGAATGGACACGGACGGCTCGTTGAGGCTCTCCACACTGCACGCCGTTATCCCGCCACACACGCACATGCATACACACTCGTTTTCGTTCTTGGCGTGCATGCACTGTAATTACAATGTGTGTGAGTACGCACATGCTTGTGTGTGCGTGTGTGTGTATCTCACTGTGTTTTCGCAAGGGCCTCGCACCCCGCCGCAATCACATTTGATGGATATCGACTTTGGCTTGTGAGAGTTTTCCAACCGGTGACTCATGGGGCTTCTGACGGACGCCTGTACCAATTTACTGCTTCTGCCTCTCTTGTACCCCCATACCCACCCACCCCCCACCCCCCTTCCACCACCACCACCTCCATATGTGTATGAGAGACAAAGTCTATGAATAAGTGTCCTGTGCATTGGATCCTTGTGGTTGTACTTTCCAACTTCTCCATTTGGACTTTTCCACTCTGCCGCACAGTAGACGGATAGTGTGTAAAAGGACAAGCGTTGGCCCTGAGGTGCTTTAAGGATAGTGGAGACACGTGCAGTTCAATGTCCTGAAGGAGTCCAGGTGCCATTATCCTGTTGTGTCTCTTTGTCTTATTAAAAAGGATGCTGCCTAGACAAAACATTGTGGAGCGAGCACCATGTCCGAGTGTGCTGGAACGCTCACTGGCTGTTAGCGATGCCGTTTCCTTAAGTGAGATAATTGAAATGAAGTGGTTGTTTTGTGGTTGTGTGGTTTTGCTGCAAATAAACCACAACATTGTGGAGTGACAACATGTAAGAGTCTACTGGAAAACTAATCAGCGATAAAGATGTCATCTCCCAATTTGAGATAATTGAACAAAGGTAATTGTTATGTAGTTGTGTATGCTCAAGATTACGGTACAGGATTGAGTACCCTGGGAAAAGCTACACGAGCACACGACCGGAGCCGAGATTCAAACTCGGAACCGTGAACCCGACGCGCTAACCTCCATGCTGCTAGACAGGAACAGTAAATGTCACGTGAACTTCTGAACTTCAGCGACACATTCCATTCACCTGCAACGCCTTACCTGGGAAAGTTGACTTAGTTGCCTCACTCCATTCATTCTTTCACTGTTTCATTCACTGGCTTTTACAAACAGAGTAATTCATCAGCATGTCCTCCCTAAAGGGCTTCAAAGGAAGACACACTTAAGTAACCGTGATATTTATAAATGGATATACACAGGAAGCAGTTCATTAATTACAGCCCTGATCCCATATCAAAGAAGCCGATGCAGCCAGAGTCAACGAATCCCCAGACGCTTTTAGTCCATTGTTCATTAAAATTATCGCTCTGTGATGAAGAAAGGAAGCTCGGTGACCTGCAGGCTTACTTTTGAACTGAAGTTTACCTGACTTTGCTCGACACTCCCCTGAGAAAAGAGGGGGGCTCCTCTCATTTGCAATTAAAGTTTCTACGGGTGTTTAGGCGCCACTCCCACCACACACCTGTAGCACGGCCTGGCTAACTACCTCTGTCCTGTCCTGTCCTGTCCTGTCCTGTCCTGTTTTCTACTCGTTGCGTCCCTTTCTTACAGGGTGTAGCACTACCTTCTCAGTCCACGTCAATGAACGGGCAAGATGTTTTCAGATGGGTGCTTTGCAGATTGGTGCCATCTGACACCATGTGTGGACATAAAACACAGTGAAACCCAAGTGCAAATGAATACATCATTTCCAGATCAGCACACAGTGACGCTTACAACTATGTTTTTATAAACACAGAGAAAATGACCTCATTCCACTTGCCAAGATTCAAGATTTCAGCTCTCTTTCTTCTTTTGGGAGCTTTGGTTTTGTTTGTCTTGAGATTCATGCCTGTGAATATTCTTATTCATCCACGTCCTTTCATTCTCAGGGAGTTGAATCGTTCTCAACTGGACTGTCCTAGTTGTCTTAGAAGATGTTTCGCCTCTCATCCAAGCAGGTTTCATCAGTTGATGCAAAAAGGCTTAGTTAGGACAGCACTAGCCTAGGCGAGGCTTCTAAGACAACTAGAACAGTCCAGTTGCGATGGATTCAATACTTTGATAAAGTCTTGAGATTTAGGATTTGTGTGTCCGTTGTATCAATGTCAAGTCAGGTCAAATTTGTTTGTAGTTAAACATCATGAGAATCGCAGGTAGACGCCTCCGAGGAAATGGTTGTCCTCAGGACCTGTCCCGGTGAGTGAATGCAGAATCCTCCTCAGAAATGTCTCCAGGGAAGTGGTCCTCCTACGATCTTTTACCGTTCGATCGATGCAGAATCTTCACAACAGCAGCCTCTCAATGCCACCTCGTCCCCACTCCGAGCAGGCCAGGAGGCGTGGAGGAGAGAGGAGAAACGGAAGTAAAACAGGCCAAAATCCAGATGAGCAAGAGATTAGTTGCATACTAAGTGTGGTTTAACCAAATGCATAAGTGTACAAATAAGTCTTAGGTCACTAAAAAAATGGACGGCGGGTTGCAAATGGCTCCCAGGCCATAGTTTGGACATCCCTGGACATCCCTTTCCGTGGTTGGAAAAAGAAGATATGTTCGAGATGCACTTGTGGTCATTTATCCGGTAAAAAAAACAAAAAACGGGAGCGCTTCAAAGCAATCAGAAAGTCCCCCGCTCGGAGCCAGGTCCTTCCACCTGGGAATAATAATTGCGAGATCATGGAATTACAGCTACAGAGTTTACCCCCCAATCTCGTTTTTTTTTTTTGACCACCCAGCCAGCATCGGGACCCCCCGGTTCAATCTTGGCTGACAAAATCCAAAAGATCTTCCCCCCCGGATAGACGAAAAAAAAAGACAGCTGTGCTATTCTGGGCTGAGGTTTGGTCCTAATTTAGCTGTTCCGCACCATGCCCGAGTTGTTAAATCACCTTTATTTACCCAGCAAATACTAAATATTCATTAATGTCTCCTCGACAGTTCCTCACATTCTTCCTCATTATTTTATGTCGCCACACTCGGTAATCCCATAAGGGATTTCATCCTTCCAGAAATAATCCCAAAGCTAATATTGACGCGAGCTAAAGACTGCGGTGGTTACACGGACAGCCGTGACCCGCGGCCGAGGAGACGAGCGGCGCAACGACGGCGCATCAAAGACGCCGAGGCCAAGAGCTGCTCTCGTGCTCGCCCCCGTTTTTAGACGGAGCGACGTGAGGGCAAACAGCAAAGTCTCCGAGATGGCGTGAATGCTGAGAGACCAGCATTCACTATGGAAAGCCCTTTCAGCATTTATTCCAAATATCCACTTTAGCCTCCATGTACGAGCGCGCTTTCTGTCCTCACCAGTAAGACAATTCAGCGCACTCGTAGAACAACTAGGACCCTGGTAGAACAACTGATTGATTTAGATTATTCCCACTACTAGTGCCACTTTTGGCCTACTAGTATGCCAATTGTTTTACTAGTGAGGACAATGAGTGTACTAGTACGACACGGAACGACTTGGGCGCACTAGTAGAATGACTGTCTTGTGTGTTATGTTTTTCAATACTACTACAAAGCTACTTACGAGTTGAATTTGTTGGGTGAACAAGGGCACAGGGTGAAGTAAACTTGTACATCGAGGTACCATTTGTAAACTGTAGGTTTTTTTTTTGTTTGTTTGTTTTTTTATCTCATAAAAATCATTTTTCTAGGCCAGAACAAATGTTTACACGCACTTTCCTCAGGATCTTATCACATACAGGAGACGGCCCATTTGCGGCGCAGCTCCGCATGGGCCGGACTTGGCCGGGCACGGGCTCCACGGGCGCTGGTGCCATCCTTGCACGCAGGTGATGAAGGGAGGTTGTGTCCTTCGCCCTCATGAGCCACACAGAGGTGAGGAGGCACTCAGGGGACACGCCGGCTGCCGGCCGACGACGAGACCTCAGCTAGGCTGCTCTCAAAGCGGCGGTGCCAGCGTGTCTTGCCCACTGCCTGCCCACGGGTGCACTCTTCAACCAGGTTTCCCATCGCTTCGGGTTCTCGTTGGATGGGACTGTGTGTGTCCATTATTTGTATTTTGCTTTCTCTCTGTCAGAAGTGGATTTCAATAACTTGTTGACATTCACGCTCTTGTTTTTGATGAACCAGCAGTGCCCGCAGGCCCAGGTGCCGTTGAATGGGCCCCGCCGCCACAATGGGCCTTTAAATGATGGCACATCAAAGCCACCGGTGTTGATTGAGTGATGGGATGATGTGCCCTGCATGAGGGTAGGGGGAAGGTCCTCCCCCGTCTTGCTTCAAAGCACCGCTATGCTGGCTCAACCCCGCTTTTGATTGGCGGCTTTGGTTAAGTGCCGCGGTGGCGCTGATGTCAGCCGAGACGCAAAAAGGTTGGGTTAAGCAGGTGTCAACCAAGGAAGGAATCTTGATTGAAATGTTACTAGAATTTTTAAATCCTGGTCTCTGCTGTCCTAAGCACTATCAGAAGATTTGAACGACATTTACAACCTAAATTCGAATATTTGTTCCATTAAACTGGCTAATTTAATTTATTCCCAACAGACAGTTCATAGTGTTTCTCTTGATTTCACTGCTTCCAGTACGTGTATGTGGATCTTGATTGATTTTTTTTTTTTTTTTTTTGTCCAATCAGATTTGAACTTCTGTGTGTCGAGGGAAATCTAAATAGGCCGATGAAGACTAAGTTTGAGCACGCCGCGCAGACATACAAAAAAGAGGATGGATGAAGATGGAGTGAGATGGGATGAGGGAGCGGGTTAAAAAAAAGAAGAGATATTCCCTTTAATCGGAGCGCCGCAGGACGCTGATGGATAAAGGACAGTGAAGGATGACGTGAGGAAGTGGGAGGGGACGCAAGATAAAGCGAAATACCTTGAAGGGGAGCATGCCAGCTGTTGTTCATCAGCATTCCCCCCACCCCAGTATGCTGGACGTACTCCGTCTTGCCTTCTGTTTGGAGCCCGTGACAAAAAAGCCTCCGGCTACGTTTTAACAATACAAAAAGAAAGGAAAGATGAGGAGTAAACATGGAACCTATTAAGAGGCATACACTAACATTACAGGAGCTGCAGGAATTTCTGGCGAGTAGTGGTTATGTCCTACATGTGACAACAATCTCCCGTATTCTGCATACAACCGGCTTATGGGGTAGGGTGGCAAGACGTGTGTGTGTCACGAAGAAAGTTAGGGAGGCCCACAGAAACGTTAAAGGGCTTTCTGGCAATTGGTAGCTGTGTCCTAAACGTGACAGCAAGCTTCCGTATTATTCTTAACGTCTGGGTTATCGCGCAGGGTGGGAAAACATTCATTGGAACAAGACATCCCTCCAAAAAGACAAGAATGAAACTGGTCGAAAAGGTTGCAAAGAGGCCTGCAGCAACTGGATGTGCCCTACATGTTACAACAATCTCCCGTATTTTTCATATGTCCTGGCTTTTGGGCAGGGGGGCAAGACGAAACGCTTTAGAGTGTGTCTGACTGACTGGCTCCGATCCTTTTTAGTACGACACATGTGAGGCGCAACAAGTGGGCCTCTTTGTTGGACCACCGACCCATCCTTCATTTCAGAGAGGTCGCTCATTGACAGATCACTCAGTCACGGCGAGGGAGCCGGATGAAGACACTTTGTACCTTGGAGAGAGAGAGAGAGAGCGAGAGAGAGAGAGGAAGAAAGACAGCGTGCGTAAATGAACCGATAGGAGCCGCAGATAACAGAGAATGCAGTCAAGAGGCTCCAAGAAAAGCAATAAAAAGGATGAAAGAGGTGAAATGTGTTAATTGAGGATTCATTTAGTTGGGATGGTGTGGGTAGGGGTGGAGGGGGTCAGGGGGCAAGACTTTGAGCTTAAAGGGGCTGAGAGACAAGAGAGATTGATGCTGGTTGACAAAACCCGAGCCCCTCTTCGTCTCGACGGCACTGCCTGCTCCTCAGGGGCCCCAACCCCGTCTGGTCCCCAGAGACCCCTGTGTTGACGGCAGCTTTTTCCTATCACGGGCTAGTTTCTTAATGTCGGGAGTGGGCGGGGGCTTTTATATGAGTTCCTCTGAGGGTTCATTTGTTTTTAGATTACATGGCGGACGCATTAAATCCTCTCACGGGCCGTATGTGGCCCCCGGGCCGTAGCTTCCGCACCCGCTGCGAGCTGAAGCGGAGAAAGGGCGCACAGTAACGGGAGAAGCCGGACGTATATTTTGTTACGTCCAGCCGTGAATTCCTGCGGGGCGACAGGCAGGGTGGCTTACGTCGCTATCTTCTTTTCAAATACTTAGGGTCTTCTTTAGCGCCCGGCCTTCTTGTACAGCGGAAACCTCCGAGTTCCAACCGGACTCGTTCTGAGATGCTTGTCCATTTTAAACAAGGTATCAATAAGAAATAACACCAGAACCCCAGTTGAGGCCGTCTTTTGGAAAAAGCCAACGAAAAACATTCCTTGAGTTAATAGGGCATTTGACTTTTATGTATTTAAAAAAAAAAAAGAAAAAAGATTTTGAAGAAGGGGCCAATATGATAGCATATTGGTGAAAAAATAAAAGAATTAAATACATTTTAAAGTGCTCTAAATTTATAAATCAAATGTATAATTTTATATCCTAGGTCTAATAATTAGATATTTTTTAATATATTAAATCATCTATAAATATATTTTGCCAATTGGTCCCTCCTTCCTGAAAACTCAAACTTTGATCAATAAAATAATAGAAAAAAATTTAAAATTACAAAACATTGGTGAATTTAAAGAATATTCACATATAAACAATATTAACAAAAATAATTATTTTTATTATATGAAGTGTATATTAATGTATAAACATTTATAAATAGATATGATGTATTTACATATTCTGTTGAGTTATATTTTATATTTTAAATGATAAAATGTAATTATTTTGGGAGATCAGTTTTTATTAATTTATTTTTTGTCAAGATATATATATGTATATAGTCCGCGCTTCAAAAATGGAAAACTGAATCGAAATGCAGCCATTAAAATAATAAAAGAAAAAGTACAAAGAATATAAACATAATAAATAAAAGGTACAATATTATATATATTTCTTTCTGTATTGTGTCATGTGTATATTAAGATTTGTTAAAATTATAAAATAAAATAAATTATAATAAATAATAATTAATGAATAATATAATTATAAAATATATTTTAAGAATTCTACCGTCCGCCTGAAAACATTGCATGTTTATTAGTAACGCAATTAAAAAAAAATATTTTGGATGTTTGTATAGATTATATAATTGTAACTTATATTTTTCATGGCTTCGTATTGGTATGAGACGACAAGATGAAAGTGCAGCGTGGGCGTAAACACAAAATCAGCGGCCTGTTTGAAGCCCGCCGCCAGGTCACGTTCACATCCCGGCCACACTTCCACCCTGTTTCCTCCATTGATTGGGAATGTTTATCAAATTAGGGAGAGGTCAAAGCGGAGGGGCTGGGGGTGTGCTCCCATGAAAGGGGGTCTTTCCAGTGACGCTATCCAGAACCTGCCCAGCTGTAAATTTAGGCAGAGAGTGAATGGCGCTTTGTTGCGAGCACCTTCATCAACTTTATGTCCAGTAGCCGCTCTCCTCCTCTTTAATCTGCAGCCTGACTTGAAGTTGTGTGATCTGCTCGGGCTGGACACTCCCACCTCTCCTGAATGACAAGGCTGGAACCTCCCTTCCCTGCCTCCCCATTTGACCCCCTTGTTGGCCTAATTGTATGTAATGCCAGTGTCATGCCCCACCCTCTCCTGTCCCCCCGCACCTCTCCTCAGGCTCCGAGAGGCCAATTATTCCCTTATTGTTGACACGGACAAGCTGACAGGCTGCCTCCCACATAACTCCTGTCCTCCCCGTCCACTCCCGCGTCTCCCCTCCATCTCTACGCGGACCACCTAGGTGTCTGCCCCGCCGCATCATGTTTCTTCGACTGCTATTTCGTGTGTGTGCGTGTCGTACACACTCCCTTGTATGCAACACGACGACGCCTCCAGGCACGAAGGGCCAATGACTTACCGAAAGTAGAAATACTTCGTTGCTGTATTTAAGCATAATTTTCAGGTATATGTACTTTATTTGAATATTTATTTTTCTGACCACTTTTTTACTTGTATTGCCTACATTGATACAGTACGTGTACTTTCTACAACTTACTGTGTCAAAGTAGGATTTTTTTCAACCTGTGCGGATGACAACACAACATAAAAAAGATGCAGATAGAGAGAGGTAGAGTCAACCTTATTTGAGGTCTTCATTGATTGATTGATTGATATATTGGCGTCGCGGGCGGTGGGATGGTCACCAAGTTAAAAAAAGCACAGATACACAGGTTTCCTTAAGTTACACGCCAAAGCCGTCTTCAAATAGCCATAGCGCACGGACGGGCCTGACCTCCCCCAAGATCCTGCCGTGCCTTTATAATTAGATGACCTCGGGGCTTTTTGTTGAAACGGTGACAAAACCATATCGCTGAGCTGCAGCCTACTTCACGTGCAAACAAGTGGGAAAAGGCAGCTGGCTACTTCTTGCTCAGTTGCTTGGCGACCGGCAACTCCGTGCAAAACAAGTGCGCTGTGAAAGCCACTTTATAAGGGGGGAAAAAACATTAACGATGACAGCAACAGATTCAGAGACGCAAGATAGTCCCCGTCCATGGTCTTTTTTAAGACAATTGTTTGACAAGTTTGGCAAGAAGAATGATTCGGGTGAATGTGTTGTGTCATGTGCCAGCCTACAAACCACAAGCTTCTGGTATTTAAACATTGTCTGCCTAAACTGGGAAAAAAATCCACATACAAGTAAGGTGGTTTTTTTTTTGGTTTTTTTTTTAGCTACTTTAACATTTTTTTTTTCGGAGCTATGGGATTCGAATCTTGTCTCACCTGTGACCATAACGAGACCTAGGTTTAAAAAAAAAAAAAAAAGCAAATCGACTCCATTATTAATGCGACTATGCGTGTCGCCAGGCCGCGTGTGGTATGTTCACCAGTTTGGTTGTTAAAGTGAACCAGACACCCGCCCCATAACCTCCCCCAAGGAATCTGAAACCCGATCCTGGAGGCCGCGCCGGCGGAATGATTCGGGGGAAGGCGGGGGCTCGGGACCCACCGCGCTGCCGGTGTTACAGTTTGGCTCCAGTGTCTCATTCGTCACACCGGAGACCTGTCCCCCGGAGAACCTGGACAACTACTACCCGCCATACGCCGTCTCTGGGTCTGGAGCCCCTTCTATAGGTCCGGCTTCTCCATCCATTTAGGCAGGTCGCTCGGGCTCGTTAATACTGTGCTAAATCACTACTGTCAAATTTGTCGCACGCACCTGGCGGCATTTGTACACCCGCGGTAACAATGCCTGTCACAAAGAGGCGCTTGTGTGGAGTCGGACATGAAAAAATTCCTTTCTTAAAAGAACGAGTCACCCGCTCGTAAATTCGTTTCGTTGAGTGGGTATTGTTGGTGGCGGTCACGCACATTTTTAGCTGCAAAGACATCCGTCGTCCTCCGTGAAATTCAAGTATCAGCACACGATTGTAACAGGCAACCAGGCCCGGCTATACGTGGGCAAGAGGGGGCACGGCTCCCTCAAACAAATGCTGTGCCCCCCTCAAATCAAATTTTCGTTCCATTCAAATTGGAGGTGCCACAATTAATCGATTATCAAATGACACCGATTTTGATCATTGATTCATCGTTTCGAGAGCTTTGTTTAACTAGAAATTGGCCAAATCGTCGGGATTTCAGCTTCTCAACAGTTAATATTCTCCTATTTCTTTAGTCGTCCATGAAAGCAAAAAACTTTTGCGTTTAAGTAAAATAAGACATTTGCAAACATCTGCTTTGGGAAACAACGATCAACATAGTTGCTGATTTTCTGAGATGTAATCAATGTATGTTTGTGCATTTTCTATCAATTTGAAATGATGTCCTGTTTTTGAATGAAGGAAATTGTTTTTTAATCGATTAATCCCAAAAAAATAATCGACAGATTAATCGATTATCAAAATAATCGTTAGTTTCAACTTCAATTGAGATACACAATTTAAATGCCAGTCTGCCCATTCACATACCCCGCCCCCCCCCCCCCCCCCTCCAAAAAAAACAAAAAAACAATTGTAGGAAGTATCCTCGCATGGTGGATGTATTGAACACACTGCTTTCTCATGCACCGTTCCCTGGTAGAAATTGAAGTGGACAGCGAATCAACACGGCTCTAAATTTGTCTTTAACAGTTAACGTTGGCCTACTTTGTGGTTTTCTGAGAGGTGCTGTGAAGGGTTTTTTGGGGGTGGGGGTGGACGGATATTTGGGGGCAAAACTAAATGCTTTACCGTGTTAATTGAACATCTAATACCTCGCACTCCGGAGGTGAAACATTTCTTTCCTTCCTCTAGAGCCTTGATGATGATGATGATGACGATAATGATGATGTTGATGATACTGCGCCCCAACCGGGGGTCTAAAAAGCCTTTCTGTTCCCTCCCCTCATCTTTCGCCGACACGCACCACATCCATATTTAGGTGAGAGGAAAATTGCGCGGTGCAGATATTTCTGTGAGCGCTGTGTCAATAGCGAGCGGAGCCAAGCTAAACCCGCTTTGCACTTGTTTCTCTGCTTAATGGCTCATCTAAACAAGCCAGTGGGAAAGGAGGAAGAAGAGGAAAAAGGGGGGCAGTAAAGGTGACGAGGCAGAGGGGGGGTGGGTTTGCCAAAATAAATGCATGAATGCCGTCTTTGACTGACGGCCGTCTTTGAAGTGAGCTATAATTGCAGCCCTCTTGTCCGGCCGTGGAGCCTGCGGCCGCGGCCGACACGTCTGGCTCGGCCGGCCGGGCTCGGGCCGGCCGGGCGGAAACGTCACGGCTCGACAATAAACACAAACTCGAGGCCGACGCCGCGTCATGATTTGGAGCGCGGCCGCGCAAAAGGGAAATCACTTATCATGGCTTCTTTGTTCCTTCGCGACTCGTCAATTTAGCTATCAGAGCGCTGCGCCCTCAACATGGTGCGCTAGTGGTTAGCACGTCTGCCTCACAGTCTAGAGGTTCTGGATTTGAATCTCGTTTGCTCGATCTCAGTCGTGCTTGTGTGGGTTTTCTTTGGGTACTCTAGCTTCTAGCATTCTCATCCAATACACTGTAAATGCACAATGTTGGGTATACACATGGGTAGCATGGTTGACAAGTGATTAGCATGTCTGGCTCACTGTTCCTTGGATCTGGGTTCGAACTCTGTTTGCTTACGTGGGTTTTTTCGGCTAGAAAAAGTCACCTACCTGTGACTCGGCTTCACTGTGAATCCCTCAGATTCTCAAAGTGTTGTACGCGTACCACTGGTAGTATGCAGGCTCCCTCTAGTGGTATGTTACAGAATTACTGATTTAAATGATCAAACTGTGCATTATGTTGTAGTGACTTGAAGTTTTGATTTTTTAGTACGATAAAATTGCACTTCATCTTTTAGAAGTGTTTTCAAACATTTATTTAGGTACAGTTTTGATTTAACTTTTATGTGCAGTACATTTTCACTCAATAATTATTGAAGTACAGTTTTTTTGTTTGTTGTTGCAGTGTTAATGTTCAAACTGTGCTTAATGTTGTAGTGGCTTATAAAGTATTTTTGGAAGTTGTAATTATGTAAAACATTTGAAAACCAGTGATTTGGAGAATTGCTGAAGTATCGTGTGACTTTTGTGCGACTTTAGAGGCTTCCGCCGTACCTTCCGACTACGAGGTGACAGCATGTGTAAATAAGCACCGCCCGCCCCCCCCAAAAAATATAGAAAAAATACAAAATCCCTCCAAAATCCTGAAGGGAAAAGTGTCACAAAGCTCCATTCACAGTGATTCTGTAACTCCGGTCCTCGGGCCTTTGGGAACACGAGTCTACCTGTTGCTATCTTGTAGCGTTCGAAATGTACACACTGGTGTTTTTTTTTTGCGCGGATGTGAGTCCACGAGGGATTCCAAGAGAGTCGGACGTAAAAAAAAAAAAATGCTTTGTGACCACAAGTGAAGTTATTCCAGCGTGACGGGGTTACACGGCTCTGTGATTAATACCCCTTGATTTCCTCGTTAGAAAACAAACCACACAAGAAAGGAACATTATTAGACTGAAACTCCCAGAAGAATAATGTACACAATGCACCTTTCAGCTGCTCTTTTTTTTTTCTTCCAATGTTCCACTGCAGCGCTTGTGTAAAAAAGGGGGAAAAACCCAGGTTTGCCATACAATACCCCTCGGTGTATACATATATGTAACTTTTTTTTTTTTAAAGTGGAAAAGTAAACGGAGCAGGGATCAGCGAGGTGTTACACGGAGCCCGCTGGTGCTTTTATGTCATGTTGATGACAAAAACGCAGAGGTTAATCATCTCCCCCCAAAAAAAAAACACAAAAAAAAAAACGTGCGCATTTGATGTTTTGAGGCGCTGTGCCAACAACGCATTCCAGGTCGAGCAGGCGGAGGTGCTTTCTTGCGCTCGCTTCAAAGTGACGAGAACACATTTCTCCACTGTTTTCAGTTTCTTCTTGATAGCAAACATTTTGCGGCTTGTCGCTCTGCATTCGTACAATGCAACGTTTCGGAAATGTATGGTCAGGAACTTAGACCACACTGTGTTTTTATTTTCTTTTTTGATTTTTTTTGTTTTTAGATACGAGCACTGTAGCAGTGAACCCAACTCATTTCACAACAAGCAGCACTTTGGCAGCTAGTGAACAATGCTTAACAGAAAAGAGGCTTCAAGATGATGATTGTCAAACTAAACATCAAACAAAGAGAATCACGCAGTGAAATATTTTTATAATTCACAATTTCAACAAAGTTCTAATACAAAAAATAGGTAGGAATCCGCCTTCTGAAAAAATAGTTTCCCGTGTGTTTAATGAATCTATGCTGTCGTTTGAGCTTTGCTTTTTGAATTTCACACTGAAATAAATGAATTGTTACACCATATTTAAATGTATTGAGATGCATACTGTATATCTGGTATGTTACATCCATACTATAAGAAAAAGAGATCTTAATCCCTAAATCTACATGTAATCTTAGTCCAAATATCCTAATCCTTGTTGTAATCCAGCACCATGCATGAGTCTGCTTGCGTTACTGTATACGCACATGCAGGCTCAGTGTGGACGGTTGACGCTGGCAACCATCCAAAGGCTAAACTCAGCCCCCGAGCCCAACACACACACACACACACACACACCTGTGCCTGGCTGGGCCTCTTTCGGAGCTCCAATTCTTGTTTGATCTGACAGAATCCGAGGTTTCGCGCCACGTTCACACCTGCACTAATGGTTTAAACGCCCGTGCCCACATGTTAAATTTGTGCGTCCACGCTTGGGGGCTGGCTGCGCAGTGCAGATGGCATCTCCAAGCGTTTCCACTGTACATGAACATTTGCTTTGATTGTGAGCTTTTTGACACCTCAAGAAGCAAAATGGCTGGAGGGCGTGATTAGCGTTTTGCGCAAATGGCATCCATTCGTCACGCTACAAGTTCAACGCCTCTGCAGGGCGTACAGTATAGAAAGCGAACGCGCCGCAGTAAAAAGGCTAAGCTGTCGACAAGGGAGTGGCTTTCACCGGGAGCCTAGACCTAAATCTAATTGGAAATGTGTCTGCAGTACTACTTCAAGGAAGAGCAAGCAATAATAGTATTGTGTTTTATATTTATTTATTTAATTACTTTTTTTTACAGTGGATTTTTTGTTTTTTTCTTTTAATATATTTGCATATTTTTGCAATTTATTTATCAATGTCTTATGCATATTAAATGATAATAATGAAAGGCTGCGATTGGCTGGCCAGCAGTTCAGGGTGTACCCCGCCTCCTGCCCGATGATAGCTGGGATGGGCTATCGCCCGCGACCCGCGTGAGGAGAAGCGGCTCAGAAAATGGATGGATGGATAATTAAATGTTTTAAATGTATTTTTTAATGTATTTTATTCTTTGGACTTTTTAGATCACATTCCCAAGAATATATATTGATTTATTCATTCATTCATTCATTCATTGCCGTGGCGAATTTGATTTGTACAAGTCATCAAAGACTTATTCTCGAATTGAAAGTGACTTTGTGTCTTCAGTGAAAGCAGCACTCAACAAACGTCATCTTTGGACGACGCAAACACAGCCCTGATCCAGTTCTCCCAGATTGCTTTCCGAAACGTTTGCAAAAGGCAATATCTTGAGCCAGAAATATTGTATAACACCTGCAGGTGACTGCTATCATAATTCATGCACCGCGGTACTACATTAATGAGGAACACACACGCTCACACACACACACACACGCACACACAGGGGTCATAAATACACTTGCAGCCGCAGCCGTTCAGCACCCATTTCATCACTATTCATCCAAACCACACTGTGAGGGCATACAGTTTGGGTTCAAAATTTCGGCTTTGGTGTGGTCAGTCGCTCTGTTACGCACAACAAAGTGTGTGTGTGGTGGGGGGGCGAACCCTCCCCTCCCTGTTCCCCCCATTCCAGCATTTATCGCATACTCGCCGGCTCAGATGGAACGGAGGGGCTGAAATTACAGGCGGCGCAGCCTGCCTCCAAATCTCTCCCCGATTCTCCACACATGCCAGACAGCAGGGAGGAAAGAATAACAGGCCTTTACTGCCTCTGGACCGGGCCCGGGGCTCAGACGCACCGACAGATAATCATTACAGCACATTCAGGCATGAGGGGGAACGGGGGCGTAGAGGAGTACAAACAAAGGGACTGATAGGGCAATGAGCTAAAGGCTGGCACAGGATTCCTCTCAGTGGTGCAGCAAAAGTTGTGAGGTGTGATGTGAGTGTGCAAAGTCGGAAGAAAATCGGAGCATCAGGAGCGCAGTCGTAGCATTTGATTGCATGTTTGATCAAGCTCTACGTTTCTGTGGCGAGTCAGCCAACACGGACACCATGCCGCACCCACATTCAATGAGAAAAATGACACATTTACACAATTTTAACGTCACTCGCCTGTCTAGCACACATCGTTTATACTTGCTAGCCATTGGACAAAATCTCCCAGACAACTTTGTCATTGGAGAACCCTTTGGAAATGGCCAAGATGACTCTAAAATGGCTCCAAACCAAAATGGCAGATTTCCTGTGTAATTTCGGGCATGGCCTCTTGAGACTTTTTGTGGTTCTGCTCAATGTTGTCAAGTCAACCAAATTTCATGTTGCTAACTGAAACAAATTCTGACCTTGTGGAGCTGAGTTACGAAGACTTACGTAGTTTACGGCTAGTCACCAAAATTCTCCCGATTGGCTTACTCAACTGTCTAGTATGCGTGGTTCCAATTCGGTAGCAACATTATTACAGTATTTTAGTCTATTTGTTACTTAGCTAGCAGGCTCCTACCTGGTTCACAGAGAGTCCTTTAGTGAGTCAAAATAATAATAATTTTGTCAAAAAGTGAAAACAAATCACAGTGTGCCATATATCAGTTTGCTAGGCTGTCTGTTAGCTAGTAGGCTACTTCCTGATTTGTGGAGAATGACTAAAGGACTGTACTATTTCAGATTCTCAGGTCGGGCACTTGGTTTCATCAGGATTCATATGGCAAAAAGAGAAACAATTCCTCTAATAAAAGTGAAAAAAATCTTGTAGCACTGTGTTTTAGTCTCTTAGCCGGTTTGTTAGTTAGCAAGGCGGCTATTTCTTGGAAATCTGCTACATATTGTAGTTTTTCTATCAGACTAGCACACCAACCCATGAAAGTAGATCAAAACAAGGCCTTGCCTTTTGGCGGAGGCAGAAAGAAAAAGGACTTAGGATGGACCTGGGTCTTATCCAAAAGTCAGATGAAAAGCGCATGCACACACAAACTGATCGCACACACCCAGCTGCGTCGCTTTCATCTCGGAAACATGTCCAACCCGTGCATGTGAAAATAATTCAGGTAAAAAAATGTGAGGTGGGGGTGGTGGGGTTGGTGGTCCTCTCCACATGCAGACAAGGTGCAGACAGACGAAGAGCTGAGGGCGCTATGTCATAGCTGGACGCAAAGCGAGTGCTGACGGGATGAAAGAGATAAAAAATTTGAGTGAAACGTTTTTTTAAGGAGGAACCAGGATTCAAGATTAAGGAGTACAGTACAGGAATTCTCAAAATAAACTTTGAAACTGGAGCGGCACTCTACCTTTTGATCGCAAGTGACACGCATATGGCAGCTAGCTAGCGTGAGGAGCTAATGTAGCAGTTTACATCTTCACTCAGTGCTCCCTCTTCTCCAGATGGACTCGTATGCAAGATCCCATTCACAGAAGATCTGAATCAAAATGCGTGATTTTTGCGTTATGTAAGAAGGTAGTTTTTTTATTTACACCATGACAGAGACTGAGAGAGGGGGAGGGGGAGGTGCTCCAGGGCAGTGGCGTGAGTACACTGTTGTTTTTCATGATGTTATCCGGACAACTGTAAACAATTCCGAGCAGACAGAGCAGACACTGCCAAGTGCCGTGTGACATGATGATTGTCAACTAAGCTAGAAGATGCCCCACTAACGTGTTAGCATTTGATGTTTGAGTCTTCATTACTAAGTTCCCCTTTTTTAAATATTTGGGTTAGTGTAAAGGTTAGGCTGTCCACCTCAGTTTGTTGTGTGCTTGTCAAGCCCGTTTCTGCCGGGATCCGATGCTATCACCGCTATCATATTCCCACTTCTTCTTCTTGTCTTTCTGTGTCGGTCACAGCTCGCTGACACTCCGTCACACGCACTGCAGGGCGGCTTGACTCGGGTGGTTTAGTGGTCATCCCGAAAATGAAGGCTTGTTGTTTAGGGTTAGGTTAATCTTGCACAATTGAACAATTGCTGGTTGTTCTCCTCCTTCCGATCTCCGTAATGCTAAAATACTAACCCACATTTCTAATCCTGATCCTAACATTAAAACCCACCCCTAGTTTTATCCTTAACTACTAAATCGAACCCTAACTCCTTACCCTGATAATCTTGAATATAATATAATATAATATAATATAATATAATATAATATAATATAATATAATATAATATAATAATATAATCCTAGGGTTGGGTTAGGGTTAGACTAACTCGTTAACTCTAACCTTATCCCTAAACCAAACCCAGCATATCTTAACATTAACCCTATAACCAATCCTATTACAATGTATGCCCATCTTTACCCAACTTGGTATCATACAGAGGTGTCTAATGTTACGGATTGTCCATATTTTGTTTCAGAAATCAATGAAGCCTCACTCGTCACTCCCAAACACTGATTGTTCTGGATATTAAAGATAAATAAATAAATAAATCGAAATCCGCCATGTCAAAAAGCCGTGCCCGTGCACGCTTATTCTGGCGTGTGTGAACGGCGTTCTCTCGCAGTTTATTTTCGTTGATAGAGCGTTTTCCCCTAACGAGGGGTTTACTTTTCCCTCCGCGTCGTAGAACGCGAATGTGAGTGATGGAATTTAGGCTACTTTATCCTGCTTTTGAAATCCGTTACAATTACCTGACAGTTTAAGTTAGCCACGGTGAGAGGCGCCGAGCAGGTGTGTGTATACTTATTGCTCCCTATTACCTTTAGCATCGCCAAATCCAAACAAGAAGTAAAGTGGTCCTTAAGGGTAAAAAAAAAGAAAGAAAAAAGAAAAGACTCATTACTGGATGGTTGCAAGAGACCCAGGACTACAGATCACAGGTTGGGCAGCACAAATACAAATGCAGATTTGACACTGGCTATGAATGGAAAACCAGAAGACTCAGTCCAGAGAACGAAAGGACGGTCTTTCTTCATATGCCATCATCGCAGTGTGAATGAGACAACACTGTAAAAGTATCCTGAGTACCTTGAAGGTAATACGGTAGTACGCAGTTCACGTTTGAACTCTCGATTCAAACTGAATGCTGGAATTCTTCGGGGTCTGGCCCGTGTATCTCGAATGCAGATGTGATTTTATTTTCTTTCTCTGCCTGAATTGAGATGGAAGCGAAAACGGTTGGAGGCTCGTCTTCGTCTGCGGCACATCCTCTCTCATGGCGAATTGCAGCCAGAAGGGGAATGCGCGGCGGAGGCCCGGCCAAACCATACCGCAAAAAGTTTGGTGGTGTGAGCTTGTGTGTCTTGGAGCGCATCTGTTTCGAAAAGGCACGTGTTTAATGTAACGTTAGTGGGAACATCATGCGTGTTTAATTTCAACTTATTGAAACCGTTCTTCTTCTCTTTATTTCTTTCACCAAATGATCTCAAGGCACAAAGTGGGACGACACCTTTCTTCTATGAGCTAAGCCCCGGGCAATGTTTATGTCTGTCAGCACAAGGCTCAAGCAACAACGCGTCGGCACAAGCCTTCCATCTGAAATCAATCAGCCATTCAGACACAATTAATATCCACAGCTGGGACACTTTTTAAGGCCTTTTTCATCAAAATGCCCTCGTGAAGCCGGCATGTGCAACGGCTCATCTGTACTCTATGTGTGCACTTGTGAGTGACGATCTTGGAGCAGGTTTCTTGCAAAGTTATGACATTCCTCAGCATGTCTGCTTTCCGCCTGTGTCTCACAGGGAAGGTCAGCGGGTTACTTGTCCGTATCCAACAACTCTTGTTGCTTTCCTTCCTGTCAAAGTGGTGGGAAAAGGCATTCGATCTTGCAAGGAGGCTGGAGAGGTATGTCGTCTTGCAAAGCCACTCGGAAAAATGATCGGGCCACTCAGCATGCTTAGAGAGGGGAGCTTTAAAATGTTCAAAGAGCAAGAACACTCAACAAGCCTGGAAACGAACGAAACCCTTGAAGAGATTATCATGCACGCACGCACACACACACACACACACGCGCACCGTCAAATTGTGGAGCGACCATATGTCAGAGTCCACCAGAACTCTAATCAATGCAAACCGGTCAGCACCAATAAGTCGTGTAGGTCCCTGGAACATAAACATCGACGTGCAAGCCATTGTGGAGGAACAGTATTTAACGCAAAAGAAAATACAGACTGCGTGGGATTTTGTAATAGCAGATACCCAGATACAGATACAATGTAAGCTCATATATAATATTACTTTGCAGGGAACTTGTGGTAAATCCTTACAATTTAAATAAACTGAGAAACTGTTTACCTGCCTTGGTCGGTGTTGCTGTTTTGGTTAGCAACTGAACTCAAATTGCCTCAGCAGTAACCTCATGTCAGTGTGTCAACAATGGCGGTAATTACAGTTACTAACTGTTTTTTCCTGATGTTGGGAAAAGGTAGGCGTTCTTTTGAGTTCGATGCCGTTTGGACGCTAATGAACGTGACAGACAGAAGTCACTATCCTTTTCCAAACTGTTTCTCTCAACTGTTTCCCAGATTAATCCAAGAGACAAACCATCTGGTGTGTCAGGTTAACTAACAAAAGCTGCAAAGAAGGCGGACGAAGACCTGAGAAATGACTTGGCAGTGGTGTCGTGACTGCTTTTAAGGGCGCAACCAGCTTTTACTCAATAAGCACAACACGTGGAAATAAATGGGAAACAGCCAGACAACATGGAACAAGTGGGGAGCAGGGAGGGTGTAAGAGATCATGTAATGTGACTGTTAAAATGATAAAGGACGCCGGTGTGAAAGGAAGCGGGGGTGCGTCTACGGTTGTCCTGCTTGTGGATGTGGAGGGTGGTAACGTTATACCCTTCTGTGTTTTGACATTTGAAGACTAATGGAAGCGCTCTGAGGCCACACAGTTATTAGACCTCTTTGCTAGACATAAGGGCACAAATGCATCACTTTCCCTTGATGCCCCCAGTGCGTCCGACAACCGTCTACCGAAGGAAACACTAAAATGTTTTCTGTTTAATTGTGTTTTAATTTGATGCTGTCATAATCTCTGAGTGCTGAAATCTGCAGATGTAATTCAGGAAATCACAGCAAAGACCACTTGACTGTACAGACTCACAACACCAGGTGTCTGTTTCTCGTATTCGCTAAGAGGCATTGAAACCAGATGAGGATTTACTCTCTCGCTCTCTTTGTTTGTTATGCCCGGAACTCGTTTTGGCTCGAAATTCAGCATGAAATGTAAACAAATGTTTGATCCAGGAGTCGATCAAAATTATGGAACACAAGCCTTCTAATTGTATTTTTCCACTGGATTTTCTTACGCTTTTCAGGGGGTCAACATGGATAAAAGCAACAACAATGTTTTATCTTCAAAGTAACACTGCCGAAAAAGATGGACATTACAGGAACGGTTCTCGGTTCTCGTTTTGTTTCGTTATAGTTGCCTAACCTGGACAGCACAGGGGGTCCTCGGTGTACCAAGGAGTTACATCCTAACAGCGGCCACTCAACCCGCCTAAGTCAGAACGCATCGTAATCTATCACTAACCTACACTAACACAGTTGTAAAGTCATAATTAAAGTAACACTTCAAAGAAAGCTTTCAAACAATCAAAAGAAAAACACTAAGTACAAGTGTAACTGAGCGTGCCTTCTTGTGCCGCGTGACCATATATTCCTACGCTACTGGATTACTGGGGGGTTTATGACAGTGTTCCACCAACGTAATCCCCATTTTGTTCACACGTAGTCTCTATCACAAACCTACAATAGGCTAAGACAGTAGTAAAGTTGTAATTACAGTATTTGTTTGGTGGTTGGCTTCTTCATTGTTCATTGCACGCCATTCTTAACCATAGAGCTTCATAGGTTGGGACCATCATAAACTGATAACTTCCTGGACTCTATTTCCTTTACTTCTTCAGGAAAAAATCTATTTGAAATAAGAATAACACGAATGTCAAACATTCTCTTCCACAGAGTGGATTGTGGTGAACTATCAAGGGTCCACAGCGGTTCATCCAATCCATCCATCTATTTTCTCTACTCCTTATCCTGTTCAGGGATTGGTGAGCTGGAGTCTACCCCAGCTGATTCTGGGCAAGAGAGGGACTGACCAAAATTAATCGCACGGCACACATCGACAAACAACCATTCATTCTCACAGTTCACACCCATGTGCAATTTAGAGTCTCCAATTAACCAGATACCGGATTACCAAGAGAAGCAAGCAGTAGGGGAAACATGCAATTTCAACGGAGAACTGCTGACATTGAAAACCAATGTCTTCGACTGTGAGGCAGACATGCCACCGTAGTTCATAATATAATATGGACAATTGCATACTATTCCTGACCAACAGAAGGCAGTGTATTGCCAGACATTTGGGTTGTGACTAATACTGGTTCCAGATCAAGATTGCCGTACCATTCGGCTAGCTTTCATCATGAAGTAACTCTCAGTCATCATCTTTTACCAACACTTTGGGAGGTAGAACGTCAAGTCACGCGGTTAGTTTGAGCCTGGAAACAGTACAAATGATTACCATGAGGTCCAAAAATTAGTCCAATGGTGGACACTATTCTCAGTTTTCGCCTTGATTGACTTGCAACAGAGAGGCCTTTTGTGTGCTCTCCCTTGCGCCGCCCGCGACGCCTCGGCACTTTTCACAAGTCAGGCGGCTTTAATCTCTCCCGTCGAGGTGTCATATCGTTCATCTCGAGCCGATGATGTCGGCAACCACACTCCACAGTGTTGTGGTGCTCTGGCGGAGATAAACCGGGTACTATCGTGCTTGTGTAGTCTGTGGGATAGCTGATAGAGCGTGAGTTAACGGCTGAGTTGTCTTGCTATTTGGGGGTCACGTTACAGCGAGCGTTACCCGGCTTACTCTTCGTCTGAACCCGCTTGCGTGTCACGTCTTGTGAGATTTCCATTTAAATTCCCAACTTTAACATCTCTGCCGCTGGTCCTTCTCTTGTCGGCAACTCAGTCTGTAAAATCCTGACTACAAAGGTCTCTCCGCGGCGTTACCTTTCAATTAACCTCCACACTTTCCAGCCTCTTTCCCCTCTTTCCGTGTGACCTTCTCACCCTTTGCTCTGTTTTTATATCGCGGCCTCCCCCTTTTTCAAACACAGGAAACCTGTGCTGGAAAATCCAGCTTGTGTGTCACTCCACTTTAAAGTGAGAGTATCAAGCAGGAAAATAAATACAGGAGAGTGAATGTAGTAGCAGAACAAAGTGCAACCGAACCAGCGTAGCTGCACTGGCGGCTTCTGGCCGATTTCCATGTTGATACAGCGGCTTAAGCCCGAGACGCTTCGGATGCTAACGTTTCAAGAGAGCGCCCGTGATGCTATCACATGCCATTGGGGTGTGATTGGACTTCCAGCGTAGTGTGATTGTTGCTTTGATTGCGCTATGCAGGGTGTAAAAAGGCAGCCCTACTAAATTTCCTATCTCTCAGTAAGTAATCGTCGGGGAAATCCGAAAGGATTAGCTTGTGCCCACCCAAGGTAACGTTTGAGTGGTTTTCCCGCTTTCAAATCCACTAAACACCGGTTGGTTTTTCTTACGTCCAAATCCCTATGCGTGCCTAATGCTGATCTGAGCGAATAATCCTGCATCGCTGACAGCATCATTTATCTGTGGATCGCTGCCTACCTGCTAGGGAACCACCTAACCTTGTGGAAGTACATGGTGCCTTGAAGTTGAATACCCCAGAAGTTGAGCAATTTGGAGTTTGAGCAAAATTGTGGTGGAAAAAGGTGCCTAAACTGAAACAATTTTTGGATCTCAAACTGTCATCAAACAACAGCTCAGCATATGTACCTGACTTGACCTCATGTTAGCCAGTGTCAAAGGATTGACCCTGCATCTATGTTTTATCTTTTCTTTTGGCTTTTGGTGGCTTTTTGAGACACTTTTTTTTTCTGAAAGGAGACAACAAGAATGTCCACTGGAAGACTCCAGAAGAAATTCGAATTCCAAATATAATTGAGTTTATTGGGGAATTTTGCTTTGTTCTTTAACTAGTAACACGACTATGGCTGGTTAAAAAAAAAAAAGTAATAATAATAATAATAATTAATTATTAATACTACTACTAATAAAATAAAACCTTATACAGCAGCTGGACAACATTTTCTCATTAAACAAAGAGCCAAAAAAACAACAAAAAAAGACATTTATGAATGGAAAGAATGTATTCACTGATCCCCTGACTGGCTACTTGTTGATCTGTTAGGTCTGCAGTAGATGTGATGGACAGAATTATTGCCCTTTTCCAAACAGTTTCTACCTGACCCCATCTTTCCCAGTTTGTGAAATCCCCCAAGGGTTGATCACAAAGCCTCGGAAGGCTCAATGATGTTGTTTCCAAACTATGCTCCCCTCCCACAAGTCTTGTATTAGGCGATACAGCTTGTCAAGCGTTGTGAGTTCATTGCTTCAAGATCTCCGTCGCACATCAAAGACACGTCAATGTCAGGGCAAAACAGGGCGGCCCGTCCCATCTTGTGCACATGGCAGAAAAAGGTCATTCTTGAGCGCCACATAAACACCACGACTATCCCTTAGCAGTTCAACTGACCTCTGGATAGATTTTCTTGAGGGCTCAGAGTTGAGACCGTGGAGCCTGAATATTAGACAGCCTGGCCAAGTTGATACAGAGGACAGACATGTTTAGGTGGTTCTGGGGGACGCAATGTTAGACATTCCTCTGAAGTTTCTGTGGGGACGGGCGAGTCTGTGTTCCGCCACCGATTCCACTTGTTGACAGCTTTACGCTCACAGTTCTGTACTTTGGACAAACGGAATAGCCCACGCTTCTCGAAAACCCTCCGGTGGTAAACACATTAGCGAAAGGAAAAGGGGTATTTTCCGATGAGAATTGGAAGCTATTCTGCATGAGGTTTTGTTTGAGTTGTATCAAATGTCCAACGGTCCTTCCTCAACAGGTGCTGCGTGCTGAATCAAAACAAGACCTGCGGAGCTCGCACGGTCACGCCGCTTGTGTTCGGCGACCTGTGAACCTCTCGCCCGCTAAAAAACATACCGCTTGTCTTTCCTCGACCCGCCTCGCCACTCGCTCTTCATCACCGAGGAGGAAACGCTGTCGCTTTGGGGGCTTCGGGCAGAAAAACGTCTCGGGCTGTTTACAAGGTGAAAGGGTCACTTCACCCGAATTACAAAGAAACACATTATCCCACTTGCTCGTGTTTTACAAAATGTTGACATTTTTGTGAGTTCTTTTTCTCTCCCTCCCCCCGGATTGCATAGATCGTGTGTGATGGAATTTTAAGGCTGTAAATAGGATCAATGAGATCTATCTATCTATCTATCTATCTATCTATCTATCTACCTAGATAGATAGCTTGATAGCTAGATAGCTAGCTAGCTAGCTAGCTATAGGAACCGGCTCATGATCCCAAGCATACCACATCATCCGTCATCTATCGAGCGACTCTGTCTAGCTATGGAAAGGAACCAACTCGTGGTCCAAAGCATACCACATCAGCTCTACAGCTTTCAAAACAAAGCCCGATTCTGATCAATTTAATAGGGACTCAAAGGCACAGTTAGCGATTTTTTTTTTTGAATGAATGAACATAACTTCATTCCATTGTTATTGTTTATCTTATCACTATGTTATGTTATTATTTTTATACTAATATCCATCCATCCATTTTCTGAGCCGCTTCTTCTCACTAGGGTCGCGGGCGTGCTGGAGACTATCCCAGCTATCATCGGGCATAAATATTTGACAACGTGTGAGATTCAGTTAATGAATGTAAATTAACATTAATTATGTGTGTATATACAGTACAATATTGGTAAGTATACTTAATGTTTTTGTTTTACCTGTGTGACTTTTAATCCTGATCATAATTCAGTAATCGTGATTATCGTGTTGTGTGTCAAACAGTACACAAACACAAGAAAAAAAAAGAACTCCTGTGCTTGTCAAAGGGACAGCTGATGAGCTCATATATATATTTGGTGTATATGAGCGAGCTACTTTTAGGCTGAGGTGAGAAACCTTTTGCCACCTCCTGCTTCGTGGCATGGCTGAGATTCACCAGACTATTTACACCGACTTTTGTTCCTTTGAAGGTACGGTTACATGGCAACAGTCTCGTAAAAACACTGTTTTCGTTGCGTGAAAAATGTTCAACATTGTCAAACCGAAATCAAAATGAACTTGTAAAAGCTATTCTGTAATCTGCATGCCAGGCCAGTAGATGGCTACTTTTTAAAGAAATGTGACATACAAACAAACAGCCATCCGCACTCACATTCACACCTACGGGCAATTTAGAGTCTTCAATTAACCTACCATGCATGTTTTTGGGATGTGGGAGGAAACCGGAGTGCCCAGAGAAAACCCACACAGGCACAGGGAGAACATGCAAACTCCACACAGGCGGGGCCGGGAATTGAACCCGAGTCCTCAGAACTGTGAGGCAGAAGCTCTAACCAGTCGCCCACCGTGCCGCATTTTAGAATCACAAAACAGCTTAATACATTAGCAGTGTGGTAATTATACTTTTTCAGAAATTTCTCAAAAACGTCACGAAAACAAAACCAAAACTGCATCGTTTGTTTAACAATTTAACATTTTTAAGTAATTTTAGGGTTAGCGTTAAGTCATTTTAAATAAACTCTACTTGACACATTAACAGTGTTGTAAATGTACACATTGCTTCGACTGTTTTCATTATTCAGTCTCTTCAAAAAGAGTAGATTTTGATATTTATGGTTTTAGGCTTCAAAAACATTGCCATCATGTAAAAAAATATCCACAATGATAGTTGTTTATTTCAGAAGTTAAGAGTTTTAAATTAGTAGTGTAGTAAATGTAGACTCGACCATTTTCTGCATTTTCCTGTAAGGGATAACATCCCTACAGTGTTGTTTTAAAAGATCTTCCATCTTTGAGACCCATTTTCAAATATTTTCTTTTTCCAAACCTCCAAATTAGGCTTACCATAAAAATGAATGGTAAACATGATGCTTTTTTTTTTATTTTATTTTTTCATCCGTATTGATTTAAAAGTGGCTCCTCAAAATCCATGCATCCAAATTAAATAAGTGAAGCAATTTGTCTTTCACACTTCACAACTCCAGTTTCTGGCAAAAGGGCAACTACAAAAGTGATCTTTATATGATGGACATAACTCTCAATGGACGTTTTTTTCTCACCTACACTTCTCTTGGAAGACCCTCATTTGACCCTCCATTAAACTTTATGTTAATGGACCATTATTGCCCAGATGTGATTCATTCCGTTTCATTCCAAAGGATGAATGGCAAATTGGGAAGCACTTGGCGTGTATTCCATAACCCAGCTGCAAGAAATGACATGCCCTTCATCTATTCATTTAACATACCGCTTGTCCTCATTAGGGTTGCAGGTGAACTGGACTAGTTTGGGCATATCTAACTAGTATCGGTTAACTACTGGAAGTTCAAAATTCAAACACATTTTGGGGTGGCTAGAGAGTAATAAAACCTAATCCGATACCGGTAGCTTTCTGGACATTTGGCTCATAATAACAGCTAGTGGTTAACTTTCATAATAAGAGCTAGTGGTTAACTGGTTAGCAAGTAGTAAAATCCAGAAGTTAGCTTTCTCAAGTAGTTAGCTGGTCGTAAGAGCTAGTAGTTTGCTTTCCGAGGTAAACGGCAGTTGAGAAAGTTAGGCGTTATCATTCTTAGGGTGATTATAGCCAGTAGTAAAATCCTGATATTAGCTTTCTGGCATAGTTAGCTAGTAGTAAAAGCAAAGAGTTAGCTTTTTGTGATAGTTACCTTCAGAGGTTTTCCTTATTGGGCAGTTAGATAGTAGTAAAAGCTTGTGTTTTGCTTTTTGGGGTAGTTAGCTGGTAAATGATAAAAACTCAT
This sequence comes from Phyllopteryx taeniolatus, assembly GCF_024500385.1. Lineage (NCBI taxonomy): Eukaryota > Metazoa > Chordata > Actinopteri > Syngnathiformes > Syngnathidae > Phyllopteryx > Phyllopteryx taeniolatus. The sequence goes on from NC_084517.1 coordinate 20,828,844, forward strand.
AGCACTTTAACACTATCTCCTTATTCACCATACTGATGACACCACATCAGGAGCAACTATGGTTTCAGTATCTTGCTTAAGGACACTGCAACATGGTCACAAGGACTCAGACTCAGGACCCACAACCTTCGTTTTGGGAGACGACCTACTACTAAGAGCTAGTAGTTCGCTTACTCGAGTACTTAGCTAATAGTAAAGTTCAGAAGTGTACTTCCAGAGAAAAAGCTATTAGTTAACTTTACGTGGAAGCTAGCCAGAAGTGTAGCTAGCTTTCTGGGGTCGTTAAAAGCTAGTAATTCGCTTACTGGAAGTTAACAAGCAGTAAAAGCTAATAGTTATCTTTTTAAATCAGTTAGCGCATCGTAAAAGCCAGTGTATAGTGTTCTCTGGTTGTTAGCTAGTAAATGCTAGTCTGGTGGGTAGCTTTCAGAGTTAGTTAACCAATAATAAAGTCCTGAATTCAGACATATCAAGTCATTAGCTTGTTGTAAAGACTAGTAGTTATCTTTCTAGGTTAGTTAGGAAGTTGCGGTATATTCTATAGCCTGACGCTGTAAAAATGACATTCTTATAACAAGTAAAACAAGGTAAAATATTTCATTAATGTGTATTTTTGCAACAACGTTGTTATTATGTACCAAGTTCCTGCATTAGGAGTGGAGAACTCATTAGGAGTTGACGGAGGTTTAGTCAATCACCTTACTGATATCAACACTTTGTGCAGACAATTGAGTGAAAACAGCGTGAAAGTGGACGGGTCACGCCAGATAGGAATGCCCATCTCAAAGTGCGTCTTCTGGATACTGCCCAGTATTGCCATGATTACTGTTACAATGTGCTGGAGTGCAGCCAAAGGTTTAGGGGCTGGGTGGTAGGGGACAAAATAAAAGCAAAATTCCACTTGTCTAACACGGCGCTTCCCTCTCCTCAACTTTATTTATGAGCGACAGGAAGAGAAAGACAAGAAAATGACAGATCGATGAGGTAGCGGGTCAATGCAGAAATAGCTTGAAAGAGAGGATGAAGGAGGGTGAGATGACAAATGGCAGGTAAGTGAGACAAAGGGGAGACGACTGTAAGCCTGTCAGAGATGATGAGGGAGGAAACAAGTAGAGAGGATATCAGATTGGCCGCAGGCGACCAAGCAGAAAGACTTTGTTTGCCTGACACTTTTCCTTCTTTGGGACGTTTATAAAACAGCACACGGACAAACTCGCTTAGAATGTCATTTTCATTCCTTCATTCTGAATCTTTTGTTATGCTCACTTATGCTGACTATTAGAAAACGGGAAACAGTACAGTTCTGTTCATGTTGCCATTGGCACGGCTTGCATATCAGGCCTGTGTTTCCACTAATGGGCATCTAGGCAGAATGTGGATTGCTGTATAAATTGGGGTCTTGGCATAATTTGTGATACTAACGATATAGATAATATACAAGGATAATCAATATTTTGTAAGAAAATCAGCTACTTTACATTTGGGACTAAGTTCCGATACAATGTTAACAATATATTTAGTCAAAAATAACCATTGCATTGATACAGGAATAAAAGATGAAGTTTACATCACAATAACAATATCAGGATACACCAATAATAGAGTAATTTAAAGTATGATATTGTGATAACAGCAAGAATCAATATTTTGTAATAAAATACATTTAGCATGAGAATTGTGATGTAACGGATATTTTTCCAACAATGATAATCACTATTCAACCATTATCTATATTTTGGGAGGAAATCAGCTATGGTACACAAGGTCGGGAAAACACAGAGTAACTTGCGATACGATTTTATAGTGATATTTTAACAATACAGCGGTTATACCCTCATCAATATTTTGGAAAGAAATTAGCAATGATACACTATGATCACATTTTTTTAACTTTAAGTCTCACTCGAGCTTTAAATTAAATCAACCACTAATGTACATAAACATTAGACATAACACCAACAAAACAACACTTGAAATTTTGCTCACGAGTGACAAGCACATGGCAGCTCGCAGTCGGTAGCTAGTGCGAGCAGTTTAACTCTTCACAGTGCTTTTTCTTCTTTAACAGCCCAAACAGATTGACAAAAATGTAGGACACAAAGTAACAGAAGTTGCAAATCAAAATTGTTTGTTTGGAAAGTTGCTCGGTAACGGCTGAGAGCTTTATTCAGCCAAATGGCATAAAATGGAAAGAGGACGTAGGAACCAATCAAAATAATACTGCAGATAAAAAAATGATTGAGGTTGACAAAAAAAAAGTAGATTTGTCACAAACAATTGTCTTTGTTCCTGAGTGCAGCCTACGCCTCTTGACTCAACCTTGTGGACTTTAAAAGAGGCGCTCGGCCGTGTGATGGTATGACCTAATACAACATCGCGCATGAGCTTTCAACAGCAGCGGGCCGAGCCCCTGTTGTGGTTGCCGTGTTTGTAGCAACGTCGGCCGTGGTCCCTTGCTGAGGTCTCAGGTGAGTGGTCGACTGAAAAAACAGTGACCCGTGACCTCGCTGCAGACGGTTTTTAAGATGCGAGTAAAGTTGCTGATATGGATTTTGTTGAAGTAAACAGCAGCTATAACTCATTAAGCTCCACGGAGAGGAGAGCGTCACCGGCCACCTCGGGAGACCACAAAGAGGCCACAGAGTCATCGGTGGATTCTGCCGCGACGGGATATGAATCACAATGCTGACACTGCGGAGACGCCCCGTGACTCCTGGCAGCCCTAGAAGGAAGTAATCGCCCGTAATTGTGGATACTGTTTGTTATGTATGATGCAATTGTTCATTATTTAAGATTGTCGGCCCTGACCGGTTTTGGACCGTAAAATCCAGACAAATCCACTCTTAACGCACCTCAGGTTGTCTGGTGTTCGACATGCTTGGTCGGGAAGGAACAAAATTGAGACAAAAAGCGCCCCAGTGTCTATGTGTGTACCGGGCCTTAAATAATGAACGCGTTCAATATTTAAGACCAAAAATGTTTATTTGAGTGGTGGAAGCCAACGTCTGCCGAGTCATGACACTGTGAATTGTAACGTGGAACAGAATGTAGCCAATCAAAGAATCGCCCTGCAAAAAAAAATAACTTAAAACGTCTTTTTTGACAACATTGGCCCGCCTTCGGTCCCCTCGGAAACACTCGGCGCATGTCCGGAAGTGCCTGCTTGTCTTTTGTTTTTGTGAAATCACGTGTGATCATGTGAGATTTCGAGATTGGCGGTGGAATATTATCTTTATTTGTGTGGTGTTCTGTATTGAGATTATCGGAGCACACCACACAGAATATAAAATTTTGTAATCTTCATGCGCGGGGTCTGTCACAGGTAAACGAATCTTTTAAGTTTTGTAAAATCCTTACGTGGACCACGTCTTAGCTGTAGTCGTAAGAGCAGCCCTCTTGTGCTATTAGTGACAGATCAGGTCAGTCAGGCAGTATTTTAAAAGGCAGCGTTCAACAGCCCATGACATACAACATAAACAGGTGTTCGACAACACTACCTGACTTTTTACCCTTTCTCCTTGAAGACCCACACCCCCATCTGTTACCTCCTTAATCCTTTAGGCTGTGCCTGACGCCATGTTGGCCCTCTTAAACTTGTTTATTGTTGTCATTTCTAGCTGTGTATGCTCAAATGTTACAATGACGCGGCATTGAGGGTTTACATTGTTAATCACTGTTTATGTACTTGCTCTGTAAACTTGCATGACTCGCTTGCACATTTTACCCTGCGACGCCACCTAGTAGCGCGACACAGCTGTTCACAGACCGCATGCCGGCCATACTTTGTCCTTGTATTTTCCACCAGGCGCTGGCTCGTGGGCCTACGTGTTAACGTGATACACCCTATATTGTTTTAATTTTGTTTGCGCACATGTCAAAGCATGCTGTAGAAATAATATATTATATTATTTCAACACAGCTTGAAATAGCATAACTATGCCCCAGAATTTGTCACAAATGTTAGCTCACGCACAGCCAGTTGACTTGCAATTTATTGCTAGGTTTGCTCGAAAACTAGCTAGCAATAGCTGGTAGAATTTCTGCAAAGTGATATGAATAAAGGCTTATTTTGTTCTAAAATCAAATATTTTGCCTTTTGGATTAGTTCGTCGTAAAATACAGCTAGTCATGAATTCTAGTTGTTTGCCAGTTGTGTGTCCGCCATAATTTGTCTTTTACTACGAGCTAACTAGAACGCAAAGATACTGGAGATTACTGTGCGCTAACTACTAGCTTTTACTATGAGCTAATTAACCCAGAAATCTAGCGACTAGCTTTTACAGCGCGCTAACTACACAAAAAAGCTAACTACGAACTTTTGCTTTGAAATGACTACACCCGAAGGTGAACTACTAGCTTTCAGTCTGAGTAAATTACCCCCAATAGGTAACTACTAGGTTTCACAACAAGTTAAACATCCCATAAGGTAACTACTTTTAGTTAATGACCCTGCAGCTTACTAGCTAACTACCCCAAAAAGTTATACTGGATTTTACTCCAAACTAACTATGCCATAAAACAAACTAAAAGCATGTGTTTTGAGCAACTACCCCACAAAGCTAACTATGAGCTTTTGCTATGAGCCAACTAACCCAGAAAGCTAACTGCTCTCTTTTATTTTGAGCTAACTATCCCAGAAAGCTAACTACTGGGTTTTACAATGATTTAAAAATAAAAATAAAAATCCCAGAAACCTACCTAGCTAACTACTGTAGGTTTTACTCTACCTACCCCACAAAGCTAGTTGGTATGCAACCTGGCAACCTAATAAGACCTCTTTTCACAAAGCTGAATGAATGGAAGAGAGAACGTCAGAACGAATGTGGCGTCAGCTGCTGGTTATTCAGTGATTTGATTGGGCATCTTTGTGCGTTATCATGTAGGGAGAGAATAAAGGTGAGCAGTGCGGGCATGTCTATCTCGCTTCTCCATCAACTCTGCTGCAAGTGACCCAACAATAGGAGGACAGATTTTCACTGAACCATAGCTGCAACAGGATCTTCAAACGCACTGTCAAACCTCTTCACGACCACACTTGTTCGACTCAAAGTCATCACAGGCTAGCCTGCCTCCAGAAGATTTATTTCTTGCACCAGGTGCACGTGCTACTGTAAACAGGTAAACTGGAGGTAATCACCGGTGATCCATGAACTGATTGAAATATAGTTTCACCAATGTGACAAAATCAATGAAACAGTGGTGCTGATAAATAGGTCTATGACAGCGTAGACGGTGTGTGAGATTCTGGTCAATCGCGGTATACAGTTTCTATATTCTGAGACTTGAAGATGGCCTGCGATTGACTGGCGACTAGTCCAGGATGTACTCCGCCTCTCCCTTGCAGTCAGTTGGGATTGGCTGCAGTTAGCCGTGACACTAATAAGGACAAGCGCTATAGAAAATTGACAGATGGAGATCTAAAGAGAAGTGCGAGTCACGGCGTAATGGAAAAATACTGTACATGCAGAGTGAGTATGAAATCACAGATGACGTTGAAACCCAATTCAGAATTTTGTGGGTCCCAAAAAGGACTGCATGACGTCTGGTCAGCGATAAGGTCATCAAGACAAGAGGTACTCAGGTGGTGGATTGCGTTCCAAATGCCTTTCTCTACGACCTGTTATTATTTATAAACTTGTCACCCTCTTTTTCTAGCTTTGCTGAAATGAGCCTGTTTTGAGGTGGCGATCCTGTCTGATGCAAAGGACGAGTGCGAATCCTGCTCTGGTGACTAGGCACAGATCTACTTTTTGAGCCCCGAGTCTAAATATAGCAAGGGTGAACAGCAAAAGCATCGACTGTATTTTCACTCATGGAGGGAGCACTTCATCACCAAACCGTTGAATTACACTTGTCGATTCAGCGTAGCGGATCTGAATACAGTATGGGACACACGCGGCAAATACATAGGCATTTTTTGTAAATAGGCAAGATATACGTAAAATTAATTTGGTTGTGGAAAGTCCTGAAGGGTGGGCAGGCACTCCAGAGACCCAGCTATTTGTAAACAAGCAATTTTAAATTCAGCTGTTCGTAGGTTTGTAATTTAGCCTTTTGAATTTAGGAGGATTTACGGTAGTCAGCTTTGAAGTGCAAACCCTCTGGGGACAATCCGTCACAGCTCTTCAGCATTTACAAGTTTTGGCATCAAGTCTGTGACTCTTGTATAGTCATATCATCAAAGCTGATAATTCTGATACTTTGAGCATGGTTGATAAAATTTGCTAAAAAAAACAAAAACAACAACAACAAAACCGTTTGATACACAGCAGCTCTGTGTTATCTCCCACATCACCTCAAAATAATGACAAAGTTTGGAATAACGTATCCCTTTTCAAATATATATAAGCCACTGTCCCAAGATTATTATTATTAAGATGAGTCGTCTCCTACCAATGCGATTTGAAGAACAATGAATTACCCATTGTCCTAGTCTCCTTTTCCAAATAATTTCTTTAAACGATGATATGGTCAGATCCTCGAATGAGCTTTTTTTTTTTTCCCAGCTACAGTGCTTGTTTCCTGACTTCTGATACATACCAGCCCCTCCGTCTTTAATGTCCAAGCTGCATTAAAAGCCAAATTGCACACTTCACGTCAATGGCAAAGCAGCAACAAAACGTCTACACAGTCGCTGTCCCGGGCAGTGAGGTAGTTATCAGTGGCTCAAGAGATGAATGCGATCTTTCTATCTCCTGCACCAGAGGTGATTTCAAACACTGCCACGGTATGTCATGGAGCCACACTAGGGGGAACATTATTTTAAAACAATGACTGCACCGACAGCTCACAGGGGTGGTGGGGAGAGGAAAACCTGGATGGTAAAACGGGGCATTATTTGGGTGGCGCTCTATTTAAACCTCATATTAGATTTACAGGAAGGCAGTTTGTTTGTCATCTGCCCCTTACCAGGGGTCTACTCAAGGATACGCGGAGTTAGCTTATGCGTTGCCGTGCCCAAGCTGTGATTGCTGCAGTGTTATACTCTATGAGGGGTTGAGACCAAGTCAAGACCAAGACTGGGTTGAAACTAAGTCAAGACCAAAACTTTGCATTAAGACCAAGTCCAGACTGAGACAAAGACTTTTAAGAGTTCTGATCAAGTCAAGACCAAGAATTTGAATTGAAACGAAGTCAAGACCATTACTTTGAATTGAGAACAAGTCAAGAACTAAGCAGTTTTGGTCTTGAGAATCACAACTCCTCTATGTTTGAGTCCAAGGCAAGACCGAATAAGATTTTGAGACCCCACCAAAAGTCATCCGACTTATTTTGAGAACTACATCTAGTCTCCATTTTGCTGACGTGGTCTGTTTTCTTGTCCTCAGTAGTCCTCTTGAATAAAGATTCTATGTATACTTGCTGTGGCAAACAGCCACATGACAAAAGGATTTCCGCAATGTCTCAAGACCAAGACCAATCTTGAGTATTACAGCACTACTCCAGAGTCTCCTCTTGGCTGCAGGGGTCTTTATTCTGGCTGCTCTCGGTCTCCTCTTGGCTAAAAGTCAACTCCTTACCATGGCCACATGCCAAAAAGTAAGTACAAGAATCCATCGTTCTCCAGTGTTGTTGTTCCTGAGGTTTCTTGTTCCAACAGATGCGTTTAATGCTGCGTGGTTTTCGCAGTTTCCTGCGGTACTATTTTGAAATGGAAACTCGCCTGTCCCAAACATAAACCAATTGTTGTTAGGCCCACTAACCGGTAAAATAAGTCCCAAATTGGGAATTTGCAGTGTTATTCTTGGTTTAATCAAAGGACCACAGTTACAAAGAAGCCCCTTGTTCAGGCATTTCTGGGTTTGGGATGATTTCAGCGAGTTACCCCAAACTGTTTATTTTACTCCAACTTCCTGTTTTCCTATCACACATCATCCAAAAGCTCTTTCTCACTTCCTGCCCGCAGGACTGCAGGTAAACCAAAATATTACGTCAGCGAGGAACTAACGTCTGTGTCTATGGGCCCTGGAGGAGACTTTTTTTTTTTTTTTTTTTAATCGTGGGAGAGGGAGTTAATTACTGAAGTTGATTCACTCACTAATGACCGCTTCACTTCTGCGGGGTGTTTTTTAATGGGATTCAGAAGTCCAAATGAAAGCGGGCCCAATCTGTTTTTTATGGCAATTTGAGCGGTTTTAGGTGAGGCTGTTGGGCACGGCGGCAAACGCGTCTGTTTTTACTTGGTCTCGCAGGGTGATCTCATTTGAGGCGAGGTAATAAAATCATAATGAAGTGATTAGCTCTGAGGGAACATAGGAGGGAGAAAGAAAAAAAAAAAAGAACGACATTATCACCCCCGTTTCGTGTTGCTTAAAACACAGACCGAAGCACTTCTCTCATCAAGGTCACACCTAATTTTATTGCTGTTATAAACTGTCATTGTCGTGCTGATTAAACTTGATGGAAAGAAACATTTAGCTTGTGTTTGCACCGAGACTTAATTACAAATCAGTAGAAAAAAAATACAGAAAGTGAATGTTTTCTTTTTTCTTTTCTTATGAGTTATTCCTCCAGAAAATACATTTGGAGCTGTAACATTCACAAAAAAATTATTTAAAAAGATATCTATTTACATTTTCACATATGTTGTGTAGTGTCTATTTTTTTAGTATTTTTTGTTTTCTTCTATTTATTTTATTTTTAAATTATTTATTTTATTATTATTATTTATACAACTCATTTAAATTATTACCTGTCTTTAGTAATAATATGTTTTTGCCTTGGGTCCAGGCATATGTAGTATTCTGCACTGTTTTATTGTCTATTTTGTATATTTTTTTAAATTAGGATTAAGTGTTTATTTACTCTATTCTATTTAATTTAATTGTAAATTTAAAAAATGCAAAGTTTTTTCAAGTGTCTATTTTTAGACAATTTTAAAAAATTGTGATAGGTTATTTTCTTTTACTTTATTTAATTTTATGTTGTTTCTTTTTTCCTTCAACCACAGGCACATTTAAAAAAAAAAAAAAAAAGAAATGCTACATTTTGTTGTGTCGATTTAAAAAAAAAAAAGAAGTGATGTTTATTTTTATTTCAATTATCACATTATCCTTCTCCCCGACTCACTCAAGAACCACCCCTGAATTCAAAATATATTTTTGTGCGTGCATATCAAACCCGGTTGTTACTACAGTGAGTCACCAGCAGGCATCCTTAAAGACACGGCGTATGACAGAACCTGTCAGTAAGCTAACGCTTAGCTATCAGGTGTAGAAAGTCGGCCTTTTCCAAAGAACCGCCTGTGAAAATATTTGGTTGCATCTACAGTGTTGAAAGATGTGCTAGATAGGTGCGTTAGGTGTTGAAATAATTGCCTCCTATTGTGCTAATGTCAAAAAATGTGGCACACGATATTGCATACAGGTATGAGTTGTTGACAATATGGTCACCCGGTGAACTGTCATACAAGTGGAAAGTAAATTAACAACTAAAAAAATGTATTAAAAAAACATTTTAATATTCCTAACTGGCGTAAAAGCATACACAAATAAGTTAACCACAATTTTGAAGTAATAGTACTATTTTAATGTACCTGCCATTCATGAGTAAAGTAAGTTAACCACATTTTTGTCTCTTAAATAACATTTAACATGGTAACAGTCATTCAAATGTAAAAATTAGCTAATCCCATTTATACACAAGTAACATTTTAACATTCCTAACTGTGATACAAGTGTAAACATGTAGGTTAAAAAAAAAAAAAAAAGTTGAACTAATTCAGTTGCAGATATCCGCTGTATGAATTATGGATATCTGCAACTGAATTGTCGATATCTATAACTCCATTTTGAGAGGACTACAATTTGATTCTGCCTAGTCCTAATACCAAGTCAAGATATCTTTAATTCACTTCAATTCAAGATATACTATATTGCCAAAAGTATTTGCTCACCTGCCTTGTCTCACATATCAGAATCAGAATCCTCTGTATTTGCTAAGTGTGTCAAAAATGCACAAGGAATTTGTCTCCGGTAGTCGGAGCCGCTCTAGTACGACAATATGCAACCATTTTGACAAAAAAATACTTTGGAGACATACAAACATAAAAACTCACTACAGTGAGTCACTTATCCTCTAGCAATTTAATGGCAAGAGGGAAGAAGTTGTTGGTATGTCTGCTTGTTTTAGTTTGCAATGAGCCTACCTGAGGGAAGGAGCTGGAAGAGGTGGTGACCAGGATGTGGAGGCTCTTGTCTTAGTTCTGGCAGCGTGCAAGTCCTCGAGGGTGGGTAGGAGGGTACCGCCAGTCCTGATTGTCCGTTGCAGTCGGAGTTTGTCATTTTTTTGTGGCAGCACCAAACCAGACTGTGATGGTTGAACACAGGACTGATTTGATGACGGCTGTGTAGAACCGCCTCACCAGTTCCTGTCGATACACACTCTCGTCAGCGTCTTTGATGAGGCCGATGACTGTGGTGTCGTCTGCAAACAGGAGTTTGTCAGCCGGGTGCGTTGAGGTGCAGTCGTTCGTGTGGAGAGAGAAAAGCAGCGGAGAGAGGACATATTCTTGGGGCGCCCCGGTGTTGATGGTGCGTGTGGATGAGGTGGTGTCCCCCAGCCTCACCCGCTGTGTCCTGCCTGTCAGGAAGCTGTAAATCCATTGGCAGATGGAAGGCGAGACGCTGAGCTGGAGAAGCTTGGAGGAGAGGAGTTCGGGGACGATGGTGTTGAACGCAGAGCTGAAGTCCACAAACAGGATCCTCCCGTAGGTCCCCGCACCGTCGAGGTGTTCTAGGATGAAGTGCAGTCCCATGTTGACTGACCTGTTTGCTCGGTAGGCAAATTGCAGGGGCTCCAGCGGGGGTCCTGTGACGCTCTTGATGTGGTCCAAGGACTTCATGACCACAGATGTCAGGGCGACAGGTCTGTAGTCATTCAGACCCGAGATTGCAGGTTTCTTGGAGACTGGGATGATGGTGGAGCGTTTGAAACGGGATGGTACTTCACACAGTTCCAGAGATCTATTGAAGAGCTGTGTGAAGACTGCAACCAGCTGGTCTTCACAGACTTTGAGGCAGGATGGGGACACAAGGTCTGCACGTCCCTTTTCATATATCCTAAATTCCATTTTAACTGGGCGAGCTATCTGTAACAGATATCTTTGTTGTTTTGACGAGTCACAATTTGCTACTGATATCACAAATGAAAATTCCAACTCGTCAAAATGTAATTACGACTAGTCCGAAAGTCGTTGTTGAGATCTACAATGTTAATAGTCAATCTTAAATTTGAAATGTTGAATCCGCTTGCCATATAACCACTGCTGTGGAAGAAGTCGACATCACAAAGCTGCGGCCATCGTGCGCCGTCCAGCCACACATGGGCTCGAACCTGCAACCTCTTTTGAAGTCTCCGAGGAGTGAGGTTTTACGAACGTACATTCCCACGGCACAATCTGGCATCCATTACACTAGCTTTTTTTCAAAGTAACTTTTTTTCTGAAAAATGTCTTATTTCTACTCATTCCAGTGCATTGTTTTTCCAACAAAATCCTACTAATTATTTTGAATATGCCCCCAGGCCAAATGCATAGTTCTTCCAGTTGTTGTTTTTAATAAAGTAGCTGCATAATCAATGATCAGAGTTGGCTGGCAAAGAGAAGGCGTAGTGTTTTGACTATTTGATTAGCATGTGTGTGCGTGTGTGTGTGGTCAAGTTTAAATAAGGAAGGAGGAGTGAAAGGAATTCCTGGACGCTGAGCACTTCTTCTGCTTCGCCCTCCTTTTTTCAGGGCCAAAGGTGTCCGTCATGTAACGTTGCGTTGGTGCACAGTGGCGCACAATGATTTACACAAGACCCGACAATAAGCGCGTCATTTGAAAATAGCAGGTGTTCACACACTTCTTAGCTCATGGAAAGCAACTTGCATTGAGGTGTGTGTGTGTGTGTGTGCGTACGTGGGAGGGGGGCTGAAGCTGAATAAAACTGCAGTCAAAACTGGCATGCAGGTCACTGAGTTTTCCTACCGCCGCTGCCCCTGTTTCTCCTCCGGCGACAATAGGTTTGCCAGGCAACTTCCAAAGGCGCTGGAAGCAGTTATCCCGTCGCTGTTATTAACTTCGGTGAAAGTCACGTCGGAGATATTCAGGTCAGGACTGAAAACCACCAGAATTAAAGCGCTCGGTTCGCAGTGGGGGAAGTGTGCAAGTGTGCGCGTGTGGGGAATGACATCATATTGAAAAGTGAAGAAGAAGAAGTTTGAAAAAACATCATTGCGAGATTAAGTGAAGTGAAACCTGCTGTCTTTCTTCATAGTGGGGAGAGTAACAAAGGGAATTCCCGTTTGACGTAATACTGTTTGACTTCTTCAACACATGCACTCGCGGGAATAACCCACCTTTGCTAGTTTTTTTTGTTTTTTTTAAATAAAAGGTTAAGGCAGAAAAATTGACTGTTACGCCTCTGATATAGTTATATTGTGGAATCTCTCAAATTGAATTCCCACAGTCTACTCTCTATATTTGTAGGATTTCCCTTGGCTGCACCGCTTCTGGTACATGCAGACGTTGTATTTCTTTTATCCAATCAGATTTTAGCGTCTATGAGTTGCCATGCCAATCTAATTTGCCCAAAGCCTTCAGAATCAGTAGTGCTGGCCCATGTAACTTAAACTATGTTAGCAATAGGACTGTTTCTTTAACCGATCACTTTTCAAATGTGTCCTCACAGGGTCCTTGATGACAGCAGCATTTTTCCATCTTCTGATTGGTTGACCAGAGCAAAACGTGTTGCGGCCAACTTTGCCTAGCAAAACACAGTAGCAATCTGAACTCATTAATTATATTATGTTTTTCAATTGTATTGATGGTTTCTGTCATTCCAACATGATAGTGGTGGTACTAAGAGATGGAATAAGTCCCTGCTGAAAGCCCAGGCATCAAATGCACGGCCCGCCACTGAAAAAAAAAATGCTGACTTGCAACAAATCTCATGCTTGACAGTCAAACTCTTAAGGGGTTAAAAAGCAGATTGCTGCAAACAAAGGTAGTACAGTAGTTGAAGGTAGATGAAAAAGACTTTGTCAAACTGATGTACTCCAACAGGGACCCTCATGTGGCATCAAAAGGCTTTTTTTTCAACAAAAAGGGATTTGCTCTGGCGAAAGGGGGCGGCAAGAACAAACGCGCCGCTGTGAAGTCCGAGATCCGACAATGTCGACAGCCTGTCAGAGATCCCCGCGCCGTCTTTCCTCCCCCGGTGTCGTGACCTCCCCGCTGAAGCCGCGCTCCGTCAAAGCCGCCTTCCGCCCTAGCGCTCCCGCCTTTAGCCTCACGTCACTTCAAAGCCGCTCGCGTGGAGGCGGCCGTTATCGCTGCCAACATCTTATCACAAACACCTTTTTAAAACATATTTAACAGGAAGCCCAGGGTCTATTAAACAGGAAGGTTTTCGCCTGTGCAGCTTTCCTTGATTCTAGCCAGGAACAGTTGGACAACACTGGCGGACGCATTTGCATTTTTCCAGTTTGTTTTGTGGGTGTGCACCCTTTTCAATTTAATTTGGAGTAATTCATATTGAGCACGTCACAATCACAGTCAGCTACTTGTAGACGTGCCTCGTAGGGTTGGAAATGGTTCCTGTTCTTCTCTGGAGAAGAGATCATGTTTGTCCTGTGTTTGCATCCTTTGGTTTCACAATCCTCGGGCATATTAATCCTGGATCGACACCGCATAATTAAAGTGGCACAATTCCGATATTTAGCTCTCAGGTGGCACAATTCGGCACTAAAAACCCCAAAAACACGAATAAACACATAAAAAAACACCTGTTGTAAATCTCAAATAAAGTGAAATAATAGAGCATTTAATTTGATGTAAATGTGCTACATTTGATGTTTGTCAATTATTAAGTTCAGCCAAAAACTGGAGTAACGCCGAAGTTACCCTCATTCAAATCAATATCGGCAAAGAGTCAGCCCAAGCCTTGCAAATTACATCAGAATAAAGACAGATGTGTAAATTACCCATACCATCACAGATGCTGGCTTTTGAACTTTGCGTCCTTAACAGTCCGGATGGTTCTTTTCCTCTTTGGCCCGGAGGACACGACGTCCACAATTTCCAAAAACAATTTGAAATGCGGACTCGTCGGACCACAGAACACTTTTCCACTTCGCGTCAGTCCATCTTAGATGAGCTCGGGCCCAGAGAAGCCGGCGGCGCTTCTGGGTGTTGTTGATAAGTGGCGTTTGCTTTGCATAGTAGAGTTTTAAGTTGCACTTATGGATGTAGCGCCGAATAGTATTTACTGACATTGGTTTTCTGAAGTCTTCCTGAGCCCACGTGGTGATATCCTTTACGTATTGATGTCAGTTTTTGATGCAGTGCCGCCTGAGGGATCGAAGGTCACGGGCATTCAATGTTGGTTTTCGGCCTTGCCGCTTACATGCAGTGATTTCTCCAGATTTGCTGAACCTTTTGATGGTGCTATGGACCGTAGATGATGAAATCCTTAAATTCCTTGCAATTGTACATTGAGGAACGTTGTCCTTAAACTGTTCGACTATTTTCTCACGCACTTGTTCATAAAGAGGTGAATGACTGAGCAATTGAGGGACACTCCTTTTATACCCAATGATGGCACCTACCTGTTCCCAATTGGCCTGTTCACCTGTGGGATGTTCCAAACAGGTGTTTGATGAGCATTCCTCAACTTTCTCAGTCTTTTTTGCCACCTGTCCCAACTTTTTTTCTGATGTGAACAAAGGCACGCAAGTTTTGGGGGTGCAACTCATTCCGGACACCCTGCGTCACTGGGCACAGTTTTAGCAACGCCTCAAAAATCAGGAAAACTGAAATGGTGAAAAACAGTTTAACACTATATCTCCACACTTCCTTACTACATAGTTCTCAGTCTTCATAAATGTTTTCAGCAATCTTCTTCAAACATCTATGATGTATTTGGAAACAAATCTCTGAATTCACTTGACAGGGTTTGTCAGAACAAGATGAACTCATTCTGTACCAGAGAAAAACAAGCGGTCACTCCACCCATGCCATGCCTAGTATATTGTTTCTGCCATGGTAAACAGATCCAGTTCCAAAATCCAGTGGGGTTCCTCACACTCTCTTGGAAATCGTCCTGGTAATTATGCAGTCAAGCATACAAAGCAACTGGTGCAGGTGGAAAATATGACCAAAAGGACCTTGCAGTAGTTTGTAGGCTGAAGTGTGGAAACGCCTCCAACCTTCCAAGGGGGCACCGGAACATCTCCCGCCAAATCCCCCCCCACTACCCTTCATTTGAATGTTTTGACAACGAACGAAAGTAACAGGATCATTGGCCAACAATTGTGTTAGTAGGCCACAACACCAAAACAATGAGGTGGACATTAGCAAGCGCGTCAAAACATATGTACAGCTGTCCTCATAATTCATAATAATGAGCAGTGCAACTACAATTTTCATATACAAATGTGTCGCGCCAGTTCTTGTGAGAATTGAGTAGGAGTTTGTCGAGAAATTACTGCACTGTAATTAGTGGAAAATTGCTGTATTTTGGGGGTTACATCAAATGTCAAAACATGCCCTGACTGCTTAACCACTGTAAAAATAATAGTGTAGTATCCACAATCTTCATGACAACAAGACTCACTGGCACAGTCATGAGCATTGGCAAACTATATATTGTATGCAAATTAATAATTGGCAAACTGTTACAAACTCCTAATTTGTGGACAATTACCAATGACAAGCATGCTGTTTGTTTTTCTAAGGGTGTGTTCGCACACCAAAACATAAAATGCTACAATGTTAGCATCTGACCAAAAAGCAGACAAACAAAATTTAGCTGTCATACATAGTTGCCATACAGAATCTGCGGCTCCTACGTTTTAACCAAACTATTACGGTTTTGTGATTTCTAGTGCATTCTGGTGTCATTTTTACACTGGTCTATATCTTTAGCTAAGCGTTATCGCTTCACAAAAATCAGCATCACCTGGTCTAAATCCCCCATTCGAGCAAGGAAAAACTCAGAAAACCCATTTAGGGGGTAAAAAAAAAAAGAAGAGACCTTGAGAAGCATTTCCAGATGGAGGAAAACCAGTTGAGTTGCAGTTTGACCAGGCTGCAATGGATGCATCGTGGGCAACATTCAGAATGTGATATGATGCTCTACAATGTTAGGCACGAGAGTCCATTTTATAAAATGAAGCGCCGCATGTGGACGCCTCCCAGGGAAAGTGGTCATCCTCAGATCATGTCCCGGTCGGCCGATGTAGTATCCTCACAGCAACAATCTCACTTCGATTATCGCCACCTAGTCCCCTCTCTGAACAGGACGGGAGGTTGGTAGGAGAGATTAAAGCAGTAATAAAACAGGCCAAAATCCAGAAAGGGTAAAGCAGGATGTGAGACAAGTTGCATGCTAGGTGTGGTTTAGACAAATGCAGAGTGGAGAAATAAGTCTGAAGTCAAGATTCAAACATTAATACGGAGGTAACCCCTCTAATTCCAGAGTAGAGCATTCCAGATCATCCCGAAAAGAGACTGCTTTAGAACCTGCTGACTTCTTTTTAGCTCTCGGAGTCACCAGAAGACCAGCTTTGGAACACTCATTGAATCGTGACTACAACGGAATGAATTTCTGGTGTCGCTGCATCCTGGGTCATCTGCATAGCAATGATAATCAAGAGGGATTTAGATCGTGAAGCACAGCAGACCAAGGAGAGAGCCCTGGGGCACACCACTGGGGATTTGAATGAACTGTGAACCAGAGAGGTGAGCTTGAAACTGCTTGATGATCAATCATTAATCCATCTGAGGATAGCCGTTTCTGTCTTTGGTTTAACCCAATTAGATGTCTGTAACGCTAGGTAAACACACTGATTGTGAACGTTCCTTAGTGATGATCGTTTCTCGTGCGATCCCATTGAATCACTCTTCAGTCTCCAGGTGTGTCGGCCCCCTGCCAACCAGTGTGAGGTCTATGCTGAGATACCCTCACGAGTTAGGCGGTGTGTGTGGTCATGGACCGCTTCCCATACACGCACAGCTCCGCAAACAACAAAGCACCGTTTGGTATCTTCCATCCGGTCGTTGGTCACCGCCGCTCGATCAAGGGAGGATTCTCCCAACAGGAAAGAGCGAATGAGAGCCAGGTCGGCTGAGGCCATTACTCTTCTCACGGTGGCTCGGATCAAAGTAAACAGCGATAATGGTTCCGCCACAGTTAATAATACTGCCGCCCAAGAATGTTGGCCGGGGCTGGCTACTCCCGACCTCACACACATAACTGTACAAACACACATGCACACACTCCTCATTCCACCACCGACTGCAGTGACACATCGCTAGCTTTCCTGCTTTCTTCCCACAAACCAAACACTTCATTCTAATTGTAACACTTCTGATTTATTTGATGTGTAAAGGAAAAAACTGGTTTTGCTAGCTGCGCTCCCACTGGAAAACACTCCCCCTAACCCCCCCCCCCCCACACACACACACACACATACACACACAGACACACACATACACACAGACTTTATAATTACAACACATGCAGTCTTGAGGGCCCATTAGAACCTTCACAGACATTCACTCTCAGCAGTTCCTTTCCCTCCCGCCTTCCTCACCCATTTAACAGTATAGGACCTGTAAGGTCGCCAAAAGCTGCACTATATGGACTAAATATTGACTTAGTCAGTTAGTTGGATCAATCAGGGGTTAAAGTAGAGCACTTAGATCCCAAGTAATCTTGAGTCTTGCGCTTACCAAGACAATTTGGATGATTGTATGCTTCAAAATTTGTGGGAACAGTTTGGGGAGGAAGACTCTTTTCAGTTCCAGTGCTTAAAACCATGTCCATAAAGGCTTGGATGAGTTTGGTTTGGAAGAACTTTAGAGCCCTGACTTTTACCCCATCAAACACCTTCTGAAATGACTGGAATGAAGATTGTTAGCGTGGCCATCTCACAAAAGTTCCCACAGACGCACTCCAAATTCTTGGTCCTCCCAGATGTTGTGAAAGATCTTATACTGTAACTGCAAAAGAGAGACCAACTTGACGAATTTATTTTGCCTTAGGCCTGGATCAGACTACAAGACAAATTTGGTCTTTCACATTTGCACTGTCACACTACTGCCATAAAATCTTGATGTATCTCGGTCAGACAGTGGCAACACTACACGACATGTATTCTGATACCACCGCATCCCGTCTTTTACGACCACGGGGCTTTATCTTGTCAAATCAAACATTGTCGGAGAGGCGGAACCAGAAAACGTGTCACCGGGTACACTCGTTACCATGCCGACGGCAGAACAAGGAAACTTGTGGTGGTCATGGGGAGGACGTTCATTCAAGGATAGCTTGAGGTATGTTCACGTACTTTTAATACGATACGGCCCGCAAGCAGGCAACAAAACGTTATATACCATTGCAAGCTAGTGCTAGCACTGATGGTTGTACGTAAACATGCCAGCATTGTGTCAAATCAGTTCCGGTAAATTTTGTTTTGTGCACGTGAATAAATGTTGACGACGGCGTGCAAGTGTGTTGACAACAGCAAGCACGGGAGGCGATACGGTGGTCACAATACGCAATCCTTGTTGTTGATATGTCACACTACACGGAAGATATCCCAAAAAAATCAAACCTGGTAGACTTTTCATTTTGTCGTCGTAGGGCCATATCGTAGGTCGTGGATTATGTCACACTACAAGAGGTTTTGTTGTTGCCGACAAAATATGTCAGGTTCGATCTGGTAAATTGCCCGCTTTAGCTAATGGGGCCAATATCAGGGCTAAAATCTGATTGTCTGAACTAGGCATGAATGGCTCTTCACTCTATTGGTTCACTGTAAATGCAGGTAACCTCATCATTAGTCTACTGGCCACCGTCGGCAATTGTTTTCCTTACGTAATGACCTATCCACCTCTAATGTACCATATTGACACTGTGTTTTTCTTTTGGAAATCATTCATAATTTTCAAGAAAAAGTTAAAAAAAAAAAAATCTGTAGTCTGATAGTTTGTTGTACTACAAAAGATGTTTGGTTGACATTAGCAGTCAATGGGATACATCATGAAGAAGATTTAAGTACATGGTGGATTGGTCCTGTTCTCTTTGATCTTCTTTTATTAACGTTGCGATAAAACTGCGGCGTCGTGAGCATCCACACTGCCCTCTTTGTCGTTGGCAAGATTTTATCCCGCTTTGCGTTCTGTCTCCTGAAAAGACGTTGATTGGTCCATTCACTTTGAAATCGAGATGGAGCAGCCAGATTACATCCATGCGAACGTAACCCACCTGGTTCACATTTAAATTATTACCTGTCCCCCGTCACATGTGCGCGTGCGTTCGGGACAAATGTTCCTGAGGGATTGCCACCCACGGATGAAACCGGAGAGCCAAGAGCGCTGGCGACCCCCGTGCCAAGCCCGCCGCCGTCACCCCTCTCCTTAATCAACCCTCGTTGCCCTAATCCAGTGTTTACACGAAACGCCGGGCAGTAATGATAACCATGAGACCACCCCACGTCGTGAAACGCCCCCCTCCCTCTCCGCCCCATCACCTTCCATCGCCTACCCAAAGTTGTTTTCACGGGAGCCAAATACCTTAAATACATAATTAGCAAGGTCATTTGTGTGATGGGGGGTGGCACCCCGGCGAGGGCATGAGAGCGGGATGGAAGAGTGGGCGGGGGGCTTTGGGGGCGCAGGATGCGAAGACGTGAAAGTGGACAAAGAGACGCATTCATGACCGCCGCCCAGGACAAACTTGGCTGTCGCCATCTTCAAAGGCCACCTCTGCCTTTCCTCAAAATCCACAGGCCACAGGTTGGGGGGCACAGAGGAGAACCGTAACGGGGGGGGGGGGCGTTTACGGAGGAGGATTAGGGTCGCGCTGAAAAGAAAGAAAATTATACTATGAGAAAAAGACCCTATTTTTCCGGATGCAAACATTTTCAAAGTTTTGTTCTTGAGTTCAATCCTCATCTTATGAGCATTAAGCATTGTTTTTTCTATAAAAGGCCCAAAAATTATGAAATTTTAATTTTTTTTAATTCCAAGCGAAAATTCTTGCTTTTAGTCATGCCAAAAGGTTGTAGTCCCTTTCCATTTTTTGATAAAATACAGATTTTATGTTGTCGGATTTTGTAATTTTACAAGAAACAAGTTGGAATTAAGTACAAGGGTGATTGAAAAGTAACTCGCTATTTTGAAGTACTACTTGTAATTGATTTCTGATCTCTCAATTCTTACGAGAAATGAAGTTTGATTAGAAATTGGATTTGGGCGCCAGCGTTGGCCACCAGTTTCTCAAGCCGCCTGGGAACTCTTGTGGGATGGAAGACATAACTCCTCGTATTCGCCCTTCAAGTTCTTCCAAAGTGGTCGGTTTGGGAGAATAGACTTGCTCCTTTAATCGTGGAACATACGCGAAAAAAATTGAGAAAAATATTCCAACATATTAATAAATTGCAAGTATTTAAAAATTGGGAGTGACTTTTCAATCACCGTGTATTTGTCCGATTTTTTTTTTCCAAAAGGTTGTAATATTAAGAGACTTGTCAGAAGTTGTAATATTATTTTATTGTTGATTTTATTGCAAGAAAAAAAAAGAATTTGATGACGTGAATTTCATTTCTTGAGCCAAGCAGCTGCTCTCTGTCGATACCTGACAAACACAAACAAATTGAATCAATATTCCTAGTCGACGACTCTATTGATCGCTCGTGTTTTTCGCTCTGTGTCAGTGTGCTTCTTCTCTCAAAGCCAAGCTTTCCCACAATGCCTTGAAAATGCTGCTACCTGGGAAGGAAAGAATCCGATTGTCGGCCAGATTAGACTCAAACTGTCAGATTGGGTGTGGGAAAAAAAAATGTGATACTGTCGCACAGGAGCAAAATGTGTTTACAGTCAACACAAATGGAGAATTAAATGCACTCTGCCACTTTACACCAGCAGCAGCAGCCCCCCCTTCTGACCCCCGCTGAGCCCTGAACTCTGACCCCGTGTATTATGGGCAGTAGCCCAATCATTTCAGTAGTCAAGGCGCCCAAAATTCCAGTGGTCCATGTTTCACACCAGGGGAGCGCCTTTGATTTTTGAAAGCACACACACAGGGGCCATTCAGACAGCCTCTTTACACCTCGTCTGCCTCCTGGTCCCCCTCTGGCATTGTTTATGAAAGCATGTCCACTTAGCGCCGCCCACCCGACTTATTATCCACATCCTGAGTCCACTTTGCTTTCTCTTCCCCCTTCACATTCTCCTGCGCTCCCATTACAAACTCTCAATGCGACATCATGAATGAGCGGAGCCGAGCACGTCGCCTACGGCGAAAGGATGGGCTGGAAAGGAGATTTAGGGCCGCGCTGAAAAGAAAAATGAAATTAGGAGGAAAGGGGGGAATTTAGATCAAAAGCCGTATTTCATAAGGTAAGGAATTATTTCAAATGAAGAGGCGAGCTGGAAGCCTTCAAAGATGACATTTCCCGGATCCTTCAGCACCACCGTCGCGTATCACGGAAGTTGAGCGTCCTCCATGAGGCGAACGTGCGTGTTTTTTGGGGAATGCGCACCCGGAGAAAACCCACCCACGCGAGAACGGGCAACCCGCTTTCTCAAACATTGCAAACCCCAAACAGCTCAGATTTGAAGCTAGGACCTCTCCACTGTGAGCCACTAGCCACTCGTTCACCGTGCTGCATTTTGTAGATTTGATTTTTTGTTTTATTTTAGTGTATTTTGAAATTTCAAAACATGGTTAGGGTTTCAAAGTAGGGTTTGAAAAGAGAATTAGGGTTTCAAATTTGGGTTTTAAAACAGGCTTAGGGTTTCAAAACATAGGGTTTCAAATTCTGGTTTCAAAACAGGGTTAGGGTTTCAAAGTATGGTTTGGAATAATGGAATATGAAGAATTACAATGATACGCATACATTTACTAAAATGTCACAAATTCTTTGAATATTTTACAGAGAAGTCTGGAAATTCGGGTCTGGAAAAAGTTTTGGAATTTGGAAATCTCAGATGTGTCGGAACCCTGACAAGTGATGACTCTTCCAATAAATTCTTTCAAATATATGACATTGTTTTTTTCCAACATCTAGTCAGGAAAATGCTCCAATTTCAACCCTTCTCTTAAATACAGGGAAAGAAAACTTTTATTACATAATGATTCAATTCAAATATAATGCAAATAAAAGTTAAAAAAAAAATAGCACTTGTGTTTAAAAATAGCTCTTAGCGCTACTGTACCTTAGTTAAAAAAAACTGTTCATGAATAAAAACATGCTTATACAGGCTGTATGCATAGCAATAAGATTCATTCTAATATGTTTGATTTTTTTGCATATTTTAATACTTTACTGGAGTTTTTTTTTTTTTTTTTTTACAGTTTATGTACCAATTGTGAGTACTTTTATCAGCAAATCCTACGACGAGACACAAAAGAATTGAGACTCGGAAACACTTCATTCAGAAATACATTTATTGTTCAACATAAATAGATAAATTATGATTATTGCTGTCTTTATCCAATAAAGAAAGGTTTTGTTTTGTTTTCTTTTTGTAAAAAAAAAAAAAAAAAAATGACATTATGAATTGATTTTTGTTGTTGTTTGTTATTGGATTGCAAAATAAAAAAAACAACAAAAAAAAAAACAGTGGCGAGACACGTGGTGGCGTATAAATAAAAGCACCCTCGACGACGGCGGGACTTTGCGTCGTCTCAGCTGATAGCGTCGCGTTTGGACGGCGACTCGCTTGCTTTGACACCGCTTGCACAAAAATAACAGTTTGTTCCGTGCCATTGTGATGCGTGTTTGTGATGTGTGTGAGGGGATTGCGTGGAGAGCAAAGCCGGGCCCCGAACAAGGAGCTCATTCATGCTCTGCTTATTCATTCACTCTTTAAGGTGAACTTTGCTCTCTCTGTGTGTGTGTGTGTGTGTGTGTGTGTGTGTGTTACAGCAGACTGGGTGGGCATCCTCCTTATCAGCATTACAGTGATACGGCTGAAAAACAGCTCGTGTCCGCGTACAATCCCGATAGCGTCCGCCTAATTTTCGCACCTAAAGGAGCATTTTTCTTTTTCTTTTCTCGCCCGAAAATGGATTAAATACAGACATTCAATAACCAATGAAAAGTAAGCGTAATATATTTCATAACAAAAATAAAGCATCTTCCTGCTACTTGGCTTTTCCCCGCGTCTCCTCCCGTCGTTAATCCAAAGCGTACACAAGACTCGACGATACACTGTCAATAATAATAGGATGACGATAGCGAAAATTGGACGAGTCCTCCGGAGCGTCCACGTGTATAAATCGTTCGTAAAGAGCGTCCGGCTCTGTACACGGTCGGCGTCTTTCGTCCCGCGTCCGTTTAAAAGAGGGGCGGGGCACTTGAGTTGGCCTGCGGGAGGTCCTCCGCCGCTTTGTTCAAACACCGCCGTAGTGTCCCAAACACGAAAATCCCTTTCTTCGTCTCCCTTTGCGTCGCTCGCTCCTCATCATCCCTGGGTAGTCTTTTATTTGTTTTGTTTTTTAAGCAAAAAAATAATCATTAAAAAAAAAGCACCTTTGGCATCATTGTTTCTTAAGTTCGTCAGTCTTAATTAGGAAAAGTTCTTTTGTGTAGCGACGATGAGCCCAGGCTGACGTCCTCACCTCACGTCCACTGGTGGGGAAAAAGACGAGAGCGCAATGTTAGAAAACAACAACAAATAATAAATAATAAGACAAAAGAAATCAAGTTGTTGTTGGTGCCCAGTTTCATTCATGGTTGCATGCGTGTTGGCCGCTGGACTCTCGATCTGTGTTCTTCCAAAAATGTGGACCATCGGAACTCCAACGGTCCAAAAAACGGCTTCAAAAGTTGGAAATAAAGTCAGAAGTTGGCTATACATATATTTACTGTATATATTGTTGCATTTATTTGGTGTATATATATATATATATACAGTATATTTTTCTAAACTCCCCAAAATATTGGGAAGCTTTATTATCTCGTTAAATGTTGGACTTTTTGCACACATTTGATTTGCTTAAAATGCACACAATTGTTTTTCACTATGAAATGTAAAAATATTATTTGAAATATAAATAATTGTCTTTTTTCTTATCTTGTCTTAATATGTCATTTATGTTAATTGTTTTAATTGTGTTAGTACATTTTTTTTTAAATGTTGGCGTGCCTGTAAATATGACTTTTTGCAGTTATTTGTCTTTTTCATATAGTTTACATTGATTTCTATTTCTGTATTCCTTTTTATTTTTTTTTTCATGTAAAAAAACATGACTTTTAGATCATTTTTCTTTAGTGTACGGTGTTTCCGAGTGCCCAAAAAAGTAAAAAAATAAATAAATAAAAAGAATAAATAAATGGAATTTTTAACCCCAATTTTCTTGTTTCCCCATTTATAATAAAAGTATACTATCACAATTTTCTTTTGTTCTATTTTAGGCTTGTTGGGACAGTGGACGACTGGTTAGCTGATCTGCCTCACAGTTCTGGGGACTGGGGTTCAAATCCCGGTCCCGCCTGTGTGGCGTTTGCATGTTCTCCCCGTGCCAGCGTTGGTTTTCACCGGGCACTCCGGTTTCCATCCCAAAAAAACATGCGCGGTAGGTTGACTGAAGACTTTAAATTGCCCGTAAGTGTCAACGTGAGTGCGAATGGTTGTTTGTTGCTATGCGCCCTGCGATTGGCCGGCGACCAGTTCAGGGTGTACAAATTAATGCGCCGTCCAGTTGGTAAGCAAATATTGTTTCCCTACTATATCCATTATTCCTGGGGAGAATTCATCATCAAAGTAGAAACAAAACAAGAGAGCCAACAGCCGAGACTGTGTTTGAGTTCCGAGGGTCCGCTTCTTACAAATGGTGATTTAAAAGAAGAAGAAAAAAAAGATAATGTTAGCGCGCACAATCCCACGCAGGCAACATGACAGTGACGACAAATGTGCGCGCATGCCTCGGATCAGTGCGGGCATGCAGCATCGTCGTGATCGAGGAGCTCGGCGCCCCCCTGGAAGCCGCGTGATTGGTCGCTCGACGGTGATTGGCACCCGGGTGGCGAGGCGACAGGACGCCTACCTGTTCCCTTCACAGCTTTCCATTGAGAGGGAGACTTGGAGGGGGGTGGGCGCGTGGGCGGGGCAATGGGTGCGACTTGTGTTACGTCACCAATAAATCCTTGCGGGCCCTTAGCTTTTTAGATTTCCTTTTTTTACCTTTTGCCCTACGGTGGCCTGAAAGCACAAAGTCGGGGAGGGTGGATAAGGAGGGGGGAGTTGGGGGGAGGGGGGTTTAAAAAGCAAAAGAAGCAAGGGTTTATGATACAGAAAGACCCCTGGGATAGAAGCAGCAACTGCAGAGCTATGACACTAATAAATACTTCAGATGCCTTATCGGAGCACTTATCTGCTCCGAGGGAGAGAAAGGCTTCAGATCAAGGCCCCGGTTGAAGGGAGGAGGAGGTGGGCGGGGGTGGTTTGGGTGGGGGTGCGGGTGGGGGGGTTTACCTGGTGTCATGCCAAGCAGCCTTTGGACATCCCGGCTCAACACACACACACACACACACACACAAACACAAACGAGCGATTTACAGCAGGGGAGTAAAACTCATTTTTGTGACGGCCACGTTGAAGTTACGAGTTCCCTCAGAGGGTTACGACTGTCAAACCATATGCAGTATGTATCTTCGCCTCATCATACGTATTAAAAACTAATAAAAAACTCATTGATGGATAACAAGTTCTCAATTGAAAAGTCAAGGGAAATCGGTCTGTTCAACTATTCCATTTATTTTAAGAAAAGGGATTTGGTATCAAAAGTCCTTTTGGGACAGATTTGTTACAGATTGTCTTTCAAAGGCTTCCCAAAATCTCGTGGGGGGTCTTGGGTTTGACACTTGACAGTTTTTTGCAACAGGCGGCCACCTGACAGGTGTGCCAGTCTGCTCGGGAAAACGCTATCGTTCAGCAATAAACAGCTACGTGCACTTGAAGGAAGTGGACATCTCTTCGTGAACAGAAGATGTGCTGCTAACGTGTGAACCGCATACATGCTAAACCAAAGACTACCTGATCGAACTGAGGTCGGATTACCCCGAGAATTCAGAACCGTGCCAAGGCCGCCTCTACAAGGCGGTCTTGGACTGATCATGTGTTCAAACTGGACCGGACGAAAGGAGAAAATGCTGGTGCCAGTGTGGAAACACCCTAATTAAGGTTACACGACAAGGGCGCCCGAGAAGCGGGGGATTGGGTTTACCTGTTTCTGCGTCGGCGTGCTCCACGACGTGATGCTGCGACGTGCACACGCACTCCAGGTGGTCTTCTAACCGTACGAAGACCTCTTTCAGCTTGGGCCTCCTTTTGACGTACTCCACCTTGGCCACCTGTAAGGACGACGAGGAGGGGAACGCTTGGTCATCACTGAACACGGAGAAGCAAACATTCCTGCGAGGTCGATGCGCTGACTTCCGCTCGTCTGGGTGCTCTGTGAGCAGTTGATCAAACGTGTAAACAGTGAACGGCGTGGAGGACCCTCAAAATTGGAGAGTTGAAGGGTGGGTGCGGGGGGCCTGCGGCCTGAGGAGCAGACTTTGTTCTTGTGGGGCAGACTGGGAAATCCCCCATCGCTAGCCCCACCACCCCCGCTTCAACTTGAGGCCTAGAGCACCCACTTCCAGACACACACCCAAACTCAACACCTTGTCCCAACATGTTAACCAATATGAAAGCATTAGGACACCTGGCCATAAAGACTTTCTGCAAGGTTCTGGACTGTGTGCACCCGAAGAGACGAGCAAAGTGACCACTGATCTTTGCTCGTCATCAGCGTTCTTGTTCTTCCCAAAGTTGTTGATGCGTTTGAGGTCTACCCCACCCCCGCAGGCTGATTTACTGATTACGACGAGAGAGGGGAAGAACCACTTGAAATGCACCAAACAACACGAAGTGCAGGAATTCCGAGCCTTGAGCCTGGGAGCGCTATGATTAAAGCTGTACAGACAAGGCAGCTTGGAGGTTATCGGGTTGTGTAACAGCGGAGGTGGCTACATGTTTTTTTTTTTTCATTCTCTTATCCAAGCGCTACAGGCAGGTAACTTCCACGTTCGTCAGCGAGGGCCCGAAGGGCACATGGAAACAATATCCCGCCCCGCCCCAACCACCCACCGCACCGGAGAGGATATGAACCGACAATCCTCCGGGCCGCGGGTCTCTGGTCATACGGTCGGCATAAGGCGGGAGAGGCGTTCTCCCCTCCATCCTGCGCTGGCCCCGTGCCCGGTGGAGAATTAGTCACGCAGACAATTGAACATACCGAGTCTGTCTGGTAAAACAAAGCGTGTTGACACTCACGCAGCGCGATGTTCCTCATGCCAATACTGGGAAACAAAAGCTCTGGGGGGCAGCTACAATAGAAGTGAAAGCTTCAGCCTTTATAAAAGTGTAGGGAAAGCAGGAAGAAGATGGGGGGGGGGGGGGATAAAAAGGGGGTGAGCAAGCACAGGAGGTATGCAGTGAGCAAACAGATTACAATGGCGTCTGGCTCGGAGATGGTGTGTTTGCCATTATCGGGCCTTGACACGGCGAGGGGGACGGACCCAGCGCGTGAAGGCGAACCCCTCCGCCGCGTTTTTGCAAACACGAGGGGGTTATTTGAGGAGGAGGGCCGAGGGGGCCGACTGTGATCATGAACAGCGTCGGATGACATTTATGTGTTACCTATTAAGGTCAAGTTTCTAGGTTACCCGCGGAAGAAACGCAAACAGCGACGGGCCGGATAAGGCCACGGAGACTGTATCAAGGGTTTATTGTTCTGAACAAAACATGAAGACAGTATGTCGGCCAGACATTAATTAACCTGGAAAAAACATCGGGAATACTCAATCAACATGGAGATGACAGAACCATCGCAATCAGGTTGCGCTCGAGCCTACAGAAGGAGGACGGCGAGTCGTGCAGTTCAGCATCTGTGGTGTTTCCACTGCGATTTTCGAATGCAGGAGGGCCTTCGTGGAACGTGACGCAGTCTAAGTGTTCTTTAGTTTAGTTTTGTGCTCTTCCACAAGTTCGGATTCTCTGTGGACCAATCGATACACTCCTGCACGTCTAAGTAGTGTTTGGGCTTTTGGAGGAACTGAGTGATGAACTTATCCCTTCTGAACGTCTGTTTCCAAGTCGGTGTTGAAATGCCGATGGAATGAGGCCCTTCCCGCATCGGTAATTTACGCCCAGCAGAGCGAGTTGCAATATCATGACGTCATATCGTGAGTTACCCTGTGATTCCCACCCTGAGCTTGGATGTAGCCGATCTTCGCATACCTGGCATTTGTGTTGTTCTGCTTCGTTAGACAGCCAACTGGTTGAGAATGAATCAAAACTTCCTCTGCTGATCGCAGCCAAGTAGTGCACACGATTTATTTTATTTTTTGCCTCAATTGCTTGAGGAGGTAATTAATCAGAATCAACTGACAGAATTCTTGAAGATCAGTGCCAATCCTTGGGTACAGGATCACTGTGGTCCCCAAAAAACATCTTATAGAAGGGGAATATTTTGTACGTAAATGGTGACGGGGATCCCACATAAAAGCTTGCTGGCCAACAAACAACTACCGGCAGTCTGCTATCGCGATGGCCCCCGCTTGTCGAGAGCCCCTCCGGTCACTTTGTTCCTCCCGCAGCAAGGTGGAAAGCGCTGTGCAGGACTCACCCTTCCGATTGCTGTGAATGTGTGCACAACAATACTTTGCTCAAACAACCTCTTGCACTGCCTACTTTGTCAACACTCTCTCCCATATCGTGCGTGTGTGTTATGGAAAGGTGTTAACAGGGAAGGCACGGGCTCTACCGCCTACTTTCCCGGCAAGATTTATTTCTTCGCTCGGCGTACAAAGGCTTCTTATCCGGCGTAGAGTCAATGACTTCCCACATAAAACACACATCAAAAAAAGAGACCCCCATGGCACGGCGAGGGGGCCCCTACTCTTTGTATAAATCAAACTGCTCCTGAGAAAGCCGGGGCCCTGAGAAAGAGTCCCTTGAGCGGCTTGGGGGAATGATATCCGATCCGCGGGGTTGGGGTGAGGCAGGAGGCTCTGGGAAGTGAACCCCCTTCGCTTCGTCCCAGGCCCCCCCAGACAAGAGCCTCTGTGTGAAGCCGATTGTCTTGCTCGGCTTTAATTGGGAATTCCCTGAGCGCCGATGAGAGCATGACGGAGGGGAAAGTTTTACTCACGCCCTCCAAGGAAAACACAACGGGGGATGTGGATGTGCACCGCGGGGGCGTGAAGACTTGGAAGCGGCGCAAAAAAGGGAGTGAAAATAAATAAAATTGCATGTTTGTTTAGAGAACGCGGGGACGGAAAGCGGGCGGGTGCAATGGCGACCCATCCAGCGAGACAATCTGAGCTTGTGCCCCGCGAAACAGAAAGAACCCAAAAGGAACCCTCTGAATCTTCTGGAGAGAAAGAAGAAATGAAACCACAAAGCGGCCAGACAGCCCACTGCTGCCCTCTTCTTCAACCCGTCATAACGTGCGCTCGGGCTGACGAGCGGCGAGGTTATCGCGGGCGGCGCCTAACCGACAAGAAAGGGGCGCATTTATCACGTCTGGAGGTCATCCGCGATGCCCGCAAAGACCCCGCGTGGCACGACTCCCTGAATATAACGGAGCGCCAGATGTGGATATCTGAGGGCAGCGGAAGGCACGAGATCAAATATCAAAGAATGGCGTCTTTATGATCCTCGGCAGAACAATGGAGGAGGGGTGGAAAGGGCGAGGAAGAGCGAGCGAGGGAGTGAACGACAACTTCGTATCGCCATCGGACTCCTGCAGCGGACGATGAAATCATAGCAGACAAAAAATCCAATGAATACGAAAATAGCACTGATGCGATGCGCTGTTCGAGCGACTCCTTGGCCTGCTCGGGACCCTCCCGTGACCCGTGGGGATCCTAAAATCTTCTAAAAACATCCTTCTTCATCGATGCCGTCCGTGCAAAGGGGCTTCAAACCATTTATTACTGTACAGCTGTCACTCCATCGCTGATAGTTGACTACTGTACAATTTGCCCTTCTTATTTGCATATATATATATATATGTATTCATTAATTCTACACAGTTGCCACATGCACAGTTGCTCAAATTCTAAATATGTATATATATGTATAAATATTATTCTTGTGAGCTGTTTACTTAGTGATTTTCTTCTATTTTAACGTAAAACAGACTGTGAGCGAGAGAGAGTCCTGTATCTGACCTGCTGTCGCCAAGGTAACAGGCAGAGTGTTCATGTGTGTCAGGGTTGGGATGGTGGGGGGGGGGGGGGAGCAGTGACCGGGACCCCCACACTCAGCCGTGCGGCTACATCCGCCTGGCCTCCGTCAAGCCTCCGCTTTGATCGAGCAGCCATCAACACTTCATTACTCTGCGGCCCCGTCTTCCTCGCACACAAATGGCCTTGTCGCCACGCTGCGGTGGGGGAGTTTACGTAGCATAGCATAGCGCGCGCTCTGTCACACACACACACACACAGACGAAAACAATCTCCCTCTTAGGTTTACACAGATGTGAGCCGACGACCCCCGAGGACCTCTGCCAAATACTTGTACATCAAAAGTGACTTGTTGCCAAAATACACCATTTTGATTTGATGAGGCTACCTTATACGGTGTGAGCTTGAGACGACTTGACGGAAGTCAGAGTGTTCGCTATCGTGCGCTACGTTCGCCATGAGATTCAACACTTTGAACAGGCTCTGTCAGAATTTAAG
The DNA here is from genome assembly GCF_024500385.1 of Phyllopteryx taeniolatus. Taxonomy (NCBI): domain Eukaryota; kingdom Metazoa; phylum Chordata; class Actinopteri; order Syngnathiformes; family Syngnathidae; genus Phyllopteryx; species Phyllopteryx taeniolatus. Next base: position 20,859,577 of record NC_084517.1, read on the forward strand.
GTTTGCATTAATAAGTGATACAAAAAAAAAAGATACAGAGGGAGGAATTCATTCTCACTTTTTGACATTTGGTTCATTATGGCTTAATTGGAACAACAGTCCACCCTGGAATCCCAACGGTAGAAAATAGCCTGCTCACTAAGGAACACACAAACAAATGTCTTTTCTTCATAGTTTAGCCTTGACGGAGGTCTGCACTCTACGACTGCGTCTCACACTCGCTTTCCAATGAGGATCTCAAACGCAATTTGCGCACGTTCACGGGCGAGCGAGGCCAAAGCTGAATAGTTCAAGCCGTGTCGTGGCCTGTTGACTGCTGGAAGAACAAACAGAGAGGCATCGCTATTCATACGTGCGCACACAAGTACACAACGCGCAAAAGAATGCAGGAGCATACTTACTTCCTGTCTGAAAAGTATTAGTAAAGCTGGACACAGAGGGAGAAGAGTGAATGACTCATAAATGTTCTAGTGCTCGTCTCGTCCTAATTAAAGTTGTCTGCCAGATTAACAGGACAGGCTTGTACAGTACGGAGCCAAAGCATAAAGGGAAAAAAAAGGGGGAATAAATACATAAATAAGTACATGAATAAAGGTGTATTTGGACAAATGCCAACTGGCAGGAGTGTGTTCTTTTCCTAGACGCAGTCCGGCGCAAGTAAAACAAGCACGGGGCGTTTTTTGATTTCTAATAAATGTGAGGAGAAGCAAAACGTGGACATCTATTCACTGAGGGCACTTAGAAAATGAATCGAAATGAAGCTTCACTCAGAAAATGAATCGAAATAAAACTTGACACTGTCACTGTGACGAAATGTGTTTTTCACGATTGTGCACGATCGTGACTGTCAATACAGTGATTATCGCTTATTACTTATTTCAGGGCATCACGGCGATCAAGTGGCTCGGAATTCTGCATCTTGCCTGAGATTGAATCTCATTTGCATGCTCGCCACGTGCTTGTGTGGGTTTTCTCAGGGTACTCCGGCTTCGGGAAAACACGCATGTTAGATTCATTGAAGATTCTACATTTTCTGTAAGTGTGAATGCGAGTGTGATTTGTTTGCGTCTTCATGGCCCAAAACACTAAAAGATCTATCCGGTCACATATTCTTTTCCCTTCCGCTGGCTACCGAGTTCTAACAGTGTCACACAGGGGACAAAATGGCACGGACCACGCACGCATTCCGTCTGGATGGAGGCTCGGTCACCAGTCGCCGTCTCGTTTGAGCCCAAACAGAGCTCCTATTGATGAGGCGAACTGGCTCGCAAAAGAAATAAGACATGTTTGCGTGCAGACAGACTCTCCCACTTCCACATGAGTCAGCATTTCTGAACATTTAAAAACCAGAACATCTAACCAGATCCGGTGCGCAAATCCAGCGGTGGGCGGTTCAGGGCCAACAAGGTCTTCTCTGCGGGCCTACATCCATCTGGCAATCCATTTTCTTCCGCTTATCAGGTCACAGGGGCTGCAACCGAAGCTCCCTCTCCCGAGCCACTTGGTCCAGCTTTTCCAAGGGATCCTGAGGAATTTCCAGGCCAGCCGGGAGACGTAGTTTCTCCAGCGTGTCCTGGGAAGTGCCATGGGCCTCTTCCCGGCGGGACATGCCCGGAACACCTCACCGGGGAGGTGTCCAAGAGTCATTCTAACCAGATGCCAGAGCCATCTCATCGGGCTCCTCTCGATGCGGAGGAGCAGCAACTCTCGTCTGAGGAAACCCATTTTGGCCACTTGTATCCGCGGTCTTGTTCTTTCGGTCACAACCTCAGTTGAGGGTAGGAACGTAGATCGACCGATAAATCGAGCGCTTTGGCTTTCGGCTGAGTTCCTTCTTTACCGTGATGGACCGATACAGAATTCAAATTTGTCCTCACAGACAGAGGCAGAGTGCTGCCCTTTGATGATGTCGGCATTTTTCTGTCCTCTGGTTGCTTGGTCGGAGCAAAACTTGTTACAGCTAAATTCAACTAGCCTAGCACTTCTTTAGCGATCTGCACACATTAATGCATGTAATCATCAGGCTCTCTGGTCTTGTCACATTATTAGAGAAATACTGATTCTGAGCTGTTGATGATGATGTATGTCGTGTGCTACGATATTGCATTTTCATATAGTATGGCATTCAAGATTAGGCCCAGGTGCCAAATGCACGGCCCGCCGAAGGGGGACTCTGGTGAGAAAACACCCATGAATTCCCACCGTGACCGAGGGCACGGCGTCATCCCAGTGATTAAAGAGTGCAGACAATAGAGTCCAGAGTCAAACACACAAGACGAGAAACGTTCCAAGTCTGTCTTGAGCTCATGACTGCCGTGCCTCCGAACTGAGCGATGTCTAAATAGCGCCGACTTTTTGACTCATCTCGAGCCACGCCGTCCGCGCTCTTGACGCTGAACAGAAAGGGGACGTGTTTGAAGTGAGCGAGGAGGTTTCTGGGAACCGCGCAAAAAAACAAAACAGCCCCTTTCAGTCCCTCGTTCTTTGTCACATGGCGTCTTCCAGGCTTCCGGACAAGACAAAGAGCCAAACAGACAGAGAGAGAGCGGCGAGATGGCTGCGCAGTGGCCGGACTCCAGACGGCCATGAGAAATCCATTTATGGATTTTCGATTATTTAAGAGGAAGATCAGATGGGGGCATGAACAAGGTTGTGAATGCAAGTTTGCTCGAACAAAGTTTGAATTCAAACATGGACTCAGGTTGAATGTTGAACGAAGTCAGGACGTTCATTTTATTTCATTTCATTCTTATTCCTCAGCAACAATTTCTAGGAAGAGGTTTTGCGGTCAAGCGCCGGAACGTGTGGCCTACCTTAACGGTGCGGTGGTGCTTGCGCGAGGCCTGGCAGCGCATGTTGCTGGTGTTGCAGCAGCCCGTGCAGCGTTTGACTTCCACGCAGGGCGGCCATATCAGGAAGTTGGCCGACGTGGGGTCCACCTGGCTCCTGGGGATCTCGTAGATCACCGTCCGCGTCTTGCACGCCGCGGGGACCGCCTCCTCCACTGGAGGGACAGACGGAGGGGAAGAAAAAAGGGCGGCGCAATTAATGGCGAATTTCCGAGGCAGACCGCTCGATGGCTGCTCGTTGCATTCGTTGGCTGACGATTATTGGATGACTCACTCCAACGCGTCTCGCTTTGCCCCAGATCACACCCAACCTCGTCGGACATTGGCCAGAAGACACCCAAAATGCTTGTCGAGTACACATTAGCCACCAAAGTCGCAACTATTGAGCAATCGGGGTTGAGGCAGTGGCCACTAACTTCATCTTGAATCGTAATTCTTTGGACATCTCGGGCAACGTTGTGCTCCAAGCAAAGGTCATAAAGGCACGCTTGCACACAAGACAGGAAGTGAGCCTTGCCAGCCAGCCGCATTGAAAAGATCAAAAGTATTTCACAGAAAATAACAGCAAAAAAATGTTGTATTATTCATTATTATTAGTATTATAGCAAAAACTAGTTTTAAATGAATGGGAGTGTCATCGCCTATGTGAACGACTACAAAATACGATCAAACGCATCATTAATTTGAATTAAATTACATTAAAATGTAATTTCATTAAATTCGACCTTCTCCAGGTGTGAAAAGCTATAAAATAAAATAAAATATAAAATAAGTAAAATAATCAAAATAAAATAAAATAGCATTTTATTCAATTAAAATAAATTTTATGTATGTGAACAGCTATAAAATATAATTAAAAATAATTATTTAAAGAATAAAATAAAATAACATTTTATTAAATTAAATTAGAGAAAATAATATAAAACATTCTGAAAATAATAAAACAACATTTTATCAAATTAAATTGGAGCATCACTGCTTATGTGGACACCGTCAAAATACACGTTAAAAAGGGCATTTCTGAATTATTCCGCATGCAATTTGATTCTGATTTGTGTTGTGCAGCATGTTCCCCTTTTTGGAGCACTTCCAGCACACTCAACGTAGCCCATCATGCACGTCACACGAAAGCGGAGCAAAGCAATTCTCCACGCCTCCATCAGATATCGCGGCCCACGACATTTGACGGAGAAATCCGACGGAAGGCCTCGGCGAGCTGCAACTCGACGCCTTGAATGTCTGGAATTTTCACGCTTAAGGACATATTCCTCTCCTGACGCGAGTCTCGCCTCTGATCAAAAAGTGCATCCTCCCTGCGCCCATAAATACTCGCTGCGCCGCCATTAAAAAGCCACTAAATATTCGTCTACTCTGCAATGAGTCTTAAGAGGACCTCAAGTGCTTGTGCCGTCGCTTTAACACGCAAAAGGTGACACGCCTGCGGAATTAATCATAACGCAGCAGACATGGAAAAGAAAGGTATTTTAAAAAAAAAGAAAAGTAAGCTATTTTGAATAAAATATGATATTATCTTGCATATTATATTGAAATTATGCCAACAAGGTAGAATAAAATTTAAAATAGTAAAATTAAGAAAGCTCTATGAAGAAAATAAAATGTAATGTCCATTACTATGAAACTTGAGCATAACAGAAAAATCAAATCTATTAATTTTTAAAAATAATATTAAAATTAAGGGTTTTAAATAAAATGTTCAATTATGTGTTATGTATAATTTAAAATTAAAAAATATAAGAAAAAATGCTGAAGAAAAACAATTATTTCATTTTCATGAAATGTCAGCAAAATTAAGATTTTGGGGGGGAATAAAATATTACATTATAAAAAATATATATATATATCTCAACAATGTCTGAATTGAATGTAGAATTGAAAAATAATAGAATCAAGAGAACTATGAAGGAAATAAAATACAATTCATTTTAACATAAAATAAGGAAAGTCAAACAATTTTTTAAATAATTATACAATTAAGTTTTTTAAAAGAAAATATTTCATTATAATACTTATAATTTACATCAACAATGTCCATTATACATAATAGACAATTCAATGTTTTATTATAATAAATATGATACTCACGTGATGGTTTTTAAAATGGTTCATTTAAAGTGTCAATTAAATAAGACAAAATCAATTTTGAAAATGACAATATCCGATTCAGAAAAAATATTTTAGTTATCTGTGCGTATCAGCAATAGTGTGTTTCGAATGCAACTGCAGCAAAAAAAAATAAAAAAAAAAAATCAATGCAAAAATATTTATAGAAAATATATAACAATGTAATATAATAGACAACACTTTTCATCCATTTCATTAGATTTCATTTTAATGACATGGACGATAAGTCTAATTGTAACTTAAATAGAAAACGTTTCTTTTTTTTATGGCTTGTGAATTGTTATGATGTCGAACCTAATGGGATGTAACAACATTTTGAGTCGCAGTTCAAAAGGGAAATGGGATTTTCCTTGTGACGTTCACAGTATGTGCGCAATCTGGATCAAATCCAGATGCCACCTGGCTTGATTTACAGCTTCCAAATGTACACGCAAACCACTACGACGAGGACTGCGAATACTACAGCTACTACTAGCAAAACCTTTCACGCTAATAATATTCACGCCGTCGCCAAGTTGGAGCTAAACACGACACCATCGGCGATGGCTATTAATAGGAAGAGTAACTCTAAATATAAGGGCGAATATTAGTCGGTCTTACCGAGGCTCCTCTTGCGGCGGCTGTGTAGCTGCGAGCTCTTCAGGTCGCTATAGTAACCCGGATGGCGGGAGGAATTCTTGTGCTGGTGTTGCTGGTGGTGCTGGTGGTGGTGGTGGTGCTTGTGATGCTTGGGCTCCTCGATGACATCGTTTCCCGTACCTCGTCAAAACACAAGGCAGCCACGTTTCACATTGCGTTCAGGTTTTACGCATGCAGAGTCTCAGGTTCCAAAAAAAAAAAACGAAAAAGGTCAACACATTTGAAGCAGCTTTAAAAACAAGTCCACACAATATATCATGGCAAGCATTTGATCACTCATATTATTTCACAATGAACTTACAGTACAGCATAAAAATGAGTTCCATTTTTAGAAACTGAAATAGTAAGATGCAATTGGTGCAATCAATTAATTATCATCTATTTTCGAAAACAAAACAAAAAAAGACAAATCAATTCTTTTTTATAATGAAACCAAATCAAATGAAAACTATTTATATATTACATCTAAATAATTAAAATCTCACATTTTAAATACAGTAATATAATCTAATCATGGCAAACATTTAAAATCAATGAGTTTGTTTGAATAAAAACAAATTCAAAATCAAATCATATAAGTGTAGAACATTAACAAATATAATAACAGTGATCTAACCAAATCAAATCAAAGCTATTCAAAAGTAAATAAGCATAATAATATTAATAAGTAATGTCATTAAACTGAAATCAATTAGACATTTTAAAATGAATTACAAATATAACCTTAATTCCTCTAGAATTTCAAAGTATTTCATATCATATAATAATATCCATAATTAAATACAAATATTTTATTATTATTTTATTATGCTGCAACTTCAGTGCAGCATAAAAAAATACAATGAATTTAATTCTATTCTTTAAATTCTAATATAATATATACTGTAAATATCAATATTTGATTAAATACAGTCACAGCATAAATAATGAATATTGTAAAATTATAATCATAAACTTCCTTCCTGTAACGTTTGACTCAAGCACAGTGACGTCGGCTTGAGTCACGTGACGCGAATTTGTAAGAGCAGCCTCTGACGTCGCCTCTTCTTCATTGCAGGCGTGAAGTAACCAGCTGACTCAGCACATTGACACAAAACGCTCATTTTGACAGCTGCTACTCCGTCACCATTAACCCCTGCGCCTCGCTGGCGCTTTCACGTCTCTCGTTTAGCCAAACGTTTACCTTTGCAATGAACAACCACATGTTTTCTTCCACGAAAGCGACTTGCTCAGCTTTTTCCAACTCATCTGATAAAGCTTGTTTTGGTCCCCCCCCCCGCCCTGAATATTGCAGAGGACGCCGCAATAAAATAATAAAGCCGTGCTCACATCCAACACCGCTGAGAGCAGAGAGTGGATGTTTGCGCGCAGTCTGGATGTTTGCGCAGCGGGTGGGGTCACCTGCGCCCTTCGCGTAAACACACTACATAAACTCCTCTTGTTATCCTGCGTTGCGTGTTCAAACTCGACCTGCGAGCAGCACAACAAAAGCGACGTCGCGGGCCAAATGTGACGCACGATATCACGTTGATGTACACGTCCTGGCATCCCCACAACTCCTACAATAGACGCACGCTAATGTGGAGGCTTGTATCTCAGCATTCAAAGTACAATAAATGGCTGGGACGTGCCAAAGAATTGTTTGTATGAATGCTCATCTTTCAGCATTCACTCACTATTGAGTTTGGGCGTGCAAAGGAAAATGTCTCAGCATTCAGCACACAACTCATTTTAGACACACAATATTGGGAATGCTCATCTCGCAGCATTCAACCCGCAGTAAATAACTTCAAAGTCCAAAAAAAAAAAAAAGTGTTGCTATGTATGCTAATGTCTCAGCATTCAACAAGTAATCAATAGTTTTGGCGTGCAAAAAAAAAACAAGTGTTAGTATAAATGCTCATGTCTTAGCATTTAGCATAAGACATTTTGGACACAATATTGTGAAGACTTGTCTATCAGCATTCACTCAACAAATGTGGACACACTTTAGTGTTAATGCAAAGGTTTGTGTCTCAGCATGAAACCCACAATAAGAAGATTGATTAAATGTTACAGAAACACCATTGCGTTAATGTGAAGGATTGTATCTCAGCATTCAACTCGCAGTAAATAGTTCCAGTGTGTCAAGATGAAAGCTCATCTTTCAGCATTCATCTTTAGTCATTTTAAACTCTTGATATAATGTTAATGTGAATGCTTGTCTCTCAGCATTCACTCAAAAAAAGGTAGCGGACGCACAATACAGCATCAATGTGAAGGCTCGCCACTCAGCATTCACATATCAAAGCTTGGACACACACAAAACAAAATGTCAAAATGATTGCTCATCTCTCAGCATTAAGTCCTCTTGAACAAACAATAATGCGGAGGCATGTCTCTCAGCATTACACATGCAATGAATAGTTTGGATGCTCCGGAAAAGTGTTCCTACGCATTGTCTAATGTGGACGCTTGTCTCTCAGCATTCGGCAAACAATACACATTTTGCCTGCACGAAAGCCGCTGTATGAATGAATGCTCATCTCTCAGCATCCGTACAAATAGTGTGGATACGCACTTTTGCATTCACGTGAATGCTTGTCTCACTTTTTTAATACACGATACAGCGTTAATGTTGAGACTCGTCTCTCAGCAGTCAATGCAAAATAGTGTGCTGTAATACTGTTTGGACACGCAAAAACGTTTCTCAGCATTCATCATTGCTCGTTTGGGACACACAATACAGTGTTAGTGAGTGCTTGTCTCTCAGCACTCACACACAATAAATACTTTGGACTGGACATAGAAAGAAGTGTTTGGATGCACAGCATAGCGTTAACGGCCACGCTCGTCTCTCAGCATTCAACACGCCAAATAGTTTGGACACACAAAAATGCTAGTATGCATGCTCATCTCTCAGCATTCAGCATGTCATCTTGGAGACACTACATGGCGTTAATGCGAATGTTTGTCTCTCAGCATTCAACACAGTTTTTCATGTTTCCACACACTGCATTTTAAATGCCTTATCTTATTTCTTTTCTTTTCTTTGTTTTTTTTGTTTTGTTTTTTTAAGGGCCGCTGCCGCATCTCAACTAGAATCAAGACAATTCCGACGATTGTCTGGACTCGATCCAAGACCGAAGCACTTTGACCCGATCTGATCATTGCTGACTAAGCAGAATACATTTATGACCACGGTCCAAATTGCGTGACGTCACTTCGACCCAAATAATGCCGTTGGGGTCACAAAGCACACTTTGAAAATCAAGAAAGGGATCAAGAGGCAGAATTTACCTACGGAGTCAATTTCGAGCAGCCGCTGGAGGTCGCTGATGCTGTGGATTTCACTGCGGGACAATCTGTCGATCAGCTCCTGGGGAAAGTGCACTTCCTTCGGCGCGAGCGGGGACAGAAGCAAGTTAGACAAGTGGAGAGAAAGCTGCAACTGTTATCATTCCTATGATTCTTATTGTCATTGGAAACGCTCTGTTGCTTCAAGAAGCGCTTTGGACGCTTTTTTGGTTGTTTTTTTTGCAACCGCACTGCTGCATTCTGCTGCGCCAATGGGGAACAATTCTTGAGTCCAAAGTATTTAAATACGCATTTATTTATTTTTTTACTGCATAATTGGCGGTGCAGCAAGTTGGTGTGCAAAGAGCGCAGCTTTTTTTCTTTTTTTTTTTTGCACTTGTTGCGCTGGTGCAGCAGCAGCAGGCGCCTCAACACCAAGCAAAGCTTCACTCTGCTGCTGCTGCTGCTGCAAGTTCCCACCAAGTTTGCCCACTTGGCTCGGGCTACAAACAAATTAGGCAACAAAAACCCAAAATAACCAGAGCGGCTTGGACAAGTCTGCTTTCTTTCAAAGGGGGGGGGGGGGGGGGGGGGGGGGCTTAAATCACATCAAACGCACACGTGTTGTTTTTTTTTTGGAGGGTCTTACCTGAGCGGTGGCCAGCAGCAGGTACGTCGTCCACAGCAGGAAGTAGTAAATTGCGGCTCTCATCTCCTTTTGAATTTGGACTGAACCCCAAACGAGACGAAGCGGTCGTGGAGGAGCCGCGCAGTCGCTCCTGGCCCCCGAGGACCCTCGACCATCCCCTCACGGCGGGGGGGGGGGAGAGAATGCTGCTGCTCCGGTCGAGATTTGCGTGGAAGAAAGTGTGATTGATTGGATTGGCTTTTGGTTTTTGGTTTTGCGTGTGTGTGTGTGCGCGTGTGTCACTCCTGCGCGACAAGCTGAGCGACGCAGCTCGGCATAGCTCCTCAAAAAGTGGGACGAGCCCAAGTCAAGCCAGACGCGCGGTGCACTTGTCCGTCACACACACACGAATCCTGACTGTTTTAGAAAAAGGCTTTTCTAAAAGTTCTCTTTGGAATAATAATAATAATAAAAAAGGTAATCCAGTAGAGAAGATCCTGTCGGAAATCACAAATGCACCAAGGAGGAGCGTGAAGGTGGGAGTTGAAGTTGTCGTCATCCACAGCGCGCACCGGAGTGCAAACGGACTGAGGGCGAGCGTGCGAGCGGCTGCTTAATATACGGAGAGGCGGCGTGCAGCTCCGCAACATTTGCGCCTCCCCTCGCGACTCCCTGACGGTGCGGCGCCCTCCGCCAGGGGAGCTGCGAGGCTGGCCGAGGAAGGAGCACAAACCCCCCCTCCACCACCACCACCACCACGCCTCTTCACCGGCAGCCCTCAAACCTTTTACACGACCCCAAAAAACACTCGAGTATCAAAGTACCACCATTAAAATACAGTAGCACACTAGGCCCAAGTGATTATTACAAAACAGACAGAGGTTTTATTCCTCAAAATGTATGTTTCATATTATTGTAAGCCATTGTAACATTTGGGACTATTTGGACATTGACACTGTGCTTAAATATGGGGGGGGGAACTGTCCTAAAATATTGATTTAAATTAAAATGTATTGCACATCAAGATAAAACAAAAAAAATGACTGAAATCAATGTTTAAAAACAAACAGTTGTTAAAGATTAAATCAATTGTCCAAAAAAAAAGTACAACACAACAGAAGGTGTGACTGCTAAACAGACACTGAGAATTGTTAATTGCAATGTTACAATTGATATTTGAAATAATACTATATATTATACAGTTTTTTCAAATCAACAAGAATCGGCGTCAATTTTGGTGAACGGAATGTTATTTCATGTTTAAGCCGCTCGACTTTCCGCTGCGACAGATTCACAAAACGCTAAATCGATCGAGCCGGCGCATGACTAAGAGCGGCCGACTGATGCATTGTTGCCTTCGGCCGCTGTCGTCATGGTGACGTCACAGCCGGTGACCTGTGTGATGAGTCACGTTTCTTGGAGGCGAACGCTTCACATCCTGGTCAGAAATGGAAAGGGGGAAAACATCAATCGGCGGGAGGATGCGAGCCATTGCGACGATTCCGTCTTTGGGAGGCGTGATGTCCAAAACAAAGTGTGCGAACGTCGCCTAATAGCATCGTCGTCGCTTTGCGCCCAAAAATATCAACGGAGCTTCGACTCTTTTTCAGTCCTTGTCGGAACCAAAATATTGGACTTAATAACCAAGTTGGTAAAGGTCCAATCCGATTTCGTTTCGAAACATTACTATTTAGTCCATTTTGAATGACCAACGTGTTTGGCCACCAGGAAGCTTTGTCGGAATCAGGCCCAAAAGAAAATCCTGCTTGGGTGTGAGTACTTTCGAGAGGTCCAGGAACCACAAGTGGCGGCAACAACAAAATTCCTGAGGCTTTAGGTAGAAATTGATATTGATGTACCCCAAGAGGACATATGTGCATCGTATCTGTTATGATTTCTGTGGTATTTGCTATCATTTTACATCAATATCCGAGGGAATTTTGTCTTGTTGTTTTTTTATGGAGACAAAAATAGAACTTTTACAACCCAAAATCAGACTGCATCCCTCGTTGCCTCCTTCACTTCATCACAAGCTCGATGTTTACTGGCGACCACGTGCCTAACAAACATTTTTAACCCCGTAAAAGGACTTTTATAGATGCCGGAGGACAGTAAACCGAGCCGTAAAGAGGCGGCGGAGAGGACGAGTGAAGCGGTGATGACTCCCGTTTCCCTGCAGGCCGCACGCTGAGTTCCTCACAGGAGGGTAGTGGGAGTTCCTCAAATAGAACTACTGTATTTATCGAAAAGTACAAGTATTGGTACTTGCAAAAAGCCCAAATTTAAGTTAAATGCCCAACTAAAGCGACAATGTCAACATTTCCGCCACATTTCCCGATAAAGGGATAATGCCAAAATGTGAGGAGGGAGAAGCTTCATTATGCAACAAGACAATGACCCAGAACACACTGCCAACACAACAAAGGACTTGACCGGGGGGGGGGGGGGGGGGGGGGGGGAAGTGGAAGGTCTTAGACTGGCCAAGTCAATCATTGGACCTTAACCCAATAGAGCATGCTATTTACCTCCTGAAAAAAAGACTGAAGGGAGAAACCCCAAGAAACAAACAAGAACCGAAAGAGGCTGTAAAAACATTTCAAACGAAGACTGTCAATGAGTCGGAGGCTTGATGCAGTTATTGCAGGTAAGGGTTATGGCACCAAATAGTCAATGTTTTTCACTTGAAGTTCATTTCATAATGTCTGTTCCAATACATTTGCTCACTTGAAAAGTGGGTGGCCTCAAACAAACGGCGCGCTGTCCTGAGCTGTTGAACACACCGAGATGTAAATACCATGACGTGAAAGCTGAAATTCGGAACTTTGGTCTCATGTTCATCTTTTGATCTGAAACCCAGTGTTCAGTCTTCAGTATACAACGAAAACAAAGGAGTTGACCTTGCCGTTCCAATACTTTTGGAGGGGACTGTCAAGGGACAAAATCTAAATGTGGCAATTAGCGTCGTCAACAGCAGCTTTATCGACATCTGAGCTCTGATCCCGAGACAGTTACACCTTGACGTGACCATAAAACCAGATAACAGAGCCCACAATAGAAACTCGCGGCGTATGCCACTGGGGCATCCTCGTCCTATCTCAGCTCGTGCTGGATTGCCTCGCAACCGACAAACAGATAGACACGCGCGCACTGTACATCTCGAGCAGATTGCGCAGGTCACCGCGACTATGACTCCTCCTCCACCTCGGGCTTGTTCTCCTAAAACCTCAACTCACTCATCTACGCCCGTGATGACAAAGTCAGACCCATTAGCGGCTTTTTTGCCTCGGGGCTTTTTAATGTGTGCTCTTTAACAGCAGCTCACGTCTTCTGATGGGCCCTTGTAGAAGCCGTGGTTACGTTTATGGTCGGCTTACTCATAAGCGCACACGCCCCAGTCACACATTCGCATAATTCAGGTGAGATTTTGCAGGAGCAAAGGTGGATTCCAGCAGCCGGGTTGCGATACAGATCCGGACCTGGAATATATCCAGAGCAGAGTGCATATCCCGGGCAACCTCTTTATATGCGCACAAACAAGCGTTGCATATACACGACGGGAGTCACAGCGACTCTCACCTGAATGTGAGGGAGTCAGGGGAAGCCAAACACAGCAGCCGCCCTCCCAGCCGGTTGGGAGTGGGACTTTTTATCCGACAGGAAAAAAAAAACAAAAAAAAGTCTCACATGGAGCTAGCATCGGAAGGTGCTACTGCAGAACAGGGCTGGGTCATTTGTAAATGAGATTCAAAACAAATGTATGTCATATGTCAAATTCTGAGTCCCCTTGTTGCTGTATCCAGTCTTGAGGCCTCCGAGTTCCGGACATTGCTAAAATCCCTCCTTCTAGGACTATTTGAGCAAGACGTTCAATGGCCTGTAGGGTCAAAAAAGCTCAATACGAGACAGGTGAAGGAAACCCAGGGAGCACGACACGTCCACAGATTGCAGTTGCAAATACTTTCCATTTAATGTCCCGATAGCAATCTTAAGAGTCCCTATCGGTCAAGGCCATATCCAGATTTGAGGTCTCCAAAATCTGGAGAGTAGTAGAAGTCCCCCTTCTTGGACTGTTTGAGCCAGAAGTGCGGTGGCCCTCACGGGTCAGGTGGAAGTTCGCCAAGCAGTCGTACAAGTCCGTGGGTTAGGGGGCGCAAAGTTCAACCTCATATGCAGATTTGAGGTCTCTACATTCAGGACACTGGTAACATTTGAGTCAAACTTTACACAAATCTCTCTTGGTCAAGGTAAGTTCTGGATTTGAAGTTTCCAAATTCTGGACAGTGGTCAGTTTTCTCGTTTCAGGACCGTCTGAGTGAGAAGTGCGGTAGCCTTAAAGGCTCAGTTGAGGGAGCACATATACAGTACTTGACTTGTCCCAGGTCCTGTATATTACAGAATCCCTGATGGTCAAGGAGATATCAATCTACCTTTGAGGTCTTTAAATTGTGGCCTGTGGTCCAAAAAAAATCCTGTCTAAGCGAGACGTACGGTAGCCCTCAAAGGTCAGGGGGAAGAAATCCAAGCAGCACCACAAGTTCAAGCGTTAGTGGGCGCAGACAATTGACTTGCTCCAGGTACTGGAACATCATCAAGTCAATGGGTCAAACCTAAAAGTATCCCTGTTGGTCAAGTTGATATGAAGATTGGAGATCTCCAAATTCTGTGAAGTGGTAACATTCTAGAACTGTTTGAGCGAAGAATACGGTGGTGGAAGAGACCCCAAGCACCCATGGGTCAGGTGGCGCAAAAACCCGACGACATCGTCTCTATTTGAGCTCCAGATGCGTCAAAACTTCCCCCGACGCTGAAAAAGGTCATCCTCGGGGGAACTGGAAATAGCCGCGTGGTGTGAAGCAGAAATGGCACCGAGGGGAGAAATGACTGGGAAGTCGTTCGATCCAGCCAGAGCGTGGGCAATGTTTGCGCGACGCTCGCAGCTTTTCACAGGAGCCTGTTCAAGCGGGTTCAAGGCTGTGACCCTCATTGTTGGGGTCAGAGATAGAGTACATGCACTCTGGACAGAGTTTGCACATTATTTCATGGCTCTTCCCTACTGGGCCTTCTACGAGCATGCATTTTTGTTGCTCATCAACCACGATTTAGCAACGGGCCAAACACGAGAAGACCGAACAAAATGCTTTGGATTGATCGTCAACGTTGTGAAATTCTTTTCCTTTGAAAATCAGGTGCATCCGCCTGTGCCCCCCCCCCGTACGTGGCAAACCGCTCGTCTCGGTCACGCGATACGGTAGTGGAAAAAAGTAAGCCGACAAGCCAGCAAAAATGAGGGGGGGGGGGGGAAAAACTTTGGAGAGCTTATTCACAAATGGTAAAAGGCCAAACGATGTGACGGAAAAAGAAGACTCTCCAACTCCCGAGTCAAAGAATTCTGCATTTCCAGACAATATCAGCCGTTCTAACTGAAATATGTGTTCATCGCTTAGGCCTGCCGCCACACACCGCGGGAGGCAGTCGAACCTGAGTGAACTGGATCGCCGCGTCAAAGTATTGCCAAAGCCAATTAGTTATATATATATCAAAAGAACGATAAGCAACAAAATCAGACTTGTTGCTGAGGTACGAACAGACGCACTCGAGCGTTCGGTAATACGCTCGCACACATCGATTGAATGTAACGCACGCACACACACACACACACACACACACACACCCGCACTCTCACGCGTGTTCTCCGATTTCCACAATTGGACAGACAGACGGCGATCTACAATCCGTGCTCAAGTCATTACATGCAGCCCCCCCCCCCCCCCCCCCACCGTCATCTCACCTTTTTCCCGCCGCTTCAAACACTGCCTCTTTATTCTTTATGAATGAAAAAAAAAAAAAAAAAAAACACACGCACGGGGCGCTTAGAAAAAAGGGGACTTCCAGTGACTGGAAGAAATAGCGGCGTAATTGCCGGCGCTCTGTTGTCTATCAAGACCCGACCTTTTCAACATGCGTGCGCCATGTCGGAAGCGGTGGGAACCGGCGAGAAACAGGAGGAGGAAGACTTTCGGAGGTCTCCCCGACTCTGCGGTGGTCTGACCCGACTCGCCCCGCCGGGCTCCGAACGACCGACGGCAGCTCCCGCTACTCCCCCACGGCGACTCCGACAGTGTGCGCAGGCACAAATAGAAAGATGTTTCTTTCGTGCCAACGGGAACGCGGCCCGGTGAGGATTGCCTTTCATGAACGGGACCGTGAAGGACAAGTCAACATATACAAGCGATGCAGTCACAATAAACATTTTGAGGCTCCGTGGACGATGGATCAAATAGTTTGGGCTCTCAAAGACAAGTCCGACGAATAAATATACAGTTTCCAGTTAGAATGCTGGGAAGCGGCGGGGTCGTCGACGAGCTTGGTTTTCAAGGTCGTAATAACCCGAATTGGAATGTCCGATACTGTTTTCATTTCACTACTCCTCAAAATACCGATACCGCAGTGCTATATATTGCATCGCTCTCTTGCTTGGTATAGTATCGATAAGCCAGCATCGGATATTGATGGGGTCACTGTCAGGGGTCAGGGTGAAGCACTTTGACTTGCTAATGTGAGCTAGGCGGGGTTATGGTTGGGTTAGGGTTACGGTTACGGTTACAGTTGGGGCTCAGGTTGGGGTTATTTTTACTTTTGAAAGTGATTGAGGATTTGGGGATGGGCATATTATTGACTTTCTTTTAAAGGGCCATAACCCTAGATCAGTGGGTTTCCCTCGACCCCAGTCGGGTTAGGGTTTTGGTTAGGATTAGTTTGCCTTTTTCATGTGATAAAGTGTAGGATTGGGTTGGGGTTGTTTAAATACAGCAAGTGTTCCAACAGCTTTTCTTTTGCTCAGTTGCAGATGAAACAATCAAAAATTACATGAAGAACAGTAGAAGCTCGAAGAGCGTGAACGAGAACAGTTGGCTGACTTGAAGAGATTCCAAAAGCCCACTCTGGCCCACTGAAGCGTTTCTGCATTCATTTGGCCCCGGGGTCCAATTGGGCTCAAGTTATGCCGTGACATAGAGCAGGGCTGTGAGATTTTCCTCGACACGGCGACATTGCCGCGGCAACCGCACCTCAGCCGGTTTACGGACGATGCAGATTTGCACAAATGGTCCAAAGGCTTAGCGGTGGTTAACATCAGCCCGCGGGAGCCGAACACATTTTTTAAAAGTGCCAAGCCATATATTTCTCTAAGAAGCGGTTAAATTGATCTCTCTTTATGTGTCTTTTTTTAATGTCGTGTCATCATTTGCAGAGGCTGAAAACTGCAACGAGCCTATTTTGACGTAAGGAGTATGGAAAGGAAGCTATACATGAAGAAAACATTCCTCCCGCATGGCACCGGTCCACGTGCCCTCCGGGAGACCCTCGGCGCCCCACTCTGGTTTTTTTGTCGCACAATCTCTTCATTGTGTCAACAATGACATTGCGGGCAAATTCTGTTGCAACCATGCACAAGGAAAGAGTGGCCAGCGTGTGTGTGTGGGACTGCAGCTACGCAGGCCTTTGATGACACTTGAATTCTGCCATTATTGTACCCAGACCAGAACCAGAATCAAAACCTCCTCCTCCTCCTCCTCTCCAAGGACTTCAAATGAAGTGTCAAAATCCCAAGGCATAAGGAAGATCACAACACACTGATTATCAACAGGAAGTGCCTCCATTATGGGCTTAAAGATAGGAGAGAGCGCTCTCCGGTTTCAGGGCTCCTTCAAATCCAAACATTCGTCTTAGCCCGCCGGCGCGGCTCCGAGGGAATCCGCCGCTCTCCCGGGAGGGGTCCGCCGGGGGTTTGTTGCGGAAACTCCACAATCGGGAAGCACTCGACAGCCGCCGACTCGCGGTCGGAGCATCGCGGCTGAGAAGTCAAACGAAAAGCGCAGTGCGCCACTTGACCGCTTGATCGCCAGCGCCTCCCGCAGCTATTAACATTTTATCCGACGCGGCATCCCAGACCATTTCCTAAACAGTCCGACAGGGACATTTGCTTCATTGCATTCCTTCACCTCCCCACCCTTAAAAATATACACACTACCCTTGAAAAGTTGCGGGTTGCCCGGACAATTTCGTGTTTTCACACTGTATACAGTACGTACATAGTTTCACTACAATTCCAATATTTGAAGGTCACTGAAAAATGTCCTTCATCTTGAAAGATCCAAATATTAACAATGGCGAGGCTGTAGTTGTCATTACCTTCATTGAAAAAAACAACACTTTTCTTTCAGAAATAAGGAATTTTCCAAAAGAACCCAAATTTTGGAACTGCAGTGCGTGTCTACAGTGGAACCTAAAAAGTCTACACACCCCTCTTCTGATACCTTTGAACAATGGGATCCCTCGAATGCAGTGGAAGCGCTCCGCCGACCATCGTGGGGTGCGCTGTAAGGTGTTATGACAAAAATGTCAGGAAAAGCCTATTAGAACATCTCAACTTCATCGGAGGCACTTCAAATGGTGGCAGGTACGAATGCGGAGACTCCCGTTTCACATTGGCTTTGTGTGATTGCTTCATTCTACGTTATAGGTGAAATTAATTACGGAAACATTTTGAAATGATTTATCGAGGTCTCATTTTTTTTTTAATATCACAAAACAGGGGTGTGTAGACTTTTTATATCCGGACCGCGGTGGCGCAGCCCCAATTTGGGAATACCCGATCTCCACCTCACAAGACTTTCTTTTAAAAATTTTTTTAGCAAGATTGCAGAAAAATGTCACAATTTCCTTAGGGATGAGACAAAGGAATTTGAAGAATTGTAATCATTTTTCCACATTTTTCGACTTGTAATATT
The DNA here is from genome assembly GCF_024500385.1 of Phyllopteryx taeniolatus. Classification (NCBI taxonomy): domain Eukaryota; kingdom Metazoa; phylum Chordata; class Actinopteri; order Syngnathiformes; family Syngnathidae; genus Phyllopteryx; species Phyllopteryx taeniolatus. The sequence goes on from NC_084517.1 coordinate 20,877,900, forward strand.
CTAACATGATTTGGATAATATTTGTGCTTGTTATACACAACTGTATTCTGGTAAGTTTATGATTTTATTGTCATAATAATCAAAGTGGTTTGACGCTGGGAAGCGTGGCGGCCCACTGAGCCGGACCTTGTGATGATCTCCTGACCCATTTCTGGGGGCGAGTGTCCCACCGGCCCCCCATCCCTAACCTTTCAATCCCATCAGCTTGACTGTTGCTCGATCACCTGTGACCAGGCCGGGTGGCCACCTCTGACCCCGGGGGGGGCAGGGGGGGGGATCGGCGTTGGGGCCGAGAACCTTGGAAACACCGCAGAGAGGGGATGGACCCCAACCTGGACTGAAGATCCCAAAATAGTAACTATTTCCCAGAAAAGTCAGAATGTTATGTGAATCAAGTTATGATATTACCAGGAAAATGTCATAATATTAATAAACGAGTGTTCGTACTGATGATGTGACAAAACGTGCAGTATTTTATTGTTTGTACAACATACTGAAATGAAACTGGACAACATTTTGAACAGTCATCATAATGTATTTCTGGACTTTTGCGTGTTATATTACACGTTTATTTATTATTATTGTAAGTTTTTTTCTTGTCGAAATATGAGAATTTTGTCAAATGACAACTTTATTTACAACAATTTACAACAATTTGTGTAAAATAACAACCTAGTTTTAAAAAAATGAGAACTCCATCCATCCATCCATTTTCTGAGCCGCTTCTCCTCACGCGGGTCGCGGGCGTGCTGGAGCCCATCCCAGGTGTCAACGGGCAGGAGGCGGGGTACACCCTGAACTGGTTGCCAGCCAATCGCAGGGCACATAGGAACAAACAACCATTCACACTCACAGTCATGCCTACGGGCAATTTAGAGTCTCCAATTCATGCATGTTTTTGGGATGTGGGAGGAAACCGGAGTACCCGGAGAAAACCCACGCAGGCACGGGGAGAACATGCAAACTCCACACAGGCGGGGCCGGGGATTGAACCCGGGTCCTCAGCACTGTGAGGCTGACGCTCTAACCAGTTGACCACCGTGCCGTGTAATATGACTTTTCCCCATTTGACTTCACAAATCTTTCTTCTAAAAATACGATAAATACTGACCTACTATTTTTTTTCTTGTAATAAATATTGCACAATGTTTTTCTTGTAATATCAAGACTTTTCTCCCAAAATAGTAAAACTTTTTTTTCACCATTACTAATTATAAGTAGAATGTTCCAATTGTTATTTTTGTATTATTTATTTCTTTTTGGTAAAATTCATATTTTTTTTTCTTTCTTATGAGTTGTTTATAAAATTACAACTTACTTTGTTCAGAATTATGACCAAAACGTTGGTAAAATGACAACTTAAATTTCACAAAATTATAACTTCATTTTCAGATTTCTCAATACTGACTATATCCAAATATTACAAACTTAAAAAAAAAATTTGTGTACAATTGCGCCTATTTTCTACGTTTATGACCTTCTTTTAGGAGGAAAATTAAGAATTTATTTTGGGAGAATTACAATTTTTTAGCGGTCAAACTCTGACTTGGTCATTGTATTTCTATTTTATTTGAATAGGTTCGTGACTTGATTTTTGAAGGCTGTATATCTTTCGATACAGTGTGGCCATAATAATATAGAGCAGGTGAATAGCAGTCGAGTAGCGCTGGCCGACCGGAGCAAGGAGAGCTGCTGGCTATGGGAACATCGACGCAAAGGATAACCTCGAGGAGGGAACAGAGGGAGGTTGACTTCGCTTATATGAGCCAGATCTAAATTTGTCGCACCAAATAAAACGGGCTCTCGTGAGACCAGGAGGTCGTTTCTTCTTCCAGACCAAACCACTCGCAGCCATCTCGTCATCTTGTACATTGTTGGCAAGGGTCGCATCCAAAAGTCAGACGCATGTGAAGAGGGAGGGGAGGGCGAGTGTTCCCATGCCGGGGTGAGCGGAGCACTTCAAAGATGCCGATTAGCATATTAAAGGCGCTCACAGCAAATCGTCCGTCGACTAACATGAAGGCTTTTTTGGACACATCAGCGCGGGAGGATTGCTGGGAGCTACGATCAAGGATGGAAGACATGGGCACGAACAGTGTAGCGAAACACTCGCAGCCATAAATGCGTTATCCTCGCCAAAGAACGACTAATATTACTGCAGCTTACTGAAGAGCCGAGACCGTCTCCGTGAGGAGGCTATGAGCATGTCAGTATTATACTGCCCCCAGGTGGCCAGGATGTGCACACCAGATGGAGCAGCACAAAGTCCGCCGACTTGAAGCCACGATGGTGGCAACAACTGCTTTTCTCATGATAGGAAAATATTTTTCTTACATTATGACTTTATTTTCATAAAACTATAAATGTATTGTAAAATTCCTATTTTTCTCATAACGTAATATTTTTATTTTTCTTGTTACATGACAGCTTTATGCTGGTATTTCAGTATTCCAATTTCTTGTACTACAAATGCTTCTCACAATATTCTGACTTTAATTTTCTCATAGTATTTTTTTGTCTTGTAGCATTACAAAATTATTCTCTTACTTTATACTATATTATAAATTTTTCTTGGGACTGTAGTTCCGCAATGTTTTTGACTTTTCTCGTTGATATTACACATCTTTTTCTGGTCCATTGTTTTTTTTTTTATCTTGTAATATTCAAATTTTTTTTTCTTATATTTCAAAATGTTTCCTCTATCTGAAAAGCGCTTTGGGCACTGATGGTGTAGATAGACTCGCACGTTATTTCAACAAAAAGGTGACAAAACAAAAATGCAAAAGAAGATACGGGGTCCTGAGTGAACTCGATGTCGGCGAGCATGGCCCGAGAGTGGGTCGGTCAGTCGGGTGGGGGGGGCGTGGGGGCTTCACATTCCTCAGTTGATTTAGTGGGCATTAAGATGGGGAGGAATGTGTCAAAGCTGTGTGGCGCTGCTGAAAAGCGTCTGGGAGGAGCGCCGCGAACCTCTGACAGCTCGGCCTGGGGGATGATTGACACTTTGCTTAGAGTGAGGAGGACGGGGGGGAGGAGGTGGGAAGGGGGGCACACCTGTTGGGCATACAGAATGAGGTCAATCATCAAGGAAACAAGGCACAAATATTATACACAGGGTGGTCCAAAAGAAGAAAAAAAGGGGATTCTAAAGCAGTACTGAACATGAATGAACCAAAAGCAAGTGATGCAAGGAAGGCAGAAGAGTGCAGCTCAGGAACGAAGGAAATAAGGACGCATGATTAAAAAAAAAAAAAAAACAAGTGTGGTGGAAGGATGGCAGAAATGTGGGTTTGGAAGGGAGGAAGGAAGGAAGGATGGTCTGAGGGAAGAGAAGAAAGGAGGCTAGGTGGTCAGGAAGGAAAGAATGCCAGGAAAATAGCTGGGCAGAAAAGAAGGAGGGAAGGAAGGAACAAAAAGGACAGAAGGCAAAAAAAAATTAAGTAGTTTAAAGCAAAGGAAGGAAGGACGCAAAATAAAGAGTGGGTCTGAGGGAGGGAGGGAAGGAAGGACGGTAGGAGGGAGGTAAGGCAGGAAAGAAGAAAAAACAGCAGGTCTGAGGTGGAAGGAAGGAAGGCAGAAATGAAGACTGGAGGGAATGAAGGAGGTCAAGGGAAGGTGTTGGAACAAAGAAAGGACAAAAAGTTGCTTTAGGAAAGGAAGCAAGGAAGAAAGGGAGTAAGGAAAACAGCTGCTCTGAGCGGGATAGGCAGGTCAGAAAGGAAGGAGGGAAGGTCAGAACAAAGGAAGGAAGGTTGCAAAATAAATGAGAAGAAATGAAGGTTAGAGGGAAGGTAGAAGGAAAATGTCTCGGGTGGAAGAAAGGAAAGCAGAAAAGTCGGTTGAAGTGACAGAATGCAGGAAGGGTGTATGACTGAAAAGCGGATATGAGGGAAGGAAGGAAAAGATGCAAGGAAAAAACATTTAAATGCAATTGAATGACCAAAAAAAGTAAGGTGTGTAGCTACTTTGGACAAAACCTACAAAATAAAATAATAATAATAATAATAATTGATCAAGAAGTTTTCTTCTTTTTAAGACTTTCTCTTTATTTGTTTAGGATACATTGATTGTTGAAAGAAATAGGTACAGAAAATCCATCCATCATATCACATCATTGCATTAGGATGGGACAGATGTTTACATTAGTTAAAATTCTTTTTTTTAAATTTGGAACATAGAGTGTGTCCGTTAAAACTGCTGTGTTTCCTCTACATTAGCAAAATGGTGCAAAAGCTTTCAGCCAACAAGAACAATAACAAGCTTGTTGAAAATCCTGAGACAGTGTGCGTGTATACAGTGGCTAGAAAAAGTCTACACACCCCTGTTCAAGTGCAGTTGTTTTTTTTGTGTGATTAAAAAAATAAAAGACTAATATATATCAGTACAAAACTTTTTTCCACAATTAACGTGACCTTTAACATGTACGTGCTTCATTTTCATGCAAGAAGGTGAAAAACAACAATAACAACAAAAAGGCAGGAAAGCCTCCTAAAACAACTGAACTTTATTTGGGGTAAACCAGAGACACTTTAAAAGGGGGCAGTTGTTTGCTGGCCTCCATTTAACATGAGTTTGAATGTGACCGGTTCATTCTTAACACAGCCACATCCCAGTTAAGAGGGTGTGCACACTTCTGCAACCAAATTCTCACTGTGTTTTTACTTGCTGACTTACTTTTCAATTAAATTATTACAAGTTATAGGTCACATGAATGGTGGTAGAAAGTTTTTAAATAATTTGTCTTGCTTTTATTTTTTTTTACATCATAAATACCTGACAAGTGAACAGGGGTGTGTAGACCTTTTATACTCACAGTAAACAATATGGTTTGTATTTTATATTGAGAATATTGTGTGTTTTTTAAAAGAACATTTCTGCCACGCATAAATAAAATCTTAACACAGTAACAGCACACTTAAATAGTCTAGTTGTCTCGACCACCACCTCAAAAAAGAAAAAAATGCAAAACGACCCAAAAAAAAAACAAAACAAAAAAAAACCAAATAAATGGAACTCACATCGTCCCGCTGCATGAAAACATTTTCTTATTTCGCCCTGCTTGGATGAATCAGTCTTAATCGCATGAAAAGTGCAAATTGTCACTTGAGGGACACACGTCGTACACAAGACACAATGGACACTCCATGTTGTTGTTGTTGTGTTTTGTTTTTTTACATAAAGGTACGCGACAGCACAAGGCAAAGTGCACAAGAGCAAAAAAAAAAAAAAAAAAAAAAATGAAGAAGAGGAAAAAAATCTAATCAGGTAATGAGCAAACTGTCATTGGAAATGTAAAACCCGCATCCTGGGCTCCGAGACCCCTCGCGACTGTCCCACCCGCCCACAGGCCCCCGACTTATTAGGTGCGGCGCGTGCCCGCAAGTTACACTTTATTTTATTTTTTTTGAGGGGGGGGGAAATGTGTCAGACGGTGAGTGATATGAAGCTGTTGTATCTCTGGATGTTCCTCTTGAGGATCTCGGAGCAGGGGCCCAGCACGCGCTCGAAGCGGGGACGGTCTAGCTTCACGCACTTGAGGTGGCCGCGGGCCACCACCGTGGCCGCCCGCGGGCGGTTCAACAGCAGAGCGATCTCGCCTGAACGGAAGGAACATGGAGGTGTTACCACAAGTACAAGTGGGGCTTACTGTCGTTGTTTTTCGCAGAGGATAAAGAATATATGCTCGCGGGTATTTTTTTTTGCTCCGTATGCCTGTATTACCGCTTGTGTTCAAATATACCGTGATTTCTCGGATATAATGTCCATTTTTTTCCCCTAAAATGTGTCCGTCAACAGAGTGCATTATACATTGGTACTTTCGTTCCGATATATGTAACGAATGTATATATACCTCAACGGCAAGTCCCGCACCACTCCCTCATAATAAGATTTTTTTCTTGTAACTTTCCAACAATTTTCTTAAAACCTTTCCAATGTTTGCTCGTAATATGACTATTTTTGCAAGATTTTGTCTTTATTGTAATACTACAAATGTTTCCTTGCAATACAAAATACTTTTTCTGGTGACGTTACAACTTATCAAGAATATTTTTACATCTAATATTATGACTTAATTTTCATAATATTTCTACTTTTTGCCGGGATATGATTACTCTACTTTCACAAAATTAGATGACTTTCTTGATTTAAAAAAATTGGAATAGTACAACTTTTTTCTTATAATATAAAAATGTGTCATAATATAACAACTTTTTCACACATTCACTGCCATTGACGGCTTTAGAAGTCAAATATCCATGTTAACTGGGAAGGCTGGCAGTGAATGAGTTAAACTACAAATGTATTCACCTAATATCGCCACTGTGGATTTTTAGAATATTTTACAATATAGTACGTTGAGGGCAGTATTTTCAGTAGCTTAGTACAACTTTTATCATCTCGCTTTACTCCAATATGTTGTGTTACAGAGTTTTCTTGTTTCTTTTCTTGCAAATGAACATCAAGTATGTATTTGGCATTTCTGGCACCTGACGGATCCGGAGCCACTCACCAAAATAGTCGGAGGGCCCGAGTCGGCCGACCTCCACGTACTCCTCATTGTCGGACCTGCGCTGCAGAACAGAGGCAATTCCCTGGAGACGGGACGGACAAGAGGGAGGGGCGGTGTGTGGAAGGATTGAAAGAAAGATGAGAGGGGGAGAACAGGAGAAGTTACTGAATGGAGCTGAACATCATCAGGAGGATTAAGCAGAGGAGAAATTCCTTTCCTTCATAAAACACAGGTGCACGGGATTTGCGTCTTTTTTTTTTTGGGTGGGGGGTGGCGTCGTTGTATGGAACGGACACCTGTTCCGTGGAGGCGGATAAAGAACAACTCAGATATTCCAAGCAAGCAAGGAGGACAATTTGGACGGAGTTTGCTTTCTTCTCTCCAGAGTGTTATAAATGCAAACATCTAAACCAGATGACTCACACACAACATGGAAACTACTAGACTGTCCAAGACGATCGGACCCCCACATCCTCACGCACGGACAACATCACATCGAGAACCTTTAAGGGAAATCTGTTTTCCATTGCCTTTGCCCAGAATGAGCGGAGCCCGCAGCTGTTGTTTAGCAGAACAGCTTCCAACCAATGTCCACTTGACTAACATAACATTAGCAAAATATGTTCTCAATATGGATTTTGTCACATGTCCGGACTGTCACATCAAAATCTCGGTAATTGCAAGTAGCTAAAATGTCAGGAGGAAAACTCGGAGCGGCTTATAAAACAAACCTGACTGTTCCGTTATGCTCCCGCTATCTCTAATCCTTCTGCAGAGCAAGCTTGTGATGCTAAATATGAATATAATGAACCTTAATGAGAAGCCAAAAAGGACCAGCTGCCCATTCAGGGCAAATAATAGCTCAACTGTATCTCAGTGAAAGGGATTAAGTGTTAGACTTAGTCACCTTTGGGTTGTAACTGCCCAATTTGTGGCATTTAACAAAGAACCCCGTAAAGGCCAGTGTTTCACACAGAGACGTCACGCAATCAGATTATTAGATGACTTTTCAGAAAATTGGCAAGTTTAAGCGCAAAAGCCGACACGCGCTATTGATGTAAAAATAGAGCAAAGCCCACCAGCTGACCGCTTTTCACAGCATTCTTCGAAGTTGCATGTCCCAACCCTGCAAAAACAAAACAACTCCAATGTAAAAAAATAAATAAATACAAAAATAAAGGTTTTATTTCAGAAAGTGACTTTTACTGCCGCTAGCGTCATCTTCTCTAATGCCAATCACGAGCCGATACGTGCTCAATCCAATGATTTCTCCTTAACGCGCTGCTAATGTGGTTTCAGTTTTGCTTGAAAGTGAGCGTAAAATATGAGAACTAGAGAGATGATGTCATGAAACTCATTGGTGAGATTGATGTTAGTGATCAGGTCAGCAGATTCTATGAGGAATCCTCCGCCGATGTTGGTCGCAATCAAGTGGTTCGGCAGGATCTCGAGGACGGCGGCAACCAAGAAGAAGAAAGCATAATATTTACTATTTACAGTTACGTGAAAATGTTGGACTTGTCTGTTTTTGAAGAAAATGATTTGTCTGGTTTTTGCTAAGAAATGACAAAGACATCTTTGGAGGAGTTTTTCAATTCCAAATTTGCCTCTTGATTGCTTAATTTATATTTACTAAGAAAACAGCCAGCCAACTGTACACTCCCTTTCGCTGACGCCCACGTCATTCACCAGGCCACACCAAAGACACAGATACTACAGTCGACTGTGCGGATGGCGACCCAAGTGGACAAAAATAATACCTGCACCTCACATGCAAGTTATTGTGTTTAATAGTGCACCATACATTTTTATACGATTACTCAAGTTAACTGATGGCATAATCAGTCAAATACTTTCTAATTTCTAAAAATATCCGACAGCTGTGGTCCTAGTTAACACAAAAAAATGTTTGTCCTTTGATGCCACAAATTGGTATGAAGTTGCAGTTTTACGATTGTGGCACAACCAGGATAGAAAATAAGACGTGCATCTCTTCACTGGAAATAATGGCCCCCGCTCTGCACAGTATCTAACTAATGCTTTTAGTGTTGACAGCCACTTCGGAAGTTTATTTAAAGTCATAAAGCTCAACCAATTTATTTGGTGTAAATCCTGTAGTTACAAAAAAAGATGACGAAGTGTGTACAAGCATGCACAACCGGAAGGGATAATATGGTTTGCTTCAGTGGTACAGTGATTGCAAACAGACCGGCAAAAATGGGGAAAAAAAAAAAAAAAAAAAAAAAGATATCGACACTACATCGGAATCAAGGGTGACAAAGTTTGAGGACGAGAGAGAAAACTGAAGGAAGCGCCTCAACCAAACTTGATCAAAAGGATGAAAAAGTGCACATGTGAGGAAAGCGATCTCGCGAGTCAAGTCAAACTCTCCCCGCTCACCTCCTCTCTCTACCCTCCCTCTCCCTCTCGCCTCCATCCCGGGAGGCCGGGTCTCCTGACCCCGTGTGAAAGCCAGCAACACACATTCCACCATAGTCCACCCGGCTCTGGGAAAGTCGGGCTCGGCAGCATTGAGGGACAAGAGGAGGAAGCGAGAGAGCTTAGAGGCTAAAAATGTACGATGGACAGGAGGAAGGGATCAAACATCATGTGATGAGGGGAACGGAAAAACACACTGGAATATTGTTGATGTTTAAGGCTTTTTCTTCGGCAAGAAGCAAAAAGACTCATGCGTGTTATCAATGTTATCGTTAAACCGGGACCGCAAATAGCGGAAAAATGTCAGAATTGATGCCCACCCTAACAATTCAGTTTACAATTGCCTATATACATAGTTTAAACCCTAAATATACCACAAATTATGATCCCAAAACCCTTTTGTCAATTATCAAGTAATAACGGTCTCTATTTAATTGCAGTTTGTTAGCTTGAGATTTGCAGTAGTCACTCAAATGCGGCAAAGACTCTCTACACTTTCAGCTAACAACCCAGGCTAAACTTGTGATTTTAATCTTAAGCACTGAGTTGCTTTTTGTATGAAAAGCTCTTTATAAAGAAAGTCTGATTCATAAAGTTAACTCCTCTCGACATACAAAGCTCTTGATCACTTCAACATAGTTCCTTGACCCCAATTACTGCTTTCCTTTTAGTTTTTCAATGAATGGTTGAGGATAGGCTCCACAGGAAAAAAAATGAACAAGTGAAACAATTTTTTATATGGGTGAACAATTGGATGCATGTGGCGCTAACTGATTAGCATTATGCCTTTGTTATCCATCATAAAAGTTTAGACATGAGTGGGTTATTTTGTTTTGATGTCCTATTATGATCATTTAAGTACTGAACTTTCCTGGACGGTGAATAAAGGCATAAGTCGCCCCTCCCCCACAATATAATAACTGGAGTGCCTTTTATGATCTGTACTGAAACTGATTATTTACATTTGCTACTTTTGAAATGTGAACAAATATGAATTTGTGTCCGACACGCGGTTGTGTTGTACTTTGAGGAATAAACCGGAATGATCTACTTTCCTAAATCAACTTCCCCTATTCCTCCTCCGTCCTATAATCCCCCAGATTCCTCAGCATATTTGCCTTTCTCCTCCATGCAGACTGATGACTCATGCATTGCTAACCGTTTTATCAGTTTCCTAAATCCCAAATGGATTCATTGCTTTGTATACACACGCACACACAAAGAAACAGCTTTTATGGGTTTTGTACAGTTACTGGAGGCTTCCATAACTTGGTGAGATAATACGAGGTGAACATATGCGGAGCGGCCTATAAATATTTGGGCAAGGAGATGGGTGTTTAACGTTATGCTAACTCGTCAGATTTCGTATGGAAGAAGGTAAACCGAGAAGCGGGCTGGAAGGTGAAGAGAGAAGGGGGGACACGTACTGTAGCCAGGCATCACTCAGCACTTTTGATAAATCCCTCCTTCTGTGGCTTAGCTGCGCCTCGCCGCTCCCACGAACAACGGCCGAGCGCTCGCAAAGATGACTGAGGGGCAACAGAATGAGACGGAAAGACGTAATGACAATGTGAGAAAGACGGACAGGCCGCTCCGAGACAGAAAGAGAAAACGGCAGATTGCATCCACCGCCGGCCCACACGGGACCCTCTTGACTTGAGTATTGTGAGTGTGGAGTTAATCAAGAGTGTGTTAGAATGATCGGCAGGGGGGCCCTTTATGGAGTTGCGCCAGGGGCCCCAAACTCAACAGGGTGTCCTGTATAGAGACTTGGGGGGGCGGGGGCTACTCCACACACAAGAATCCTGATGGAGGGTTTATAGTGTACGAGTGGAGGTAAAACTGAGAGAGAAAAGAGCCCACCAACATTTTGGACGCATGACGCAAACCCCCGTGTGCCTCGTGCTGAGAAATTACCTCCGTGATGATGAAGAAGTCGTCGCCGGGCTCTCCTTGTACCACGATCTTCTCGCCATCCTCGAACTGGACCGGCTCCAGGGCGTCGGCCACAGTCAGACGCTCCCATTTATCCAAAGACTCTGCGATGGGAAAGCACACATACGGTATGGTCAACAAGGGGAATTGTTAACTGGCGGCCATCGCTTTGCAGACCCCTTGCCTCCTCTTGTTCGGCCTCAAGGAACACCGCAAAGAGCCTGTAAAGTGAACTCAGAGATTTATTTCTAAATAGATGATACATGTTTGAAGATAATTGCTGAAAATATGACAAGATTGAGAACTATGTAGTACTCAACTGTGGAGGTGTAGCATTAAACTGTTTTTCACTATTTAAATTAAGACTTTAGGCGTACCTAAAACGGCGTCCAGCATAAGTCGCCCCTCCCCCACAATATAATAACTTGAGTGCCTTTGTTCACATCAGTGTTTATCTGGCGCAAACGTGTCGTGCAGTTGGCGAGCTAGCAATACACCAACACCCCAAAAATTCAGCTTCCTCATCGGATAGTCCGCTGGTGTGACCTCTTAAGAGCGCTTCGTTGTCAGCCCTGAGTGCATGTACGTCACGGAGAGAAAGGCGGAAGAGCGAGGGGGAAAATGTCAGAAGTGAGAGCCAGCATGTAGAATTCTGGCATGGCCGCTTTAGAGGGCCTCGTTGTTGGCCCTGAGTGCATGCACGTCACAGAGAGAAAAGGGGAAAAGCGAAGGGGGGGAAAACAAAAACAAAAAAATTGTCCAACATGTAGACTGCTGACGTGGCCGCTTTTGAGCGCCTTGTTGTCGCGGCCTGGAAAAGCCCTGCGACTACCTGGTGAGATATAGTCCAGTTACTGGAGGCATTAAACGGATTTACGGTGTATTTTCGCGGCTCAACCTCGTCGTCGTGTAGGCATAAGAAAGATGCTAGACAAATTAGCTTTCAGTTTTTGTTGTGTTATTTGATTGACATTTGAGCCCACTCAGCAGACAAGCCCCGTAACGTTTCGGCTTGATTTTTCGTAATTTTGAAGCCTCATTTTAGATACGTGGCAATTTATTTTAATCATTCAAATTTAGCAGCGTTGTTAACACTATTGTGTCTGTCAAAATTAGAAGACATTTCTTTTCACTTCATAGGGACTTTAAGGGGTTCTCAGCACAAAGCAACCGAGTAGGTACAGGGAGAAAGTTTAAAACACGAGCTCATCTAGCGTTCAATAAAATCTGGCCTAATCTGAACAGTTCATGCGTGGAATGTGCGCTGAAACAGCTCATTCAATCTTTAACGTTTCAACGCTTTAACGTTGGCCGATTCAACTTAAAGGTGCAAAAGTAGAGCGGAATCTCTTTGTCCCACACAATTGTACCCTGTAACTGATCCCTGTGTGTGGAAGAGTGTGAATAGTGTATGTGCGGGATTAATTTAGGTGAACTCTGGTGTGCTTGGAGGTGTCCAGTGTCCCCTCAAGTGGGGCCGCGGCGTCTACGGGGCCCCAGATGGATGTCTTGCGTCTGGCAAGCCGGGTCCCATATAGGTGATCCTTAACAGCCTTGCAGGTAACACGATACACAAATGTGGTGACAAAAAGAACCGACATTTCACGCTCGGTCACGCCTGGCCCTACGTGGTCCGTACACGGGGAATTGCCTGTCGGGATGTCGGCCGCATTGTACGTGCGTGTTTGTGTGTGACAAAGCCCATGTAGTTTCGATGGCCTCACCCCCATCCACCAACCATTTCACTCCGCAACATCAAGGGCTTGTGCCCCATTTCGTGGCTATCTGAAAAATCAAAGACAAACAAAAACACTAGCGCCTCCCGCCCCTCCTCCGACAGCGACAGAAAGAGGAATGAAGAGGGCCAAAGCACTTTGACGTGGGAGAGACGGGCCTCGACAGGCTAAAGAAGAAAAGAGGCAAATGAAAGGGACTGGGATCTTGCCGAGACGTTCTGAGACTTGAATTGAGTGTATGTGTTTACTCAGCCAGCTAATAACGCTGTACAGGGGGCACGGCCTCAACGCCACCCACCGCACTGATGATCAGGTGGAAGGGGACCAGATGTCACTTTCAATTTCAAGCCGTTTCCGTAGTCTGACTGAATCTCATTTGTCACTGCTCCAAACCAAAAGATCTGCAGACCCAAGATCTGTGACCCAAATTCGGCTAAAATGCGGATTCTTTGATTGCACTGTAGAGCTGGGGTTCTCAAACTCTCTGGGTCAAGAGACTGTCTAAGTTACCCGAAATGCCATAGGAATGAAATTATTTTCTCACTCAGTTTTCAAAGCAGAGTTCCCCATATTCACAGCCTTTTCAGAGCATTTGGACTGCTCTTTCAAGACGCACAGAATAGCGTTCTGTGACAGTATAAGCACTGGACTGAAACTACCAAAAGAGAACGTACACTCTTCTTTCAGAAACAATAAAAAATATATTTTGTTTCTAGTCTTTTTTCAAACTTTCCAAGCAGAACAATGACTTTGACGCTAACATTTTTTGCTTTTATGGCACCTCAAACTATAAAACAACAAAAACGGGAATAAGAAACAAGACTGACAAAGGGCTTTTGCTGGCAAAATAATTTCTTTCCAGATAGACAACTAAGTAACGCACCGTGAGTGACGCTGAGCAAGGCTTGAGTGGCCATTGGCTTTTTTACAGGCTGCTCGTTATTCACTTCAAGACCTGCAAAGTCTTTTCTCACAATTCTGACACACACTTTCTACTACCTACCACGACACGCACTGTTTATACCACACATATACATAATTTAATACTAATAACATACGCCTAAAGTGATGCTATGTCACCATCTACAGGGATCCGTTAGTCATCACAGCTGTTTACAAACATGAATTTTGCATACAAGCCGGGCGAGACCCACTTCCACGCCTACCCGTTGAAAAACATGACGAATATATTTGTCGTTGGCATTTAACGGTTGGATTGCAGTTGACAAACATAACCTCCACGGCAGTGAGTTATTTAAAAAGTTGCTCATTTTCAAGGGCAAAAAAGGCACAATGTTACGATAATAAATTACTATTTTTAGAGAGGGAAAAAAAACTGCAATGTTATGAGAATAAAGTTATTTTTTTCAAGAAAAAAATACAGATATAGAATGGACGTAATCCAAATATGATATTAAAGTCAAAGTTGAACAAGGGAAGAACATTCTATTTTAACAAGTGAATTTGAAAAATGCAACTTGTAATATTACGCTTTTCATTCTGCAAAAGACGCCTTCATTCCATATTAAAAAAAAAGACCTATAATGTCAAAAAATATGCCTTTAAAAAAAGGACTATTTTTCTAACACGAGCAATTTCGTTCGCTGGATTTAAATGCCTGCCCTCTGAACTCCGCGACATTAACGCAGCAGTCACGTGCAGACGCATTCATGCTGCGGCGAAGGAAAACGTAACGCAGCTACATTGCATGATATGCCGCGTATAGCGTACTACTTACACGCTACGCACGCAGTACGCACACACTTACCAAGGATGGACACCTTGCTGAGGAACTCTTCATACATCTTTCGCTTCCTCAGAGTGCTGCCCTGTAAAAACAAGACAGCGGTGAGATGCAGAGATATCCTAATCTACCAATATACTATAAGGCATAAATAATCTTAAAATGAGCAATTTATGGATAAAATGTTATTGTGAACATTTTAAATGAGTTCCACATTTAAAGCAATGTCTCTGTACTAAGGATAAGGACGCACTTGTTGACATAAGATACTTTTGAGGTATTTCTTAATGATAGGGAGTTCTCCTTTCATTCACAATGGAACATTTATTTTCCCCCACAGCCCATAAAACATGCTAAAAATTGCTTTATCTTTTATTACATCTTGCTTGTCATTATGTTTTACCATATATGGTTGGAGTAAGATGCACCACTCGTTTCCACAGTTCAAAACAGGGGCCTATGATGCTGTATGTAGGCATAATGACACAATCAGGGCGGCAAAAATAATAATAATAAACGTGCAGGTGCTTTAATGTGGTCACATGAGTGAAGGGCGTTTGATGTGTGTTCGTTGTGTGTGTGCGTGTGTGGCCCTTCCCACCCACCAGGCAGGGGATTTCCCTCTCCGTGAACATCCCGACAAGTCGAAACCCAAAAGACACCTTTCCCTACTAACTCGCTTCCCCCCCGTCACTCACAGAATTATTCTGTGTGGTTAAGGAAGGGTTGGGACTTCAATCGAAAAACTCACTCAGTCTTTGCATAATAAAGAAATTATATATACTGACAGCAGGGGTGCGTGTACAACCTTTAATTTCATATCATTTTGCATAAATGGTGAGAATGTGTTCCCAGACTAATCTAAGAAATGTAAGAACGGAAGCAAATAGGGTGGAATAAATCGTGTAGCTCTATGGAACATAAATATGAATGCACACAACACTGCGAAGCGATCACGTCAGTTAATTCGTTAAAGACTAAGATTATCGCGGTGAACGTCTCTGGAACTTTTATACGACAAGTCTCCACTCGTGTATTCATCTGAGGCACCTTTGACGTGCTTCAGTGCTGCTGATTTGGTTAGCAACAACATTCAAATGGCCTGAACGGACAATCGTGTTTAGGAACTAAGGGATGAGCCGATTTAGTCGACGAGTCGAGGACTCGACTTTACAAATAAAGACTCCCGCTAATTACAACAACTACATTCTGCGTAGTAGTGAGGTGTATTTTTAATCGTTTGTGTTTAAGTTACTATGCATAAGTAGGTTTTAATGTGAAACTGGTTTGTGGCGCATGAAAAGTGGAGGGACTGCTGCACCGTGCAGAAAAAATATCAACGATGTCATCGAATGATCGACTCTTGACTCGACTTTCAGCACATTATAGTTGACTACAAAAAATCAGTTCTTATCCAAGTTCATAGTAGGGGCTGAATAACTAGAGTGACTGCTGTCTTTTATTTGTAAAAGAAAAAGCATTTAGGTTTTATATAACTGGGCCACAACATTTATTAGAGGGATGAACAGTATTTGAGTTAATCGTACTGCGGACAGACGTAACGATAAAACGACAACTCATACATTTCTCGCTCCCCCCCCCCCCATCGACTGCCTTGCGGTTTAAGAGGAACCAAACTCATGACAGCGTTTCCTCTTTGAGGTGCAGTGTCAAAGAGTTGTGGTGTGGCATGAAGCCAAACTAAACCCACTGCGCCTTATTGCCATGACTTTTATCTCCCGTCCAGTCCACCATCACTCCTCATCATCTCTGCAAGTCTTCTTTTGCTCGTGTTGCAGGGTTTTATACACAGGTGCAGATCAAGGTGACGGAGGATAGGCAGACTCCTTTCAGAGGCATTACCCTCAAAATTGTGATCCAACTTTTTGGCCCCATAATAAATATACAATAATAGAGCCACAGACTTAAAGTAAGCTCCTGCAATTTCCATGCAACTGCCATCGAGGAGGTCTGACCTTTAATTAATGTCATCAAACCGCACATAATGTGTACTGATTTTCACCCTGAGGCGCTGGCAGAATACCAAACATTAAAGAGAGTGCTTTTTTTTTTTTAATAATTAACTATAGATTTACATTTCGCTTTACTGGAGGGAAAGACAGAATGAGAGGATGAGAGAGAGTTCTTGGAAAAAAAGAAAAGGTTACCAGGGCTAATGTTCCCTCCGTGAAACTATGCGCTGGAGAGGTGACATGGGGGCAGGGGGGGCCCAATGTCAAGTGTAAAACCGTCACAAACTGAGTGACGCATATTTTCAGTGCCGGCGAAGACGGGATGGGAAGCGCTGGAAACGAATTGGAGAAAAGGTGTCTGCTCAACACGAGCGGACGTCATCACGAAAACATTTGAGTCGGCGAGAGCCCGGGTGGAGCCAAATACATCGGATTTCCTCAAATAGTGGCCATCCTTCCATAAAAGACACCTCGTCCGTCGTACACGTGCCTTTGGTCTCCTCATCAGAATCGCTCAGTCATCATGAAAATGTAGCAAAAATAATGAAACTTTGATGTCTTGTCCTTCATTTTATACTATCCCCCCATCCCCCGGATAAAAACGTACACTTATGTTTTTTTAATTTGAATAATTTTAATCTTCATTATATAATGTGTGCAGTGGATCGAGGATAAGGTCCGGGCCGGAACGCGAATAGCAAAAATCTGTGGATAACTGACGCACATTATAATTGCTTCCAAAAATATATATATATATATATATTGAATAAGTGGGGATTGGATAAACGCCACTGAAAAACAAAAATAAAAAAACATTTCAAAATTGAAAAAAAATTCGAATTTTTTTTTTGCGACTGGGAGTTAAATTTAAACAAATAGCGAATCTGCGACTAGGTAAATCCACGGGTGCTGAACTTTGAGTATGCGGGCTCCGATGTTGATGTCAAACTCAGTCATAGAGAAAAATCAATTGATATAAAAATACTTCGGAATTTCAATGCTAACATTGGCCGAAAACGTCCACTCTGTCAGCAAACTCACATATTTTTGCTGCTCTCATGTACACTGTGTGCTTACAGCTAATTTATATATATATATATAAAAGTGTGGGTGTTTTACCTTTATGCATTTCTAACAGCATTACGCGCGCTTAATACTCTCATGACCATGCCGCAATGTTGTGCCAGGTAGCCCAATCTGCCTTGCTTCATTTTGCCATAATGTTGTTCTCAAATCTAGTTTTTGATGGATAATAACCATCAAATATTGTATAATCTAAAACTTCTTTTGTACAAATGATGGCCCCTGGTCAAGATTTAGAGGAAGTATTTTAAACATTTAGACTAGAAAAGCTCCCGGGGCATGTGTACAGAAGCATGAGCTCACCCCCTGTCATCTCCCTGCTTCCCCCTTCATCTGATCATACAATTAGTTTGAAATAAAACATGATTAATTTGCAAAATTCCACTAAATTAGGATCCATTACAGATCCTTGTATTATTTCAGACTAACAGGCCACCCGGAAACAAAGACACAAGTATGGAAACCAGAAACTGTACAGCGCTCAGTGCCTCCAGGTGGCAAAAAGTGAAGTCATTACAGATGCTATTACTTTTCCACATAATTTGCGTTTAGTCTGGCAAGTGTTGGACCGGTACTGACGGCAGCCAGAACGCCAAACTTTACTGAGTGAGTGAGTGCTGCGCTATGAAGTGCGCAACCTCCAGTTGAATAAGCTAACTTTAATTAGCAATAATAAACAGACTTCATATAAAACACGTACCACCCGAGCGTCTTCTCTGAGAAAGCAATATGTTTCTCACATCTCGGACCAAACATTTTATGGAAGCGGAAATAAACTTTAAGCAGCGGCGGCCAACCACCTCAACCCTGCTGGGGACAAATTTGGAGGATTTAAGAGCAGAGAAGTGGCGAGTAGGTGTGGTGTGTTACCATGAGGATGCGACGGTAGCTGTCCCGGTCGATCCCCCACAGTTTAAGATCAGTCTTGGCCTTCACCGTCGCGGCTCTGGGAGTTCCGTAGATCAGGGCCAGCTCACCGAAACTGCCACCCTCGCCAATGTTGGTCACCCATTCCCCATTCACATATACCTGTTGAGACACCAAGAACGGGGCAGATATTGTTCAAAATTGTAGGTTAAACAGCATGATTTTTCTTTCCTTTTTTTATGTGAAAGCAAGACAAGACAATAAAATGTGTTCTTCTTTTTGCAATAGTGCATGGTGTACTCAAGATGACCAGCACAGCACAACACAACACAACACAACACACACTTCGAAGTCTGTCCACCAAAAATCAAGATTCTCAGAAAAACAAACACTGCAGTTATTATTTCTTCCTTGACAATTCCTTGATTTGCCAACTGCAACTTGTTCGCGACTGCCCAGGTCACTCGCATTCGGCTTTACAATACGTATCGCTATGGCTAACCTGCCCACGCAATCCACAGTGGAAACTAACCAAACCGTGTTGAACTGTATACTGGTGGAAACGTGACTTTACACATTCCATCTTATCTGCTAGAATCTCTTTAATCAAGAGTTGTTTTGCTGTCTGATTAAAGTTGGGTGTTCTACATGTTTTTGGCATGAATATGTGGGACTTTTTCCAACAATGTTGTCTCGATAACTGTGTGCTAATTGTGTGTTTTTTTTTTCTTTTCTAGCACTGTTACTCTCCTTAAAGTCAGCCCCTCTGACTCTTCTTGACTCCCTCCTAAGTTTCCGGGCAATGTGATACGCTTTCTTTGCTTGTCCCTAAGTATTTGATCCCTGCTAAGCCATCAGATGAGACCCTCTAAAAGGCCTTCTATCCCTCTTGTCTACCCATCAATGCCTTTTTCATTCCTGCTTTTCTTCTCTTGTTAGGGCCTTTCCTTTGATTTGGAGGTCTGAACACACACATATCAAAAATAGCGGCCGACATACTTGCACGTGGTCGACACATTCGGTTACGCTTTTACATGGCGCCACACAATGCACTACCCTGTTGACTTAATAACACAAAGGGGAGCAATCGAGGTAAGGAGAGAGGGTTTCATTCATTTAGTGGCTGCTGTGAAGCGACACAATTGTTGCGGGGCGATCATTCACGGCTCGGTCGACCACAGGAGACTCATCAGTCACTACAACCTGGGAGGACTTTAAAAAGACGGTTATGGTGGTTATGTCAGAAGAATTTGGGGGAGGTGCTGCGTCAGTAGTTTTCAGGCCTTGTCACCTAAAATGGTCTCACTCAGTGTGTGAAGCTCAGCATCCATGAAACATGGATGGTTGAAAAAAAGGTGAAATACACTAGCGGAAAATAGTTGAATGGTTACAATGTACAGATTCTGTAAGGTCACGGTGGCAATTAACAATCGACAAATGTTGAAAGTGCTGTTGTTGGTTGCGCCGTCACAATGTGTTCATATTGGTTGCTTTATTTTCAAATGAGCTGCAGTTTCATTGGTTTTATTTTTAAAGCAATTATCCCATTTTGTTCTCAAATGCCATAGCCACTGAAAAATTACCAGAAGGGAAAAAGCATGTGCTTGCAAAATAATTGCTTGCGTCAGTATATAAGTTATAAAAGTATATTAACTTAAAAAAAAAAAGGCTGTACACAAAAGCCAAAACTGTGGACAATTAAAATATTGACATCACATTAAGGCTAAAATTAAGCAAGTGGTAACACAATTTGTTCTGTGACAGTGGTTGACCTCCAAGTTCTTCTAATTAACAACAACTACAAAAAATCCATCAGGAAATAATGTAAAGTGAATCAGACTCAAACCTTTGCCATCATCAAACCTTTATTATTGTAAAGGTGATGTTTAAAGGGGAGTTTGGGAGAAAACAAACAAAACAAAACTGAACTGACAGTAGTACATTTGTAAAATGATTTGTGGGGGGAAAAAAAAAATCTTATGCTTCTAATTAGATTTTCTTTTTTCCCCCCTAACTATTGCGCCCAAGCAAAAACAACCAATCAGAGGCCAAAGGTGTGACAACGAGGTGTCAATCATTCTCGTGCCAGGCACACCCGTGTGGCCTCGCGCTGTTTCGCTGTTACGTTAGGCTAGAAGCGCTTCACTGAACCATTGCGGAATATCCTCCTCCGGTTAGCGACAAAAGCTAAAAAGAAGGAATTGGACAAATCCTGAGACAAAGCATATGGTGGATCATGTCGACTGCCTTTCAGAAAAGTAAAATAAAACAAAACTTCTCACCTTTTGAAAACCTTTGACATACCCATAATGGAGAGCAGAACAGATGTTACCGAGCTGAAATCTCGCAAAATTGACTGACAGTCATAATGATGGTTTGAACACCCAAGTTTCCTTTGACTTTTAAGGCATATTTTTCCAGGTTTAACTGGTTTGTTTGACTTTCGGTGTGTTCCACTGTACATTGTTTCTATCAAGTCATCATGTCTGCTCATTGTAATTGTGCACGTGTCTCCATCTCTCCGGTGGTCTGATTACGCGGCTTTGTGCAGAAAACCTCTGCAGCTTCGGCTCCTGTCCAACTATGAGGGCCCTGCGCTTACCGCCGTAAGCCGATAAGGTCACTTCCTGTTTAACTCCCTGTCGGCTCCTGTTTTATCTCTCCACTTAACTCTATCGCTGCGTGTCAGACGCGCGAAGACAAAAGTTGTCTGCCTTGCCGTGCGCCGACTCCGCAGCGAGATGTCCAGATTGGCATCGGATTGGAACTGAACTCGGGAGAGAACAAAGCGCGGAGGCAACTGAATACAACCTGTCTATTGTTGAAGGGGGAACATTGTTTCAACATGAGAGAAGGCTGGATTTTCCCTGTGAAAACCTTTTTACCCTCCCTCAGGAACAAGAAGGAAAAGGAACTGCACAATGGAATCCCTTTTAAATTGCTGAAAGAACAGACCGTGAGGAGAAAATCTGAGTCTTTCTTGATGGCCACTTACGTCCACTTCGCCCTGGTCAATCACGTAAAAGTTGTCCCCTTCATCGCCTGGAGGGGAGCGGAAAAAACAAGAGTGAATGCTGCAATATGCCTTCTGTTTTTTCAACCAAACTGACATTTCAATCCATCAATCAAATCTTTATTTGTAGAGCATTTTTTTTTGTTTTTATTTTTTTTTTTATTTGAAACACACATTAAAATAGTCACGTACTTGTCTTTGAGTAACTGCTGGCAAAATTCTAACAACACACAGTGGGTCCTTGGTTTACAACAATTTCAATTTCTGCGGTGGCGAAGTAACCTGAATTTACGTAAGTCGTAGTCTAGAGCTAATTTACGCTAAGCTAGTAGTAAAGTCATAATTATAGTAAACTTTTGAATGAAAAACCTCAAGGCCAGTAATGTAAAATAAAATGAAAACTAGTTCGGCAATAACTGAGCGTGCCTTCTTGCGCTGCCTGACCGCATATTCTTAGTAATCTCAAATCTCGTACAACAGGACCGTAGTAAAACAAGGAATTCTGTAGGTGCAATGAACATGTACCATCAGATCTAAATATCACTATAAGTCCTTAATCAGGAAGATGATACATACATCTATCGAGAGGTATTCAGTTACTTAACTAGCCAGGCTACCATGAGAGGATAACATAGCAGTCTACTCATTCACTGCCATTGACGGCTACACACGTCAAATATTCATGTCAACTGGGAGGGTTGGCAATGAATGAGTTCAATACTCCCTTCTTGTCAAAAAAATGTAATTTTTTTTTTTCCTGTGAGTTACAAATAAATGTTTTTCACTCATTGATACTTCTTCCATCACTGCGTCTGGTCAAGTGAAGGGTGTTGTTGGGTGCCCATATGTGACTTTCTTTGACTGTTCGATTCTTCTGCGTTGACGACTCAAACTTACAGTGTGAGCGTGTCCCTGAGTAGATCTGTACTGCGTGAGTACTTCAAGTGCCAGCTTTGACTTGGGATTGTAAGAGCAACTCTGAATTTCACAAGTTTTAAGGCAGTGGAGTATTGAGTTTCCCAAGGAAGGTGCTTTGGCGTTAGTGTGGTTGTTGTTTGAGTGCACAGACTCTTTTTGTGATTTATTGTGATGCGTGCTATTGATACCTACAGTACTTAAGAAGGTAGATCATTAGTTTTGACTTTACAGCAGAGGGGATTAACTGTCAAAATCTGATAAAAAGGGATATGTGGACTTGGTAAGAAAATACACGGCTTGCGAGATTCAATGCTCCTCCCAGTGAAGAGACACCAATATTTGCTTCCTCAGATGGCAAGTTGAATCAACACATTTGTGGGAAACGAAACACGCAATGACAAAAGCATTCCTCGCGTTCAAATCGAAGCGAGGCAGGGAAGGCGATTGTCTGACGACCCCTAAAAGCATCACGTCTGGAGATAAGCTTGAAAAATGTTGTTCCCTTAATTATGCTATCTGTTACATAGGGCTCAGGGGAACTTATTAGAACCAAATGCCGCACACATGCGCACCGTGACGCCACACCCAACACGACAATAAGCAAGACTCAAGTGGGTAATGACGCATGAGCATACATGACACAAGTATGCGCGTGGATGCATTTGGTGGTGTTATTATATGTGTGTGTTTGTTCCTGTGGGCATGTTCACCTGAGGAGTTGAAAGCCAGTGTGTAAAGTTCACAGGAGTTCACATGGCTAATTAATACTGAGTGGAGGGCGCTCGTTCGTCATATAGCTCCATTTGTCACACAAAACGATCCTTGTCTGTCTGATGGCCTGTCCGAGTGGAGAACCCCCAGACACGCACGCATGCACACACAAACACACACACGACCTGGTGCAACCTGGACAAACCCCCCCCCCAATTCCCTCTCGCTCTTTCATCTCTTATATCTCCCTTCCAGTTCTGTCTCTCTGTCTTTCTTTTCTTCTGCTCTTCCTGTCTTTTATCACGTTGGCTCTCCAACCTTTCTCATGCATAGCATGTGCCTTTGAGCTCAGGCAAATATTTGACTACAATCTGCGCACACACAGCAACACGCATTCAGGCCTCGTATATTCGGTGTGGCTATTGTCATTCATACTGGTTGACTTCCAAGTAGGACAGTCACATGGCATGTTTGGTAGTCGGGGTACAGTGGTATCTCAAAGTCGTATCGGGCTGGTCAGCCTTCGATGAAGTCGACTTTCTGTCCACATGATGGTCAATACTGGCTCTGGCAGACAGTATAGCAACAGGAACTAGGAGTTGAACAGACTAGTCGACGATTCAACTTTAATACTCTGCATCAAAATCCTCAAAGCACGGAGACTCCACGCAGGAAGGCCAGAGCCCAGATTTGAACCCCGAACCTCAGAACTTTGCGGCAGATGTGCTAACCACTGGGCCACTGTGCAGCATGGAACCCCCAAAATTGTAATATCTACATTGGAATTGACTCTGCCGTAAATGTTCTCTTTGTTTAACTATGACTCGAGGCGCACTCGATAACTTCTACCCCATGTCCAAATAGTGTTGGATGCCCCGGGAGCATGGGTGGCTTCTTGAAGTTGTACAGTAGTAGTCCAGACATGAGCTATGACATCACATGTGTGTACACCGCATACCTTACTCTATAGCGTATATAACAATGGGCTGTCTGTAATGGAGGGGCCTGCAAACTGGACCAGACTCATTATCTCCAAATTAGGACTGATATACTCCTGGACTTTGCCTTTGAGACGCCTGAGCTTACAATGTGACTGACTGGGTGTTTAGTACACATACTTTTGCTTTCATTTTCTGGAATACTTTCAAACAAACAGTTTCAGAGAACATGAAAAGATCCCAATGGGAGGTTTATTGCTGGATTATCTGCCGTGGGTCTGATTCATCTATTGTCTTTGGAATCATTTGCTCTCTCCGGATCCGTCTATTGTTTCATTTTCGGTTTCACCTGGTCTCTTCGACTCGCCCCGACCCTTCTGTGCCATCCAATCACAACAGAGTGTCTCGCCTCTGTAATGAATTAGTTAGCATCTGTTTGTCGCCCGGTGTTAGCTTTTGCCGGTTCATTGTTCCATGTCTGTCATGTCTGTCCAGTATTTTGGTTTCTTAACATATTCCGTAAGTGTTTCCTGCCCTGCATTTTGGTCCACCAGTCTGGACCGCATGCCACTTATTATGGCAATGTTGTTGCTCATGAACACTATAATTGTGTTATAAGTGACAGGGTATATATTCAACCTCAAATACATACCTTGCTGGATCACTGTTTCCCCAGCGATGTGTGTGACGGGGAACATGGCGTCGAATATGTCGCTGGATGGGAAACAGAGAAGGGGAAAACCGTAAATATTCCTTCAATCTCTCAAGAACACACAGTGCGCACACGGTTGTTTGTTCGACTGCACAGTGTAGTGAGGGGGACAAGAGTGAAGAGCCATAATCACTGCGTTAACTCTGTCATCTGAGGCCATTATTCACTGACTATCACGCAGCCTAGCCGAAGAAGACCAGCCTGGAACTCTCCATGACCCCGACGCGCGTGCACACAGACTTGCAGACAACACGCCCAACTAACTGATTTATTTATCGCTGTCCAACTTTAGACCCCCCAAAAAGAAGCCATCAAACAAAAAGAAGAACAGTCTCACAAGTCATAATCCTTTTGTGACAACAAACATATCTACCATAGGAGCTAAGCTTGTTAAAATAGCAAAACACAAGCATAGTCACTGTTATAAAACTTTGTTTTTTTTCTCGACCCTCTATCCGCATTTTAGCAGGACACGTAGGCCCTAAAACGAACACTGTGGTTTTACAGCACATGATCAAAGGTTTTCATCTCCGAGGCACTAAGCAAACAAACCAGAGGAGGACTTTGCAAAAGCACTTAATATCTGTTTCAGCCCGGCAGCGAAAGTGCGTGTTAGCCCGCTTCTAATCGGGCCGTTAAAATACATGAAGCCTCTGCGGATTTAAGTTCCACTGCTAGGATGTGTCGGGGCACGAGGAGGCTCAGTATCCTTCCTCTCCTCTGCTCTCTTGCCTTCGGGGTATATTTATCGACCTAATCAGCCGCATACCACCCGTCGTATAGAGAAATATAGAAAAACAATAAAAGCGGGTCAGGCAAATCAAAGCCACACAAAAACCTGCTGAATGAATCTGAGGCAGGTTTGAGCGTGTTCCCGAATTAGTGCATATGCGTGTATCATTGAATGCCCATTTGAGCCCACCTGTCTGTGTCTGGGCATACAATGCCTAAGAACGCACACGCAGATTTGTACAAAAATAATATGTGGGCGTTGAACATGTCTGACTCCACACTAGACGACGACGCAGTCAAATAGTAGTTGCTGCACACTGCAGACATAAAAAAAGGCGCGCTTGACGTGGCCTTACCCCTTTCATATTGTATATTATTAGCAGTATACTACTGAGCGGAAATACTGCTGGGATTTACTCAGTGATACTGTATAAAAAGCAGGTGGATCTACAAACCCTCAATTCCAATGAAGTTGGGACGTTGTGTAAAACATAGCAGAATACAAAGATTTGTAAAGCCTTTTCAACCTATATGCAATTAAATACGCTACTGAGACTGAGATAGTTCATGTTACAACTGATATACGTTATTGTTTTTTTGTGCAAATATTTTCATATTTTAAATTTGATGCCTGCAAAATGTTACAAATAGACTGGGAAAGTTGAGGAATGCTAAAAAAAAAAAAACTCGTTTAGGACATTTCACAAGTGACCAGGTTGATTGGAAACAGGTGAGTGTCATGATCGGGTATAAAAGGAGCATGCCGAAAGGCTCAGCTATTCACAAGAAAGGACGGGGCTCAGGTTCACCACTTTGTGAACAACTGTGTGAGCAAATAGTCCATCAGTTTAAGAACAACGTTTCTCAATGTGCAATTGAGCAACAATCCATCATCTACGGTCCAGAATCTCGAAAACCAACATTGGATGCACTCAACCTTCGATCCCCCAGGCGGCACTGCAAATATCATCGGCATTATCGTGTAAAGGATATCGCCTGCACGTGGGCTCAGGAACACTTCAGAAACCCATTGGCATTTAACCCAGTTCGTCGCTATTAATCTATTAATGCAAGTTAAAACTCTACCACGCAAAGCCATATATCTCGCATTGTCCTTTTCGTCAAACACTCCTATAAAGTACATGAAGCAGGAGCACTAACTTACTCGCCTACATACTGTGTATTATCAAATGCTATGGTGTCTTAATTTTAGTAAATAATAAGGTACAGCATCAGATTGCAGTAAAGGAAATGCTCCGTCGTACAACATGCATGTAAGTCAGAAACATCTGCAGGAGCTCTTTTCTAAGATCTGTGACTACCTTGTTTCTGGTCATGGGTAACTAACAAGCACGTGAATCAAAATAACTTCCTTGGCCAGATAGTCGGCAGCGGGAGAGCAGTTCAAATGATGTGAGGAAGACCCCGATGAGCATTTCGGTGTGCCGGCCGGCGATGATGCATTGTGCTGCTCAAGACTCATCGTCACGGTGAGACGATCAAAAGCAAGTGAACCTGCGCGTCGGTAATTACCCTTGACCACTTGTGCTCTCTCCGTCCCCTCTGTGAATGCATCGGTGAGCACAAAAAAGAAAAATTTACGCAGGTAATTACTTCCCCTCATCTTTACCTGTCTCGTTTTCCCTCTTCTCTAAATCTCCAATTTCCTGTTCTCAATCACATTTCTCCCTTCCTCTACTCTCTCAGTTACCCTTTCCTCCCCTCTAATTCTCTTTCAGAGCCACCTATTCCTCCCATCTCTCGCTCTGTCACCCCCTTCCCAGCCTGCCCCAGATGGAGTGATTTGTCTTGTTCTTCCTGCTATCTGAAGCTCCCCTGACCTTGTGAAAAAGGTAGGGCGGCCCTCGAACAATGGATGCGCTGTTCTGACAGAAAGGCCACAGAAGACTGACTGGGGCTTCAAAGTTCACCTCCACGCGAGGGAGGAGGACAATAACCTCTGTCAAGGCTGAGTGAGACATGTTGCACACACGCCACAGAACACGTAAGCATGAAATAATATTCATCTTGTCCTCAAAGAAACCTTTATAAGCCCCACATGGAGAGTCATTGTGCAAAGATTACATTATGTGATAATATTACAGGAAGCAACAGCTTGGGATAATGGCACTTGTGTATAATCAAAAGGTGGCTATCAAGTCAAAGAAGAAGTTTCAAGGAACGACGCCAAAAGATGCGGTCACAGGCAGCTTATATTAAAATTGATATGGTGGGAAAAAAGACACCTTCATATAAAACCCTACATTGTGTGCCGTTAAATAAACAACTGTTTGAATGAAACAATGCACCTTCTGTTTGCAAGATGCAGTGAGATTATAAAGGAAAGAATTCTTTGCCGTTCTTACATTGATTTGACATGCGGTAGGTACCCTGGTCCTGGTCGGGTTTGCTTAGCCTTCACATTTTGCATTTTGTCACCGGGCCAGAGGCTTCCCAGCAAACAACAAAAAGCTTCTGTTTGCCGGAATACTGACATCTCCAAAACCACTACTTTTCAGGAAATTTAAAAAACAGCATGTTTCTTAATTTACTGCACACCACATTGTTAAAGTTGGTATTTGACCGTATATTGATACAATTACTTTTGCCCACCAACAGCAACACAACACCTCCTCAAACTAATGTTCAACGGGGCCTCCTCAATTCCACCGACATGCCTTCCCATGAGGGAGCAGAGTCTGGGTTCTCTGAGGCGGGCTCTCTTATCTCTGGGGTTGAGGTCACCGAGGTGGTTAAAAAGCTCCTCGGTGGCAAGGCCCCGGGGGTGGATGAGCTTCTCCCGGAGTTCCTCAAGGCTCTGGATGTTGTGGGGCTGTCCTGGTTGACATGCGTGGACATCGGGGACAGTGCCTCTGGATTGGCAGACTGGGGTGGTGGTCCCCCTTTTTAAGAAGGGGGACCGGAGGGTGTGTTCCAACTACAGGGGGATCACACTCCTCAGCCTCCCTGGTAAGGTCTATTCAGGGGTGCTGGAGAGGAGGGTCTGTCGGGAAGTCGAATCTCAGATTCAGGAGGACTAGTGTGGTTTTCGTCCTGGCCGTGGAACAGTGGACCAGCTCTACACCCTCGGCAGGGTCCTGGAGGGTGCATGGGAGTTCACCCAACCAGTCTACATGTGTTTTGTGGACTTGGAGAAGGTGTTCCACCGTGTCCCTCGGGGGGTCCTGTGGGGGGTACTTCGGGAGTATGGGGTACCAAACCCCCTGATACGGGCTGTTCGGTCCCTGTAAAACCAGAGTCAGAGTTTGGTCCGCATATCCGGCAGTAAGTCGGACTCGTTTCCGGTGAGGGTTGGACTCCGCAAGGCTGCCCTTTGTCACCGATTCTGTTCATAACTTTTATGGACAGAATTTCAAGGCGCAGCCGAGCCGTAGAGGGGGTCCGGTTTGGTGGCCCCAGTATTGCAGCTCTGCTTTTTGCAGATGTGGTTCTGTTGGCTTCATCAAGCCGTGACCTCCAACTCTCACTGGAGCAGTTCGCAGCTGAGTGTGAAGCGGCTGGGATGAGAATCAGCACCTCCAAATCTGAGACCGTGGTCCTCAGTTGGAAAAGGGTGGCGTGCCCTCTCCGGGTCAGGGATGAAATCCTGCCCCAAGTGGAGGAGTTCAAGTATATTGGTGTCTTCTTCACGAGTGAGGGAAGAATGGAATGGGAGATCGACAGGCGGATCGTCTGCAGTGATGCAGACTTTGTTTCGGTCCGTTGTGGTAAAGAAGGAGCTAAGCCGAAAGGCGAAGCTCTCGATTTACCGGTCAACCTACGTTCGTACCCTCACCTATGGTCACGAGTTGTGGGTCGTGACCGAAAGAACAAGATCCCGGATACAAGCGGCCGAAATGAGTTTCCTCCGCAGGGTGTCCGGGCTCTCCCTTAGCGATAGGGTGAGAGGCTCGGTCATCCGGGAGGATCTCAGAGTAGAGCCGCTGCTCCTCCACATCGAGAGGCGCCAGATGAGGTGGCTAGGGCATCTGATTCGGATACACAACACAAGATATCGAAAAAAATTCAAGAACTTTCATGTACAGTATCATGCTGAATGACATGTTGAAAAGCAACCCCTGGTGTAGTTCTTGGAAGCAACTGGAAGGATCCCCAGTCACTCTTGTGGGTTGTCCTGGGCAATTTCACTCATTAAGACCCTTAAAAAGTCAGCACATTTGTTGTTTTGCCCTCATTCTTCTTCATCGCTCTTACAACAGCTGTTTATTTAGTCACCAGCATGTCTTCATCAAAACATTGCACTGCAATTACGCCTTGGACTAAAAATGGTTTTGCTATGTGTCTTAATGGGCTACAATGGTGAGTAACACAAGCCCTTAAAGGAGAACCCCTGAAGAATGCTCTCTCCGTCTAGGTGGAACAGTTTATGTAATCACCTAAACAATCAACAACTGCATCACACTGGGGGAACTTTCCAGCTTTCCAAGTTGCGTCTCGGCCGGGAGTGCTGCGCTTGCTGGCTCGCATGGAACAATGTTCATGTTGTGAGGGCTCGAAGGTTTAATTTTCACAACCACAGATGATAGTTTAGAGTGCTGATTCTGGCAAATGAGACAATAGTCTTTGTTTTGAAAGCCAACACATTTCCATGATTCACGTAATGGCCTGAGGACACCAAATGTAACCTGCACCAGATTCGGCTTTATATAATCATTTGCCGCCTCAGGGGCTGAGGCTTTCAATACATTATGTCGGTGTGTCTCACTGGATGGAGCAAAGTAGTTTTTCAGGTGGACCTCGGTGGTGGCAGAAATGGGGGAGTATGAAAATATGAAATATTTTGGAAAAGACTGAGCCCTCCTGGAGGGCTGACGGGATGAACTGTGTGCATTATGGATGACATACCACAGTAGTACTTTTTGTTTGGCTGCCAAGAGCAGAGTTGTGATTAGTCAGCATAATGCGTACAGTGTTTCGCCATGGTCGACTGCTTCAATAGGGCTGCAGCTCAGTGTCGGGTGATTGGGTGAATGGTGCATATTGGTTGGTTTCCTGGCGTGTGACTGAGTTCATCGGGTTAGGTGACAGCATTTCTCTGTGGTCCAATTTATCAATATGGCATGTGCTGCTGGTAGAAGTCTAATTAAGGATGAACAACTTTTATTAGTCTGCCATATTGAGAATGTCTCTAACGGCATTATTGAAGGAGCTCCGTTCTGGTCACCTTTACAAAGACAACTACTTCCAAGAATAAGCATGCAAGGCAAGCAAATATTTTCCCTGATGACAGCCACCAACAAGATGGTTTTACAAGACTGGTGTGCAACACGGTAGATATGGAAAATGGCTTTATGGAGCTGACTAAGTGCTAGTGTAGCTTCATGTCTGGAGGTTGAAGAAACAAAGGGCCAAAATTACTCATATGGAACAACCAGGTTATTCTGCTTAGCACCATCAGTGTGGACACAATTAAATGTATTTTTAAGCATCTATTTCAGTCCCGGCTTATGTACAAGCCCTCTCACACTCATTTCCAAGCAGCAATGAAATAAATTAAAAATAACCTATAAAAGTGAGCGAGGTGGTCCACGGGTTTTACAGCTGACGGCTCAAGGATGGTCAAAAATTCCCTCACTTGCACGCGGTTTCTATAGGTGTTTAGCATTTACATAGCCACTCCCACCACACTT
Organism: Phyllopteryx taeniolatus; assembly: GCF_024500385.1. Classification (NCBI taxonomy): domain Eukaryota; kingdom Metazoa; phylum Chordata; class Actinopteri; order Syngnathiformes; family Syngnathidae; genus Phyllopteryx; species Phyllopteryx taeniolatus. The sequence goes on from NC_084517.1 coordinate 20,908,863, forward strand.
CAGCTGTACAGCCGGGTCCACGACCTCTGTCCTGCATGCTTCCCCTCTGGTCCTTGTCCTGTCCAGTCCTGTCCTATATTGTTCTGTCCTTCCTTCACAGGATGTAGCACCATTTCCCCATACAACCCTCGAATTTAATGTATCATTGTACTAGGCATATGATTTACTTTCATCTTTTTGTACATCTAATGTCCTGTCTTTTGTTGTCTTCTCTTCCTTTATTATTTACAGGAGTTATATTTTCACACAGTCTTTGCCTTTTGTTTTTTATGTCACTCCCCTTTAAAACTTTGTTAAAACTTTGTTCTGTCAATAAAAATCCATCAGAAGACAAAGAACCACAGTGGCAGCTTAAAAACTCCACTGTGGCACAGTAAAACTGTTCCGGCACAAAAGGGATACAGATCCTCCTTTCTGCTTGACCAAACAGCCCAACAGGTTAAAAAGAAAGGGGGGAAAAAAAGGACAGTCAAAAATGTAGGAGGAGGCCAACGTGATCCTTATTATGTTTGTAAAACTATATTTCAACTTGGATGGACTTGTTTGTTTCAAGCTGTTAACTGGGGCATTTGCTTGCATGGAGGTCCAATGTTTAAAACTTCGGAAGTTGTATTTAAAAGCAGTGGACGAGCAAAGACTGCACCGTGTTAAAGCCACACACCTGGCGGGTTTTATAAGGGGTGTAAACATGGACGCATCCTGTTGCCTCCTAGTGTTGACGTTTAGCGACTACGCTAGCAAAGCTGCACCAAAGAATTTATACAGGTAATCTGTGTGACCAGTGGTTATACATGCCTGTTCGCATGTACATGTGTACAAATATGTGCTACTATGACCTACGGCTCTTAGGCGAAACACCAACAACCTGAACCAGAGTGTGCGCTGTGAAGTCGTGGACTTCAGTCCGTCCTTAGCTTGGAATTGTCGCAGGCAATTTGCCCGTACGCTATTGACTTGTAATTTGTCAACAACAGTTCTTAAATTGCACAATGCATGCCTCGCGTAAGGCTAATTAATGCAGCAGCCCTGAATTAAAGTATCAGACTACTGAAGTGGGACTAGATCCTTGAACCCAGCGAGCTGCCCAATGCCAACTGCACGAGAAGGCAGTCCATCTTCATCACCTCCGCACCATGTCCAGTACCTGGCGGCGGCACTTTCTTCACATTGTCCTGTTGCTGGAGAGGCTTGAAAGAGTTGGTTTGGATATAAGACGGAAGGGAAATTAGAAACTTTCCCTGCTCTAAGTGAGGTGAGCTGCAGGAAAGCATGGCAGAGGATTAAACTGATCGGCTGTGGAGGGAGGGAGCGGATAGGAGGAGGATGTGAGGGGAAACGCGGATGTGTCACATAGTAGCGAACAAACAAATACTTTGAGAGTCTAGATAGGAGTAAATATATGCATCAGCTTCATCACTGATGTCGAAAATTGTCCAATTTTTGTACTGTACTACAAAGAACCATCCTGCAAACTAACAGGACTGCCTCAGCACTACCAAAGTTTGGAAGTTATCAAAGTTATTTAAACTAGATTTCCCTATTCTAGCTCAAAGCCACAGACCGACTGATTTTAAATGAAGACGTGGGTAATAAAGGTCAAACACAAAATGATACGTGGTCACCTCCATTGTCAACTTTCAAATTTTGGGGGATTGTTGGACTCAAACAAGAGCTTGAATGATCTCATTTTGAATGATCCACGGTGCTTTCAGGAATCAAAGGACATATCAGTACATGTTTGTATTTTTGTCAGTGGTTGTTTATTTTTTTTTTTTTTTTTGAGAGCATAGCGTTTTAGCTATTTTTTCCAGGCTACCTGATGATCCAACACACACCAACTGCTGAGACAGCCATGATGTCAGCCTAAAAGCATGACAAACATGCCCAACCCTGCTGCCTCTACCTTCCTTTCCTTTTCCATTCCCACATTTGTTCAGCATAGTGATTAGGCCGCACTTGTGTTTTCTTACTGCTTGCATCAGCTATGTTTTTCATGCCGTTGACTCGTCTACATTTACACTTTCTTAGACCCCCTTTTCATTGTTGTTCTTTGTCCCCCGGGGCAGACAAATAGAAGCCCCTTTCTCAATGGGGGGGAAAAAAAAAAAAAAAAAAAAAAAGAGTAAAAGGGGTCAGGCAAGTCAGGTGCTGACAGGACTTGAGCCTCCACCTCTCTGAAGTGTCAAAAGTGGATATTTGCTTGAAGGAGACAGGAAAGAGAAAGGGAGACACTTCCTCGCTTGAATAGAAAGCTAAAAACGAAGCAGCCGAGTAAATGCACACTCATAGGTCATGGCTGTCATTTGTCACGTTGTAGAACAACACTGCGTCACGCTGACTGTTTCTAAGAGTAATCCCCCTCGTTGTCGTGGTTCATGATTGAGTACTTCATCTACTACTGGGTTTTAATGTGCCCTTTCTGAAATATCCTAAGATACCACTAGATGCTGCTAAAACCCTGTCTAATAGGAAAGTAGTACATTAAGGTCGCACGCATGTTTAAGTGATCATCTCGACTGAGAGACAAGCTTTGCATGTTGAAGAGGAGCTGAATTTAGCCTGGGTTGTTAGCGGAAGTACATGTGGACCTCCAAGTCCATTTTTCGAAATCAAGATCACCTTTAAGCCATTATTAAACTATTACAATAGACAATTCTAAAAAATTTTAGGGTGTGCATCAATTACTCGCGTTGTCTCGCTATTTGTGGCAGGGTTACGCATTTATAACATTATTTGAGTTGATCTCGTAATACCACTTTCTTGCCTACGAGACAACACTGAGACACTGTGACTGACAATCCGTCTCAGACGCTCGTCAGCCGGCAATAATGAGTCACTTTAACATTATCAACTCTTCAACCTGAGGCATTATTGCACAACAGGTACAGTGAAACACAGACATACACTGAGACAAAGCAAAAACCATCAAAGAAATGGGGCACAACACCTGAGGAGAAAGAGGTCGATGACTTAATGGAGAAATAGGAAGTACTCAAACTGGTGTACTGCTGAAGAATCCAACGACACGCTGCATGCGTGCGGTAGGTATATGCATAAATCTGTAAACGTGCCCCATCCAGCACACAATCTTGACAGTGATATAATAAGTGCAGCGAGGCAACAGATTGGAGAGAAATAGCTGACATTTGACTGACGTAAGGCCTCCCATGTTGTAAACAGACAGCTTCACCCAACACACGGCCCGCAGACCTGGACAGTGTTGAGCAAGCGGCTAGCACCGTGTGTACAATAAGCTACGACCGTGGTATGTGCTCATGTTAGCAGCTCGCTGACTGGAAACCTCTTAATTATACTCAGGCCTATATATAAAACTAAGCCAGCTCCGTTCTGGATACACAGAGAACCGCGGCTGTCTCATTGAAAAGTAAATGACGAATGAAATTGCAATTCTAAATATAATATACTTATTATGTACAGCCCATTGTGCCAAGAAAAGCTTTCCGATGTTGTGTGTACGCCTGCAGTGGATGTTTGTGTGGCCCCAGCGTCTTCCTGAACAACAAAAAAAACTTTGTGAAACGTTTTCTGCTGATGCAAATTCAGAATAAGAGAGGCGCACGTTTGGCAGATAAATAGCCCCATTAATATGTATACAAGAAACAACAAGAACGCGACTAGACATTTGGTCTGGCTCAGACTTTGTGGAGCAGTTATTGGTGAGTCAGCAAAAACGATGAAAACACAAAATGTTTCACAATTTTTCATCACCCACCTATCTAGTAGAATCGCTCCAAAAACATGTAACCCCCCCCCCAAAACAACAAGTTTATATTGAGAATGCATTTGAACACACCTACTTAAGATAAACACAAGAAAATAACCCAAGCAATGGGAGCAATCACAGTTTAAGATTTATAGCCCTTTTCTGTGGTTGGAAATGTGTGGCTTGGTGACTTAGTGAAATCGCTCATCCCACACGAAATTGTGCCCTTTCGTACGCATTTCAGCGACTTTATGAGTGTAACAGTTGGATTAAGAGTGTGACGATTAGTCATGCCCGCAGAGTGGAGTGCAGGCGTGACCAATAAACCCAAGCGTAATCCACAAATTGTGCTTTTGGCATGTTTTAAATTGTTATACATGTTTTATACTGCTGTATCGTCACATGTAACATGTTATAATATTCAGTGCACTACAAAATGCAGTTTTTGCAAAGAAGTTCTCTTTAATGTACCCAACCACGGCCCAAAAACCGAGGTATGGACCGTACCATAGGTTACCTGTAGTGTCCCACTCTTACATCTACTGGTTAGCCGGCTAGCTAGAAATGTGGCAACTTGGATTTATGGCACTGATAAGCGAAAAACCTTTGACCAAGGCACAGTGAGGGATCCTGGTTAAAGTAAGCCATTTTGAACTAAAGAGAAAACCCTTTGGGAAGGGAAACACAGAAGCTAAAACACCCGAGCCAAAACGTGCCAGTGCACTCTTTCCGGCTCAACATATAGTTTTCAAATAAGTAAATTGGATTTTTCATTTGTTGGACAATTATTTCTGAACAGTACAGGAGAAATTATTCAATTCTGATTCGCTAGTCATTAGTTACTGTCAATACAAACAGCAAATGGGAATTTCGAGGGCGAGTCAGAGCACTATAGTATACGTTGTTCAAATTTGGTATAATTCGGGAAACAAAACACTAGGACAAATTCATCTTTGCAGTACTGTTAGAAATGGCCAAAATAATTAAAAACATTTCTTGTACCTATTTGACCTTTTTTCCCCCACTACACTTATTTACTTAAGTAAAGGCAGAAATAATGTCAATTAATTTCATGATCCATGGTTGTCAAGCTTGGAAATGGTCTGAACACCTCTAATCTAAATGAACTGCAACCATAATGGTGAATGCCATTCAGCAAAGTGGAGGTCATGGGAGAACTAAGACGCTATAACTGGACTGTTGTCTGTGTCTGTGCACTGGAACCTATCACGGTAGCATAGACAAAGCAGACGGGGTGTATACAATAGGAGGCCATGGGCCAAATCCCGCCTTTCTGTAGGGCCCTGAGCAACTCTGTCCCTGGCTAATGTGTTCATGTGTGGCGGTCAGTGTGTGAGTCCTTCCTCGAGCCTGGCTGCGCTATAAACCCACTGAAGGGTTGCAGGAACATCATGTCCTCACCGCGGGGGCAAACACACACAAGTCGCAGTTATGCACACTTGCACATGGACCCCACACAACAATACTATGAATCGACGCGGACCGACATAGGATATATATATATATATATATATATATATATATATATATATATATGTATGTATGTATGTATGTATGTATGTATGTATGTATAGACAAATGGTGAGGTCGTCTATGACCCGAACAGGACACTTTTTTAGGACACTCTTGTTACTGTTTTACTTTCATTCTTTAGTAGTCAGCCAGGACTATTTTGTGAGGTGAGATGGATGATTCACTGTTTCCCCACATTGCAGACATTTGATCCAAGTCCTATAAAATTCTCAAGTGAAACGAAATATTTTTCTTTGCTCCGTTGTTTTTCGGCATAACAAACGTGTACAACAGTTTGTGCATAGTGACGCGCAAAGACTTGTCTCAACTTCCTACAGTAAGTGTTGTGATGATCAAGTAGTCATTAATAATGTTGACTGATGTAAAATGTAGGATGGTAACATACTAGCATGGAATTTCCACCACTATGGGCATGATTTACGAAGGTCTATGCGAGCAAAAACAGACAAACAGGTGTGGAAGTTGATCGACGAACCGGCTCCAAACGGGATTGCATTAAACAGTTCATTTTGTGCGTTTTGGGAAGAGCAAATACAAACTGATGAATTTAGCACATGCAATGTGATTTATCAAACCGAGGAAATTTGCGCTGGATGATTTAAAAAGCGCGTCTGACAGGTAGGTGCAAAGCAGCATGCAAGGCGGTGCCAGCGTAGCGCAGGCAAAACATTCCTGAAATGCCAGAAACAAAAGTTATCTATTCAGCAATGCAATTTTGGCGCTTCTGTATGGCTTGGACCTAAACACAAGGAGGAGTCATCTCATATCACCTAAGACAAATAAACCTTTCAAATCTGCATTTCTTGGCATTTGGGTCATTTCAGCGCAACTGGTGCTGGACTATCCCAGAGCTATTTTCTGGGTGTACTGTCCCAAGTCTGAAATGGAATGTTAGAAAGGATAGGCACATGCATCCAATTGCCACACCCTCAGGAAACAATATATGGCTTTTCTGTAGTTGCCGGCTTACCTAATATTATCTGAGCGCGAGATTTCTTTTCTGTAATGTTTGATTGTCTTCCACTAACACTTCCAATTCCATCACTTCAAACTTTGTTTTGCGCTTGCGTAATCTCCCAAATGTTCCATGGTGAAAGCCATCAAAGCTACCTTAATCACAAAACCCTCGTTTAAATACGACGGTCTCCAACATTTTGACACCTGTTGCCAACACGCAATTTTACATCCGCTATTTGGGATCTTAGTAAAGGATTGTAATTTTTGTAAATCACCTGCAACACACCTAACAACCGTGTGCGTAATCTGTTAGAACTAGCACACAACTTAGCATCTGCTTTTTGGGATCTTTGTAAATCAGGCTGTATGGATCTTATTTTCCACATTGTAAACATCCCATCAATTTGGAATGGCTTATATTAGCTACAGATATTCCCAATGCGAAATCTTTACAAAGACCAGGACAATGATTCTATTCGCTATTTTGCGAATAGCGAAAAAAATGCAAATAATTGACTCCTTTGCCTACAAAATTGTTGTAATTGTCTTTATTGTTTAAACCATAGCCATATCCCAACTATTTTTGAAAAAAGCAACTTGAATTCATTTTCACATTGTTTTGTGTATGACAAAAAAAGAGTCCAAGGAGCTGAGTCAGTCACGATGAATGTTGCCAAAGAGAGAGAGTCCATTTACACGTTGCACAAGCAGTCATTTCTTCACATGTTGGAAGCATTTGACTCGAGATATGTGCTTTCAAGCTGCAAATATTTTACCGAGGTCACCTTGCCTCACCTGTGCAACTCTAAAAAAATAGGATACCCATATGAAGATGTGCACTTTTAAAATATGACAACATCATAATAAATAGACATTTTTTTTGTGGACCCCTAAGCTACGTCTTCTGGACCCCCGGACCTCAGTTTAAAAAAAACAAAAAACACTGCATTACAGCAGCGGCCGCTGTTTGAGGACATACAGTACTTTAAAGGATCTCTGCCTTTTTGGAACGTTTTCACCCAAACACATGAATGGTATACGCAGCTGAGAAGGCAGGCGTTGACTCATTCCTTGCTGGAACTGTCCAGCACAGAAAGTCTCGTGGGGTCCATTTTGGAGGGAAACCTGACCTCTTAACAGGACCTCAGACGCTACTATTGCTCCATGACTCACTATGAATAAAGAAGTAGATGGGAGTGAATGAGGTGGGGAAGAAGTCTGCGGGGCGGAAGAGGCGACCGGGGACAGGTTGAAACACCGCGACGGGTATGCGGGAGGACAAAAGTTTCCATCTGTGTGTAATACATGTGTGCACTTGTACGCATGTGTTTTCCTGCACAAGCCCGGCTGATATGAACAAATTACTATTTGTGCCTTATGTGGTTTGTAAAGGTGGATACGATGCGGTGGTGTGCTGGGGGATGAGGGGATGGTTGCAGTTCACTCAGGCCTGCTGCTCTCCTGTGGAGAGTGACCTCATCGGCTGGCCCCTGGCATTGTGGCAGCAGCACAAAGCCACGCAGGGGACGCAGAGAAAAGGGCTACACAAACGTTGGGGGGAGGGCCGGGATGCGAGCGTGGCCCTGGATCCGAAGAAGAGCGAGGGAGAACGACGGGGAGAAAAAGACGGATGGCGAGCGAAATAATAATAATAATAGTGAAAAAGAAGACTACCGGGCTCTCAGGAGGAACACACAAAGAGGGGATCCCTATGACAGGAAACGCTACAAGACAACAGAAAACCTGCTAAATTGTTTATGCTCGCGGATGATGTTATTGCCTGGCCTGCCATAAAATACAAATCATAGAGGCAGTCAAACTTCCTCCACCTGTACACGCAGACAAACAAGCGCCTCTTAAATGATGGGAAATAACCATAAAGACACACACACAAATCTGACAAGAACAAATAGTTCCGCTGCATCCTGTGTGTGCGAATGCCAAGACAAGACAGCTATTTTAAATGGATGGTGATGTTCTTTTTTAATGTGTACGTATGACACAATGACTGAAGTCTAAATTATGCATCATCTGTGTGTGTGGCAAAAACACCCCCTAGGGGCTGTTACGTGGTAACAACAAGCCTGGGTTAGGGTTTCAAAGTTGGCCAGTCCTTTCAAATTAGGGTTTCAAGCCACTGTCAGGGTTTCAAGCTTGGGGTAGGGTTTCAAACAACAGGGTTTTAAATTACGATTTCAAGGCAGGGTTGGCGTTAAGAATTTGAGTGTCAAAATGAGATCAGGGTTTCCAAATTAGGATTTATAAACTGGTTAAAGCTTTGAAAATTGGGTTGGAATTTCAAGGTTGCCTCGGGGTTTCAAATTAAGAGTTTGAAGTCACAGTTAGGGTTTTGAGTGAGGGTTTCAAACCTGGGAAAGGGTTTTGAATTCGAGTGTCAATTTGAGATTAGGGTTTCAAATTAGGGTTTTAAACCTGGGTTAGGCTTTGAAGGTTAGGGTTTTAAAATGAGGGTTTCAAGCCTGGTTCAATGTTTGAAACACATTTAGGGTTGTAAACCAGTCTATTCAATGCTGGAGTTACACTTCACGGTTCAAGTGACACCAATATGAGACAAAAGTGATGGTTTGGGAGATGCGAGGGTTCCGCTTGACGCCAGCGAGAAATATGTTTTTGCTGTTAAAACCGAGTTTTTGGCTTGCGTCATTTGTAATCAGCAACATGATCTGATTTTAAATAATATTACACCTCGGATTGGAGGTGTCTGAATGGCCAACCGAGTCAGTTGATATTGCTTTTTCCGGCTTCTCATTGGCCCAAATATGCTTGAGAGCCGAATAAAGTATTTTTCCGTGGACAGAGATTTGAAATTACTTCATTGAATAGATTTTAAACATTCTAAATGTGGAAGTATACATCTTTTTTTTTTTTTTTTTATATATATACCATGATGGTAGGAAAAGACATTTTTACACATATTTGCATACGTGTCGACATGGCCTTATTGTTAAATCTGGCCTGGACACGAAAGACTTTGGTAATTCGATATATAGAGCCCGATCTCATCCGTGATGAGATAATGGGCAGAGCGTTCATTCGATACGGCCGCACGGCACTCCGCCTCAGTGTTGTTTTGTCCTTTCACGCCGTCCCTTAAATAAACTTCCGCCGTCACATGAGATAAAGCCGATCTTGCTGGGGATTTCCCCCCCACTTTTGCTACTGTTTGTTTAGCCAAGTTTTCTATCACTTGATGATTTATTTATTGTGGTAGCCCCTTCCAGCACGCACACACCCTCACACACACACACATTGAGCCAGTATACTGAAGATGTCCCCTGTCTGTCAGCAGGGGCTAGTGGCTAAGGTGCAGAGGCCAGGCTTTAGGGGTGAGAGTTCAACTAATCGGTCACTTCATCAACTCATTACTCTGCTTGTTAATTAGAGGATTTAAGTGGACGGGATGAGGGGAGGTCCGCCCCCTTTACAATTGCTTTCTCTGCTGCTGTTGTCGCTGTGCTTAGCTGAAAACAGTTTAAACCGCACAATCTTGCTTGTTACACTGAAAGTGGGGAAGGAAAACTAAATAGTTTCCGTACCGTTAGTTACTTAGTACTGGAGAGAAACGATTTGCGGTGTTGTCTCGAGAATATTTATGCAGTTATAAATGGAGCACAATTTCAGGACAAAATACAGAAATGTGGTGTAGTAATACCACAAATTGCAAATTGACTCTGCGGATGGTGGGAGGCATCTATTAGGGGCAAGGCCTGGATTTGCACAAATGCGTTTTGGGAAGAATATTAACCAATGTTTCTGGTATATTACAATGCATGCCAAGTGAAAGAAAGAGTTATTTTTCATTGGATTTGTCTCAGTAAGAGGCTGAAAGAGAAGAAACAGACCTGCTATTGTGAGGTGAATGGGAATGTTGCTGAAAGTCACACTGAAATGTTGATCAAGCGCAACGTTTATGGCCTAACATTGCAACAGCGAATTTAGATGGTAGAAATTGCATGCTATATTGCATTGTTGCTATGTTGACTTTTGTCTTTGAGTTTCTGCCACTTTGAATGGCAAAGTTAGTTTGTGTTTAAACTGATTCATTCTTAACTCTAATTGAGCCATTGAGAACTAGCGCAGGCTAACTCCATTTTTGTCATTTTGCAGGAGAGTGATTTACCGTTTTTGGTTGCAAGAAAATTTATCGCTTGGTGATTTGTATGGCAATGATTAGTTCTTCTGGATAATTGTTTCCACAGAAGTTGTGGTTTTCCGCAGATTTTGGTTTACTCCAAACATCCTTTTCATTCAAGATAATAAATAACATTCTCTTCTATAAACATGCAGATGCACTTGCACTCAACTAACTTTCTGAATCATCTTTCAATCTCCGAAGCTCACTTTCTGGGATGTGTTTGTGAGAGGCTATGGCCCACTTGTTGCACTGATGAATCCGGAAAAGTGCTGAGTGCAACAATTGACTGTCCCCTAGAAGTCAAAAAAAGGAATTAAACCTTGATTTAGACCGGTCGACATCTGGAAATATTACTTTTCTCTATTCAATTCCGCACTTGACTTAAAAATAAGCAAAAATTGCGTTAGCCCATTCGCGACTCATTACCACCACTAACTGAAAACTCACAGGTAACTTTTTTTAAACAAAATACTTCCAGCCAATAAGAGGTCATTTTTAATTTTATATCATTTTTACATACAACCTATATTGATTTTACAGAAATGAGATTTGAAAATCATTAGTAGCAGTGGCCATAGAGATTTAACTAACCCATTGTTTATCAAATCTAAGGACATGAGAATCCTTGATTTAGGTCATTTTAAAATATTAAAAACAATCTACAAGGCTAATAAAAATACCTTACAATGAAATGATATAAATGTAATGAAATAAAATGTAACAACAAATTTTGTTTTAAATTATATTTCCAATACCTTACGTCAAGTAACAGAATGTTAAGCTTTCCAGCCCCCCCCCCCGTTTGACAACCGTGGCTATTATAATTAATCTCTCCCTAAATGTAAACTCCCAAGAATCTGTCCCTTGTTGCCGAAGTTTCTCCCTCAGAGCTGCTAAAAGATAAGCAAGCAAGCGATTAAATTAGTGCTACAAGTGTGCAAGGGGTGGGAAAAAAACATGACTTTTACATGCGAGACCCACACGTCTCCTTCATATCACTTGAGTAGGAAGTCAGATAAGGAGAGCGAAGGAATTTGTGTTCCGACAAATGAAAGCTGATCACGTCGCCTGACTTGAATGTAAAATTTGCATTTGAAAGAGGGAAGTGGTGGGCCGAGGGCCTGGATAGGATCACAGAAACTCACTTTGGTCTTATCAAAGCCTTCAAATTGGAAGGATTATTGCAAAAGGAGCAGTTAGATAAGTTGAAACTAACAGACAGAACAATCATGTAACCGCAAGATAATAGTTTGGGTCAGTATGATAACAGAAGTTACATTGCGGGATATTAGCGGAGCAAGCTTAGCACCTGTTCCCGGCTTATCTGGCGCACTTGTGTGGTCATGTGATAATGAGGTCATTACTGTGGCTAATAGCGCGCCCATGGAGAGGAGGTCCACCCAGCAGTCTGCTGGGAGCGACACTGTGGCCGACCAAGGTCAAAAGATGTCATGTCAAAACCGTTGATCATATCAGGGGTCGTACGCGTTTCTTTTTTTCCGGCAACAGTATTCCATGAATTTTCCAAAACCTTTCATTTAATTTCCAAGACTGAAAAATTACCACAATCGCGCTGAAATTGTCCAAAGACATTGTGCCGAGTCATACACCTGCAAAAGCAGAGATTCATTGACATGTTGGTACCTTTGACCTGAGGTATGTGCTTTTAAGCCGCAACTATTTTGCCGAGGTCGGCTTGTCTCACCAGTAAAACGAAACAAGAGAAAAGACAGTGGAGGGGGTGTGACAGGCATGATCGGCAAAGCCATGCAGCTTTACCTTAAATTGTTGTTCATTTATCAAGGATTGTGTTTACATATGTGATAATCACGCGACTAAAATGGTAGTAGGCTAACTACTCATCTCCAATCCTTATCAGCCAGCTACTGTTCCACTTCTTTCACACCTTCTTGATGATGGTGTAATATATTAATTGGGCCACCTGTCAGGTGTGGTACAAGAGACAAATTCTTGGCTTCAGTTTACGTCGAGGAAGGGAGGTCGTCTTGAGCTTGTGTTGGAAACCCTGCCCGATAGATGATGGCTGATGAGCCAACCAGCCGGCTCTTTGCAGGGAGCGAATCGGCAGAAAGTGAGAGGGAACGAGAGGAAGACGGAGTCGACTGTACAGTCAGTCTCCATCTGTCGACGTGCGTCAGGCCTCGACAGCTCGAGCACATCTTCAGTAGCCGGACACGTTCGCACGTCATCCATGGCAACCCCAGAAGAAATCTGCAAGCAAAAACTTCCCGCTGTAAAGCTAACGTCAGCTTTGTTTTTAATTTTGTATTTTTTTCCATGAGAAAATACGACATGTAACTGGTTTGGTGTTTCCTCCCGACACCTCACCGTTTGAGGGGGACAGGCACCTGCTGCAAATAGCAAGCAATTGGTGCCCCACACCTCTCTACAAATGCACCGGAAGTGTACACATAAATGCACATGCGGAGAAGACGTTCCGTTATTTCCCCTAACAACCCATACTAAACTTAGCTCCTCCCCAAGACACAAAGCTTGTCTCACAGTCGAGATGTCTAACTTCCACATACTGTACTTCCTTGACACCAATTCCTATTTCGACAGTGCGTTGACAGCGGCATCTTGTGGCATCTGAGGGCATTTCAGAAAGAGAAAAAAAAAAAAAATAATAATAATACATTTTCAGTGAAAACCTTGGAATAGGTTCCACAGAAAAAAACTGGAATAGGTGAAGTATTGGAATATAGAAATATTAAAACATAATACAAGAGAATTTAAAGAAATAAACTGGTTTTGTGAAGTGTAATAAAGTAGAAAGCAAAACACACACACACACACACACGTCTTGTGTCTCAAATTGACATGTTCAAAACAAAGATACCTGAAAGATAAACAAAGGTACCCGAAATATGTTAGGACTGTGTGAGGGAATGCACAACTGATCAGCATTCCGCTTGGATGTTAGGAAGAAGAGTTTGTGAACACAGGCAATAATTGTCTGAAAATGTTTTTGGAAACCAATTTGTTCCACCTTAATTGCCCTTTTTTTCCACATCACTGGAGGGGTGGAGGATCTGAAGCTCCCTCACTACATTTAGGACGAATAAAATCTGCATCATTTCATGGACTCGTGTCAACGTCATTACATATCTCGTCGTGCATATTTGGCCCTGATGGTTTGTGATGGTTTCCACTGCCGCGTGACTCTAATCAGCTACATCAGCCACCCAAGTGCAACTTTTTTCAGACTGTCCCGATCTATCACATGTTACGCTCCATACTGACGTGCAATCAGAGGCCATGCGTGCCTGTGCCAAAGGAGAGCCATAAATTGCTTGCTGATGAAAGACTGGAAAGATTGTGTTTTGGGTTTTGTCATCAGAGGCTTTACCCAACAGGATAGCGCCGGTGTTTTCCTCTGCGAGGGGCGTAATGGATTATCCCCGTCAATGAAACACTACTCCGTCTGGAAGTCTTGCCGGCCAGCCAGACACCTTTAGACTCTTTTTCCCAGCACCAACTTCCTTTGCAAGAGCCAGAAGCAGAATGGATAGCTGGGAAAGATGCAGGGATGGAGTGTGTGTGTGTGTGTGTGTGTGTGTCGGGGGGGGTAAGGGAAAACTGAAAAGCAGGAATGAGGAATGAAGGCAAATCCCCCAACTATGAAGACCTGTGTCTGTATACAAATGCCCGACAGGTTGCCATCGCAACCAACAACATAACACAGTTTAACACAGATGTACGAAGCTTCATCTCCCCCACCTCCTCAACCACATCTGTCCATGTCTAATCCGAGACCCCCTCAACCCCCGCACGTGTTGTGTGACAGCAGCGGACCTGATCCTCTTAGGCAGCCAACACTGGCACACAGTGGCCACGAGAGCAAAATACTCGACTGGATGACGACTCACAATGAATGGCCTGCACAATTAAAAGTTAAAGGACACACAATACCGTGGTGCTTTGAGGTATCAATTTCATTAGTTGGGTGACCACACCCGTAACTCAGAACACTCAAATCATCTTTCCCCATTGAAATGAATGGAAATGCCAGTCATCCGTTCCAGCTGCCGTATGATAACCAACAAAACATTTTGTTCAGTGCTTTTTCCATCCATCCATTTTCTGTACCGCTTCTCCTCACTAGGGTCGCGGGTTTAATAGAGAAGATGGCATTCCATAATATTGGTCTTTATCGGTCGCCATCATTTTTTTTAACAATGTTTATTGTCCTTTTGTCAGGTTTGCGTGATAATTTGGGTTTTTAAATGTCCAAAATGTTCTTTTTCAAGCTATTCCAGCTGGTCTTTTCCGACATTTGAGACAGACGGATTTCTCATTAATATGCAGCATGTAAATGAGCTTTGCTCTGATTGGATAGCTCATCTTCCCCAATTTAAATATGGAAAACAGCTTGGCTCTGATTGGTCCATATCACGGCAGGTGCTAGCGTCGAGAAGCTTAGCGGCCAAGCATCCTTCGATGTCTTATTATCATTCTGAAGCATAATTCATCGCGGGTTGCATTTTTGGCCCAGAATCATCGCTGACGACAATTAATGGAAGCTTTCCAATTTAATCCACGATTATATCATAAATTATGAATAATAGAGTATTTATGTATACTTTACAGACTATTTGTATGGCTTAGTTTATATTTTTCTCCTCGCCACTTGCTTGCCTCACACACATGCTCTCGCTCTGGTTAAGATAAAACTACTGCAGAGGCCTAAAAGCAGTAAAGCTAATTGACATAAAACCCATTTTAAATCACATAGTGCATTTTTTTGGGAATCATTACAATGGAAGTACTTTGAAGCGTCATCCCCCCCCCCCCCAAATTGGGTAATTATAAGCATTTTTCTTTAATAACCCAATAATTGGTGTTGGTTCCTTGATAACATCTTCCTATTGATGACGTGTGCTATAATGTATCACAAGGATGTAACGTACCTTCTCTCATTGTCATCCAGGTGAGCAAACAGAACATTCTTGGAGATTGCCTTGGCCAAGGCGGTCATGGTCTTGTAGTCCTTTGGGATCACCTGTTTGGGCAAAGCGGTGGTAGTCAACGCAGTAAAATGTACTCTGCAGGTGGACACATGAAAGAAACCAATGCAAATACGAATACGGCATGACTTCAAAAGTGGACGTAGTGAGGTAATTATAGAGTAGAGCGCTGGCCAAACGTAGTTAGGAAGATCCGACACGTGTGTCCGTGTATTTTCGGGAAAGCCCATCTGTTCGGGGACTGTCCTCGAAATGACGCGCGGCCCTTAAAATTCCCAAGGGACCTGAACTCATTCATAAAACATGCATTTTCATGTACCGCGCGTGTGCGTCCACGTCGCCACATCAAAGCACACAAATCTGCTTCCAAAAGAGGAACAAAAATAATAAAAAAACATTCCAGATGAGAATTCAAGGCCTCTCTGTGCAGGGATGAGAAAGAGGAGACGTAATAAGTGTTTTTGTTCCAACAAGATGATGGTGGTTGGAGTGATTGGGATGTGCCGTACAAGAAGTTCAAGCAACAGATGTCGCCACAAAAAGGCAACCACACGGCGCTGTGTGCAACATGCACACAAAACCAAAGAGAAGGAAGTGGTGAGATGAAACATTAGTCTTGTGGAGAAGGAGAAAGAACCCTGGAGCTGATTGTGATCTTGTCGAATCGACCCATTTTAGACTGAGTGATGCGTCATTCATTCATAAGAGGACGAATAGTATGCATTTTTTTTCACAATTTAAGAGGTGGAAATATAATTTTTTAAACTTAAGAGACAAATGAAGCAGCACATAAACCTCCTCCGCAAGTGCGATCGAATTTTTCCAGTGTATAAGAACTGTTATATTTGAGTGAAATTTATTCCATGCTTAACAAAGGTTTGTGTTTTGAACAACCTTTGATTGAAATGAAACACATTTTCATCAAAATTGACAGCCGTAACGGCAATAGCGTATCGGTACTCGGTATCGGCGAGAACTCAAATGTAAGTACTGTGTCTGGGGGAAAAAAAGCAGTATCAGTGCTACACTTAATACATTTTACGATGGCAACAGTGCCTGGAACCAATTACAACAAATTACAAGTGATTATTTTTCCAGGGAAATTTAGTCGAATGCACAGCCCCAAATTGTTTTATTTGAAGGGGCCCCTATAAGGAAGAGTGTCAATCAATTTGATCTCCTATTGTATTAATCAGTTTTACATAAAAATGAAAGGAGCCCATGATTAAGGTGCTCAGTATAGCCAAAATTGACTTGATTGAAAACTACCCTTGATTGAGTTTGTTGCCAGGCAAGACAGAAAATAGCGCGATTGCATGCTTGCGAGTATACAACCAAGAAAGAAAAACAACTCGTGATCCAGAAAGGGCCAGCAAGCTACGAGCGTACGAAATGTAAGAACATGAGCTAATTTGACGTGATTCTGCCACGGCCTTCTAAGTGATTGCTCGCTCGTGCAAATGCGTCTCTGATGTCGAGAGCGACGACGGGGGGGGGGCGTGCTCGTTGCCATAGCGCTGGCATGCTAGCGCGCAGTCAGAGACACAAACGCATGTGAGCAATTTGACATTCTTGATGTTCTGGTGTAATCAGAGCGAGGCGATGGGCGGAGCGGCGGAGGGGCTCCTGCTATGATGTCAGCAACTTGATGCTGTATGTAATATTACGAGGAAAAGAAAGCGTTTTTGTAATGTTACATGAGTATGGTCGTAATGTTACGAAAATAAAGTTGTTAAAGTATTTAGTTAAAAAAAGATGTTTGAATAAAGTTGTAATGTTACCAGAAAAGGAGCTGTCATGTTATGAAAGTCGTAATATTACAACAAAAAAGTCACACTAATACTAATGTCTTTGCGAATAAAGTTGTAATGTTACCAGAAAAATAGTTATGAAAACAAAATATTCTGTGATGCATTGTTATGTAATGAAATTAGACACATTTTTCTTTAGAAATAAGTCCTAAATGTAGAGAGAATAAAGTTGGAAGGATACAAGAGTAATGTAATGACAGAAAAAAGTTGTAATGTTACAAACGTTATAATATTATGATTGAAAAGAGGTCACGATGGAGGGGGAGGAAAAAGCCCTACAGTTATGAAAGTAATGCTTTTTAAAAAAAAAAAAAAAAGTTGTAAAGTCACAAGACAATGTTACAAAAGTAAAGTCGTATTTTTCTTTAAGAAAAAAGTCCTAGAGGTTGCGAGTATGAAATTGGAACGTTGCAAGAGTAATGTAACAAGGGGAAAGTCGTACTCTAATCTAGAAATGTACACTATGATTTTTTTTAGAATAAAATCCTGTTCCCAGAAAAAAAAGTTGTAATGGTGTGTGACTAAAACTGTAGTATTACGAGAAAAAAAGTTATACTGTTATGCAAATAAACTACAATTTTCTTTTCTTTTACAATTCATTTTAATTTAATTTTGGGTAAGAATAAAAACTTGTCATTGTAATACAAGAATAACTGTGATATGAGAAAAATTCATCATACTCTTGTATATGTATACATCTTGTATATTGTTCGAAAAAAGTTTAACCTTACAAGAATAAGGTTGTAATTTTATAATTAATAGGAAATTAAGATATTTTTAAGAAGGTTATAAAGTTACGACAAAGAAGTCATTAAGTTTAGACACTTAACACAATGTAAACATATACATTTTTTTTAATATTCAACATAAAAACCTGTCATCTAGCGGGACTGCAACAGTCGAACAGCGATATAGCAGACTTTAGTCTCATGAAATACGGAGTGAATGTACTTCCTTCTGGTCTCCGTCTGATCAGGCTCACCTTGCGCACGTAGCTGACGGCATCCTCTTCGGTGTAGACCTCGGCGCTCACCCCTCCGCGGCGGCGGCGGGCCTTGACGACCGGGTTCGGCGGCGGGGGAGAGACCTCGTCGTCGTGCGAGTCCGACTGGCTGTTAGACTTCTGCCGTGCCATGATCTGCTTGCATTCTTCCTGTAAAAAGACAAGAGGAGGCGGCGTCAAGGAGAGGGAGCGACGACCGACAGACAAACAGCAAAACGGTCATCAAGAAGACGGAACGTGCGTGGAAAACAAAAAGAGTAATGCGGAGCATGAGAGAATAAACTACCATGGTGGTCAAAGTCAAACAATCCAAACTTGTACGACAAAAGTCCTGAGCGTGCACCGTCTGGATATCTGGTTCATGCTGGAAGAAGAGACATCAGGCTGAATGTTGCTTCAAGTGCCCAACACTGCGGGTGCTGAATTATTGATTGCAAACTTGATTAACACATTAACATGCAGGTGCGCTAATAGGCGCGAGCGCGGCTGACGGGATGATCATTTGCTCCTCTGCACTGTGTACAAACGGTGCGTCTGTGATAAAATGTCAGTCATCTTGGGGCAATTATCAAATTTAACCTAATCCTGCAGTTTTAGAGAAATGTACTTTTCTTGGATGCAAATAGTTATGTGCCTGCCCACCCATCAAAGGTGAAGTCTTGCCGATTTCACCTATGACATGTTCAGCTAGGTTGGGTAAAAATCTAGGGTCCCTTTCTAGTCACAACCAGATTCCGGCCGCAAGACCACCGTAATCTCCCGCATATTCGCAGTTCACTGTTCATAGGTTTCACGTGCACTTCCAGTACATTTTTATTCAAAATCAAATCAGCTGTAAGCCAATTATTTTTAAGGGTAATGTTGTAAAATGACTTTGAAATAATATTGAGTTTGTGGTACTTTTACATTTTTTAATTATGGAGGCAATTATACAAAAACAAAAACAAAAATTGGAGGGCGTCAATTGCTCGAGCTTTTTTTGCTTTTCGCTATTTTACTTTCAACATTGCCTTGCCAGCGAATGAATGTTATTGGGATGGGTGGAACTCATTCATTCATTCACTTCCCAAGTGAACGGCCATCGCTCCAGCATTTCTCCTCAACAGGCTCTCGGGTGAACTGGAGCCGATCTCAGCTGACTTTGGGCAAGAGGAATCTTACACGCTGGACTGGTTTCCAGTCAATCAACGGCGCACATTTGGAGGAAACAAAAGCCTTCACACCTGTGGCCAGTTTAGAGTCTTCAATGAACCTAACAGGCGTGTTTTTGGAGTGTCAACTTCGGAGGTCCCACTGTATCAACAGTTCACAAATTCACAAGAGAGTGATGATCTGTGACGATCAGCGCTTCTCTGCACTCGCAGCACTGTGCTTCGACCGCGCCGCCAATATGATGCAGCAAGTAGCAGAACAATCAAATAACTGGACAAGACTGACAAGAGAAACCTCTTTCTAATACTTGCATCACTATTGTCTTCCCTTCCCTGCCTCGTTACATCCTGAGGTGACTGTGGTACTTGACTCGTGACTGTGTAAAACAATGCGACATACACACAAGGACGCATACATGCACACACATTCTTGCTCACTGCCTGAGGATACACAGCCGGCGGCAGCAGGAGACGGAAGAGTCTGAGCAAAACAAAAACATCAAAACAGGCAGGCAGAACACAGGTAAGACCAGTTGCCAGCCATCCCTAAACGCCAAAAATAGTGCCAGTTTCCATTCCCGTGCGCGGACAGACGACATAACATATCGCTCCGAGTGTTTGCAGGGGGTCTTTACCATGGCATGAAGGGGCCCCTGGCCAGGCCTGATGTCTCCCCCCTCAGCCTGTCAAAAGGCACCGGGCGTCATACGACCACATCAACGGGCAGCATCACGTGCGAAGCGCCGTCTCATACTCGCCGGCGGCATGTCGCCGTCCTCGAGGTAAGTTAGTGAGTGAGCGATTGTGAGTAAGCGGAGAATCCGAGAACAGTTTAAAAGACAAGTGTTCCAACGCGATGGCTCCAATTCTCTCGAGGCACGGCGGCTCAGGGCGACTGATGAAACACTGATCACAGCAAAAAGCTTGGCCACTCTCTCTCACTCGCCCTCGCTCACAAACAACACAATCAGGTGGTGCAATCAGCGGGCTCGTCTCGCTTCCCCTCTGTCACCATGGCAACAGGAGCTCTGTGAGCATCCTGCGTAGTTGATGCTGAGTCTGAGCGGGAAGTCGCTCACGCACACGAACGCACCCACTCTGGCTGGGTTTACACAGGAACGCAGACCGGTACCAGCAAAAAGAGACCGGTACCATTTAGGAGACAATGTCAGCAGCGCGACTTCATATAGTTCATATATTCGCTACAGGTGATTCTCAAGCACCAAGCACCGCTATGAGCAAGATGTGGCAACAGGCTCACAAATGAGGAAATGCAGGCTTCAAAATTGCTCCAAAAAAAGTACTGAATACCTTTCTTCCATTTTTGTAAAGCGGGATTTTTGGAGACTGGACATCAGTCCAAATATCCTTTTCTGTGACATCGGTCCAGGGGCTTGAAAGCCGTTGGAGACCACCACAATAGTCTTCAAGTGACATAATTCCAACTAAGAATAAGTACATGTGTCTTTCACTACCATTTTCTTTAAAAGGTCAGCACAGGAAAGGCCGTAGTTGATGTCTTGGCTCAATAAAAGTTTGAAAACACTGACCCGAGAATATTGCCTGTAAATTGAATTACATTTTGATGAGGTTACTGAGATAGCTACAAATTACTATGATATCACTGAGATTTCTATGCAATTACTTTAATGTTGCTGAGCTAACCCAGACAGCAAGGTGATTGTTGTCAGGTTACTGAGATTGGTGCGAGATCACTGGGACGACTAGGATATTACAGTACAGTACTATGAGGCTATTGCAATTGCTATGAGATGACAGTGAAATACTTGCACAGCAAACCCATGTTGACAGATTGCATCTTCATCTCCACATCTTCATGTCTGCAGTGGACTTCTGTTCTGCCCAAATGGCATGTCGCACCAAACAGAAGGGGGGTACACCATGCCAGACGCTGTTCGTGCAGATAGTAAAGCCCCGCCCACGCACTTGGGTCGGTGAACGAAGCGTGAAGCGGGGGCTTTGTGTGCGCCACAAGTCGATGTTATACTGTGTGGCATACAGTTACAGTGTCCTATGCGTACAACAAATTACAACCTGCTCCGGTAAAAGATACATTTTTCCACTGTTTAGTGTGATTTGTTTTTTTCCATTTTAAATCTAACCAATATTTTTTCCAAAAACAGGTCTTCACCCTGGTGAACATTTATTTAGACAAAAGAGCAGCCATTTTACACTCATTTCCAGGGGTCCTTCCGAAACAAACTAGTCTTAAAAAATGTTGTTCGATTGCTACCAAATTTGAACCATGTATACGAGGCAGACGAGAAATGATAAATTGTCAGAAACCCCCAAAAAGTCAGCACAGTGTGTCAGCTGGTTAGCACGGTTAGCACGTCTGCTCATAGGTCTGACGTCGGCTCCGGCCTGCCTATGCGCACTTTGCACGTTCTCCCCGTCCTCGCGTGGGTTTTCTTCAAGTACTCTAGCTTCCTCTCACATTCTCAAAACATGCAGGTTAGGTTGATGGTGAGAACTCCAATAACATGGACCAAACAGAAAGATAAGCCTCCGAATATGAAGAATATTTTGAACCCTCACGCAGGATGTCTGCATACCACACAAGACCTCAGTTTAGCGACAGCGTTTTTCTTTTTCTTTGAATCTTTGTCTTTTTTTTTTTTTTTAATATAGACGCAGCCTCAACAAGGACTCACTCGTAAGAGAAGTCAGCGAGAAGAGAAGATACAAAATATCCTCATCAGTGGCTGACAGCCTGGACTGAGGGTCGAAACAGGACCGATGCATCTATAACTCGCAAAAAAGTGCTTTTGCAACAACGAGTCCTCCATTATATATATTATAGAGAGAGAGCGAGTGATGTGAAGACAGGCCAGGGATTCATCCAAAAAAACAAAGTCCCCTGACAATAGGCGGCACGCAATCACAAATGGCTGGCCCAAATGCGCCGTCTAACGTCGCAGTTATTAAACCATCATCCGCTCTGATTTCAGCTCATTTACGCATGACCAGCCACATTAAAATGGGCCTCTTTTGTTTGGTTCATTCCACACCAATTTGCAACAGGCAAATCAAACGTTTTTACAATCCCAAAAGCTTCTCGCCGCGTCGCTATAATCTTTCAAACCAGGCACCGGAAAAGCAATCTACAAGAGCATCACCCCCTAAAAAAAACAAAACCCAAAAAAAAACAAAAACAAAAACAAAAACAAAGAGCCATTAAGTTCATCTCACAAATGAAGGAATAGAAAGAAGCTGTTACCTTCGGCAGTAGCTCTCGCTGATGTACAGTTCACTCTCCACTGAGAAGGCAACCCAAAACAACACGACACAAAAGCACACAGGTAATGAAGCATGGAGAGTAGTCTACTCATCACGCCGTTCCACCCCATTACAGCACCACAATGGACACAAAGTCCGCTGTACTTTTTTTTTTTTTTTTGGGGGGGGGGGGGGGGGTCTGCGTGCATGCACGCGTTTTATGGAGCTCTCTTTGTGGGCTGAACACAAACGCACACATTGTGGATGCACAGCGACTGTCCATCTGCTAATGAAATCTGTACCCTCTAGAAATATACATTGCAAACTACTAAAAAGACAACATGCAAACAACAACCTTTACACAATGTAAAATCATTGTTGCAACACCATACACTCAACGTCAAAACTGGTTTTATATGTAGAGCCTTTGAGAATAATTTGGGGTCGTGGTACTGCTGTGAACTCAAGTTTCCGTCCAACTGTGGTCCTTAAAAAAATGGCATGAACTTAAAAAACGACCCCTCACTGGCCGCCCCCAACCCACCACACAAAAAACAGCAAATGATGCCATTGTCGGGGGCTTCCTTCGGTTTTGGAAGGTATTAAGGCCATGCCTGCAAACCATTAAAAAAAAGGCCCAAGACTGACTGCCGCCCACCTATCTTTGATCTGATGGCATTTTGCTGTTGCTTAGATGCTCCTCGGTTTGGGTTTGGAGCTTTTTAGGGAAAAACGGAACGATTTGGGGCCGTAGCAGTGTCGGCCATAAAACCCATTTGTTGGCCAAATGTAGACCTGAAGAAAAAGGGCCAATGTTGACTGGCCCTTATATCTGGCCAAAAGCACCACATGTGATCTGATGCCATTTTCTGGTGCTCAGATGTTACCCGCTTTGGGTTTGGAAGGTTTTAGGGCCAATCAGAATGATTAGAGCCCATGGCGCAGTCGGCCGTAATTCTTCAGGCTATGTGTTTGGATGTATCAATGACTGACTGCTTGGTCCCACACCCTTTCCCTTAAATATGAGTTTTTTGTTTCTACTTCTGGATTGTTTTTTTTTTTCCCTCTTGGTGTTTCTTTCCAGACGCTTTACGCCTCTCCACTGTTTGTGTTACGCACAGAGCACAGATAAGTAGAGGAAGCACGTATCTGACAGCTGATGGAAGACAAAAGAGCCAGTTTGCCACAGTGGCGGCTCATCATGTGCGTCACCTTTGTTTACGATTCTATGTCATTGTGTTAATTAAAATGTTATATATCAAAAGTATTAGTGTCATTGGTACTCAGCATCGTTATCCGTGAGCACTCAAGAGTGAATACTCATATTCGTATCAGTCTGAAAAAAGCAGTATCGAACATCCCTAGTTTGCACCAAACATTCCTTTTCCAATTATGGCTCATCAATATTCATCAACAAAAACACATTTTCCCATATGTATTTTGGAGATTTCAAGTGTGCTTTTGGAAAGTGTTCAAACCAAGGTTGGAATTTTTGCCCATAAGTCCGAGTTCTGTTTTAATTGAGTTGTACAGGTTATAGCGCACAACAACTAAAACGTTTTGAAATGATTCCTCTTGGTCTCATTTTTATATAAACCTGGCATTTCAACAGGGGTGTGTAGACTTTTGACATGCACCGTATATGCGGAAAGTATGTAATGCATGTTTTTTTGGTTTGTTTTTTTGCAAAAGGTGCAAATAAATGATGTGAGTCTCAAGTGTGTCAATTTAGCACACAGCACAAATGACACTGAACTATATGCCAGCCATGATTAGTTACTAAGCAACATCGCATTAATAGCAGCAGGGGCTCATCGATCACATTTTTTATAGCATGGAATCTCCATCTTTTGAATTTTCTTATAGTAGAACTCATTTTGAGCCGCTGTATTTATTTGAGGTAAACACAATGCAGCCATTTCTTTGAATCTACGAAATATTACTTACTGTATATATATCACTTTTAAGGCGAAGTCATCTGACAGTCACAACCCCAGAAGCTTTTTTGACGCATGCGAAGCATAACAGTGGTGCCTGTTGTGTTGTAACTGTTGTGTGATCACAATTGTCTCATGACATGCTCATGGGCAAAAGAATGACCAAAGAGCACATAAATCAGATTGTTTCAGAGAGCTAAATAAGTAATATAACAACTGCATGAATATTCGAAGTGTCTCGTGTGATGTAAGAGCCTTTGGAAATGGCCTTCATGCTGTCTTTCCTCTTTATCCAATAAAAAAAAAAATGTAAACCTTCCTATAATAATAACATGACCACTGTTTGTTTTTACCCCTTAATAACTCATGATCTTGCTTGGAAAACCATATTTTCATTCCTAGAGGCAAACTCCAATACCCTTTATACTTTTGTCACATTTTCAACCACTAAAATTATATTACTTAATGAATTATAATAATTATTGTAAGTATTCTTTTTATTATTTTTCATATTTTCCCCATTTATTATTGTTTTTTCTAAGCTCTTTTGTTAGTTTTGCCACACTTGGACAGTCAATTATTATTGTTTCAATTATGACCTTTTTTTTTTTTTTATTAATATTATTACCATAATTGTTCTAATCTTATCTCCATTCACGGCCATCAGACATGGGAAACATTGACTCCTGACACAGATGAAAATCAGATCACGTACTGGTACTTGCTATTTTATTTTTAACCAACTGAGTAAAATGCTTTTTGGTGTTTTTGAAAGGTGCCTGTATACACTTATTTTGCATTTGTTTTTAATCAATATTTCAATTTTATGCTAGGATTTTTGCTTACTGTATATAATTAAAAATATAACAATATTGTACTTTTTGAAAAGGACCTATTTCTAAATGACATCATCCCAAATGAGCCACTGTGTGTCTATTTTTATGAAATGCTGTTATAGCGTCAAATAAGCAAAGCATAGCACTCCAGTGGGATGTTACACACATGCTAAATAACGGACGTATTTAACCAGTACGGTGAGAATCTGTACGGCATTTCCAGTCAAAATACACGGACGCGAGTCCCGACCTGACACAGAGCCTCCCATTCCAAGACCCGCGTTTTTAGTTTGGTCACCAACCTTCTCCAGCTTTTCAAAATGCTCCCGCAGGAACTTCATAGGACGCTCGGGCTTAGCGATGCACAGGTTGACAATGCACTCTTTGAGGATCTGCTGGATGTTGTGCTTCTGCACAAAAATTTCACAGCCCTTCAAACTCTCGTCTTCGTCCAGAGTGGAGGAGGAGGAGGAGGTGGCCATCTTATCTTTTATCTCTGTGGTAGAAAACAGGGTGGACCGTGAGTGGAGAGGAGGGGGTCAAAAAATTAAGCAGAATCGAAACAGGTGAGGGTGGGGGGGGTTGAACTGTGAAGCTGGAGGGCTACAAACAGCTTATTACTTATTTTGGGGAGACGATGTTGGACTTTAGGCCTTTTCTGTTGGTTTCGACAAAACGAACTACCTTTACCATATTTTAGTCGACTAGAGTAACCCCGACAACACAAGGGCAATATTACAGGGGGACCTCAATTCTCAAATGTGGATTCCAACTCAAATATTCAAGAAATATGTGGTAAATCTCGTACGGGTTTTGGAGATCATGAAGCAGCAAACCTCACTAAACCTCATTTCAGCCAGCAATAAAAATATTATTGGGCAATTCATCTCACTTGTATGTAGTAGGGTTGCCCCAATCTTCTTTTTTTTTTTTTTTAACTCCCGGGTCACTTGATTTTGATTATCGGACGATCTGAGTCCGATCCGATACATCGGCAATGCGTTAAGAAAAGGAGATTCTACGGCAACGTACTCGCTCGACTTGTTATTTGCATCTAAAAAGCACATTTCACAGCGTGAAGCTGGTTCTTCTGTTGAAAAAAAAATAATCATAAAATAAAATATTTTTCAGCGAATACCGATCAGCTGAAAACAACACGATCGGCCCTGATTTCCGATCACATGAACGGATCGGGACAACTTCAGTATGTAGTATGTGATGTATAACACCTCATCATGTCTTAAGTCAAGTCCCAAGTCTTTCACTCCCAAGCCTTTTAGTTTTTTTCCCGCCAAGTCACAAGTCATTCATGGTGGGAACATAAATATTTTATTTCAGGAATCTGTACTTTACTTGAGTAATTATTTTTCTGACGACATTTTACTTTTACTTCCTATATTTGTAGGGAGTAAAAGTGCACTATAGTACATTTAAGAGGTTTTTTTTGTTTACTTCTACTTGAGAACAGACGTTGAATCAGTACTTTTAAGTCTTTTTTTTTGAACAATTATCTGTACTTCTACTTAAGTATGGTGTCAAAACAGTGACTCGAAGTCCAAGTCGCAACGACTCAAGTCCTCATCTGTGACAAATGCATGCAAGGCAAATGTGCATGATGTTGTCAACAATCAATGAATCTGTAAACTTTTGGATTTTCCATTGTTACTATCCTCACAATGTATGTTTTGAAAATGTTACTGGCACTTTACATTATTATTTTAATTATAGGCACTTTTTGTTGGTAATAATGAATGCAAACATCCTTACAACGTTTAACTCAGAATATGTATTTTTAGTAGGCTAACTAGCACTTTTTTACTTCCCTCTTTACATTATTTGGTTTAGTCTAGTTTTAGACACTGTGCGGCGTCTTATATTTCTGTATATTATATGCGTGTGTTACATTTTTTATATAATATTTACGAGTGTGTTAGTTGTCGCGTAGCCCGATCCGGGGGTTTTAAAAATGTATTTCTCTATATTCTGGAACTGAGATGGAAATGAGCTTTCTGCTGAATCTGATGCTAGCATCTCTTCATTTCGTCTCTACTGAATAACGTTTGGGCACAATGTTCATCACCCTACTTTACAAAAAAAAAAAAACATTTTAAATAATTTTTTTTTACATTTTTTTTAAAAAGCAATAAATTGCATGGAAGTGTGCATGACGTCAAGTGAATGCTAACGCTAGTACACTTCCATCAATGGAAGGAAATCAGGAGGCTTGAGACAATGTTGCATAATAAAACACCATTCATCGTTGCATGACCGCAAAAGGAACGTCACACGTATACACAAAGGCGATGGCTGCGGGACTGTTTACGTTACAACGCCATCGTCGAGCTAAGCGACGACAACCAAAACACAACCGCAGGGAAGAGAAACGACTGCGGGCTAACCAAATAAGGAAGGCCGGCGTCGTTGTGTGTCCACAAACACGGACATTGTCGCTGCTGTTCCTACCGTTAATTGCAAAAAAAAAAAACGGGAAGGATGCTCGGTTGTAAGAGTGTTGCAGGTGCAGGTGGGCCGGGCGGCAGGCGAGGTGCCGCTGCTGCTGCTGCTAGCTCGGATGCTGCTAGCTCGGAAGCTGCTGTTGTTGTTGATGCTGCTGCTGCTGCTGCTGCTGCTGCTGTGATCTGCGTCAATGCCGATGACGTCACCAGGGCATCTCAGCCCCAACGGCGCACTGCGCCTGTCAGCCTCTTCAAAGACTTTAAAAAAAATAAAAATATATATATATGTATATATATATATATATATATATATATATATATATATATATATATATATATATATATATATATATAAACTTCTTGGCTCAAGTACCACAAGCAACAATAAAACACAGTAGCAATAACATTGCGCACATTTTGAACATCAACACTGTGCTAGTAAAAAAATATATAGCTCATAAAAGTTAAATATAAATGTTTGCATAGAAACAACTGAACTGTACTTAATAAATACCGTACTGGATTTAAAATTTAAAAAATCAAATAAAAAATAAAAAAATCAACAAAATCAGACCAAATATGCTGATGCAAAACTTTGTTACCGCTGATATTTGTTGTGTAAATTGGTCATCAATAGGGAGAGACAAGCGATAAAAGCAATTTTAGCGGATGATGAAGACCTAATATTTAGGAATCACTTTTACTACAGCAGCTCCAGTTCCGTTATGTATTAGGACCGTTTCAAATTACATAACAAGTGCATTTTTCTGTATTTTGTGGATGGCTTATTTGAAATTTTATGGGACGACAGTTTCAATGTATTGATTCCTGGGTCTATGTAAGTAATCATGTAAATACAAAATAACAATAACGCATACTAGCGTAACTCGTCAATTTGGAACCGGAAGCTGTCATAACGCAGGCGTTTGTTTTGGTTTCCATAACGACCACAACAAAGATGGCGTCGACGGCGTCGCGAGAGAAGCATGTTTCCGCGGAGGTTTTGCGGGGACTCGCCCGGCATTTAAACTCTCTCGGCGAAGACGACAAGTCGACGAGGAAGAGAGCCCTGGAGTCCATCAAGAGGGAGACGGTGGATAAAAAGCTCTCGGCTGTCGCCCTCCAGGAGCTTTTCTCAGCCCTCCTCAAGCCCCTCCTCAAGTGTCTGTCAGACCCGATGGAAAGATGCCGAGAAATCGCTATTTTGCTAATAAGCGAGTTTATTCGCTGCGTCCCCGAACCGCAGGAGTCGTTGCCTTATCTCATGCCGTGCTTGGCTCAGCGGTTCGGCGATAAGGAGTTGCTTGAGCCGGCGGAGGAGCTTCGCTTGTCGGCGACGCGGATGTTGAGTCTGACGGTGGAGGTGTGCGGAAAGCAGCTGGCGCCTTACCTGAACGAAATGATGAACATTTTGCAGAGGACCGTGGTCGACCCTTTCCCCGATGTCAAAAGAGAAAGCTGCAAATGCACTGTGAACTTTGCTAAATGCGTACCAGGTCAGTCAAACTTTGGCTATGGCTAATACGCGGTTCGCAATAGTGCTTTAAAGGCTTCGAATGGCAGCAAAACACATTCCTCCACCACCACACTCACACGTGTTGCGTTCCATCAAAAATACGAAAGCGGAAGATGGATATTAAGTTTTTTGTTTTTGTTTTCCCCACAATTCTACATAATTGCCAACTTCCATCCCGCGCCATTGGCGAGTCTGGCTTAGGTTACCATGTCAACTGGGGGCGGAGCTTTTGCTTTGCAAGGGATACTTGAAGGCTGCCAAAGAAAGAAGACCGACTGCTATTGGCAATCGGGCAGTTGGGGCCCCGCCCCCTCGGCGTAAGCACATTGACGGTGAAGCCACGTGCTTCCCAGAATGCATTGCACCTCGCAGTTATGAATTATTGCAGTAATAAGGATTTTAATCCTGGTCGTTTGTGTGTGTTTAAGTTACCAGTAGTTCATTGAATGTGTGCCTTATTAAAGTATCAGGTTTATTGTTTACTTACGTTGCACTTAAGTTTTTATGAAACCCTGACTATGGGTTGTGTGTGATATATTGGTCAAATTCTTCTGGACTGCCAGCAAAGCTTAACAGGACATTGGTTAGGTAAGAGAAGTCTCCGGAAGTCCCTGGGCAGCAGTACCATTGCACGATTAACGATTAGATTATAAATCATCATAAGCATTGTAATTTATGTTGTTTAATCTACAATTAGTAGTGTTATTGTATGTTTTGAATAACATCTTTGCAATGTATAATAAAGTGTTATTGTTGCAAATCAGCAAAAACGTGGCTGATTATTGCAAAGTCAGAAAATTAAACCTTTAAGTCAAAACATTATTGTATTTGTATACACATTTTAAAAAGTAAAACCTCAACCATCTCTCTGTTTGCCTCTGCAGAGCACTTCCACATGCAGGCTGAGAGTCTGGTGAAGCCTCTCATGCAGACAATCGCTCATCAGCACTCCAAGGTGCGGGTGTCCGTCATCGAAGCCACCGGCACGGTCATTCAGTTCGGCACTGGGAAAAACGTGGACGACGTCCTCTCTCACCTGGCACAGAGGCTGTTTGACGACTCGCCGCAGGTTGTTTTCTGCAAATGCGCTCTCATTGCTACTTGTTATTGAAGTCCACTATCAACCCAATCGTGGTGCAGGTGAGAAAAGCTGTGACCGTAGTCGTCGGTGATTGGCTGCTCAACTTGCCGGACAGATACTCTTATTTCCACAAAGTCACTCCACTCTTGCTGAGCGGTCTTACCGATGAGATTCCCGAAATAAGGTACGCTTGCATGCATTCGCTCCATTCTTTATATTTTGGAATTTCACTTGCTAATGTAACAGAATAAAACGGTAATTGAATCTGTTCGTCATTTTATCAACTCAAATATAGTGGAAGCTCTTCCAAGTTCAAAAATTGAGATAAATCCAGAATGCGCTTGGGCCTCTGACCAATTGTTCCCTATTCGAATGTACGGCAGGTCGGCTACTGGTCGGCACATCTGCCTCACAGTCGTACGCTAAAAAAAAAATGTTCAAAATTGTCCTGTAAAAAAAAAAAAATGGATTGATAAATGAGTAATGGGACTGCTGAATGACTGGATTTCTTTTGCAGGCTTTTAGCGGCTGATTTATGGCGGCGGGTCGGCGCACAGTGGGAGAAGGAGAACGAGGACGACCTCAAGGACAAGATGGACTTCCTCCTCACGCCGCCGCCCTTTTATCCACCAGGAGGTCAGTCACCGTTGCAAACAAGCGAGAGCGCCACTTTGACAAGACCGACCTTTTGAAATGACAATACACCTGTGGCATGCCAATAAACAACTGCTCCGTTTTATGTGCAGGCACTGGGTTGGATGTAGACGTGTACGTCCCCCTGGGGTCGGGTGGGCTCCGGACAAAAGTGAAAAGGAACACGGTCACTACAGCTTGCCAGGTTAAATAAGTGCCTGTGTGGGCGGCAGGGCTACAAGCGCTTAGCTTCTGCAAATACTGCCAGAAATGCAACCTCTGCCAGAGGATAGGACACGAACGGGAATTATCCCTCCCCCTTTTTGTTTTATTTTGTCTTTTTCTTTCTCGCCGTCATAAATTAGCAGGGCCTCCCAGTGCGCAGGGGTCACTGTTCAACACAGAGAGGTAACCGCAAAAGGGCTTGTTTTATCCTGCCCCTGTGCGCTCCTCTGATTTAGCTTCCTTCAGTCCCCTCTTCCTCTCAAGTCCACTTTCATACTGCCTGTAAACGTCGGCATTTTCCTGCCTTTTTAAAATGTTTTTGCGACTTAGACGTGGCAATTTTGGGGGACCTCCATAGAGGAAACTAATTGGGCGTATAAATAATTTTTTAAAAGCAAAATTACCTCAGGTTACATGCTATTTTTGGTTTACAAACAGTCTTGGCAATGCCGCTGAAGGCTCAGAACTTTTTTCTCGTGCCGCAGAAACAGCATTGGCACTGTGCTTCAGCTGTCTGTTTTTTGCCTAAAATGGCCACCACCTCCCACAATGCAATACAAAAGCTGCGCTGCATTGTGGGAGGTGGTGGCCATTTAGGCCCAGCAGTAACCATGTAAACATTACATTACTCTACGGTATGGTATTTATAAATGAGTCTCCCTCAGTAATGACCGGTGCTAATGTCAAACAATTTCGAGACTTTACGTCACGTCACCTGTTGCTAGGCAGAGTTCATACCATCACATGGTAGAAAAAGTAAAAGGCAGCGATTTCTCTCTCTTGCCCCAGTGGAGCGTCCAGGTCTGGGCTGTCGGGAGCTGGTGGTGAGGAATCTGTACAGACTTGTGCCCGCCATCAGCCACGACCTGACCGACTGGCTGGTTCCCACTCGGGTCAGAACCTCTCAGCTGCTGTCGGTGCTGCTGCTCCACGCAGAGGACCACAGCACACAGCACCTCCAGCCTCTCCTGGCCCTCCTCTACCGGGCCTGTACCGACTCTGAGAGGGATGTGGTCCACAACGTGAGTCTTAAAAAGTCTGTTCAAATGCCAGGTTTTTGTGATATTAAAAGAAGACAAACTGGTCAGAGAGTCTTACATCAGAAATTTCTGGCAAGTGCTAGCTGCATCCGACGCATGACGACAATCTCCGTTGTTCCTCATCATGTCTGGGCTATCCAGTAGGTGGCAAGGTGAAAGCCTTTTCTTACAAAGAAAAAAATCATTTTCTCACCCAAAAAATAAAAAAATATATATATTTTTTAATAGGGGTGTGTAGACATTTTATATCCACCATATCTGTAATAGTTTATGGGTCATATGTTCACAGCTGTATGGGTCATGAAATGTGTTGTTCACCAAGTCAAGCAGTACTAAAGGATTTAGCAAGAACCCGTTGACTTCCCCACTAGTGCCTGGCCGCTGCTAAACAGTTGGGCACCTTCGTCCCACCTGAGGTCTTCCTCAAGCTGCTCCTGGATCACGTCAACGCGCCCTCCTCCGCCTCCTACCCGTGGTCTGCCCTCATGGTGCTGTGTGCCGTGCTGGGAGGATGCCCCAAAGCTCTGCTGGTACCGCACCTGCGGCAGGTTGCCGACACACTGGCCCAGCCTGAAGTTTGCCAGGAATATCATCAGGTCAGTGGGGGAAGTTTGGCTCTTGTTGTGGTTTACCTTGTAATGTTATTCACAGGAGAGTACTTCCATGTGCTTCACTCTCAGCCTAAACAACCATTTCATTGTCCAGTGTGGTGGACACCTCACTAGGAAAAGCATCAAAGTTAAACTTGTTAACCCGCTGCGTACTCTTTATGCTCCGGCTGTTTAAATTCCACTCTTATTTGGTGATTTTGGCAGTGTCATAGAAGATCATTGTCAACTGCCCCTGTGTACATTAGCACTCTTATTTTTGGCAATATATTTCTTTGCCTAATTTGCCCCATACCAATGTAAATACATTTTGTGATAAGACGCTACATCTTTAGAGGTAGCCTTAGTTCAAAAGTGGCCTTTTCAATAGCACCTCTGTGCACAGCGAGTTCAGCGGGTTTGCTGTTGAGGAAATCCGAAAAAGAAAAAAAGCTGACCTGGCAAAAGCGAATGACAGGCCACATGTTGTTTGCCAAATCTAATATTACAAGTCTGTGATCATCATGTTTGTGCTCACATCCAGAGGGGGGGAAAAAAGGAGATAAGGATGCCTTTGTTGTTTGTCTTAAAATAACACACGCACACACAGCTGGTGGAAAAAATGGCCTCAAATGTGGAACGACGAGCAGCATCTCCTGCCAACCTTGGAGGGACACGGCCCACATTGTGAGTCAAACGCGTCATATGCGCCACCCGGCACAGATTCCCGTGTATTCATGCCAACTGCATTGACTCTCGATGTAATCACGCCACGTGAAACGCCCACAACGCAGCATGGCAGTATGATACACAAAAGTCTACACACCCTTGTTAAGATGCCAGGTTTTTGTGACAAAAGGTTCAAAAACCTCAAAGCGTTGTAAATCAACATGAAAGGAGCTGCAGGAAATTCTGGCATTGTCCTATATGTGACAACAATCTCTGTGTTTTTCATATGCCCGGGCTGTGGGTGGCATGACAAAAGGCCTTTTCTTGTGAAGAAAAACACTGGCGTTAATATTAAAGGAGGTCAAAGTTGCCCTGTGTGTTACGACAATCTCTCATATTCGTTTTCCGTCTGGGTTATGACAAGACGGAAGCTTCCACCTTTTGAAGAAAAACATGCAAGTTCATATTCAAGTTGGAAAATGTTATCTTGCATTTGAAAACAATCTCCCATGTTCTTTCTATGGGTGGCATTTTCTAACAAATGCATCTTTTGTTCTGTAATTGGCTCTGGGGCTTAGTCAAGATACAAAACCTTCAGACTTCCAGAATTTTACCTTTAACAACCACCCAAAAGCATTTCATCCAAATCGACAAAGAACGGCTGCACCGGAAGATGCAATCTGGACCAGACTGGACCTTCCAGTCCAAAATACGTTTCCCTTTCAGGGATTCTGTTTTTGCGCTTCAGTGGCAACTCACCTCTCCAAGCAAGGCCCGCAGGAATGTCCACCCCCCGCATGGCTGCTCTGACCCCTTCCGATGAACAAAGCAGTACACAGTCTTTGTGCTTTGCTTTGTTTTGTTTCGTTTATAGCCCCAAGTATGTCACCTTCATTCCACCCTTCGCTCTCACACCACAAGCTTTAAAAAGAATCCTCCCCCCCCCCCCCCCCCCCCCCCGTAATGTCGAAGCCCGCCCGGTCAAGGCCGATGATAAATTGAGCACAGCGCTGGCTGACCCGCTTGTGTCCTCCCCCCGTCGCCAGCGTACGAGGAGGGAAGTAACAGGACAGGCTGGTCGCAGATGGAGGGAGACCCCCGCTTCCTCTCAGATGTCCATCCGTGTCTCCCTTTCGGACAAGTAGAGCACCTGCGACCTGTCCCTGATTGCTTGGCACAAATGCGGCTCCTGTCCGTCAGTCCGAGTGGCGTTAAAAAGAGCTGGAGGAGAAGATAGAAACGCTACACAGGAAAGCTGGAGCAGAGATTCTGTGAGGCAGCCCTGAGGTCCACTAGGTCACTGTGCTGCCCAAATTTACAACACCAAAAGTGCAGATCATCTTCCATCAAAGAGTTTGTGACTACATTTCCTCAGGCAACAATGGAGAAAATCAACAATCAATTCATCAATACATTTTTAAGGAATGTTGTGAATTCGTTTTCATGTCGGTACAAATCACTGCTGTCCCGAACAGTATGGAGCTCAACTTATGAAGTTCTTCTTTAGATAGCTAACTCGGAGACAGAGTCAACAGCGCCTCTGCTGGTTAATGTCAAGTGGTGCACTCCATTTTGCCTCCTTTGCCTTAAGACACAATCAATCGACAATCAGTTCCACCCCATTAACAGAATGGAGTTCGGTATCCGTGAAGGTATATAATTAAGATGTGCGCCATTCTAGCATATTAAGTTATCTTGACTCAAAATGAGAGGCGGAGAAATATGAAACTCGCAGCAAATGAAATCCAAATACAGTGGAACTGTTGAAAAATGAAATATAAATAGTCTTCAAAGTGTACTGTGGTGGGGAAAATGGTGCAGGAAGTCCGGGGGGAACGAGCTGAAAATTTGGTAGCAGATATACGACGCTTCTCCACGGTTTGACCTCGCAGACTCTTTCATGTGCCTTGTTTTCTTTTCTTTATTTCCGCAAGAGTTATGGAGAAAGAGGGAAAAAAAGACAGCTTGTGAAAACAAGCTCGGTCAGTTGAAGATGGCGTTAAGAGTTTGAGGGTAAATGAAAGGCGAGCCGGTGGTTAAAGACGCGAGCGAGTTGTAAGGTTCGTTGTGTCGTGTTTGCTTACGAATCACATATGGTTTTCCTTTTTGAAGGGGGTACTCCGCCGAGGATTAACAAACCCCCTCGACTCCGGTGAGAGTCATTTTGTTGTGTGTTGCCGTGGTGACAAGAGTGCGAGGGGATCCGCAAAGTGATTTTTAGGCAAACTACCACGCCTGTCGGTGGGTACTGGAAAATAGCAGATTAGCAGGACAGCTGGGGGAAAAGGAGCATCTGTTTCATTTCAGAATAATGCAAAATATTCAAGAATCTCCCTCATGCCAACATTTGTCATGAGTGACAGCCGCATTTTGCTCATGCCGCCTTTTACTGACACTTAACGGTAGAAGCGGAAGGCGGGAACGTGAGCGCAAGGGTGTTTATTTTCCTGTCGCCGTAGCAACGTGTCTGTCGGGGGTGGGCTTCGGATCGAGGCGCCCACGGTTTGCTACAGAGTCGTGTGTGTGTGTAATTGATGTATCCAGCGGTGGCCCCTGTAGCAGCGTGTCCGGGCCCCCCCCCCAAAAAAAAAAAACAGGTGTAGCTCACTCGGCTCCAGGTGTCCACATAGTTGTTAAACCCCGTCGATTTTTTTGTTTGTTTGTTTCCCACTTTGCGCCATTTCTAGTGGTTGTTTTCTCACCCCGTAGTATAAGATGCACATCTGAATGTGTGCATGTCCATTTTTGAATGCATGACTTGCAACATGGCTAATGCCGGTAACATTTAGTTGGGGGGGGGAAAACAATTATTTGACCTCATCTTTGAATGGGCTGGCCCATTTGTTTAAAAACACAAATGTGGCCCTTGAGTTTTTTCAACACCTGGATTAGTGGCCCTGTTAGATCTAATAAGCTGTTTCAACAAAATAAATCCCTCTAGGAAATAATGTAAAGTGAATTGGTTTGGATAAAGAGTAACATGCTTGTCATCCATCATGTTCAACACACAGCATCAATATCAACATCAACTTTTTTTTGTTTTCCTGCAGACACGTGCCAAGCATTGCCGCGCACCTCCCAGTGATTGCACTCGTAATTGCCCGGGTCAACAAGTGTGTCTGTACAAGTATGAGAGTCCCCATCAGCACAGTGTCACCACCATTTAGCCCTAATGACGGGCCCCGGGGCGTAAAAGGCAGCTCTCTCCAGCGATAACACGGGGACATAACACGAGCTTTCTTTAATGCTTTCTGACGCCACGTGGAGATGGATGGATGGCCGTTTGCCTTCTATATTACACCGCTTCACCTCCTCCATCTCTTTTCGTCATTGTCCAGGTTGCGTACTTGGAGCAGTTGCTAGCCTGCGTGGACGCGCTGCTGCGCCAGTGCGGTTCAGAGTGCGGCGCGGTCAGCCTGCAGCTGCTGCAGGTGCTGGTCACCGTCCAGAGCCTCTCCACGGAGCCTCACGTCAGCCAGAAGGTGAGGAAACTTCACTCCGGTTTTATTAGAAAGGACGTTTTTATGATGCAAGGCAGCTATTCGAGGAATGCCCAGCTTCAAAGTGGGCATGCAAACAGTATAATTACCCACTTAGCCAAAGGGCGCTCAAATTGCACCTTTTGGAATGGAACTTTTAAATCTAGTCCTGGGTGAAAGGCGGAGAAAGAGCGAAACAGATTAAAAAAAAAAAAAAAAACAGATGTTTCCTTTGCAGGTGTGCGTCACAGTCACAGTAAAGCTGGCGTGTGCAAATTATGGTCCGGGAGCAACATTTGATTGACATTATTTTTGGGATGGCCAGTGATCAAGAAGAGGCCCGCCGCGACAGTGAGATGATGAATAATAGGAAAGCATCGGTGGGCCCAGAGGAAGAGCGGCAGCCGTTTCCCAGAAAAGGGCCACCGTTTTCCCATCAGTGGACAGCTCGGTTGTCTGTCGGCCTCCGTCCCCGCTGCTCCCCGAGGGACGATGACGGCACTTATGAAGTCCGTTCCCCTGCTCTGAAGTGTCACTTCATTATTCGCTCGCCTTCCTGCCGCTTCCTCTAAAATCAACTTCACTCAAGTATGTTCGAGTTGGTTTCCTTTGACTTTGGTGACATCCTGTGTCTTTTCTTTTTTTCGTGACAAAGCACTTGTTTGTGTAAGAACTTGTCATGTTGTTTTTCCCATGGTCTCACATGTGAGCTTGAACACTTTCCCCCCCCCCCGCCCTCCTGGGATTAATAAAGTACGTTTTACACATTGTCCATTTTTAAGTGCTTTTCCAGTGCCTTTAGATGTAGCACATTTCATATTTACGTTACTGCACATTGATTAATTGGAGAATTGTTACTTACAATGCGAATGGAGTGTCTCGTTGTCTTGTACTGGGGGGTATTGTTTATTTTTTTGTTAAAGGTAGTTACAGCTACTTGATTGCACCACCTGTTTTTTATTTCCCCCGGAGGTCATCTATTCGAAGGGAATACGTTTATTTGCTTAACGGGACACTGCACCAGACTATTTGAAAATAGACTATGTCATATGTTGAAATAGATTTTTTTTTTGCAACAAATTCAAGGGAAACAACAAATCCTTGATTAAGTTAGCTCGGTGTTTATTTTAGAAAAGATGGTATCACTCAAAGCAGAATTCAAGTATTTCCAGCACCCGTGAGAACTTAAAGGTTAAATAAATCTCATTTGCTACCCCCCCAATATAATAATATAATTTAATGCTCCAGTTGTAACTTGACTGTGCTGAGGTCACTTTATTCTCTTCTGTCCTTTCATGTGTGTCCCTCAGGCCCTGGAGAGCACACAGATTTTGTGCGAGGTCCAGGGACTGGGCTCGGTGACGGAGCTCTACAGGCAACACGTGGCCCAACTGCTGGACTGGCAGTCTGCCTCTGTGGACTCCCTGTCCATTTATTCCCCGCAGCGACTCCAAATACACATCATAGTGGTGCAATCAGGTGAGACGACATAAGCCGATGGTCACACAGCCACCTGTTGATCGGAACATTCCAGAAGCACGCCGGAGAAAACGCATCATCCGGTTAATGTTTTATTAAGTATTACTTCATGGCGCTTTCCCGAGCAAGTTGAGACACAAGCCCCCTTACATCACGTTTGAAACATTGCGCTGTTCACACGTGATCCATCACGGGGGCAGCGCATCAAGACCCAGCAGCTGTCAGAGCAGCCCAGCACATTTTCAAGACCGCATTCCTTTTCTGGCATCCGCAGTAGTTGTTTACGGTTTTTGTGCCCGCGTAGAGTGCACAAAAGTTTACAACGTGGGTTCCAGGCAAGATTTTTGACCAAGGACCCGTCATAATCCTGGCGACAATAACTTCCATGCGCAGCCCGAAATTAAATTATAGATTTTAATCATCTCAACCTAAGTATTTATTAGCTGTTTTAATACAAAAGTTGCTAGGTTCGGTACACTGCTCCACGAACAACAAGGCAGGGAACCGAGATGAGCTAGTTTACAAAAGCAGACTCAGTGCTGCCAAATTAGCAACCTTTTCGACACTTTCAGCAAATATTCTTCAAAAAGCGATGGCCGACATTAACTCCCACTAAAAAAAAACAGATGCAATCATTTATGTAACATGGATTCATAAATGGGTACATGCGAGAGAAGAATGAATGCCGTTGATACTTTATGATCCCTGTTTTAAGTGCTTTGCCGTCATCTTGTGGCATTTATACACAATTTCAACCATTTTTGTGTGTGGGGCGGGGGTGTCAAATATTTATGGATTTTTGCTATTCCAGGCAGGGCTCAGACCCGATCCCTCCATGAATAGCGGGGCTTCATTGTAGTTTCTCTTTTAATTGGCGTGCCGGTCCCCATAGGTGGTATGCACTTTTTTAAAAAACGCACATGATCGTTTATTGGAAATTATTTTGCGGACCCCCAAGTTACAGCTCGGGGACCCCAGTTTGACAGCAGAACGAGAGACAGAACAACAGAAGGCGGTCATTAGCACTAGTTGGCTCGACTTTTACAAATCTTTGTCTCCCTGCCTCAGTCCAGCTTGTCAGTGTTTTTCCGTGCGTGCGCGTGTGTTTGTGTGTTAAATGGCGGTGACCTCCTCTGTGGTGTCGAGACCTTCGCTTTAGCTCCCCCTGTGCCATCTAATCCCCCATCATCGGCACCTCCTTGCGCCACACTTTCATCTGCAGCTCCCTCTTTTCCTTTCTAATTGAGCGGGCAGCTGAGTGCCCCCCTAATCCGCCACGCAAACAGACCCGCACATTCACACACTTAGCCGGGCTGCTCACTGGATGATCCCCGCACAGGTCACGACATCAAACGACCAGGCCGCTGCCCGCTCTTGACCTTCCCCTGTGGATCAAGGCCACTTTGAAGGCCTAATGTGCATACGCCCAGTTTTCATTGGTACCCTTATGCCCCGCAGGACTCATTGCCGGGATGTCTTTAAGAGAGTGTGGATCCTGTGTTTGATGTGTGCACATTATGAGTGATGGGGGGGGGAAGTCTCTTGAACAATAGGCTGGACTCAGACTTGGATCCTTTGCTTGCTCATCAGCTCTTTCTGCGCCTCATCATTGTTTGTTGGAGACAAGAGCCTCTTATGTCCTTCCCGTTTACTCAGCTGGCATGACACCGAGCGCTTCGCGGCAAATGTTTTATTTCCCCTTTGGACGGGACTTAGCGTCTTGCTAAAGGAGATAAACGGCCATCAAAATTGCGAGCAGCGTAGCGCTGGCCTTCATTGCAAACAGAATAGCTACGACCTTATTGAACTGAGTTCTTAGTGTTTTGTATGTGTTTTTTGTGAGTCGACTACACAATAAAAACAATTCAAATTTGTTGCAATTTACCGTCACCCATCTGTCTCATATTCGTGGTTTCAGTTTGCTAGCAATAGGACAAAAATCGCTGCCATTTGATGGACCCCTGAAATTTGGCTGAATCCAAAATGGCTGACTTCCTGTCTTTTCAGGCATGGGTTCTTGAGACTTTCTTGTGGGTCTTACTCGTGATGAAAACAGCTACTACATTTTGATTTCGAATTTGATTGTACAGTACCGTATGTCCGCTCACAGTCGTGCACATGCTAGACAACCAGTGTTCATTCCCCCCGTGTAAAGTGTGAGGTGACCTGCCGATAACGATTCACACGTTCCTGTCTGGCAAATCTCCTCTCGGGCCGCACTCGGAACATCCGCCGTCTCCTCTCCAGTCTGTGCCACAGATTCCGAAAAGGCAACGGGCGCTTATCGAGCATTACGCACACTTGGAGGGGTAAAAATAGCTCCGTAAACATGGCGTGTGTGTGTGGGGGGGGGGGGGCATTGTGAGTCTGCCTTTTCCTGTAATAGACGCTTGATTGGAAACACTGTGTGACAGACACAAGGAGGCTTTTATTTTGTACTTCCTCAGGGTCCCGTGTGTCACTGTCTCACCACTTCATTGATTTCTCAGTGAGCTTCAGTCAACGCCTCAAAATATTCTCTGAGTGTGCAGGCGTTGTCTTAGTCGCTAAAGTGCACGAACATGAAAATTAGTTTGTTTTTTAAAAATATAAACACAGGGACAATGTGTCGTTTGTTCCATGCAAACATGAGTGTGTGCGTGTATATGTGTGAGTGTGTATTGAAACATGACGTGTGTGTGTTTGTGTTGTAGGTCCAGTTATTGGAGAGTTCATGAGCCAGTTGATGCCCCTGCTGTGCAAGTGGCTCCATCCCGGGCAAGACCAAGAGATTAGGATGAACATCTTAACCATGCTCGCCAAGTTGCTGCTGGACGCAGGCAACACGCTGGACTCCCAGGGGTTAGCCAGCTCACGCACACGCATACGCTTGATATGGATCTATAACCCTATGCACTTTATTTTGGAGTCAGCCAGTCCTAAGCGAAATTTTTCCAGTTGGCTCAAAAACTTTTCCTCAACGAGCGTAGAAGCTTGGGCTATTTCGAACAACAGGCACACAGAGAGCTTTGTTTCAAAAAAAAAAAAGCGGATCATCATGTGAAAAAACTCCCGATGTTAGATCACATGATCGGATAGGGGCAACTCTAGTTTTAATGGCCTTTTTCCGTCTGTCATCACAGCATTTTCAATTTGTGTTTTGAGGTGCTTCTGTATTTTTCCCATCACTTTTGTGGCATCCCACAAAGCTTTGAACGCCCACTGTTGTTTTTCATCAGCTTCCCCTATATTTTTAGACTTCACCTCACATCAAACCGCAAATTAAAACTCCACCCACCAGCCACCCGAATTAGACATAAACACGAATACAAGCAAATATTTCCATTTGGTCAGGACAAGCACATCAGCTTCTTTAGGATGTGTGGATGTCAAACAGTATCTGTTTTATCGCTTCCTGAGGAAAACCACATGTTATCAGAATCCCTCAGCAGTTGGACAATAGTATTGTGACTAGTAAATGAGGTCAGACTTAGCCATGCGTGACACCCACAAGAGGGGCTTCCGTTTATGGGTTCATCCCCTTTGGATCTCCCCGCCGGCCCTCCAGTGTCCCGCCGAGCTCCCTCAGCTGTGCAGCCTTCAATCCCGGGCTCGCAGCTCGAATCTGAGGGAATGCCTGAGGCCGTCGCAGGGTTCCAGCTAGGGCGCCAGCTGCCGCCGTCAATCACAGATGGCAAACCACGCTCATGGAGTTGTCTTGGAGACATGTCAATAACTCTTAAGACTGAGGCCAAAAAGCTCTGCTAGGATTTGTGGGGCTTTCCACTTGTTAACGTATTCGATAGATGAGGCCCATGAACCTGTTCAGACATATTTTATCTATTGTTTAAGTCAGTGATTCTCAAATTGGGGTATGCGTACCACCAGTCGTATGCAGGCCCCCCTCTAGTGGTGCGCCAAGAATCACTGCCCGAGTTCAGTTGTATTTAACTTTTAAGTATGCTACACTTCCATTTAACCTAAAAGTTCGTTTTTCAACTCTTATTTTTTCCGACTTATGTGCAATACATTTTACAGTAATTTCTCGTGTATAATGCACACCCATGTATAATACGCAGCCCCAAAGTTCACCTCAAAATTCTGGAAAACCCTTCTACCTATGTATCACAATATTTCACTAATTCAGCCAGGGTATGTAAACTTATGAACACAACTGTACATATTATGCAGTCATACATACCCGTGTTATATTGGAATGAAAGTGTAGCCTACACCGTTATCATAGCGTCTAGGTGGCGCTGGCATATTAGAATGAAAGTGTACACTTCACATAACCGCTCGGTGGCAGTGGCATATTGAAATTAACGTGTACCGCTTTTTCATAACCTCTAGATGGCGGCATACATTTATAAAATGGGATTTTTTTTTTCATTTCCCCCTATACCTATGTATAATGCACACCATTGATTTTTGACATTTTTTGGGGGGGGGGGATTTGCATTATACACAAGAAATACGGTAATTGAATCATACTGACAAAATATACAAAATCTACTCTTCCCATTTTCTTGCCAGTCGTTAGCCATTATGCTTTCAGACAATGACAATGACAAGTTTGCTGCGGAACAAGAGAAAGTAAGAGTTTGCCATTCATCCAGACGGACGACGCTGTTGTTTTATGTGGATTGAATCCCAAGTAAAAGGTGCGCAATGAAAAATTGCGCCAAAATCACTTTGCCCTCATGAGAAAAGTAGATGCTGTGAAGGCGAGATTGTCCCCTCATTCCCAATTGTAGGAATAACAGAGCCAAGAACGTTCCTGAAACATCACCAAACCGAAGTAGAGACTTTGTGACATGAAAAGGTGCGATGGAGTAATTATGGTCATAAATCGCTGTGGTTTGGAAAGATGAAAACCAGACTTGAATGTGCAGAGCAAACACCAGGCTGCATTCATGGCACACAGTCTCCCCCTACAGGCGCCCAAATGCCAAAGCGTAGTGGTCGTTCGGTTGTGACATCATCCATACAGCCAAAACAAGAGCAGGCCCTCGGAACTGATTGCAAGTAGAGGACTCTGGGAACTCTGCTAGCGTGTGAGAGGACGTCGGAATGCCTGAGCCGGCATGGAAAAGGGAGGGCGAAGAGGAAAAACACAACAACCAGATGGTGTCTTCCTCCAGCAAGTGTGGGAAAGTGAAAAGGCGCTGCGCTACGCCACCATGTCACAATGCCGTCTCCAAAATTACCTGCAAATGAACGGTCAAAGAAAGAAATGA
Source organism: Phyllopteryx taeniolatus (assembly GCF_024500385.1). Classification (NCBI taxonomy): domain Eukaryota; kingdom Metazoa; phylum Chordata; class Actinopteri; order Syngnathiformes; family Syngnathidae; genus Phyllopteryx; species Phyllopteryx taeniolatus. The sequence goes on from NC_084517.1 coordinate 20,952,604, forward strand.
GCCTCTTTCACGCAGGAATCCCACCAAATGACCATATCGCAGTCCTGGATTTACCTTTCACGCAGAACGCAGCATTATGCCGCAACTGTGTGCGCTTTCACACAGCGAGACAACGTTCCACCACCAGATAATTTGACAGAGCACAACAGGTGTGGAAGGTAACACTTCTGACACTCAACGCGGGTATAAAGTTACAAACTCGACCTGGCTAAATTTCTGGGTCTGTGTGAAAAGGCAAAGGTGCTGTCTTGTGTTACTAATGTACACACACATTTTGCAGGATCTTTGTGCCAAAGAACCCGGCGGCAATTTTTCCACATTTCGCCAAAGTCATCGACGCCAATAGAAAAGCATTTTATGTTGCCTTTTTTTGGGGGTGGGATGCCAGAAAATGCCACCCTGCACATACCAGAAAGCATCACTGCGTGCTTCCCATTTACATCGCAAAAGCAGCCGCAAATATATTCATTCACCTTGAAATCTTATAATAGCTCAAAAATGTCTTCTTCCAGATTTTTTCGGGATGGATTTGAGAATTTCCTGTCCGAGGTGATTTTTCCGAACCTGTCGTGGCTGTCGGGCCGCTCTGCCGCCGCCCTGCGGACCGCCGCCCTCAGCTGTCTGCTGGCGCTGCTGCACGGAGGTGCCGTCACGCCCCAGCAGGTACTTACCCGCATACTCTCTGCTGTTTTGGATTCGGTAGTCAGTGCCTCATAAAGAGAGTTTGCCTTTTTGTCGTGAATGTGTCGCGATTATATGTTATCCCCTTTATAGCGCCGTGCCCCCATATCTACGATAAAAGTTTTTAAAAATCCCCAAATGCATGCGTTGTAATGATGTGACGTAACTGTAATGTAACTTAGCCTGCTAGCTAGCCAGCAGGCTAAGTAGCTCGCTTGCTAGCTGGGAAGGCAGCCGCTTGTCCTGAAGCATGAAGGCACTAGGCAGTGGAGATTTATGGCAGCGACAGACCCAGGGCTTCTACCGCTGGCCAAGGACCAGTGAGGGATCTTGGTTAAAGTAAGCCATTTGAAACGTTCAAAGGCGAGACGAGGCAGCCAAAACATGCCAGCGAATTTTTCATTTGTTGGACTACAATTTCGGAATAGTACAAGGACTAATGATTCGGTTCTGATTCAGAAACCCCTGATTGTATGAAAAACAAATCAATAAATAAATCATCCTGTTACTGTAAATTACCATTGTTGGTATTTAAAAATATTCTGTGTCATTCTAAGTCCCTGAAACTCTGAATTAGCATGGTTGCTATTTGAAATTGGACATGTAAGAGTGTTTAATGTTGTTCTCACCTTGTGAAAATGGTATTTTTTCATTTGGCCTTTTTACATTGTCACGATCTTTGCACTGTATATTTAGATGATTTTATTTATGATGCATTTCCATTGTGTATTTTATGCATTTCCATTGTGTTAGTTGTCGTGTACCCAAATTTTGAGGGTTGTGTTTTATTTGTTAGCTACACACATCTGTCCGCCCTGGCGCGTGCAGCGTGACCAAAGCGCCTCGCACGGCCCGTCCAGTTCGCACGTCTCTGGCGCACAGCTGGACGGACGACGCGGGTGTTAAGAGGCGCTCCTTTTCGTATCGTTCGGTCCTGTGAGAACAATTCGCGGCTCCGCTGATGTCATGCGCGTCACTTTTTCTTCTTCTTCTATTTCTTGGCTTTGCTTTCCATCAAGCTACAGTGTCCACTAATACACCTCATAGGGGCTTATTGTTGGACTTTATTATATCTAAAAATGCTACCGAGTCAAAGATGGTCCATCACTGCATGTTTCCAAACTGTAGCAGGATAATTCATGCCGTACATACACATAAATATATATCATCATATACATCTCTGCAATAGAGTAAACAAAAGTCCCTTATGGAGTCCCAAGTGTAGTAGAGTATATTTGAAAGAATTGTGTTGTGTTCAGGTGCTGGCGATGGAGTTGCCTCTGACCAGTGGACTGGCGCTGTGGATGAAAGAAGAATCTCCCATGAGCCGACTGTTGGCCTGTCGCTCGCAGTCCGTCATCCTCAAACTGGTGGGATCCAGTCTGAGCGCGCAAACCCTCAACAGGATCTACCCCAGTACGTCCAAACCGTTTTACCATCTTGCGAGACCGCGATTATATTTAGAATTCGAAATGGAGGTGTGGCTAGAAAGCAAAGCGTGCAGAGTCTCTTGTCGCCAAAAGGCAGCGAACGGGAAATAAAATACCTTCATCTCACAGTATCGCTTATTGGCATTGGAGTGGATCAATGAAACTTACAAATGTCTACAATAATGTAAGAAATAATTGAGTTCACTGTAGTTGTACTTTTGTCGCGGGCCGCAGGTCTGCTGAGCCGTCTGGACGACAGCAGCGAGGACGTGCGGCGCGAGGCCCTGCAGGCTCTTGGCCTGTGGTTCTCCTGCCTGGGGAGCAACTACGACACGCAACTGTGCGCCTCGGACCTGCGCTTCGTCTTCCAGCAGCTCCTGCTGCACCTGGACGACGCCGACAGCTCCGTGCAGGACCGAGCGCTCGGTGAGGCGGAACGTTTTTCAAGGGTTGATGACTGTGGCTCGAAGAATGACTTTGCGCAAACTACACAGCATGTTGTTTTGTTGTTTTTATGAATGGTTAAGAATAATTATTCAAATTAATAATATAATAGCAAGTTATTAATTGTTAATTATAACCATCGTTGTCATCATTTTTAAAATACAATATAAATATAATGCGTAATACATGACTACATGAGTGGCTTTAATGTATCATAAAAAGAATGGTGAATGAAACACTGCATTTTGAATATTCAACTCAAATATTATATTTATTGATATTTTTTGCTGTCCATTTTGAACGTCACCCATTAGATGTAGCCAAAAAATTGAAAATCACAAAAGCAATAACAATAATGTACAATAACTAGTCACCAAAAAATTTTTTTTAAATGCAATGTGATTAAAAAAAAAGTAAATGAAATATTTGGTGTTGCTTGTTAGAGGTTTTAGTATCTATAATAGTAATTATGATGGCCCATCGCATTTTGAATATGCAACTAAATGAAATAGCTACAATATTTATACTATTATACATATATCTAATTCAAATATTAAATTTTATACTGATTAATCTCGAACTAGAATATTTGTATTACTATACTTATTTATTAATATTCTGTGCATTTTGAAATATCACCCACTAGATGGTGCCAAATACTAATACTGTTGTATGGTACAAATGTAAAACAAAAACTATAATAAAATGAAACATATTTGGTGTTGCTTGTTAGTGGTTGAAATGTATCCTCATAAATAATAACTCCGAATGTGCCATAGCATTTTGAATCAACTAAATAAAACAACGAGAATTGAGTAGGATTTAGAATTCATACATTTGTCTCAAACTTTTTGCAATGCATTTTGAACTGTCCCTTCCCACTAGATGGCGCCAAAATACAATACATAAATTCATTAAATAAATACAATCAGAAGAAATGTAATTTATATGTAATTGTTGAATGTGTCTGAGATTATTTCAAAAGAAAACTCAATGACGATATTATACTGTACAATGCACAACAACATACTACACTCTCATAATATTCTTGAACATTCTTCAAAAGGTATCGTCATTATCATTGGAGTCACCTTCCAACTTGTTTTACTATTGTGACGATGACGACGACGCCGCGCGCTTGTTTGCAGAAGTTCTGATGGCGGGCAGCCGCGTCGTCCCGAATCTTGTCAAGAAGGAAACGGAAGCCGTGAGGGCCAAACATCGATCGGTTCGATACTGCGACCGATTGCTGCAGCACATCGACTCAATCGGCCAACAGTCCGCTCACTAACCACAACGCAGTAGGATTATGATTATGATGATGATTCAACAAGAATTCATTGAAGCCGCAGGTCTTGTTTGACTTTGCTCATTTTTCAGCTTGTTGCTCATCACTAGAGGCCAGTCTGGATTTTTTTGTCTTTTTTTCTTTTTCCAATAAGAAAGTTGCAAAGTATCGAGAATAAAGTCATTTTGCAATAAAGATTTGTGACTTTTTGCGTAGTTTTGTCTTTTTAGCTTTTTTTTTTTTTTTCTTGCCAGAAAATTCTAATAATGTTGGGGCTGCCTACACCAGCCACCGATACTTCAGGGAAAAACAAAACAAAACTAACATTGAGTAAGTCCTCCTCGCCATTAGTTGGCGCTACACTGCAGCATTTTGCCACATCGGCGAATCATCACGTGCGTCTTTGTTCGCAATGATATGTCAATGTGTTAATTGAAATCAAAAGTACAACTGGTATCGGTGAGTAGTCCAGCGTGAGTACTCAGACTGGCATCGGTCTCACAAAAAAAAAAAGTGTTCTTCAACGTCCCTATCCATTACACAGTCGGCCCGTATCACAAAAGTTAAGATCTTTTACAATTAAAAAGAATCTGACTTTTTGTAGCTATCCCTCCATCTATTGATCCATCTATCTTCCAATATCGACGATTCATCGATCTGTCTGTTGCCCCTTGAGGAACATTGTGGTACTACACCAGCGACTCTTACTGATAGCGTCGTCTGTTTTTATTCCAAACTCCTGAGTGCACTTTGGATATGTGCCCACTGCTCCAGAGGTCAACTCTGTCCTTCTGTTAGTGGTTAAACATTACACGCGTGGTGATTAACTCACTTTTGTCGCAAAGGTGATAAAGCGCCCACTCTCTGTTTTTGCCTGGCGTGCCTGCAGACCGACGCCGTCCTCGCTGCCGGCGGATTCATTTTCATCATGTCGTCACTTATTAGTTTCTGGCGGTGTGCTCGGAGTGTCAGATGCGCGCGTGGGCTTGAACGCAGCACGGGGTGGAGGTCAAGCTGGCTCCAGCGGTGTCGGTAAGTTGCCCCCTCCGGACCCTGCAAAAAGTTCGACAGACCTGCTCTTGTCATTTGCAGACTTTAGTTTTCAAGGGAATCCTAAGCGGCTTCGTCAGCTGCAGTGTAAACTCGATGTACTGTCTGATGCTTTTCAAAACAAAAGTTAGACATTGTTGGTCTCGGGATTCAGACTTATTCTGAGCGGTTTTCATCTACGCATCCATGCATTGTGCATCAATCCAACCGTAAATAAAAATGAAAATACAACCAACCAACCGCTCATTATCTGAGCCGCTTCTCCTCACGAGGGTCGCGGGCGTGCTGGAGCCTATCCCAGCTATCATCGGGCAGGAGGCGGGGTGCGCCCAGAACCGGTTGTCAGCCAATCGCAGGGCACATACAAACAAACAACCATTCGCACTCACATTCACACATACGGGCAATTCAGAGTCTTCGATGAACCTACCATGGATGTTTTTGGGATGTGGGAGGAAAACCGGAGTGCCCGGAGAAAACCCCCACGCAGGCACGGGGAGAACATGCAAACTCCACACAGGCGGGGCCGGGATTTGAACCTCGGTCCTCAAGAGCTGTGAGGCAGCTGTGGTAACCGGTCGTTCACCTTGCTGCCACATTCTAAACAAAAACTGGCAAACTACAAAAAGGCTTCAACAGTAGAATTTGACCACAGCAAATGTACAATTTATATATATTTATTGAACTTAATTGTAACTAACAACATTTCCCAAAACTGAGTATAGATGGTTTCTATAATTGCGACTCGAGAGTGGCGGTATCAAGTAGGGCCCAACCGATTCACCCGATTGTTTTTTCTGCCAAATATCGGAATCGGCCTCAAAAAAACTCCATATCGGTCGTGCCCTAGTATCAAGACGAACTCTGGTAAGTCTGAATACGTTCCCCATTTGTTTGACCTGCGCAGGCGGCTGCACGTGGACCATCCTCCGTGTGGACCGTCGCTGAGCAGCAGCTACGTCCACGGCGCGTCCGCCGTCTCGCTGCTCTCGGCGACGGTGGGCCAGAGCCTGGAGGCCGCCGCCCGGCGCTGGCCCCAGCGCGAAGCCGTGGTCTTCCTGCAGGACGGCGTCAGGAAAACCTTCGAGCACTTTCAGCGGGACGTACGTCTGCGCCCGAGCGTGAATGGCGTGTTGTGTCGCCGGTGACTTCGTTTAGCGCCCTGCTTCTAAAAGTTCTTAGCTACTGAAACAAATACTCAGCTCTCAAAGTACCAGCCTCACGACCAACGTTAAAATACAATAGCGTAGGAGGCCGAAGTTTTCCTCAAAAACAAGGATTCATTTCAAAAACGTACAAAATGAATCTCCTCATATTTGCAATTCCGCATTCACATATTGGCATATTTGAGGATTTTGTGTCCCCGGAAACTGTTCTAATCTCTTGTTTTTGTGCCCGAACCATCTGGTGAAATCTAATTCTTCGCCCTTTTTTTTTTTTTTTTTTTTTTTTGCCCATGTGTGATGTCACATATTAGGCTAGTATGCTAGCTCATGCTATTGATGAGCCTCATGAAGGTGGCTTGTTCGTGTTAATAATCTTATGAATTAACTATTGAGTACCGTCATTTATGTAACATGGGTTGTGTGCGTGTTAGGAGTATGGTGTTGATGCCATGACCATCTCCATTTTCAGTGCTTTGCCACCATCTTGTGGCATCTATACGTAATTATAAACTCCTGGCCGCATTTAACTATATTTATGCACAGCTATTGTAACATTATGCGGTTTGAGCATCAACACTGTGTTTAAATACAGGAAAATAAAATAAAAAGAACTTAATGATCCAATTAAAACAGAGTGCGCATAAAAGCTAAATACAACTAAACTGGACTTTCAAAAAAGTACTGTAGCCTAATGCGTTTAAAAAAACAAATCTTTTAAACAGGCTGTGTGCATGATTCTTTGTTTGTTTGTCTTCCATATTTGAAATGTGACATTTTGGAGACGCTTGCGTGTTGTTGCGCAGGTCGACCAGGCGGCCGCGGGGCTGCTGGCTCTGGGCCTGCAGCGAGGGGACCGTCTGGCCGTTTGGGGGCCCAACACGTACGAATGGATCCTTTTCCAGTTTGCCACAGCCAAGGCGGGAATCATTCAGGTCAGCCAAAGCGGACGGGATCCTCGGAACGTGACCGAGTAGGACTTTGGACGCCAGTGTGCTTTTTAGCGCTGCCAAGGAACTGAAGCGTGCACTCATGTTTGATTAACCAAAATGAAAACATCTTTCTTTTCACACGTCGTACAATGATTGTCAGTGAAACAGCCGTATGTTTATTACTGTACCACGGCGGCTTTACATATCTCAAGTCGGTAATGTAGGTTAAAAAATAGAAATACAATGATTACTATTTTTTTGTATTAGTACTGAGTAGATAATGCAGATGTCCCTAATATTGTGACCTGTGTAACTTAATATTTTGTCCCTGGCAGGTGTCTTTGAACCCGGCCTATCAGCTCAAAGAAGTGGAGTTCACACTCAAAAAGGTTGACGTCGTCATCGTCGTCGTTGTTTTTCGACATTGTTGAAAACGTGTGAATAAAGTCCTGCTGACGTGACGCCGCGTTTGTTTTGACGGCAGGTGCAGTGCAAAGCGGTGGTTTGTCCCAGCAGCTTTAAGACGCAAAAGTTCTGCGAGATGCTCCGGCAGATCTGCCCGGAGATCAACACGTCGCCGCCGGGGGCCATCTGCAGCTCCAGGTAACACCCAGACGACAACAAAAAAAAAATCATAATAATCACCTTTTTGTGTTTTTTTTTTTTTTTTTTTTTTTTTTAACTTTCCTGATGTGTTGTGGGTAAAAGTGACCAGTTTTAAAAACTAAAAAAATTAAGGGGAAAAAATGTTATGTAAAAAAGGCCTCATCTTCTTCTTTTCATCAAATTTTCCAACAAATAATAATCATTTGCAAATACCCACATATGGTACGTAAACCCTACTGTTATGTTGCATCGCACAAGAAGAAAAAAAGAACAAAAGTCCAGCAGAAGGCATTTTCAGTTTTTTACATTTTATAAAATATTTGTACACAAAGTATTTTTTTTATAGATTTTTAGACTTTATACTGGACCAATTTGACCCACAGCATTTTGTAAAATATTTGTACATTTTTGAAAAACTTATGATCGGTCAATTTGACAACACAACATTTTGTAAAATATTTTTTTATAGACTTAAGACTTTCAAGTGGGTCAATTTGACCCACAGCGTAAAATGGGTGCCAATATGCCTGGGTGGGTATAATTTTTGTTTTAGTTTCTTTAGCTTCATACAGTGGGTAATGCAGAACAATCTACTGCTGCATTCTACTTGTTTTGTTTTGTGCTTTTTTTAAAAACATATTTTTGTAATTTTATTTTATAGCAACCAGTCTTGTGTTGAATTGTTCAGATATGTCGAATAAACAAACAACAACAACAACAAAAATTAAGAGGCGGGTTAATATGCGCGCGTACCCCCAAGGTTGCCAGATCTGCGCATGGTGATCGTGACGGACAGCCGGGAGGCGGACATGCTGCACACGGACGACGTTTTCCAAGCGGCGGAGAGTCGTCACCGGCGCCGGCTGAGCGAGCTTCACGGCAAACTGTCGTGCGACGACGCCATCAATATTCAGTTCACCTCCGTAAGCCGCCCATTCCGCTCGCGGGGTCCCGACTTCCTGTGACGTGACCTCCACGCGTCCCCCTTCTTCCAGGGCACCACTGGCAACCCCAAGGGAGTCACGCTGTCCCACCACAACGTGGTCAATAACGGCTACTTCCTGGGGCTCCGAGCGGGTTACGACTGGAGGGTAAGTGCTACTCGCTCGTACGAGGTGGAGCCTCCAAATACAAGTGATCAGACTTATACAGGATTTGATTTTTTTGTTGTTGTCGTTTTGCTTTGACTTGTGAGGTATTTCATATCCGAACACAAGCAGTGGCGCAACACATGTAGACAGATAGTATAACAATACACACGGGCATATATTTTTTTATCCTCTGCGAAGAACGACCAATTTTACTGCAGCTTGCTGAGGAATCGTGACCAGCTTCCTTACGCATGTCTGGATGCCCGTATTATACTGCCCCCCAGTTGGCCGAGGTGTACACACAAGCAAAAAGCAAAAAGTGTTTTGGGATTCTATTTAATTGCCATTACTACATGTCTTATGAAGCATAATATTCTAGTGCTAATTTTCTTTTAAATTTAAATTAAATTTTTTATTGGCTGGAGTCAGGTCATCTGGTTAGCCAGCGTGTGAGCATCTGCGTGTGAGTCGTGGCCTACAGCAGCTCCTTGCGAGTGTTCTCATTTTGTTGACGTAAGCTTCATTAGTCCCACAAGTGGGAAATTTGCAGTCATTTGACTATTTGATCCCCTTCAATAAACGGCCGAATGTGCCTCAGCGAACGTGGCTCTCGTTTTCCACACACGCGAGGGCATGACAGGACCTCGATCGCTCCGTTTTATTCGTTTCACTCGAGCGGCTGCGAATCTGAAGCGACAGCTAACAACAACAACAACAACAAAAAACGTGGAGCACTCGCAAGTCAATGTGCACGAACCTGGCGTCTTACCCCCTCCCCCGCCCCCCCCCCCCATCAGCCTCGGGTGCGGGTGTGTATGCCGGTGCCCATGTACCACTGCTTCGGGTCGGTGGTGGGCGGCATGTGCATGGCCCTGCACGGCATCACGCTGGTCTTTCCGTCCACCGCCTACGACAGCCGAGCCAACCTGGAGGCCATTCACAAGGAAAAGTAATGCTTCCTATTGTTGTTATTGTGCATCGAACACCATGATGACTCTTTATATTGTGCTGCATCTTCATACCGACAGCAATATTTGGCAGCTGTCAATAAGTAACATCAAATAAAACTAGACATTATACTACCAGTCAAAGGTTTCCAGTGCTATTAAGTGAGAAGGTGCGTTCAAACCTTTACAGTACAAAACATTTCAATCATGTAAAACTAATTATTGTGATTTTGTACAAAATTAGAAAACTTCCCCACTAATATTAAAGAAATCAAATTCAATTAAAATATATAATTGTAACATTATGGAATAATGTAATACAATAAAATTAGGTATCAGAGAATATATTGAAATATTAAATGTATATATTAAAAATGAGAGAAAACCCTAATTACATAAGCTTGCATAAAATTTGAATTGAATCATATACAGTATAACAGTACAAATAAAACAAATGCTGCCTTTATCATTTACCTAAAAAGTAAATCTTTCAAAATTAACGTATATAAAAAATATAAATTATGTATAGAACATTGAAAAAATACCCTTCTCGTGTAAATGATTTTGATACAGCTAAAATATAGTAATTCATATCAAGTGTATTTAAAAATAAACAAAAATATAAACTAAATTAAACAATCCTGTGTGAATCTATATTTACAATATGTATAGGCAATGAATTCCTGCTATTGGTGGAACTGCCACGAACAGCAAAAATCCAAAAACAATTGACACTCCCCACAAAAAGAGGTTTGTAGTTATGTATAAATGCCACAAGATGGCAGCAAAGTGCTGAAAACGGAGAGAATCATAAAGCACCGACGCCATGCATCGAGCCTGTACACGAACAATCGTGAACGCATGTGACATGAACAGCTTATTCAAAGAAAAATCATTGTTCCTACTTTTTGTTGAAGGTGCACGTTCATCTACGGCACTCCCACCATGTTCACAGACATGCTGAGCCAGAAAGATCTGGAAAAGTACGATTTGTCCTCAATGGAAGGCGGTGAGACAACGGCGACGCGCTTGCTGCGCTTTCAATCTTCAGACGAACTTCCTGTTAATATGCGATGACGCTTTAGGTATCATGGCGGCGTCTCCGTGCGCCCCCGAGCTGGTGGCCAACGTGCGGGCCAAGATGAACGTGAAAGAGATCATGGTGAGCCACGTCATGAGGTACACCCGCGTGACCTCACCGTTATGAGGTCACGTCCGTTTTTCAGATCGGCTACGGCACCACGGAGAACAGCCCCGTCACCTTCTTGGGCTTCCCGCTCGACAACGACGACCTCAAGCTCAACACGGTCGGCTGCGTCATGCACCACGTCGAGGTACGCGCTCTTACGTCCGCCGGGTGTCCCCAAAATATTGGAAATGTGAAAATAGCTGACACAGCCTAGCGGTACAAACTTTCGGCTTTTAAAACTTCGGCTCGACGACTAAACGATGTCCGATTTCTCGGGGACACGCTGTACGTTTCTTTGTGGGCAGGCCAAGGTGGCGGACGTGGACACGGGCGAGACGGTCCCGCTGGGGGCCGCCGGGGAGCTGCTGATCCGGGGTAGCTGCGTGATGCTCGGATACTGGGACGAGCCCGACAAGACCCGAGAGGTGGTCGGCCCCGACCGCTGGTACAGGACCGGGTGAGACGGTCCGCAAAAAACACGGGCGGGGGCTCGCAAACTTTTGAAAGAACCACCACAGAAAAATATTCATCAATACTTGGCCCATCACGACCGACATTCAAATACAGTACATAAGCGTAGTAGGCCCAAGTGTGCATCAATAATGAGACAGATATTTTAGTGCTAAAAGTATATTTCATATTGTAAGCCACTGTAACATTACGCCGTTTGAATATTAACACTGCACATAAATAAAGGGGGAAAAAATACTTGCCATGCCACTATGAAAGCAATTGCAGATGTTGTACTCACCTTCGTAGTCTGAGCAGCTTGCAGTCTTGCGATCGATGTGCTTCTTCTACACCAAAATCCGCCAAGCCAGTCTTTGTGAACGCGTGACTTGTGCGCACAGGGACGTGGCCCGCCTCAACGCGCTGGGCTACGGCTCCATCGAAGGTCGCATCAAGGACATGATCATCCGCGGGGGCGAGAACATCTACCCCGCCGAGGTCGAGAGTTTTCTCTACACCAACGACAAAGTGCAGGAGGTGCAGGTACGAACGCTGAGCGCGAACAGCTCACTGTGACATTCTGCGGGGCAACATTTTGGATTATTATTTTTTTATTATTATTATTATTTTTATTTTTTTTTTTTTTAAACAGACTATTGAAATTATAACCAATTAGAATTTAATAAAATGAACATACAAATGTAAATTTATTTTTCAATTTTACCAATATTATTGTATTTTTTATTTACCAAAAAAGGAAACCAATTATTTCATAAACTCAAAACATTTTATACGTAGTTTATTTTACTTTGTTTTATTTTATAATGAATCAATAACTGATTACTTAATAAAATACATTTTAAATGTAAATGTTTATTTGACTTTACATTTACAAAAAAAGAATTCAATATTTAAACAAATGTCAAATATACAGTATACATACAATTTATGTTAAAAATATTTTATTATTCACTATATGAATGAAAAATTTAAATGTAAATGTGAAATTCCAATTAACAATAAATCAAGCAATAATAAATCAGTTAACCAATTATTAAAAATAAATACAAATGTTAAATGTCAATGTAAATTTCAAATTTTACCAATGATTTTCCTAAATCAATTAAGGTGGCTACAGTATTAACATTATATATTATATGAACATATGCAAATATTTTGTCTTCCAGGTGGTCGGAGTGAAAGACGAGCGTCTCGGGGAGCAGGTGTGCGCTTGCATCAGGCTCAAGGAAGGACAAACGAGCACGGCGGACGAGATCAGAACGTTCTGCAAAGGCCAGGTGACGGCGCGGACGCGCGACATCGGCGACATTTTCGACTCGACGCACGCTGATGGCGCTTCCCTTTTAGATTTCGCACTTCAAAATCCCGCACTACGTGGTGTTTGTGGACAGCTACCCACTGACTGCCAGCCGAAAGGTAAGACGAGGAGCTTCGGAATCGGGCTGGGCAAACCTCTGTGCTCAAGGACCAAATTTGAATTTTGAAAACCGATCACCGGACTGCGACGAAATCTCCCAAACGGCGCAAACGCAACTCTGCTCCTCAGCAAAAGAACGCCACGCCGACAGTTTTTCTTCGGGCGGAAGGAATGATGAACACTTCAAAATAGCAGTTGCTGTAAAACCTTTGGCTTCTGCTAGAAAGCAAAAATCAGGAATAGTCTACTAGAACAGCTGAACTTTATTTGGGGTTAAGGTGTGTGCAGACTCTAATTTAATAAGCTTGAATGTGATTGGTTCATTCTGAACACAGCCACACCCCCAGTTTGTAGCCAAATAACTTTGACTGGAATTAAGTAACTTTAACGAAGCAATTGTAGCTAAGTAACAGTAACTAGGTGACTATAAACAAAGAAACTAACCAAGTAACTGAACACCCAAAAAAAAACCTGTCCCTAATAAACAGTAATGGCTGCTCTCTCCTTGTAGGTCAAGAAGAACGTATTGAAGGTGGACATGGAGAAGTATCTGGGCCTGTAGAAAACTCCGGAAGAAAGCGCCGAAGAAGCCGCCGCGTAACGAGTGCACAAAAAGGACACACGACGCCGTGGCTCATGTCAATCTTTATTTATTCAAATGAAGTTAAGATCAAGCCTGCAGAGGCTCCAACCGCCACGCACCGTTGAAACGCGCCGTACAAACTGGGCAACAATAATAAATAAGAAGGACCTTCAGGTGGATCTCATGTACAAAGGTGGCCAAACGGCCATCTTGGCGAGCTACGTACGCACGCTTGGCGGAGCGCGCGTCGGTAACAGGCGGACATTTTGTGGCTTGAAATAATAACGACTAATCGTCAAGCCAGGACTAGTTTTGCAGAGTCGAACCTGCTTAACATTTGTTTCACACATCCACAACCATTTTCTGTAGTGCTTGTACACACAAAAAAAAAAAAAAAAAAAAAAACAACCAAAAAAAAAAAAAAAAAAAAAAAAAAAACTACATTCTCACTTAAGGACAATTTGCAAAGTAAATTTATACAATACTTCTTTCTCGTCTTTCTTTTTCATTGCCAATTTTCATGTTTGGAATTGAAATGGCCAGCTGCACAGATCTTTGACCGAGGTAAATTTGCCTGTCGTTATAGCTTAAAAAGCGCACGCGCGCGCACACACAAAAATAACATTTATAAAAAGACGCACTCCACACACGTGCACTTTGGCTACGAAGTTTGGAACGATCAACATTCACTTCAGTCATAACTGTGGACGTGGGGAGGACGGGGATGGGGATGGGGACAACCCCCCCCCCCCCCCAAAAAAAACACCTCCACATGTGAGAGAATACTGCATTGCTGTAAAGCTTACGGTGACATAAGTTAATAAGAACACGTCCCTTTTCATGAAATAGAATACATTCTGAACAGGGGAGGAAGTCGTCCAAATGTGCAAATCACAGGAGAAGTAGCGAGGTCCCACGGGACCTTTTGTCGTTAGGGGAGACGGTGCGCCGCCGCAAAAACAAAAAAACGGGTCCACACATTGGCATTCAGATAAAGCGCAATGTTACGCGCACGTGATGGAATCCCCCCCCCCCAAAAAAAAATAAAAACAAAAAAAATTGAGACAGGTCCTGTAGTCAGCAAGTCTCTAGTGCAAACGCACACTCACGCGTAACCGTCTCGTGTCCTCCGATTGTCGTCGTCGTCACACGCTGAGTGGCAGCAGGCCCGGCGGGGACACGGTCCTGGAGGTCAGCGTGCCGGGATCCAGTCCGTTTACGGCGCTGCTGTCAGGGAAGACGGCTTAATAATCCGCGACCGGCGCCGAGGTTCGCTTTTTAAGAAAGCGGGCGCTCACCTTTTGTCGAAGTAGGTGGTGTGCAGGGTGTGAGAGAACTTGGTGGCGTTGCCGTTGACGAGGGCGCCGTTCTCCGCGGGGAGGGTTTTTCTCAACGCCGGGTCTTTGGCAAAGCTCCTGCAGGCGGCCAGTTTGGACTCCAAAGCCTGGCGGACCAATATTTTTATTTATTGCCATCGTCGAAGAGCGACGTGTCTGTCAGCCTCGCGCTTTTGACGAAACGGGAAGAGGACCCACCCCGACTTTCCTGAGCAGATCGCGGACGATGTTGAGAGCCGACATTCTGGCCGAAGGCGTGAGGGACGAGCCGCCGCAGCCGTTAGTCGACGCTGACGACACACGGAGGCACACGTTTAAGACGCACAGCGTGCGTTGCCGCAGAACTAGCGCCGCACTGATCGCACACGAGATTCAATATGACTTCAATATAAAAAAATATAACTATTCTTGTAATATTATGACTTTTATCCCCCCCAAAAATATCTAAATATCAACACTATGCAATTGTGCTGAACGTCTCTTGTCTGATCTGACCAAACTTAATTTGATTGGCTGAGTTACAAATCTCAGAAAAGCTGTGAGAAAGCAGCATGGCTGAAAGGAGGTACTTTGAACAAAATGTATATTAAATTATAATAAGGATCCATGAAACGGTCTGGGTTCCCATTGGCTCACGAAACGGCACCGACCTTTCGGGCCGACAAAGGGATGTTCTGTCACGCTCTGTCCCACCGGCGTCGCAGGCAGCGACACAGACGCCGGCACGGCCGAGTCGGCGTTGTCCGCGTCCGAGGTCGGCGAGCCGGGCGCCGACATCCTGTCCGTCGTCCTCTCCCGCACCGCCAGTTCCTGTCGGAGGTCTGCGGGGAAGAACGGCGCAAAGTCAAAGGGCCGCTTACGCTCCAGTTTGGGTTTGCGTCCCTACCTCGTGCCTCATCTTTGAGTCGCTGCACGGACACCAGCAGCGACTCCTTCTCGTCCAGCTCGCTCTCCAGGAAGGCGTTTCTCTCGATGGCCTGGTTTAAGCGGCCCTCGAAGTCCTCCAGGGACACGATGGTCGCCCTGCACGGCACAAATGTTCACTGTATGGGGGAGTTATGACTGAGCCACATGAATTGTGCCTAGCAACTAGTGGCAAGGCAAATGAAAGAGAAAGAGAAAAAAAAAAAAAAAAAAGAATCTGAACATCTGTATGTTATCTGGCAATCAATCCAAGTGAAGACATTTTAGACATTATGTACCATAAACATAGCATAAGTAGCATGACTTAGGTGGAAAGTTACTTGCCAGACTGTAATCGACTCGTTTTTTAAATCTAATTTATTAGCCTCATAGAAAAATCGTCCAGGTCACTATGTCAATAAAAAATAACAAAGTGCTTTTAGTGTTTCTGTTATGTCTGTGTAGATTCTTAGTCATCCAGGTTGTAGTAATCAGCAAAGTTTGAATCGAGGCACACGAACTCTTATTTGTTGCGTATTTTCTCGTTTTTGGCAAACAAGAAAATACGCAACAAATAAGAATGTTCACTAAGGACTTGGGCAATGATGCTATTAGACTAGCAAATTGTAATTGAAGACTAGACTCCGGGTCACCCGCGACACGAGTAAGGACAAGTTCTATAGAAAATGGATATATGTGCCATACTAGTTTAATATGTCAATAATTGGGGTGACTATATCTCCAAAAGAGCTGAGAGCAAAGCGAAAGGGTTCGTCGCACCTCTTGGCTCTCTCCAGGTCGTCGTTGGCCTGCTCGAGCTTGCGCACGGATTTGTGGAGCTGCTCCTTGATGCTCCGCGTCCGGCCCAGGTCGTCCTCCAGCACGCAGATCTGCTCGTAGCTCTGAGCGTACTGCTTCTCCAGCTTTTCCTGGAGAGACAGCGGCACGGGAAGGACTTCATGTAAAGCGTCACACGCGTCGAGAGAAAGAAGCAGGGTTTGCACACGTCAGGATGTGGAAGATTACATAAGACTTGGGAAGAATATATAGCAGAACCCAAAATTTAAAACATTTAAATCTCCCCTTTGTTAATACAAAAGTCACAGATTTTGCAGTCAGGATGCACTTTCAATTATGGTAGCCACCTAAAAATCTACTTTTCAAAGACAAAACTCACCCCGACTAATAAACTCAAAAAGCAGTACAGAATATGGATGGATGGAAAATTGATCAAATCAATTACTGTAATTTCCTCTCGAGAATAATGCGGACCCCAAAATCGACCCCCAAAAATGAGGAAAACCCTTCCATGTTCAACACATGGTTCGGACAAAACTTATCGGTATTTTATTTGTTTTTTCTCAAAGAAATATTCCGCTCTGTGTGCATCCACTGATGTAATTGGGATTTTCTTAAATACAGTAGTACTTTTCACAACCCATTTGTACTGGTTTATATGACACAAAGTAAAATCTTTTTGTCATTTTCCTTATACCCGTGTATAAAGCGCTCTCTCGACTTTTGATGAACTTTTGGGGGGTAACAAATGCGCATTATACACGAGAAATTACAGTAAGAGCGTGGCCGCGTCTCAATTTGTAAGCAACAACAGCCGTACGCCAGAGCCATTGGACTAATTGAAGATGAGCTGTTACGTAAGCACAGGTGGCTTTGTCGGTGCCGTAATCCCAGTGCAGAGCTGTCCAAATCCCCGAGTAAACCGGAAGGCGAGTCGGCGGTTACCTTGAGGTTGTCCACCTCGTTCTTCAGCCGCTCATTCTCGCTCTGCAGGTCGCGCAGGCGCTGTTCGGCCTGGCCGAGCTGCGCCTCCAGCTCTGCCTCCAGCTCTTGGCT
The DNA here is from genome assembly GCF_024500385.1 of Phyllopteryx taeniolatus. NCBI lineage: Eukaryota > Metazoa > Chordata > Actinopteri > Syngnathiformes > Syngnathidae > Phyllopteryx > Phyllopteryx taeniolatus. Next base: position 20,969,990 of record NC_084517.1, read on the forward strand.
GCCCTCCTGAAACTCCTGCAGCTCCTCCCGGGCATCGTGGCAGCTGGACGGCACAAAAGAAGCGCGCACCCACAGGGGTTACACAAACGCTCATTGTCAGTTCTCGGCGACGCTCTGGAAAAGGTGGCTTTTGTCTAAATGAGGTGCCAGGCACAGCGTGTTCTAGCAGTTTCTTCTCCACTGACCACAAATAAAACCCACAGCAGCAGCAAGGGTCTGATATTTGTGGATTTTTTTCGCGCTAAACAATTACAAGCGAGGCTCTCAGAATTGCTAATCGTTCTAAAAATATCGTCGCAGAGAGACAGCTGACCTGCTGCTGGTTCAAAGGTCGCTGAGACAAACGGGCCGGCTGCCATATGCTGTCGGCCGTGTGTGTGTGTGTGTGTGTGTGTGTGTGTATGTGTGGTGAGTTCAGAGGTCAGGGACTGTTGTGGAAATGTGAAACAGGATGAGTAGATGGCAAAGAGACAGGATACTTGTTCAAAGCAAGGCTGGCCAAGTGCCCCCCAACCCCCCCGTCACAAAGATCTAATTTTCCATTTTGATTTTTTTGTATTCTTTGCTTATAGAAAACTGACAACGACAAATGACAATGTCCTATCAACACAATTTTAGTTGTTTTTTTTTTAACATCTGGGATTTTTTTCTTTACAAATAATGTCAACTTACGTGCTCCCTAGGGGAAAAAACACTTGCAATTACAGGATCCTTCATAAATTACTATTATAAATATAAAATGTATATTGGCAGTTTGGAAAGATTTATAGCGGGTCAAAGTTTTCCAACAAATTGATCGAATCGCTGCTTTTGCACCGTATAACTTGGCACCAGGCAATCTTCAGCGCAACTGAACTCCTCTTGTCCAACAGAATAATGTGAAAATGTTTCCACTCATCTTGTCTGTTTCCTAGCAAGAATCAAAGTTGCTAGTTGCTTTTTGAAATAATTGTCGCTGGACGGCTCATACAGTTGACAACGCTGACTGTGCTTTTTGTAAACAAGCTCCTTTTTTTTTTGCAGCCATGTAGTTCGCCACGCTGAACTGTGGAAGCTGCTTTAAAAAAAATGTCCTGACAAACCTCAAAATTAATCAATAAAATCGATTTTAGTCAGAGTGTGGCGTGATGATACACATGCAAACACACACACACACTCACGTTGTTGTGCCATCAGCTGATCGGTCGCGGTGGCGAGCGGTTTCACGCACGCATACCAGCGTCGCCGAGGTTGCGCGGTCAGCGCGCCCCTGGGCCCTTTAACGGCAATGTTTAACATCCCCGCTTTCAAAAGCAAACAGCGTCCTGCCCACGTGAAACGATAACCGTACGGGCGAGAGCCTTTTGAAAGAGAAAGTCAATAATACAGCAACATGCCTTGAGAGTTTAAAATACTCCTCCAAATGTAAAAGAAATGCACATTTGCATTTTTGACCGCCTGCTTAAGTTACAACAGTCTGGCCGCTCAGTAGATTTCATTAAATATCAACTGCATATACAAAGTTAGTCAAATTCCAGTACTTTTTTTACTGAGCAGATGCAAACATAAATAGCATGTAGCTGAATAGGCTACATTATGTCTCATCTAATGACAAGCATCAAAATGACCACAGAAGCTTTCCAACAAACTTTTTTCCTGTTCCCATGGCAAAGGGTGAATGAATAGTTTTATTTTATTCAAGCTTGAGCACTAGGCACTGTGAAGCTTCTCTCGGAAGCGTTGTTTATGATTATTCTGTCAATGAATTAATCAATTTTAGTGGCCTTAACATGAGTGAAAATTGCATTTTTTTGCCGGTGTGTGTGGTTGAACCAATAAGTCGACTGTACTCCTCCACTTCGACGTTTAACGCGTTGAGTGGACTAACGTGTTTTTGTAGTTTCAATTTACAGAGAAATTTTGATTCGTACGTCACCCAACTGTAACGCTCTGTGGAGCAGCAAAATGTCCGTCCGACAAAGGGAGCTCTTCATACGTCTTCCCGGGTCCGAAAACAAATAAAAAGCTGGTTGTGAAAGAGTGTAGCATTTAGCTAGCTTGGCTATTAAGGGTGCTCTCGATGAATCGACTTTAATCACATTATAGTCAAGGACAAAAAAAGTCATTCAACTCTTCGCGTGTGGACATGAACATGGCTGATTTTTAGTGGTCCCGAACATGCGTCTCCAAACTCACTTTGTCACGCCCCAGAGTTAAAAAATTAAATTAAATTAGCACCTGACACCAGTTTCACCGATTGACACAAAAATTTGTGGCTATGTCTACCATGAAAGGACGCACGGAAATTTAAAGCAAGCGTGCCCAAAACTTTAGGGAAATTCAAGGGCTCATGATGAACTCCAACTTGGGCATTTGTCCAAATGAACCCCAACCGTAAACCGGTATCCAAAACGGGCAACGCTAAATTAAGCCATCTTTCTTGTCCATGCCGTCGAAAGTGGCCGGTTGGTTTTAACAATTGGCTATGAAAAAAAAATGCGAGGGCCCATTCAACACTGCTTGTGGCATTAATTTTAGTTCCACTTGTCTTTAAACAAGCCTTTATACTTGTACGACAGTGAAGCATGTTAAATTTCATTTTATTTATTTTTTAAATTGCCTTTCGGGTTAATAAAGCCTTGAAAATGACGTCTGAAATGTACAGTCATTTCCTCATGACTGGACCAACACACGACACAGAGATTTCACAACGCTTACCGAGTCATTCGTCTTAAAAGGGAGAAAATTTAAAAGCCCACACACAGCTGTAGACATTATATATATATATATATATATATATATATATACACACACACACACACATAAAAAAAAAAAGATTTGGTGGAAAACTTTGCGCCGGGCATATTTGGAACATTTTCCATCCAAAACAAACTCAGTCGTCAAGGGATTAAATGTGTTTTCCCCACTGTGGGATCATTTCAAACTGTACTGTACACACTGTAAAGCCTACCTTTTCTTATACTTCAGGGCTTGGGACTTCCAGTAGTCTACTTCTTCATCCTTTGTGGAGAACTTGGGAATCATCTCTGTGTCCATGTCAGGACTTCCTGAGGGTGCGGGAGAGACAAACGGAGACGTTAGCGACAATGTTAAGTCACACGTTGTTACGAGCTGTCAGTGAACGCATCCGCAGCCTCGGACTGCAAAGCGCTCAGCGGACTGTGAAAGTGGGCTGCCTTCTCCACAACTATTTCTTTCACTTCACGCACTTCCATGCACACAAAGATGGACTTAACCCAAATTCCATAAAACCGCTAACCTGATTCTACAGTTTTTAATTTTTGGGTAGCAGTCTAGAGATTGCCCCATTTATTTAACTGGTGGAAAATTATTTACTCAATTAAGAGATTTTCAGTTGTTTGCTATAAGCAGTTTCCATTTGTGTTCCAAATAGTTTTCACACAAATCCATCTGCATTTACTAAAGTATGCAAGTCAGAATGTGCCCCAAACTATCACAAACCTACGCTAAATCAGGAGTAATGTCGTAACTGCTGTAAATATTTGCATGAAAAATACTTCAAGGCAATAAATATAAACCAATCAAATCATTAGCCTAATAGCATAATTGCCTAAGTCATTTTTAACGAACCAGTACCACCTCACTAAAAAAGTGGGGATGGGCGAGTACCGATACCAGATATCGGGCCGATACCTGCCTTATTTCAAGGCATCAGGTACTCGTGAAGGCTGCCGATACCAGCCACCGATACTTAAGGCCAAAAAAACCCCCCCAAAAAAACAAAAACAAAAAAACAGACATTGAGCAAGTCCTCCTCGCCTGTAGTTGGCGCTACACTGCGACGGTTTGACAGATTGACGAATTATCACGTGCATGACAGAGCAAGGTCTTTGTTCACAATTATCTGTCATGTTGTCAATTGAAATTTCATGCATCAAAAGTACTACTGGAATCTGTACGCTATATCAATGCGTACTCAAGAGTGAAAACCGGTACTCGTATTGATAACAGGCTGAAAAAAAATGCTACCAAATATCCCTACAATAAATACAAGCGTGCTTACTATATAAAAAAAAAATAACTTTTTGTTTTGTTTTTCAAACACCTTCACATATGACTTGGGCAACTATGCTGTTAAGCTAACAAAATTACGAAACAGTTAGTAGTTAGCGTGTGTTCTTGTGCCATGTGATAATGTGTTCTTACGCTGCTGCGCGAACTAGTTCAGTGTGTGTTCTTGTGTCAGGACTGTGTAAATGACGGAACCTTGTATAGTATAATGTCTTTTATTATTTATTATTATGTGCCGCTGCCACATAAACGTCAGCTATACAGATGCCTCGTCTGATCTGAAAATTCTGTGTGGCGTGGTAAAGACATCTACGGCGACACATCATAGTTAAAGTGGACATATTATCTATAAAAATGCACTTTGAATGGTGAGTATACAAACAGTTGTGCCTCTGGAGTGTCTGGCGGTTAAATTCGCCAGTGGTGGTTTTGCGCAAGCGCCATTCATTTGCAGTCTGGCCGCCAAGAGTTGAACATCTCCTAGTCTGGATGGAATCTCACAGACTCCACAGTCTCCAATAACATCACAAAAAGTCGCTCATCATGTTTGGGGGAAAACCCCCATCCCCACATATGCTTATAGTAAACATGTTCAACTGCATTTTATGTTGTCATACATTTTTATAAGGCCCTCGAAGGGCTTTACGTCAACGAAAAAGCCTTCCCCCGCACACCCCCAGGTCTACGCTCAAGCCTTCTCTCGTTCAAACATTCCTCAGAAATGTCATCATCACTGTTGACTCACATCAGCGTCATACTGCTCGTTGCCGGAAACCACAAAACACCCACCCCGACACGAGTTAAATACATTTTAAAAAGTGATCCATTGATCCCTGCTTGTCTGCTTTAAGCATTAGCGTCATTGGGCAAAAACAAATAAAAATAAAAAACATGGCTGCTGTTTCCATGGCAATGGAGACGAAAGATGTCAAGAAAGGCACCACACATCTACGAGCCAGTGGACTGAAATTATTCTTCGTAAATATTATTCAGGGTTGCAGCTTTAGAAACAGTGTCCTTTAATACAAATTCACCTTTAGCACTATAACCGGTCATAAGATTTATACAGGGAGTGGTGTTAAAAAATAAATAAATAAATAAATAAAAATCCTGACCCACGAGTGTTTTGTAGCATGTTTCTGCTCTTTAAACACTTGACAAGATTTGTTTAAACAGATGCTTAATAGAATCCTACAAATTTATCTTTAACATGATATATGTATATATATCCAGACGTTGACTTATAAAAGGGGATGGCGTTGAAAAAGTTCCCGTCTCGTTTTGCCGCACATTTCTGATGTTGAAACCCCTGACACATTTTAACAGCCTTCTGGCGAAACCACTTTTAAGCACAATTTCAGACGGCGATTTATAGAGGGAGTGGCGTTTACCTCCCGACCCACACAGACGTTTGTTTTGTGGCATTTTCCTACAATTTTAACACAGGCGCTGAGATGGAAGATGGAACTGTGCGGACTCAGCATGACACCTGGTTGTCCAAGAGAAGCCATTTCACATTTAAAGTCCAGTCGCAACATTCGAGGCACCCGTCAAACGACGGCTAAATTCAAGCCCCGTACGCTTCGGTCGGGGTCCTTCTTGTGGGTTCACATTTAAAACCTTCTTGTCAGCGTTTCCAAAGAAAACAGACGGGGACGTGGAACAGAGTGTTTCAACAAGTTAAAGACAAAAAACAAAACGGGACATTTTTTTTTTTTTTTTTTTTTAAACAAGCTCGCAAAACAGCGGCTCGACGTCGAGCTGCCACAACGGACGAAATGCTCAAAACGCTGAAAAAAAGGAGTGCCAATGTTGTACCTGCGCATGTCAACCGGCTGGCAAGCTGCTGGCCTGTAACATCCAAACGCCGCTCGCGTACGCACGCCGCGGTTCCTCCGGCCTGGCGAGCTGGCGAGCTGCCTTCTGTCGCCGTTTGCTTGGCTTTTGCTTCTTCCTCTTCCTCTTCTTCTTCTTCTTCTTCTTCTGCTTCTTCTTCTTCGGGTGTTTAGGAAATTGCCAACGCGTCTCCCGGAAGTCACGTCAGTTCTGACGAGGGCGTGCGCGCTAACGTCACCCCTTTACGTCATCTAACCGGCCAGTGTCACGAGAAATAAAGACCGCACCCTACTGACTGGACACTACCACACAACGCCGCCAGTCGGCGCTTGACTCTAGCTGATAATCTCTGTCTATAAAACAAAAGATGGTTACAATACAATCAATTTATATATATATATATATATATATATATATATATATATATATATATATATATATATAATTATATATATATATATATAAAATTATATATATATATATATAATTATATATATATATATATATATATATATATATATATATATATATATATATATAATTATATATATATATATATATACACATATGTTTTTATGAAATAAAAATAGAAATGGAAAATATAACTATTTTCACGACACTATTTAACTACAATAAAAGATACTAATAAATACTGCACGTGTGACAGTGTCGGTTAAAACAGATTCTTTTTTTTTTTTTTTTTTTTACTGCCACTGCCAGTGAAAGTTTACTGTCAAACTAAACATAAAACCAAGAGAAGGACATGTGTATTGAACCAAACCACATAATGGCCTTTCTTAAGGCAAAGCTCAGTTCATGGTAACAACTCCCAGTTGTAAATTCTTTACCCTCGTAGAGGAAGGACTGAGATCAGTGCCGATGAGCCAAGAGGAGTTGAACGTCTCAATGAACAAGGCCAAGGTGCTCACACCAGAAGCAGCAGCGCAATGGCAGTTCCTTTTATTATTATTTCTTTGCATGAATTTCTTAAGCATGTAAATTGGTTGACATGTTATCTTGTAAATTAAGGACGATGGTAAAAGCCACGCAATTCAATTTTAATGTGTAAAATCGAGATCGCTGGAAAGAATGCGTTTGTTTCCAAGCGCCCCGCCCCCCCTTGTGCGGGCCACAGGTGGCGGACCCTGCTCTGCAAGGATCCTGCGTCGTCCCCGCCCAGTGACGAGCGACGAAACACAAACACAGCTCTGCACCTACAACCGCTCACTGCCGTTCTTCTTTCCATGGAATTCTACGACGACGCCGACGACGCCCAGGAGGACGCCAGCGAGTGCCCGGTGTGCTACGAGGGCCTGCGCGGCACGGAGAGGACCCTGAGCTGCGGACATGTGTTCTGCCACGACTGCCTGGTCAAGATGCTGCTCAGCATCCACGCCGACACGCGCGCCCGGGACACCATCGCCTGTCCCGTGTGCAGGCACCTCACCTTCATCAGGAAGCGGCAGGAGGAACCGCTCGCCGTGGCGGAGGGCAAGGGGGAGCCCGACGAAGACCACCGGGGACGAGGAGGAGGAGGAGGAGGAGGCGCCGGGGGGCAGACCTTGGAGGTGCCCGCGGGCGCTGGGACGCCGCTCGCCCGGCTCGAGGACGCTCGTCTCTGCGAGCGGCTCCGGCGCTTCTTCTTCTTCATCTTCTTCTTCTGCGGGGACTCCGAGCCCGAGCGCCTCCGTCGCCAGCGGCTCCTCCGGACGAGTCCCTGCGGCACCACGGAGATTTTCGTCATCAGCGCCCGGGGGAGACCCATGACGGAGGAGGACGCGTTCGGCGTGGTGCTGACCGTGGTGCGGCCGCAGAGGAGGCGCCGGCGCCGGCTGTGCAGCACGGCTCGGTGCCTCGTGGTGCTGCTCTCCACCTTCACCGTGACGGCGCTGGTGGCCGCCGTTTTGCCCTGGATCCTGTTGGCCTGATGATGAGGATGACGAGGATGATGTGGATCGTGATTATTAGATCCTGCAGCTGGACAACGACAGGCCAAAGAGGAACAACTACAACCTGAGGTGGCAAAAGTATTACTTACCCTTGACTTGAAAAGAAGTACAGATACTTTTGACCCCCAAAATAAACCAAAACAAAAACAACAACAACAAAAAAAAGTCGTACTTTGAAAATGGAAATAACGAATGGCACACAGATTTAACTTCGGAGTAAAAAAAAAAAAGGAAGTTTTACTGTCAGTTTTGATCATTTTGCACAACAACAAAAGTGATGAAATAAATGCATTACTTTGTATTTGACATTTGTATTTATTAAGATATGCATCGTTTTTTATTGACACATAAAAAAATATTTGCACTCAAAATAGTTTCTCTTCTCTAAATTATATATCAGGTACATTTACATGAAAAATAGTTATCGAAGTACAGTAAAGTACGTCTACTAAGTAGGAATACTTGGTTACTTCCCACCCCTGGTTACTTGTCGTCGGCCACATCATTAGTGGCAAGCAAATATGTTTTGTAACATGAAAAAGTGTGTTATTTTCCAATGTGACCAAGGGTGAACTTTTTAATATGACAGATATGTTTGGCAAAAACACGACACGGCTCATCACACCGAAGTGTAGCGACAGTGAAGCATGCTGTTGTTTTTCTTTTTCTTCCGTCGGAACCGAGGTGGAGGGAATTACGAGCGGCTCGAAATAGCAGTCGGCGTTAGCGCAAAACATACAGGCTACAGGTAGGAAAAGCCTACTAGAACATCAGAGCTTTATTTGGGGCTAAACGGCGACGCGGTGCGTGCTGACTGCCAGTTAACGTGAGTTTGAATGCGATCAATGCGCTGTTAAAAGCAGCCGACAGCAGCGACGCGAAGAGATTTGGGCCACCGGCGACTTTCCACTGCAACAAATTATTGATGCGCTATCTAATGGAGACGGGCCAGGCTGTAAGGAGATACTCAACTGTAGTTTCGGGTTACGCTGCGAGCTGACATAGCTTCGTCTTGGCTCTTTGCACGAGACGTTTAATGAAGCGGTGACCGATCTGCGGCACACGGGCGGAAAAGGGCCCGCGCGAGCGTTCGATCCGCAACTGTAAAACTCAGAGGAGCTGCTGTAGTCATTGAATGCTGAAAATATCTCATGAATGTGGTATGTCCCCACCCCTGACCTGACTTGAAGTGAGGCTCGCACGGTTGCACAATGCCGAGATTCAGTGGCAAACTGCGCTTTCCCGCCCGGCCAGTCTTACAGGTTTCCACTCAACTAAATTCAACTCAACATGCCTTCGCTTCGCCAGCACGGTGGGCGACTGGTTGGCACATCCGCCTCACAGTTGTGGGGACCGGGGTTCAAATCATGCGTGGTAGGTTGATTGGAAACTCTCAATTGCCCGTAGGCGTGAACGTGTGCGTGAATGGTTGTGCCCTGCGATTGGCTGGCGACCGGTTCATTAGCTGAAAGCTATAATCAACAAAATTATGACATCATTAAATCAAGTCAGAAGTTTTGCCTTTTCAATTCAAACACTGAAATAAAGCAATTTGCTTTCTACCATGTTTAAACCGATAGAGATGCGCATTCCAAATCAAATCAGGCCACTCCAAGGCTTCCAAGAAACACACGTGCAATGTGCAGTTCTTAAAAATGTAGAGTTTAATATATATAGATCTATTTATTTCTGACATTCTGATAAGGATTGCAGGTAGGCTTCACAGAGCACACTGTGAAATGCTAAGCACAAGAGCAGGATGAAGGGGCAGGTGGGGTCATGGTGCTTGTCGTTTGTCTATCGTGAGGAGGCAACATCGTCCACTCCACCCTCATACCTCATATTGCTCCCACATCAGACCTTTTTTAAAAAAAAAAATATATATAATAAATAAAATCTAAACAGAAAGATTTATTCCGTCATAAAAGTCCCCACAAAACCATCAAAAAGACTACCGAGGTGCATGCTTTTCCAGAAGCTGTCTTATTTTGAGTTTCATTTAAAACTCCCGCTCAAATAAAAACATGACACAGCCCAGCGGCGGGAAAGTGAGTTAAGAAAATGTTCGATCAAAGCCATCTGGTAGAAAAAGGTGACCAGGTATGAGGGGGGCGGGGGGGGGGTTCTTGAAAATGACGAGATTGTGCCTTGTTGCGTAAGAGCAGCCTCATGTTATGGCAAGAGGAGTGCATGCGTGTAGGCAGATGATGCACCAAAGCTTTACAGTCGTACTCTTCTGATAATGTTCAGACACGCCAGCAGGTTGCGTGGTCTCAAATGATAATCATCGATAACGATCACGTTTTGGAAATGCGTCACATTCAGTCAGCCTCCTGGTAAGATCCCAGCGCGGGAAATAAAGTCTGTTTTATGGCCGTCGTTCTCAAAATAAGCAACGACGAAGTGTGAGGGCACTTGCAAAGTCGGCATATAATCACCACAACTACCTAGAGAATAAATATCATGATCAGGAAAAATCTCCATCAACAAGCACACACACACCGACACATACCATACATCACTTTTATGTCCCCCCCCCAACAAATAAATAACAAATAAATAAAATTGAAGATGCAAGCAGCATTGATAAACTGGGCGTCGTGCTTCCTTTTTTTTTTTTTTTTTTTTTAATGGTGAATTCTTATTCTCTCTCTCACCGTACATTAAATGGCGGGGGTAAAAAAAAGTTGGGCAATTTAGTGGAGCCCATCTGTTTGCGATACCTGCTTCCGATTGGGGATCATTCGGTCGAATTCGCTCGTAAGAGTTTGTCGAAGTACAAGCCCTGCAATTTGCCCAAAATGGCTGACTTCCTGTTCATTTTCAGGCGTGGGTACTTGAGACGTTTTGGGGTGTACGTCCTGTTACGGTAGACATTTTCATGTCGATCGGTGAAACTGGTGTCAGGAGCTTTTTTTTTTTTTTTTTCTCAATCTTTCCAGGATTCTCTCCCCAGTGAGATTTGGGGGTTGTTTTAAATCCATCGTTCTCACCTGGATGCCCACACTCACCAAAATGGGTGAACTTGAGGGCATGAGTTCCCCCCCCCCCAAAAAAGGCGATTCATTTGTCAGCAGAAAAACAAACAAATAAATAAATACAAACGACCTCAAACTGCAAAGAGAATTAATGGCTTTCTCTCAACTTTTGGACAGAGGTGGATGTGTAAGAACTGTAATTGCACTTAAGACATTTGAACTTGGGAAAAAAAAACAAACAAACAAAAAAAAATCTAGTCTAATTAACTGTCCGTGGACCAGTAAATAACGATGCAGTGCCTTGGAAACAAAGGTTAAGTGTGCACAATTTCCATTTTTCACACATTAAACTTTCCACTTCTAATCATGCGGCATTATTATTAGAGCACATTTTCAAATCCAAACGCAACTGATTGTAGCGTACACAAATACACGAATAAATAAATCAATGAATAAATCAACATGGGACAAAAATAACCTCACTTTGTCTACAAGTGATAAATATCAGCACGCATATACATATAGTGGAGATAAGCCTTATACATATAGCTTTTCCTCTCAGATTTACATACATTTATATTTATGTACACTTTTTTTTTTTTTGTATTTACACGCGGAGGGTCGGGGATGGTTGAGCCTGAAGCACTCGAACGGGGTTACGTGAACATAAAAGGTCGTCCTCGCTCGCTGGTTTTCTCCAAATACATCGCCACCTTTCCGGAGAAAGTCGTTTGCTGATATTCCCCCCCCCCCCCCCCCCCCCCCACCTCAGAATACACACACAGTCTACAGAGAGGACTCGGCATCTGTAAAGCTGATGTTTACACAACCGAGTGGTAAAAAATGACCCAAAATGAATTTGGTATTATCTCAAATAGAGAATTGGCCGCGGAGGAGGAAAAAAAAAAAAAAAAAAAAATCAATGCCTCCCTCGAATAGATGTTTCCTTTTTTTTTCCCGATCAGAAAATAATCTGCAGAGAGGCATCTGTAAAGCTGACATTACGCAAAGGAGGGGTAAACAGTTGAACAACCACCCAGAAAGAAGCCTTATTACCCACATTCGAACCGAGAACCCCGCAGCTGTGAGGCAGATGTGCTAACCACGACCCCCGCCGTGCTGTTGCATTACATTTCTAAGAAATATTTCACTTGTCTATTTATGGGAGGGGACAACACGATCTGTCTTACCCTAATAGATAGCTGGTACGCTTTCAGTTGAGTACAAAAATTGCGGAGGGCACTTTTGGAGGAAATCATTTCAAGTCCGCGTTGAAGATACCCTGTAAAGCAACAAAAAGTATCACATCCACGTCAGGCTCAATCGCATTAACGGCAAACAAAAATGATCATTAACAGAGCACTTGCAACACCAATGAAAATAGAAGATAAATAAATAAGGAATGAGCGATAATCCAGTCCTTCCTCCTCAAGGCATTGTTTCGTTCCATGTGGCATTTTGGTGTTTTTCTTTCAGTTCTGAATGCAGAGTCTTCGTCTTTTCTTTTCATCGATGAGACCGAGTGGCGTTTCCCCCCCCCCCCCCCCCCCCCCAACCCCTTCAGGCCCTCGGCGACGATTAGAGACGTCATAGAGTGGTCGCCAGCCGCTCCTCCTCGGGCGCGGCCTCGCCCGAGTCGGCGGCGGGCACAGACCTCCTGCAGGGGGCGCCGCTGAACTCGTCGATGAGGCTGTCCAGATTGACATTGATGGAGGGGATTTCGTAATTGAAGATATCTAATGCGTGGCGGATGAATGGCGGGCGACAGTGAACGAGAGGACGACGACAAATGGGACAACGTGGATGGCGATGAAGTGTAAAAAACAAAAAAACAAAACAATGAAAGAGAGCAGAAATATTATTGTTGTGGGGCAGAGAGGGGTGTATGAACTCAAAACAGGCATGTCTACCCTGATTGGCTTGCACACTGTGCTGCTTTCGTCCACGCTGAAGTCCGCTAGAATGCGATAACAAAAATGGCCGCACAACGACACGTTACTACAGACTTTAGACGACAAAAGGCCGACACAGAGGCGACAAGATGTGTGCGCGAGTGTGTTTTTTTGGGGTTTTTGAGTGTGTGTGCATGAGAGACACCAGGTGGGCTTGGATGGACGCTCATATGCTTCTCAGTCTAAAGCAGGGGTTCTCAAACTGGGGTCCCCGGACCCCTGAGGATCCACGAGCCGTAACTTAGGGGTCCGCAAACACTTTGTGATGAATTATTACGTCATTTTAAAAAAAAAGTGCATACCTACATATTATCACTGTCGGCCAGAAACCTTGTGTGTCTGTATGTGGTCTAGCAAATATTTTTTCACAAATTGACATTATTGATCTGTCCCCACGTGGTGTGTTGTTTTTTTTTTGGTGTTATTTACAAATGATTTAACTATTATTTAATTATTTAAAAGTTTGAGAACCGCTGTTCGAAACTATCCCAATGAAAGCACTGCTGAGCTTCTCTTTGAGACTGATGAACTTGCGATGTGGTTACCCAAAAAAAAAAAAAAAAAAAAAAAAGCGGTGAACTTGCCAAAGTGGGCGTTACCCTTGGCCAGCCGCCCCCACCGCTACATCATACACCGGCGGCTCTGCTAGCGTTAGGCTAACAATGTGTCAACACAGTAGAACCTCCAAAGTCCAACGCACCCGGACGTTGTAAACCTCGGAATAAATACGGGCAAAATTTGGGAAGGGAAGAAAAAACCCCCAAAATAAAACGTTTTTTTTCTTATTGCAACTAATATCTCCAGGCACCACTGTAAGAAGAGAAAAACAACACCCATGGTTTTTCACTCTTGTATGACAATTAAGAATGTTCCGCCTTGGTGCTTTACTCATTGCAGTGGTTAACTTCTTTTTACATTTGTGAGGCAATGAAAAATTGATAGCGCTTGCTCCAGACATCCCAAACGTATCGGATTTGTATCCACATTTGCAAGAGGCCTGATTCTGATGTGATCTGAATTCCTGTTTTTGGTTGGTTTTTTTTTCCATTTCACGCGGGCATGAAAATCTCCAAATGGTTTTATGACGAATTGCTTCCGAAACATCGTCAAAGGTGGACCGGCGTCCCGGTTCGGATTGCGTTTGACCTCAGAGGTTCCGCCGTAAAGAAAAGGACTTTCAGATGAACCTCGGTGAAGCGTCTGCAATGTGAGCGCGCTGCGGTGCACTCTGGGAAGTCCTTGAGCCATGCGCTGTGTCACGCAAAGACGCAATGGCGCCCGCCCTCTAAGAGGGGTCGGGTGGCGGGCGGTGGGGAGGGGGATGTGGGGGTATCGATACGTTCGGATTGATCGGGTGGAGGCTGGCGCGTTTTGAGGCAGGCCGCAGGAGAGCCCAGAGGCAGCCGCAGCACGAGGCCAGGCGGTGAAAGATGGAGCACATGGGGCGTGGGCGGTCTGGCTGGCTTACCCTAAATGTCCCCCTCACACTTAGCCCACACTGAAGCCCCGCATGGCCTCACACAGCTGCAGGGTACAAATAGTAGCAGGGGGGTGGGGGGGTGGTGGGGTGACAAGAGAACCATCAAATATATAAAAACACTGTCGATAGAATACAGGATGAGCGCTGGATACTGTTGACGATTATTTCCATCCCCAGTTTGCTTACTTACAAGGAAATTAATTCTCCAATTTTTACGGTAGTTTATTGATTATGCATATAAAAAATGCATTAAAACAAACCAAAAAAAGTTGAGTCACAAATTCCCCAAGCTTCCCTTCCCTTCCTCTTCTCTTCTCTCTATCCTTCTTATCTCTTTATCTCAACTTGTTTACGATGACATCATGGCTATTGCTACGGATGCCGCTATTGTTTGTTGTCTCATCACCATTCACACATGCAAAAATACATCCATCAAAATTGAAGAGTGTTACTTTCTTTGCAAGTGAGCAAACGTGTAAATTCGGGAGGTCATTATTTCCCTCCTCACTGAACATTGACGGAACACCTCGTCGTCAGAACGTCACGCTGCGGACACATCGGGAGACGACTTCGACGAGCGAGAGCGTGTGTCTGGCTCACACAAATACACAGAGAGAGCACACGATGATCCTGATGGCAACTTGGTTGCGAGCGGGACGAGCTAGGTGCTTTCTCGGATGTTTCCGGAAACAATCACGTGAGGCACGGATGCGAAAGGCCGAGAATCCTCGAGTCGCACCGTGACAAATACACCCCATGGACAAAAGTATTGGGACACCTGAAATGGGAGAAAATGTGGACGTGATGTTTCTCAGAAGATGCTTTTGGACTTTAGTTCTTCTCTAATGAGTGCGACCTGGTTTGGGTTCTTCCACAACAATCTCGTTGGTCCAAGTATATCTTTACGGTTATACTTGGTTCTTCCCGAACTCAAACACAACACTAAACCCGAACCTAACTAACCTTTTGATTGACAGTGGCGCCCTGGGATACGAGTGACCCAACTTATGAATTTTCCAAGATACGAATAATTGTTAAAAAAACCAGTGTGGCAGTGTTATAACACTTTAAACAACGGGATATTGCAACACGAAGCAGACAAAGCATATATTTGTTATCCTCTGCGAAGAACTACTAATAACACTGTCAGCGTTGCCAATTCCTCAGTAAAGAAAGCAGCTATTGGCTGTCCTAAAAGTCGGCAGAAGTTGCTGGTGACATCATAGCCTCATTTGCATAATGGTTTGCAATGGAAGAGAAGGAGCAAGCAGCACAATGTCCATTGAATTACAGCAAAAATTGGCAAAAAGGATTTCATTTCTTTACATTCTATTTCATGATGTCATTACGGTATTGGAGGTGCAACAATTAATCGATTACTCAACAACTAATGCATAATCAAATTAATCGACAACTATTTTAACAATTAATTATTTGTTGAGAGACCTTGTTTAACTTAAAATTGTCCAAACCCTCAGCATTAAAGCCTCTCACCAGCAAATCTTGGCAGATTTATGAAGTCCTCCATGAAAGCAGATTGATTATTCTGGCGTTTACTCAAAATAAGACATTTTGCAAACTTTGGAAAACAATGATCCAAACAATGATTGCCTATTTTCTTAAATGTTACGGACCAAACCAGTAACTGAATCATAATAAATTCATGTTGGTGAATTCACTATCAATTTTATACTATATATATATATATATACTGTATGTTTGTACAAATATTATAAAGTGCTATTTTTTCATTAAAAAAGCACCTTAGAAAACTTTTTTTTTTTTTATTTTTTTTTTTTAAGAGGAGGTTGGAAGAGATTTATTTGCATTTTTATTCATTTCAATGGGAAAGTCCGAGTGTGATCACGGAACAAATTAAACGCGCATCTCAGCACCAGCGTACCTCATTTTCAGTATTGTTGCTCTACCGATGTAGGTAACATAACCCCTGAACTCTTTCACCCAACCCCCAATAACTCTTAATGGTGGCTCCTAACCTTACTCCAATAAAATTGCCCGTACGCGTGGCGTGATTGTGTTTCAATACTTTTGTCCATATCGTGTCACCACGCGCCTGTGGTGCTCAGGCTTCCGTGTGGAAAAGGCCACCGCTATTCAAACTGATATCATATCATACTGATATCATAATCGGCGGATTCAAGCACGGTTTGTGTCTGCGGTCCGATTACACTCGGCCACCGTCTCCAGCGGACAGAGCCACAGCCAGTCTGAGCGAGGGGCGCTGCAGCTCCCCCTGTGTCTGATGTTTACCTGTAGACATGCTCTCCCCCGGGGACAGTCCATCGGCGAGGCCCTGCTCCGGCGGCTTGGGCGCCGGGACCTGGATCGGGACCGGGGCCTGGCCTGCGAACCCGACGGGGACGGTGGGCGGCTGCGGCGGGGGCAGGCTGGGTCTCTGCCTGGGCTTGGGGACGGACCGCGACTTGGTGAGCGTCCCCGTCAGCGAGGGCGGGGATGAAAGGGAGTGGGGCGGCCCCAAGGGGGTCTGCCCGGGGGAGGACGGGGGCGGCCCTTGACCCGGACTGCAGACCAGTCCGTACGGGGAGGGGGTGCTGGGCGGGGTCGGGGACAGGCTGACCGGTGACGGCTGACCTGCGGAGTGGTCGGACATTGCGCCCGACTGACAGTACGGGACCTTGGGAGGCACGGGGGCCAACTTTTTGGAACCTGGGAACGCAAATCACATAATGTTACTTCCTCTAACTCGAATAACAACCCCAATGACAAAATGAAGTCAAGTGGAGCTGACCTTTGCGCAGGCTGTGCGGGCTGTGCTCTGCGGAGCGGGGGCACTGACTGCCGCTCTGTGGACT
The DNA here is from genome assembly GCF_024500385.1 of Phyllopteryx taeniolatus. NCBI lineage: Eukaryota > Metazoa > Chordata > Actinopteri > Syngnathiformes > Syngnathidae > Phyllopteryx > Phyllopteryx taeniolatus. Next base: position 20,987,051 of record NC_084517.1, read on the forward strand.
GCAGCTAGGGGGCACTGTTGGACTTGCCACTTGGATGCCTTTGTGTCCAATGACAGGGGAAAGTTCTTTACTCTTCAACGAACTAGGAAAGACAAACAAGAGAGGAGAGGATAGGTACTCCCGAAAAACCTGCAAATGCCCACATACGACACTTCGAAGTTCCACATGGATCGTTGTATACTTATAGCCTGTATATTTTTGGAACAAATATTCGGACACACAATGCGGTCACGTGGCACAAGAAGGCACGCTCAGTTAGAGCCCCTGCTCTGTCATGGTTCATTCTTCGCACCTGCTATGTTGCCGATTTTCCTTTGAGCACATCAAATTTTCTAGCAGAGAAATTCTCACGATATTGGGCAAACCAGTTCCTTGCTCGCCGCTCGTAACCTTGAAACCTTGCATGTCGGGATCATACGACATTACCTGCGAAGTCAGTAGCACTGTTAAAATATGCCTTTTCTTTCTGCTGGTTGGTAAAATGGTGTTGCAATAAATACATCCATATGTTGCTTGAGTGCCATATGTATGATATTTATTGTCTGGCTAGCTGCGTGTAACATCCTCGGGTTGCCAGGCAACCCGAGCGAGAGGTTACAAAGTGCGAGGCGTGTCGCTGGAAGGGGCGAGGAAAGCGGAAAGAAAGGTGAGCGAGCGAGGCGAGAGGACGGACAGAGGGCGCCGCTCACAGTCGGGTGTGTCATATTTACCTAGTCAGCCTGGGGAGTCCTCTCTCTCTGGCGCACGGACAGGCAGCCCACGGCGGGGGCGGGGGCGCGGAGGAAGGGATGCTAGGGGGGTTGCCGAGCGACTGCTCGTGGCGGGCGAGCACCAGGGGGGTTTTGATGTAGAGCGGCGATGCGTTAGCGTCGGGCGGGGGGGCGTGCGACGTGTCGCCGGGCGGGCTGTGCTTGGGGAAGTGCAGGCAGCTGGGCTTGGGGTTGGAATTGATGTCGAGCGAGGAGGAGGAGGAGGAAGAGGAGGAGGACGGGAGCGGGGCAGGGGGGGTGAACCCCGACCAGCGCTGCGGGGGCGGCGGCGAGGCCGGGGGCTGCGACTCCGGACCCGGCGCCACGGGCCGAGCGCAGGGAGGGGGCTTGGGGTAGAAGTGGTGGTGGGAGGCGGCGGGGTAAGGAGGGGGCGGCCGGTCCTCCCCCGGGGGCGGGTGGGCATGAGAGGTGTCCGGCCGATTGGGCGACACGTCTGAGCTGCGGATATTAAGAGAATAGACAGCACAAAAGACACACCGCTGATGACTGAACAGGGAGAAGCGCTGCAGCGAGAGGAGGAGAAGCTGTGCGGATGATCGGGAAAAGCGGGCGGGGTTAGTCGGGCCAAATAAAGAAGAAAAAAGAGAACAGAAAAAGCCTTTTAGGTGGGCGGTGCGGGTGGGGCACCTAGCCGGGCATCGCAGTCGTCATAATGCAAAGAAGCGCAAAGAAAGTGCAAAGGAACCGACGTGACCTGCTCGGATCACGGCTCCCGCTGGCGCCCGGCACAGCGGAACACAAACAAGCGCCACAGCAGCCATCTTGAGGGTGACTATCCGTGTGATGTCGGATTTCAGTGAACCCAAAAATCCGAATTCCAATGGGTGAAGTAGCTGTGAGAGCAAAGCCACATTTGATGGAAATACAGTGGTGCCTTGACTTACAAGTTGTATCCACCGCTTACCACACTCGTATCGCAAATCAAGAAATGAAAGAAAATGCAATTAATGCGTTTTAGCAAACAAACAAAAAAACAAACAAAAAAAAACAATGTGATGTTTTTTCTTTTTTTATGATTTCAAAAAGTAGCACTCTACATTATTGTACTAAATTATACACTAATATCATAATTAAATAGAATGTATAGAATTAAACAGTTTGTGCATCATTATAACTCAAGGTGCATTGTGCTGCTCCTTCTGGTGTGCGCGCCTCGGCCACCAGGGGGAAGTATTATACAGACATACGCTACGTAATACACAAAGAAGACGGTCACAGCAAAGACACAGTAAGCTCGTCATATCCGTGGTTTTTCAGACAGGATAAAGAATATGCAATCATGGAAAAATGTATTAGACCACCCTTTTTCTTCAATTCATTTCATAATACTTTGTCTTATTTGACATGCTTAAGCACAATTCTATTCCTATTCTATTGTTTTTGGTTACTATCCAGAAAATCATGGAAACTGGCAAGATATCCGCTATCATTTATCAGTTTGACTCTTATACGCTGTTTTTGTTGTCATCATTACATTTGTCCAAACAAATGTACCTTTAGTTGTGCCGGGCATTAAAAATGAACAAGAAACTGAAGAAACAAGGGTGGTCGAATATTTTTTTTCCATGACTGTATGTCTGTGAGTATTGCAATATTGACCCCCGTCCGTCTCTGTCATTTATTCATTTATTTATGTAATTAATTTGGGACCTTGGGTATCCAATTTCATGCACGTGCAAATGTGTGTTACGACAATAAAACTTGAATGGCTTTTTGCATTATCTGTCAGCATTAGGCTAGTGTAATTTCTTAAATGATGTGGATCGGTTAAATACAGAATGTGTAATTCTAATAATGATTTATGATTGAGTTTTACGGTTAACTCGAACCAGGAATGGCAACAAACAGTTTATTTTTTGAAGCATCTTTCACGATCTTCTGCTTGTTGAGAAGTTTGCCGCCACCAATTAGTACAGCTTGTATTTGATCACATTTCTACGTCGGGTCGACCCGTAAGTCCAAGTACCACTGTCTTAGCATGCATGAAATCCAGCGACTTTCCAATCCTTTCGGAACGTTTGGTGAAGGGTGTGAAACCGCTAATGATGACGTGTGCGGAAGAAGGGGGTAAAAGCAGCATCAGCAGCGGGAGTAAGACCATCGGCGTCTTACCCGAGCCTTTCCGCCGGCGGCGGCGTGGCGGCCGGCGAGGGCGCGAACTCCCCGGCCTGCTCGGCGGCGACCGGCGAGTCGGTGGGCGTGGAGCAGACGCCCGGCGGGGTGGAGCAGGTCTTGCGCGCCAGCGTGGACGAGCCCTTGCGCGACACCCAGGAAGTATCCATGACCCGCACGCCCATGCTGGATACACACACGCGGGAGCATTAGCTGTGATGCAGACCGACCGTACGGGAGAATGGCGATGTGGGAAAGACGTAGGGGATGGGAGGGGCCATGATACAGTACCTTTGGATTTTCCTAATGCTGCGTTAGTAAGGCGGAACAGAGGGAAAGAAGGGGATATGATGTCAGACACATGCTGCACTTTTACACTGCTCAACAACATTTGGATGCATGCTCAGGACGCACAAATGACGTGTTATATTATATCATGACTAGAGATGAAATGGTCCCTTCAGATCACGACTAAATTGACTCATTAAAATGATCACAATTCTCGATATTGTTCGACTTTCCTCACGGGATGAACGCAGTATCTGGCTACGGACGTATTTACAATTTAGTCACTGAGCCTGGCAGAAACACACAGAAAAACACAGTCTCTCTTTTAGCAGCCATATCTCAAAATAGATAATAGCTATCTTTATACACAATTAGATAGATCCTTCCAATATCAAACTCCTGATCCAGCCCACCACATCAATTTTTTTGTTATCCACTAAGGCAAATAAATTGTGTTTACTTCAGGTTTCTTGCTAAATGGATTTGTCCTTTATATGTTGGCAGAAAATCTGCAACAAAATTGCAATTTTCCTTATCAAATATTGCAGGCATTTTCTTCACCAAATTACTTCTTAACATAAATTGAGTCAGAGTTGAGTAAAGTCAAAATAAAAAGTGTATGTCGTGTATATTTGACACACCACAGAGAAAAATTTTGTTAACCAGCCTGACAAATTCTGATAATTGAAAAATTGCCATGCACATAAAATGAGGTTTCAAAACTGTAACAAAATCAAAAAATAAACCTGTTCTTGCTGCTCTCTTCCAGTGTTGTCACAGGGCTTTTCCACATTGCAACAACGGGGCACTCTAAAGCTAGCCCAAAGGCCCTGTCACATGCTGGCACGTGTTTTTTTGGGTTTTTTTTCAAATTCCGTCTTCCTTGCACTTCTCTCTTTCTGTGTGTGACGTGCACCTACTCACGACAGACAACGAGGCGCTCTTAAGCGGCCACGCCAGAGGATTATCTGAAGGGAAGACGCATTTTGGGGCTAGCTAACTACATATCACAATTACAGCGGATAGCCACTGATGCGAATGAATGCGCTCAAGTTCTTATATAGAGGGTGAGGGGGGACCCATGCCAGTCGCCCAAGTGTGTCACTGAGCCCCATTTTAGCCCCCTGAAAAAAAAAATATTTGTAGCAATTATCTTGAAAAACTAATTATTTAGAAGCAAATCTCTTAAATATTTGGTCAAATTTGATGTGTTGCTAAAAATATATATCAAAACAAAGAAACGCGGGTGCAACTGTATATACATAATAATAAGGTGAGTATACAGCGCTATGATTTTCACAGTCAAATGGCACTCGCGTGGCCCGCCATGAAAATGATTTCGACAGCTCTGCGTCTCGTGGGAGGACATTTTTTGCCAGTTATTTTCCACCAGCTGTACGTGGTGTCGCCAGACTGTGTAGGAGGAGCCGGCTGTGGGAGGATGGGAGAAATATTTCATGAGCAAACGTGGCAACAAGCGGCCACCTCAACAGGGCTGCGTCACCATGGAGACAGTGTCATTCATGCATGCATTCCAGCCAGATAGGTGCTGTTGAAAGTGTGTGCATGGGGGGGGGGGGGGGGGAGAGATGAGATTGGGGGGGGGGGGGGGGGGTGCTATATGGGTAACAGGTGACAGAAGCAAGATGGTGTAAATGATACACCTCTAGCGATGCGTTTTTCTTGTTTTAAATGTGCAAGTGTGTGGGGGGGGCGTGAAGTGGGATGCAGGATGCACGAGTCGAGCGTCATCATTACCCGTCCTTCTTGTAGAACTCCAGCATCATGTTGTCCGTGGCAACGCTGAGAGGGCGTCGGCTCTGGTCGTGATGCGGCTGCCTGCGTTCCGACTGCTCCACGTCGGGGGACGGCATGGAGCTGTAGTTGGAGTTGTGGTTGGCGTGGACGGGGCTGCCGTAGCTGCCGGTCAGGTTGAATTCGATCTCTGGATTGATGGGGGAGGGGGGCGGCGGGGGCGGGGGGCAGACCAATGAATGTTAGAAAGTCATAATCACACTCGAAAATACAGGCGTGCCTTAACTTGCTTTATTTCATTTGTTCTGTGAGCACGTTCGCAATTTAAAACATTCGGATCTCAAGTCATCTTTTTAATCATCCTGTTTATTCATAAAAATGGCACTCGTGTTGAACATTGCCCATTTATACGTTGCTAAAGTGGAGACCTAGCGAAGTGTCAGCAATGTTTGACTCGTGATAAATGCTCACAAACTGCATTTTTCCTTACGTGTACAAAAAAAGAGAACTAGAAATGCTACGTGCATGCTGGGATGTCAACTTTTCAAATCCTCATTGACCGGATTCCTCGTATTTCTAAAATAACTACTTTCCAGGTAATAGATTTTTAAAAAAAAGACCTTTACAGCGATTCATTTTCAATCAAACAGGCTTACTCAAATGGATCTGATCTAAATATTTTCACTCGTTATTGTCTAAAAAAAAAAAAAAATAATTTCCGGACTTTCAATCTTGTGGTGACAAAATGCCGCACGGCTCCCGCAGAGTGAGGAAGAGGCAAAGATTTACAACACTTCTCAGACACTTCGAGCGTTCAAGTGAGTTAATCAATTTCCTCTCAAGTTATTTTCAACACTTTACATTGTTAATTAATGCGTAAAAATAACAGACAACGGGAACAATGTGAAAATTGATACGAACTTAATCATATTTGGACATGCAATGTTTCCGCCCGATAGCGACAATATTTTTATTATCTATTAGATGCATGATATTGCATTTAATAGACATAAATAGTGCACTTGTTGATGGACGTGAGAGCGATACAAAATGTTTTGTTGTTGATCGAGCGCGTGTGTGCGTCGACGCATTACACCGTCAAGCTCACCTCCGGGGAAGAACCAATCGGCGTGCTGGATGATGGGCTCGATGATGCCCACGATCTGCAGCGATAGCGTGGTCATCATCTCCGTCATGTCCCTGCAAACAGCAGCCAAAATGGCCACACGGTAAGAACTCTCCCGCCAGATTCGCCGGTGCCCGTCGCTACGGATACGTACGGCTCGGTGTGCGTCCAGAGTAAGTTGGGGCCCAGGACGATGGCCATGTTGCCGGGCGTCATCTTGTTGGCGTCCTGGAACTCGCTGAGCTTGGCTAAGAATTTGACCAGATATCTGTGGTGTTCACAGACAAGACGAGATCTTAAGACACCAGTGCTTTGTCGCGCAATCGGGGACAGGTTGCAGGTGATTAGCAAGGCTTATCTGCCAACCGCACACAAAACGCAACAATAATCTGCAAACAAAGAGACAATAATGTCGCGTTGATCTATGGAGAGGTCATGCAAATTGAATGTCCTCGTGCACAACCCTTATGGCAACACAAATGGCCCAAAACAAACAAGAAGGTGACTGACCTGAAGTTGTTTAAGTTGTCCGTGGGCAGTTTCTCACACGCTGCCATTAACGCTTGCAGTCGCTTGTCCATATCCTGAATGCTGGGGAAACGGAAGGATGATGTTGAATTTGAATCAGGATCAAATCTAATATGGGAGTTAAGGGCCCCCCAAACGAGGCCACTGCGTTAGGTACACCTGCCCAATCTGCTGCTTTTGAATACTATACGTCTTTTGGGAACTTTGTTTTAGCTAATACGAGGTGTTCCCCCCCCCCACCAAAAAAAAAAAAAAAAAAAACTGGCATCATTTGAAGTAGGAATATCTGGGGAACT